>NC_090933.1:1083786798-1085036798 GCF_040938575.1 Ambystoma mexicanum
TGACAAAACTGAACTCCTTATCCTCGGTACCCCTGCCAATCTCAACAAACTTGGCCACAACTACTCCAAATTCAGAATAGATGACAATAACATTACAGTAGCCAAGGAAGTCAAAACCCTTGGCGTCTACCTTGACTCCACCCTAACCTATAAAAAACAATTTAACTCCATGGCCTCATCCTCTGCTTATACATGCAAGTTAATCAGAGTTGCTAAGCCGTTCCTCTCCACTAACAACTGCATCACCCTTGCGAGAGCCCTTATTTTGTCTAAACTGGACTATTGCAATGCCCTATATTTAGGGAGTAACAAATATATTACCAACACAATCCAGATTCTACAAAATAATGCCCTGAGAGCAGCCCTAAGCATGCCCAAGAAAGCTCACATTTCTGATATTAGAAGAAACAATAATTGGCAATCCAACAAAGATAAAATACTCCCAAAAGCAGTGTCTCTGACACGTAAATGTCTACACAACGATGCCCCACAATACTTCATAGCTAGATTCACGAGGCAGTCCTCCAACCGCCCCAACAGAACTGCCAATGCCAACCTCCTAACGGTGCCTAGATTTAAACGTACGAAGACGGGTGGAAGTAGCTTCCCGGTCAAAGCTGCCCAATATTGGAATTCCCTCCCATCGCCCCTGAGGGAAGACCTACCCTACTTTCGCTTTAGGTCTAACCTTATCCACTGGATCAAGGAAAATTACCTCTGACCACACCTTTACCATGCAACCCTCTTCTTGCCTTCTTCTTTCCTCTGCTTCGACCGTACACTCTGTGTACATTATGTATTATGTATTGTGTACATTGCCTAAAAGTGTAAAGTGCTCGACCACACATACTATGCACATTGTGCATTATGTATTGTATATATTGTGTAAATGTGTAAGTCGCCTGCCTTTAAGTCTCATCTTGTATAAAATGCCTTTGCCTGCTAACTATTGCATAATTTGTCTCTCCCTGCAGAGCAATGTAACCAAAGCTGAACAATCTTCTTGATGCTTATTGCGCCCTGATACCCTGGGGTCTGGTGTGCATTACAAATATTAAATCAAACAAAACGAACAAACAAACATTAATACTTGGAATCTTAATCAGCAATATGACTTGTTTATCTTTATACAAATTGACAAAAGTGTGTTAGCCTTGAAGAAGACCTAATTTGGTCGAAACACTTGTTGGCTGTAATATTAGTTTATACATTACTACATAAGAAGCAATAAAAGTCTTCAAAATGGATTTTCTGAGTTTTTGTCCCTTATAGGGTCTTTTTTGATATTTTTAAATAATGGCGCACATTGGTCAGGATATCCACTTACCTTATTACTCACTTGTGACGTTGGGCAGCCCCACACATGCGTCTAGTCCTGCTTAATTGTTGTTGTGATACTTACTTTTTAGTTTGCGTCGCATGAGCATGTTGAAGCCCAGTCCACATTGTTTTAAAAAGAAATAAGAGCTTGTTTTTCCTTCAACCAGATTACAAAATCTGCACCATGATCTAGAGCATTGGAATGTAGATGTAACACCTAAGTAAGAGATGTTTACAGTGACTGAAAACATATATATAAGATACATATGTATAACATGGGTCTGACACTTATTTGTGGTGGCAGAAAAAGTATTTTAAAAAATCTTTATAGAGTGTTTGCAGTGTCGTTCTTCACTTTGATATTCATTTCATCCATTTCTGCTAATTGGTGCAGCTCTTTTCTGAATTCGTGTAATGGCTTCCATTGACACACAATTAGAATACTTTTTTCCAACTTCAAGCTTCTGACAACCCACCTTTTTTGTACTGAATCAAGGGAACTAATTGGAATGAAAGTTTCAGATTGGGTGACAATGTTAAAACTATTTAGATCTTGAATGTCCCTACATCGGTCCGGCATGGTCATAGCTTACAAGCATTGGGACATAATTGGTATCAGAATTCTTACAGCTCTAGCAATAGCCAGTGGGTTGCATTTTCAATGTACTAATTTTTACCCAAGAGATCCAGAAAATTAACTCTTACTGTCAATAGATCATCACCATGCTAACACCTGAGGACCTGGGACCGCTACCACCACAACCATTTTCTGGAATGTGGTTGGAGGACGTCTTCTTCCATTGATATACAACAAAAGGCAGGGATAAAAAGAACTGTTGGCAAACTCTGGCCTATGCACCAGTGCTGCATTCCTCGATGTAACGCTTTGCTCATACATTACACTCCTACACAGGGATGGAGAATTGAGATTTGTGTTGCACTTTATGTAGAGGACAAGACCTAGAATGCAAAATACGATTAAGGACTGGTTGAGTTACTCACACTCTAGAGCTCTGCTTCCAATTTGTGTTCTCGAAAGGCACAGAGGTACGGGTACCTGGAGGGATCTTTCAGTGATCTTGCAAGTGATTAGTAGCCCTAGCACTTAGTCTGAAGGCAAACAACTTGACCACAAGGACAGGGAAGGACACCAACAGTATTCCCAAAATACTTACGTGGTGTGAGCAAAGTTGAATATTCAGTTAATTTCATTAGTTCTATAACTGCAGCAATAGTACAAGGATCAACGTCACATTATAGGCCATTCCTGTAAAAGGATACAATGCTCTTGAATGATGTGCATGCACAGGGCTTGGCACCCTATGCAATGATTCATTAATGTAGAATGGCAACTGTGAGAACTTGCACTGAGGCAGAGCCTTCTTGGAGCCATTAAGCAATGAGGACATGCTTTTTATAATCTGATTAATACTCTTGAATCTATCATCTAAACCAGTGCAAATTATAACTGCAATGTCAATATAAGCCACGGTTCTTGGCTCCAAAACATACTGGCCCTCATCACAAGGTTGGCGCTCCGGTAAGAACGGCACTGGTAAGGCAATACCGGCAGCCATTACCGGGCCGATGAATCATGACCCTAGATGCCGTTGCTACCGGCATCATCAAGGACCCGCTGTGGCCGTGCACCACTGTACCGGCATGCGGGCACGCGTGCAGATGGGGAGGCCTTAATACCGGCATGCCGCAAAGATGGGGACACCACGAGCGCATGTACAAGTGCATACCGGCATCGAGATGCCGGTAAGAAGGGCGACCAGGATGCCGGCAATACTGGCATCGCGGATCACCCGTAAACAGCAAACTGCTGTGTAACCAAGTGCCACAGGTGCACACAATCAGCACAGCTGGAGGCAATGGAGTCAGGGCCAGCACAAAAGGAGCACACCCACACACCACACCCCCTTCCAAGCCAAAATGCTACCACTTGTACTTGCCATACTGGGCCTGGAGGACATGCCTGCACTGCTACTCCTTGAGCAGGCAGTACACCAGGAAACACAGAGGAGACGCAGGAGGAGAAGGAGGGTGAGACATGCCCAGCAAATCCCACCAGTGCAGGCAGTCGCTCCCCGCAGACAGCCAACAATCCCAAATATAAGGGCCAATCCATTTGACTTAACCCGAGCACAGATCCACACAGAGACACCATCACCAACATAGTGGAATTAATACAGGATGACTTGGTCAGCCTGATCAACATCCACACAGCCACCCCCCCCCCTTTGCTGAAGGTGGCATCTGTGCTCTACTTCCTGGCCACAGGCACTTACCAACACACAGTGGGCCAAATGCATGGCATGTCCCAATTATGCTTCTCTGTTGTGTTAAACCAAGTGCTGGATGCACTACTGAAGCATGCAACTGCCCACATATCCTTCCCAAGGACACCACAGGAGGCAAATGCCACCAAAATAGCATTCCATGCACTGGCAGGCATGCCCAATGTAATTGGTGACCTCGACTGTACCCATGTAGAGTTGGTAGTCCCACATGCCGTGGAGGCGGTGTACCGCAATCGGAAGCTATACCATTCCATCAATGTGCAGATGGTGTGTGATACCAGCCAGATAATAACACATTGCTGTGCCAGATACCCAGGATCCACGCATGATGCCATGGTGCTGCGGAACTCCTCACTACCCCGCTACATGGAAGGAGACGTTGTACGAAGTGGCTGGCTGTTGGGTGAGTCTGCCCTCTGGGCCATGGGGGCAGATGGATTGGGGGGGGTACATGCATATGCAAGGGGAATGCCCTCTGGGCCATGGGGGCAGATGGATTGTGGGGGGTACATGCATATGCAAGGGGAATGCCCTCTGGGCCATGGGGGCAGATGGATTGGGGGGTAAATGCATATGCAAGGGGAATGCCCACTGGGCCATGGGGGCAGATGGATTTGGGGGGAATGGAAGTTTCTTAAGTCATCCGCCGACACACAGCACTCACATTTGCATGCAAAATGCCCCTAGCCAAGACATACATTAGGTGGCCTGGTGTTTTAAAAGGCTAGGACCCTAGGTCCTGTATGTCACACAAGGCTCCCTCTATGGATTGGCATGCACTGTACAGGGCTGACAGTCATGTGGATGTGGCTGCCAATGACGAGATTGTGCATATGAACTTGAATGATGTACAGGCTGAGCACACCTGTCAACTGAGCCCCATCCTCACACATACCTCCTTCTGCTCCCATGTAGGTGATGCTGGATATCCTCTGAAGCCGTGTCTACTCACCCCTGTCAGGAACCCGCAGAACAGGCATGAGGAGGACTTCAATCGTGCACAGACACGTACACGTGTGGTCATTGAGCAGACGTTTGGCCTTTTGAAGGCACGGTTTCGCTGCATCAGCAGGTCGGGTGGGGCACTCACATACGGGCCTGAGAAGGTGGACAAGATCATCACGGCATGTGCAATGCTGCATAACATGTGCATCCGGTGGAACATACCCCTGCCACATGACGTGGAGCTGTCACCACCTGGTGAAGTAGTAGGAGAGGAAGGAGTAGAAGTAGGACATAGGCCAGGACACGAAACACGTGAGGGTCGCGCAGTGCGCCAAATGGTCACAGACCAATCATTCTGATGTACTTTGATGCAGAGGGTGCCATGTGTTGTGAACTGTGGCCACTGGGTGTGTGGGCACATGTGCACAAATCACCATGAAGCAATAAATTGACATACAAAAAATCAGCAATGTCCACTCATGTGATGTTTGCTACAGAGCTGGTGTATTCGTGAGGAATTTAGTACAACATGATTCAACAATCCACACCCCACCACCCCTCCACCTCCCACCACCCTACTCCCATGCCCCCAAACACCCCAGTACTACACACTACACCCACCACCACCCTCCACCCACCCCCTAACACCCAAAGTCAACTATGGCACGACATGTGTCTGGATATGTATCCAAAGAGATTCTGCAGGGTGGCCCTGCTACTGTTGAGCCCCCTTCGGAGGTGGGGGTTGGATCTCTGAGTGGCGGGAACTCCGCAGGGACCTGCGCACGGGGCTGGTCTGCCTCGAGCTCGCTGGCGTGGATGATGCGGATAACCCCGATGGTTGTGATTCCAGGGGCAATGTTTGCGTTTGGTCCATGCTGTCAGAAATCCTGGTGAGGATCTGACCAAAGGCATTGAAGCCATCACGCACTTGCTGTGCACTTGAGTTAATGGCCTGGATTATGGCCACAGTGCTGTCCTGGATGATATGGCGTGTTGTCTCCCCCTCAGCAAGGTACTGCTGCACATAGCCTTGCATCACCTCCCGTATGGCAGTGTTGGTTGTGGTCGGTGGGTGATGTGGTGGCACAGCATGAATCATGGGGCTGTGCATGGGCGGAGACCACTCTCCATTGCTCCCCTGGTCAGAGGAGTCCTGTCGAGGTGTGTCCCGTGGGGTGGTTTGCGGGCTTGGTGTGTGCACTACAGGCTCTGAGTGGACAAGTCCTGCATCGCCCACATTTGCCAGGCTCAGCTCCCTCATCAACACTATGATCTGCCGATGCAGCCATCTCCCCAATTGTGCTGGCAGCAGCAGACTGTGTGCCTTCCTCCATTCCTGCTGTGTCCTCAGCCAGTGTGGATGGTGTGACCAGGGGTGCAGGGGCAGGTGTCTGCTCGTCCTGTGTGGTTGTCTGTGTGGCTGTATTGGCACAGGTTGTTGACCCGCTTCCCGCTTGGCCCATCCTTGGTCCACTTGAGGTTGATGTTCCTGTGCCATCAGCTTGCCTCCTAGGCCTTTTGGCTGCTGTTGTGCATTGTGCACTCCCATGTGCTTCATCACTGTCTGCATCCGTACCTGTGGGGGACAGAGAGTGGCAGGGCATCAGTGATTGTGGCACTTGCATTATGCATGCATTGGTCTTTGGGCATGTGGCGCCATCTGATCAGTTGCATTCCTGTCTTTTTAGGGGACTGTGTACATGCAATGTAGGAGGGTGCATTTTGACAGCGTAGTCTTGTTCACATGTACACCATGTTGGCGGCCGTTGGGCCTTGATGTGTGTTGGGAGTGTCGTCCTGGGTGACACATGCCCGTAATATGTGTGTCGGGTGTGTATTTATGTATGGGCGCAACATGCAATGGGATGGGATAGTGGTGGACCCGGCATGTGTATATGGATATGTGTAGGTGTGCATGATGGGCCATGTATCGGCTGGCATTGCTGCCACATTTGGGGGACAATGATTTTGATTAGTTATCGTGTTTTTGTAGGGACACTCACCTTCATCTGCCGATGTTGGCACGCCAAACTCTGCTCCACCAACTCCTTCGATTGACACCACGTCTATGACGGAACTGCAGGTCTCCTCCCATCTGGCCAATTTCAGTGGTGAGTGTGGTCCTCCTCCTGTTGCCAGCCCCTGGCTCCGATTGGCCGACAATATGTGCCAGACTTGCAGCCTGAGGTCGTCCCACCGTTTTTTACAATCGCGCACTGTGCGTGCGGTGGTGCCGACTGCACTTACTTTCTGGGCAACTTCTTCCCAGATGACCTTCTTCTTTAGCTGGGCTGGAAGCCTGAGGTCATTGCAGAACACCACTTCAGCATTTGACACTAGGGTGTCGGCTAACATGTTGATCTCATCGTCCATGAAACGTGGTTCGCGCAGGTGGCCGTGCCTTTCCGGGTGGCCTTCGACATGTTGTCCGTGGTGGCCTAGGAGTTGTGGTGTAGAAGGTCCTGTAGGTGGAGGATGGCAATGGATTGTGTTTTTGAAGATGGCCGCCATGGCATTTCCCGTTCCGGCGCGATGACGTTACTTCCGGGTCCGGTATTGACAGACCCATTATTAGAACTATGTTCATAACCGTATCGCTATTTAGGGGTTGCCGAGGACGGAGGCGTTCTGTGCGTATTGGTCGATGCTGCTATCTGGGGGTTTGAGGGCCGTTAACAGCATGCCGGTATGGCCATTACCGGTATGCAGGGGTACGCGTGCTCACACACTCTTGATCTCCCGCTATTTGCGGGTTGGTGCCAAGCCGGACATGTTATTACCGCCATGCTGGTGCAGGCTGATTTTTAGCGCCAACCTTGTGATGAGGGCCACTGTCAGCGACTGATGAGCCACCACAAAACGCTACTGTAAAATCCTGCTTGTCCTTCTCTATTAACATTCATACTCATATTGACATGATTAAAGTAGAATGTGGAAACAGACTGATGACCAATGTTCTCTAGGACTTCTAGTGTAAATGCTGATTAAAATTCCAATATTATAACTTTCTGATTTGTCACATGTCTACCAGATCTTAAAAAATTACTGCCAATGACTGTTCAATTATACCATCCAGAGTAGCCATTTTAAGATATCAGATTTAAATTGTTTTTTTTTTTTCAATTGTATGGTTCAATTTATACTTCGATGAGATTTCTGTATTTGTTAAATGAAAGCAAAGCAGAGCTGAGAGACATTGATCGGAATTGCAATGTCTTGCGATTGCATTAGACCTTGCATTTCATCTAATTGCAAGTTTAAGTTTATTAATCCATTCACTTGTTGAGCATGTAGTCTCACTGCATAACATAATTCGCAGTAAATTGATTCTGGACTATCACATTGTTTTTTTTGTTGTATTTTTTGTATTTGTTTATTATTTATATTGCGCGCCAAACCCTAGGGTAACTGGGCGCTTGAGAAACCTAGTGGTTACATACATGTTAGGGAAATGTACATTAAGGGCAAAAATATATACAGAGATTGAGACCCTGGTTACAGTTGAGTCTGACAGCAAGAGGCATTATATGTCATAAATAAACAGTGGTCAGACAAACAAGAAGGTAACATCTTAATGTAGGGGCTTGTTGCTCAGCCAGTTTTTTATACTGTCTTTGAAGGTGAGGAAGGAAGGTTCTTGTCTGAGAGGGATGGGAATAGAGTGACAACGTTTGGCAGCTTGCACTAGGAAGCTGGCTCCTCCAGCTGTTTTTAGATTGAATCTTGGTACCACAAGGTTATGAGATTGAGAAGATCTGGTGGTGCGTGAAGGTTGGTGCATAGAGATTTTGTCGGATATGTATTTTGGGGCTGTGTTTGTGAGGCATTTGTGCGTGATGGCTAGGGTACATAGTGTGTATAGTGTGCATAGATGAGCAGCCAGTTCGCATTGTGTCTGTGCCTGGAGATATGGCAGGATCTGGGTAGACTAAGTGCTGCTCTCAGTGAGTTGTTCTGGAGTACCTGGAGTCTGTTTAGGTTATGTTCAGAGGAGCCTAGAAAGAGTGTGTTGCAGTAGTCTAATTTGGACAATGCAGTAGCTCTGGCTAACGTTAGGCAACTACTTGTAGATAGATACAATTTAAAGCTGTAAATCAATTTATTAGTGTAGGCTGTAGCGGATGCCACACTGCTGATTTGTTTTTTAAGAGATAGTTTTAAGTCAAGGTACACCCCAAGAGTTTTTATCTCTTTAGACACATTGATTGGGTTGCCATCAATACTGAAGGATGAATACCTGGTGTTGAGTTTATTCAAGTGTGCCTGGGTGCCCACAATCATTAACTCAGTCTTATTTCATTAAGAAATAGACCTTTGGTGGCCATCCAGGCTTGAATTTCCAGACAAATATTGTTCAGTAGTTTAGAGTCTTGGTCGTAGTGGCCAGTGAGAGGGATGAGGACTTGGGTGTCATCTGGATAGTTGATGTAGATGACACCCAAGTTATCCAGGCGGTCGAATAGTAACTTCGTAAATATATTTTATAGAGTGGGTGACACACATGAGCCTTGAGGGTCTCCACAGAGTATGGGTGTTGGGTTTGCTGAGGTTGAAGGGGAGAAAACTCTGGAGGTCCGATTAGAGAGGAAGGATTTGACCCAGGCAGAAGCATTAGTGGGGAATGCTCCAGCTGTGGTGAGGTGTTTGGTGAGAATTTGGTGGTCGACGAGGTCAAAGGCCGCAGATAAATCAAAGAGTAAGAGGATTGCTAGCTTGCATTTGTCTTTTGCCTCGTCCATTTGGAACTTGAGGTCAAGGAGAGCTGTCTCGGTTCCATGTCTAGGTCTGAAGCCTGATTGTCTAAGGCCTAGGAGTTCACTCTCCACTATCTAGATGCTTCTGAATTTGCAAATAGTCCACACGGTCCAGGATTTTTAGGAGGACATGTTGTATACTGTGCCAGCTTGATTTCTTTCTGTGATGATCAAGAATATATTAGTGACCTGTTTTTTCAGTTGGTTCCAGACATACCAGCCATTCAAGATGGTCCATACCTTCGGATGCCTAGAGGAAGAGGGCGATATAGACACTGCAATAGTGGCATCCATGCATGAGCACAGTGCAGGTGGTCTTAACATATTGAAGTCACACTAAGCCCCGGGATGAGACAGAAAAAGTTGAGTTCTGGAAAGATGACACATGACATTGAAAACAAGTATGGAATGGAACCGTGGGTTGAATGGAGTTTGTAATTCTTGCTCTTTCCAGAACCATATCCATGACTTGAGGTCTTGGTCTGCCAATTGCCCTGTATGGCTTTGGTATCATGCTCCAATGATCATGCTAAGTGCCACAGAGAGAGTGATCATGCGTGTTTGCATGGTACTGAACCGCTATATGGTGAACTTGGGTCAGGTGCAACCCAGAGAATTATATGACCAAGGATATAGTTGTCCATGATGAGGCAGTAGCCTGTACTTTCCATAGTGCAGAATCCATAATAAAATCTTAGTCAGAGGACCTTAGATGGAAGACCAATAATGGGAAGCAGGTGGTATTTGACCTGCTGAACCTTTCCGTGGCTTAAAATACCAAGGACCATAAAACCCTACTTGCCCACTCGAAGACAACACATCTATTCTTATTGATCATCTTTATAAGGTTGTGCTCACACCATTTCTATCAAAACTGGGAAGTACTGGATGTGAGATGTCACTTAGCTGCCACTTCTTTTTAAAACATTCATGACCCATTTGATCGTGAACTAGAGGTTAAGGTACATAACTATGTTGAGGGCACAGAATTGATCTTTAAAATTAACCCGTCTGTAGTTGGCTCAGCACAGAAATGTTTGCATGCATTGCCTTAACAATCAGATGTTGCTCAACTTCCTAAAATTACAATGTGACGAAAAACAGTGAGTCTGCCGGTGGCCTGCTTACATTTGGCCAACAGAACTGAAAGGTTGCTCAACTCAGTAAGCACGTTTAAGATCAACTACCGTAAATGCATTATTTTACCATCCCTGGATGCTCCAATATATCTTCTCATTTCTCAACTCCGAGTGTAGGTCCAAGGTGATAATAGGGTGTGCATTTTCTGATATTGACCTAACCAATCTTGTCTATCTGAGCATTCCAGATTGGCCAGTCACATGAATACTCAACACACAGTCACCTAAACCGGAGAACATTTGATCGTGTTATTAGAGGAAAGTAAATAGAATAATATTGAAAAGAAGCGACTCTACTTCATTCATTGGACGTTCCCACATATTTGTTGTAACATTTCCTCCCTTTCACTCTCAACCAATTTCAATTTTGTAAAAATAACCATTAAAAATCCCACTAGTGGAAGGAAACAGATGAGGGGCAGAGGGAGGAGCTCGCTGTCAGAACACATTCTGGGGTACTGTTAAAATGTTACCTTTGTGATGTATTGTGTACTTGAAGAGACTCCACTGTGGCTGTGTATCCCTGTTAATGCTATGCTTATGAACATTTCAATAAAGCTGAATAAAAAAAAAGAAATCTAACTAGTGCAAGTGCTAAGGATAGCTGTGTTCCATTCATTAATCTATTCCAGAGGTCAATTGTAATTACTCTGGACCTACAATTGACAAAGAGACCTAAGTGCTTTTTTCTAATGGCCACAATTGCCTCACATTTCATTACAACGCGAAAGAGAGTTTCTGTGCAGCCGACAGTGCAAAGTCTGCAAGTTCTTAATTCTTATGGGATGTTCCATCGTGAACCAACGACCTCCAATGTTGGCAGGCAATTTAGCCGAAATTTCATAAACCATGCGTTTTATATCTGGGATGGAAATTTCATCAGATATAATTTAATGTTAGGCATGGTAATGCTCCATAGGGATCTATTACTGTATAATTGCAGTCTTAATAAATCTTCACTGTCCACAATTTTAACCCATCTTCCAATTTTTTTTTTCACAACCCAATGCAAATCATCTTCCAATGCCGGACTGCTCATGTGAGAGCTGGAAAGATTATAAAGGTTTATTGTTTAAAGGGCGAATCACTGCTTGTAGGATATTTTATTTTTCATTTATCTTTGGGTGGGGTATTTATATAGCTCAGATCTGGCCTCAAATAGCAGCAGAAGAATGCACATAGCATAATGCTGTTGGATTACATCCAGTGTTGTGCGGGTTCCAGATGCATGCTTTGGTTTTTCCAAAAATGACAAAAAGGTTGCCATTGCCGCAGTGAAATGTTCACATTTGATAAGGGGATGTATGCATAGAGGAAGCAATAGTCTTGGGTGATAGCTGAGTGGTAAGTGGTGGGTAATGGATTGTGAACAAAAGGGGTTTAAGTTTGTTCCTGAATGTCTGTAGCGAGGGAGAAAAGCTCATGCCTGATGGCAAAGAACTCCAGATTTAGGGAACATAAAGTAAGAAGTCCGGTTTCCTGGTATTTCTTTCCATGCTTTATGCGATTCTAGGAGCTTTACATTGGAGCGGCAGGTTTTCCGTGCTTCGGCTTTTTCTGCGGTTGGCCAGGTTTTCTTGTGTGTAGGGCTTAGAAAATGATGCACAGACTTGAATTGTGCGGAGGTGATGGGATGGAATTTAATCAGACCAGAGATTATCAGCACGGCAGAAAAAGAATAGCTGTGTAGCATCCTCGGCCGCCACTCACCGGAATTAATTAATGAAGAGGAGAGCAAACTATGTCTATGAATGTCACCGAAGAAGACAGAATACCAAAAGCAATGTTCATTGTTTAGAAAATGCTAAAAAGGGGGGCTCTGTTGAGCAGCTAAAAGATAGCAGCTTGAGTAGGAAGCTCCGGCCCCATAAGATCCTGTTTTAACATAAATCCTCTTTTACACCACCAAATCCTCTTCTGAAGATCCCATTACACAATGGACGGATCTGGTAACCAGCGGCTCAAAGACCATGTAAAACCGCACTGTGAGGGCTGAGGTGTGCGCTGCCAAAAACCGTGGTGGTGAGAAGAGAAGTGGCCGATCTACATTTTCAGCCACACTGGTATGACAGACTGCGTCTCTTATCTGTGCGGGCAGACTCTGAACACCCGACCGTGAGGACGGTAAACTGGGCAGGGGGCCAGTACCCACAACACCTTACCACCAGCAACATACCATCATTTGAGCACGGCGTGATAAACCTGCAGAACTCAATGCCCACGCTTGCCTGCACGGTGAGAGAGCGTAGCAGGATACGCAAGGCCAGCGCTTCATGATACAGAGCACCCAAGGGGAACCATCAAGCTACACCCGACAACCACAGTGCCATTGCGATCTGATAAAGAGATCTGATGCCCGCAGTATATGAGCACACATCACACTGTTAGACACCCGGCAAACCCACATGCAGTGCAGTTCAGCATTGGAACGTAGCCATCTGAGAACACAAACTGGTTTGTACATTCGTTGATGCTGTCTTGAGACTCCTCCATTGACTGCGGCCATTAGCCCCTCTGGGATACATATGCTGTCATCCACAGCCATATTAATGATTTCAGTAGGGCGGAATATTGATTACACCTAACCGAGGCCTTGATCATACCCTATGCCCGCTTTGCTCCAGGTGGCCTGATGGCTGGATCTAGCTGCCTGCAGTATTGGCACAGAGAGTGCTTAGAACATCTGACTGATAAAACGGTAAGCTGGGCAGGGGACCGCAGCCCATACTACCAGCAGCACACCATCATTTGGGCATGGCGTAATAAATCAGCAGAACCCATACATGGCCACGCCTGCCCGCGCGATGTGGGCGCGCCGCGAGACCTGCGCTTTACGTGACAGAGCACACAAGGGGACCCTCAGGCTACACCCGGCCCAATAAGAGAACCTGACTTCCGTAATGTATGAAGACACAATACAATTATTATGTTCTCAATCACACACTGCACAGATAGATTTGGTACAGCTGTTTTATTTCTGGATAAATCATCATCAGCCCCATCTCTTTGCCCATCTCCACAACCGTCTCTTCTCTTTTAAAACATCACATTCTCCCCCAGAATCTCCTGTCCTCACCTACTCCCATGTTCTAGAGCTTTCATCATATTGCCTGTAGTGGCAAGCGGGTTGGCATACCTTGCTAATGAGGCATAGTAATTCCAGTGTCTACAACATAAGATTGTCTAACTATGTACACCTAACTAAATGTTGTAACAGTAACACTACAACACAGATCCTCTCCTCTAACTGTTGGCATTGACAGATTAATATTAGAAAGCTGATACCATAGCAATATTAGATCTGTATGGAAGTCTGTCCTCAGGCATTTCCATTTTTTTTTTCAAAATGTATATTTTATTCAATAGTTAAACAAACAAAAAGAAACAAATTAACTAGACAGTAGACATTGGAATCAGCACAAGATTATGATAACATAGTTCATTACAATGGAAGAGTGGATATCGAAGTCCCGTATGCAGTTCATTCATAACGATATATTGATGGGGAGGGAGTGGAGGAGGGGGATGGTTCTGGATGGGGCCGAGTTATAGCCATGCAGAGTTTAGTTAAGCCAGCGGACACTAGGCAGCTTCAGAGTAAGGGCAGGGAAGTGATCCGCATAGTCTATGAATGGGGCCCAAGTGTTCAGGAAGGGATTAAGGTTGCCCCGGCGGGAAGCCGTAATTCTTTCTGCTACAATGATGTCCCAGCACTTAGTCCACCAGAGTGGAATTGAGGGGCCTTCGTAGAGCTTCCAGAGATGAGCTAAGGCGATCTTGGCTGCCAGAAGTAAGTGGGAGCAGAGACGGGCTGCGTTTCCAGACATTGGCAACTCCCCATCCCCCGGGTCTCCAAGTAGAATAATTTCAGGGTCCCATGGGATGTTGAGGCCTGTTATTGGTCGGATGTGAGTCAGTACCCCCTTCCAGTACTGCGCCGCTTTTGGGCAGTCCCAAAGGAGATGGCAAAGTGTCTCCTCTTGCACGCATTCTCTCCAACAGTTCGGTGAGGGTCGCACCCCCGTTTTGTGTAATTGAGACGGTGTAATATAGTACCTAAAGCATATTTTATAACCACCTTCTCTGTTGGTAACGCACTGAGGGCCTCATTACGACCCTGGCGCTAAGTGAAAAACGATGGCGGTAAATGGTTACCACCATCGTTTTCCGCCAGGTCCGATCATGACCCGTGACCGTTAACTACGATGCCATTAGCGGCATCGTAGTTAAAGCTGCCGCTAACTGCGCCAAGGGTGCACGCACGCGACCGCCCTTACCGTACTTAGCACCATGGCGGAAAGGTACGCAAATGCCGACCCAAGCGGACATGCACCTAACGCCATCACCCAGCCCGTTAAGTACCTTACCGCCATGGTGCTAATAACGCCATCGCGAACCAACCGTAAAGGGCCATGTTAAGTGAATGCAGCTGCCACAGGTGCACAGAAACAGCACAGGTGAAGGCAATACAGACTCAGGAAGTACAAAAAGAGCACACCCCACCCCTTCCCACACCCAGTCACACTCCACAATGATACCAATACGACTAGCAATGTTGGGGCTAGGGGACCTGATAGCAATGCATGTGCTACAACAGCAACAACAACAACAGGCAGCACAGAGGAGACGCAGGAGGAGAAGGAGGGCAAGGCAGGCCCAGCAAGCCCCACCAGCACAGCCAGTGCCACCACGCAGGCAGCCCCCAATCCCATGCATCAGAGCCAATCCATCCAACCTCACTGCTGAGCAGATCCACACCCTGTACCGTTTGGACCGGGACACCATCACCGCCATCGTAGACATGACACACAACGACATTGTCAGCATGATAGAAACTCCAACCGCCACCCCCCCCCTACTGAAGATAGTGTCTGTACTCCACTTCCTGGCCACAGGCACCTACCAGCACACAGTGGGGCACCTGCATGGCTTTTCACAACCATTATTCTCACGAACACTCATCCAAGTGCTCGATGCCCTCCTCAAGCACACAGACGACCACATCTCATTACCACGGACTGGCCAGGAGATTGCAAACACCAAAGTGGGTTTCCATGCACTAGCCGGCATACCCGGTTGCATTGGTGCCATCGACTGCACCCATGTGGAATTGGTGGTTCCACGTGCCATGGAGGTACCGTACCGCAACCGGAAACAGTTCCACTCAATCAACGTGCAAATGGTCTGTGACTCCAACAAGATCATCACACATTGTTGTGCCCGATTCCCCGGATCAACCCATGATTCTATGGTCCTGAGGAACTCCACAATACCACGCTACATGGAGCGACATGCAGGGCCAAGATCCTGGCTACTCGGTGAGTCCAATGTCATGGAAGTGGGCAGGTGAATGACGTACCGATGCATACTCCACCAGGCTGAAAGGGGGGGGGATGATGCATACTCCACCTGGCTGAAAGGGGGGGGGATGATGCATACTCCACCTGGCTGAAAGGGGGGGGATGATGCATACTCCACCTGGCTGAAAGGGGGGGGGATGCATACGCCACCTGGCTGTGAGTAACACAGAGAACGGAGACAGAGGATGGGCACTCACAATGCACACAACCCACCTGCATACATTGGGTGATGGCATACAAAACAGGCCATGGGAGCCATGAGCATATACTGGTTGCATTGTGTGAATTAATTAGTGCATGTAGAAGTGAGCCAAAGTAACAGTTGGATGCAAGCCATGGTGGAACATCATGTTCTTGATCAGACAACATGACTGACACATACATTCTCGCCTACATACAGGTGATGCAGGCTATCCCCTGAAGAGGTGGCTCCTTATACCAGTCCGGAACCCGCAGAACCAGCACGAGGAGGACTTCAACCGTGCACATACACGTACTCGTGTGGTCATAGAGCAGACATTCGGCCTATTGAAGGCACGGTTCCGAAGCCTCAGCAGGTCTGGTGGGGCACTCCTGTATGGCCATGAGAAGGTGGCAAAGATCGTCATGGCATGTGTCATGCTACACAATATGTGCGTCAGACGGAATGTGCCCCTGCCCCCTGACGTAGAACTGAAACCACCTGACGATGAGGATGAGGAGGGTACAGATGGGGTGGCACCCCATGGAGGAGGCGATGCACAGGAGGGGCGTGCAATGCGCCAAAGTATCATCGACCACTGCTTCTAGCACACACGGCTGGTGTGTATCACATGGTGACTGCACTTGGGGCACTGTGTGGCTCTGGGACATGCACACTGTGGACTGTACACCAATAAAGCACACATACGCAATGAAAATGTCCACACATTTCTTTTTCGGAAAGAAAACAGTGTATTCAAGCTATGAAACGTCGTGACACCCCCCCCACCTCCCCCCTGCACACCCCAACACACACCCCCCACCTCCCCCTGCACACCCCAACACACCCCCCCCACCTCCCCCCTGCACACCCCAACACACCCCCCACCTCCCCCCTGCACACCCCAACACACCCCCCCACCTCACCCCTGCACACCCCAACACACCCCATGTAGGTGTCAACAGATGCCTGTGACAGTGGCCACAGGCTGTTACAAGCCCCCTCTCCCGGCCCCCGGGGCACCCCTGGCTGTGGAGCGCAGGTTACGTCCGGAACGTCGCACGGGGCTGCTCTGTGCAGAACTGGCAGTGGAGGATGTCTCTGCCTGCCCCCGTGCATGCACGTCCTGTAGGGTGTGGGTGAGCTCAGTGAGCGCACGACGCAAGCCGGCAAGTTCTGCACAGATGTCCCTGGACATGGCCTGCATGGCATCCCTCAGGGTGGCAGTGCTCTGTGCTACTTCGGCCCTTAGGGTCTCCGTGGCCTGTTCAATGGTTGCCCTAGCCCCCACACATTCCGCGGCATGCTCAGTCAGCATCGTGGACAGTTGTTGCTGCCGTTCTGTGATGTCCTCGAGGGACTGCTGCCCCTGCTGGCCCATGGCCAGTGCTGGTGGTGTGATGGAGGGGCTGCTCCCCTCCTGTGGAGTGAGGACTGGGCATGGGGTGGAAGGCCACTCCTCTACCTCTGTGTGCCCCTGTGTGTGATCCTCATGGGGGCTGGCGTCTGAGAAACAGGGGGAATGTAGTAGGTCAGTGGGGCTTCTGACCTCGTGCTCCATGTCTGAGTCTGAACATGCAGCTATTGCAGCTGTCTCACCGATGTTGCTGCTGGCCGCTGACCCGGTGCCTTCTGTGGCAGGCAATGTCGGTAGAGGTGGAGCAGCTGCTGCTGGCCTGCTGCCTACAGGGGTGCTTGCCGGTGGGACGTCCGGTATGCTCGCAGTGGGTCCTGCTTGTTGTGGGGTCTGCCTCACTGCAGCTGAGGTTGAGCGTGCGGGGCGGTATTGATGGCCTTCTTGGCTCTCTTCGTCGCAGGGGTGTCCTGGTCCTCGGGGTGTGAATCTATGCCTGTGGTGGAGCAAAGGAGGGAGGGCGTTATTGGTGGGTCTGCGGACTTTGGAATGACAATGATTGACATTATTCTGGTCAGTAGATGAGGCAGATTTCAGGCAGGGCCATGCAGGTTGTCTCCTTTTAGTGTGGAATGTGGATGCAGGTATGCGGGTGCCAGCAGTGTATACAGGGTGGTGCTCGCATGTGGCTATGGGCAGTGTTGAAATGTGTTGCATTTACACTGTAGGGCAACCTTGTGCTACACATGAATGGACTGCAGTGACTATGGCATGTCTTGTTTGAGGCACCTACCTTCATCGCCTGATGTCGGAGCTCCCCTTTCCATCCCTCCGACGCCTTCAATGGATTCCATGCCAATCGTGGTTGCACAGATCTCCTCCCATGGTTGGAGTTTTAGTGGGGATTCCGACCCTCCACCGGTACCCAGGGCAAGGTTGCGGTTTGCAGAGATGACGGCTCTGACCCGTATGCGTAGGTCATCCCAGCGCTTCCTGCACTGCTGTGGGGTGCGGGGTACAGTCCCCACCGCGCTGACACGCTCGGCCTCCAGGGCCCAGATGGCCTTCTTCTTCGCTATCGCTGTCCTGGTCATTTCAGGGGAGAAAACGACACCTGTGTTGTCTTGCAGGGTCTCCGCAAGCATGCAGAGTTCCTCCCGGCTGAATCTCTCCTGGCGCTGGCGGTCACATGCCTTCTTTACAACTTTAGGCCTTTTCGGGTACTTGGATGGGTGGGTGATTGGTTGGGACAGGTGTCAGGGTTGGATCTGGTGTTGTTCGGTAGGATGGCAATGGATTGTGTTTTTAAAGATGGCCGACGTGCTGTTTCCCGTTCCGGCGCGATGACGCTATTTCCGGTCCTGCTTTTTACGGCCACCGCAAATTACGGTGGCCGCTAATTACGGTGGCCGCTACTTACGGTGGCGGAAGTGCACCTTGCTCGCTTTACGATGCCGGTAGGGGCCTTTTCCGCCATGGCGTTAATTGCATTACCGCCATGGCGTAATGCACGTGCGCGATGGGTCGTAATGTGGCGCTCTTTACGCCATCGGCCCACGGCGTAAACGCTCATTACGCCATGGCGGTAATGACGGAAGATTACCGCCTGGGTCGTAATGAGGCCCTGAGTGTTCTTGTGAAGTTTAGTCCAAATTTTATCCCAGGTGTCAGGGTCGAGGGGACGCCCGAGATCACGCTCCCAGTGCAGCATATACTTTTCCTTTGATTCAGGGTTGAATTTTTCTAGGAGTTTATAAAGGGTAGAGATCTTGCCTCTTGGGGGGGATGCCGTTAGTGAAAGTTCGAGGGGAGTTAGATCCCTGGAGCCTCGGTCCCTGATAGAGCGCTGAGAGATCCAGTGCCTGATCTGAGTGTACCGGAATCGTTCCTCCTCGGAGACGCTGAATTTCGCTTTACAGTCTTCAAAAAAGAGCGGCTGGCCATCAATTAAAAAGTCTGAGATTTTGTCGAGCCCACCCCTAGACCAACTGGCAAAGCTTCGGCGACATAGGCCAGGGGAGAAGCCTGGATTGCCCCAGATTGGGGTTAGTGGGCCCAGCGAGCTTTTGATTCCCCATTTTCTGTTTGCGGCTTTCCAATTGTCCACTGTGTTACAGGTTGCGGGCAGTGGAGGTGTTGCGGGCGGGGTATTTCGAGATTGGATATGGGGCAGGTCTGATAAGGGAGACGAGCACCATCCTTCCTCAAGTTGTAGCCAAGCAGGCCGATCCCCTACACGGGTCCAAGCGAAGGCGTGCGCGAGCTGAGCTGCACAGCAGTATCTAGCGATGTCCGGGACCCCGAGACCACCGAGTTGTCGACTACGGGTCATGATTCTCCTGGCGATGCGGGGCCTTTTACCGCCCGAGATGAATTTCATAATATCGCGCTGCAGGTTTACCAGTTCCGATTCGGGGATATGGGTTGGGAGCGCGTGGCATTGATAAAGTAATCTTGGGAGCAGGGTCATTTTCACCGCGGCAACCCGGCCTAGCCATGAGATCTCTTGCTTGTCCCACTGTTTCAGGTCAGAGCGCAGTGATTTGAATAGCCGGGGGAAGTTGGATTCGTAGATTAGTGGGCTGGATTTGGGGATGTGAACGTCCAGGTATTCCAATGATGTATTCGCCCACGGGATTTGAAACTCGGGACACAGAGTGTTTGCTTGGCGCCTTGGGAGATTGATCGGGAGGGCGGAGGATTTATCATAGTTCACTCTGAACCCAGAGCATGCGCCAAATACTTCTAGTTCATCCAGAAGAGGTTGCATCGAGCTGCTTGGATCTGTGATTGTGAGAAGTACATCATCGGCGTAGAGTGCCACTTTATATTCAGTCCCGCCCACCGTGATTCCTTTAATGTTGGGATTGAGGCGGATTCTCGAGGTGAATGGCTCCATTGATAAGGCAAACACCAAGGGGGACAGCGGGCATCCTTGGCGAGTCCCTCTGGATATAGAGATGCTTGCCGATTTCCTTGCGTTGACTCGGAGCTGTGTTGATGGGTGAGTGTAACAGGCCATTAGACAGGTTGTAAAGTTGTGGCCTAAGCCCATGTGAGAGAGAGTATTCCGTATGAAGTTCCAGTTCACTAGATCAAACGCTTTATGTGCATCAAGAGAGATTACTAGAAGCAGGGTTTTCAATCTGTTCACGGATTTGATTATGTTGAGTGCGTCTAATATTATCATGAGTTCCTCTGCCTGGAATAAAGCCTGTTTGATGTTTGCGAATCAGATCGGGGAGAAACCTCGCAAGTCTGGGTGCTTTAACCTTGGAATAGATTTTCCAATCGGTATTCATTAGGGCAATTGGTCTATACGAAGCTGCTTGCTCGGGATCTTTTCCCGGTTTCTGCAAACGGATGGTGGTGGATTCGGCCATGGAGTGTGTTACCTGTTTTGTGGATAGGAACGAGTTGAACAGCATAGCTAATTGTGGGGTCAGGATGCGGGCAAATGATTTGTAAAATTTTGGTGTGAACCCATCCGGCCTGGGGCGGTGTTTTTAAGTGATTTAATGGCATCTAGAATTTCCTCTGAGGATATTGGGGCTTCTAAGGAGTCCAGTGGGGAGGATAACGAAGAGGTGGGGAAGGATTCTAGATAGCGCTGCTGTAGGGCTCTGTCCTCTTGGGATGTGGGTGGTCCTTGTATGACCGCTTTATGATGGGCCAATAGGATTTCGATTATATCAGGGGTGGCAAATTTGCTTTTCCCATTTGGGCCTTTAAGGCTGACTATATCGTTTCTGGTGTGGGTTTTTTCCGCAGTTTATAGGCCAGCAAACGGTTCGCCTTGTTACTATTGTGATAGTAAAATTGTTTTGTATATGCTAGAGCTTTTGCCGTGCGATCGGCCCAATGCATTTCTAGGGCCCTTTTTGCCTTTTTTAGCTCCCTGTCCACCTTTCTCGAGTATTTGGCCTTAAGGTCATTTTCTAGGGAGGATAGCTTAGATTCTAGTGTTTGTGTGAGGATTTTGGAGACTTGGTATTGTTCTGAGGCTGCACTAATTAGCACTCCCCTTATGACTGGTTTCATGGCCTCCCAAAGTAGACCAATTGGGGTTTCGGGGTTCTTATTTTCCTTGCAATAGTTGAGCAATGCCTCTTCTGCTTCGCCCCTGATCGCCTGGTCTAATAGTAAAGCGTCGTTGAGTTTCCAGAACCTAGGGGGGGGGCAGGGCCTCCCGAGATGGAGAGGTCGGCTGAGATGGGGGCGTGGTCGGACACCATTCGTGTGTGGATTTCGCTATTACTAAAACATGGGAATAAGGTGCTGGTGGCAAGAAGTACATCAATTCGGGAGTGACCTCCATGTGCATTGGAGAAGAAGGTGTAATCATGAGCGTCAGGGTTGGCTACCCTCCATATGTCCACGTGCCTGATTCTCTAAGGAGTTTGGCAAAAGCGAGGGCTCAGGAGAAGTCGGGATGGGAAGGGGGAAGTGATTTGTCCCTCGTGGGGTCGGGGACTAAATTAAAGTCTCCCCCGATTAGGAGATACCCAGTGGCGAAGGTTAGAAGCGGTGGGAGTAGTCCCTCTATGAATTTGTCCTGATTTGCATTTGGGGCATAGATCCCCACAATTGTGATTGGTTGTTCTGCAATGAGGCCACGGATAAACAAGTACCTGCCCGATGGGTCTTTCTTGACTGTGGGGCTAGATAAGGGGAATTTGTCACTTAGTAGGATCGCCACCCCTCGCTTCTTCTCGCCACTGTAGGCAAAGAAACCCTGTTTGAAACGCTTGAACTTGGCTCGGAATTCATCGGCTGGCAGGAGGTGGGTCTCCTGAAGAATGACTATATCCCCGTGTAGAGCTGTTAGCCTACGCTCCACTGACTTGCGCTTTCTGGGGGAATTGAGGCATTGGACATTCCAAGATAGGAAGCGGATTTCCCTAGCGTTATTCGGGCCTGAAAGTCCTGGGAGTAAGGCTTGTGTGGTGTGAGCTACTTGTACAGAGATTGCGTGGCTTTGGAGTGTTCCTAAGGAAGCATGCAGGAGTGCTATAATTACCAATGTCTACAAAAGAAACTATAACTTAGAACTGGAACTGGCAGGGGGGAGAACCATTCTCAAGGCTCAAAAGTGCCTTGGTTCTCCCCCGAAACTGTGAAAATGGGAATGAGACCATAAAGCTCATTCGTGGGGTTTACTGGTAGACCCCGTCGTCGGGGATATGAACCCGCAAGAGGAACAAAAAGAACACCCGTGGCACGGAGAGGCAGGCCAGGGCTGCATGAGGAACAGGAGCCCAGGACTGAGCAACTGCTCAGGAGTCTGCTAATGGTTCCCCGGAAAGCCGTGCTACGACCTAGTACCCTCCATGAGAGATGAGGGGGGAGGATGAGGAGCTGGGAGAGGCTAAAGATGCCCGGAGAACCCGGGTGAAGGGAAACATTGGTCTATCAAGCCGAATGCAGGGTGATACGTAAGGGCCGCTGATCAATCCGGATTGCGATGACTCCGAGGACCTCGGGGCCTGCGCTGCCCGCTGGTGCGGGACCAGCGGTTTGATAAGGGAGAGCCTGGGCGAGATTGGGAGCAGGATGCATGGTCAGAGTCCTCAGTCACTGAATTGTTCCCCAGAAATTGGTCCGCCTCTTTAGGGCTCCAGATTTGCCTGCGCATTCCCTCCCATTCGAAGCATTGAGATGTGGGGTGACCACATCTGTATTGTATTTTCCTTTCCTGAAGCCATTCCGTGAGGCTGCAAAGGGCTTTCCTTTTCTGGAGGGCTATGCTTGCAAGGTCATGAAACAGCGCAATATTTGCGCCTCTGAAAGTAATTTGCTTTGAGGACCTGGCCTCCCTCATTATTTCCTCTTTGACCTTGAAAAAGTGAATTCGGGCGAGAACATCTGGCGGAGAGGAGGAGGATTGCCTGGGCGCTGTGCGGTGTACTCTGTCGAATTTCTGTCGGCGAGCTGTCGGGGAGAGTTATAATGAATCTGAATAGATCACTAACAAAGCTCTCGAGATCCGTGTTGGTAACTGAGGTGGGAATTCCACGGATGCGGATATTATTGCACCTGGAGCGATTCTCGCTGTCCTCTTGCTTATTCTCGAGTGCGTCGCATCTGGCTTCTAAGGTTGCTATTCTATTCAGACCACACTCCAGTTCAAAGGTATTATCGCATAGGCCATTTTCCACTTCCTCAGTGTGCTTCTCAACTCCCTCCACTCTTTTGTCTAAGGATGCAATTCTTTTGGTAACCTCCTCTGTGCCTTTATGGATCTCCTTGGTGAGGGCTGCTAGGAGGTCTTTTAAGTGTGTTTTGGTGGCGAAATGATCAGCCTGTGAGTGCCCCGATGAAGGGAGGGCGTCTGGGGTTGCCATGGTGGAGGGTTCGATTTTGCTCGCCTTGTTTTGGCCCGTGGCGGACATTAGTGCTGCAATATCTGTTTGCTTCGCCGCTTTTCCACTTTTTGCCATGGTTTCGCCGTGAGGTGGAAGTGAGTGAGGGATAGCGGCTGTGGGGAAGGGGGCAGCAGTAAGGAGGGGTAATGTACTCCACCTCATAGATGGTGAGATCGGCTGGCGTGGTAGAAGGGGGTCACACCTCATATGAGTCTAACCGAGGGCGGCAAGGGAGGCAAAGGAGAAGGCGAAGAATAGATGCACTCCAGGCGAGCTATAGAGTTCTTGATGGGGGACGTGGAGATGGCTGTGTCAGGCACTCCCTCGTAAGATTCCAAGAGGAGTTGGGCTCATTTGTGCTGTAAATCCTGGCTTCAGGGAGGTTGTAGTTATTGGCTGGTGTAATCGGCGGCGGGGGCGAGTCGACTTAGGTGTTACTGATCGCCCAGGCGCAGACCACGCTTAAATGGGTCCCCACTTCCGCAGCCCAAGGGGATCACTGGGGCGGCGGGCAGAGGGAACCACCGGAGGCATGCAAGACCGAGAGACGCAGCAGGATCGATCTGGAGTCAGGCAGAGCCCCCAATCCGATGGAGCCTGGATCAGCAGCAGGGAGTTGCCAGGCATGCAAGGAATGCTGCAGATTTGGCGATTTGGAGTGCTGAGGACTCTGGCCAGATATGGGTGTCAGAAGCTGGGGGTGTAGCACTCACCGCCGGGGGGAGCACTCCCCGCAGAGAGTCTCCAGTTCGTTTGTGCAGACAGGTGGTAGTGGCGGGTAGGAGGCACAAACAGAGGCGTAAGAGTCCAGAAGAAACACCCGGGCTGATCCGGTGCCAGACAGGATGCGCATAGGTGAGCTCCCAGGCTGTTGAAGTCCGGGTCGCCACCAAAGAGCCAGGCGCGCAGGGAATACAACAGAATGGGCGAGCAGGAGCGTGGGGGATGTTAGCCAGACAAGTGTAACTGGAGCTAGATGCTGAACACTCGCCGTAGGGGTGCGCTCACCTTGGGGGCTCAGGACGCTGTGGATGAGTGCCGAAGTCCACTGGATGAAGAGGAGAGACTCCGGGCCGCCAATGAGGTAGGAGGTGTCGGACTCCAGGCCTGCAGGCCGCTTTGAATGCGAGGAGAGAAGAGCGTAGGAGCGTCCCACCCCTACCGGGTCTCAATAGTGCGTGAGACCGCAGGTCTCCGCAGGTGGAGATTCCGGCAGAAGGGGGGTTCAGCGGGCCTCTCCCCAGGTCCGATGCTGTGGGTGGAGTGTGAAGGGGAGCCGCTGTAGCGCCTGGGAGAGTGAAGGTGTGGAACATTATAGCGAGGCCTGGCACCTGAATGCTGGAGACCACTGGATAAGGAGGAGAGGCTCCGGTCCGCCAGTGAAGGTAGGAGGTGTCGGGCTCCAGGCCTGCAGGCTGCATTGGGTGCGAGGAGAGAAGAGTGTAGGAGTGCCCCTCCCCCACCGGGGCCTCAATAGTGCGTGAGTCCGCAGGTCTCCGCAGGTGGGGATTCCTGCAAGAGGGGGCCCAGCAGGTCGCTCCGCAGGTTCGACGCTGTAGGTGGAGTGCGAAGGGGAGTCGCTGCAGCGCCTGGGAGGATGAAGGCGTGGAGAGTTGTAACGGGGCCTGGCGCCCTCAGCCTCGTAGGTATGGGATTCACCCAGGCTATTTCGGGGATTCCGAGACCGGCTGTCCTGCATGCTTGTGGGTGTAGCCTCCGAGGCGGCTCGGCAAACAGCGGCAGTAGCTCCGGGAGAGGGCGGTGTGTCCGCGCCCCGACTCAGCAGCGTGCGGTGGTCGCAGGTACGTCGGCTCCCCCTCCGATGAGCCAACATAGGATCCCTGGGTGCTGCAGCTGTAGGCCCCCCCCCCAGGCCTCCCCTCCAGGGCTCACACGCTTGAGGAGGTGGCGAAAGTCAGATCCGAGGCCCCACGCTGTCCGGGGGAGATTTGCGCCGCTGACTAGAGTTAATGGGGGAGAGCCCCTCCCCCGCTTTGATTACTGAGGAGCCTGTTCGCCATCTGGCTTCCTCCATGCCGCGAACGATTGCGGGGCTCACCCGGCCGAGGAGCCGCTCCGTGCCGGCTTTAGCTTTGCTCATTACAGGCAGCAGGTGGTCATGGTGCAATCAAGCCAGGAGGTGGCTTGGGGACAGCTGTGTTCCGCGGGGAATTCGTTCTGATGACGGGGCATTCCAGGAGCACTTAAGGAGCCATGCCGCTCGGTCGGCTCCAGGCCACGCCCCCTAGGCATTTCCTTTTACACCTCTCATCTCATCAGAGCCACTCTCTCCTTGCTCCATCTGCCACCATTGCTCAGTAAAATAGTGCTACCTAAATATCTCTCCACTTTCATTAGAAACAAAAACATTTCCTTTCCTTTACCTACCCACCTTCCCTTTCTAATCTTAACCAGTGACCCTTCTTCCAATAGACAATTATTAACACACTTCTTTTTATCATATCTCACCTTGGATCTCCTTTGAGCATTCAACATCCTCTCCTGCAAGACCTCATCTTGTATCTCTCCCTGCAACCACACACATGTCTTCATCCACCCAGGGCACAACATAGAATTAGGCACTCTTTTCCATAGTGCTTCAAATGGTGACACCCCTGTCACTTGATGGGGCGCCACTCTATATTGAACTACTCTTTCCATAACTGTCTGCTCCCAATCACCACCTAAGCAATCGCAATTCTAATCACCTCCATCAATGATCTATTGACTCTCTCAACTGTGGCATTGCATTTAGGGTTATAGAGAGCCGTGGTAGAATGTTCAATGCCATTGTTCCTCTAAAAAATCTGCATCTCACAGCCCACAAACTGGGGGCCATTATCTGAAATAATTCTCCTGGGAAATCCTTCTCTCCAGAAGTGAGACTCCAAGAATTGTATTATCTTTCGTGAACTAATGTCCCTCGCAATGCACACCTAAGGCCATTTTGATAACAAGTCCATCATGACAATTAAATATGCCGTTTAGGCAACCCTCACTAACACCAGACCCAAAATATCCACTGCTACAACATCCCAAACCAAACTGGGGGGTTCCACAATCCTCATGGGTGGCATCCTGGTGCACAGGGGTTTATCACTATCCACACACACCTCACAACTTTTAAAAAACAATCCAATATCGTTTTCCATCCCCAGCCACCAAAAATCCTGCTGCATCAGACCTTTAGTCCTACTGATGCCAAAATGCCCCTCATGGGCGATCTCTAACACTGCACTCCTCATATCCTCTGGCACCGCCAATCGTACCCCCCTTGCCAACACTCCCTTCTCCACACACAACTCTTATTTCACTCTCCTCTAACCCCTTCATCCACTTCACCAATCGGCCATCCCTCTTGGACACATTTCATCACCATTTTGTATACAGCATCTTTTTCTCCCTCTTCTCTCCACTCCTTCTCCTTGGCAACTTTGCAGTGCACGAAAACCTCTCCCTCTTCCTCAACCACCACATCCTCCTTTTCCTTTATGGGATTGTAAGATAATGCATGCCTCAACTCCATGTCCAACCCTTGGAGAGAAGAAATCCACCTAACTAGTCTTCTTGAGACTCCATCAAACCCTTTTCTCTCATAAATGCCTACCAATGGCTTGTGATCCATTGCCACCGTAAATCCCCTCCCCCACACAAACTGCCTGAAATTTTCAATTCCCCACAAATAGGCTAACGCTTCCTTCCCAACAACTGAATATCGCCTCTCTGCATCTTTAAGAACGTGTGATGCAAAGGCAATTGTTTGTAACTCATCCCCTCTTCTCTTCATCAAGATACACCCTATTCCACTTGCATCAGTATATAACTCCACATCCCAATCATCTTTAAATCCTTTTAATATGGGCGCTCTCGCTAAGGTATTTCTGACGTCTTCAAACTCATTGTTACATCGCATGCACCAATTGACTATCACCCCATCTTTCACCAAGGTTCTCATGTTTTTCGCCCTCTTAGCCAAATCTTTCACAAATTTTCCATAAAATTCAACCATCTCTCGGGAAATTAATCTCCCTTATTGCCTCCAAAGTCGCATGTTTTGGTTATACCCCCTCTGCTGACAATTCATGTCCCAAATATTGAACTTTTGCATCTCTAAATTTACATTTCTCCAGTGAAATGGTCAAACATGCATCTGCTATCCTTGCCAACACCTCCTTCAAATGCACATCATGCTCCTTCTTATTCTATCCCCACACCAATATATTCTCCTGATAGCAATACGTCCCTGTCAAACCATTCAAGAACTTGTTCATGACTCTCTGAAATGCACTTGATGCAGACACCAATCCAAAAGGCATCCTCTTACATCGGAACAGCCCAAAAGGTGTTATAAAAGCTGTCAGATCCATGGAATCCGAATGTAATTTAACTTGATGATACCCTGCCTTTAAATCAAGAGTCAAAAACATTGCTGCCACTCCAATTCTGACAAATAAATCATCAATTTTGGGAAGTGGAAATCTATCAGGCTTTACACTCTTATTAAGACCTCTGCGGTCAATGCAAAGCCTCAAGCTCCCATTGGGCTTGCGCACAGCTACGATTGGGCTAATCCATTCTACTGCATCTGTCTCCTCAATTATGCCCTCATTCATCATCCTCTTCAACTCATTTTCTATATCTCCCATTACGCTAAGGGTATGGTACGCGCCCAAGCTCTGATTGGTATAGCTATAGGCCTCAACTTGATGAAATGGATAAATTCCTTAAGACACCCCATATTTTCTCCAAATACATTTGGAAACATGTTAATCTGAGACATATTTGTCCCCTTCATATAACAAAAACACTGCAACACACCTCCTCTCCTCTAACTGTTGAAAACATGTAACAGTAACACTACAACACCACTGCTAGACATCCTGCAGACCCACATACAGCGTGGCTCGATTCTGGAACATAACCCCCCGAGAACAGAAACTGATTTTCATTTTCAGTAATACTGTCTCGAAGCACTTCCTGAGACTGAGGCCATTAGCCCCACTGGGATACACATGCTGTCAACTGAAAACTGGATTAACAATTTCAGGAGGGCGGACTACGTCTTATACCCAACTGGGGCCTTGATTATATCCGATGCCCGCGTCGCTCCAGATGGCCTGGTGTTCGGGTCTGGTTGCATGCAGTACTGATACATGCAGCAGGGTACTTAAAGTTAAGCAGACCCATGGGGGAAGCAGCCTGCAGCACGAAACGTTGTGGATTGCATCATGGACCTCTAAGGCTGCTGGGGGGGAGCAGATTTGTTCCAAGCTGATGCCGCTACCCCAAGTCACCTCTGGAGACAGCTACTTAGTGACAAATACGCTAACATTAATCCAGCAAGACAACTTCTCCAGCAGGATAGGCCATGGATGCGCCTGCCTAGTGCCTGGGCGCCGCAGTGCTGCATGAATACAGATTGACAGGCCTGCACACAATTTCATACTGGGCTGACGCTAGCGCTATGATAAATGCATGTCCTCGGTTGCCCTCGGGAAAGAAGTTCACAATCTAAACATCCTTCGAGAATAGGCAACATTTTAGATAGGGTCAATAACCAAAGTATGACTCTCCAGGCATGAGCACAGATGCCACAACCACGCTAAATCCTTTCAAACCATGGCAGGTGTTGTCCTGACTCCTCAGCTCCCGAGCTTATGGTGGTTGCCTTGGGTGTGAGTACATTATTGGCACATTGGGCAGTTATTATTTTTTTTTAACATTTATTTTATTGTAACACTAGTTTGATTCAAAAGAAAGAAAAACTTTTTGTTACATTTACAATTCCAATTCCTTCCTTCGTTAGATGAGCTCAAAAATGTCACTCTGTCTTGTTTATCTTCAGGGCATCCATAAAGTTTATTGTTGCACAAGTCAACTGAGTGTTGGATCCTGCAATCAGGTAACACCACCAAGCGTCCATGGTTCCCGACAAGGGTGCAAAGCGTGCTAGATGTAAACTACGCTGTGCTGTGATTGCTTCGCAATCCAGGATCAGATGCTTCACAGATTCTGACCCATGCTTACAGAACTGACACTGTGCCATCTGTACAAGCGGATCACGCCTCAGCAGCTGTATCTCCCTTGTTTTATATAGGTTGAGTCGCAGTCGCAGGAACATGTTCCGATGATAGCATGCTGGAAATTTCTCCAAGTATTTGGGGATTGCGTCAAGTTTGTTTAACGCGCTTCCAAGGTCCAAAGAGGATGCCAGTTTGTTTCGGCATTCTTCATTTCTTATCCAATTTTGTAGTCAGATTTTCTTTTTTGCAACTTGAGGTCGTAATAGTACTGTCTCAAAAGAAACGCCAGCATTGTCTAGTAAGAGAAGTAGTTTTTTCTCCCACTCCTTCAATAGAAAGGCAGATGGATGCTCTGGTGCTGAGTGTAAAATTTCATATGGTTTTACTACTGTCTCCAGCCGCATTTTCCTTAAGATGGAAATTGATTTCCACAAAACGGATCCGTAAAGGGACTCGATACATAACTCGTAGCGTATCGCCACCATTAGAGAGCTGTTTGGTAATCTCAAGACATTGCGGCAGAATTTCCCTTCGAGCTTGTCCCACCGATCTTGTGGCATGTTCCAGCTTGTTTCGCTTCCAAAGGTTATCGCAGGAACTACTTTTTAAAGATAAAATGTTAGGACTGGCTTCAAGGTAAATTTTCCATATGCTGCATGCAGTTTTGCCCCTTGCAATTCAAACATTTTCATGCGGGCCACCAGGTCCTGTGACCAATCCCACTCTCGTATTGAGGTGTTAAACAAAACACCTAAGTATCGAATACTCTCTGTTGGCTCGAGAAGTTCATCGTTTATCTTCCAGGAAAATTTGCTTGTTCTCTTTAGTTTGCTTTGACCAACCACAACAATTTGTGACTTTTTGATATTGATTCGTAGGTCATTTTGCATACAATAATGTTGTAGCGCATTCAGCAGTCGCTATAATCCAATTGGATTGGAATCCATAAGAACAATGTCATCGGCGTAGATAGCCCAACTTATCTTTTGCCCATTTACTAACGGGGGGAAAACCCTTAGATCGTTTAATGATAGTGGCAGGTCAGAGATGAAGAGCTTAAATAGTTGGGCTGCCAAAGGGCAACCCTGCTTCACTCCTCGTTTTGTGAGAATCTCATCAGATAATTCGCCTTGCTCATTTAGTCGAACTCTGATGGATGTCTTAGAGTGTAACGCAATCAGTGGTGACAGCAACTCGCTTGGACAATTCCAACCGTGCAGTTTCTTCCACAAAAGGTTACGGTTGATACTGTCAAATGCCTGACTCAGATCAATGAAGGCGATGTACAGTTTTCTTTTCTGCCTCAACGTGTCTAGTTTTAGGCAATTCAGAAGGACCAGATTAAGCTCAACCCCCACTCCTTTTGTAAAACCGGTTTGTCGTTGGTCAACCGCAGCGTCCTCTCCGGCCCGCGTGCAAGTCGTTTCTGTAGAAAGGAACCAAATACCTTTCCGATAGTATCCAAAAGGGCAATCGGGCGATAGTTGCTGGGATCATCCCGATTACCCTTTTTGAATATCGGTACGACTACTGCCTTAGACCAGGATTCAGGCAGTTTTCTTTCCAGTGCAATTCTTTCAAAAAGGATGCTCATCAGGTTGGCCCATTCGGAGCTGTAAGTTTTCAACATGACATTTGATATACCATTAGGGCCAGCTGCCCTTGAGGACTTTAACTTCTGTGAGGCCTTTAACTTCTGAATCGCTCGTTCAATATCTTCCTCTGAGTCTGCCACATTCCATCTTCCATCAGTTAGAGATAATGGGGAAACCTCAATACAGTTGTGGTCGTCAAATATATTCGTAAAATGCTCCATCCAGCTTGCCCCGGTTACTCCATTTGACATTGAGTAGGTATGTTTGACACTACCAGTATTGATGATCTCCCATATATGTCTGCTATCTTTTTGCAAGATTAGTTTAAGCATCTGTTCGGCTTGGTCTTGTACCCGACTCAAATTAAAGGATTTCATCCAGTTTCGGTAGCGCTGTCTTCGTTTTTGAATTTGCTTGCTGTCACTAGAAGAGATATCTTTTTTAGGAGCCTTATGTCGTCCCGAAGTTTTTGCTTTTCTCGTCTTATTATCGGATTAAAAGTATGTTTTGCTTCGACATTGTTCCTCATTCTGGTTTTGCTCCTCACTTTGAATTGATGTAGTAACAGTGTATAGTTTATCCTCGAAGTAGTTAAGTTTGCATTGGCAAAGCTAGTTTTCATCAGTGCCAACTGAGGTGCATTCAGGCGTAATCTGTTTGCTCCATTGTTTATGGTGATCCTCTCTGAGTATTTTATCGAAGCTTTTTTTGGAGTTTTCAGCTAGTACAACATCAAGGCGTCGTGGTCGCTCTTTTCTGTCTTTATGACTTTAAGGGCTGTTACTTGGGCTAAAAAGTTCCTAGACATCCAGATGTAATCGAGTGTCTTCATGGGTGTGTCTTCATGAGTGTCTTTATGGATTCGCCTCGCTTCCAGGTAAAACCTGGGGGGATGTCTCCACTTATACAACCATTCAGCATTGAGCAGTCTCTAAGGGCCATCTCCTTGGACCATCGTGCACCACGGTCCTGTATCTGAACATTGCTCCTTGATCCAGATGTTATACTTTTTATCACTGGCCTGTTCACCCAGGCATAGTTAAAGTCCCCACATATTAGAATTATAGGATCATTATATGATAGTAAACATTCGTCAACTGTAGACACAACCACTGCAATGAATGTTGATTGAAAAATCATTTCAGGGTTCCAATAAATGTTGACTATCAATTTCACATGACAGCAAGGATTTGTAGTCCTAGAATTTTGAATTTTCGTTACTTTTACAAACATGTTTGGATTCTTGGTCGATAGGATCTTCCATTCATCGCTGTTTTTTATCATTGTTATCAAACCAGAGAAAGGGCGGCCGAATACATTCTTTAAAGCCGGGTTGAGAAGAACTGTATAGCCATCACACGCCAGACATTCACGAAGCCATGTTTCTTGTAGACATATGATAGAGATTTGGTCTGCTAATTTCCATTTTCCATCAAAAAGGTGGGAAAAGCCTCGGGTGTTCCATGATAATAACTGATTATTGCCATCCGAGCGATCAACGCTGAGCCATTGACCAGATTGATTATCGTCCTTTGGGCATGGTGAGCGCTTTAACCTCATCTAAGCCCACAGTTCTTTTCTTCGTTTTTCATTCTCGGTTTGTTCCACAAACGGGGAGGCTGTGCTTTCTTCGTCATGGTCGTCAGCACTGAATACTTCAAAACCGAAGAACAAAAAGTCGACAGCAGCATCCTTTACGGCTAACCTTAGCGTTCTAGATTTAAGATGTAAGTTGACCCAATCCAGGTGGTGCTCAGACATGTACTCAACTACCGCTATGTCATCTGATTTGCTAACTCGCAGAGTTGGGATGCACTGTAGAAGTTTCAATATGTTCCGTCGGTTCAGATTTACCTCTTTTTGTTCTGGCAAAGCATTTTTGATTTGTATTTTCCAAGGACCTTTTTCAGTTGAGGGATTTGATTTTGTGATCTCCATTTTGGAACCTCTGTCCTGTTTTTCGGCTTGCGCTCTTGTTAATTTCGGATTTAATTTGCCACACATGGCATTTAGCTGAGCAGAAGCAACTGCCAATTTACTAGTCGGCTCTTTTTTTTTTCCTTGTTTGTGGGCAAAGGTAGGAACATCTTTATTTTTTTTTGTTTTTTTTTTATTGCTGTACCACTTGCTTGTGATGGGATCACACTTTGAGCATCCAAACGGGGATGAGAATCTTTGGCCTTTCCCAAGACACCTGATAAGACTTCCTCCGTAGAAACAGCAACTACATTTGCCTCTTCATCGTCAATTGAATATATTGAAAATTCACATAAATTGATGGATGACTCAGATATTTCGTCGTCGTCACACTCTGAACTTGCCCTTGCTCTCTTTAGGCAGTGATGAGGAGCCGTTAATGTTTCAGCTTCATGTTTGGAATTACTTGGAGCCTCCTTTGACTTCACAGGACGGAGAAACATGGACGGATGTGGCGGCGTTGAAAGATTCCGTACAAATTTTTTACTGCCGGTTGTGCAAGCACGTTTGGCTACTTGCCTCTGGTTCGGACGTGTCTGAGATTTTTTTTCACCGCTCTTTTTTTTCAGGGGTTGGTTTTCACTCACTTTCTCTGTCGTTGTGGACTTGTTGAATATCCCAAACAAAAGTATCTCTGTTAGATTGCCTGAGACAACTTTCGCCGCCCCTTGCACTAGTGGCCGACCCCCAAGTATTTGCTCCGGCTCCGATGTTGCTGCCGGCTCAATGCCATTGCTGATATAGTCGGGTGCTTCCTGCTGGAACAAGAAGGTGTTCTGTGCACGCGGCATTTGGCTCTCGCTTGCTTCATTAGTCTTCATGCCCATGTCCCGTACTACAAGGACGTTCTTTTCGGTTTCCGTTTGCCCATCAACTGGACACACTGGGACCGTACTACGGCCAATCAATCCTGTGGGCACAAGGGAGGATTTTGGGACCGGACCAGACTTTCCAGTTGTTACTTCTGGCATTGGTATTTTCCTGGGCAGATCGTCAAGCCCTCCGCTTCCCATTCGTATTTTTGTGGGAATATTATGACGCATCCATTATGTGCACTCAATTACCGCATCAGTTAGAGATGATTTATCTCCATTTGCCTGACGAGCAAGATCACATAATCTACTTTGCCATTTTAAGGATGTCTCGGCTTCGCTATCAAGTCTGTGAACAATTGCTTGCGAGAAGGATTCAAGCGTTGAGATCTTTGTGTTTACAGCAGCCAAAAGAGACATCTGATCACACACGGCGTCATGCAGAGATTCATACAGTTTCATAAATGGCAGTAAGGCAATCGATGTTGCAGCCAAAACATTATTATGGATTTGAATTCCTGCTGCCGTGGATAGAGAGCTTTTAGAGGGATGTTCAAGTCTTTCTTCTTCTGCGGCCACCTGTTTCGCTCTGGCGGAGGCACTCTTTTCCTTTGGCAGGCCAGCCAGCTTCGAGTTACTCATTACGGCCCTCGTCTCAACGTCCTTAGTGCCTAAAGACTCCAAATTTCCATAAGATATTTGATGTATAGAGTTGTTCAAGACTGACATTGTTCCCTCAGATCTATTTGATATATTACAAGGTAAGTTCCCTAATGAGTTGTAATCGGCGGCTTCCTTTCTGTTTGTGTGAGCCGTTTGATTTTGCCAAAAACTGTCATTTAGACGTTCGTAGGTTGCCAAAAAGTTGGCCTTTAACCTTGCAGCCAACCTCGCTTCACGCCCTGAAAGTTCGGTAGAAGCAGTTTCAATCGATGTCATACTTTTGGGAGTATCCTCCAACTTTTGGAGCGGCAGGGTGTGTAAGGCATTTGTTGCGTCTGTTTCAGGTAGAGCCATTTGGCTAGAGTCTTTCCCTCAACTGAGGAATCGGTACTCCCCCCCCCCCCAGATTTTGTTTCATAAGATGATTTAAGACTGCCAGCCTTCTTTGTGCCATATGCTGTTAGAGGCACCAGCGTGTTTTTTTTTGTGTTAGAAGGCATTGGAGATGAAGATGCAAACGGCGCTCTGAGGCTTCTATTTTCAACCGGGGGGGGAAGCAACAGCACTTTTGTCTGAGATAAGACGTTTGGAATGTTGATTGCCAAAAGGTCGGAGTCAGTTAATTCAAAGGGGGAAATGAAGGCGACCTCACTGGCATCAATGTACACCGAAGGCGAAAATACAGTATCCAGTTCAACTGGGCGGCTTTCAAAGCTTTCAGAGCACACACGTTGATGAATTAAACTGCATTCCTTTCCAGTGTGTATATTCCCCAGGGAAGGGGGACCCATTGCTGTCTGGGAAAATGAGGCTAGCGAAGGCACTGTGCCTCTCAACAATCGACTGGCAGCCTCCAAGGCACCCCTATTGTCTACGTTATCTATATTGTCAATAGAAACAATTGAGTCATTTGGAACAGACAAGTCGACCAGGCTTACCTCCTTAGATAGTCTCTGAGGCAGCTTCCTTCGGGATAGCAATGATTTATGCTGAGTCTGCGGGCCCTCCTTCACAGTCACAGTCACCATATTGCACTGATTAAATCTGTTAATGGAGGAGCCCTGGCAGGCAGGCGGCTCTGGCGGACGTGCGGCGGACTGCGGGAGACTGAACTCGTCTCCGAACTCCGTGCCACGCTCCGAGCGTGCCCGTAGTTTTTGTAGGCTGGTCCAAGGAATTAAAGGAACAGCAACGCAGAAACAAGAACAGTAGCAGCAGCTCCTCGCAGGGGTCCAAACACAAGGAGTTCTGCGGGAGACTGAACTCGTCTACGAACTCCGCGCCGCGCTCTGCGCGTGCACATAGTTTTTGTAGGCTGGTCCAAGGAATTAAAGGAACAGCAACGCAGAAACAAGAACCGTAGCAGCAGCTCCTCACAGGGGTCCAAACACAAGGAGTTCTGCGGGAGACTGAACTCGTCCCCGAACTCCGCGCCACATTGGGCAGTTATTCCAATTGCAGACCCCTAGTACTGTTATCCACCCATTTCAGAAAGCTCTGATCTACTCCCAGGCGTGACCCCAGCACACCAACAAAAACAATAATAAAAGCAGAGAACATGACGAAAGGGGCTGGAGGGAAAAAGAAAGGGCCCATGGACTCATTCACCGAAACGCCTGCCAAGGCCCCGGGTCCTGGAAATCTGGTAATCAACGTCGAACATGCCTCGACCTCTGTAGATACCCGCAAAGACCATCTACTAGCGGCAATGCAAAGCAGCTTTATGGCAGTGAATATGAAACTAGACGTCATCGTCTCCACCAGCGGCTCACTGAAATCCAACTGGAGAAAGAAAGCGGCCGTATAAATGAAGTAGAAACCAGGATTGGCGAAACAGAGAACAAGGTCAACAGACATGACCGCGATCAAACACAATTGAAACTGGAGGTCCACAAAATCCATAATAAATGCTATGAACCACAATCACGCCCAACGCAAAATAATGGTCGTATAATTGGAATACCCGAGGCGACATGCAAAGTTTCTAAGGAAACATTTACCGAAGACTGCTAAAAACACTGTTCGATCCCACAAAGTTCTCCCTGCAATTCTTGGTGGAACAGGCTCATTGTGTACTGACTCCTATCCCTAAACCAGGGGCTCCCCCGTACCATCATAGCAAGACTGCTTAATTACCGGGACAGAGATCTCACATTGCAAATGTCCAGGGACAAAGGCACACTCTGCTAGGAGGCTCACGATATCCATATTTACCCGGACTTCGCAGCTAAGATGCAGGCTCTGTGAAAATCATATGACTCTTTCAAGAAGCTATTACGAATCAGACAAGTTCTGTATGCCCTAATGTTCCCGGCCAAACTAAGGATCCAACATGAGGCCCCTGGAACATTTCTTTGAGAATCCATCTGAGGCTCTGTATTTGTGGAAGCATCAATCCCTCTCCCGAGGCGAGACCATGATTGGAACCGCAGCCCTCAACAACACAACAATGAGGTGGACACCGAAGCGGTGACTGACTAGCACCAATTCAGACCTGAGTTCATCTGCTATATATTGTTTGTTCTCTCCTGAAACTGCTTGTCCACCGTGTTTTTCTGGCAAAATAAAGGACGTGTGATGGAGTTCCTTTTTTGCATCTAATGCATCTTTACTTGGGAGACGAGTGCCGCCTAGAAAAGCTTTGATTAGCTTTTTTTCTTGTTTTTTCTTTCTTTGATATATATATATATATATACACATACAGTGTAACAGCAGTGGCCATGTAGTTATTGTTAAGTTGCTGTTTCCATTGGAAGAGCACTTTTTGGGTGGCTTATAACTCGGCTCCCCCTGGACGCACCCTTACCAAAGTTTGTAAAATAGGTATATGGGCCACTCTGAATTTCTCCCCAAAGTTTGGTAAGGATTCGTCCAGGGGGGGCAAAGTTATAGGGGGGGTCCCAAAACGTCTTTTTTTCCCATAGACTGAATGGGGCAAAAACTTTGCACACGGCTACAGGGCAAACCACTGGACAGATTGTCATCAATTTTGCGGCTGGGGCAGGGGCTTGTTCCCCAAAGCGTGCTTTTGTAAATTTTGTGAGAAATCATACTGTACTTTCCTTTAAAATGATCAAAAAGTAGCAGTCTAAGAATTAGTGATATCAAAGTCCGCTCAGCGGTCCCACTTCCCTGTTCGCTCAGTGGAGAAGATTTGTATTGGCTAATCTATGGCATGCTGTACGTCAAGATGTAGCGCTTTCACCAATTGGTTCTGCCGTAGCGTCACGTGTGTAGCATTCTTTTGATACGGCCGCCATGGTCATTTAGTTTTTGTGTTGAACGCCGACATTCCCGCAAACAAACCCTTATGGAACACTGTCGAAAGGTAAGCATTACTTATATGTGGCAGTAGGAATTGACACAGTGCTTTATTCTTGTTACCAATATCGTCCCGTACATTGAAACTTGGTAGGCAACGTACGACAAGCACTTACTGCATCTATGTAAGAAGCCACCACCAAAAGAAGTGCGGATAGACTGGCGTCCTATGTTTTGGAATCTGAGGCAGCTACCTGCATGGATTCGTCAACACTGCGAGTCTGCACGTGGTCGGGAGTAACGGTTCTCATTATTGACTGCTGATATGTTGTTGCAAAATGGGAATGTATTTGCGTTCGGAGTGAAGGTCTGTTCATTTCATTTCATTTTTTCAGTAGGCGCTCAGTATGAGCGTACATATAGCAAACCTCATAAGGGTCAATTGTTTTTCGACTTTGACATACACGGAACATAGACAGAAAGAATGTAGGGAGTCACAGTTTGTGAAACATTCCCTTTGATAAGTTATGCTTCAAAAAGGTTTGTGAAGCTCATGAAACATCAGTTCCCGAGGACGTCTTACTGCAAACAACTACTGTGTGAAAACAAAAAAAATGATTACTAGTAATGCATTTGGAAGTTTGTGTGCCGTTGAAGTTTCAGATTGCACATTACCGTTACAATTAATGCATTTGGAAGTTTGAGTGCCGTTGAAATTTCAGATTGCACATTACCGTCGTCTGTACGATGTCACTACAATTTCCACTATTACCTACGAAATGTATGTGGCACTGATACTTTTTTACATAGTATGTCTATTGCACATTGTCGCCGTTTGTAGGGAGTCAGTACATTTCCCCATGTACCATTCATTATTTGTAGAGGTGCTATGTAGTACACCTTACATTTCCGCAAAGGCTTCATATTGATAGATCTTTTTTGTCTTTATCCCTTCATCTACTTCCTTCCGTATTGCGAGTGTCATGGATTGCAGCGTCCGAGTGACAAGTTTTTTAATCGTCAATTGCAGCTATTCGTCACCGGTTGTATGTGCTTCATCATTGAATGGGATGACCGCATCGGACCTCTATGTCCCTACGCAGTTGTAGCAGTAAGAAGCAAAATACCCTCATTTCTGGTGTCATAGTTCGCAGCCATTCACGTCACCTTTTAAATCACTGTGATAGGAATACACCTACTGTGTCATAAACGCATAATTTATGTGTGGTTAAACAACAACGTCACCATTGCCACTAACATTATACTTTCTGACGGACTACATCACAGCGATTGACGGCATCTTGCCAATGATTGTGAGAGGAAACCTACTACTGTGTCGCCACTGCACACTGTGTGCATGATAAAAACTGTGGCACCAACGCATGGTGACTGTGTGGGAAAATATCAACGTGACCATCAAAATTAACATTTTCATTGTGCGGCGAAGACACAAACTTAAAATTTCCTTGCAACTGAGAAAAGGGCGATGATTTAGCGCTGTGCATTGTGAAATAAAAGTACATTCCTACTTTTTACATGTGAGTGTGTTTTTAATCATTTCATGTTCCCCTTCACAATCTGCCATGGTACGTTGCAGGTTGTAGTATGTTCTTTAATAGGTGCCATATCACGGTGCGTAAGCCTTTAAGAAAGCAGTTGTTTACTTTGCCATGGTACGTTATCCAGAACGCTATTGCACACCACTTGCTTTGGCAACGTAAGGCTCAGGCCCATCTATTATGCTTTCGTGCCTTTAGGGTACTTTCTGTTACCCAGCTGCCCCAATTACAAAGATTAGTTCTTCATGAAGACGCTATGTTGTCAGATTTGGTATCTTTCTAAAAGTGGAAAAATTAGATCAGGTGCACTGAAAGTGTTTTCTGTACAGAAACGTTTCAAAAGAAATGCTTCCTTATACCTTTGCACTAGACATTTCTTCACCCTTTTCACCTTGTGGCACTTATACAAAAATGTGTGCAAAGGTCAGTGTTAAGGGTGTTGCTTGCCATATTTCTGCCATTAGTGCACTTCACTTCACAGGGGTTGTTGTGATTTTGTCCACATATTAGAGGTTTACTTTTTTGCGTTCTGCACGCTCATTTTTGCCAAACATATTCCCTGTATGTTCCACACATTTATGTAAAGGTCATTGCGCACAAACAAACACCTTTGTATTTTACATGTCGTAGTGTTTTCATACTTCACAAGTGTTGTCATGTACATAAGCAATCAACGGTACGCCTTTCGTCTCTGAAGGGTACGCTGTAGGTATGCTTACTGACCACAGTGTCGGGGAAGTAAATACTCCCATTTACAGGTTGGGACAAAACATTGCATTGCAGTCGACATGTCCACCAGACACTGGCTTTCTGTTAAAGGTGTAGCTGATAACCACACATTTTCAAACAAATAAAATCTTCTTCGCCCACTACGGTCACACGTTTTCCTTTTTTACTTTCTGGCAGCTGTAATGAAAAGTGGAAAAAGACTTTCTATGCAACGGCCGCTTTCCCTTTCCATGGTGGCCATCTTGGAAAAGGATTTGTTTTCTTCAAACGGGAACGCAGGAGGCGTTCCGGTTGAAGATAAAAAATCCTTTTTTTTGGTGGAATGGGTTAGTGCCGTAAAATCTGTATTGGTAATGGCATTCAGCCCCCACTTTTTTAAGGGTGGAATGGGGTTTACTGAATCAAAGACCTCGGTATGCACTCTTGCTTCTATTGTGGTGCAAACTTGCCCTGTTGAGTTGTGAACGGGAAGTGTTGCAGTTACAAGTTCGTACAACAATACACAATGTCCTTCTGCACTATCAATGACTTACCCATATTATTGAGCAGTGTGTATACGTTCTGCACCATGTGACCATGCTGTGCAAAAGCATATGGTACTGTGCAATTCGAAGAAAGATGGGCAGTGAAGTCACATGTTGCTTTACGGTATGCTTATGTGTTACTATTGGAATCCTTCTAAATGCTCAATAAAAATGTTGGTCAACTTATGTAATGTATCACGTACAGTACTGCCAACCTATGCAAATCATTCAAAAAACGTTTCTCAAAAGACATTATGGTTATGTTTGCCCTACTAAAAAAGTCCAAAATTCACTACAAAAAAACGTTGTTAAAGGGACATTATGGTTAAGTTGCCCTATTAAAAACCTGTGCCATTCTGTACAAAAACTTTGTAAAAAGGACGTTATGATTACAAGTACAATCTAAAAACCCCTGAAATTCAGGAGTTATGGTAGGATAATCACCCATTTTTCCATCTGCATTCTCCACTGCTACCACTACCACCCCGACCATAAAAGATGCCATCACACGTCATTGATGCCATCACTGACGCCATCCCATCTTTAGCCCCTTTCTTTTATGTCAGCTAAGCAACCATAACTCGCGCCACCACCGTGCACTGCTAAGACTAACACCCAGGATATCAAAGATGACATGACAAATGCCATTGATGACATCACAGAATGGCATAGGTTTTTAATAGGGCAACTTAACCATAACGTCCCTTTAACTGGTGTGCTCACATTGCAACCAGCTATATAATTACAACCACTGTTTGTAGCGCACCCCAGGAAGTTTCTACAGTTCCTTTTGGGCTGGATCGTCAAGTTGGGGGTGATGATGAGGGAGTGGCGGATGATGTCCGTCAAGTTGGGATTAATGATGGATGTGGTTATCAAACGTTGGGAGTGTTGAAAGGGTATGAAGTTGTGCTAATATGTTTAAAGAAGTGCAGACGTGTTGCCTAGTAAACATGGGAATAGAATTCCTGCAAAATATACATGTGAGACATGTTCATTATGTGAAGAAAATTTGATATTATAGGTGACAAGATCCCCTTCCTAACATGGAATATCCATGGTCTGAACAACCCTATTAAGGCAAAAAAGTACTAACATATATAAATCGCCATGGCCCTAAGGAAGTAATGCTACAAGAAACCCATGCCCAATGGGCACTCAATAAGGAATGTGCATCCAATTGGGGGAACCAGCGGGGCTCTACTGACTACTCAACTCAGGCCAGAGGGGTGATGACTCTGAATCATCGTTCATTGTGCTTTCAGGAAGATAGGCGAAGTATAGACCCGCAAGGGAGATATGTGATTTTATGCGGTAAGATCTCCGGCGTAGATATATTGTTAGTCAACACATTGTTACACTCAACTGATATCCACAGAGACGCCTGGTGGGATGACTTGCACCTCGAACCCTATCCCCGATCCCTGCGTAATGTCTCAGATGAAGGTAAGGCCTGAAATACAGGAGAACTGGGTTCAAGACTTGAATGTCTCCTGTAGTGTGTCTTCCCACCTCCCTTGGATTTGAAACCTCCCCCGGGGTCTGCTCCTCACCTTGATTCTTTATAAGGTGCGTTCTCCATCCTGCTCCTCATGGCACGAGCGTGTAGTCGTGGAGGGCTTGGAGCGACCAAGTTGCTTCAATGGTGCGAGCCCTGCCGGAGTCCAGGCCTACTGTGACTCCGTTTTGTCAAGGTAGGTTTGCTGCTTCACAGTCTTTGTAATTAGTTATTTTTCTTGTCCTTCTGTATTTGGAGAATAATGTCTGTTTCTTTCTCTTCTCTTTAGGTATGGAAGATGTTTTGGCATTGGCATGCAGATTGTGATGAGCACGAGCCAACTAGTGAAGGCGCGATGAGCGCGATGCTGTCGGTAAGTAATGCGCGATGCGCAGCGTTGTTTTGTCCTTTTTGCTAACCTATGTTTTTTCTCCTTTCTTCACAGGCCGCTGCGTTCTTCTTCGAGCGCCGTGAAGTTCCGAAATGGTGCTGACCAGGAGACGACTCACCAGGTAAGGTTTTCGTCGTTCGGGAGTGAATGCGATTAGATGCTCTTTAATGCTGTCTTGTTATCTCTTCTTTCCAGGTTGTTGTGTTTGGAAGACATGCAGCGCCGGAATGATGGCGTTCGCTGGGCCGAGTTTCTTCAGGTAATCGGGATCTGCTACCGGCGAGGAGTCCAAGACAGGAGGCTACTCACAGGTAGGATTATGTTAACGATGTTCTCTTTCCCTTCAGGTTCGTGGTGTCAGGATAAGCGGGCATCAAGTAACACTGGAGACATGGTGAACGTCACGCTGCAAACAGCAGAATAACGCAAAGCGTGTTCTGCTGTTTGGGTGTGGTTTAAATAGTCTCAGGTAAAGTAGTCCAAATAAAGTAGTCCCAGGCCCAGCCACACCCTAAACACTATACCGCATAGCTCAGTTCTTAGCACCTGAGCTATGTGAGTGCCTCCATTTTGGCTGAAGTTCCCGAATAAAATAGTCCCATGTAAAATAGTCCCATCCTAATGTTGGTCTCCATAATGATTATGAGCCTGGCGCAAAAGGCGCCAGGACTGTCTCCAAGAGAATCTTGGATGAGGTGCATGAGGTGCAAAGACCCTTGAGGCCATAGTGGAGGCCCGGAACCTTGCCTTAGCTGGGAGGTTGACTTGCCAGTGAGGGTCAGGGGTAAGGGTCATGACACACATATGGCCTCAATCTCGATGACCCCACTATGGGCAGATAATGGTGATTCTGCTTGGGGGACACCACTCCCTGATTATCTCGGGAGGTTTTGTTTGTTTGTTTTATTCATATTTATATAGCGCACAACAGCCCGAGGACATCGTGGCACTTGTTACAGTACTAAGCTTAGTTACTTAGTTAAATGGTCATTAGCAATATATATACAGGTTGCAATATAGTTACATAGTCATTAGCAGTATATACACAGGTTACAATATAGTTATATTGCATTTGTGTTATATTACAATATACATGGCAGCAGTGGAGGAGGCAGTCCTCCACTTGCTAGTTGAGGAGAGTGGCCTTGAGGTTGTTGCGGAAACAGAGATGGAAGTTTCAGCTCTAAGGGTGGCAGGGAGTGAGTTCCAGAGTTTTGGTGCAATATAGGAGATGCCTAGACCTCCCGCTGTGGCTCTCTTTATGCGTGGTATGTGTAGCTGGTTGGTGTACTGAGCTCTGGTGGGGCGAGTGGATGTGGTCCTTGATATTGCTTCAGATAGGTATGCTGGAGCGTTTTTGTTGATGCACCTGTGAGTGATGGTGAGGATTTTCAGAGTAATACGGTCTTTGACCTGGAGCCACCGGGCTTCACGTCTGGCGTGGGATACATGGTCTATTCTAGGGATGCTCATGGTGGCTCTGAGGGCATTGTTTTGTGTGGTTTGCAGTCTGTGAATGTTTTTGGCAGAGGTGCCAGCTAGAAGGGCGTTGCAATAATCGAGTTTGGCTCCTATAGTTGCTCTGGCTATGGCCAAGCGGTTGGGGGTGGATAAGTAGGGTTTAATGGCATTGATGAGTTTTGTGCTGAACGCTGATGCAGAGGCTATGGCGCTGTCTTGTTTGGTCATCGATAGATTTGCATCAATGTGAACACCTAGATTCTTGACAGAGGATGATACGAAGATGGTTGAGTTGTCTATGTTGAAGTTGTTGTATTGGGGGCTTAGTTTAGATAATGTGTTTGACTGGCCCAGGATGAGAATTTCTTCTCCCCGTTGAGACAGAGGCCATTGATTGCCATCTGTCATGATGCCTGCCCCCGGAAGACCAGACCAGGCCCAGCAGCCCCAGAAGCCGGCATCATGCCACTTGGAGCATGCTCAAAAGCCCCAGTTAGGGGCTGTTTGGGTGCAGTCCAGGCTCATAAAGATAAAGTCAGTCCTGGCGCCATGGGCACCAGGCTCATTATTGATAACTTACCTGAAGCAGACCATGCTGCATACTCACCTGAGGCAGACCATGCTGCATGAAGACTCAAGCCAAATCAGGCTTAGGAGGGACTATTTTACTGAAGGGACTATTTTGTTACTTGGGTGGGGCTGTGGAAGAATACTTACCTGGATCTTCTTCCAAGGCTATTTAAACCACACCCGGACAGCCACACGTGCTTCGCGTTATTCTGCTTGCTGCAGCGTAACGCTCACCGTGTTTTCAGCAGCTCCAGTCTTCAGCCACGCCCGCTTCAGTCCTGGCACTCTTGAAACAAGAAGAAAAGAAGGATAAAGGTTAGAACAGGAGTTTTAACTTTAATCCTTACCTGAATCCTGATCCATTTCGCCACGGAACTGAAAGACAGAAGTCTTTGAAGCATCGCTTCGCATTCCTACGGTGCCGCGCTGATCTCACCTGCTTGGCGGTACTTCAGCATTCCATCACGCTCTCTGCATCTCGCGGCCGCCCTCTGACACCTAAGGAGACAAAGACAGCAAGGTGAGCGAGGTGACTCTCTAAGGCTATACAAGCTACCCCCAAGGACTTACCAGATTTACCACGGGAGGTACTCATCTCATCTCGGGTCGGCGCAGTCAACTCTGCTTCATCGCCGTACCCCGGCCCCTAAGGGGAAAACCACAATAGACTTACCTGAATCTTACCGAGTGCATTTGGAAATCTTCGAGTGGATTAATCGGCAACCTGCAAGGAATCGGACAGTGTGAAGATCAAACATTTGAACTCTTATGAACAATTGGACTTTAGAGTCAATACTGGAACTCACCAATTCCTCTTCGCCAGTGAAGGAACTGGTCATCAACACGCCCCTGCGGTCGACGCAGGATGGAGAGCTCATCCTTCCAAACCATCAGGTGAGACTAAGGAGGGGACATCAAGAGTGATCTGTGGGAAGACAACGGGAGTGGGGAAGGTATGTTGACACTCAATTCCACGGGTGGTTAATACCTCTTCTCCTTTGCAGAAGAATATTCTTGCGAGCCAGACAAACTAGGCTGAGCGGGCCAGTCCAGTCAGTCATCTCGGCGCTACACGTCACGCTGGTGGAAACAACAGCGGCCCAGTTCCGGTCGACGCCCCCGTGGGAACCAGGTGAGCGTAACACCATCCAAGCTTGGATAGTGGCATAGATGTTGTGAAGGGCCGTGGCGTCTTGGTGAGTCCAGATAGGGGTAAAAGTACTTGAGTGTCGTTTGCATAGTTTGTATATGCAACACCCATGGAGTCAAGTAGGTCGAAGAGGGGTTTTGTGAAGAGGTTATAGAGGGTGGGGGCTGTACAAGATCCTTGGGGGACACCGCAGTTTACAGTGGTAGGATCTGCGTTAGCTGTGTCGGAGTAGACCTTCATGGCTCTTCCTTCAAGGAAGGCAGTGATCCAGGATGCTGCTTGATTAGAGAAATGGGCTGCATGGGTGAGATGGGTGGTGTGTGTTTGGTGATCTACCAGGTCAAAAGCAGCTGATAGATTGAGGAGAAGGAGCAAGGCAGGTTTGCCTTTGTCCATGATCTGTGAGATTTGATTTTTTAGGTCTAATAAGGCAGATTCTGTTCCATGCCCGACACGGAAGCCAGATTGTCTTTTGCCTAGTATGGAGTTAGCTTCTATGTATGATTGGATCTGGATGTGAGCTGCTTTGTCCAGGATTTTTAGGAGGAACGGGACTGTTGTTATTGGTCTGTAGTTGTTGGGTTGCGCTGGGTCAAGTGTGGCCTTTTTTAGAAGTGGCCACACCCAGGCTTCCTTGAGATTGTTTGGGACAGTTCCTGTTTGGAAAGATGCGTTAATGAAGGCAGTAATCAGGGGTGCTAGGTCATTGGCACATTCCTTGATGATTTTGGGAGGGCAAATGTCTGCTTTGCAGAGGGATGGTTTGAGGTTTTTGATGAGATTAAGGACCTCAGGTTCAGTGACGTTTCTGAAGGAGAATTGAGCGTGATTGAGATTACCACGCTTGTCTTGTGGGCGGTTGGTTTTTTGGTTTGGGAGGGCTTTGCAGTGGTTTTGGATTTTGTTCTGGAGGAGTTTTATTTTGTTGAGCATGGCAGACTGAATGCTGGCACACCAGGCTTTGTCTTTAGTTATCTCGTCAGCGGTAGCCGGAGGAGTGACTAATTCATTAAAGATTGCGAATAGTTCTTTAGCTTGGGAGTTGGCCTTTGAGATACTATCATTGAAGGAGTTGGATTTTGCCGCTAAGCTGGCTTTTTTATATTGGAGGGCTATTTGTTTGAAGAGGCTCTTATTTAGATCACTCAGATCCGTTTGCCAGTTTTTTAGCGACTGGCGCTTTTGAGCTCGGAGGGTTTGGAGTTCTTCCGAGAACCAAGAGTTGCAGTGAAATGATTTTTTTTCCTTCTTGCTTTCAAGTGGGGCTATAGAGTTTATGGCATTGGTGAGAGTATCATTGAAGATAGCTGATAGTATATTTGGGTCCTGAGAGAAAGGTGGTGCTAGGCAGGGGCTTTTAAGGTGGGGACACAAGTTGTCTGCGTTGAGTTTTTTAGAACTTCTTATTGTGGCAGGTGGTGCGTGGGTGAGAGTCTTAGGTTTAGGGTTGGTGGGGATGCGGAATTCGATTTATGTGTGGTCCGTCCAAGGAAGGGCGGTTTTTGAGGTAGTGTTGGATGCACAGTTGTGATCCATGACTCAGTCAAGGGTGCGGCCTTTGGAGTGAGTAGGGGTGAGGACTCTTTGGGAGAAACCTAAGTTTGCGAGTTCTTTAGCTAGGGTTGCGGCAGATTTATCCTTAGGATCATTGTATCCTAAATTTAAGTCTCCTAATAGAAGGACTTTGGAGGACTTTTTAATGTTGTTGCTGAGTCGATGGGAGAGGTTCTCTTGGAAGTCAGCTTGGAGTCCGGGAGGTCTGAATAGGATGTGGATGTTGATTAGATTATTGGGGGAGAGCGTAAACTTGGCTGATAGGATATCAGCATTACCACCCCATGTACTATGGTCTGCTAATCTGATGAATAGTGAGTCTTTGTGGATAAGGGCGACTCCCCCTCCAATCTTATCACATCTATCTTGCCTAAGGATGGTGTAGCCTGTGGGTAGGGCTAGTGCGATGGCTGGGCAGGAGGCATCATTGAGCCAGGATTCGGTGATGCAAAGTAAGTCCAGATTAAGTGTGGATAGTAGATCATTTATCTCAAGGGCATGTGCAGGTAGGGAGCGTACGTTCAGTAGTGCACATTTAAGAGGTGGGTGTTGTGTGCCTTTGATGTTTTTGTTTGTACTAGTATGGGGTGAAGTGTGCTTGTTGTGGTGTGTGATAGTGAGGGTCTTAGTGCAAAGTAGTGTAGAGGCATGTTGGGGTGGTGGGGGGAGAGGGGCAGTGCCTATGCTCATCTTAGTATGGGGTAGTGGTGCAGTGAGGGTGCCTAATCTGGTGTTTCTAGTCGTGATGGGTGTGGGTGAGCAGACTAAATACCTAGGAAGTGATCGATTTCTGAGATTGCAGAGTCTGGTGGCTAGGCTAGGTGGCCGAGACTGTGTGATGTTGTAGTCTGGTGCTGCGGCATGTGAATTTAGTGCCGGGTGCTGGGTGAGGTATGCTGGGAATATGTGGGGAGGCGTGGAGGCCATTATAGTGAGGGCTATAAGGATGGCTGTTAGGCTGGCTGAGCGGCGTGTGGCAGGGAGAGTGCGGGAGAGTGAAACTATGCTATGATTAGGAGGTGCATTCTTGGGCATCATGATCGTGGAGAGTGGCTGTGTGCAGCTGGTGTGTGCCAGTGGTATGTGACAGAAATGACAGGGGGATTGTGTGACTAGTGCTAGGTAGTTCAGAGGCAGGGCATAATAGGTAGCAGTTCATCAAAATACAATGCCTAAATTCGATTTTCTAAGTTGGGCAGGCAGAGGCTAAATGGTGGCAGGGCATAATAGGTAGTAGTTGGCTGCACAAGAGGATACAGTACAAGCGGATAAGTAATACTGGTAAATGCGCTAAATAGTATAGTGAGATATTATATATCAACAATAGACCAGGTGTTAGCAAGCAATTGTCCAAAGTCAGTGAAAAGCAGAGGCACCCATGAGGTGTACTGCATGAAGGGATTAGGTGGAAAGGTTAGGTTCTGGGGAGGTGTGGGCAAGCTGCAGGGTCAGGGCAGGCTTACCAGAAAATGGGCAGAGTCCTTGGCCCAGGCCTCAGGTGCCTCCGGACAGGCTCCAGACAGAAAACGTTCCTTGTGATGAGGATCCTTTGGATGAGGGGGGCGGCGTTTGCCTGCCGGTGCCTGAGTGGCCTTCTGTAGTTGCAGTTGGCCAATGGGGGCTCTCCTGGATGTCATGTGGTCACCTTCTTGGCAAGGAGGAGGTTGGCGGCCATGTCGAAACAGGAACACCTCGTGTTCCAATGGAGGTACAGAAAAAACGTTCGAAATTTGCTTTTTAGGTCTTTTTTTCAATAAAAATATAATTTACACTGCTCATGTGTAATTATGGGGCTAGGAGGAGCACTTTTAGTGGGTGGGATTTTCGAGCCCAGGGGGCTAAAAATAGGCAGGGAACCTACCTTAGGGTGGATGCACTCTGGTAGAGGGCTAGCCCACTGCTCCTGCAGTGTTGAGGGCTCCTGCACCTCGGTGCAGGAGGTGACTTTAATATTATCCTGGATTGTGTTCTGGACCAATCAAGAGATCCCCAATGTGACCTAACAAATATGGGTCACATGGTAAAACAAATTATGTTGCAAATAGAATTGGTGGATGTATGGAGAGATCGTAACCTTGAAGCACGTGAATATACTCATTCATCGCTCCATGATGCACAATATAGGAGTGATCATTGATTGGTCTATGCGGGGCTGATGCTGGAAGCATGGTATACCTTAGAACCATTTCTGATCACTCGCCAGTATCGTTATCCCCGCCCGCCCATGGAGAATGCCACCCTCATGTTTACTTGATGTACATTTCCTGGAGGTACTACAAAATAGGATTGAGGATTTTTTCCAAAGAAACGAGGGATCTGTACCCCATTATTCCACTGTCTGGGAAACATTCAAGGTATGGCTGAGGGGACAAATGATCTCAATGACTGCTGGTGGTCTGAAAGAAATGAGGAAAGAATTGGGAAAGGTAGGAATAGATTTGAGACAACTCGAAAATGAATATGGCACTACACATAACAAAGCACTGGTGGGACTTGTTAAAGGGAACCTATTGAAATTCAGAGACCTGGCTGATAGAGAGGTCCATCTGATGAATCAGCCCACCCAGGCACAGTGACACGGGGAAGCAGAAGACTGGGTCAATTTCTGGTGGGTGTAATCCAGGGGAAAAGAGACACAACACATCACTGGGATTAAAGGGCACACAGGCAACACAATAACTACACACAAACAGATTAACGGTGAATTCTACCAATATTATTAAACCCTATACGCCAATGCAAATGAATGTACTGACAATGACCTGTCATGTTATCTACACAAGATTTTGCTCCCATGCTTCCCTCCTGACACACAATCAATACTCAATCAACCATTGACGCTTGAAGAAATTACAGAAGCAATAATGACCCTTTCATCCTCGAGGCCCCAGGCCCGGATAGGATAGGAATTGAACTGTATAAGGAACTTTGACTAATCCTGGTGCCTAAATTGCTCAAGGTCTGGGAAGAGTCCCTGCAGGTCGGTCTACTACCACTAATGCTCTCTGAGGCCGTAATTACGGTACTACTAAAACCTAACATACCAGCATCCGAAATGGCCTTGTATAGACCATTATCATTGATTAACACTGACCCAAACATTTTTGCCAAAATCCTATCCACCCGCCTCCTGCCATACATGTCAATGTTAGTGCATCCAGATCAATAAAGGTTTGGCCCTGTGAGCTTAACATTGCTTAATTTGCGTAGGCTGTTCGGCATTATGTCCCAAATAAATCGCAAAGCCAGGGCAGTAGCGGTGTCACTTGACGCAGAAAAGGCATTCAACTCAGTTTCTTGGCTGTTTGTCTTTTCAGTCCTGCGACGGATGCAACTGGGGGATCATTTCATAGAATCTATACAGCTTTTATACATTAAACCATCTGCTAGAGTCCGTACCAATGGCACGCACTCATCTGCCTTCTTTATGGGACGCGGCACAGGGCAGGGATGTCTATTGTCGCAACTGCTTTTTGCATTGACGATTGGACCTCTCGCCCGAATAATGCAGAATAAACATGGGCATGGGGATCTCCATATAGCGGGGCCAACACAGATTATATCCCTATATGCTGATGATACACTTTTATATATACGCAAGCGGGAACAGAATATAGTCCTAGTGATGGAGAAAGTCTGTAGATTTACAACACATTCCAGATACCGAATCAATTAAGCAAAATAAGAACTATTCCCACTGACCGACACCACACATATCACGACAGACTTGATGAAAATTAGATGGGTACCACATAAACTCAAATACCTGGGCATATTGATCTCCAGCTCACACCACTCCATGCTCACTGACAATCATGACATTTATTTGGACACACTGGCAACCGAATTACAATTATGGGCAAAGTTCCCAACGACAGGCTCTCATTACTTAAAATGGTAATGGTTCCAAAATTGCTATGTTATTTCTGCAACATCCCGGTGTGGCCGGAACGAGCATTTTTTAATAAACTTCACTCGCTAGCAATTAAATATGTATGGAGTATGGGGGTTCCACAATTGAAATGGGAGGGAATGTCTGAACCGTTCGAACAAGTTGGCCTAGCAGGCGTCTGACTTTGAGCTCTACTATACTGTAGCGCAAGCACAATTCGCAGGCCATTGGTACTTCACCAATGATACCCCAATACACTAAACCCTGGAGTCATATAGTGCTTCGCCTATTAATTTAAAGTGGATTATTCTGGCTGATTCATGTTCATTTGACCTGATCCGCACAACAGTAAATATCTGGTCAATACTGTTTAAGAGACTAGATGTGGCGGCACCATACTGTGGATCGGTTCCTCTATGGAACTGTCCAGGGCTCCCCCCAATGTACGACAAGGACATCAAAAAAATTTGAGATGCTAGGAAAGATATGACTTTACAGGACCTGTTCCCTGGTGGGGCATTCGTCACACTGGAGGAATGTATGGCTAAACTGGGCAACAACCCAGTCAGATTGTTTCAATATTTCAGAATGAGGATGGCGGTCCGCAGCCCATGGCCCTCGTACCACCTGGAACCAGATATCTGTGAACCAATAGAAATGTTTGTACGCAGCGGAGACCCTAGGAGACTTGTGTCCAAACTATATAAAACATGCCAAGCCAATCAGGTGTCTATCAGAGGCGCCAAAGGGAAATGGGAAAAGGGGCTGGGCACAACAATGCAAGATAAGCAGTGTCTACGCTGGTGTCGCCTGACAAAAGAGGTTTATCTGAACGCAAGGTTCAAACTAAAACAATTTAAAATACTTAATCAACTACACTATACACCTGCAAATATCTCGAGATTTGCACCAGATGCCAGCAACGAGTGCATAAAAAGCGGTGCGACTGCTGCAGATTCCCTCCATATGCACTGGAACTGCCTGCGGGTTAAACCGATTCTGGCAAGAAGTGGCAGATGTCCTATTCGACATCACTGAAATACCCCCTACACTCTCACCCCCCAAATACCTGCTGGGAGACATTGGAAAAGTAACAATAAATATCCGTAGACTCTTTAAACTGGGTTGCTTGATCGCCACAAAATGCATACTTAAATATTGGAAATCCAGAACGACCACCAATGTTGCTGAATGGCTTAAATAATTAACTTATGAGAGAGGAATGCTATATTTCAATGATTGTGCCCAGCAGCCCAGATGTAGACCGAAGGACATTTGGGGCCCGTTTCGAGATTACATGTTGAGAATAAACGAGCAACAACAAAATATGTGACAATGTAAACTAATCTATACGGTGTAATTTGACTCCTGAAAATGTTACAGAAAACTGATGCTTATATGACGGGATGTTGTAATTCACTCGTCTATGAGAAATGTGTTGGAGGTAACATGTTTGCCACTATGTTAAAAAAGATTTTTTTTTAAAGAAAAAGCTAAAAAGCAAAATGATCAGGATTGAAGAGAATGTAATGTACTCTGTAACCTGTACATTTTCCTTGGCAACCTGTCATGCCAAAAAAGTACCAATAAAGTACCTTGTGCTGTATTGTGTTTTGTTGGTTAATACATTGTGAGTCGCTGACTCTCCAGAAGACCCTTTGTTGGTGAGTAGTGGATTCTGGATTAGATTGTAAGTACTTTACATTGATGCCAATTGGAAGTTGTTGTTATGAAGGAGGAGAGGAAAATCTGTAGAATGAGTTTGCTGAAGCAAACTGAAAACTAAGCATCTCAGCATTGCGTGGCTCCCCTCCGCATCAGATTCCATGTGGCCCCTCCATGTGCCCCCGACCCTCCTATTAGAATCTAGGGGTCTAACCTCCGCTATCCCTTTCCCAGTGCTCTAACACCCTCAATTAGATGCTGTGGGCACTCCAGAAGTACTCAAAGGACACTTTCCCATCACATGTACTTAGAATTCACACACATGCACCAAACACAGTGCACTGTCGGCGGTCCTAGGGCATGTTTTATACACCACCACACACATGCTTTAAATCTGGCACATGGCCAAAAGACTGTGTTCCGTGATTGGCTTACCTAAATGATACACATAGTGTGTGGTCACAGGCCGTGCAATCTGTGAACTGCACATATTCACTCAACCCAGCCCAGAAATGTATGCTGCAGCTCATGTTTGGTGTTACTACACACTAAACTCATTTTGCAGCCAAAGGTTGACCCAGCAGGATCTATCAACCTTATTATCCAATCAAACAAAACAGTTTCAGTAATTTCATGTGTTTTGTTTTGAGATCCTAAGGAAAGTTACTAACAATAACTTAATTGTAGCAACACAGGAGTGCAACCATCTGTTAGGAGTGGTGTCATGTGCATGGTGATGTACAATTACCAACCATGCCCTGCAGCCTTTGGCTGCAGACCATGATTAGCACATGTCTGATAAAGAGCATGTAATGCAGGTGTGCATTGCATCCACAACCTAGATACAACATGCATTATTTAATGCATGTTTTGCCTAGTCTATAGCCAAAAGATGTGGGCTTAGTCTGTGTTAATGCATGTGATGCCTAGACTATAGCTAAAAGGTGTAGGCTTAGTCTGTGTTAATGCATGTGATGGCTAGTCTATAGCCAAAAGGTGTGGGCTTAGTCTGTGTTAATGCATGTGATGCCTAGTCTATAGCCAAAAGGTGTGGGCTTAGTCTGTGTTAATGCATGTGATGCCTAGTCTATAGCCAAAAGGTGTAGGCTTAGTCTGTGTTAATGCATTTGATGCCTAGTCTATAGCCAAAAGGTGTGGGCTTAGTCTGTGTTAATGCATGTGATGCCTAGTCTATAGCCAAAATGTGTGGGCTTAGTCTGTGTTAATGCATGTGATGCCTAGTCTATAGCCAAAAGGTGTGGGCTTAGTCTGTGTTAATGCATGTGATGCCTAGTCTATAGCCAAAAGGTGTAGGCTTAGTCTGTGTTAATGCATGTGATGCCTAGTCTATAGCCAAAAGGTGTGGGCTTAATGGGCTTAGTCTGTGTTAATGCATGTGATGCCTAGTCTATAGGCCAAAAGGTGTGGGCTTAGTCTGTGTTAATGCATGTGATGCCTAGTCTATAGCCAAAAGGTGTGGGCTTAGTCTGTGTTAATGCATGTGATGCCTAGTCTATAGCCAAAAGGTGTGGGCTTAGTCTGTGTTAATGCATTTGATGCCTAGTCTATAGCCAAAAGGTGTGGGCTTAGTCTGTGTTAATGCATGTGATGCCTAGTCTATAGCCAAAAGGTGTAGGCTTAGTCTGTGTTAATGCATGTGATGCCTAGTCTATAGCCAAAAGGTGTGGGCTTAGTAGGCTTAGTCTGTGTTAATGCATGTGATGCCTAGTCTATAGCCAAAAGGTGTGGGCTTAGTGGGCTTAGTCTGTGTTAATGCATGTGATGCCTAGTCTATTGCCAAAAGGTGTGGGCTTAGTCTGTGTTAATGCATGTGATGCCTAGTCTATAGCCAAAAGGTGTGGGCTTAGTCTGTGTTAATGCATGTGATGCCTAGTCTATAGCCAAAAGGTGTGGGCTTAGTCTGTGTTAATGCATGTGATGCCTAGTCTATAGCCAAAAGGTGTGGGCTTAGTGGGCTTAGTCTGTGTTAATGCATGTGATGCCTAGTCTATAGCCAAAAGGTGTGGGCTTAGTGGGCTTAGTCTGTGTTAATGCATGTGATGCCTAGTCTATTGCCAAAAGGTGTGGGCTTAGTCTGTGTTAATGCATGTGATTCCTAGTCTATAGCCAAAAGGTGTGGGCTTAGTCTGTGTTAATGCATGTGATGCCTAGTCTATAGCCAAAAGGTGTAGGCTTAGTCTGTGTTAATGCATGTGATGCCTAGTCTATAGCCAAAAGGTGTGGGCTTAGTGGGCTTAGTCTGTGTTAATGCATGTGATGCCTAGTCTATAGCCAAAAGGTGTGGGCTTAGTGGGCTTAGTCTGTGTTAATGCATGTGATGCCTAGTCTATTGCCAAAAGGTGTGGGCTTAGTCTGTGTTAATGCATGTGATGCCTAGTCTATTGCCAAAAGGTGTGGGCTTAGTCTGTGTTAATGCATGTGATGCCTAGTCTATAGCCAAAAGATGTGGGCTTAGTCTGTGTTAATGCATGTGATGCCTAGTCTATAGCCAAAAGGTGTGGGATTAGTCTATGTTAATGCATTTGATGCCTAGTCTATAGCCAAAAGGTGTAGGCTTAGTCTGTGTTAATGCATTTGATGCCTAGTCTATAGCCAAAAGGTGTGGGATTAGTCTGTGTTAATGCATGTAGGGGGTAAACAGATTTCACAGCCAAGCAATATGTTTGCCTCAGAGGCCAACATTTGCATTTCGGAAAACAGCTAAAGACCATTCTGTTCGCATAATTACATAGGCATTGCTTCTCCCTCCTGATTGCGCCTGGATGCCTTTGGGCTTTGGCGCCCTACAAATGAATTAACATAACGTAACATAACATTAATACAGTCCCAACGTAAAGTAGAGGTATTCCCTTTTATTTTTAAGCAATATAGTCCTCATTTTGTTCCGTCCCTCTGATCGTATGTTGTGTGGTATAATTGTAATGTATTTGGTTCCTGCCAATGTGTCGCTGTGTCCCTGTGACTTGTACGATTTTAATGTTGCATGTTGTTCGGTTATGTTTATGTATTTTTGTAATGTTTGCATCCTGTGATGTTATGCTGTTTTGGTGGATCATTTACTTGTTTCCCACTGTATCATCCCCTTATGCATGTTGTGATGGTGTACTGTAGTGTGAGTGTATATGTGTTGCCACTGTTTTTTTTTTATTGTTAATGATATGGTCCTCATTTTGTTGTGTTCCTCTGACTATAGGGTGCATGGCTGAATGTGCGTGTTTGCCTGCTTGTGTGTGTGTGTGTGTGTGTGTGTGTGTGACTGTGTGAGAGTGTGTTTCTGTGCATGTGTGTGTGCGTGCATGTGTGTGTGTGTGTGCATGTGACTGTTGTGTGTGTGTGTGTGTCTGTGTTTTTAATACTTTTTAATTCATTGTGTTTCTCTGACCCTACTGCGCATGTACAGAGGGGCCTACTGGTGTGGCAGTTCATGTTTTTCTTTTTGTGTCAGTCCTCTGATCCTACTGCATGTGACTGAATAGGCATGTGTGTGGGGCGGCTGATGATTTTGTAAGTGTTGCAGTATATGTTTTTATTATGTGTGTCACATTGCACCTGTTGCTCATATACAGACATATCCGTCTATTTATTGGCCCTTACAAAGTGAAGATTTCGAGTTTGGCTGCTGCGATTTTTTAAAGCGTCATCTACTGCTTCTGCCAAGGACTGACGTGTATGCCAAAGATCTCAACCATTCTAGGGAACTATTTTGATATATAGCTGGCTAAATAGTGCATTTTCAGCCTCGATGGAAAGAACAATGCAGAAAGAAGTATTTCTTCCAGTAGTTATGTTCATCTTTAAAACGTTGATATGACCAGATCAGTGGCCTGCCATATTAGGTGAACTTTCATGGACGGGAATACAATGTACAAAGGAAAGCTTTTTTGTATTTTCTTATGCACAGTTCGGTGTAACCTTAACCAGAAAGTAATGACCACAGTATATGGGAAATAATGTATAAGATTATTCTGGGTTTTGACAATCCGCCTTGCTCATTGAGACAAGTGTAGAGGTTGCACGTCATTTTTCAGACTTTTTCATTTTTCACAGCTCTGTTTGTTTCACAATTTCTTTTCCTTTTTTAAAGGGGATTCCTCCTCCACACAACCATCTGCTCTTGCAGCTCCCCGTGCCTCCCTTCTTTTCCATTCAACCTTATTCTGCCTCTTTTTTCGTGTTTCTCTTTTATTCCACTTTCACTTACCTTTGCGTACCAACCATTATATGTGGTGTGGTTGCTATGGAAATCTTATGTTATGTTACTTGTTATTTGTAAAGCACCGTCTGCCATTGTTGTGGCATCGAAGCACTCTAGGGTGAGTTGCACTTTAGCAGACCGTGCTCTGAACAAACATGACCTACCAGAGCATTAAATTGCATGTAAATAGTACATGTGGTTCGTGCAACAATTCACTCACTAGCAGAGATTACCAGTTTAAAGACATTAAACTAACTGTAAAGTCAAAAAAGGTTAGAAAATGTAGGATTCTGATTTGTTTTGTTTTTCTGTCTGCAAGCCAAGTTTAACATTCTTGTTATGCCTAAAATATATACTTTAAGTGATTATTTGAAATTAACATTGTATAATGTTGCAAAGTCAGTTTTGAATGTTAGCGCCAATAAAATTATTTCCTTTTTTATTAATAGCTCATTTTTATGAGAATATGCACCATTTTGTTTCTTTTTTGAACACCAAGGCAATGTTTAACTGTGTGTGCTAGCCACTGGTTAGTTGGTAGTTCTGCTGAGACCAGGCATTTGTTACAGTATGCAAAAACAACTATCGACAAGGTGTGTAAGAATACCAGCGACTTTGCTCAGAGCCTATCTGTGCCACCCATCCTTCCTGCTCCCTCAATGTGATGGCCACGTTCCTGTAGAAAAAACCCAATGATAAAGTATGTCTCCAAATGCCAGGCCTGTCCCACTTTTAACTATGAATAACACAGCACCCCCATTTTCTCTCTGTCACGCTGCTCTCAGCAACAGCTGGGGTGGCACTAGCAATGGGAGGTAGCAATGGTATGGGCTAGGAGAAGAGCGGCGGGGGTGCAGAGGACGGGGTGCTACGGATCTGCAGAAACCACTTCTCCCTCACATAGAACCCTGATGAAAAGTGCAACTTCCGATTATAGCCTCAAGTGGCTCTCTGCCTGCACATCTCCCTGAATAATTTGATAAAGAAATGTGCCCAGGCACATTCCCAATTCGTTTAATTGCAATAATTCTTTAATGACATTACTTGCAGTCGGTGAAATACTTTTTCAAATTCAGATGCCCTTGATTAGCATTCCAAGTCATGTGACCTCTGTCACAGTTATGACTTTTTAAACTAGAGCGCATCCTGTGTCTGCATCCGCCTCCACTCACTATTGAAGTGTAGTCCTACATTCGGTTGTGGCCTATTTTGGCTTTTAATTTTGAAAACCTGTTCACCCTATATATACATCCCTGTCTCAGCCCCTCCCCTCCAAAAGTCATCGAGCTCCTTAACTCCCACCCCACACCACAAGCCATTACTAAAACACTGCAAGGCAATGTAGTCAGATACAGCCCTGCTCCCCCATTTAACCCCTGCGTCCCTCACCTCCCAGCACACCACCAGAGAGGGTGGGAAGGCTCCCATTAAAGCACAGAAAGAGTGAGAGGAAGAGATAACGGGGAGAGGGAGAGAGAAACAAACTAGATCAGCAAATAATATGCCAGGATCAGGTAGCATGTATATATATATATATATATTTTAAATCATTTTGGAATTCTAAAGCATGATGGAAAACTGTGCTTAGGTGCTGCATCTTCTATATCCAAAGGAAAAGTACTTAACTTCAGAAAGGAAGTATCAGGCCCTGTGGCAAAGGCAAAGGGTCACCATGCCCTACCCAGGAGAGTCACATCATTGGTTTTTACTCCTCCCCCCACCAGGAAAAAATGTGTGCTTTTGGAGGGGAGTTGGTTCCTGGTTACCATAAACAGACTACAGCTACCAGAATTCCTTGAGACCAATTGAGACTAATCTGTAACACCTGAAAAGACAGCCTCCCTGAAGATTGACACATACATGAAAGTGCTTGGAAGAGAAGAGCAACATCAAATGCAGCAGGTATTCAACACTGGGAACTAGAGTGCGCGCCTCACATTCCCTCTGTTTCTCTACCTGTGGCAAAGAGGATGGAACACAGAGAAGAGGCAAAGAGTGCATGACACACTTCTTTTTCCTGGCCTGATCCCCCACATCCTTCCTCACCTCCCTCTCACCCCACCAACAGAATGTTCTTTCTATAATTATTCATCCTGGTCCTGTCTCTGGTCCCACCTATGCAAGCGACAGGTGGCCCATTTTCTGGCCATGTGTCACAATCTGAACCCTTCATTGGAGAAGAGTACAGGTAGGATTCAGATCTCAGGTAGCGTGGCAAATCCCCCAACCCCATGCATTCCATCCCTGCTGCTAAAGGCTATTGGCAGAGTCACTGTTTAAATGATGGTACAGATAGGATAGGTCGAGCCTGGGAATCAAGTCAGCACTTACAGAGCTCATCCGGCACCGTGTCTATTCATGAGGCAGTCACTGAATGTACCTTCAACCCTATATTTTTAGTTTGGACTATTAGGTGGAACTTGTGCCACCCATAAACCAAAACTATTGCATTAGAGGGCAGATAGGGAGAAATGGCATATGAGGAGGGACACACATCTTATCAGTGGTGGTTGATTGTTTCCCCACCTATTGACTGCCCATATCCAAGCTAATCCCTATGGCAATTCCCACTCAGTTCCGGCACCTTCCCGCACCGAACACCTCCTCATATGGAACTCTTTGAACTTGCTTTAATCAAGCTATACCATCAAACTCTGCACTCAAAGTGCCTGCCAGTGTTTTTAAAGCAGTCTTCTGAGGGTTTATGACTTAATTGGAGTTGTAAACCTGCTATTGGTGTAAGGACAATGTCTAAACCAGGTATGCCTTCATCCACTCGATTTATAAGCACTATGCATGTCCTCCAGAGTTTTGGCTTGTGTATAAGTATTGGGCATTCGCCAGGTACTGCTATCAGGTGCCCAGCTACTCGCACCATGTTGCGTCTGCTACCATCAAAGGCCAGTTAATAGCACCACGGCAGTGCCTGGCAAGTGTCTTTCCCATGCCTACACAAACACCCAAACCGTTGGCATTGCAAATGCTTGTTTACTCTTGCTACAAAACGTTAGCAGTCTAAATGATAAACATGAAAGCGCACACAGACTTGCCAATTAGACTACCAAAGCTTATTGCTACCAGCAAGGAGCAGACAATATAAAGCACCTTTCAACCCTACACCTTCACATAAAGTGCCAACGGGTGCAGCGAACAAACAGGCTCCTCAGAACATGGGTCTGTGGAAGTTACAGGAAGTTGGATGGAGGGCCATATATCAACAGACGTGTTGCATGGCCTGCTGTAGAGTTTCATGATTTCATAGAAACCCGGAGAGCTAGAGAACGCATGGTTCTCAGAGTGGCATCTCTATTCCTCTCAGATTAACAGCCTAAACCGCTGGGTTTTCGGTGGTCTTCAGTCTTTGCCTTCCCTTCCACACTTCCTGGCCTCCTTCCACTATCTGTCCCTGGTCATCTCATTACCTCTACCTCGTGTCAATTCTTCAGTGGCCGACTTGGATTATTGTAATCATTGGATTTAATTATTTTACAGCCATCAGTACCCAGGGTAAAAAGAGCCAGAGCAGGGGGCTCCAGCTTCCCGTACCTCGCTGCCGTACACTGGAACACCCTCCCTAGCTCCCTGCGCTCTGAACCCTCACTGGCCGCCTTTCTGAAAGCCTTGAAAACGACCCTGTTCATCTAACAAACATATGGCCTAGCCCTCATGAATGTCATGTATGATGCATTACGTGGTATGACACCACCTATATCTGATCACAGGTCACTGCCTCACTGTAACCCAAGGCACAACCTGTACCCATTGTAACTAAGTTTTCCTTACAAGTAACAGTGCCACAATGCCCCTGGGCTGTCTGCGCGCTATATAAATGTAATAAATAAATAAATAAATCACTAAGCGGTTGGTGTGCGATCATAGAATCCAGTACCCAAAACCGTCTTCTGCATCTATGTATGATTGGTTTGAAATAGTAATACAAACACGCAGCCCTGGCCAATATCATGGGCAATATTGCCTTTAAAGCCATTAATTGTGGCTCAGTCGATTAGTCGGACCTCTGGGCCCTGTTGCTAGTGCGTTATGCTTTAACACTAAATTAGGACATGAATTGTGGGGATGACAAACTCTGGATCAGTTGGGCGCTGGTAGGGTATGGTGGCCCAATGGTCGCTTGTTGAGCGATTAGATCAATTATGTGGTCCAGTCAGGTAATAGTCATTAATTTGTTTATTTTTGGTTAGTTGGCACCATAGAAAACATCACTGTAGAAATGAATGACAAGTTTTTGACATGGTAACTCGCTACACAGCCGACGCACGTTTCAACCTAAGTCTTTTTCAAGGCCAATTGAGTTAAGGGGTGGACTTCAATTGCTGTAAGCTGGTCCTCCCAGATAAGGGCGACAGGGGGGCTGGATAGCCGATCGTTGGCCGGGTCCAGCGAGTTCGTTGCGTGCGAGCGTTCTCGGGAATCCGTGTGCACACTGGGCCACCATACCCTACCCTACCAGCGCCCAACTGATCCAGAGTTTGTCATCCCCACAATTCTTACATTTAATGGGAACCCCGGAGTTGGTTCCTCAACAAACCAGGATCCAGGCTGCTGGTCAGATTCGGCAACAAGAAAAGAAGAGGTGCGCAGGAGAAAGGGAGTCCCGCCATGATCAACTCCACCTCTGCTAAAACTAAATTAGGACATGCACTGGAATGTTGAGATTGAGGCAACCAAAACCGATTGCTCATGAAGCAGTCCATAACTGTTGGTATTGGAGCAATCTTCTTTCACACTCTGGCAATGAGTATTGTGAAAGTGCCATTGGCATTACTGGCCAGAGTTGGCATTACTGACCACTACTGAACGCTGAGCCTATCACTAACTGAGTTGGGAGCCTATCACTAACTGAGTTGGCATTACTGACACTGAGCCTATCACTAACTGAGATGGCATTACTGACCACTGAGCCTATCACTGACTGAGTTGGCATCACTAACTGAGTTGGCATTACTGACCACTGAGCCTATGACTGACTGAGTTGGCATTACTGACCACTGAGCCTATCACTAACTGAGTTGGCATTAATGACCACTGAGCCTATCACTGACTGAGTTGCCATTACTGACCACTGAGCCTATCACTAACACTAGTTTTTTTTTCCTTAAACTCCCCGTGAGCCACTATCTGCAGCACTGGCCCATAATGTGCGTGACAGCCAATAACTAGTGTAATTTGCTGGCTCTGAGGTGAGTGATGAAAGTAAATTGTCTAATTCGGGGGTCTGCAACCTTTGGCTCTAGTCATGTTTTGGACTACAACTCCCATGGCCCTAGCCAGCATAGTCAACGGTGAGGGATGAGGAGAGTCGTAGTCCAAACATCTGGAGAGTCAGAATTTGCAGGCCCCTAATCTAATTTGAAATAATTATTGATATAAAAAACGATGAAAACAATAGACAAAGTTAAACATTTTCGAGTTGCCTTAGAGAGTGGAGACCAGTGCATTTTATGCCAGATTTCCGTCAATAGATTCCAGGCAAAAAACCTGTGCACTGCACGATTAAAATAGAGTAATTTCCGGCATGGGAAAACCAGTGGATTTTCAATCAGCCACACTCTAAATCAGTGGCTTCTACAAATCAGACTGTTATTCTATTTCTGTTTCCCATCCTCGTGCAGTAGGTTTCTTATTTTCGGTGCTTTTACCTTTGCCTCTCTCAACTCCTCACAATCCTCCCTAATACCAACCCGCAATCTCTGTCAATTTAATCTTACCTCTATGTGACATACTAACTAATTACATGGATGTTAATAATATGATCATGTCTACAAATACCAATGCTAATTTGCATACATTATGCACAAACAAACAATTCCTTTTTGTCCTTATATGTTATGTTATTGTTATTCTTACTATTGTTAATTTTAATTAGACTCTGCCCTGATTTGATAAAGGCAATTTCTCACCAAAACATGTGTCATCAAGAAGGGCATTACGTGTGATGAGACCATTAAAAATTGAAATCTAAAAACAATTGGTGCAGATCTCTGGGAATTTTTTCTCTTTTTTCTGTTTGATGAGGCGGTTTTTGGCCTTTTTCCGTCAACTCCAGTGAGACGCGACACAGTCTATTTCCAGAACGCACACTACAATTATGCTATGTCATAAACTGAATGGGTATTTAAGGAGTTGCCGACTAGACCAGCCTCAAGAAAAGCCAACCTCTTTTGAATGACTATTGAAATGTATATAGTTTTATCCTTGCAGTGGAATTCTGGTACAAAGATTCCATCTTAGAGTTTAGAGCATGTGGATGGAGTGTTTGGGTTTGAAAGGGTGGGGCTTGAGAGAGAGAGAGAGAGAGAGAGAGAGAGAGAGAGAGAGAGAGAGCTGGGAATGGGAGGAAGTTGGGAGCCTGGGCTGCTGCTATTCTGCAACTGAGAAATAAATCCACTTAAATCAATTGAAATGAGTAGATGTCAAATTCATACTAGCAACGAGGACTCCTGAACGCTTCAACAGCCCTGGTCTCTCCATGGACGCCTCCTTCATCGCAGATTATGCCTGCCTGGTGTGTGGTGCCTGTCAGCATGAGAAGTCCTGAATGGGAGTGCTCTGTGGTGAATCTCTGATTGTCACAACCACGCTCATGCCTGTGGGTTTCTTGAGTCGACATCCACTTGGGGTGGGACGGTTTTGGTGGTCCACGCGAACGAACCGCCATCAGTTCTTTCGGTGTGCACAGAAGCCAGTGGAGGGCGCAAGCATGCTGAAGAGAAGGCCCATCCTATTGGTTGCCTAGCAATGGTCCAGGCGTGTAGTACACCGCTGCAGAGCACACAGATGTCAGCGACATGTAGCAAAATGTTGGCATCTATAGCAACGGGTGATCAAGTATTGAAGGAGGTGGAAAGCCATGTTTGAGAAGCATGCAAATGTTGAGCACGTATTGTCAGTGCTGTGGGAGATAGCCCGATATACAACAGACCTGTATGTGTTTATGTTGACACAGTGAGACATGTTACAGGCTCTTCATCAAAACCCAACAATGGCAAACCTTTCGGGGCCACCCTTACTTTTTCAGTCACCTGGAGAGCCTGTCATAAAATGGGAAGATGGGAAAGAAGGATTCCAAGGTTATATTCATGGTGTCTATAGAGCTACCTTTTTAGCAGAGAGAAAGGATTCCCTTTTCTTTCATTGTCTTCGGCATGAAGGTCAGACGGTGTACAAAAGACTGCCAACTCTATTGGAAGCAGAATGTGTGGCTTAAAATGCTTTTGAAATCAGCTTGAACAGGCTTGCCAAATATTATTTGGTGAAGGAGAACAAAATGCACTATCGCTTCGCTAGAAGGGAGCAAAAGGGAAATAAATCTTTTGAAGAGTTTGGGCCTCATTACGAGTATGGAGGCAGCCATGCCCTTAATAGGGGCATGGCTGCCACCATACCGGATTCCAGCTCTGGGTTCCTTCAATGAGCAATTACTGGGCCATTCCAACCTTCGAGGACCCGGTAATTCCTCATTGATAAAACCCTTCCCCATTGGGGAGGGAGCTAATAACGGGCCTGTTAGTAACGGGCCCATTATTAGCTTCCTGGTCCCCTTGCGGGACCCACTAAGGACGTCTGGTCGGACCAGACTTTCTGAGCGAGTCCCGCAAGGGGACCTCGTAATAGGGCATCCCGTAATGAACGGTGCCGGTCCCGTACCGGCACCCTTCATTACGGGAGCGCCACAGTCGTAATGAGGCCCCTTGTCACTGCTCTGCGTGGATTGGCAGTAAAAAGTGGATTTGAACATTGTAGGAAGGAACATTTGGGAGATAAGCTAATGATCAAGTGTAATAAAAACAGGATTAGGGAAGCGCTCTAGAGAGAGTGTGATATCACGTTGGAAAAGGCAATCAAAGTGGCAAAGATGGTGGAACATTCTGAAACGTGCATAAAGGAGCTTGAGGGTGATCGTGCGGCTCCTGTGCAAGATAACATGGGTGCAGTGGAAAAATCCCAGAAAGGAAAAACAATGAAGGAAAGTACCACAATGTCTGTGAAGCAGAAGACTGATGGCAGAACGAAACAGAGTGAAGGCAAAGAAAGCCAAGAAGGGAAGTATGGTGTTCCCAGGAGATGATATTGCTGTGGGAGCATGGAGCATCTTGCTAGTAACAAGGAATGCTTTGCCTATCATGTGATGCGTAGGGACTATGGATGGAAGGAGCATATTGCCAAATGCTTCAAACATTGGTTGAGTGGAGTAAAAGCCGTTTACAATGTGGTGATGTTCCTGGGAGGAACAGTGTCATACATGAGTATACTCCTCATGCAGTCATTTATGTGAATGATGTGGGGAGCAGGATGTTGATTGACACTCGGACAGACTATACACCTGTGAGTGTGGGGACATGCATTGACAATTGACATGGATTGACAATGTCACAGACTATACACTTCTGCATGTGGGGACATGGAAAGAAAAAACTGATGTGTGTTGCAGGAGAGTAATGTGGCTGTGCATGCATTGTGGGGGAGTTTGAGGCTGATTTGACATTCAAGAATAGAAAAGCAGGAGGGTGTGTACAAGTGATGGAAAAAGAGGGAGGTTTTGTGTTATGGGATGCGCAAGCTACTTGGGGATACAATTGTAATCCGGATCAGGTATTTAGGGTGGAGTGTGTTCCTGTGGGAGGAGAATCTAGAAAGGAAGTCAAGGTTTGGTTTTCCGAAGTGTTCAGAGAAGGCACAGGGTGTCTTTAGGAATTTGTACACAGGATCAGGGTGAGAAGGGATGCTGTACCGGTGAGGATGGTGGCACTTTCATTGAGGCTGAAAGAAAGAAAGAGTTGAGGCGTTTGGAGAAGGAGGTAATAATAGAGGAGGTGGAGGCTGCGGATAGGCTGAATCCTGTGGTGGTTGTGGTGGTGGTAAGGAAAAGCAGTGGTGAAGTGAGGTTTTGTGTAGATTTAAGAGCCTTAAATAAGAGTGTGGTACCAGACATGTTCCTGTTGCCTAAGGTTAATGATTTAATTGCAGAGGTGACTGGGGCAGGATTGTTTTTGATCATAGTTCTGAAGTTGGAGTAGCATCATGTCAGGTTGCATGAGGCATCTGTGGAATTGACTGCATATTTTACTCTATTTGGGTTGGGGTTGTATCAGTTTAAACGGGTGCCATTTGGACTTATTTCAGCCTCAAGTGTCTTCCAGAGGGTGATGGACAAGTTGGTGGGAGGTTTGAGTGGTGTGTATTGTCATCAGGATGATATTTTGGTGTGGGGGAAGGATGATGTAGAGCATGATGAAAGATTGAAGGTAGGGATCATGATTTCGTATGAAGCAGGTTTGACGAAGTGTACGTTTTGAAAGGATAAGGTGATTTACTTGGGGTATGAACTATTGGTAGGAGTTTGGCCTAAGTTGGAAGCAGTTGAGGCAGTGAAGAGGATGGCGGCTCCTGTGCACAGAGGGAAGGTGTAATCATTCCTGGGATTGGTGGAGTATTATGGTAAATTTATCAGGAATTTGGCTGATAAAAGAAAACACATGGGTTATCTTACTAAAAAGAGTGTGAGATTTGTGTGGGACGAGAGAAGCAGAGTTTAAAATAATAAAAAAATAATCTGTTGGATGCTCCTGTTTAGCAGGGGATCAATAGTGAAGAGAACGTTTATATTTTCATAGATGCAAGCGACTATGGTTTGGGGTGTGTCTTGACGCAGCCTGAAGACGATGAGATGAATACAGTGGCTTTTGCATCAAGGGCTTTGAGGGAGGCAGAGAAGAGATATTCAGTGCTGGAGAGGAAGGCATTGGCTTGTGTGTGGAGTATAGAGAAATTCTGGTCATTTGTTTGGGGAAGGTCATTTACGATTGTTATTGATCATAAACCCCTCGTGATCTTTAGCAGGAAGAGTTTGGTTGGAGTGTCGAGGAGGATTGTGAGGTGGATAACTGGGATTCGGGGTTTGGATTTTGTTGTTGAGCATATTGTTTGTAAGAGAAATGTGTTGGCGGATGCTTTGTCGAGGAATGTGGGTAACCGGGAAAGGTTATGAGGAAAATCTGAAAGATGTGAGAGGGGAAGAGGAAGGGGAGGTTTTTTGTGAAATCAGCGGTGGTGCAAGAGGGGGTGTGGAAGGAAAGATGTAATGCTGATGAGGTGTACAGCAAGGTTCCGGAGTATGTATGTGGGAGGTGGCCAAATGATGAATAGAGGAGGAACCTTTGGTGAGAGGGCAGGTGCTGTGGTATGTTATGATATGGCATTTATAATGCACCTTCACACAAGTGTTTCAAGTGGTGACAGAGAATATGAGGCAGAGGATAGAAAAGATTGCGCCTGAGGGACATTTGGGGCTGGGAAAGACTAAAGCTCTGATTAGGCAATATTTTTGGTGGCATGGAATGGATGGGAATATAGAAAAGGTGCTGAGGGAGTGCAATATTAGTCATAATGTGCTGATTGCTAGGATGTTTCCGATGAAGGTACCGCCAGTGCCTGAGGTTGTGTGGAACATGGTGGCGGTGGACATTTTGGGGACATTGGCTATGAGGGGAACTCAAGGGAGTTAAGTGGGGGTTTTAATGGATGTGTTATCTCAGTGGCCACAGGTGAATGTGTTGAAGGAGATCAGTTCCAGAAAGTTCATCCTGTTTATGGAGTCGGTGTTCTGGCATGAGAGCTCCCTCAGAAGCTCATTTCAGATAATGGCCCACAGTTTGTGCGGAGAGAGTTTGAACAGTTTTTGGAAGAGAATGGGATTCAACATTCTACAACAAGGGGATCTCGGTTGTGGAAAGGTTCAATAGGATGATAATGGATGCAGTGAGGATGGCATCAGTGACAGCAGGGGAGTGAGTGTGTGCAGCGATGGAAAGAGTATTTCAAAATAGGCTGACACCTCGTAATACCACAGGAGTATCACCGTTTGAGTGTCTGAGGAAAAGATACCCAATACAAGTTTTGGCTTTTCTTAAGGACTTGCAGTTAGGGTGGAGCAGGTTATCCTTAGCCCTTTGAGAGGTGATTTGGTGTAATGAACTTTTATTGACTTGAACAGCGCTCATGGGGTCGTCTATTGTCTTTTCTCTACTTCTGTTATTTTCTCCTCCTTATGCGAATTGTTATGCTTGTTTACATTTTTCTTATTTTTTCCTTTCCCTTCCCCCTCTTTTTTTTCACCTTTTTTCTGATGTTAAGATGTAAAATTGTTTCAAGTGTTTTTTTTCAGTATTTTGTATGATCATGTTTTCCTTAAGGCAACATTATTATATCATATATCGTGCTGTTGTTTTAGCAATTGTTTGTACTCAGCAGCGTTGTTGTTTAGTTAAGCAGAATATTTAGGGTCATTTTTTTTCTTTTTTATTCCTGGAGAACTCTATGTTTTAATGTGTTAACAGTCATAATTCTGTTTTTTTCTGTTTTCATGTATGACTAAAACACAATAAAAAAAACAAAGAAATACAAGCTTGTATCCAGGATGGATGAGCAGGGCGAGGTCTGTGTATGTGGATGATGGGGAGATGAAGAAGAGGATGAAGGTGAAGGGATAAAGAGCAAAGGAGAGGTACAACAGGATGTGTTGTTTGAGGGAGGTGCCGATGGGAATAGGGGCAGTAGCTAGAGTCAAGTTAGGAAAGCATGAGCCGAAACATATGTCAAAGTATTCCAAGGCCATAGTGGTTAGAGAGGACCTATATAATTCTATCAGGATGGGAAATGGAGAAGTGGGGTAAAGAGAGTGGCAAAGGTGCCAGCAGTGTCTTCGCGGGTGGAGTTGTGCTGTGTTGGGAAGCGAAGGAGAAGGAGATGTGTTACACTGGTAAATATTGAAATATATATAGTTTTGTCTTGGCTGTGGACTTCTGTGTTAGAGTTTAGAGTGTGGGGAATGAGTGTTTGAGTATGAAAGGGTGGAGGTTGAGAGATGGAGGCTGGGAGACAAGGCTGCAGCTACGCTATAACTGAGAAATAAAGCCAGTTAACTCACCCGAAATGAGTGGATGTCAACTTAATCGATGGCTTGGTATAGGTCTGGAGGAACAGTAAAGAGAGCACTAATGGCGGCTTTTGGTATTATAGGGCAGTAGTCACCGCCCTATAGTTAAAGTGAGTTGGAGTTCCATAGGAAAGCCAAAGAATGAATTGCTTATTGCTTTTTTACTCACACATGCAATGGATTTGGCTGACAGTTTGAAGACAATTTTGTATCCCTGGGCATCCTCTTAGGCCCCCATCCCTCAATTGGAAAGTTTGGGAAAGACCTCTTAAAAAATAAAAACGCCATTAGGAAAATTAAAAAAAACACTTTCGGGCTACTCCCCATTCATTTTCGCATAGACAAAAAATTTCAATTTATGCTCGACCATACAGCCAAAACCACTGAACGGATTTGGATCAGGTTTGAAACACTTAGGGCACGCGTTGACTCACGATTTGTTTGTGATTTGCGGTTATTCCATCCAAAACTTATTAAAACAGTTGATGGAGGAGGGGGTGCCTACTTCTCCTAAAAAGAATGCTATATCCCCCATGGTGCTTTGTAGCAAAGAGGCTGGGAGGCATTTCAGAAATGAAAAAGCAGCCATTTTCTCCTAAAATTCTGTTGCTAATAACTTTTGACTTGCTGGGTGGATTTAGAAGACATTTTCAAAACCATATTTTTGTCAAGGGCTTCCCCAAATTTCAAATGTTGGGAAGAAACGGGTATACAATCAAAAAGCTTTTAAGAAAACAAAACCCCACAGTTTTACAGTTGTCAGCCTATCGATTCTTCCATAGTGAAAAAGTGCAGTTTTTGAACCGCCATAGTGCAATAAACCTTGCGCAGATTTGCACCAAATAAGAAACAACTTGGGCACAAAGCGTGGACTTAAATCTCTTGGCTAGTTTGGGTTAAATCCATCAAGTATTTTCTAAGATTTTCGAGAAGGTGGTGCTCCCTGCTCCTTAAAACCTTTATATCGAGCTTGGTGCTATTTACAGCAGAGAGGCTGAGGAAGGCTAATAACGTTTGACTTGTTGGATGTATTTGTATTACATTTTCCTAACACAATGGTTGTCAAGAGCCCCACTAAACTGGACATTTAGGAAACAATTGGTTAGAAAATGAAAAAGTTATTAAGAAAACTTAAAACTGTTTTCAGCTTATTTGCATTAATTTCCCCATAGAGAAAAAGTGCAGTTTTTGAACACACGTAGTTTAAAAACCACTTGGCAGATATGGACCAAATGAGAAGCAATTGCAAAACACATTGGCCCTCATTACGACCCTGGCGGAAAGTGACTGACCGGACCGCCACAGCGTAAATAGCGTTTCCGCCATTGTACGAAGGAGCAAAGTGCGGCCCATTCCGACCCATCGGGCACGAGCACCACGGCATGGCGGAAGTGCAAAGTCCGTGATGGCGGAAAAGACCCCAAAACGGCCCACACCGCCGCCGTACGGCGCCCTAGGTGCAATATCGCCACCCATCACAACGGACACCGCAGTGTGCGCCTACCGGAAAGTACGGTGACCGGAAATATACGGAAACGGAAGTTAAAACATGGGCCCGGAACGGGAAACATCCCGCGTACACCTATAAAACCACTAAAACCACACAACCACTAAAAACACTACCCTGAGACACACCCCAACCCGTCATCCACCCTAGCGAAACCAAGAAAAATGGGAAAAGTAGCGAAGAAAGCGTGCGACCGCAAGCGGCAGGTCCACTTCTCCCGTGAGGAACTCACCGTGCTAACAGAGACCCTCCAGGAGAATGCTGCCGTCGTCTTCTGCACGCAAATGACCAGGACGGCACTTGCAAACAAGAAGGCCATATGGGCTCTGGTGGCACAGCGGGTAAGTGCGGTGGGGACCGCACCCCGCACCCCACAGCAATGCCGAAAGCGATGGGACGACCTGCGGATACGCGTCCGCAGCATACTCTCTGCCAACCGCAACATTGCCACAGCCACCGGGGGAGGTCCTGAATCACCCATCAAGTTGACCCCCTGGGAAGAAATCTGTGCCTCCACCATCGGAATGGAGAGCATAGAGGGAGTCGGAGGGATGGAGAAAGGAGTGCAGACATCCGAAGATTCAGGTAGGTGGGCCAGATAAAACAATGCCAAATCCACAAAGTCCAACCATGTGAAGTACCATGTGTCCACATAGTGCAACAGAAACACATGTCCAGGAGAACGTCCACACACATCGGCCTGATAGCGCACGTAAAAACCCACAATAAATACATAAATAATTAAAAACTCCTAAAACACCCACTACACGTGCAGCAGGCACACCCTAACTGCAGGCTGCCAAACAACTGCACCCTCACTCCACACACAAATGAAAGCACCTCCAAGGCCCCGACCCAAATCACCCTCAGGTACCACCCCAATGCATGTGATACAATGCCATTCCAATTTCCACAGACCCATCAATAACCCTCGCCCTCCTTTACTCCACCACAGGGTCCGATCCAAACGACGAGCTTCAGGACACCCCTACCAGCACACCTGCAAAGAGGGCCAAGACCAACGGCCAAAGACCCTCCACCTCAGCTGCACGCATCAAGACACGGCAGCAGCACAAATCCGGTGGCAGCACAGAGGAGGGAACATCAACAGGCACCCCAGCAGCCAGCATGCCCACAACACCACCACCACAGGTCCCCCCAATGGATGCCACAGAAGGCACTGCCTCTGGTGGCAGCAGCACCATAGGTGACACCCCATTGATGGCAGCATGCTCCGACACAGAAGACGGGGATGTCGAAGTCAGATCCATCCATGACCTGTCCCAATCCCCCTGTCTGTCCCATCCCGTACAACATGAGGATACCACGCAGGGGCACCCACAAGACGACGACTGGCCATCCCCCACAAGCCCTGTGGCAAGGCAACATGAGGTCAACAGCCCCTCTGTGACACCCCCGCAAATGGCCATGGCCCAGCAGAGGCAACAGTCCCTCGACCAGTTAATCGTGCAACAGCAGCAACTGGCCACGCTCCTCAAGGACCATGCCGATGAATGTGGGGGCACTAAGGCAGACATAGAAACATCAACTGAGACACTTAGGGCAGAAATGGAGAGAGGTATAGAGACACTAAGGGCACAAATGGAGAGTAGCACCGAGAGCCTGGGAGTCCAAATGGAGAGAAGCACCGAGAGCCTGAGGGGGGAACTGCATGCGACGTCCAAGGACGTATGTGCCGAACTTGCCGCAGTGCGCCGTGTGCTCACTGAGCTCTCGCAAACCCTTAGGGACATGCATGGACGTGAGCAGGCAGAGACATCATCCGTTGCAAGTTCCGTCCAGGGCAGCCCCCAACGTAGATCTGGGAGGAACCTGCGCTCCACAGGCAGGGGTGCCCCTGATACCCGCAGAGGGGGCTTGCAATAGCGACTGCCCACTGACAATGAGCATCTTTGGACACTGGTGTTCGGGGGGAGGTAGGAGGGTGGAGGGGGTGTGTTGGGCTCACTTGGGTGGCGGGTCGATAGGGTGTTCAACATGATATCACATATGCCATAAACAGTGCACGATCAACCAATGAGATGTGTGGACATTGATCTTTGTGTACTAGGCCATCATAGGCGTACAGTCCATATTGTGCATGTCCCAGACACACACAGTGCCACGAGTCCCGTGTCCATGTATCAGCCACCAGGCGTGAGTGCTAGAAGCATACATCAATGAGATGCTGACGAATGTCACGGCCCTCCGGTGCCTCGCAGACTCCTTGAGGTGCTGCCACATCCCCGCCCTCATCATGACCATCATCAGGTGCTTGCAGTTCTGCGTCAGGGGGCATGGGCAAATTTCTACGTACGCACATGTTGTGGAGCATGACACATGCCATCACCATCTTTGCAACCTTCTCATGGCGGTACAGGAGTGCCCCGCCAGACCTGCTGAGGCAGCGGAAACGACCCTTCAGTAGGCCGAATGCCTGTTCAATGACTACACGGGTACGTGAGTGGGCATGGTTGTAGTCCTCCTCATGCTGGTCCCGTGGGTTCCGGACTGGTGTGAGGAGCCATCTCTTCAGTGGATATCCAGCATCACCTGTATGTGGACGAGAAACGTATGATGTGGAATGCCATTGCTACGTACGCACCCCCCCCCCCTTCCTGCCAGGTCATTGCCGAATCACATACCCCACATTATCATGCATGTAATGAGACTCACCGAGTAGCCAGGATCTGTTCCCTGCGTGTCGCTCCATGTAGCGTGGTATTGTAGAGTTCCTCAAGACCATAGAATCATGGGTTGATCCAGGGAATCGGGCACAACAATGTGTAATGATCCTGTTGGAGTCACACACCATTTGTACATTCAGAGAATGAAATTGTTTTCGGTTGCGGTACTGGGCCTCCATGGCATGTGGGACGACCAATTCCACATGGGTGCAGTCGATGGCACCAATGCAACCCGGTATGCCGGCAAGTGCATGGAATCCCACTTTTGTGTTGGTAATTTCCTGCTCCGAGCGTGGTAGGGAGATGTAGTCGTCTGCGTGCTGCAGGAGGGCATCGAGCACTTGCAATAGTGTCCGTGAGAACAGTGGCTGAGAAATGCCATGCAACTGTCCGACTGTGTGCTGGTAGGTGCCTGTGGCCAGGAAGTGGAGTACAGACACCACCTTCAGTAGGGGTGGGATGGCGGTTGGGCTGTCTATCATGCTGACAAGGTCAGCCTGTGTCATGTCCACAATGGCGGCTATGGTGTCCCGGTCCAGACGGTAGAGGGTGTGGATCTGCTCATCAGTGAGGTTGAACGGATGTGCTCGGAGGCGTGGGATTGCGGGCTGCCTGCGTGGTGGTAGTGGCTGTGCTGGCGGCCCTTGCTGGCCCTGCCTTGCCCTCCTCCTCCTCCTGCGTCTCCTCCGTGCGGCCGGTTGTAGTTGGTGTTCGTCTTCTTCCTGGAGTTGGAGTACTTGCAGTGCTATCAGGTCCCCCAGGGCCAACATCGCGAGTCCTGCCGGTAGCATTTCGGAGTGGTTGTGGGAGGAGACTGGCTGTGCAATTTATGTGTTTTCAGGCTGTATGGCCTCCACCTGTGGTGATTCATTCCACCTGTGCAAACTGCTCTCCCCTTTGGCCGAGCACGTCCCGCACACAACGCTGCAATTCGGGGAATGGCATCTTGCTATTGCAATCATGTATTTGTACCCGATGGCCGTGTAACATTGGTTGATATGTTCATTCTGCTATGGTCCCATTGTTTCACATACTATCTGTGCAGTCGCGAACAGACTTGTGAAGAGTCAGTGGTACGTAGTACTCGAGTAACGGTGGGCCCTCATGCATCACTGTACCGAGTTGCAACGACGGGCGGGGCGTCCCATTTGTGGGTGAAGGCAGTTGCCATTTTCACACACAGCCGCACTAGATGGATTAATTAGTGATTTCAAACGGCCACAGATGCTTCTTCGACGTGATGTTGCAAATGAGGAATTCGAAGGGCGGCGCTTTCGGTTTTCAGCTAGCGGCGGGGAAATGCCCACAGGTCTGACTGCAAATATAACGAACTATTGTTCAATGTCCTTGGGACAGGGGCCATGGCGAGGATGCAATGATTGATATGAATGGTTTGGGATGCGCAATAGCGACGTGGGCGATGAGGCCGGACGTTCCCAAATACATGTTACTTCACAACACTGGCATTACGGGCTGGGGCACTGTGGATTTTGCAGGCTGCATAACGCACAGACTCAATGGATATTTCTAATGTTATGTGAGTAAATATTCAGGCGTTTTAATCCCGGGATGAGGGAATGATGAATGGATGCATGGGCAGGTGATTTGATACAGAGTTTGCCATGTACAGGGCTTCTTGGAATCTATCCGCCTCCCCTACGCTATGTGATGCAGGGCTGCCATAGTGGGACCATCGTCTATCTGGCCTTGTTGAGCCCTCCCTGTCTCGACGCGCCCTCAGACACTTGTGTCCATGCACGTTACCAATCCCATCTGATGTATTCTGTTTTGACAGACGCATGCACAGGTACACTCGTTTGTGATGGTGTTTACACCTCGATATAGATAGTTATGAGTCGCAAGTGGTTTTTGGGTGGTGATGAACCTTTGGAGTGGGCTAGCATGCATATGGCTGTGGATTTAGTGTGATCATTGAAGTGAGTTGTTCGAATGTAGTTCTGATGGCCATTCTGTTCTTTTTCTTTTCTTTTGGTTGACAGGTATCTCCTCCCCTTTTGCCACTGCCATCTGTATGCCACTCCTGCAGATGGGTTTTACTCCCGACACCTGCTGCTTCGTGTTAATCAGTGGAGCAGCATTACGATCTTATGGGACGATCGCCAATGGGCCACATGCCCTTACGCAGTACTGGTGGCTCGGAGCAACATTTCGGCCTTTCAGCTGGACTAGTGCCTCCCCATTGGGACGGCCCTGCGGTTGTGTGCGCTTCCATGTTGCCTTTTCGTACGTGAATGTGGCTCTGTGTACCATGATGGAACAGGGCGTCACACAAGTAGTGGCTGGTCATTTCTTGCGGATGCAGCCCACAATGGTGAAATGTGTTTTGGAGTTCATGGCCTGATGGCTGTATGGGCTTGGTGATTTTGTTGTGCATTAAATTTCTATTCTGATTTGGCCCGTGTAGCGTTCTTCTTTGCAAGTGATGTGGCATATTCCTATTTGGGGAGCGATGTATTGTGAGGAGATCTGCATTGGGTTCCAGCTTCGGAGTTTAGTTGCGTGGTACTGTACTGGGCGCGTTTGCCTACGAAGCCCGTGAGGTCAGGGATGGGGGCTGCCAATATGACAGTTTGAATGTTGTCATGCTCAGGGGCGGGGGATTGGGTTTTGTGTAACAGATGCCGGTCAGCCAGGTGGACTGGTGGAATGATGTGATTTTCGGAATATTGCTGGTCACAGGTGCCTGTGTTTGCGTGCGTTTCTTGGTGGGGGACTGTGGTCATGTCCATTGGGATGGCTTCTGTATTCGTGCCATCTGTGCCCTGCAGCTCCCATTGGCCCCTCTTGTGTTTCATTTGTTCGTTGGCATGCATGGGTGACTTGTACATTTCAATGGTTGCATTGTGACTTCATTGCACCTACGGGGAGTTGTACTTTGTGGGCAGGGAGCGGTGTACAGGCACTCAGTGGGGCCGTTTACGGTTGATTCGCGATGCCGTACTTCTCACCATGGCGGAATGGTTCATTCCGCCATGCTTGATGGCGTTAGGTACATGTCCGCTAGGGTCGGAATTAGCGTACCCTTGCGCCATGGTGGTGTTTACGGTTTGGCATGGCGCGCGCGCGCGTGCTTGGTGCAGTTAGCGTTGGCGTTCACTACGGTGTCGCTAATGGCTTCGTACTTTGCGGTGACGGGTCATAGTCGCACCGAGCGCTATTCGATGGCGGTATTGCATTTCCGCCATCGTTTTCCGAATTCCGCCAGGGTCGTAATGAGGGCCATTGACTTAATGTCCTTGACTGGTTTTGGTTAAATCCATCCGAAAGTTTTAAAAATTTTTGACCGAGAACAGTTTGCCCGCTTCCTTAAATCCTTTATATTGGTCTTGGTGCTGCAGTAGAGTGGTTGAGAGAGGCTAATAACTTTTGACTTGCTGGATGGATTTGGATGACATTTTCTAAAACAACGTTTTGTCAAGGGCTCCCCCAAACTGAACATTTTGGGAACTATTTTGTTCAAAAAATTAAAAGGTTATTCAGAAACCATCAAAATCTTGTTTTCAGCCTACTCGTATTAATTTTCCCATACAAAAATACTGGGGAAATCCCATGGGAATGGGTAGTTCAATGCGACTGAATGTGGAGGTCGTGGGCACCTAGGCGGTCCAAAAGAAACATATCAAGGGAGCATGTTCAGTGGACACGGCCAAAGGCTGTAGCAACTAGCCATGGTAGAGTTTTAAAATATACAGTGGGCATGGCCGAAGGACATGCTCACTGGCCATGGCTGAAGGCCCCGGCTAGTGGCCCGAAATAAAAACCCTTGTGCTCATGGCCAACGACCCTGACACCTATTGGGTCCAAGAAAAACATTGGGGGAACATGTACAGTGGGCACAGCCAAAAGCCGTGGCCTCTGTCCATGGCCAAAGCCATGACTAGTAGCTAGTAGTGTTTTAAAAGGTATTACCCAAATTGTTTGTTTACAATTGTTCGAATGAACAATTGACCGAATTTAAAGGGTCACAATTGACCTTTTCACAATTGACTGTATATATATATATAAATATATATATATATATATATCTGTTTGGTAATATATATTTATATATATATATAGGGGTTTTGGGGGGTTTGTCGTTAGGTGAGAGGTTGTGGGGGGTTTCCCCCCACATATATGTTACAATTGACCTTCACAATTCGGTCAATTGTGAAAAGGTCAATTGTAATTCAAACAGTTGTAAAACGAACAATTCGTATACAACCTTTTAAAACATACACTGGGCATGACCAAAGGCCATGCTTACTGGCCAGGGCTGAAGGCCCTGGATAGTGGGCCTGAAAGACATGTATAGTGGTCACAGCCAAAGGCATTGGCCACCTATATAGGGGACATGGCCGAATGCTAGTGGCCTGGTCATGTTTTCAAATATACAGTGGGCACGTCCAAAGGCTAATGTGGCCGAAAGACATGTATTGTGGTTACGGCCAAAGGCCATCCACCTAGTAGGTCTAAAAGAAATATATTGGGGGAACATGTACAGTGGACGCTGCCAAAGGTATTGTTTTTAAAATATACAATAGGCACGGCTGGAGGATGTGCTCACTGGCCTGAGTTCAAGGGAGGCGAGCTCAAGCGGCACAAGCTCACAGAGACACACCGATACGAAAGAGGACGTTAGGGTGCAGGGACACTGATGCAAGTGGCTGGCACACCACTAGAACATTGTATCGAGCAACAGATGTGCCACAGCATCCATGGATACAAGTGACCTGCTACTGGAGAGCCACCCTGTCGCGGCAGGGGACCAATCGAGCAGGGCAACACTGTAAGAACAAGATCTCGACGCATAAGAATAACAATGTCATCCAAGTCCCAGAAAAGCAAGGCTAAGCAACCCACAATGGATGCCTTTGCCAAGCCCACTACAGCGGCAGAAAATATTGGTTCAATGACACCTCAAAGGTAGCAGATGCTCGAGAAAGGTGACCAACGGATCCCAGAAGCCATAGCATCTCTGAAAGTATCCCTGGAGGCTAAGATTGATGCCATCAGCATAGATGTGAACTTGGTAAGACAAGATGTGAGGTCAGTGGCTGAATATGGGAACGCTGGAAAAGACTATTACAGAGAATACACGCAGCCTAAAAGACACCTCTGACGAAGTCAGGGTACTGCAATAACAAGTGCATAATCTGGAAGACAGAGATGAGGATGCGGAAGGCCGAGATAGGCGCAATAAGGTAAGAATTATTGGGCTCCCAGAAGCAGAGGAAGGAGCTAATGCAACAGACTACATAGAGACGCTGTAGCAACAAGAAATTGGTCGGACCAGACTTTATGAGCGAGTCCCGCAAGGGACCTCGTAATAGGGCATCCCGTAATGAACAGTGCCGGTCCCGTACCGGCACCCTTCATTACGGGAGCGCCACAGTCGTAATGAGGCCCCTTGTCACTGCTCTGCGTGGATTGGCAGTAAAAAGTGGATTTGAACATTGTAGGAAGGAACATTTGGGAGATAAGCTAATGATCAAGTGTAATAAATACAGGATTAGGGAAGCGCTCTAGAGAGAGTGTGATATCACGTTGGAAAAGGCAATCAAAGTGGCAAAGATGGTGGAACATTCTGAAACGTGCATAAAGGAGCTTGAGGGTGATCGTGCGGCTCCTGTGCAAGATAACATGGGTGCAGTGGAAAAATCCCAGAAAGGAAAAACAATGAAGGAAAGTACCACAATGTCTGTGAAGCAGAAGACTGATGGCAGAACGAAACAGAGTGAAGGCAAAGAAAGCCAAGAAGGGAAGTATGGTGTTCCCAGGAGATGATATTGCTGTGGGAGCATGGAGCATCTTGCTAGTAACAAGGAATGCTTTGCCTATCATGTGATGCGTAGGGACTATGGATGGAAGGAGCATATTGCCAAATGCTTCAAACATTGGTTGAGTGGAGTAAAAGCCGTTTACAATGTGGTGATGTCCCTGGGAGGAACAGTGTCATACATGAGTATACTCCTCATGCAGTCATTTATGTGAATGATGTGGGGAGCAGGATGTTGATTGACACTCGGACAGACTATACACCTGTGAGTGTGGGGACATGGATTGACAATTGACATTGATTGACAATGTCACAGACTATACACCTCTGCATGTGGGGACATGGAAAGAAAAAACTGCTGTGTGTTGCAGGAGAGTAATGTGGCTGTGCATGCATTGTGGGGGAGTTTGAGGCTGATTTGACATTCAAGAATAGAAAAGCAGGAGGGTGTGTACAAGTGATGGAAAAAGAGGGAGGTTTTGTGTTATGGGATGCGCAAGCTACTTGGGGATACAATTGTAATCCGGATCAGGTATTTAGGGTGGAGTGTGTTCCTGTGGGAGGAGAATCTAGAAAGGAAGTCAAGGTTTGGTTTTCCGAAGTGTTCAGAGAAGGCACAGGGTGTCTTTAGGAATTTGTACACAGGATCAGGGTGAGAAGGGATGCTGTACCGGTGAGGATGGTGGCACTTTCATTGAGGCTGAAAGAAAGAAAGAGTTGAGGCGTTTGGAGAAGGAGGTAATAATAGAGGAGGTGGAGGCTGCGGATAGGCTGAATCCTGTGGTGGTTGTGGTGGTGGTAAGGAAAAGCAGTGGTGAAGTGAGGTTTTGTGTAGATTTAAGAGCCTTAAATAAGAGTGTGGTACCAGACATGTTCCTGTTGCCTAAGGTTAATGATTTAATTGCAGAGGTGACTGGGGCAGGATTGTTTTTGATCATAGTTCTGAAGTTGGAGTAGCATCATGTCAGGTTGCATGAGGCATCTGTGGAATTGACTGCATATTTTACTCTATTTGGGTTGGGGTTGTATCAGTTTAAACGGGTGCCATTTGGACTTATTTCAGCCTCAAGTGTCTTCCAGAGGGTGATGGACAAGTTGGTGGGAGGTTTGAGTGGTGTGTATTGTCATCAGGATGATATTTTGGTGTGGGGGAAGGATGATGTAGAGCATGATGAAAGATTGAAGGTAGGGATCATGATTTCGTATGAAGCAGGTTTGACGAAGTGTACGTTTTGAAAGGATAAGGTGATTTACTTGGGGTATGAACTATTGGTAGGAGTTTGGCCTAAGTTGGAAGCAGTTGAGGCAGTGAAGAGGATGGCGGCTCCTGTGCACAGAGGGAAGGTGTAATCATTCCTGGGATTGGTGGAGTATTATGGTAAATTTATCAGGAATTTGGCTGATAAAAGAAAACACATGGGTTATCTTACTAAAAAGAGTGTGAGATTTGTGTGGGACGAGAGAAGCAGAGTTTAAAATAATAAAAAAATAATCTGTTGGATGCTCCTGTTTAGCAGGGGATCAATAGTGAAGAGAACGTTTATATTTTCATAGATGCAAGCGAGTATGGTTTGGGGTGTGTCTTGACGCAGCCTGAAGACGATGAGATGAATACAGTGGCTTTTGCATCAAGGGCTTTGAGGGAGGCAGAGAAGAGATCTTCAGTGCTGGAGAGGAAGGCATTGGCTTGTGTGTGGAGTATAGAGAAATTCTGGTCATTTGTTTGGGGAAGGTCATTTACGATTGTTATTGATCATAAACCCCTCGTGATCTTTAGCAGGAAGAGTTTGGTTGGAGTGTCGAGGAGGATTGTGAGGTGGATAACTGGGATTCGGGGTTTGGATTTTGTTGTTGAGCATATTGTTTGTAAGAGAAATGTGTTGGCGGATGCTTTGTCGAGGAATGTGGGTAACCGGGAAAGGTTATGAGGAAAATCTGAAAGATGTGAGAGGGGAAGAGGAAGGGGAGGTTTTTTGTGAAATCAGCGGTGGTGCAAGAGGGGGTGTGGAAGGAAAGATGTAATGCTGATGAGGTGTACAGCAAGGTTCCGGAGTATGTATGTGGGAGGTGGCCAAATGATGAATAGAGGAGGAACCTTTGGTGAGAGGGCAGGTGCTGTGGTATGTTATGATATGGCATTTATAATGCACCTTCACACAAGTGTTTCAAGTGGTGACAGAGAATATGAGGCAGAGGATAGAAAAGATTGCGCCTGAGGGACATTTGGGGCTGGGAAAGACTAAAGCTCTGATTAGGCAATATTTTTGGTGGCATGGGATGGATGGGAATATAGAAAAGGTGCTGAGGGAGTGCAATATTAGTCATAATGTGCTGATTGCTAGGATATTTCCGATGAAGGTACCGCCAGTGCCTGAGGTTGTGTGGAACATGGTGGCGGTGGACATTTTGGGGACATTGGCTATGAGGGGAACTCAAGGGAGTTAAGTGGGGGTTTTAATGGATGTGTTATCTCAGTGGCCACAGGTGAATGTGTTGAAGGAGATCAGTTCCAGAAAGTTCATCCTGTTTATGGAGTCGGTGTTCTGGCATGAGAGCTCCCTCAGAAGCTCATTTCAGATAATGGCCCACAGTTTGTGCGGAGAGAGTTTGAACAGTTTTTGGAAGAGAATGGGATTCAACATTCTACAACAAGGGGATCTCGGTTGTGGAAAGGTTCAATAGGATGATAATGGATGCAGTGAGGATGGCATCAGTGACAGCAGGGGAGTGAGTGTGTGCAGCGATGGAAAGAGTATTTCAAAATAGGCTGACACCTCGTAATACCACAGGAGTATCACCGTTTGAGTGTCTGAGGAAAAGATACCCAATACAAGTTTTGGCTTTTCTTAAGGACTTGCAGTTAGGGTGGAGCAGGTTATCCTTAGCCCTTTGAGAGGTGATTTGGTGTAATGAACTTTTATTGACTTGAACAGCGCTCATGGGGTCGTCTATTGTCTTTTCTCTACTTCTGTTATTTTCTCCTCCTTATGCGAATTGTTATGCTTGTTTACATTTTTCTTATTTTTTCCTTTCCCTTCCCCCTCTTTTTTTTCACCTTTTTTCTGATGTTAAGATGTAAAATTGTTTCAAGTGTTTTTTTTCAGTATTTTGTATGATCATGTTTTCCTTAAGGCAACATTATTATATCATATATCGTGCTGTTGTTTTAGCAATTGATTGTACTCAGCAGCGTTGTTGTTTAGTTAAGCAGAATATTTAGGGTCATTTTTTTTCTTTTTTATTCCTGGAGAACTCTGTGTTTTAATGTGTTAACAGTCATAATTCTGTTTTTTTCTGTTTTCATGTATGACTAAAACACAATAAAAAAAACAAAGAAATACAAGCTTGTATCCAGGATGGATGAGCAGGGCGAGGTCTGTGTATGTGGATGATGGGGAGATGAAGAAGAGGATGAAGGTGAAGGGATAAAGAGCAAAGGAGAGGTACAACAGGATGTGTTGTTTGAGGGAGGTGCCGATGGGAATAGGGGCAGTAGCTAGAGTCAAGTCAGGAAAGCATGAGCCGAAACATATGTCAAAGTATTCCAAGGCCATAGTGGTTAGAGAGGACCTATATAATTCTATCAGGATGGGAAATGGAGAAGTGGGGTAAAGAGAGTGGCAAAGGTGCCAGCAGTGTCTTCGCCGGTGGAGTTGTGCTGTGTTGGGAAGCGAAGGAGAAGGAGATGTGTTACACTGGTAAATATTGAAATATATATAGTTTTGTCTTGGCTGTGGACTTCTGTGTTAGAGTTTAGAGTGTGGGGAATGAGTGTTTGAGTATGAAAGGGTGGAGGTTGAGAGATGGAGGCTGGGAGACAGGGCTGCAGCTACGCTATAACTGAGAAATAAAGCCAGTTAACTCACCCGAAATGAGTGGATGTCAACTTAATCGATGGCTTGGTATAGGTCTGGAGGAACAGTAAAGAGAGCACTAATGGCGGCTTTTGGTATTATAGGGCAGTAGTCACCGCCCTATAGTTAAAGTGAGTTGGAGTTCCATAGGAAACCCAAAGAATGAATTGCTTATTGCTTTTTTACTCACACATGCAATGGATTTGGCTGACAGTTTGAAGACAATTTTGTATCCCTGGGCATCCTCTTAGGCCCCCATCCCTCAATTGGAAAGTTTGGGAAAGACCTCTTAAAAAATAAAAACGCCATTAGGAAAATTAAAAAAAACACTTTCGGGCTACTACCCATTCATTTTAGCATAGACAAAAAATGTCAATTTATGCTCGACCATACAGCCAAAACCACTGAACGGATTTGGATCAGGTTTGAAACACTTAGGGCATGCGTTGACTCACGATTTGTTTGTGATTTGTGGTTATTCCATCCAAAACTTATTAAAACAGTTGATGGAGAAGGGGGTGCCTACTTCTCCTAAAAAGAATGCTATATCTCCCATGGTGCTTTGTAGCAAAGAGGCTGGGAGGCATTTCAGAAATGAAAAAGCAGCCATTTTCTCCTAAAATTCTGTTGCTAATAACTTTTGACTTGCTGGGTGGATTTAGAAGACATTTTCAAAACCATATTTTTGTCAAGGGCTTCCCCAAATTGCAAATGTTGGGAAGAAACGGGTATACAATCAAAAAGCTTTTAAGAAAACAAAACCCCACAGTTTTACAGTTGTCAGCCTATCGATTCTTCCATAGTGAAAAAGTGCAGTTTTTGAACCGCCATAGTGCAATAAACCTCGCGCAGATTTGCACCAAATAAGAAACAACTTGGGCACAAAGCGTGGACTTAAATCTCTTGGCTAGTTTGGGTTAAATCCATCCAGTATTTTCTAAGATTTTCGAGAAGGTGGTGCTCCCTGCTCCTTAAAACCTTTATATCGAGCTTGGTGCTATTTACAGCAGAGAGGCTGAGCAAGGCTAATAACGTTTGACTTGCTGGATGTATTTGTATTACATTTTCCTAACACAATGGTTGTCAAGCGCTCACTAAACTGGAGATTTAGGAAACAATTGGTTAGAAAATGAAAAAGTTATTAAGAAAACTTAAAACTGTTTTCAGCTTATTTGCATTAATTTCCCCATAGAGAAAAGGTGCGGTTTTTGAACACACTTAGTTTGAAAACCACTTGGCAGATATGGACCAAATGAGAAGCAATTGCAAAACACATTGACTTAATGTCCTTGACTGGTTTGGGTTAAATCCATCCGATAGTTTTAACAATATTTGACCGAGAACAGTTTGCCCGCTGCCTTAAATCCTTTATATTGGTCTTGGTTCTGCAGTAGAGAGGTTGAGAGAGGCTAATAACTTTTGACTTGCTGGATGGATTTGGATGACATTTTCTAAAACAACGTTTTGTCAAGGGCTCCCCCAAACTGAACATTTTGGGAACTATTTTGTTCAAAAAATTAAAAGGTTATTCAGAAACCATCAAAATCTTGTTTCCAGCCTACTCGTATTAATTTTCCCGTACAAAAATACTGGGGAAATCCCATGGGAATGGGTAGTTCTATGCGACTGAATGTGGAGGTCGTGGGCACCTAGGCGGTCCAAAAGAAACATATCAAGGGAGCATGTTCAGTGGACACGGCCAAAGGCTGTAGCAACTAGCCATTGTAGAGTTTTAAAATATACAGTGGGCACGGCCGAAGGACATGCTCACTGGCCATGGCTGAAGGCCCCGGCTAGTGGCCCGAAATAAAAACCCTTGTGCTCATGGCCAACGACCCTGACACCTATTGGGTCCAAAAAAAACATTGGGGGAACATGTACAGTGGGCACAGCCAAAAGCCGTGGCCTCTGTCCATGGCCAAAGCCATGACTAGTAGCTAGTAGTGTTTTAAAAGGTATTACCCAAATTGTTTGTTTACAATTGTTCGAATGAACAATTGACCGAATTTAAAGGGTCACAATTGACCTTTTCGCAATTGACCGTATATATATATATAAAAATATATTTATATATATATATATATATATGTATATATATATCTGTTTGGTAATATATATTTATATATATATATATATAGGTTTTGGGGGGTTTGTCGTTAGGTGAGGGGTTGTGGGGGGTTTCCCCCCACATATATGTTACAATTGACCTTAACAATTCGGTCAATTGTGAAAAGGTCAATTGTAATTCAAACAGTTGTAAAACGAACAATTCGTATACAACCTTTTAAAACATACACTGGGCATGACCAAAGGCAATGCTTACTGGCCAGGGCTGAAGGCCCTGGATAGTGGGCCTGAAAGACATGTATAGTGGTCACAGCCAAAGGCATTGGCCACCTATATAGGGGACATGGCCGAATGCTAGTGGCCTGGTCATGTTTTCAAATATACAGTGGGCACGTCCAAAGGCTAATGTGGCCGAAAGACATGTATTGTGGTTACGGCCAAAGGCCATCCACCTAGTAGGTCTAAAAGAAATATATTGGGGGAACATGTACAGTGGACGCTGCCAAAGGTATTGTTTTTAAAATATACAATAGGCACGGCTGGAGGATGTGCTCACTGGCCTGAGTTCAAGGGAGGCGAGCTCAAGCGGCAAAAACTCAAAGAGACACACCGATAAGAAAGAGGACGTTAGGGTGCAGGGACACGGATGCAAGTGGCTGGCACACCACTAGAACATTGTATCGAGCAACAGATGTGCCACAGCATCCATGGATACAAGTGACCTCCTACTGGAGAGCCACCCTGTCGCGGCAGGGGACCAATCGAACAGGGCAACACTGTAAGAACAAGATCTCGACGCATAAGAATAACCATGTCATCCAAGTCCCAGAAAAGCGAGGCTAAGCAACCCACAATGGATGCCTTTGCCAAGCCCACTACAGCGGCAGAAAATATTGGTTCAATGACACCTCAAAGATAGCAGATGCTCGAGAAAGCTGACCAACGGATCCCAGAAGCCATAGCATCTCTGAAAGTATCCCTGGAGGCTAAGATTGATGCCATCAGCATAGATGTGAACTTGGTAAGACAAGATGTGGGGTCAGTGGCTGAATATGGGAACGCTGGAAAAGACTGTTACAGAGAATACACGCAGCCTAAAAGACACCTCTGACGAAGTCAGGGTACTGCAATAACAAGTGCATAATCTGGAAGACAGAGCTGAGGATGTGGAAGGCCGAGCTAGGCGCAATAAGGTAAGAATTATTGGGCTCCCAGAAGCAGAGGAAGGAGCTAATGCAACAGACTACATAGAGACGCTGTAGCAACAAGAAATTGGTCCAGACGCGCCTCACTAGAGGCGTCATGGTCGAAAGAGTGCATAGATCACTGATGAGGAAACCACCGCCTGGAGCTCCTCCAAGGCCAATAATAGCCTGGATATTGAACTACTGCCATAGAGAGAGGATCCTAGAACACTTCCATAAAGGGGGGTTGATCGAACGAGTGTCTGCTACGATAACTGGATATTCAGATTACGCTCTTCAAGTGCAGAAGCATCGGATGAACTACATCGCCATTAAAAGGAGATTACGTGCGGCTAACCTGAAGCAGATGTGGTTGTACCCGGATATCTGAAAGTGATTCACAAAGGTCACGCCATTTTCTCTGATGACCCAGAAGACGTGTACAAATGGATGGACACGCAGAATTTGCCGACCGGAGCAGAAGCTGGACCGAGCAGCGACGAGTAGACACATGCAGAAGATCAGGACAACTGCAAGATGGCAGATGGCTGTAATAATGCAATAAATCGGTGGGATGACCCCACAGATGGAGAGTTTTAGATTTTAAGAAAAGTTCTCCTCTTAATTTCAGTACATGCACTTTCAACGATAATAGACCTAATTCTAGGTGTATGTACTCAACCAATGTCGATGGAGGTAGCCTTAGCACACAACACCAGAAGAAAACTCAAGTACTTGTAACCAATCTAAATCATGGATTTTCAAGTGCCTCCAACCCATACAAGATTACTGGACAGAACCACTGCTTATACAAAGCAAGGATCTCACCCAGCGAGAACCCTGCATGACCCAGCACGAATTTACAGAACATGAACGAAAATTGTTTGGCTTTGAGAGATTTTTTTTAGTCATTTCCTGTCCTAAGTAAGAATAGCCATGAGGCTCATTGTTTGCCTCTTTATATGGCGGGATGAAACCAACATGGCTTTTGATTTTCTTAGATTAACAGTCAGGCCGTGCTCCTCTGCATACAATGCAAGGGCATTTAGCATTGCTTTAATTACCGACAATAAGTGGTCACATAGGACAAGATGGTCAGCATATAGCATGGCTGTAATCATACACCGACAGATCGTCAGAGGGCTTTTGGTACTCAATGACATCATAGTTCGTAGATCTGAAATGTAGAGGTTAAAAAGCAGGGCGGCAAGAGACAACACTGCTTTACCCCTCTATCAATACAGATGTCCCTAGAAAGGAGTCCATCATTACCTAACCGTATCTGTGCTGATGTTTCTGTATGGACAGCCACAATGATCTGCAATAACCATTCTGGACAAACAAATGCACAGAGCTTTTTCCGCAGCAATTCTCGGTTCAGTTGGTTGAATGCAGCACGGAAGCCAATATATATAACATAGACAGATGGACTATCTTTGGCTTTTGCCTGCATCATGACTGCATCTAACACTACGATGTTATGAGTGGTGCCGGACCCCTTTCGGAATCACATTTGAAATGGGTGTAGAATGTTAGTCTTGCTAACCCAGGACTCTAAATGATCCAGGACAAACCCTGCAAAGACATTTCCTGTGATGTCTAAAAGGGATAGTAGGCCATAGTTCTCCAGGGTGAGGCGATCCCCAGTTTTACACCCTGGCACATAGATGGCTTTTTTCCAGGAACTGGGGATACGTCTCTCTCAGCAAACCTTTGTATACATATCACAGAGGTTAGTAATCCATAATTCATAATCACCTTTTAATACTGCTGAGATAGGCCATTAGGCCGAGGAGCTCGGAAGTTTTTTAGTTTGGTTAGATGGACAATCTTGTCAGATGGATTATAAGTCATGGGCCAGTTGTTATTTTTAGACAGCTCAAATCTGTCCATATTAACATCCTTCTTCATTTTTCTTCGATTAATGTTATCCATACACTCTCAGGGAATCGGATTAATGATGGCTTTATATGTAGGGGGTCTGGCTGAGTTTAGAATATGTTACATTTGCTTAGTATTTTGGTCTTTGAGTGCCCAGATCATCGTTTGCCACTTAACAGTTCAACCCATACGTTTCCTACGTTTTAACCAATTAGCGTGTTGATTTTTCATTTTGCAATTTGCCGTTCTATGGTTATTCCCTGCACTTTTTTCCAACCTACAAATTTGAATGCAGAGTCTACCTTTTTGAGATTGAATTTCACGATCAAATGCTCGCACATGCAACTTTGCAGTTAGAATCAATATATTCCACTTAGGCTTGCCACTTTCAAAAGCTTAGAATTGCCACACAGATAGTCAATCGTGGCAACTTTTGCCCCACAGTGCCATGTAGTTACTCCAGGCACATCGCCAGGGATACGCCCATCAAGTATCACCAAATCCCATTGATTCAAAAAGCACAACCAATTATTACCCTTGTAATTTGAAGGCTTCTGTGCCAACACGTTCTCAATTGTGATAGCAGTGTACCTTCCATTGTTGGAATGTTCCCCACACCTTGCATTTAAGTCACCACCCAACGGTAGCAAGTCGGTGTCCACATTTCCACCTCAACTGGTAAAATTGATTCAATAGCCTCAAATACCTTATCGGTAGCATCAACCCCTGGGGGGGTTGTACACATTCACAATTAGCATTCTGCATTTGCCCATTACTGTGTCCCAAACTAATTCCACTGCAAGAACATTGTCACACTCCTGTGGGTGTGTTATCATCGAGGATTCCACTTCTTGTTTAACTCCGATGACAAGACCCCCAAACGGACGGCCTTAGAGCATTGCTTAGCAAAAACCTGGTGAATCACATAACCCTTGATAATCACCTAGATTTATATTACTTTCAGGTTTTTATTACAATGATTTATAGAGTAATAATAAACTAAAACACATAACCTAGAAAAGGAGAAGATTCTTTACATAGCATCCCTTTTTAAATGTATTCACTTTTGTATGTACAGATTGTAGACCATATACTGCATTTAAATAAACTAAAGCTGAATAAAATGTACCTTATAATTACAGCAGAATATACTGTAATTTAATATTAAGTATATGGGGGGTCATTCCGAGGTTGGAGGTAAGGGAAAAACTCTGCCGGTAAAGGATTACCGGCATCCCTTACCACTACGGGCTATTCTGACCAGCCAGACCACTATTTAAGGCATCATAATTTACGATGCCGTTAATAGCGGTCTAATGTCGCGCACGTGACGCACCATGCCAAAATCAGCGGCATGCCGTAAACCGGATCTGATCACAAGCAATGCGGACATGCAAATAACCGCCTCCTGAAGCCCGCAAAGTACCTTACCGGCATGGAGTAAATACCGGCACCTCAGAGAAGGTGTTAAGAACCCTGAGCAGTGTTTCCAAGAGCCACAGGTGCACACAATCAGCACAGGTGAAGGCAATGGAGACTGGCACAGCGTATGTTATCAGAGCTAGCTGTGGGAGAGCTGATTCCTGGGGTTTTGGCCGACGTAGAAGTTGGCAAATGATATAATAATGCGGGAGGTGGAGAGGGACGAGGCAGAGGCAGGAATGACTACTTCCTGCCCCCCCAATTTGAGGCATAAGGGATTCATTGATGTGTTGGCAAGCCTGGGAAGCCGGCAAGAGCCGGTAAAGTTTCTCACTTCATGAGGCAGCAGATAACTCACAGAGGCAGAGGACAGAAAACTGCCCAGACAATATCAATCAATCCTCCATAGTAGTCTCCAAACGGTGCGGTCGCTGGACCCTCTTCACCTTGTGCTATAATTCCTTGTGGCCATGACAGCATAGCTGACTGTTGCAGCTCGGCCATGGCAGAGGCAGAGGAAAGCAGAGGGCAGGTCAGGTTGTCAAGCTCCATGGGCATCTTCAACCTATGAAAAGGTGTCCCATGCTTCAGGCACAGTGGGTGCTGAGCTGACAGCCTTAGTATGTCTTTGTTTTTGCCCTCATTAAATAGCTAAAGATAGGCAGCAGTGATTGTGCAATGTTTGCATAATCTGTGGTAAAATGCAAAATAATGCAGCTCAAAGCTAAAACCTCACAGAGCTCCCAGTTTCTCTGTTAAATCGCTTGCTCTTCCAGCAAGAAATAATAGTGCTGAATAACTACTTAAAACTATTGAGCCCATGACCATGATGTCTGTTGCATTATTTTATGGGACTGTACTTTTTAATAGCATCATCAAGCTGCATGCAGGTGTCAATGACTCGCCTAAAGAATATATATTTATCAGAAGGATTTATTAAGTCTGTGCATTTAAGTCTATGAATATAAAACAGATTACAAAACCTATACCTGCCATACTGCCTCGCCACCTGTTAGGCTCTCCTCTAGTTTTTACAAAGAGAAGGTGGGAACCATGGCCGGTACTAGGATTTCTGCATATGACCATGTGCTGCATAAGATGGGCACGCCACATAATTTGCACATGCACTGACAACACTATAAGTGGCGTCTCTGAAAATGAAATCACTGGGAGTAAACTAAGTTATGCATGCTCCAGAGCACCAAGAGATGGCACATTGCAAAACGTTCAATGAGGGCTCCAAGAGGCAAAGGATTGTCATAAAATATATCAATGGTCACTAATATTATTTCATGAAGAGCAACACTAGTATAGACCAGTAAAACCATGATTAAAGCTGTCCTTGAATAGCGGACATTCTAAAGCAAAACACTTTTCCTTTTGGAACTTCCAATTTTGGCAGGTAATGATTTGTCCAGGATCACATAGTTTGGTTAAGTGGAGAAGCCAGGACTTGAGGCCAGTCTGCATTTGAGGCACTTTAGTGGTATGCATTAAACTGGGTATAGATAGCACCTGGGTATGGGGTTGCTCGGCGTACAATGTGCCTCTCTTCCCACATGCCAGCTAACCCCATGATCACGGAGAGATGAGGAGCTACCTGCAAAAATGTTTCTTCAAGGGGGTCTTGGCATGAGAACGTTTGAAGACCAGGGCCCTATGATGAAGCTAAAGGTTTAAGTGCCAGGCTCAGCTTTTGGGTTGCCAACGCCTCAAGTGATTAGCATCTTTGTGAAACTAAGTAGCCTTCAGAATGTAGGTGAAAGATGCGTCTAATGAAGTCACAATAGCTATTCATCATCCTGGGCTCAGAGGAAGAGGGTGAGGCTGTCAACAGAGCAATGGGTTTAATGGCCCCACTCACTCAATACCAGCTTTTAAAACTGCCATCCAGCCTCCCAAAATGTTGAGGCGGGCTCTGCCCCCGGAAAGCAGTACTCACTGCTTTGCCATCCTTCAACTGCACTCAGCAGCACTCTGCGCCGGTAATTACAAGGGATGCAAAAGGCTATCAACCAAGGCAAGCTGGACCAGGGGTCTAGATGTGCAACTCCATAGAGGCAAACGCTGCCAACCACTCCACACCGCATCAGAAGCTTCTTCGGTCACAAGATCGCCTTTCACTTCCAGCCTGTCGAGCCGCTCTCACACCATCAGGCCACCGGATGCATTTTGTATCCATTCAAGGAGGTGTTTTCTAAACCATTTTTTTTTCAGGCCACACCTTTTACACATTTCTTCGGTAAAGTTCACATAAATAGCGGCTGACTTTAGAGAACCTATTCAGATGAGTGGCAGAAACGTTGGATTGACTCCAAGCATAAATCAGATTATGGCAGATTCCCTTTAACTGCAGGAAGGTTCTAGAAAGTATCGTGGATTCAGGGATACACCGGTTCCACCACTGACCCTTTCCCTCAGATGGAGTACAGTCGGCAGCCAGCCAGATACAGGCAGAGGGCGATGCCTGGGAGTGATGTAGGAGCGTTATTAGAGCTTAAGGGCTCACACACCGCTCTGCACCATTCTTTAGGGCTCCAGGTAGCACCAGAAACAGCAACACTCTGGGCCTCATTACGAATATGGCGGAACGGTTAAACAGCGCCGTAAAAGGTGATGGCGCCGTTCAACCCGTTCCGCCACATTACGAGGTCCCCTCGCGGGACACGTTAAGCACGCCTGGGAAAACCAGGCGTGCTTACCAGGTCCCGCGAGGGGAAGAGGGAGCAAACAACGGGCCATCTCGTTATGGCCCGTTGTTTGCTCCCTCTCCCATTCCCATTCAGCCCTATGGGGGCTGAAATGAGAATGGGGAAGGACTGTGTCCGGGTCCTTGGTGGAGGAATTACCGGGCCATCCGAACTCGGAATGGCCAGGTAAATCCTCATTCCGAGGACCCGGACATGGATGCGATTTCGGCGGCAGCCATGCCGCCAATAGCGGCATGGCTACCGGCCGAACTCGTAATGAGGGCCAGTGTTTCAGTCTGACTGCTGCCTGGGACACAGTACCTTAAGTGGCACTGGAAAATGATCTGGGGCTCATCAAGGGGGCATGGCTTAATGACGGGGGTTGCCTGCTGCCTCGGTAGGCCACAACCTCCAGCAAGCCCCGGCTCAACGGGCTACAGGCAACCCCACCAGGCAGCGTTGTGTAGAGATCAGCACCCTCTCCACTCTAGGGGAGAGGGTGCTTTATTTGCTAAAGGTTTGCCTGGCAGGGGACAGCGCCTCACCTTTTCAGCCTTAATTGTGGTGCTGCCCCTTGCCAGGCTGGGGAGGGGCAGCATCAACATCGAGGCTGAAAAGGTGAGACCGCTGGAAGCCGAGGCCTTTTTTCCTAAAGCTTGAAACACCGGCAGGAGCTTCAGGGTTTAGACAAAAAGGCCTCGGCTTCCACCGGCCTAACCGTTCTTCCATAATGTTGGCACCGGCCCACAGACATCTCTTGCTCGAAGGGATGCATTGCAGGTGTGGCACCACCACTATAGATTAAAGGCATTTTCTTCTGAAGCCTGAAGTTCTCCCATATGAGCCAGGGTTGCCAGCGGAGATTAGTGAGCCCCGGCAGAGCCCTGCCTCAGAACGAGATCTCTGAGCCTGCTGGGGCTTGGCCACAGGTAGCACCGGCCCACTTAAAGGCCTGCTAGGACACAATCGCAGTCAGCCACCATTAGAGGAAAATACGGTTCAGCATTCAAAGTTCAGAGGAATTTTCTCCGTAGCAGTCCAATAAGTGCCAGATATTGTATGTAAGCGGCAAGGGTTCGGGAGGCAGAAATGTTTGCGTAAGCCTTGGAGTGCAGGGAGCAGAACGAGAACAGACTTAGGCCCATCGCCCTGCGATATACAGGCACTGTGCCTAGAGGGGACTCCTAGGCCCATCAGCAAACATCATTTTCTGAAGTGCCCAGCAAGTGATTGGATGATTCCAAAACCCCTGATCATATGGCCCAGACATCTGCCTCAGTACCACCAACAGATGGCATCTGCCAGCTGCAGTGACCATAAAGGCTTCCGCTTAAAAAGAGCACAGAGTTCAGGGGAGGAAGAGGAATTAGTGTGTATAAGCCTGCCGACTGATAGCGTGGAAGCGCCTGGCCAACCACAAATGTAATGCCCTGCATGCTCAAAATAAGCCCCGCTCACACAACACATAGATGCATGTCAAAACCGCACTCCCACAGAGCTATGGACTCACCCCCTCTCCCCCAGGCCCCGCCCACAGTCCCATGGTGTCCCAAATCACGTGGTGCTGTAGCATCTCACTCATGGACATCCTTCAAAAACGGTCTGCCAGGAGGGAGCCGAACCCTGGAGAAAGAGTCAGAACCATGGAGACAGAGAGAGCAGGTGAGTCTGGGTTACCTGGGATGAGACGGGAGGACATAGATGTTAAAGTGTCCAAGCAGAGCCACTGGAGATATGGGTGGCGATTGTTATGATATAATGGAAAATAAGAGCATGACAGTGCTTGATGTGTAGGCTTAACCCAGACATTGGTTTGGCTATTACAGGTGTGGGAAAAGGACGACTATTGGAAAGAAGAGCCAGGTGTGGGAACAGGAAATGAAATGGGAGCAAAGGATGGGACATGTTTTTAAGCCGTGTAAATTCATAGTGAGATGAACATTTTTAGATTTTTCGATGTTTATAATGTACGGGCTCTATTAAGAATTGCATAGTTTATAAACGTTCAAGCCCTAGCCAATGACTTATTGAAGAATTTTAAAAATCTTCATGAGAGAAAGAAATGTGATAACATATATTTGCATGTACTATTTAATTGCGTGGCCTGCTTGAATTTGAACCTATGATCTGCACGAGAGTGGCAGAATTCTACAGCAAGTCATCAACACACTAAATGATCTTACTACCACAGGAAATGCATTGGTATGCAACAGACTATGCCATGCTGACCTCCGATGTAACCTGCAGAGTGGCACATCCTTGCGTCTGTCATTACGCTCCCTTTGCTGGGAGACTAGCTCTACAGTTTGAGCGCCTACTGCAGGCTTCTGTTGCTCACCTGATGCCACATGTTTGTATCCCGGCAAGGCCAACTAAGCCATTTATCCAGTCCAGGTCATTACAGTAAGGCTTTATGGAGGGCAGCTCACAGGGTCATTTCTATGACCCAAACCCGGATCTTGGAGAAAAGGACCCAGTCCATCCATTAGTCATCGTCTGTGCTATGCTTTCCAATATTTATCCAGCTGTTGCGGTCTGTAGATCATATATAGTGTACTTTTCTGAGACTCCCCCGCAGTCAACATATATGTTCTTGTTATTCTGCAGCGGGTTGGCTGCTTTGAGAAAAATGTATTTGACCCCACTTTGGAGAACCACAGGGATTCGCCAAGCATTTAGTGCTGTTGGATATCTGGGCCAGTGTCTTGATATCCATGTTGTTAGAGCAACTGCTCACTATATTCACAGAGGACGGATGCTCAAGGCTAAGTCTCATGCCTAATTGTTAGGTATTATTTGAGATTATAGTGGTCATGAAAGTGAGGCTGTGAGCTGTTGACTCTCCTCAATTCGTTTTTTTCACTGTCATAATTAGTGACCCAATCATACTAAGTTCGCGTATTCTGCCGCACACTTTTATCTCTGCTTTTAGATCTAATGTACTGTGTTTTATTGATACATGCATTGTGGTTATGAAAGTGGGGCTGCGAGCTGTCGACTCTCCTCTCTAAGTTGTTTCTATTATAATCATTGACTCAATCATACTAAGCTGGTGTATTTTGCTGCACACTTTTATCTTGGCTTTTTAGATCAAGTGTACTGCATTTCATTTAATATATTAACTATGTAAGGACAGCTGCATTGGTATCAATGTATTCCTTTTTACTGAATCTATCGTCCTATTCCATATTGTTCTTTTATGGTTGATTAACCGAAATAAAGTTGTTGATGATGTTATATGTTCTTTGTGTATGAAACAAGAGATGACTGCATTGATTGTTTTTTTAATACTTTTTCTTTGTCTGGTTCTATAATCCTTAGAAATTGGGAGCTCAAAGCACCTAAGTAGGCTTAGCTGCACGGGCCTCATTTGGCAGCATTTCCTATGGAAAAAGCACCAATTATTGTTTTGCCTGTCACAAGCAAGAAATGTCTGTGTTTAACAAAGAACTCATCGTACTGAAGGAATATGTTACTTAATATTATCAATGATTTTCTACTGCACTGTGCAAGGCATTGGGCGGGCCGAGCCCCAGTGACATCAAAGTGTCAATGTTGTCTGATGCTCACTTAAGAATACAACCCTGTGGGACACAATGAAGGCCTTCACCCCTCCAAAGGCCCTGCCTCAGTCCTAAATTATAGGCGGGCAGGAGGAGGGGGGCTAAAGGGAGGCACCTATCAGATGTTTTACTCCTGTTTCCACCTGATGCCATGAAGAGGAGAGAGAGAGAGAGAGAGAGAGAGAGAGATATGAGCACTGGTAAACTGGTAACCAGCAGCATGAAAGTGTGTTTATAGTAGGGTGCCGGCAGTATTCATTGAAAGTGTATTTTATAAGGTAATGCTGATATATATCAGACACAGTCAGCCTGAAATTGTGTTTCTACAGTGGCAGGTTGGCATTTGTTGTGCACAGCCAGAATGGAAATGTTAACAGTGGCAAATCTGCATATATTTGGCTTAGACAGAAGGACAATAGGTTTTTGCAAGGACACAGCCAGCGTGAACATGTGACATGATGGATTTTTTCGTTTTTTAATTACGCTTATTTTAATTTTGGTGCTTATTGGAAAGTGCCAGAGAACTGTACATCAGGCGGGGTAACAGGCATACGTTGCCTGGTTACAGTTAGTAAGAGATTTTACAACATAACATGTGTATAAAGTGTTCTGTTGCAGTAGCTGCTGCCGACTGCAATCGCCTAGTCACACCCAGGTGCAAGCGCTCCAGAGCTGGGGGATCCAGCTTCCCTGTTACGGCCACCCCACTCTGGAACACACCCCCTCCCTCCATCCTTGAGAGCTGAGCCAACCTACAGCCTTTTCCGAAGAAATCTGAAGACTCATCTTTTCCACTAGTGTCTGTAGCTAGCACCTAGATGCCCATGGGTTAAATGTGCTCCTATACATGTAAACATAAATAAATAAATGAGCATCATACCATTGAGAATATAGAGAACAAGGTAACATTTGCAAGCAGTTGGAAGCATATAATATGCTGAAAGGTGGTGATGGTGGCTATAGCTGTAACGGGTGGTGGGTCGGGAGATATACTGCGCAGGGTGGGATTGGGGGTCTATGTTAGGGAACATGAAGAGGGGGCTCCTTGAAGAGGACCATCTTTTCTGGATTGAATGAGGGTGAGCCTGGAGGTTGCACAGTCTGGGGTGTAGACCCAGAATGCCTGTTTCCTGGATGTTGGCCTCAGCTCCCCACTGCCCCTTGGAACCCATGATTCCCAGTGAGGAGATGAATGGTGTTAGGGAGAATTCTCTGTTTAGGCTGAATTTCATAACCTAGTGAGTCCCCCAGCAGCTTTGCTGGATTTCTGGAGTTTGTTTTTTCCATCCTGCCAAGAGTGAGACTCTTTTTCTCCCACTCTTGGACATGAATGTGTGTAATTCCTTTGAATGTCAATGTGTTCTATGGGCTATGGGGTCTTTTACTCCATAGGGTCTCATATGTTTTTCTATGTGTGTTACACTGCACCCTATGTGCCGTAACACTGGGGCGTCCTAGCGGACCTCCATCATAGACTCCATTCCCAGGGACTGACTACTGTCTCCCCGGGCATGTAAAGGCACCATTGGCTTTACTAGACCTAAATTTACTAACAGCACTAGTACAAACCATCCTATTGTGGACGTACTAGTAGGGGTAATTCGATTACTCCTGGGTCTGTTATTCGAGGGGGCACTGTCCCGTCCCCCCTCGTCGAGTTTTGGCTGGTGGCAGTGGAAACTACTTGTTATGTTCGACCCCGAATATAACCCTATGGGATTCTTCCCATTGTTAGGGATTGATACTGTTTCTCGTTAATCTCTAACATACCTCTGGTCTACTTATCTTAAATAAGTCTATCGGATGGTATTTTCTGCCAGAACACGGCTTTTTAAAATGGGGTCTGTGTTCGTCTCTGTGACTCATAAAGCAAAGGTTGAGCCCTTTGTTCCACTTTTGGCGGGCCTCTGTACAGAGACCCTCCAAAGTGGTGCCATTCTGTCTGGGTTACCACAGGGGTGTGGGAGGGGGCTTAGGCACCCTGGACCGAGTTGCCTTGCCAACTCCCGTCGCACTCTGGTGTGATTGGCCCAAGTGGTGAGCCTCCCTGCTCACCACTTAGCGTGTGTTGATTGACAGCTAGGCTGAATGAATGGGGGTTTTCTGCATAAAAGCAGGGCTTTTGGGACTGGATCTTCAGAAGTCGCCACAGGACCTAAGAATCCGACGAGGGTAAGCTGAGCTGACCTGCAACGACAACACCTCCGGTGGAGCCCTGCTGAACCGACACACCACTTCCCGACGACAGAGGAGATCTCCCTGCCGGAGAGTCTCTTCCCCTGACTGGATTGGAACAACCAGTCCCCTTTTGCTTTTTCTTCGCCTCAGGACGCAGTGGTCGAATTGCCCGTGCAGAGCACCTCGGCAACCGGATAGCCACTACCCCTGTACCGCGACCAAAAGGTGGTGCCTTGTGACGGAGCACTCCGCGGCTGGTCTCTTCCCTGGTGGTGCACCGGACTTCACTTTTCTTCGACGACGAGATCATCTCTACTCTTGGCAAAGACCCGACGTGCATCCACCACCAGGGACAACTGCCCCCGCCGGAGCTGTCTCTCCACAAGCAAGGTACTGTGTCCGCCTGGCTTCCCTTGTTGCCGGATAGAATGAGGTGTCTTCTTAATCCTCGCCTCTCCATAGGGTCGCCTCCAAGCTTTCTCTAACGTGTTGTTCTGAACTGGTTCAATCTGCCGATAACAATTTGCTACACAGACTCAAACGCATTTCCACAAAGAGACTTTTTGGGACATATCGCCTTGCCTCTCTCCAAGTGAGCCTGGCCTCTGAACTTTATGATCTATTGTGGTTCTTGCCTTCTTGCCTTGCATTTTTCCCGTGAAGTATTGAACTGTGTTGATTTCGTAACCTGCTTATTTTTCTCTCCCGTCGTAACTAATATTAGAGAGCCATCTAGGTTGAGGCATACACCTCTGTCTGTAAATAAGTGATGCTGGTAGAACCTAGACTTGTCGAAATATTGTTAGGGGGATTGATTGTTTCTTCTTCGTAGAGTAATTGTGATTGAAGTGTTTGCCGTGATAGTGCCATAGTGTTTTCCATAGATGTTCCGTTATAAATAAATACCTTAATATCTTTACACTGAAGCCTCGTTGCGTGTTTGCTTGTCTTACTGTGAAGAATTGCCCTATTTTGTATACTCCACATAGTGCTTAACTCTTCTTGAGAGAAGTCTGACTGCTCAGCCACTGCTACCAAGTGGGTTTACTGCCAAACACCTGTAGTCCTAAATCTTTTGCAGTGGTCCCAGAGGGAACTGCACAGGTTTCCGCCTAACAAATGGGAAGGCTTGCGGCCCCAAGAGACACCAGTGGAAGTTCAGAAAACGTTCAGAGCGTCCGTGGTTTCATCGTGATCTCTGTCTGCTGGGCAAGCTGTTTGTAGGGCATGCCTGATGCCACACTGCCATTGGCAGGCCTTTGTCTTTGCACCATGTTGTGAGACGAGTCAATAAATATGCAAGAGCGCAGCATGCATCTACATGCATCTTCAGTAAGGCGCATTCTACCTTCAGTAGGTGTTTGACAGCAATGCAGCCGCTCCTTCCCAGTCACTCCTTTTTCGGTGAATCGTGGAACTGTTTGCTTACCCATACTTACCCTGTGTACATCACAGATGTGCATAGATCTTTATGCATAGGCCCCTCGGTGGTGTTACCATTTACTCCTGCTGTGTTTCAGTGATGAATCTTCACAGGTGTGAGTTCTAAAGCAAATAACTGTGCCTAAAATGATACTTCTCCTTTGGAATTAGCCACTTGGCAAGTGCCTACCCATTCAGTCCCCATCTCTAATGTTGCAGTAGCTCATGGCGTCCACTGACTCAAAACAAATGTACACTTTGACTAACAGAATCGCTATTGTTGCTGCTTTGAGCAATCAGATGTCATGCTTGATTTTTTATTGTGACCCGTAGCTGTCCTATCCGGGAGTCTTATTTAGTTTCGGCTCATATTTGTCACTCTAGTAACAGCTCTGCGAGACAAAGCCTCTGGTATGGAATGCCATCTAGTATGGTGGCAGTCTTGAGGAGCATCTGAGGAGGGATACAGTGCTTGGGGGATTGTTTCAGGGCGTGGAGTTTTCACAGTCACTAGTTGAATGTGGGTACCTCTGTTATCTACATCACATATCAGAATACATTGATTTGTAATCACACCCTTTGCAACATTACATCGATTTGCGGTGATGGTGTCAGTAAGTGAAGAGAAGGGTGTCTTCGGTTTTTCTCTGAACTTCTTGCGAAAAAGCTTTTTCCTGAGTTTGGCAACTGCTAGCAAAGGACTTTTATTAGGTGTAGACTTAATTTGCTTCCTTTCTCAAAACCTAATCATTAGTGATCATAAATAGGATATTTATCTTTTGTTTAGTAAACTATAGAATGTTGTCAACGTCATTGCAATTTCTATATGTGGAGGTGCTTGGAAAAAGCATTTCCACAGATTACACATTTTGATTATGCATTTTTGTTGGAAAAGCTTACATGCAATAATATTTAGATTGCTTGTCACTAAAGACGTTTTTTAAATAGAAGGTAATGTAGCGAGGTCACCATAGACCTTTACAGTTTGCTGACCGTGCTTAGTATGAAGCAAACACACGTAGGTAAAATTTCTTCTCAACCACAGAGATGTGGTATACCACAATGCGGGGTGCATTGTATACCACAAAAGGGGTGCACGTCATAGATGTGCTATACAAATCCTGCATAGCAAAATGTAATGTTTTGATGGCGCATGGAGAGAGCCCTTATTTATTTGTATTTGTATTTGTTTTTATTAAGTTTATATAGCGCTTTACACCAAAGCGGTGCACATTTTAACAACAAAAACAGGATACATTTAACAATAACAAAATAACAGTAACAGTAGAAGCAAATTACAATTTTGAATCAGACCAACAAAACAGTATGGAGAGCAATTAGACAGAAGGGAAGGGGGAGAGTAGTGGAGTAGAGTTGGGAGGAAGAGGGAGGATGGGTAGGAGGAGGGGGGAAACGGAAGGGGTGAGGAGGAGGTGGAGGGGGAAGAGGAGGGAGAGGATTAAGGGGAAGAGGGAAAGTGTTGGAGAGGGGAAGTGAGAAGGGGGAGTGGTATCATGGCGGGGAATGCAAAAGGAGAGATTTAAGGGACGTGCGGAATGAGGAAAAGGTAGGAATAGAGCGGATTGAGAGAGGTAAGGAGTTCCAGTGGAGGGGGGCTAGGAGTTGGAAGGAGCGGAAACGGGAGGAGGCACAAGGGGAGGGAGGAACAGTGAGGAGGAAGTGGTCAGCGGAATGAGATCATGTTTAAGAAGCAAATGTCTACTGTGATAATAATAATAATAAGCTGGTGATTTCTATAGCGCTTCATGCCAGATTATTCCAGTTTCTACACTCTTTAATAATCCATGTGGCCATTCTTACCCACGCACTATACTCGATCTGTCGACCTCTGGAGAATGTGGGGCTAAGTTGGCCTGACTGGGATATGAAACCCTTGTCAAATGGCAATGTTCTGTTAGCGCGGCTGGTGCATTGCCATTGAGGTATCTGCCCAGCTGGAGCCCGATTGAATGGAAGCATATTTAAGGATCAGGCTGTGGTCTCTATTCTCGCTCTGTGTTAAATAACACAAATCATGAATGTTGTGCATGTGCTTCCATCCCCATTGAATGGCAAGGAGCTACCTAGTGGTGGAAGCTAACCAGCACTTCAACGGGCTGTGCACGATCAATACTGAGGACAGATTGGGGCTACAGAAGTGTTGAGATCCTTGGACGTCGCGGCTGAGTTGATGGATAAACAGAGTGATACGCACAAAACATTCTTGCAGGGACTGTAGAATACTGAATCGTCCTATTGTATAAAAAGGGGGCCGATTCATTTCCTGGCCTTTGTATAGGTTACCTACTTGTGAAATGAAAACCCATATATCAGCAACTCGCTCCAAATGACCGGTTGCTGTAGACCTGCGTGTTTTTAGACATCTCCTGAATCACGAATCACTAGGGGGGAGTTCCAGGGTCGATTGTATTGTATCAATGTCCCTTACTGTAAGCAGCAAGTTGGTCACCGAAGGTATGATGCCCTGGTATAAATTCCAGTTGACTAGTTCTAATTGGTTTCTAATGGAACTGGTTTCTCACATTTGGGTTTTTGTTAATCTCCTGAACTTGTGTTTGAACCAAACCCCACATTTATGATGGCCCCAAATGAAACACTCTGCGCACATCAAACTATGCCGAGGTTGCACCAACCCATACAGCTATGAACGTATTTTTGAATTGTCCCGCATCGTGCCCCTCTGTGAGAGCCTCTGTGTAAAAAAAATAAAAAAAAACAGGCCAGAAGCAAGAAGGCAGCTTATGGCACTGGCACCAATGGTGCCCTTTCAGTTCCTGTCCCACAGTTCATGTGATGCTGTGAGTGTTTGTGTAAGGGTTATGAGTGTCTTCTGGTTACATGGCATTTATTTTAGATTGTCTTCCTAGGTGTTGCTTTGTTGCTATAGCGACACAAATAAGTGGTATAGAATACTGTACAGGAGTGCATTTGTGGTGTATCCAGCCACTAGAATGTCAGTCACCTGCCACATTATATTGATTTGTTGTAAATTGAGCACTTCTGAAATGGGCTTAGTTTCGACAACCCTTGTTGTATTGGCTGCCACAATGCAACCATCATTTCTACCTACAAAGCCAGCGAACTTGTGTTAATGATGACGCTTTAGCCAATCTTTATCTAGGTTCATGTCTTATTTATGTGATATAAAACATCAATTTCTGCCTAATAAATAATCTGTCTAAAGGGTACTGCAATGGGTTCATTGCAGCAATCAAGTAGCTTCTGGTGTAATTGTATGAGTGTATGTACTTATGTATGTATGGTGCTTATATAGCGCAAACCGAGCTAGCAAGCAATGAAGTGCTTCATAATGGTTGGTTAAACACATGGCATGGACAGGCGGGCCGGCTGTCGGTTGAGTGGGGGCAGCACCCCCTTACCGACATGTCATGGCTCACAGATTTTTAGAAAATGCCTTAAATAACATGGTGTTCAGCTTTTTTGTACACTGCAGTAGTAATGGTGCAGCGCTCGTGTGCTGCAGATGCTGGAAATGTTCAGGTTTCTCGAGTACTTATCAGCAAGGTATGGTGGCAAATCAGTTGCTACAACCTTACATGGATTGTAAGGAATTGCCATCTGGCAAGGGATGTAGGATAATTAATAACAATATTCTGGTAACTCGTTCTATGAAAGGGAAACCTGCTGCTAACATTTCCCTTTTATAAGATCCATGCCAAAAGCATAGTGTGTATCTGTGTCCTGCTGCATCAGTATCCTGATTAGCAATGCCTGCTCTTCCAGTCAAACAGAGCAAGTTCAGAGGTCACAGCTGCAGTGACAACCAAGTCTGTGCCACACAGGGGCTGCACATATGATATGCACCTCTGTTCCAAAATGACATAACTCTGAGCATCCTGTTCTGGTGGCACAGTAAACTGTACATATAAGCCATATCTGAGTTAGGGTATGGTGGCCAGCATCGCACATAGTTATCCCAATCACATTACATTAATATCACACACATGTTATCCCTGTGGGCACAGTTCAAATGTAGAATAGTTATGTATATTAATTCCAGACAAGACTCCCCTGCCCACTGGCAGGACTGTAGCCTTGGGGGGATTCCCTCTATTTGGCCCTTTTTAAGGGCAGAGAGTGCCATTTCCCCAGAGACAGCCACCACACAGGAAGCTGGCCTGGGAACAGGAATCAAGGGGCACACCCATTCACCAAGGGCTAGGCCTCACACCAGGGTGCTGCCTTCCTGAAGGACTTTGGTTCTACTGCAAAGGGAAGGGGACTGGGTTAGTGCATAGTCTTGGGAACATTCTATGCCTTTGTTGCACTTTCCTGTTCCCTCAAATTCCTGTACCACAGAGCACTTTGGGTGTGATGTTAGAAGGGCAAGAAGCTATAGTCGAAGTACCTTTGGGCTTCCGCCTTTAAAATAAGAGGTCTCACAACACTTTTTTAAATCATCCTTTGGATTCCAACCCTGAAAGAAGATTTCCTTGGACCATGCTGGGAGAGCAGTCCTTTCCAGAGTCCTCTAGTTGTGAGGTGGAGGCAGGTGTTCCAAGGCAGAAGCGAGCTCTGTCCCCTAATCAACCCCAGAGAGCCTTGGGGGAACCTCTGCTGCTAGACCAAGACTGCATCTCTGCCTGCCACCCTGGCCTGACCCTGGTGTCTCCCAACCACGACCTCTGAGTCCCGCATAGAATTTACTTGTTGCACATCGTGGTGCAAGCTCGACTGTCATTGATCCTTGACAGCTGAAATGAACCTGGTGACCGCCTGATCTGCACAGCTGGAGTAGACGATTTGATACAGTAATTACCTTCCGTTCGCCCCCGACTCGATATCAGCTTGCCACTGAACCAGTGCAACTGCTGCATCTTCGAACGGAAGAGAACCCGCCATTGAGGTCGAGAAGCCTGGCGCGATGTAGTCAAACCACCAAGACCTTTGCAAACGTATTATTGGCTAGGATCTGCCCCCTGGTCCATCTTTGGGCCCTGGAGACTGGATAGGTCACTTCGATCCCTTTTGCAACGTCAAGAACATATCCTTTGAACATTGTCGTCTTTTATGGCCCTTTCTCTCCATGTCTCACTACCCGGAGTGCTGCATCTATTCTATCTTTGCATTCTATGTTCTTTCTACAGTGGTGGGTTTTTCACAGTTTTTCTAATTAGTTATTCTTGTATTTATTTATTTATTTGGTTTAATATAAATATAGCAGTTATGCTTTGTATTTGTATTTGTATTTGTTTATTTATAACGCGCAAACCAACAGGCCCAAGGGCATCAGGGCGCAATTTGTACAAGGTTGCAAGAAAAGAACATACAGGGATATAAATTACAATAAAAGAGTGTCAAAACAGCAAAAAACAAACTTAATAATTACAAATATTACACAGGGTACAGTATCCCTAGGATCAGCAGAGGAAGTATCCCTGAAGTAGTTGGGAGGGTAGCAGCCCGGAAATCATGTAAGGGAACAGGCGGGCTGGGTAAGTAGGACAAATGTCTGACACAACTATTGCTGGTTAAAGAGCCAGGATTTGGTTTTATTCTTGAAGGTGTTGAAGGAGTCTTCAGCTCTGATGGCAGCGGGGAGGGTATTCCAAAGTTTGGAGGCTAGGACAGGGAAGCTGGTGCCTCCGGCTTTTTGGAGCTTAAACCTGGGGATAGTAAGGCAGTTAGTCTGGGCAGTTCTTAGTGGACGGGCAGTGGAGTGGCGCGAAAGCCGACTGCAGAGATAGATCGGAGCCTTGTTGGCTAGGCATTTGTGCGTGAGGGCAAGCGTTTTTAGGGAAATTCTCTGCTTCACGGGTAACCACTTAAGGCTAGTTCTGGCTTCTGAGATGTGGTGGTTACGAGGGATGTTCAGGGCCGCTCGAATTGCATTGTTCTGGGTGGTTTGGAGTTTGGATAGGTTTTCTTGGCTAGTGCCTAAATATAGAGCACTGCAGTAATCTATTTTTGCCATGATAAGTGTTCTCGCTAGTGTGACGCTATTGTGGGTGGTGAGGAAAGGTCTACAGGCTGAAATGAGTTTGCACGTGTAGGCGGAGGTGGACCTGACTGCATTAGTTTGTCTTGACAAGGATAAGGTGGAATCCAGGTAAAAGCCTAGTGTTTTAGTGTCTTTCGAGACTTGTATGGAGTTGCCGTCTATGATGAATGACTGATAGGATGGCTCAAGTTTGCTAAGGCGTTGTGAAGTACCCAGGATAAGTAGCTCCGTCTTATCGTCGTTCAGACATAGCTTTGTATATAAAGACATAAAACATCAAAAATTAAAACAATAGTGAAGGAGATAAAAGGGCATACAAATCAATACAAATACAACATGCAAGACAATATAAAAACAAATATCCAAATATCCATCGTTAAGATCTTACAGGAATAGTACAGATAAAAGATACATAGTATTGGATAAAAGGACCTAATAAAAAGCCAATTTTAGCTAAACATGGATTCAAAAAATGTATACTATTTCTTTGCAATTCCAGTAAAATGTAACAATAAAATGGAAAAAAAGGAGGCTATTGCCCTCCATAAATTTCGCCCAGAGAGAAGCCAGCTCACTGCAATCAATTAGGTTATTAAACATTTTCAAATACTTATGCCTCAATGTACTCATATCTATAGCAGCCCCACTTCAACTTCAGCCTGTGTTTAATCATACCGAGATAGACAGGGTATTCAGAGCAGTTCAGTCCAGACTGCCATTTGCCATACAAAGTGATTATTCAGCCAAGCGTACCAAACGTCATGAAATTCTCCAGGTGTGTTATTATTTAGCTGTATCAAATTAACCCAACACATGAAAGATCTCTGGGTGAACATGGAAAGTATCCCAGGCAATTTGAATTCCAAGTACAATAATTCAGTAGGTAATGATGATGGCAATCGGAATAGCTTACAAAGTATCTTGGACTCAAACTGAATTAGCTCAGGAATAAATGCATGGCCCCAGATTTCAATTTCGTACATAAGCACAGGAACTATTTTAGCAGAGCATAGCAATAGCACGGTCTGCATGGAAAACCCACCATTCCACCCTATAAAATGAACTTATGGCATTTTCCATAACCAAACACTAAGCCTTAGTCTCCTGCCAGTGAATGATCCACTTTAGAGCAATGTCTATACATATACCAAGATATGTATAGCATGTGACAGTCTCAAGTGCCATGCCATTCAGTGACCATTCAGTGACCAAACAGGGCACAGTCTCAAGTGCCATACCATTCAGGGACCAAACAGGGCATGATCTGACTTTCTTTTTTACAGGAAAGATCACCTCCTTACTTTTAGCGGTAACACTATTTTGATCCGCTTACACCGCATGTGCACATATCATCGCCTGGAGGTCCCTAGGGATATAGTCCAATAATGCCAGATCGTCAGCATAAGCTAACCAATTTATAAACTCAGTGCCGACCTTGACTGGACAATGATTGATATCCACAAAGGATTCATGCAGATCAGCCAAGTGCAGGTTAAAAGGAGTGTCTGTAATGATACAACCTTGTTTAACACCCCTATTTATGGGGATTGAAGAGGAGTGTTTGCCAGTACCATCCAACCATATTTTGACACTGGTATCCTTATGAAGGAGCATAAGCATCTTCAATAGCCCAGGCAGGATGTTCCATGCCACCAATTTCTTCCAAAGACGATTTCTTAACACAGTGTCGAATGCGTCACTAAAATCAATAAAAGCACAATATACCTGCTATTCGTCTCAGCTTATCCTACTCAACAGATGCAACCAAGGCCAAGATGTTGTGGGAAGTGGAAGATTTTGCTCGGAAACCAGTCTGAAAGGGCTCAAAATACTATTGGCATCAATCCATTTAGACAATTCAGCCAAAAGAACCCTAGCCCGAATCTTTGCCGGGATATCGAGCATCTCAAGCATGCGATAATTTGAGGGACAATTGCAAACACCCCTTTTGTGTATGGGGAGAATATGGCTTTCTCGCCACGTAGTAGGTAGTTGATCTGTTCAACCAATCTCAGAAAATACTGGATTTAAAGCACGTGCCCATAGATCGGGCGAGATTTTCAAGAGACCATTACATAGGCCGTCAGGACCGGCCACTCGAGACTGGTTCAAGTGTTCAATTAGCACAGTAATATCAAGAATAGACGCAGTGCATACCCATACCACCTCAGGAATAGGCATTTGATCAACCTAAGAAGGCGAAGATCCCAGGGTAGATTCAATATATTCAACCCATACCAACTCAGACACCCCATGTATCATTAATTCACTTTTAGAGCATTGTCTCATTATTTTCCATATTTTTATTTTTATCATTGGATCATCAGGCTCTTTCATGAGAGGCCTTATGATTTTTTGCCCATTGATGATTGTCTTTTTTTGCATCTTTAATTCTCTCTTTAATATTCTCTGGTCCAGTACATCCTACAGCAGCATAAAGATGAGAGTTAAGAATAGCTTGCAGTTGTTTTTTTGCAGCTGAGATAGCAGGATCAAAGTCGATGCGTTTGGAGATAGTTTTACTACAGTGCTTATATGGGCCTTTATATTGCCTTTGTCTTATGATGTGGTCTCTAATTGCACCAATCATTAGCGAAAAGGAGTCAACAATAGGCAGATGGGAATAATGTGTCATTTCCACAGAATTTTTAATGAATCGTGGAAGTAGACCAATTGATACCTCCTGAGCTTTTCTCAAGTTATTAGGGTACCATTGTATAGGGTTGACGCTACAGTTAACAAACATATCTCAATTTAAAGGCATGGTCTAGTAAAAAAATGTATTTAAAAAATAGATAGGCAACATAAAAAAAAAATACTAGCATTCTCTTTTTTAAAACTTCCTATGTAAAATTTTGAGCTATTCAAGCTCAAAATTCGCAAAAGCAAGCACATGGGCGCATCCATTTTGTGAAATGGATGCCCTCCTGTGCTGGCTTTTGCTTTTGCGGCACTAATGAAGGAAAAGCCAGCCAGCTGTAGTAAACAAAAGCTACCGCTGGGTGGCTTTCCCTTCATTAGTGCTGTACGCGGAGGACGGGGACTGGAGACTAGAGCAGGAAAGCTGCAGCTGAATCTCGGTAAGTGCTATTTATTTTTTTTTAAAAATCGAAAGCGGATTCAGGCAGAAACAACGCAGCATTGCGGAAAACAACCGCGTTGTTTCTGCCTGAATCTGCTTTCCCATTTGGGGCTCTCGGGCTCCCCAGAGCCCGAGAGCCCCAAATGGGAAAGCAGATTCAGGCAGAAACAACGCGGTTGTGTTGGAAAACGCTGCGGTTTTTCTTTCTGTGTTTCTCAGGCTCCTCTGAGCCGGAGGAGCCTGAGAAACTTGGAAAGAAAAACCGCAGCGTTTTCCAACACAATAGCGTTGTATTTATGTTTGCGGTCGCTTCAAAAGAGACCGCAAACATAAATACAATGTTTTTAAAGCTGCGGTTTTATTTCTAAGTTTTCCGGGCTCCTCCAGCCTGGAAAACGTAGAAAAAAAACTGCAGCTAGTGCTTATTTTTTTTAAAATAAATAGCACTTACCGAGATTCAGCTGCAGCTTTCCTGCTCTGGTCTCCGGTCCCCGTCCTCCGCGTACAGCACCAATGAAGGAAAAGCCACCCAGCGGTAGCTTTTGTTTACTACAGCTGGCTGGCTTTTCCTTCATTAGTGCCGCAAAAGCAAAAGCCAGCACAGGAGGGTATCCATTTCCCAAAATGGATGCGCCCATGTGCTTGCTTTTGCGAATTTTGAGCTTGAATAGCTCAAAATTTTACATAGGAAGTTTTAAAAAAGAGAATGCTAGTAATTTTTTTTATGTTGCCTATTTTTTAAATAAAAAGTTTTACTAGACCATGCCTTTAAGTTATAATGACTAACAGGCAAATCACTCAAAAGGGGACCCAAAAGAACACTTAACTGCAGATGATTGCTTTCTTCTCTTGGCACGATGTCTGTGTCTACCACTACCACGTGGGCTAGTCCAAGTGGGTTGACAAAGACATAATCAATCGTGGAAGAACATTTCCCACAAATTCGGGTGAAAGCATGTGGAGAATCACTAGCACATAAGCCATTCAGTCTCGTAACTCCATATGGCTTGAGGTTTAACTACACCATATTTCACAGGTGACGAGGTTATCTGCAAAGACAGCGAGACATCATTGATAATAATATTTGCGTTAAAATCACCAGCTATAAAAAACGGCACATTACCACCAATTCCCCCAAGAATATTTTAAACACTTCTTATGTTCTGCTTATTAACAGTACAATTTGGAGGATTATATACATTGATCAAGATAAAAGATACCGCAGCATAGGATAGTTTTACTCCAAGTACAAAGTCTGTGGAACCAGATAACTCAGAGATTTGCCAGGGGTGTCGTGCAGAGACTAACAGGCCACCCTGTGGGCGACCAAGTGGACCTTTAGTGGTGACTTTCTGGATTGTGTCGTTTCAGTCAGCCAAGTTTCCTGAAGAACTAAAATCGTAAACAAGTCCATCACTGACCATAAGCCCTCTGTTTCAAATAAATGAGCAAACCCCCTCGAATTCCATGAATATAAAACATCACTGTCATCGATACAATGAGCAAAACCGTGATTTAAAGGCCACAGGTAACTATTGTCAGTATTTGTCACTGGGATCTAATCCATCATTATTTCCCGTAGGGCTGGCTTGTGCCACAGGCGGCCCCTTAGACAAGGGCACAGATACATGATTTGAAACGGGTAAGAGTGCCATAGACTCTGACAGTACAGGAGGCAATTTATTTACAGTGATTCCTGGTACACCTATCGAGGGTGTTGTACAGCTACTAACCTTAGGAGGGTTCCGAGGACAAGAGACAGCCACCGGTGCACTAAGTTTAGCAGGGGCTATGTGTACAATCTTACATTTAAAGCCCACCCTGTAGAGCTCAGTCTCATGATTCATTACATAGTCAAGTGTGGCTTCAGAACTAAACCATAAATTAGATATACTAGACGATATGTGTTCTATCTGATCGACAATTTTAATATCCTTAGATAGAATCACTCGTAGAGCAGCCACTGCATGAAATATACCCAATACTCTTGAGCGATTTAAAGGAAGTGTATAGTCCTTATTAAAGGCAGGTTGTAATTGTAGAGGTTTTATGGTACAGGCAGTCGAAGGTATAGAAGAAAGGGCGTCATTGGTTACAGGAGGAAAATGGGCCGGAACAGCCCAAAGATCAAAAAGTGCGGTTTGTTACGCCTTATCAGGGATATTGGTGTGAGAGCTAGATGATATATTTGTTTGTGCCCTCATTGACCTTTGAGGACAATTGCCACAAGAATCCAAGCCAACAAGAAGATCAATTGATGCTTGTACCCCCTCACGAGAGCACAGGCAGGATTCTCCGTTTGAGGCAACACTATATTGTTCACGAGGACATAGATCATGTTGCTTGAGGGAGGATCAATATGAGGAAGTATAGAAAATCCATAGGGGTCCGATACTATGCATGCATTTTTCCTAAATTTGGTTCTCCTAGCATACATAAAGGCTTGAGGCACAGGTTTCACTTTCTTTCTAGAAACTACTCGTTTAGAGGAGAAAGGACACCCATGAGAAGCATCAGTAACATTAGAGGCCTGTGGTGTTGAGGCAATAAGTGGAGATACAGATGTATTAGGATATTATCCGGATAACACAGTATCACTGCTTTGATCTTTAACAGACTTAACAAGCTTTATTATACTTTTATGAAGTAGAAGATATTGGAGATCGATTTTATTCTCCATATTTTCACATTTCATAATTAGTGTGGTTAACAGAGATTCAAAGCCATGTAACAGGTCATTAGAAGACATGCTCGACAAACTTATATCATTATCTTCAGATTGCAATAGGGTGTCGGCTATGGCTTCGGTGGACTCATGTAAATTATCAGTAGTGTCCTTAGCTAATAGAGACCCCGCATTAGGATCAACATTTTCCACAGGAATAAAAACGCAGAACATCCGAATTTGAAATATTCAACAAGTCACTCATGTACTCAACTTCAGATAAGTCAGGTGACGTAACAAGGTCAAGCCCAAGATCAAGCCGAGCAGTACATGTCAGCCTATTGGATGCTGAGCTATGGACCATGACTGAAATCTTAACACCCAAAAATGGAAAGGGCAGTGGCAAGGGCATAGCGCCACCATCACTATGGACGGATGCTTTGTCTTGAGTACTGGATGAAGTACCCCTCCCCTCGGGCATGTCAACAAGGTTACACAGAACAGGTAAATTTGATTTTGTAACACACTACCTATCGGCCAGAGCCAGAGCCGAGTCACACCCCTCAACAACTATTCTGGGGGATGGGGGGAGATGGGCAGGACCAACAATGACAGATTCAATAAAGTTAGAGCACAGACATTCAAGCGATGAGTTCAGCTCGACTAAAAGATCTTGTGTCGCATTCACCGCATCTATTTTCGCCAGCATAGAAACTTTCGGTAAGTAATACGTTAATTTGTTGGATGTTGAACTTCGTGGCTCTAGTGATTACCTGCGGGGGACATATACATCTAACTCGCCTAGAGAGTTTGGACGTAGTTACCGCCACAGGAGCAGCTTCCATTTACGTATTAGGATCCATATTAGGATTGTTAGTAGCTTGCTCAGTAGCGCAGACAGCGGAATTATAATGAAGGAAGGCATGACATAGATCGAAATGGTCCAAACTATAGCAACACACACACAGATTCACGTTAAAAGAAACGCTATCAAACACTTCCCCACTGCCAATTAGAATCAAGAATACAGATCGCCAGCCATTTCTCAAAAGTGCATTAGAGAAGGGATAACAAACAATACCTTACAAAACAGATCATTGAGGGATAGCGGGTAATTTGCAATTACTCAAACAATGTCAACCAAGCGGTCGTTCCCATAGACAAAGCACCATGCTAGTATTTTGCAATAACAAGCAAAGATAAACAGTAAAAACGTAGCGAGATCTGAAACTTCCGCACCCATCCACACTGCCACACAGCCAAAAAGCAAAACAGCGCACTTCCGGTTGTGCGCATGCCGGATGCGCACGGGCACAAGATTAAATACTGTGGTCAGAGCAAGTGGGCGGGGCTTCACAGAAGAGCTGAAAATAAAGGGAAAGAATATCAGGATATAGCCACAGATTCGCGTATTCGCTCATTCAGATGACATTAGGTCCATAACAACTACAGACCTTGTAGCAACGTCAGTAAAAGTCCAAAGCTTAAGAGGGAACCAGCAGTACAGCAAGGTCCAGCGTCCAGCAAAACAGCGCACTTACGGTTGTGCGCGCGGGCACAAGATTAAATACTATGACATACATGCCAATCCTTCCGATTTAGGCGGGAGACTCCCGATTTTTAGGTGAAAAATATTACTATTTTTCACAGTCTCCCGCCTAAAATAAGTGTAGCCCCAATGCATTCCTATGGTGAAATATGCATCTCCCGATTTCCCTGTGTAAATCTCCCTCCCAGGTGCATCTGAATGTTGGCATGTATGAGAGCAAGTGGGCGGGGCTTCAGAGAGGAGCTGAAAATACAGGGAAAGAATATCAGGATATATCCACAGATTCGCGTATTCGCTTATTCAGATGGCATTAATCCATAACAGCTACAGACCTTGTAGCAACATTAGTAATCGGCCACTGCTTAAGGGCGAACCAGCAGTCCAGCAAGGTCCAGCGTCCAGCTAAACAGCGCACTTCCGGTTGCGCGCAGGCTGGATGCACGCAGGCACAGTCAGGGCAAGTGGGCTGGGCTTCACAGAGGAGCTGAAAATAAAGGGAAGGAATATCAGGATATATCCACAGATTCGCTTATTCACTTATTCAGATGACATAAACTCCATAAAAGCTACAGACCTTGTAGCAACATCAGTAAAAGTCCAATGCTTAAGGGGGAACCAGCAGTCCAGCATGGTCCAGCGTTCAGCAAAACAGCGCACTTCAGCAGCGCACTTCCGGTTGTGCGCGCACCGGATGCTTTCGTGCACAAGATTAAATACTGTGGTCACAGCAAGTGGGCGGGGCTTCATAGAGGAGCTGAAAATAAAGGGAAAGAATATCAGGATATAGCCACAGATTTGCGTATTCACTCATTCAGATGACATTAGGTCCATAACAACTACAGACCTTGTAGCAACGTCAGTAAAAGTCCAAAGCTTAAGGGGGAACCAGCAGTCCAGCAAGGTCCAGCGTCCAGCAAAACAGCGCACTTCAGCAGTGCACTTACGGTTGTGCGCGTGGGCACAAGATTAAATACTATGACATACATGCCAATCCTTCCGCTTTAGGCGGGAGACTCCCGATTTTTAGGTGAAAAATATTACTATTTTTCACAGTCTCCCGCCTAAAATAAGTGTAGCCCCAAAGCATTCCTATGGTGAAATATGCATCTCCCGATTTCCCTGTGTAAATCTCCCTCCCAGGTGCAGCTGAATGTTGGCATGTATGAGAGCAAGTGGGCGGGGCTTCCGAGAGGAGCTGAAATACAGGGAAAGAATATCAGGATATATCCACAGATTCGCTTATTCGCTTATTCAGATGGCATTAATCCATAACAGCTACAGACCTTGTAGCAACATTAGTAATCGACCACTGCTTAAGGGCGTACCAGCAGTCCAGCAAGGTCCACCGTCCAGCAAAACAGCGCACTTCCGGTTGCGCGCAGGCTGGATGCATGCAGGCACAGTCAGGGCAAGTGGGCTGGGCTTCACAGAGGAGCTGAAAATAAAGGGAAAGAATATCAGGATATATCCACAGATTCGCTTATTCACTTATTCAGATGACATAAAGTCCATAAGAGCTACAGACCTTGTAGCAACATCAGTAAAAGTCCAATGCTTAAGGGGGAACCAGCAGTCCAGCAAGGTCCAGCGTTCAGCAAAACAGCGCACTTCAGCAGCGCACTTCCGGTTGTGCGCACGCCGGATGCTTGCGTGCACAAGATTAAATACTGTGGTCAGAGCAAGTGGGCAGGGCTTCATAGAGGAGCTGAAAATAAAGTAAAAGAATATCGGGATATATCCACAGATTCATTTATTCCGATGACATTAAGTCCATAACAACCACAGACCTTCTAGCAACATCAGTAAAAGTCCAATGTTTAATGGGGAACCAGCAGTCCAGCAAGATCCAGCGTCCAGCAAAACAGCGCACTTCAGCAGCGCACTTCCGGTTGTGCGCGTGCCGGATGCTCACGGGCACAAGATTAAATACTGTGGTCAGAGCAAGTGGGCGGGGCTTCACAGAGTAGCTGAAAATAAAGGGAAAGAATATCAGGATATATCCACAGATTCGCTTATTCAGCTGACATTAAGTTCATAACCGCTACAAACCTTGTAGCAACATCAGTAAAAGTCCAAAGCTTAAGGGGGAACCAGCAGTCCAGCAAGGTCCAGCGTCCAGCAAAACAGCGCACTTCAGTAGAGCACTTCCGGTTGTATATAGTGTGTTTCATTAAAGTAGATATTTTTATAGAACCTTTATTGATTTGCTGTTTGAGTCACTATTGAACCATATTCACACCCCTCGAGAGTATAGCCTGCCCTCGGCCCACGTTACCACAAAATGCAAGGTATATCTGTCAACTGTGCCTCTTTTAGCTTAAGGATTGTGTTGGCTCTTGGTTTGTAGAAGGGTGAAGGCTGAGTGGGTGCTTTAGCCTCTACTCATCCTTGATGGGCAGAAGTCAATTCATCACAATAATACCAGCTGTTTTAAAGATTTCTTCAGCTGGTATTGGTATGCTAACTGGTTCCAGGCAGTCTGTTTATTTGACGATGCGAACTTTGAAGGAGATGTCACTATCAATACCAAACTCTAGTGATTTGGCACTAAGAAGACAACTTTGATATGACTTCCTGGCGGTCTGGTTTCTGAGAAGCCAAAACCTGTTTTTGTAGGATTGAGTTTCAGATGTGAACCTGTCAGCCTGATGTGTTTGAGCGCCAGGCAGTATCTAGCCATGTGATCTAGCCAGTCTTCTACGGATGAGGGAGATGTCCTGCTAATCCAGGGGAACTCCTAGAGGCTCCAGGTAGAGGTGGAATATGACTGGCACTACGATGGACTCGGGGGGGACACCACAGGGAATTAAACTTCTTAGCCAATTGTGCCTCCAGCCACTCAATGTCTTAGCAATTCAGCTTCCAAGCACACAGACCTGAATTGAACTACTACAAGTGTTTCATTGTGTTGTAGAAAATGTTTAGACTAGTAATAATATCTCATTATTGTTAGGTTTCAAATGAAAAAGACGAGTCATACGATGGTATTAATCGTATGGGATCTTTGCTAGAAAATTGTAATATATAAAAGTTGTAATGTTAAAAATGTCTTAGTAGGGGAACGTGTCTGCCTCTAGAAAAGTCAAAAAACGTTTGCTTTGCTGATGTTTGTTTTATTTCGTTTTATAGCGATGCCAAGGTATAATAATAATAATTTAGCATTTATATAGCACTACGAACCCTCAGGTATCTGAGCGCTGCTTAATACACACGCTCTGCACAGATGTCAAAGCGAGCGCTCTACTCACTGTGCTATCGGACCAGCTATGATTGGGACTTAACAAAGATCTTCTTACACAGAGGTCTCAGCAGAAGTCGCAGTAACCCACTGATCTATGATAATGACTTACCTGTGATAGTTGGATTGCTGCCTCCATGTAAAGTATAGATCTCTGTTGCACTGGGACATGACCTCCAAGCGAGCCCCACCTTTTCCGGTTCCCCCCCTCACGCCTCCTTCTCTCTTTCCTTCACTCCTCACCATCCTGCGTTCCCTCATCGCCCCTTTGTCCGTGCTCCTCGCAGACCATCTTATCAATGCTTACGTGTAAGTCCAAGCAATTGCTTCTCGAACATGCTGCGGTGACATAACCCTACCCCTCGCCATTGCGTTTCCTTCATTTGAGTGATGAAGTTTCTTCCTGTAAACCTCCTGCTGAGTGCCGGTGCGTGCACTTGGAAATTGATTTCTGCCGAGCAATCTCGCACCATTTAAGTAAATCCACAAGCAAGCTATTGATTACCCTACCGACAAAGAGGAGCGTGGATTTATGAGCTGTTGGGCGCCTGAAATTGCTCATTTGCATCTTCTTAAATGCACAGAAGACAGTTCATCACAGAAACTGTCTTTACCAAAAGGGAAGTGACTCAGTCAGCCATTTATTTCTCTTCCTGAGAGAAAGCCGACAAGTACCAGCATCTGCTATAGAGAGCAAATGGTTTCAAATCGACGCCAGCAGATTGGAGAAGTCGCTTAACATTGGCTCCCAGAATAACTACAGTTCTTCTATTGGAAAACACATACCTAGGCAATATGACACTACAGGAAGTGCGTCATCATTCTCTCTCACCAGCACGTGCGTATTTCCAAGGAACCAGACCTGCATTTGAGTTATGTTGATCCAGTATTGGCATGGTGACATACTTGCCAACCTTACTGATTGAGGCAGTAGACTGCTGCTTTTTAAGCAGTCCTACTGCCTACAGATTCGGGTGACAGATCCTACTGCTTTTTACAGAGGCAGGTAATTTATGTGACTCTAAGGCAGGCTGCTTGAGACCGGCCCAGGACAAAGCATGCAACGCATTAGTTAGTCTGTCTGTGCGGTGGGCGGGTAAGTGATGGGCTCAGACCAATCCAGTGACCTGACAGCTACATGACTCTGCCCTGCACTCTGGCCGGGACAGGCCTTAGGTGAACCACCAGTGAAGGCAACTGGCAGAGCGTACCACCATAACACAGCATCTGCCTATCAGACTGAGGAGGGTATAAGCCAGGGAGGTCATTTAGGAGATGCAAGGGGTCGCACCTGCGATCCCTGAGGTCTCCCTTGCTACCTGTGTGGACTTCCTTGCTACCACTAAAAAGAATTTCTTTTTTTTTTTTTAATGCAAGGTCCTGGGCTGTGGCTGAGGCTCTGGCTGTGGCCAGCACCATGTGGCTCTTTACTTCTGGAGCGGCTGGCTTTCTTGTTCAGGCCTCTTTAAAAAAAAGAACAGGGGTTCCACAAGTCTTAAACTTTCAGGAGTGACCCTAAATAAGAAAGAATGAGAATACCAGATCATTTGTCTTTCTAGAATTCTTTACAATAATTGCTAGACTCATTGAAGCTTATTTCAGGCACACTTCAGGGGGTGAGTCACTGATTTAGTCTGTTCTTAAACACCTCAACTCAGCCTTTCATCTTTCTGAGATTGATAAATGAGCACCAACATAGGTTGGGAGATATTGTGTGTATAGTTGTTCTATATAAAGCGCTTAAGCGTAAGTGCTATATAATACCACAACATTATGATTTGGCCATCGACATCTGCTTGCAATCACAATCATTTGGTAATATGGGCCTATACACACTGATCTTAACGATACATATGGCGATCCAGTCCTGTATGAAATGTACATCACATCATAGTAATATTGTAACCATATTTTTCGTAGTGTGCTTAGGAGTAATGCTATGTGATGCCACTCCTGTTTTGTCAAGGTGGAAAGGTCATGTTCCATCGCTTCCCGTGATATTAATGCGGGGTGGGGTCAAATGACATCACTTCCTGTGATATCATCAGAGGTAAAGGGTTGTGTGATGTCTCTTCTGCTACCCCTAGCATTTTGGTCAAATGATGTCCCTGGTATCAGTCGCCATGTTGTTCAGTTATTCATCTTGCACTGCAGGAATAAAGCCCATGCTGCTGCTACAGAGCGGTGGCAAACTTTGCCTACCAGCTCTGTGTGATTAACTTCAGTGAAGTTCGGTAATTGAATCTGGTGTTAACTTTCCATTCAGCAGTATACATTTTAAACATTTGAACATCTTTCCATGTTGTGCTGTTTGATGGGTTGTGTATTTTAGAATGATCCAGTGGTGCCAACAATGTATGTTTTGTATTTTCCTGTATAATTTTTGAAACTTGAAAAATCCTACATCTTTTTGGCTACAGTATGTGGTGGGTGTTATCGTAACCAGTTTCTCTGAAGCCCGGTGTAAGCCTGGCATGATCGCGGTACAAGAAACTAAAAAACAAATCTAGCCAATCCACACTTGAGTGTCTGTGGTTGCCTTTCATGGGTCCAGCATATCCCTGTTCTGGTAGAACTCCACTGGCTCCCCCTGTATGCCAGGATCCTTTATAGTTTTGCCAATTAGGGGCCAGATTACAGAAATGTTGCACCGGTACAAGTGCTATGTTGCACCTTATTAGCACTTGTGCAAAGTTTACCCTATTTTTAAAAAAAACATTGGGGCCATATTAGAAAACAATTGCACCATGACAAGTGTCATTTTTTATGGTAAAAGCACTACGGTAAAATTGCCCTAGTGTAAAAAAACATGGACTTTTGCACCATTTTTCCCTACAGCTTATACCAACAAGGCTTGCACTTGTCACAGTGTAAATGTTTTCTAGTACAGTCCCAATGCTTTTCATGCAAGGGCACACTTTGCCCTAGTGCTAACACGGTGCAACTTTGCACTTGAACCGGTGCACCGTTTCTATAATCTGGCCCCGTATGATGCTGTAATCGTGGCCTATAAGACCAAAACTAATGTTATGGAAAGTGAAGATAGGAAATAGAGGAGATGTAAGAAGGGCTGCACAGTCTGTGGGTGTTGTTTGGCCTTAACCCACCTTTTGACTCCCCATGACCATGTTACCTCTATAGCCATTGCCACGCACTGCCTGCCCTCCACCCAAAATGCATCCCCTAGGTTCTCCTTGAACGCCCTTGAATTCTGAGTAGCTATCTGAAAGAAAAGAATGTAATTGAAACAATAAACCAGCACCTGGTGTAATAAAAATGCCTTAATCATCTGTGCCTTTAGCCACTTGATTTATAAGTAGCATGTTTCTCCTTGCATCTGTTCCTTGCATTTAATTCCTGTTAAAACCAAGGACCTTCAATGCTAACAGTTTTGGCTCTTGTATAGGAAGTAGATAGCAATTTGCTAGTCACTGGCATAATATGCTCAGGAACTAACACCTTTTGTCAGCGGCTGCCATCTTATAACTAACTGGTACCTGTATGTTGGTACCTAGAAAATGCTGATGCCATACCTACACAAAATCCCAAACTGCTAGTTTTGTCAATTACTGTTTCAAATCCTGTGCCTCGTGCATGAGGCTATTCACTCTAACAAATCCAGCTATCTAGTCCAGGTGGTAAGTGCTAGTGAAACCTGGCTGAAAATCGCAAACTTAAAGCCTGGCACAACCAACTCACCCTCAAATCTTCCCAAAGTTAATAAAGTGAATGTCATTGCGCTCGCTGCTAAATAACAACCATTAAAACTGCTACACTATCACCTACCCTCCATCTCTTACAAAGTCTGGAAAAGGCACAAAAAAGACATACTGAGAGCCAACCCTGGCCTACCCATCGTAGACACGTATGTCAGTGCAACTTCACCGACATCCTTTTCTCTGTCCCTTCTCCAGATCTATGGACTCTGCATCTCATCTCCACTCTTCTCCCTTTCACATCATCTCCCATTAATGGTGGAATCAAGTGGGAAGTCCTCTTTGCCGACTTCCCATCATCACGCTGCTTCATTAACGTCTACCACACAGGCACTATCTTGGTTCAGGGTCCTCAACCCAACCTCCTCCAGTTTGACCGGTGCCTGCCGTCCCTTATTAGCTTCCTTCCTTCACCTGCCTCTCCCCCACTACTCTCTCTGTCCCTCCCCCTCTGACTGGTGTAGCACGTCCCTGTACTCCACCTCAGAAAACCCTCAAAGATGGAAACCTCCTTCACCTGGCTACTCTTAACACCTGCTCAGCCAACAAACACTCTGCTGACATCTACCTCCTTGAAAACACTTAGCTCGATATTCTCGCTCTTACTGAGACATGGTTCAATGCCAGCTCAGTCACGGCTTTTGACTCCCCTCTCCCTGATGGCTTCAAGATGATCTCCAAGCCACAACCTCACTCTGCTGGCAGTGGGGTTGCCTAAATCTTCCCTCAGTGGTTCCTTCATCCGTCATACCCACCCAGCTCTACTCTTCCTTTGAGAACCTGGTCTGCAAAGTGGTCATCTCTTCCTCTTCCTCCCTGACCATTGCTACCATCTACAGCCCCCCCCCGGCACAACCACCCTGTTCCTCTCTGAATGGGCTGTTTTTTGCTCCTCCCTACTCTCAACTACCTCCAATCTCCTCCTCATGGATGATTTTAACATCTAATTGGACTCCCCTGTCACAGCATCCACTCTCTTCCTTGACCTCTGCACTTCACTATCCATCTCCATTCTCCCTTCTGGCCCAACCCAATTGGCTGGACACACACTGGATGCCCTCATCCATTCTACCCTCTTTCTCCCCCCTCTGGTCACTCCACTCTCTTGGTCAGACCATACTCTCCTCCCCTCGCACCTGGGTCCCCTCTGCCCTTTCACCGCACCTCCAAAAGACCTGACAACCACGTTCACAAACATCCTTCCAATGAAACAAGTGTCAGCTGCTGCCTTCGCATTCACCTTCATCCCCCCTCTCACCCACCCCAGACTCTACCACCCACTCTGTTCTCAGCAACCTCCATTTGGCCATTACCAACACCCTTGACATTCTTGCCCCAGTCATGAAGATCCGCCTCAAACCTGCCTACAAACGTAACACCCGGTACGACTCTGAACTTGCAGCCCTGAAACGCAAATGCAGAGGTGCGGAACAGAAGTGGAAACCCTCACCCTCTGACAAACTGGCCTGCCGCCTGCTCCAAAGGCAATATAGACTCTCCATCTGTGCCAAGAAAAGGGCCCACATCCAGGCACGGGTATCGGGTGCATCCTACAACACGGCTGAACTCTTTAAAATCTGCAGAGAACTAGCCAACCCTTCCGCAGTCTCCTCCTCCCCTCTTCCATCCCAGACCCTCTGCAACACACTGGCCACACACTGCACCACTAAAACTCTGGACATCCTGAGCACCCTCGCCACCCTGCCGCCCAACCCGTCCCCCAAGCCCTTGCCTCCTACGTCTTCTCAGCCTCATTCTTCCTCTCTCTCCTAATTCTGCCCTGTCACACCAGAAGAAGTCACCAGAGTTGTCAGCTCCATGAAGGTCTCTTCCAAAAATGTTTCCCCTTGCTCCTCCAGAACCATCCAGGACAGCATTGGCTCTCTTGCCCCTGTACTTGCTGATCTCTGCAAACACTCTTTTGCCACTGGATCTTTCTCATCCTCCCTCAAGCACTCTCTTGGGTGCCCCTCATGAAATAAAACATCAGCAGACCCTATCTGTCAAGCCAAGTACCGCCCTATTTCTATCACCCCTTCCTTGGGAAACTCATGGAGAAGCTGTCCTTTCCACAACTTACTTCACTCACTGAACTTGTTGGTGGTCTACACAACCATCAATCTGGATTCCGAGCATCCAGAGGCATGGAAACTGCTCTTCTGAACACCTCTGAAGAATTGCTTGCATCTCTGCACTCTAACTCTCCAGCTGTCCTCATTCTACTAGATCTCTTCTCTGCCTTTGATATGGTCAACCATTCTATCCTCATAAAATGGCTCCATGATACCCTTGGTATTTTGGAGTGGGCACTGGACTGGCTGACCTCCTTCCTAACTGACTGTTTGTCCCAAGACATTTTGGGCACCTTCTCCTCACCTGCTTCCTTCTCCACCTGGGGTGTGCGCCAGGGCTCAAACCTCTCCCTCTGGATCTTCAACACGTACCTTGCTCATCTGGCACTCCTCATTTCATCCTTCTCCACCAACTTCCAGTGCTATGCAGATGACACACAACTCTTTTTCAAACGTCCTGCTCACCCTCTTGCATCTTCCATCATCCCTGACTGCCTGCCTTCCATCCAATCCTGGAGTACTTCTAACAATCTCTGCCTCAATGCCAGCAAGACTGAGATCAATCCCATTGGGACCCCTGCTCCCTCTTTTTTTCCCCTCACTCTGGCCATCCTCTATGGGCTCCTTCGTCTGAAGCCAGAAACCTTGGAGTCATCTTTGACTCCTCTCTCTCCTTCCTCCCTCACACTCAGGACAGTGCCAAGAAGTCCCACTTTCAATTCGGGAGGATAGCTCAGGGGGCAACGCGCTCGCCTTGGAAGAAAGATGATGCTGAGCAACACAGGTTCGATCTCCGTGTCCACATTTAGAAACCCATTACAATTACAATTACAACTCTTCCTTCTCAAAGGAATTCTCCTTATCTCACTTTCCCCCAGAAGCTCAATGTTATCCGAGCCCTGGTTCTCTCTAGGCTTCACTACTGAAATAGCCTCCTCCTGAATCTACCTTCTTCCACTTTACGAACCCTCCAACTAATCCAGAATAGGGCAGCAAGAATTATGCTTGGCCTTAAGCCCAGGGACCGCATTTCTCCTGCCCTAAAAACTCTTCACTGGCTCCATGTTGTGGCATGGATTAAATTCAAATCCCTCTGCATCGTCCACAAGGCTATGGGACCTGGGACCACGCTATCTGCAACTTTCTCTTATTAAATACTCTCCCTCTAGATCTCTACGGTCCTATGGTACCACCTCTCTGTGTGTAAAGTGTTTTGCTAAATAGAGGGCTCGAGGATGATCACTTTCTTAAGCTGGCTCCCTCTTATGGAACAACCTCCCCCTTCATATTCGTCTTGAGCAGGACTTCCTCAAATTCCGGAAGCTCCCCAAGACTTTCCTCTTCACCTCCTCCTTCCCATCTTCCCTCCTCTGCTAATCTCACAGTCACTGTGATTGGTGACGAGGGCCCTTATGTATCCTTCGGGGTCCTGGCCTCCCACACCCAATCACCCCAGCCTCTGCCTACCTCGTAGCACTTGCCTCGGCACCCACCGACCTCCATCCTGTAGGCTTGCACTTTCTACCCAATGTGGCCTGGCTGCATATCACTTACCACACTATGCACTTCATCTGCTGCTCACCCACGAGCACGGACATTCCAGCACTTATCCACACCCCACCCTCCATTCCCCTCTTCTCGCTGCACTTGCACATTCTGAATACTCCCAATGCATAGTAGGTTCATCTTTATCTTCCATTGTATTAATTGTTTTCAATCCCATGCTCCCTCCCTGTTGCCCTCTGGGTGATTTGGCGCAGAATTGACTTACTGTATAAGCGCCTAACAAATGCACAATAAATAAATAACTTGGTGCTTGAAGGCTCACGTTTCAACTACAGACACCTAAGTTTAAGAGAGAGACTGGACAATAAAACATTCCTTATCAGGGAGTCTGGTTATTTGCTGCTTCTCTAGAGAATCACAAAGTAAGACGTCATACATGTATTCAGTCTAAGGCTGCAGATTATGTGTAAGCGCTCCCTCTCGGCTGGGCTAAATAATGTTTCTTGAAGTGTACATCCTGCAGAGTATAAAGTTCCAAAGACCTGGACAGGTCATATTTCGCATACAATTGAAGATCAATTCTTTATATAATGTAAACAGGTTGGCACACCACAAATGCAAAGATATCCAGTTTAATAATGTTCAGTCTAGTGCAGAGGGATCCAATACGCCTGACCCTCCCTGCCTGCCCTTATGGTGGTGGCAGCTGCTCTAAAGTGAGTGCAGTCTCTGCTCAAGGACTATCTTTATTTCATTGGAGGGAACGTTGGAGGGAAACTTCAATCCATTGTCTGTGACTAGTGGGAAGGTGTGCCTTCCGTGTGAACAACTGGTTTATCATCCTGGTTCAACTCTCTTAAATTAATTAAACCAAGCTGTGTGAACAGGTAATCAATGAGAACAGCTGCATATTTCTCCTGTCTCCTGCCATGACACCAGTGTAGCTAACAGATAGTTTGCTCCTGACCGCGGGCTCTTGTTTTGCTGTGTGCAAATCTGTGACTCTTGTCTTGTGGTCACTCTAAAGTCACTCTCGTGACACACATGGCAAGTCTAGTGATGTTCTACCACCCTATTTTTCCTGAGGGTCCTGTATGTGCACACCTCATGTCCCAAGAGGATGGGTTTGGCGGTGGCACTTGCAAGGTTTGCAAATATTATGTTTTTCATGCAGGTGGAGCCTGCATAAATCAGTTTGTGATTGAACAATTGAATTACACTGTTCAATTGTTATATAACTAGCTGTCCCCGGCATAACATATGCCGTTCGAGCAGATCTGAAAGGTCAATATCGGTTGGTAATTCATAGGGTCACGCCTGTCCCCATTCTTAAATATCGGAATTACCACTGATCGCTTCCAGGAAGGGGCCGTAGGTACCTGCAACCTATTAATGGTCATTGAAAAGGCTAATCATATAGGTAACTGTCTTCTTTGAATTTGAAAGGCATATTTGTATCAGATGGAATGAGAGGTATGTGCAGTATAAGAACAGTATCTAAGTTGCACTGATTACACAGGCCTCTTTGTAGATGCATAATTGTCAACCTTGTTGCATTGCAGAGTCCCCGTGATGGCATAAGATTGCGTAGTAGCATAATTACAGCACCTACTTTGAGTATTAGCTCATGAGGAGGCATTCGGGGTACAGCGTTTCGCTCTTTGGAGACTGCAACTTTAAGCCAGTATTTAACTGTTCATTGACACCAGAACTGCTGTGCCCTGTTTGAAGAGAAGTAGGGGTGGAAAGAAGTAACTTGAAATTATTCCGAATGTTTGAGTTAGTGGAAAGTGAAGGTGACCATGTAGAACTATGCTCATTCTGTTTGTTAAAATGGTAGCTGTTGTTGAAGTGTAGGGGCATACAGAGGTGCACTTTGCCATTTGTACAGCAGAAGGCAACCTAACACAGATGAGTTACATCAGTTTAGTACGGAAATATACCTAAGCGTTTTATGTATATAGATTATGGAGGAATGTATACATTTTCTGTTAAATTTGTGTATTTATTCATGAAGGTGCATGTGGCAGGTTTTATGTAAGCAATGTCCCATTGATTAATAATGAAATCAAATGGTGCACATGTCTGGCTCTTTGAGTGGCAGGTGGGACTCTGTCTCCCGGGTTTGCATTAAATGGTGTTAAAGTCTTGGAGGCAAGAGAGGCCAGCTTTGGTGCCAGGTGCCCCCTGAATCTCCGACCTTACATATTTATCAAGGGCTTGAGATCAGCCCACAGTTGGTCGTTTCTGCCCCGTAGGTAAGGTCTGTAGTGAGTCACTTGCACTGCCCAGATGGAAACAAGCTTTTTTCTCTCAATGATGGGTTTGTTTTGTTCCACATGAGACTAGGCCTTTGAGGCCAGCGCAATGGTGCACATTCCCCACTGGTGTTTCTACATGATTGCAGCTCCTAGACCATATGAACTTGCATGGACCACGACACAGACCGAGTTCTATGTTAAAGGGGAGTAGACTAGGTGATGCTGTAATGTCAGTTTAGAGTCTGGTAAAGGCTTATTTATCCTTTTTGTCCAAAGCAAATAAGACCACTTTCCTCAGCCTGGCGCCCAGGCACTCTGTTTTTGCATAGAATACACATAGTACTCTACCACTGCAGAGAATGACTTCCCCTGATCTTTATTCTGGGGTTCCTGGTGTATCCCTTCTGCTCTTCCTGAGACTCTGTTTTGGTTCTACCCAGGCTACTGAAATGGAATGCCCTTGGAAGTCCATTTTTATTTTTAAACCTTTAAAGTTTTCTTTCTTTGTGTGGAGCCTGCATTTCCCTAACTTTCTCTGACACCGTATCGTGATTGGTTGCATTGATTCTATGGCTGAAGATCTCATGTTGGAAATGTATTAACTTCTTCAACCCTGCTAAGAGTAGGGCCATCAGATTTTGGCACAGTGAGGTGGCAGAGGGCAATCTAAAAAGCGTAAGGTTTATTGAAACACCCAGAATGGTGTCACAAGGCAGTGGGAGGTGTGGAGTTGTTGTGTAACTTTACCTGATGGCATGCACTGGTGATGTCCAGCTATGTGTGGACTTTAGGCCTATGCAGCAAGACATCAGGTTTGCGATGAGTGGGAAACTCTTTCAAATCGCCACCTCTTGATTGTGACTGCCCAGGATGGCTGCAAAGAGTTTTAATTTATTGTGGGTCATAATTATTGGGCTACACGCTCTGTATATTCCATGGGTTCCTTTTTCTACTCACAGGTGTAGTTCTCTGGTATCCTCTCTTGCGCTATTTGCTTCAATGGGGTGACACCTTTTTGTAATTTTGATTCCATGTATGTACCCTTCAACTGCAGCAGTGTTTGAGTTAATAATTTCCTGAGGCCTTTACAAAATGCCCCCAAGGTGCATGCAATGTATACAAGTCAAGAAAGGGGAAAGGAAATAGAATTGACCTCATAGACTGAGGTAGAACATTTGAAGTAAACCAAGCGTGAATATGTGTTTAGTCTGTTCCGCCAAAGTTAACCACTAGGCTTCTAGCATAAAAAGTCTATTTATAAAGTTAATAATTCATAACCAGTTAAAGCATGGGTTACACTCTAATTCCCTGGATGGTGTTACTGATTGGTTGTGTCAATGCCTTGAAACTGCCATTGTCTCCTCACTGGATTATCTAGTAATGTACCCACGTAAAGTAAAAAAGAGATTGTGGGAGGCCAATTGGATTGCTACAATTGACCAGGTTAGGAAGTATCCTTTATATACAAACTTGTTACTAGACGCCAGACCCTACAATACTATACCATACTATCTGAGAAGATGTCTGCGGCAATACTGGCATTCCCAGTACTGACGTTTTTGTTTGAATTTGCTTCCCACAAATGAATTATTGAGTGCCCATGGGGGAATAGAGCAAAGTTTGAGATACTGTCGATTCTGTAAAAAGGAGAACGTTACAGAAACTCTTTATCACCTATTGGCAATCTTTCCTGAACTGTCAAAGATACGCAAAGCTCAGTTCTCGCATCTTTTGAAGGAATTCAGAACGGCCCATATGGGCTGCGTCTGGCAATGCATTTTTACAGCTAAAGCCTTCAAATGGTCCCCAGCCGCTATCCGCTTTACGAAAGAAACTTTAGCACCCGGTAAAGTATGACTCTTGCAGAGAGTCCTATTAGATTTGTATTGATTTTTTTACATTTTAACATTACCATTAGGAGATTCCCAAAACGGTTTTTAAGATTGTTGTTAAATGCAAATTTGGGAACGGTTTTCCTTTTACATGTGTATGTATATGTTTTTACAGAAAGGCTGTGATTTTAACTTTTTGTAATACGATACTTACTGATTGATGATTTGTTGACGATATGTGTATATATGTGAAAAGTTCCATGAGAACTATAACACATAAATTAATTTTAAAAAAATTCATAACTCATATAAAGATGTCAGTGTAGTCAATGAAATCACATAGTAGGTATATACATCAAAATAAACATTCCTCTGCACATAGACTATCATATTTGATCATTGATATTGTTAATACCCTTACAAATAATGCAAAATACATACATATACAGAAAAACCAGCATTATTGCAATGTTTGCACGAGATATGAATTATGGAGCGAGTAAATCCACTTTCCACACTAGAATCCCAGTGCGTGCAATTGATTGCCATTACTTCCTCTTTTGCATTGCGGTTCACTTGCATACACAGGTGACACTTCTAGCCATTAATTGCACCTTTCCTGTGCTATATTTGTTCTTAATTCCGAGCTTACCACATACAGAGATGTGAGAATCAGAGTCGAAGTTTGTTTTGCTCAGTTTGATATTCCACCCACCCCACAGGCTCTCAAAAGCTGCCTTGGAGATGATCGTGAGATGGGCTCCAAAGCTGACCATGAGTCTCGGTTTCCTTCCATCAATATTGATGCGGCTGCGTGGTTTTGCAGAAGTGCGTCACAGTGGTTTCGCAGTTCAGCTCAGCACCTTGAAATCAAGGAATTCTTCTCTGCCATTGGATTCTCCTTTTGTCGCTGATGCCCATTACACTACTTTATACAGTCTTCTCATGGCCCATCTGGGGAAAATTGAATATTTTGTGAGAGTTGGCAAAGCTTCCTCCATTCTCCAGGCATTCCTTCCTGCTTGCTATGTGCGAATAACTACTGCACCTATAGCACAATCCATGAAATCTGCTTGCACAATCCATTTCTAATGCTTTCTTGCATCTTCGCACTTCACTTGCCCTTTTTTCTATGCTCTGCGCAGAGGCGTTGCTAGGGGGTGGCTAAGGGGGCTATAGCCCCTGGTCTTTTGGTTGTAGCCCCGGATAGAATCTCTGGAGCTACATCCAAAAGGCTAGCTAGCCCCCAGTCCTGACAGTTCCGACATCAGCAAAGCCCCGGGTCTTTTCTAGACCTAGCAACACCCCTGGCTCTGCGCCAGCAAAACAATCTCCTATTATTAAGACTATTAACATGGATTATGTACTTTCCTCGGTAATTCTCACACCGCTGCTAGAAGGCACATATAGACCCACCTGGCCCTTGCCATTTATTATGAAATCAGAGATGGTTCCTCGGTTAGTTCCCTTTGAGATCAAACCTTTTTGGTGGCCTTCCAATGGCTTCCATGTATTTGTCTGTGAATTAAGAGTCATACACACATTTCTCAGTGGGTGACGTCAGGATCATGCACTAACCCTCTGTTATCAGCTCTTTTACTAGTAAGGCTGCTTTTCATTTCCTGGCATGTCTTGCAAACTACCAAGCTGTTTTCTCAATGCTACCATGGAAATGGAATAGTTCCGGGTGTGGACAAGAAGATCCAAGGTGATGTATCATGATGTGTTGTGGAGGCACCGCTTCTTCCCCTTTTAACCCTTTTAACTATGATATGTGGACTCTTGGCTGGTTCACCAGGTTAGTTGCCTGTGTTGTTGACATCCTCTTTATGGACTCCAATGAGAAGCCCAACCTTGTCACCATAGTGTCGGGGGGAAATTCTCCCGGGGTCGGCTGAGCCGTCCGCGGACCTCCGGGCAGGGAGGCCCCAACTCCTCCCGTATATCCCAAAAATGAGTATGAGGCACACGCAAGAAGCAAGGTGATTCTGCTGTTTATTGAACAAACGGCAGGGATGGGTCAAGGATCGTACGCGTCCGTCCTGACACACACACTTCATCATGGGCTCGCAGGCCCTTTTTACCTTAGTATGACGCGCTACTTGCGTCACCTGGGAAAGTTAGCAAGAAACCTATCGCCACTCTGGATTGGCTCCTCGAGTGGTAGGGTTAGTATAGCATACGTATAGAGGGCATTGTTAGTGGTTGAGGGTTAGTCAGGTGGTATACTTGGGTTGTCCCTTCAAATTGATACATGAAAATTGTTACATGGAGACCCCTGAGGATTGGTCAATGTTAGTGGCGTCAGTGATAAGAGCCCCATGTTCTGATTGGTCCACACACGAGCCCCCCAGTCTGGGACCATCGTTGTTCCCAGCTCGCGGTGCACCTGTCATTTGCAACAATGTTTCACTATGGGTATGTACAGACAATGTGAGATTTATTCATGTGCTGGAAGGCCGGCTACTCCCACCGCTGCAGATGTCCTTTGAGACGCTTAATAGTATCTGCCTGAGTCTTGAAGCGGGGAATCCAGGCGTCTCCCTCCTCCCGGGCCTCGCACCCTGTCAGGTTTGGCTTGATCACGTGAGGTGGGACCGTGGTTGAGGCAGAATTCGGCACAATTAATATTGTTTTTTCCACTGTGTGCCTGGCTTGATTGCAGGTGTGACCTTGGCGTCGGCTTGTGGCATGCGAATTAGCAACATTGTGCCCTTGACTGTCTGCTTTCGCCGGGCTCATTCTGCGGGATCAGCAACTGAACTCTGGCTCATTCGATGTTCAAGGGAACTCTTGCTTGAGGCCTACTTGGGCCTGGTGTATAAGTGGAGCCATCTGATACACAGGCGCTTTAGGTTATGGTATCATATTGCTTTATCTCCAGTATCGTGTCTTCATTATACTTTTCATTATTGCGCATGGTTTTAGGAGAAGCGTGAGCAAACTTTTTTAGATGAGTTCATTGTGCGGCTGGCGTTTCTGCATTTTGAGAAGCCTATGTGAAAAATAATGAAGATGCGCGTCTGTGGGTGTGTCCGTCACCTACGTCGTAGCACTGAGTATGTTCTTCGTGTGGATTGGTGTGGGAGTGTCCAGTGTGTATGTTGCACGGGTATTCTGACCGTTGGCTAGGTCGTCATGGCATCTCTAACGATGTGTTGAGTTAGTGCTGGATGATTCAGTCGAGTCCCTCCATGCCGCAGGCGTCGGCAAGGGTATGGCAGGCTGGCGGGCACGCGGGTGGGCACGCGGGAGGGCACATCCGTATGTTCTTGTACCAGGGTATTTGGTCGTCTGGTAGATGGGCAAACTCCTCTCGTGGCGGGTGCCTGGGCCGCGATCCTCTAGGCCAGGGGAGGGAGGGGATTGGTGGGAGCCTTTTCTTCCATTCTCCCACTTCAGTCCCCCCTCTGGTCGACTTGTCGACCACAAACATATCCTTTTCCTTATCTCCTCTCACTCTCCATATTTTAGTTACTCCTCCCAAATGTCCATAGTGGTTCACATGGTCTTCAAATGACCAATACATATATACACACGTTCCTCCAGGTGTGCAGTATACCCACTTCCCTATGTAGCTCCTTGGGTTTCTTGGGTTTTCGAGCTTCACAGATGGTGGGTCCAGATGGTTGGTGATGATCTGGTTGCGCAACTTCTCTCTTTCCTTTATTATTATGCCTGTGTGTTGACCGTCATCTGCTGGCATCAAGGGGTGCATACCAACCATTTCGATCATCTCGTCAATGGTTCGTGCCTTCCGGGCCTTCCAAAATCTTATCAAGATCAGTGCAGCTCCAGCCAAAATAATGCATCCAACTATAATCTTCAGTCCATCTGACAGCCAAGATGGCATCCACGACCATAATATCGAAAACCAGCTGTCGTCCTTTTTCACGCCTTTACTTTCATCCATCATTTTGGAGTGCATCTGGGCCAATTGTGATACTGCTTCCGTCAGTGTACCATTGTCAGCATCGTTAGCAGGAATAAATGTGCAGCATGATTGTCCTATCTTTGCGCAAACTCCTCCTTCCATTGCTGTGAAGAGGTCCAGTACATATCTGTTCTGTAGTGCTACCATCCTCACTGCTCGTAGTTCATTTTTTTATTGCGTTGAATCCATTTACTGTAGAATTAATTGTCATCATTAGTTCCCATCTAGTTATCTGGAGCCATTTTGCGTTTGCGTAAGCCTGTAGTCCCGGATGTATTATTGAGGAGAAGAACATTGCTGCTCTGCTGAATAGTCTGTGTTCTGGCGGGATTGAAGTGAGTGCTGTTTCCGACCGTCCCCATAGGTAATTTCCTGTCAACGGTTCTCCTTGTCTTTTCTTTCTATTCAGGACAGTGTTGTTACCGCTGTTTTGGTTTTCTGGCTCCTTCTGAGAGTGTACAGATCTCTTCTTCCTCTTGTTTCCTTCATCCATTTTGGGAAAGTTTGCCACATTCACATGTTTCTGGGGTACCACTAGTGATGGTACATTGACGTGTACCATTGTGCATATGCCATTCCACAGAGGGGGCAGTGTGTGGTATGCCTTGTCTCCGCAGGCCCAGTAATGGTCCATTACCACTGCTGTTCCTGCTCCCCCCTCAGGTAACTCCGTCACACTTGCACAGTTGGTGTTGTATCCCACGTCCACTTCCCCTTTATGTTGGTAGCATAACTTCGGCGCAGTCAGCGGCAGTATTGTTATTGGGTCTTCATCCTTCTCTATCCACGTTAGCAGGGGTACGTACTTGACCCAGGTCATCCAACATCTGTCGTTGTGTTCAGCAATACTCTTAGTATCCTCTCTTGTTATCATGTTGCTGCCAACCACTCCTATGTCCCATTTGTCACCCAGGTACACCTTCCCTGTTATTATTATCAGTGGTCATTCCCAACATCCTTCTTTACCAGGAACTTCAGTGGCGTACCAATCACATGGTAGGTACTGTAATATTACTTTCTTTGTTTCTCCTTTTTCAGGGCCGCTTGTTATGTATCTGAATGCTTCAGCGTGCAAACTGGCCTTGTGGTAACTCAAGTAATCCTTGAGGAAGTTGTTTTCGTACGGGTATGTGTCTCGTGTTTTCCATACCAGGTGCACCGTGTTCCCTTGAAATCTCCCTTTCGTTTGGAACAGTGCCAAATATATTATACATCGTGCTGTTTTTTCAACAATTTCCGTGGCAACGAAAGTTCGGGAAGCGCTCATGGCGTATGGGATCAATGAGCAGACGTAGCAGCTGTCTTCTGTTGTCTGCTTACCTATTTGCGTCATGTGTTGGTACCACATGTTGTTCGAGACGCGTGCTGAATCTTGTATGTAGTTGTCAATACCTTTGTTGTCTGAGTATGTGCTGCGTTTAACTCTATTTCCCTTGTGTGGGATTTTGCTAGTACCACCTGACGTAACACCTGTTGCAGCCGGGGGTGGGGGTATGTTAGATTTGGGAACAGCCAAAATATGGATAGCACAACTGTTCTGCCATACAGAGGCAGCCAAGAACCCGGTGATCATCAAAATCCCTATCATTTTTATTACAGACGCTAATCTCACCGGCATTTTGCTCTTACCTTGCTGCAGTCCGGCAGCTAATTCTTGCGACGTTAAAGTTGCCCGCCTGAAAATTCTCAATATGCTCGTTATTAGTGTTAGTTGTTGTTTTCAAGCTCTCCCTATCAAGTAGTCGTTCAGTGCCCAGGCGAAGAGCTGTTCCCACGCCAATCTAAGTGATCTATCTCTTAGGACAGGCAAGCAAGGGTGGAGATGGGGCATCGACTGTTCTATGGCCAAGAGAAATGCTGTGTAGTAGACACGTACCCTCCTTCTTTTTAGGTACTTTGGCCTTTTTATGTGATAGACAAATTGGTGTGATAATTCTTCAGGGTAGTTATCGTCTGATGGTAGCATCTACTCCTGGGCAGTGAACTTTGTTAGTTATTTATTTTCTTAGCAGTATAATAATACACGCTACCTGCATGTGCGAGAGAAAAAAAAGAGAACATTCAAGTGTTTACATGTGTATATGTGAAAAATAATGTCCTTCAGTTGGGTTACTGCTGCAGTGGGAGGGACGTCGATAGGCAGGGGGTTTAGGGTTCAACTGGCGGAAGTCTCTTTACTCTTTGATCGTGTGACCATGGGGTGGGCGGTGTGGGAATTATCCTTCTCTATGCCAGTAGTTGTCTCTGGGGAATCTGGGGGGTGGTGGGATAGGGAGACACTTGGGCCGTTGGCTGTGGTAGAAATCTCTTCCTCCGTCGGTGACGCTGTTGTTGTTCTTCCAATGGCCCTGTTGGTGACGCTAGGGCGGGTCTGGAGTTTGCAGATCTTTACGTCGTGTAGGTGATTCCAGGCACGTTTGTCCTGTAGCTTTACTGCTCTTGTTGATACTTCCTCTACCAGGTGGGGGCCAGTGAAACGTGGGCTGTTCCACTTCCTGTTGAAATTGCGGAGTAATACGTGGTCGCCTTTAGCAATTTTGCACAGTTTTTCTTTTTCTTGTTCTCTGCCCTCGTCTTCTTGTTGATCACTCTTAGACCCGCGTGCGCTCGAGCTGTTGAGACACAAACACTACACTAGTAATCAAATAAGACACATATTGGTACATTTCATCACCAAGAACAGCTGCAGTGCTTTCATAGTCAGTGAATGCTCTTGAGGTTGGCGTCAGAGGAAGGCGCATTTGACGTCCGGTCACCACCTCGTGAGGGGTGAGGTGGTGGTCGGAGCCTGGTCTATTCCTCAACTCAAATAGGGCTAGTGGAAGGCAATACAACCAACTCTTCTTTGTTGTTTGCTGTATTTTTGCAATTGCCTCCTTTAGTAGGCCATTCAGGCGTTCGCATATACCGTTGGCCTGTGGGTGATATGCACATGCAAATTTATGCTTGATATTCAGTAAGGATGTGATGTGCTGAAACATTTCATTGGCGAAATGCGGGCCATTGTCTGACCGCAGTACCTCGCACACTCCCCACCCGGGGAAAACTTCCCTCACTAGGAATTTAGCTGCTCTGAACACGTCTGGGTGTGAGCAGGGTCCAGCTTCAATCCACCTGGAGAATGGGCATACTACTACGATCATATACCTATTTCCTTGACATACGTTGATCATATCAACATAGTCAATATGGATGTGTAGGAAGGGTCCCTCTGGCCGGGGTATAGTACCTTTAATCACCTTCAGTGTGTGACCAGCCGTGAACTGTTGGCATGTGAGACAATTGCTGATGAAGTTTGTCACATGGGAGTTTAACTCGGGGCAGAACCAGTCTTCCCTAATTCGTGCTGCAATGACCTCCTTCCCTGTGTGAGCTGGGTGGTGTAGTTGGCTCAGGGCGGTGTTCAATAGTGTCAGTGGCATTACCATCTTTCCAGTGTTACCCTGGCGCCATAGTGCGTCAGTTGGTGACATTGTACATCCTCTTTTTACCCATATTTCTTTTTCTGCCATTGGTGCAGCTGCTTGTAGTTCCATTATCTGTGTGGCCGGGAGATGTGTGTACCCTTCTCTTATCAACATCTCTTTAGCTATCCCCCTCCCTCTTCCTCTCTCTGACTCTGGGGGGTTCCATATCTCACCAAAATATGCAGCATACTTTGCATGTGCGTCTGCTGCTGCATTTCCTTTTGAGACATGATCTTCTCCATTAGTGTGTGCGGTGCATTTGACCAATGCTAACTCTTGGGGGTCATTTATTACTTCAATTAGTTCAGCCAACAAGAGAGCATGTTGTACTGGAGTGCCGTCTGCTCTCCTAAACCCTCTTCTCCTCCATTTTGACAAACCTGAGTGGACTGTGGATGTGACATATGCACTGTCAGAATATATGGTCACTCGTTTGTCAAAGCTTTCCTTCAACGCCAAGATCAGTGCAACTAATTCTGCTGCTTGAGCAGAGCAATGCTGCGGTAATTGTACACATTTCATCGCCACACACACCGGTACCTCCGTCATTTTTACCACTGCCGCCCCAGTTCTCCTTATACCATCACTTTGGTCAATTGTTGATGACCCATCAATGAACAAGAGCTCACCTCCATCTAGTGCGTTCTCTTCAACCTTTCTAGTGCATGAGTATATTTCAGTAGTCTGCGTACAGTCGTGTACATAGTCTCCTTCCTCAATTACTTCTGCTATGAACCTTGCAGGGTTAACAGTGCTACATCTAACAATAGATAGTTCTGGTCTGGATAAAATTATCTCATAACCTGACGCCCTCTGCGTGGTCAGTGTGGACTTAGGCTTGTTCAATATAGCAAATAGTGCATGTTCTACAAACAGTGTGGTTGGGCACCCCATGGTAACTGCTGAGGCTTTCTCTACCGCAAAGGCAGCTGCGGCGAGACCCTGTTCGCAGGGGAAATGTCCTAACATCACAGGATCCAGGTGGCCGCTGTAAAACGCTACTGGTTTGTAGCCCATGCTTGTTTTTTTGAGCCAGTACTGCTTTCATCACTGCTGAGTCGCAATGTGACAATATGAAAAATTGTCGTTCATAATCTGGGGTGGCCAGTACCGGGGCAGTGGATATTGCATCCTTTAGTTCATCAAAAGCCTCTTTCATTTCCATTGTCCACCCCAATCTTTTCTCCCCTCTGTTAGCTTCTTTTAATCCCTCAAGTAGGGGTCTTATGTATGAGCTGTAGTCAAATACCCATGCTCTACAGTAGTTGCATAGTCCCAGGAACTGTTGTAGTTCCCTTACTGTTTGTGGCAGGGGCGTTTTTGAAATGGCTTGTGCCCTTTGTGGTGCAATCTTTCTTCCGTATTGGGATATGAGCTGACCAATGTAAAGTACCTGTTCCTGACAGTACTGTAATTTTTCCTTGTCTACCTTGTAACCCTTTTCAGCCAGTATTGTCAGCATCTTGACTGAGTCTTCTCTACATCTCCTCTCACTGGTGCTGCAAATTATTATGTCGTTAACATATTGCAACACTGTGCTTTCCACTTCAATGTTACCTAAATCCATCTTTATCTACATAAATCGCAGTACCCTTGTGGTAGTCTGGTGTGTTTCCACTTTGTGTTTCTGTAAGTGAAGCTTGTCAGGTCTTGTGAATCTGGGTGTAGGGGTATTGAGAAAAAAGCATTTTTGAGATCTATCACTGTGAATCGTGATGCCTCTGCTGGAATGCCGCACAAGATTGTGGCCGGGTTTGCTGCTATAGGGTATTCTGCTTCCACTATGTTGTTCAAAGGCCTGAGGTCCTGTATGAAGCGCCAAGACCCCCCCTTAGCCTTGCGTACTGGGTATACAGCTGTGTTACATGGTGATTCTGATGGGACCAATATGCCATTGTTAATAAGGGCCGTTATTGTTTCATATATGCCCTCATCTGCCTCTTTTGATAGTGGGTATTGTTTCACTCTGGGTAGTATTGCGCCCTTTTTCAATTTTATCCTTACTCCCCCAATGCTTTTTATGCACCCTACGTCATAGGACTGGTAGTCCATAGTGATGTGGGTACTTTTGCCATATCCTCCTCAAGGAAGGGAACTGGGGTGGACGTGGGTGCCTCAAGTGCCATTGCAATTTTCTGTGCCACTTGTTTGTACGTCACTATTAGCCATATTTCTACGCTCATCATGAACACCATTTCTCCTTCTTCCTTTTCTTCCGAGAAGAGCTCCTCATCTGACACCTGGGTGAGTCTACATCCTTCTGCTAGTGCTATCACCGCTCTCCATGCTCTTCCTTCTCTGTCTTGGGCATGTACTGCGATGTAATCAGCAGTTGCTATTATACTCTCTATGTTCACCGAAATCACCTTTCCCTCTGGTTCATTTGTTGGCGTTTCAGGTCTAAACAAGTAGGCTGCTGGTCTCCTCCAAACTTTTCCTTCAATCCCTGGCATCCATGCAAATGCCATGTCTGTCCCGTATTGGAACAGTTCACCATCCACTGGCTCAGCCTTAACCACTGTCTGTCCACAGTATGCTTGCATAATTTGTCGTGCAGTGAACATGTTAATTCCTGGGGTTGAGCAAATTATGCCGTCCTCCGTAAAGGAGATCGTCATATTCAGTCTGCTCATGATGTCTCTCCCCAGTATATTTACTTGTGAGTCCCTAGAATACAAAAGTGGGACTGACATGTCATAATCCCCTATAGATAAGGGAATGTTATCAGTAAAGGGAACCAACCCCCTAGCCCCAGAGAATCCTTGGGTGTTCATGGCTTCACCTGACATCTTAAACTTACCTTCCCTTATGCAGGACTGGGTCGCCCCAGTGTCAACAAGGAATGATAATTTTTTGTCACCTATCGTTACCTCTATGCGTGGTTCCTCCGCACTATTAGGTGTTACCGACAGGATGGGACACACCAAGGCCGTCTGTGGGCTGTCCTATTGGGGGTATAATGATTGACCACTTCCTGTGTAAGAGTTGTGTCCCAAGACCGTCACCCTACCCAGTTGTGTTTGCTGTAGTTGTGTATTGGTAGACGATATGTTATTATCTTGGATTTGTGCGGGTTGTTGTACCTGCTGTGTTTGGGGTTGTTGTGCTATCGCTACCTGTTGTTGTGGTAGTGGATATACCTGTGGCTGTGGTTGTGTTGCCAGTTGTTGTTGTCCATTTCCCCGTTGCAATGTCTGCTGTTGCTGGATGCCCTCCTGTTCCTGTGTGTGTCCTTGTTGTCCCTGTTCACTCCATGATGGTGTGCCTGTTCTCACTCTGCATGTGCGTGACATATGCCCTACTAATCCACAAATCCAACACACCGGTGGTTCCCTGTTCTGCCATGGGAAGTTTCCTGTGTTGTCCTGGTATACTGGTTGCCCGGCGGGGTAGTAATTTCTAAGTCCTCCCACCTGCTGTTGTGTATAATATCCGTATCCTCTCCCTCTCATTATTCCTCCCCGCCCCCTGTTGTAATTATAATACCCAGCTCCTGGTGTTGGGTATCCTCCTCCCATGTTAGTTGTGTATGGTGGGAGTGGCGGCTGCTGTTGTGTTATGATCTGTGATGATTGTATTTGAGAGGGATCTTGTGCAGCCACTACTTGTGTGGGGTTTTGAGTCATTGTTGTAGGTGTGGTTATTAGTGCACCTTCCATCGTATATTTATTAAGTTTTTTCTGTACTAATTTAGCCTCTTCCGTTTTTCTATCCTCTTCCTTTTGTTTCATCTTTTCTTGCCATGTTCTACAATGATGCACTATCGTCAGTTGTATTTCTGGCCATGTTTTTGCTTCCATCCCTACTACTTTCTTCAGTTGTTTCTGAACTCCTTCTGGGAGCCCTTGTATTAGTATGTGGTAAAATATTGCTGGTGTCTTGTCCCATTGCTCTCTAGTTTCCATGCGCCACTTCTCTTGAATTTCCTGGATATAATCAACAGGATCTTCGTTGTCACGCATCTTGCGCGAGGTAATTGCTCCTATGTCTGATGTGTCTGGGTACTGTACCCTCAGTGCCTGCCATAATGCATGCCTGCAGTTTGCGAATGGTGCCCCATCGTGTGATGTGTTTGTTATTGTGACCCCGGGGAAGCCCGCTCTCTTCCAGATGTCATCCGCTGCATCCCCTAATATTGATATTAGAAGGCCCTTTACATCCCCCCACTGCCAACTTCTGTCCTGCAGTGTGTTTTTCCATTTCATATATCCATTTACCCGCACCACCACTTAATGATGGGAGTCTGCACTTTATATTTTCCTTGTCTGCATGCTTCCAGGGTACGTATTGTGGTCTAACCCCTCCCCTCTCCAGGAGTGGCATTAGGTTGTGTCCTTGTTGGCCCTTTGGGTCCCACACAATCGAATCCGTGCACCCCTCCTCTTCTTCTCTATCTTCTATGTCGTCAATGTGGTCCATATTGTACGTAGCTGTTTCGCCTCCCTCTCGTCCCTTTCTTATATTTTTCCCTTTATTTAATATGGGCGTGTGCGTTTGCTCTCTCTGCCTTCGTCCAGGGAGGTCTCTAAGCTTCCCTGCATAGGGTGTCAGTTCGTGTGGGAAGGGTGCTATTCTAGACGGGCACGCCGCACGTAATGAGCGTGAGATAGTGGAGCATGTGGGACGGGATGGTGACGGTGTGGCTGCACGTGTCTGCTTTTTCACTATTCCTTGCTCTTCCTCCTCACTTCCCTCCAGTTCTTCCTTTCTCCTGCATATCCAAGGTGATTTTCCGTTTGTCCGAGTGATGTATAGTTTATCTAAGCTTTCTCTTCCACTCTCCCTCTCTTCCCTCTCTATCCCTCCTTCTTCCTCACTGCAAAAGTCCTCCATTAATGGCAACCCCCAGTCTGTCTTTTTCCCCTTAATCGTTACTGTTTGTAAGTCTATTAAGTCTATTCCCTCATTACCTCCTTTGCCAATAGTTCCCCTTTGTTGTGATGTTGTTGCTACTTCTGTGTCTCTGTATATGTACTTTCTTACTTCACTCTCCCCTCTCCGTTCTTCTCTCTCCCCTTCATTTTTTTTCTCTATTTCCCTACCAATTTCTTCTCTTTTCTTTATAAATTCCTCCATTGCTTTAATACTCATCTTTTCCATTATTCTTTCTTCTTCTCTCTTTCTTTCCCATTTCGCTCTTTCCTGCTCTAATAGGCCCTCTATCATTCTTCTTTCTTCGTATTTCCTTGTCGTTTCTGATAGTAATTCTCTTCTACATATTTCCAATTTCTTTTCTTCTTCTTCTTCTTCCCTCATCTTGTCACGCAGTGCTGCTCTGGATACCCTTTCTGCTGTTGCCTTCACCCTTTCTGCTTCTTTCTTTCTCTCCTCACTTCGTTCCCTTATTTTGTCCAACTCATCCTTGCTTTCTTTCTTTTTTCGTGCTCTCTCTCTTTCCTCTTTCTCGAGCTGCTTGATCAGTGTATTCTGCTCATCCCTTAATTCTGCTAGTCGTTCTTCCAACATCTCTTCCTTCTGTCTTAACAGCTCTTCCCCCTTTCTTTTCCCCTTTTCCCCTTTCCCGTTGCTTCTCCTTGTGTCATCCTCGTCCATTTTCCTCACTACCTCCTCCTCCTCTTCAGTTAATGAACCTCGTAATTTTAGTAATACCTGCGCGGCTACCCACTCATCCTGTCCTATTCCTGCGATCTGTTCCTGGCCAATCCCTCCTTCCCCTGCGGGCATTTTCGTGCAGGCGGATCCCGTCGTGCTATTCTGTTCCCTTCCTGTGTGGCTACCTGAGGCTGTATATGGTGGCGGGCTGTATGGCGGGTTCGAGTACCCCTCAGCCGCCCTCAATTGAACCATGTCCCGTAGTTCTGTTAAAGGATATAACCCCCCTTCCTCCTTTTTCACCACCTTCGCTAGGGGTATATCGCCGGTCTGTTCCTTTTTTATTCCCTTTTCACTTATGTTGTTACTCTTCTCTCCCTCTTCTCCATTCCCCATGTTCTGTGGGCTTTCACTCTCTTTTTCCCCATTCTCTCCTTCCTCTTTAATCTTTTCTTCCTTCGTTGTTCCACCCATAATAAACATTCCGTTTGGTCCTGGTCGGGACCCTTGGAACATTCTCCATAAGTTAAACACCTCCACGTGGTGTGTCAACTTCTTCCCCTTGTATGTGTTATGCAGATAGGTCAATAGCGAATGTTGGGTATATGGATCGAAACTACCATTAGGTGGCCATGGTGTCGTCATTTTGTTGTCCGTCCCCTGTGTCCATTCAATGCTATACTTGATCAGTTTCTCCCTATGGGGCGATAAGGTTTTACATATGTGTTGTAGCGGGGTAGTGAGGGTGTTCCCCCACCCTCCCGATCCTGCCCCGTATGACATGGTAGCTCTTTACTTGTTGTCCTTCCTCTATTCGGTAGCCGTTATCTTTCTGACAGTTTATAATATACAGCCTCTTACCTGGCCCCGTAAATTCGGGGACTTGTGATGGTCCGATAACCAAAAATTAGTAAAATATAGCATTCACGTTTGTATATCCTTTTCTTTCTTATTCACCCTTACGGCCCCCTGCGGCCGAGGCGCACGTAGCCCCCTGCGGCTGCGTGCCCCTTATTACGTTCTTATACAGCCACCCCACTTCCACTTGCTCCTCCTCCCTCCTTTACACTTGCCGTGGCCGGCGTTCTCCGTGCGCAGCCACGCCCCCTTTACCGCCTTTCCCCCGGTCAATTCACTACCGTTTACCTTCTTTTCCACTCCCTTACCACAACGCCCTTCTCCCCCACTTTCAAAAATAAAAATGTCTTGTGCTCGAGATATCCTATGAAAAACCCTGCTGGTGACGTCACCGATTTCTTCAAACTACTGCTAAGTTCTTTACATGTTTTTTTTTTTTTTTCTTTCAAAATATACTTTCAATCCACCCCCGTTAACCCCACAGCTGTCTTCCTGTCACACCTGGAACAAGGTAATCAACAATATAATCGGACTGCGCACACTGCGTCGCCTCGCGTGTGATACGCCCCTCGACAGGAGGGCTTAACCAGCCAATTATCTTCCGTATTGGGCAACCAGCTAGCTACCGCCTACAGGGAACCGTCATCTATCTATCGAGTTTCCTGCTCGATCAATAGGGATCCTCATCTACTCATTGATCAATGATCACCAAATCGTAGGAAACCGCGCACGCACACACACCCTTACACCTGGTCGCGACCTAGGCCAATCAGTGTCTCCGAGCGGTCGCACGTGATGTTTTCGTGCTCCGCCCCCTTCTCTCCCGTAACGTAGCGGACTGCTCTCCCACTTGTCCTGCTACCATTCATTTCATTGCCAACACTAATTTGTCAAACCTTCGCCGCGCACCTGTGCAACACCTCCCACCTCCCGTATTCAATTCCTTCCCCCTCCCTCACAATTTCACATTGCTTGTTGTGCGTGGCACACTCACCAAGTGCTCTTGATGCGGGGCCACTCGACTGCGTGCACCCCTCCAAGCGGCTCGCCACCTCCCCTCGTCTGGACCACGTCTGGACCACGTCTGGACACTCGCCAACCGCGGGCGGGAAGGCCAATATCCGGATTGCGCTGTCCGGTCTTCCCGCAGTTCCGCGATGCAACGGGAGCACTCGGAAAAGATAAAAATAAAAGTAGACCTCAAACAGATCTCAGCAGTGCCTCCAACTTGTCGGGGGGAAATTCTCCCGGGGTCGGCTGAGCCGTCCGCGGACCTCCGGGCAGGGAGGCCCCAACTCCTCCCGTATATCCCAAAAATTAGTATGAGGCACACGCAAGAAGCAAGGTGATTCTACTGTTTATTGAACAAACGGCAGGGATGTGTCAAGGATCGTACGCGTCCGTCCTGACACACACACTTCATCATGGGCTCGCAGGCCCTTTTTACCTTAGTATGACGCGCTACTTGCGTCACCTGGGAAAGTTAGCAAGAAACCTATCGCCACTCTGGATTGGCTCCTCGAGTGGTAGGGTTAGTATACCATACGTATACAGAGCATTGTTAGTGGTTGAGGGTTAGTCAGGTGGTATACTTGGGTTGTCCCTTCAAATTGATACATGAAAATTGTTACATGGAGACCCCTGAGGATTGGTCAATGTTAGTGGCGTCAGTGATAAGAGCCCCATGTTCTGATTGGTCCACACACGAGCCCCCCAGTCTGGGACCATCGCTGTTCCCAGCTCGCGGTGCACCTGTCATTTGCAACAATGTTTCACTATGGGTATGTACAGACAATGTGAGATTTATTCATGTGCTGGAAGGCCGGCTACTCCCACCGCTGCAGATGTCCTTTGAGACGCTTAATAGTATCTGCCTGAGTCTTGAAGCGGGGAATCCAGGCGTCTCCCTCCTCCCGGGCCTCGCACCCTGTCAGGTTTGGCTTGATCACGTGAGGTGGGACCGTGGTTGAGGCAGAATTCGGCACAGTTAATATTGTTTTTTCCACTGTGTGCCTGGCTTGATTGCAGGTGTGACCTTGGCGTCGGCTTGTGGCATGCGAATTAGCAATATTGTGCCCTTGACTGTCTGCTTTCGGCGGGCTCATTCTGCGGGATCAGCAACTGAACTCTGGCTCATTCGATGTTCAAGGGAACTCTTGCTTGAGGGCTACTTGGGCCTGGTGTATAAGTGGAGCCATCTGATACACAGGCGCTTTAGGTTATGGTATCATATTGCTTTATCTCCAGTATCGTGTCTTCATTATACTTTTCATTATTGCGCATGGTTTTAGGAGAAGCGTGAGCAAACTTTTTTAGATGAGTTCATTGTGCGGCTGGCGTTTCTGCATTTTGAGAAGCCTATGTGAAAAATAATGAAGATGCGCGTCTGTGGGTGTGTCCGTCACCTACGTCGTAGCACTGAGTATGTTCTTCGTGTGGATTGGTGTGGGAGTGTCCAGTGTGTATGTTGCACGGGTATTCTGACCGTTGGCTAGGTCGTCATGGCATCTCTAACGATGTGTTGAGTTAGTGCTGGATGATTCAGTCGAGTCCCTCCATGCCGCAGGCGTCGACAAGGGTATGGCAGGCTGGCGGGCACGCGGGTGGGCACGCGGGAGGGCACATCCGTATGTTCTTGTACCAGGGTATTTGGTCGTCTGGTAGATGGGCAAACTCCTCTCGTGGCGGGTGCCTGGGCCGCGATCCTCTAAGCCAGGGGAGGGAGGGGATTGGTGGGAGCCTTTTCTTCCATTCTCCCACTTCAATAGTGAGAGTCAGTGAGGCATGGGGAGCTAGTACTTTTTAGAACACAAGCTTTGTTTGCATGGAGAGCAAGTGCTTTTTAGAACACAAGCTTTGTTTGCATGGAGAGCAAGTGCTTTTTAGAACACAAGCTTTGTTTGCATGGAGAGCAAGTGCTTTTTTAGAAAACAAACTTTGTTTGCATGCCACAATTGCCAGCTACCTGACGTTGTGTCTTAGATGGTAGTCCTCACTTCACTGACGCGCATGCAGAGAGTGTCCTGTGTCGGTCTTTGCCTCCGTATTATGCTTTCCGTGCTACTTAGTGAGCACACAGTGACGATGCTGGTCCAAAGGGTCAGAACCACCTCTGAGTACATCAGAATTGTACAGTTTGGTATTGTTAATCATGAGACTTCCTTCGAAAAGACTTTTACATGACTCCTTATTCTAGAACAGAGGGCTGTAATCAGGGACGTCATTTCACCAAAATGCCAGGGGTATCGGAAGTGACATCACATGACCCTTAACCCCCTTATGACATCACAGGAAGGGATGTCATCTGGCCCCACCCTGAAGTGATATCGCAGGAAGCGATGGAACACGACATTTCACCCGTTGACAAAACAGGAGTGGCATCACATAGCATTGTACACTACGAAAAATATGGTTACGATATCACTAAAATGTGATGTACATTTCATACAAGAATGGATCACTAAAATGTGATGTACATTTCATACAAGAATGGATCGCTGTATGTATCATTAAGATCAGTGTGTATAGGCCCATATTACCAAATTACTGTGAATGCAAGCAGATGTCCGTGACCAAATGATAATGATGCGTTATCATATAGCACTTACGCTTAAGCGCTTTATATATTTATTTATTCAGATTTGTAGAGCGCACATCAGCCCGAGGGCATCGTGGCGCTTGGTACAGACATATATATCTTAGTTACATAAAAGTACATTATATACAGGGGCAAACACAACATTTGTACAAATTTACAGAGCAGTATATTTACATAGGTTCGCGAGTGTCACATATTATTGTGCAAGGAAGGAGGTCTTCAGTTTCCTACGAAAAATCGGGAGTGAGTTCCCCGCTCTAATGTCCGCAGGAAGAGCGTTCCAGGTCTTGGCGGCAATGTAGAGGAAGTTTAGGCCACCGGCTGTGGCTTTTTTGATGCGTGGGATGTGGAATAGGTTGGTGTATTGCGTCCTGGTGGGACGGGAGGAGGAGGGTTTGGAGATGGTCTCTGATAGATAGGACGGAGCGGTGAGAGAGAGGCATTTGTGTGTGAGGGTGAGAATTTTGAGTGTGATCCGCTCTTTGACCGGGAGCCACTTTGACCGGGAGCCACTATATATAGAAAAAATATACACCCAATATCACCCAACCTGTGTTGGTACTCATTTATCGACCTCAGAAGGATGAAAGGCTGAGTTGAGGCGTTTAAGAACAGACTAAATCAGTGATTCACCCCCTGAAGTGTGCCTGAAATAAACCTTTAATGAGTTTAGCAATTACTGTATAGAATTCTAGAAAGACACATTATTTGGTATTCCTATTCTTTCTTATTTAGGGTCAGTGCTGAAAGTGTTAGACTTGTGGCACTCCTGTTCTTATTTTTCTTCTTTTCCAGAAGTGGCCTCAGCCCAGGAGCTTGCAATACAAAAAAAATAAAAAAATACTTTTTCGTTTTTTATTTTAGAGGTCGCAAGGGAGACCTTAGAGGTCGCAGTTGCGACCTCTGGCGACCATGCCTGGCTGTAACCTGTGGCTCTCCAGATGTTTTGGCTACAGCTCCCACAATCCTTTACCATTAACTATTCTGGCTATGGATGATGGAAAACGCCCTCCATAAGATAAGGTGAGCTAAAGGTTGCAGACACCCGTTCTAGAGACATGTCTCAGCAGAAATATTCTCAAATTCTACTACTGTACAGTCAAGTGGTATTGGGATGTCTCTTTCACACCTCCCCTCCACTTGTCTCTTTCCAGACTATACAGTCCTTACAGAACTAGATGAGATTTCTAACGCAGACATGGCACAAATTTAGCAGATTTCATTTGTCTTTACCTATATTTAAATGTATCTTTTTTTAATGAGCCAGCTACTAACGTGTGTATTGTATTGTATAATTTGTATAGCACCTTTTACCATTAGTATGGTCCCAACATGCTGTAGGTTGAACGCCCTAGGGGGACCGAAGTCCAGGTATGGGAAAATTCGACTACTGCTAGTATGCGTGTGTGCATAACGGCCAGTATGAATATATGAAGGCCAAGTCCCTGCTAGCCACCCATGTCAAGTCGGCATGTGGATGGGTGGTGAGAGGCAGTCTAGGGGTATGCGAGAGTAGGATAATTATGTGTGCAGCTATATATCAAATGTTTGACATGAACAATAGCTGCATTCTTATGGCAGAGGTGTTGTGCAAAGTGTTTTTGAGTGGTGTATGATGGCAGATGCATACAGGTCTGAGGCCAAACCTTTGGCTAAATTTCATAGGCCTGGAGTGCAATAGGTTTAAAAAGCATTGGCTTTGACTTAATGAGTGCTGCAGTGCTTTTGGTACATTCAACGTTCACCTAGAATCTTTGCACTAAGTACATACTACTCTAACCTAGATACCATGCACTGGAAAGATTGTATATTCATGAAAATACATCGAAGGGCAGCACGCTGCCCCCCTCCGGCCCCCAAAATAGTTCTAAGTGCAACACATTGCTCACCCCAAAAATAAATCTAGGCGCAACACATTGCCTGCCCCCAAAATACATCATAGGCTAGTCTTCACATTTCTTCTACATGCAATACATAGGCTCCCCTTCACGTTTCTTCTAAATGCAGTACAACAGCAAATCCAAGAACACAGTGCAGGACAACATAATGCCATGAGTAGGTGGTTGAGAATATAGGAGGGGTAGGGTTTTACAGTAATGGCTGTACTCCCCGGCCATACCTATATGTCCCTAATATAGAGGTTTTAAAAGCAAGGTGTATTGTACTAGGAGATGGATAATTGCTACATTTTAATGCTCCAGTCAGGTTATTTTTATTTGATGTGCATACAGAACTAATGAGGATAGTCTGGGTATTTTGGAGGGAATTTGTTTGGAATTGCTAAAACGGCAGGAGCTGATCACAATGGTTGGGGATATGAATGCCATTGATCTATCGTTGGACATGGTGGTTATTTATGGAAACATTTGAAGAGGTATGGCCAAGAAATCTATACTACAGATATATCCAGACTATTCAGTGCAGGATGTCTGGCAGTGCTATCCTGGTCAGGAGGGACAATATGCATTACAAACTATTTAGTAGTAGGCACACATTGATGTTGTAATGTGGCATTTACACCCAATCCGGCACAGCAGAGAGGGTGTTAAGGCCATTAGCACCCCGTGTTACGAAAGCTGTAACCCGTTCAATGAATCAAAAAACTGTCCCAAGATAGTCTTGCCATGGATATGGAATGCAGAGCCCCTCTTCCATTTCCACGGGAACCACGGACCCAGAGCATGAGCGCAGCAGAGGGGCCGTTGCCGCCAATTAAAACAGGTAAATGGGGCCGGGGGGAACAAAAAAATAAAGTTAAGCGCAGGTGGGGGAAAGATGGCGCTGCGGGCAGTGAAAGCAGTCTCCAGGTTCCTTGGAACGCAGGCTGAGATTAACGGTTTCAGCCCATGATCCAAGGAACCTGATTGGCTGCTCCTCCGCACCCCGGGTGCTAATGTTACATCAAAGCATGGTGTATAATCATCTGGACCTCTGTGAATACTATTCTCCCTGTGTGTTTGTGTACACATTGACAGATGCCAAGTGTCAGGTGAGCACACTTGTGGTGGCATTTGAAAGGAAATTACAGGATTCCTGATTCTGTGAGTTGAAGCACACATTTAAGAATACTTTAAATTTAATAATACGTGCCGTGCATTTCCCCTATCTTTGTCTGGAAGATTATGTAAGGGGCAGTAGATATGGAAATTAAGTTTGAATGTCTTATTTATCAGATTTGATGACTTGTCGCTGAAGATGCCAGTGCAGTTTTACAAAATAACAAAGTGGATAGAGAGATGTGGCATGCCCTCCAACATGTCAATCCAAGGGAAAGCCAATAATACTGGCCAACATTAAGGGAATGCAATCGGCTACAAGATCCTTGCTTTATACGCATTGCGGGGGGGAGGGCAGCGTTCAGGTAAGCTCCTTTGTTACCAACTTCAGATGTGTGTAGTGTCTAGACAGGTCGGGGCAGACTGTAATATTATGGACAGCATTTTGAAGGCTTAAGTTACATATAATGAGCAATTCTATCATAAAGAAGATGCAAAGATGGAATCCGTCTATAATCTATTATTGAATTCGTTTTATGTGCCTAAAGTGTGAGAACCTTTATTAATGGCCACGGATGATTCAGTAAAGACATTAGAAATTCAATGGTGGGAGGTGAAAACAATGTCTAGGAGAGTGTACTACCTTTGGAATTGTATACGTCATGTTATGAGTCTTGTCCCGTTCGTTCCCCAGTTGTACTAGCAATTACTGTGTGAGCGGGAGTACCGGAATCCTGGTCAAGGCCAAAGAAACAGGAAATGCAGCAAGGTTTGTGCTTCGTACAGACAAATTTTACATTTGAACACTGACTCAACGGTATTTGGCTGATAATGTACCTGTCATGGTTTCTTGCTGGTCTCAGATCGTCAAAGTGGTTTGTTCCAGGGCACTCCACTGTTGAGCATGTTAAGACAGTGGTAGCACTGGCGTATATAGAACCAATGGAAGGGAGTCCTTTAACTGATATTTCACGGGATGCCAAAAAGGCCTTTGATAGGGTGTCCTGGCCCTTTCAATTAGTTGTGTTGGTTACCTTCAAAATTAGCATATTTATGTAATGGAATTAGGTCATTATAGCATAGACATTTTGCTAGAATGATAATCAACTGGCAAATGTCCTGGGAAGTGCTTTAAAAATAGCCTATCAGGCATGGATGCCTTGTTCCCTCTCCTTTGTTTTTTTTGTTTTTTTTATGGAGACTTTTCTTACAACAATTGTGTGGAACTAGGGCATGCCTCAGTGTATAGCTAAAATCAATGCAGCTGTGCAGGTGGTTGCATACACAGACAGCAGTGCAGTGTGTATAGGCCATATGGCTAAGGCTACACCAGCTATTTTAATCACCTATGCTAAGGAATCCATCCATATTCGGAGCACTATCTATACATAGATAATAATAATAATAATAATTTATTTAATGTGATTTAGTTTACATAATAACCTTTACACATAAAAAGATAAAAGATGAAGAAAAAGAAAAGAAATACATAACATGTATAGTATAAAACCGTACCAATATAACAATCAAATACAGTTCTTCTGATACAAAACAAAACTTAATAACTTAATTTTCCATCTCACACTTAGAATAGCATATTTCATATTTTCCATCAAACTGCTTTCCAAAAGTAAAAACTTAAAATCCTGCCACCCCTCAGGGTCCTTATACCAACTATGGCTTTATAAATCACCCCTTGTCCTTTTAGTTGATATCCTCGTAACTTTGGCAGAAACTAAAACTAGCCAACCAAGTGACATTTCAAATACCTTTTACCAATCTACACTAATATTGGGGATGTCCCGGGCCCTTATAGTGATATACCCAGTTTAGCTTCTACCTTCAACCAGATGTTATAAAGGGCAGTTAGCAAGCGCATGCTCTTAGTATTTGTACAATGTATCCAAAAGGAAATCTCCCCAATAGTGTCCCAGTTGTGCACATAGTTGCCAACGTAATATTTAATTACATTGGCCATAGCGTGGCATTCAGTCAACACATGCTTGGCCGACTCGGGGATTTCCTGAATATTGAAGAGACGGCAAAAACGCTGTTCCAATGGGAATTTATCCATCACCCCAGTAGTTGTCTTGATGGGGAGCTGTTCCAGCCTTAATAGGAGAATACATCTTCTAAGTCTCTTAGAAGGACATAGGTTCAGATATTTCTGTGGGTTCTTAAATGTATAGAGTCTACACTGTACAATTTGGTACCTTTTTAACCTACGGAGATGGTCCAAATTCTCCAACCAATCCAATAGGTCTACCCGTCGCCCTAATGCACTCTGCATTACTTCTGAGAAACATCCCTCCTGGTGAGACCAACATATCCTACAAAATATTTTCCATATATCATGTCAGCAGGCAGGTAGTACTTTCTTTACTCATTTCTTGATGGACTGCAGCAAGCAATGCATTTTCTGCTCCACAGATCATTTTTAGATATAACCCAGCCCTCTTCTTCAGAACTAGAGCTTTTAGGGAAATCAATCCTAGCTCAAGCCTTATCAGGGCCATACGAATACAGGCCGGGAGACCTAACATCCTCCGCCAAAATTTCTCCTCAATAACCTGGAGCCAATTCAGGTCAATTTGATCCAATGCTTCTAGGCCATATGTCATCATGGAGGACAATACTTGAATATACAATTGACTGGTTCCCCATAGTGTGTAGCCTCCCTGCTTTATGGTAAAGCTATTGAACAATGCATAATTTGGGCTGCCTTAATAGCATGTCTTTGCTTACATGTGGTAATGTCACTGCTAGGTTCGAAATCGATTCCAAGATATCTATACAGCGGGACATACACATTTTCAACATTACCAACAAATAGCTTAACGTGCGCCGTTTTTTTACTTGCATATCTTATAACTTGGGTTTTCTCTAAATTAATTGTAAAGCCGTTCCTTCACGAATACTCCCAAAGTGCAAAAGCAGATCTACGTAACCCGCTGATGGTATGGCCAAATATGACTAGGTCGTCTCAGTAGGCTAAGACCAAAAAGGAGGCTTTGCCAATTCTCGGAGGACAATTGTTAGCTAAAGTTAATACAGCAGGTATGTCATGGACGTATAAATTATAAACAAGGGGGGCAGTAACTCAGCCCTGTTTAACCACTCTGTTCTGTGGAACCTCTTCAGTCATATGGCCTTCCTGGTCAAATTTCAATCTCACAGTGGTATTGTGATGTAACAACCTAAAATAATAGAGAAGGTCGTCGGGACAGCCCAACATCTTTAGCTTCAACCACAATTTACCTCTTGGGATGGAATCAAATGCAGACTTAGAATCAATGTATAATGCATATAGGGGTGGTTGCCCACTCTTCCGCGCTATAGTTCGCATAATGTCCATCAGCAAGAGAATCTGGGTGGTAGAATAGCCTTTTCTAAATCTGCTTTGAAACTTACAGAGGATGTTTGACTGGTCCACCCATATCTGGAGTGTTCAAGGCGATTTTCCTTTTTAAATACAGGAATTAAGATCACCATCTGCCAAGAATACGGCACTTTACCCTCAGTTAGTTTTTTCTTAAACAGGATGGAAAGCAATGTAGCCCAAAATTCGGGCTGGCACTTGATGAGTACATTAGCCAGCCCATTGGGTCCAGGGGCTCTAGAATATTTCAACAATTTGATCTCGACCAAAAGCGTAGCATATGATATATTAATGGAGGTTTCCGATAGAGCATTCCCCAACGGAGTTGTTTCCTCCAAATAAGTGATTGTGTTACGATGTAGATAATACAGATATAACTACAATTTAGAACTTTTTCTTATGACATCTCCCTATAGAAAAGAACTGGATGACTATTTTGCAGTTCAGTTATATACATCAGTGTTGATACAAATCTGGCATGTTGCTTATGACAAGATGTGGGGAAATGAAAATCATTGAATTAATTATAATCCCTGAAAATTGCTATTAACAGCTACTGATTTTTAGCCTGCCTCATCGAAAACCATGTGCAAATCAGGTTTGGTTGCACCCTTAAAGGGACAGTCCTGACCGCACTGCTTGGTGGCATCCCTTCTACACCAGGCCATAAGAAACTTCAACATTGTTTTGGCCTCATTGAGTTTCATTACTGGGGTGTGGCTTTACGCTTGCGACCCACATCAAGGCATACCAGTGCCACTAGGGTGATTTATGCAACACTGATAACTGATGGATGGCGAAGCATTGAATTACTCATTACCAATGCCAATAGCTCTGAGCAGCCTTCCAACCCAAACGTTTTAACTTTGCTGTGCCGTTACACAAGCATAAAAAACATATACAAATCAGGCTTCTTTCTACCACAAGAGGATTAGTCAAGCACAAACTGCTAAGTCACATCACTTCTGGAAAAGACAATAAGCATGCACGGACAGGTTTCTTATTAGGCATCATGAGTGAGATGTAGCTTGTAACAGGGACTAATGTCTGGCAGAGAGTCTCCCAGGACCCCCCTTGTTATTTGCATATTTGAAGTAACTTTGGGTCTCACCCTAAGTTACTAGGGGAATCCAGACGTGGACCCCTTACTATTCTTAGAGAGGCACAGCTACACCCTACTGATGAGGTTCAACCAGACCGAAACACGTGTCTGCGGTTGCTGTTGGTACTCTTGTTCAGAGGAGAATTGCCTAGCATTTTGGTGCTGGACTGCCCCAGGGCAGGACAAAGACTGATATGTTTGGGATATTTCTCCTCTGTGAAAGATAGTGAGCTAAAGACTCTGCGTAAGGCTCTTGTAACCAGGACTAATGTCTGGCAGGGAGTCTCCCAGGAACCCCCTTGTTATTTGCATATTTTAAGTAACATTGGGTCTCAACCATAGGGGAATCCAGATGTTGACCCCTTACTATTCTTAGAGAGGCACAGGCTCTTGTAACCAGGACTAATGTCTGGCAGAGAGTCTCCCAGGACCCCCCTTGTTATGACCAAAGTATTTATGACAGGGCCAGAAAAATGCAGACCCAGCCCTGGGTGGGGAAAATGCATGGAAATATAAAAGTTTTAGATCAGTATTGTGGTCAACTTCAGATTACAGGACCAAATGCCAGATGTCAGTATGGCCTCATGGCATCACAGGTCCGAGGTGTCCAGTCTGCTGCATGATAAGGAACTCCTCACCCCATCAACTTTCAAAGAACAAAAGGCTAATGGCCCAAGTGTCTGCAGCAGTTCAAGAGAAATTAAACCTATGAGGCTCTGGGTCACATGCTTGCAGAGAAATGAAACTTACATTGTGAAATGAGACTTAAGATGTTCATACATGCTGAAGATTTTCCATTAGATTAAATGGACTTTCCTAACTAGTGACCTTCTCAGCAACTAGAAGTCACACTGCGTCCATTCATATGTCATTTTAAAGATAAATTCAAGGCAATTGTGTTGAAATATCTACATGCAACTTATGGAATTGCAAAAGCAAGCTAAAATGTGTTTCTGGCTGCCCCCAAAAATGTCCTGAATTTAAGATCTGGTGAGCTGATGGGTCATAACATTAGGTATCTGGAGATATGATATGATATGACATTTAAAACACACCTGTACACAAGTGTTTCATGTTCATAACTATGATACTTTTAGTGAAAAGGGCAAATAATCACAGCATGCCTGAGCAAGTGGGTGCCAAAATGAAAGTAAGCTTCACCAATCCGTCATGACGAGAGGGGTATTAATATCTATATATCATGGCATGTGTTGGTAAAGTACAGTATTTGGAATCTAGGGACTTTTTGAATGAACTTGGACATGGAATAAATGTGAATCTCAAAGGGGAGTTGCGATATTTCTGTTCTAGACTCCTGAACCAATCCATAGAGAGGGGCTGGACCTGGGGGTGGAGAGAAATGTAATTGTCCAATCCTGGTTGCGAGATCATAAGTTAGCAACACCTAATGTTCACTTTCCATGGGAGGGGCATAGAGAGTAAAAGGGTCTTGCACTATGGAAAAGGGTAACTAATAAAGCAAGTGGGGAAAAAAACACCAACTTTTTTGACTTGCGCCCAAACAGTAGTTGTTTGTGGAGAAAAAGTCAGGGTGTCGCAGATTCGGGAGGAGCAGAGGTCAGAACCCCACCTTTCGCAATCACAATGAATGAGGCTCCTCCAATGATTGATTCTGCGCCACACACAACAAATTGTGCTTGAAATAGGTGGTTATTTAATGATCAAAACAAGAATCAAATGAAAATTGTCCTATTTTTGCCCATAGGTGACACGTGTTTCGGCAAGTACAGCATTGCCTTTTTCAAACCAGGGATGACAAATTAATACTTCAAGTCGACTGAGAGCATACTGAGATGATGAAAGACGTAATACCCGGGCTCAATCCTGCTGAAGATCTCGTTCGGACGGCTCGTCAGCTGCTGACCATCTCTAGTCAAAAAACACTATGGAAAAGGGGACAGCTGCTGAAACATCATCTGGATGGAAATATTGGAAGAGGGCTTGAGATTTCCATTACTGCGGAGACTAGAAAACAGAGGTTGTGATACTTCCCTGGAGCCATAGACTGAAGTGTTGGCCAGAATCTTGTTTTTTTTTTTTCTAAAAGCGTAGCCCTGAACACTCTCCATGAGTGCCAAGCCCAGAGATTTCCAAAGTAAGTGATTGTCCAACAAAATGTCAGCGTGGGGATCTATTTAATTAACCAATTCCCTTTTATTAGTAGGTTCTCTTCCATTAATGGGTGGGGGGTAAAAGTGTGTAGACCCTTAGCATATTTGACTGTATATTCATTTAATGTATTCCCAAATAGATTGAAGCAGATGTAAGAATTCAAATCCTTTACCCTCTCTCGTAGCGGGAAGATGCAAGATAGTCATGTAAAAGAATTGAGGTGCCTTGATTTTTCCTGTTCACAAATGACTTCTCTAATGAAAAGGGGGTCCTTCCCTAAATCGAAAAGCTCAACTGATACTCTTTACCAAAACCAAATTGATGATTGTCACCATCCCCAAATCTTGCCTTTAAAACAGAAATGTGTTTGTTCCATCCCCAAACCTTGCCTTTCAAACCAAAAAAGACTTGTACCTAAACAAAATTCCCCACTCAAACCCATTCCCAAATACATGCTTTTAAATAAAAGGCATCCTTATCTTAAAATGAAATTCCCAATTCTCACCAGTCCTTCAACATTGTATCTAACAAAGGGGTGCCCTTGGCCCCAAGCAAAACTCCTAAACTGTCCCCACTCCCTAAACCTGGCCTTTAAACAGAGGGGTGTTGTGTATCACTGCTGCACAGGCATTGGTGTTTAGGGCAGCAGTGTTTTGCACAGAGAAACTAGTGTAACTTCCAGTGAACAATAAACACTTTCTCCTGAGAATGAGTAAGTGACCGTGATAGCATAAGGATTTTGCATGGCTTTTGGGTGAAAAGGAAACAGGGTGCTACTTGCCACATGCATGTATTCAAAACTATGTTTCCAAACCTGCAAGCAATTTCAAGAGGACAGGGAAATTAAACTAACAAATGTTGCTGTAAGATTGCTTCGTAAATATAAATGTGTATGTGATTTAAAAATATACCCTTACCAAGAAGTGCTGATGTTAATGCTCTAGTCATGTTACTAACTATTCTTGAATGTGACAAAAGGGGTTCGTGGGACAAGAGGGTTGAACAGGTTATTTAGCCCGTGTTCCATGTTTGTGAGACAAAAGTAAATGCAGAAGAAGTGCGTTTTAAAAGTAACATCCTAAACCAAGTGTTTTGTAATTGAAGCTTTGTTTTCTGCCACCGTGAAGGTGGCATGTGTGTTTAAATAATGTAAGAAAGTTGAGGTAGCTGTATCATAACATTTTGCATTATATTGTCGCCACACTTATTGTGCGGCACCTTCATTGTCAGTAGAAGAAGTCTCTGGCTGGAGTGTGCTGTGCCATAAAATCCAGTACAAAGGGATAAGGACTGGGTGGGGCTTCCACTTTACTCTCCCCAGTTTTAAGGTCTGCGGGGAAGGCAGGGCCATCATCATTATCCGCTTTCAGGGAAGCAGACATTCCCCTCGATATTAAGGAATTGGAAAAGTGGTTGATTTCCCCAAGGATGTCGCTCCTTATCAACATGGTACCATTATCTGGTTCACTATTTCTAGGTTCATCAGAGATCTCCAATCCCTGTAAGATACTGAGGGGTGTGTCTGGGATGAATATATATTTGCCCCTCCTGATCTCTGGGATGAATATATATTTGCCCCTCCTGATCTACAGAAAACTGTCCTAGATAGAGGCCAGACTCTTTCCCAGAGGGCTTTGGCTTGGGCTTAGCAATAGACAAGGACCCAGAAGATGGGGTCAACCTTTAGGTCAACCATTCCATCCTGCTCAACCACCTCCATGATAACCTGGGTATCACTGATCAGGCCCTGGCCTGGCGGACCTCTTTCCTCTACAACCGACCCTTCCAGGTCCAACTGGGTTCCTTCCTTTTCTCTATCTCACGCTCCACTTGTGGTGTTCCCCAGGGGTCTAATCTCTTTTCAACCAATATCTGGCACCCCTTGCCCACTGCATTGCTGCTCTCTGTTCGAACTTGCAGTGCCATGCGGATGACACTCAACTCATTTTCAGGCTCCCCTCTGTCACCTCTTCTCCCTCTCTCATCTCTGACTGTCTATCGGCAATCCAGGAGTGGTGTGCCGCCAACGACCTCTGCCTTAATGCCAGTAAGCCAGAGATCTTCCTCATCGGCACTCCTGCACCTTCCTTTTCTGTCACTCACTGGCCAGCCTGCCTTAGCCCTCTTCCTGCTCCCACCTGTGAGGCTAAGAACCTCTGGGTCATCTTCGACTCCATGCTTACCTTTGCTCCACATCTCTCTGACGTCTCTAAGAAGTCAAACTACCAACTGCACCTCCTCAGAGGTATTCTTCCTTTCCTCTCCTTCCCCCAGAAGCTCACTGTCTATAGAGCTCTGGTGCTCTCTAGGCTGGACTACTGCAACAGCCTCATTCTAAATCTGCCTGCCACTTCTCTCCTCCCTCTGCAACTCATCCAGAACAGCACTGCGAGACTTGTCGTTGGCCTCATGCCCAGGAATCGTATCTCTCCAGCCCTGAAATCTCTTCATTGGCTCCCAATGGCTGCAAGGATTAAGTTCAAGACCCTCTGCATTGTCCACATAGCCTTCTGGAGCCTGGGTCCACAATACCTTCAACTCTCCCTTTGGAAATACCTTCCTGCTCGAGCTCTTCACTCCTCTACCTCCAGCTCCCTCAGGGTCAGTCGCTTCTCCAAGCAACAAGTTGGTAGATCTCTTTGTTTGGCTGGGGCCTCCCCCTGGAACAGCCTCCCTGCCTCTCTGAAACTTGAGGAGAACCATCTTCGGTTCTGGAATCGCCTCTCTGAAACTTGAGGAGAACCATCTTCGGTTCTAGAAACACCTCAAGACCATCCTTGTTGTTTCTGCCTTCTCTCTTCCTCTCCCCTGCTGATATCTGTCTTTTTCTACACTTGGCACTTGGCTACCCCCTAATTCTGGTCTAGATCCCTGCCCACTGAGCAGCATACCTGCACTGCCTCCTGGCAACCCTTGCACTTGGGTCTTTATCTGCAACCCTACAGTCGCCTTATCTGTACTTATTAGACACCTGTTGTCTGCGCTTAATTCTTGCACTTGCCACCTGATGGCCGCACTACATGTTGTTTTGTTCATGTGTTCAGCACTTTCCACTCCTCAACTGCCCTTTAACTTTTCCCCTTCCCTCTCCCTTTCACTTGCGCATTCTCAATGTCACTGGGCCTAGTAAGGTCGTTGTTTTATCCTCTCTTGTACCCCTCCCTTTCCTCATCGTGCTTTGAAATACTTGTGTATGGGCGTGATATAAATAAAATATCATATCATATCACTATCATATCAAGATGGTGTCTTTGGTAAAAAGGGACCTTGCTTTTCCTGATCTCCTGTCTCTGATGGACAAGACATCTTACTCAAAGACAAGCGCTTGGGGAGACTGATATTTTCCCTGATAGAGGACCCACTTAAAACGTGGCCATTTTGGAGGTCCGTATGAGGTATCAATACTGGTGGCTCAGACGGTCTACTATCCTCTAAGTTTAATATGTTATTTTTGTTTACCTTCGGTTCCACCTTCCGAAGAGAGAAATTCTTTACAGATATAGGGACCTCAGGAAGATGATTATATTCTCCTGAAGACTTATCCTTAATTTGATCACACTTGACCTCACTCCCTGTGGAATGAAGACAATGTTCTGGGGTTCCCCCCTTTTCAAACAGGTTCCCATGGTAATCTCGCTTATTTTCTCCACAGGTTTTGTCAAAGGAAAGTTCCCAAAGAAGTTCATGCATCAGGCTTCCCATTAACTCACCCCTTTTGATTTTAATTGGAGTTGAGGACAAATTCAAGAGAACACATTTTAGTTCTTGCCCACATGAGAGGAGGGGTAAAATCTTTAAATCTCTTTCTCTGTGGGTTTCAATATAGATGGAAGCATTTTTGGGGAAGCTCATCTGTAACTCCAAAGAAAGTACTAATTGGTCTCTACATGTACCAAATGTTTGTGGGGACAAAAAAGATGGTAACTGTTCCCCTCTATTAATTTCCTTCGGGGAAGAATAGCCTGTGGGGTTAAGGGGTGAAAGGTGACCCCTATCCTATATTTTGAGTCCCCGTGGGTTTTATCAATTTATGTCTCATGGGAAAATGATCAGCTGTTTCAATACAAAATGTTAAGTACTTTCTCTCTGGGTCTCTTTAACAAGGGGCTAGAGGTTAGAGGATGCTGTTCCTTATCGTGATGGGGTCCCATTTTGGACACCATATGACAGACAGGCATCGAGAGATGACATAGACAGAAGGTATATTCAACAATAAAATCTTTATTAAATATCAGGATGGGTGTAATGCCCAACTTGCCCTGTAGCTATGGTGTGGATTACCTTACCTAAAGAAACTAAGGAAAGTATATGTCCATGAGTCCCAATTAAAGGAGAGTTCCGGGACTTTTTTTTTATTGTCCCTACGGGTCGGCCATGTGTTTGTAAGCATAAATCGGTAGATCGTAGGAAACTTTCCTATGGACCTTACCCGACTTTTCGCCCCTTATCGCACTCGAAATCAGCCTCCATTTTGTGATAATCCTATCATTCCGCCGCATCGACCTGGCTCACCTGCCTTTGCGGCACTAAATCAAATCCCCCGCCCCTGAAACAGACTTTATCAAAACATTCATATTCCCCGCCTCTATCCGTGACGTGACTGTGCTGCGTAGGCAAACGCGCCCAGGCGTCTTCTACGCGACTCCACACAGACCCCGGAAATCAACACAGATCAGCTCACAATACAGCGCACCACAATTCGGAATATGAAACTGTACTTTGAAATCAAACCGCAAGATTGTAAATGTGGTAAAGTACATTTATTTGACATCAAATGTTTAGAGAATATTCAGCGATTTGCATTTTTATTTGCTCATGTTCCAAAAAGTTCGTATTGAGGAACGCGATGGTCCTTTGCTGTACACAGGGTCTTAGAGCATCTCACAATACAGCACCACAATTCGGAATGTGAAACCGTGGTTTAAAAGCAAACGGCAAGATTGTACATTTGGCAAAGTACGTTTATTGGACATCAAATGTTTAGAGAATATTCAGCGATTTGCATTTTTCTTTGCTCTCGATCCAAATTAGTTCGTCTTGAGGGAAGCGATGTTCGTGTGCAGTACACAGGGTGTTGGTTTACGATAAAAATAAGCTCTTCTGTCGCACTGATAATCGCATGGCTGTTCCAACAACGAGGCGCTAGGCCACCACAATGGTAGGTATGTTGCATCTAACCGTTAGTACCGCGTAAGGGCATACTTGTACTTGGCGATCGTCCCATAAAATGGTCAGGGTGGTAACGTTGTTCACGCGGAGAAGCAACTGGCGGCTGTAGAAGCCGTCCGCCGGTGTCTGGTACTCGTGACACAGACAGTAGTGAATGATGTACCTAAAAACATAAAAAATGAAATTAGTCTCACCATCAGATCCTTATTAAAATTATTCATTTCATAGCGAGGACAGCGCTACTGGGTGTACACAAGTGTTTAAAGGCGTGGCGAGGCATGGAGGGGGGGGGGAGTGCAGGTGGAGAGTGGAAGGGCCCAGGACTGAGGTCGCAGACAGTGGACCAGTTGTAGCAGGGGAGAGGGAGAGAGAAAGCAGAAGCAAAGAGGAAGGTTTTGAGGTGCTTCAGTAAAAGCAGATGTTTCTCCTCAAGATAGTGCGCGGTAGAAAACAATATGCCACATAGAACGAACAAGTACAACTGAACCCGTCTTTAAAGCCACTGTATAGTAATGAAATTGCGGTATAAACTCATCAAAAGTTACTTACATTATATTTGCATTTTCCATTGTGTCTCTGTGTAGGGCAGACCCGAAACACCACTCCTTCTTTGCCGACGTTACTTCTTCTAATGAACGTGGCTCATCGTTTCGTTTCTGAAATTTTATTCATTATCTTTTCTTAGTCTTTCAGGATGGTCCCGGCCTGTCAAGGTCAAATCACAATAGAACCTTATATTGGGTCGTGGGCCGTTCCGCCACCCGAGCAAAACATCAAAGCAGCTGACCTTCACTTTGAGCGAGCACACATTTCTAGTTAGCTGCAGTTAGTTTTAGGGACATCTTGTCTGCGTGCCTTTTTTTTTATTGTCCCTATGGGTCGGCCATGTTTTTGCAATACGGAAACATTCTATAATTTTTGTAAAAATGATTTATATTACTGTTTGGTTTAATTGCAATGGGCCTGCAACATGAGGAGACTCGAGAGAACAGACAATCAAATTACAATCATTTAAACCGTGATGTGTATTTCTCAATGAGCTCTGCTTTAGGTGGACATGGAACAGAGGCAATGTTGGGTGGCAATGCAGTTGTCCCCTGCATAGGTTCGTTCACCACTCCATGTATGTGCCTATCGAGGACATCTACGATAAGTCTCTCAATAAACTCATATTGCATATCCTCAAACACTGGTTTGATCACCCATTGTTTACTTCTTTTAGTGAAGGCCTTATTGTAGCGAAGCGTCCCTAAAGTTCCGGTCGTCCTACTTTGTTGACGGCCAACATTATGGTTATGTGCCAAGACCGCTAAAAGAGTCCGATTTATCATGCCTTCCATGCCAAAATGCAATCTTTTGGGCCTGTACTTGAGGCACATATTGTGGAACACCTCCAAATCTCCTGTGTGGCAGAATTCCGTGAGTCCCCTCAAAGCTTTTGTTATAGTTTTATCAAATACAATCTTTTCAATGGCTTTGTGAGTGGGTGATGAAGGAATCAACCACTTCTTCTTCCGTGCCTCCTCTGTGGACAAATGGCCATGTTCACATTTGTGGAAATGCTCATTTGTCGACCATCGATGTACGTTGCTACAGTGCAACATTACTGACCGCCATTTTTCCAGTAGAATTTCCAACGACCCTTCACATGTTTTTGAGCTCCACCAAAGATGGTTGCTGATTGACTTGGACCACTGTGAAATACCTTGCAATTCTTTTTTTTTACCTGCAGCAGACAATTTTTTATTGATTGATTTTGCAAGATGCCAAACGTCAAATTGGTGATTTATATTTTTGTACTGTTCTCTCATTGTCTTGGCAATTGAAACGTGTCTGTCCGTGGCTATCAGGTCGATCACCATTCCCCGCGATTGTAGTTCTTGCAATGATGCTACAAAGCCAACTTTCTCCATGGCCACTGAGGATGTACTTTGTGACACCTGCACGACCACCGAACTCACAATTTTCTTACTTTCCATGTCCTGAAAGTGGTAGGTGCAGTACTTGGCTGAAAATCCTGGGCTGTCGCACTGTCCATCACCGGCTAGCCTGAAGCGTTTGCCCGCGAATGTACTTTCCATTGACATTTTTTCCATTCTCCAAGCTTCGCTGATGGCTGGAAATAGATAATCGGTTTGGTATTTGTAGAACTGACTTTTCGCAATGAAATGGATTCCCACAAACTGAAAGAAATACTGTAACTTTTTAAAACTTGAACCACTAAAAAGTGCGGCCGCTGCACAAAGTAGATTGCCTGCTGGCAGTTGCCCCAGCATGGGTTGTGCAGACCATGCGAACGGATGATATTGTGTACAGGTGGCATGTATTTTAAGGTTAGTGCCTCGAATTGCACGAGTCACATTAATCAATGGCTCCCCACATACTTCCCCACCAACCGAATGCCCACATTTCATCATCATAATAATATCCATCAAACAGCTATCGAATACAATGAATTTGGCCTCTTTCCTTATACTTTCACTCTGCATCCCAGCTGGTTCGGCCTGTAACGTTGAGGACATGTCACTCGCATGAAAGGTACAATCTCTGATATCGTCTTCCGCTATGCTGAGTGATATTGATGGTGTTTCATTGTCGTCCACGTCATTCTCTTCCATTGCAACATCTGTTCCTTGTCCGGAGATGGGAGAAAAAAACAATGTCTTCAACTTTCGCGCGCTCTTATTTTTTGCGGGTGTGGATTCTGTGAATTGATCTCCGACTGCATCCAAACTACCAGGAGGACATTCACTATCAATGGCTGGTGGTGGTATAGCTCCGTTGTCAATCACTTCATATTCTTCCCATTGGCACGATGCATCTCCAGTCTCAAGTCCCTGCCAAAAGGTTTGACAAGCAACATCTCTCGTTCGCTTCACTGTCTGTGTAGATTTAGTTCTTACACCCACTCGCAACTAGAGGACAGATTAGAAAAGGGATGTTCAGTTTAAACACAACTTACAGTATTGAACTATTGACAGTGAAAGACAACATAATATAGTGAACAGGACACTAACCTTCTTTTGCTTTCTTTTCTTTGAAACTTTCTTGCCTCGAACTTCAACATCTGGACGCTGTTGCTCCGACTCGTGTGTGCATGTCTCCACTTCCTCTCGCGCTGCAACGACTATATTTTCATGATAAGCACATCCATCACTCACTGAGGCTCCATCGACTCCCTGAAACATAGAACTTTCATTAGTATGTATAATAATATTGAAAACACAAAATGTACTTGGGGACCAATACCCATACGTACATCTCAATAGCAAAACACGAATGAACGCATTGTGTAGAACATTCAAACGACAATAGTTCACGCATTGTTGATCTAGTTAGATTGAACTGTCAAGATCCATACCTCGGGCTCCGCATAGACTTCCATTGATGATATTATTGAAGATGACGCTTCAGCAACTCCCTGAAACACAGTAATTGCATTAGTATGCTTTTCTATTTTGTTAAAAAGAACATAAACTTTGAGCAGGCGTCAACGGCTCATCTAAATAGACCTGCACAAATGATCAGTTGTCTAAAATAAATAATGGATATGTAAATATGATTCGATTTGCTCGATCGTTGGAAGTGTCACCACCCAGAGATCTGCATCAACTACTAGGGGTGATGTTCTTGTAGAAGAAGCTCCGTCATCTCCCTGAAACATAGTACTTGCGTTAATAAAGAAGGAAGTATAGCGGATGTAATCACGTCATATGATTTCGCTTGATCGAACTGTCAGTATCCATACCTCGAAATGCATAAGAACATCAAGGGACGATGTAACTGCGGTGCACACTTCTGCAAGCTGTTGCGCCGACCCGTAACTGCATGCTCCCCCTTCTACTTGGACTAATGCTCCATCGACTCCCTGAAACATAGGACTTTCATTAGTAATGAACACAATATTGAAAAAAGAAGACAAATAGGAGGGCGACGACAGAAGGACATATCAATGGCTAAAAACGAAAGAAACGTACCTCGAGCATCTGAGTGACATCTACGGTTGTCGTCAATGCGTTGGACTCCTCAGCATCTCCCTGAAAGACAGTACTTGCATTATTTTGGATAACAATAATTATAACTGAAAACAAAGACTAGAGGACGAGTACAAGGGTGTACCATTAGGTAAAATAATTACACGATCAATTAAAACTATTGATTTACATGCCTAAAACAAGTCAGTGTCAGAATAGCTAAGTAAGATTACCCGATAGGCGCTTGAAGTGGCTGATGACTGCAATAACGACACGGATGGAGAATCTTCCGCCTTCATATTGAGTGGATACATAAATGGGGAAATTATTGTTAGCTACTGCTACACACTACCGCAAGGCCGAGAACTAGATCCGTAAACTTGACTCACCAGTGGAGGCATGTGGACGAATAGAGTGGGAATAGCGGTTGAGAGCAATTTTCGCCTCGCTCGCGGTGTTTTCTTCTTTATTAGCAATGATGTGGAGTACATGTCTGGGCTAAAGTGCCTGCTGCAGATGCGGTATCGATCACCCCTCTTGTCCGCAAAGACTTCTAGGACTCTACTTTCTAGCTCAGAGGCTGGATATCCGCAATATCGGACCCATCCTCTTATCTGATCTATTGTCTTAGGGAAAACATGCATTATAGTACCTTCAGATTTGTTATGGGTCTTCGAAGGGCAACCGCCAATGGAACAGGCAGGCATTATGGAAAGTTCTGAAAAGTAAAGATCAACAATTCTCTATGAATACCAATGTGTTAAAACAGTAAATGACACATAAAAGGTTCAATGCAAGGTCCGTTTTGGTTCTTGGAACTATACACGTTATTCACATGCGGATAAGTATTTCAATAACTTTCAAAAAATAGAAAAAGTAATTTGACTAAACTCAGAACATGTGACTAGTTCCTTGCATGTACTGTCGTGAACGAAAAGAAAACATGGATGCAATTTGATGACTACTAGCAAATAGATATAAATTAAAAAATTGGACGCAAAATGATTATGGTACATGGACTTACCTTGACGAACAAACAGTTAGATGCAGGGATCAGAGTAGTTTCTTGTCGTAGAACAGGGAGCAGTTCACAGGTTGCAAACTGACGAGTTTGCTCAAAGTGGTCACGGAAGTTCACAGAGACGAAGAGCAGATAACCAGCACCTTCACGGGTTGACTAGCAAAGCGCAAAGAAGTTCTCATTAGAAATATGAGGTGGGTTATAAAGAATTCGAACCAGGGGTGTGTTTGTGAATGAATGACGTGTATATGTCGTGGCATTATGTGGATTGCAGGGGGCCGTCCAGCGTGAGGGGGATGCTTGGCAGGAGACACGGGGTCTGGAGGTAGACATGGGAACAACAAACCCATGCTCTATAGACCACTTTGAAGTGTACATGGTCTTTGGCACCTCTTGGCCTTTATCGCTCCCTGACAGCTCCACTTGCCAGCAGCTCAAGTACCCCGGTGCGAACTGCCTTTGATAGGGCGGGGGGTGGATCGGGGCGGTGGTCGTGCAGACAAGACACAGGAAGACTCGTGAATGGAGACACACTTATGTGGATTGCAGGGGGCCGTCCAGCGTGAGGGGGATGCTTGGCAGGAGACACGGGGTCTGGAGGTAGACATGGGAACAACAAACCCATGCTCTATAGACCACTTTGAAGTGTACATGGTCTTTGGCACCTCTTGGCCTTTATCGCTCCCTGACAGCTCCACTTGCCAGCAGCTCAAGTACCCCGGTGCGAACTGCCTTTGATAGGGCGGGGGGTGGATCGGGGCGGTGGTCGTGCAGACAAGACACAGGAAGACTCGTGAATGGAGACACACTTATGTGGATTGCAGGGGGCCGTCCAGCGTGAGGGGGATGCTTGGCAGGAGACACGGGGTCTGGAGGTAGACATGGGAACAACAAACCCATGCTCTATAGACCACTTTGAAGTGTACATGGTCTTTGGCACCTCTTGGCCTTTATCGCTCCCTGACAGCTCCACTTGCCAGCAGCTCAAGTACCCCGGTGCGAACTGCCTTTGATAGGGCGGGGGGTGGATCGGGGCGGTGGTCGTGCAGACAAGACCCGTTTGCCGCAGGGCCTCACCAAGGAGAGGCCATCTAACTGAATGTAAGAGGATGGCTGCAGGATCTACTACATGGAAGGCAGGGGGGTGAGTTTATAAATACCTCACCCTCCCAGGAGAATATACACTAGATTCATTTAAAAAATCAAAACAACCATTGTTAAAATATATGTTGGGCTTTATTTTAGATTTTAATTAAACATAAATAATAAACATTACACATTGTAAAGTTGAGGTTGCAGCACATCGAGGGAAAATCCGCGGTATTGTCCACTGTCACTGGGGAAATGTTGTCTAATGGCAAGTACCGCACAGGCAGGTATTACTCTCCGAACGCGGTGTCCGAGCCTCCCGTGAAGCCACCAAGTGAAGCAACGATAGGCCACCAGCCTGTACCACCTGTGAAAAAAAAAGATGCAAACTGTATTAAACTGACCAAACTTTCTTATCAATGTCGATTCAGGTAACACATGTCATTTTTCTTAGAAAAAAATTATATCTAGAAAATGCACTATATGGAACCAATTTACATGCGTTCCAATGATATGTAAATGTAATTTTATATGTGGGAGACGACCATGAAATAGTGGTGGCATCACTGACATCACAAACAGAGTATACTTACTCGTTACTCGGATTACGCGGACGAACAGTGCCACGAAGTTCGTGCATAAGCACCATCATCATCCTCAACACTGTCCGTGAGAGGCAGGCTTCCCTGAACTCTGGCAGCTCGGTGATGCATTGCGGACTTTGCTCGCCTTCCTGCTGACTTTGCTCGCTTTCCGAAATGTAGGCCAAGCACCCGGAATTTTCACGGCAGCAGCAGTTCTCCTCCTCAGTTGGCATTAGCTCGCACCGATTGCACGTGCACCAGGTGGAGACGCCGTCCATGCGACATGGTCCAGGCTCTTCATCCGTTGACTGGTCCTCCCAACTGCCGTCCGAATCCCCATCGTTTTCGCGTGCTTGCCTTTCCAGTAGTTCTTCCTCGGTGTACTCGGGCTCGTACATATACGGCATTATTGTGGCCATTGTGCGGTAAAGATAGTAAAATAATTTATAGCGGTGGTACTGGTATCTGTTCACACGGGCTACAAGCGGCGAAGGTAGCTGACCAGAGCACTGAAACGAGTCACAGAATACTCAAAGTAACACAGAGAGAGGAATGGAATCGAAAATCTGCTGCTGTATGTTGTGAAACGGTCTGTTTATACTTATTGGGGAAAGAGGCGTCCTGCCATTTCCATGGCAACACGTCAATAGCTGAGGCGCAGCGATTGTTGACACGAGACGTGCTTGAAATGGGCAGTACGCGTCTGCTGATGTCAGGCTCAGGGGCGGGGGATTTGATTTAGTGCCGCAAAGGCAGGTGAGCCAGGTCGATGCGGCGGAATGATAGGATTATCACAAAATGGAGGCTGATTTCGAGTGCGATAAGGGGCGAAAAGTCGGGTAAGGTCCATAGGAAAGTTTCCTACGATCTACCGATTTATGCTTACAAACACATGGCCGACCCGTAGGGACAATAAAAAAAAAGTCCCGGAACTCTCCTTTAAGAATATGCCTGTGTCAAGACCTATGCTTGCCCTCATGTCTAATACAGAAATGTAGTGTAGGGTTATTCTAACTCAAATAGTGTTCAAAATAAAGTCTGGAGCAATCTAAAGCTCCCTTCCCCAAATTCAGGATAAAGTTCTAACAATTATGGGTTTCAAATGTTCCTTCCGGACTTGGGTTTCTCTCCACCAAGTTTTAAGCACACTTGGTTTCAGTATACAATGTTTAGAAGGAGCATGGGGTTCCCTTCACCAAGCTTAAAGCACTAGTTCACACAACAATGTCCTAAGGACCTCAGGGTTCCCTTAACCAGGCTTCAAGTGCAGGTTCCCAAAACAATGTTCCAAAGGAGCTTGTGGATCCCTTCCCCAAACTTCAAGCTTTGATTCACAAAACAATGTTCAAAAGGAGCTCAGGGTTCCCATCCCCAAGCTTCAAGCACTGGTCCACAGAACAATCGTACAATAATCAGTGTTATCTTGTTTCAGGGTTTCTTTTACCATTCTCCTGGATTTGTTGGGTCTTCTTGGTGTAGACACAGTTAACAGGCCGCATGGCCCACTCATTACATGTCTCGCAACCAGTTGCCCTGGCCAAGCTTTCTTCCACCTTGGCGGGTCACAAAATCCCACAAGTTCAGAGATTACTGATTTGTCTTTCTTGATACCACTTTGGCTCTCTTTTCCATGCTTTACTTGGTTAGCTTTCATTTACAGCCTTCACTTCTATTTGTTTAGCTTTGTTTAGTCTGTTCAGCATTTTGCTCACACTTTGCTGGCTCCCTTCGGCAGCTTTCATTCTCTTTTCCACATTATTCCCAGTTAATCAGAGAATTTGGAACATGTACCGCTCAAACGTGACCACTCTGATATAGTGTTTCTGCATAAGTCCACTTCTAACATTGCATTACTTTCAGTCTGTTCTTCGGCTTTGAGCTGAGGTTTTTGCAAATGTGCCGATTGCACGTGACCACTCCGATACAATTTAATTCAGTACTTTCATACGTGCAATGGGTTTCTCACATTCTCTGATACTCACCGGCCGCAATGATCTTTTCTGTAGTTTCCTTGTTAAGATGGTTTCTCGAATTTGAGGTCAGGGTCTCACCGCCTGCCCCTCAGACTTCCCTGGACTTCCATTCAGGTGAGCAAGCATTTCTTGGCCACAGTGAAGGGACCAACACTTTCCACAGCTCCCTTCTCCTGCCTTCAACGGCTCCCTGGAGACACAGATCTCTCGCCACACGCAACAAGACTCTGCGTCACTGTGGAGTCCTCCAGCGTCTTGGCTTCCCGTTCTCCTCTGGCTTCTCGCGGGCTGGGCTGGCCTTCCTGCTGCTTTCTCTCTCAGTTCACTGGTGCTTCACCTTTTATACACCTGGGTTCCATCAAGGGGTTTCAGGTGTGATTCACTTGCCTGGTTTGCTTGATTCCAATTAGATCAATTACTAGGACATGCCTGGCCTTCAATCCTGCAGTCTACAGGATCCCTTTTCTTCGGCCCAGTAATATAGTGAAGTTTCCTATTAATCTGCTTTACTCTTTGAGGCATCTTCCTCTTCTCAGTGTTTTTAGGGGTAAAATTAGTATATGGACAGCAAAATCCTGCAAAGGATTAGAGAGGGTAGGTTAAGTCAATGTCGGGAAAGAGGGGATACCGTGTCTCGCCCTCTGGTCCCTCTCTCCAATCCCCAAGGTCCCTTTACACAGGTGATCCTCCCTCACTTCTCCGCCCCCCGGTTCGGGACCCAAAACAGATGGACCTTCCTTGGCCACCTGAGCAGAACGTCCCTTGGGAGTAGATGTGAGAGTGCCTTCAGGTTTCTCACATGGGCCATCATGTGGATCAGGATGTGTACCAGGCCCATATCGATCACAGTCCGGAAGCTCCTAATACAGCCAATGTCAGCTTCCTTAGAGAGCACATGGAGCTGGATGCGGGCGTTGTGCGACTTGTGTGCGCAGATTGTCGTGAGCATTCCCTTGCTGGGTAAATGTGTGTTGGAGCCATATGGATATATGTCCACCGAGGACGGTCTCAATTTCGGTGGATGTGGGAGCAGCTTGTAGGCTTTCTCACTCATTACGTCCACTGTGGCAACGGTGTCAATCAGAAACTCAGTTGTGGTGTTGTTGACTTGCAGGATGAGTGTTGGGCTGGGTTCCTTTGCAATCTTGCTGTCCAAGGCCCACACGTAACCCCTTTTCTGTTGGTCGACTGGAGAAGAGGATGAGTCCAGGGATGTCATTTCACCAAATGGCAGGGGTTGTGGAAGTGACATCACACGACCCTTGACCTCTGATTACATCACAGGAAGTTATGTCATTTGACCCCACCCCAAAGTGAAATCACGGGAAGCGATGGAACACAACGTTTCACCCCTTGACAAAACAGGAAGTGTCATCACATAGCATTGTTTCTAAGTACAATACGAAAAATATGGTTACGATATCACGGTAAAGTGCAGCCTGTGTTAGGGTGACCAGACATCTGGGTTTCCTGGGACAGTCCTGGGAATTCTCCCTGATATAAACCCTGATTCTGAAATCCCAAAATCAGGCCCGGCGCGACTCTTCCTCCAAGTGATTGGGGCGTGAAAAGCATTTTCCACTCCCTGGCCACTCTCCACCACCCCCTTCCCCTGTAACAGGCCAGCCACATAGCAGTAGGACTACAGTTTTATCGCAGTCATATTTGGGTCTACTGTAGTCCCACCTCTATGTCTATGGCGTGCCCCCTGTTTTTTTGGGGGGGTTTCATCTGGTCACCCTAGCCTGGGTTATGCTGGTGGCCTACGCTTGGGAACATTCAAAAGCAGCAAGCTCAGGAGTTCATGTTGTAGGTCAGCTGTATTAATATGCACACAACAGCTTTCGTGTCACACCTCGAGAGAGAGAGAGGCTACCGTGTATAACAGTGGATATTTTAGTTTAATTATTTGACTAATAAAATGTTGGGTCACGTTTGATCTCGGCGATTAAATATGTGGAGAACTGATTCAAGATGGCCGCCCGCAGGGGATAGATGCGCCTGCGGAGCTCCCGGATCCAGTAACTGGGGAAGGCCCACCACCCAGTGACTGAAATAGCATTTGTGGCAGCGGACCAGAGCGCAGACATTACCTGGCAAAAACAGAACGAATTGGGAGCAACGCAGCAGTCTGTCCCTGGTGACTGCCACGGCCTCGCAGCGCCCGAGGACCGGGAAGGCTGAGGAAGCCTGGCGCACAGCATCCTGCAGTGCGCCAGTGTCGAGGGAGGAGGAGTTGCAGCGGAGGCCAGGGAGCGCCTGATAGTGCGGCGGAGGAGCGGGCCGTGGCCAGCTGCGGAACAGCAGGACCCGCAGCGAGGAGACCTGGTCGCGGTCGGATGGGCCCAGGAGAAGGTGGACCAGTGCGCAGCTGAACTGGTGCACAGAGAGGCCTGAGAAGGGTGCCGGCCGCTTGCAGCACTCAGGCTGGGAGCCCCCGCAGGGAGCTGAAGGCCCCATACTCAGCAGAGGAGGCGTGGGGCTGGGAAGGGGCCCGGGGGCGTGCCCCCCCACGCCGGCGGTGGTACGGTGAGGAGTGGAGGAGCCGCCGTTCATAAGGAGCAGAAGGCGGCCCCACCAGGGGTCACGGAAGGTACCCGGCTGCGGCACCGACAGGGCCCGGCGGGGCTAGCACAGTAGAGGCCCGCTCTCTGTAAAGAAGAGGGCGGGCTGGCAGATGGCTCCACAACACGCCAGCAAAGCAGGGAAAAAAGAGCAGCGCCAAGCCGGCAGCGCGGAGGGGCAGAGGGCGACCCTGGAAGTGTGTCCACTAGCGGCTCCAGAGTGATTGCCCATAGGAGACGGGAAGCAGCGGAGGATCCAGGCCTGAGAATGGAGGCGCTCAAGCAGCACAAAGGAGGAGCAGAGCATCCAGAGCCCCCGGAGCCCACTAACCCCCCGGCCCCCATCGGGAGAGAGGCCGACTGCAGGTGTCTCACTCACCACGGAAAGGTCTCTGTCAGATGGCCCCCACAGCCCAAGGTGGTGTGGAGCATCGAACTGGGCGTCCAGAGGAGTGAACTGCTGAAGAAGGTGCAGTGGCGAGAAGAGTCTTGATAAACCCCTAGAGTGCAAGCAGGGCGCCCTAGGCAGAAGCGAGGTCTAGGTGGGGCGAGGACTGCACCACATGGTCGGACCCTGCATCAACATGGCTGCGAAAGCTAAGGGGAAGAGTGGGAGTGTGCAGCCAGCCCCAGGAGATGCCCCGGGTATTCTCCCCACCATCTGGCCGATGCAGGAGGCGAGGGAGGCAGCCAAGACCTCAAGAGAGAACTTAGTGAGAAATGTTTCACCATCTGAAGCGGAGAGTACAGCAGCAATGTCGCGGCAGTACTTTAGGGGGGAGATGCAGGTCCTGCAGACCAGCCTAACAAAGACATTTCAGGACCAATTCCAACTCCTTCGAACTGAGCTCAATTCGGCCTTGGGGGAAATAAAACAGGAGCTGTGACAGAAGAGCGAGCGAACGGACCTGCTGGAGAGAGGCCTGCAAGAATTGGACAAGGAGGTGACGGCCACCAACGAAGCAGTTGAAAGACTGGACGCAGCTACGCACACCTTGGAGGTCCAAATGGAGGACATGGAAAATAGGTCCCGTCGAATCAACATAAGAGTCAAAATGCCACCAGAAACTGTCCAAGATAAAGACTTAAAAGGGGTAGCCCAATACATCTTCGCAGAGATCCTGGGAGTCTCGGCTCTGGAAAAGATTGAGCTTGATAGTATTCACAGAGTGGGCAGAGGGGGCACAGGGTCACAGTCGAGACCTAGAGATGTCCTGGCGGCGTTCACCAGGTATGCCCAAAAGGAAGCGATTCTCCGGGAGGCAAGGAAGCAAGAGCCAATCATGTTCCATGAGCACCGCATTGTGCTGTTGCAGGATTTAGCGAGCAGTACCCTGACGAAAAGGCAGCAAATGGGGCCGGTTCTCAAAGTGCTTACTGAGCGAGGGATTAAACACAGGTGGACCTTCCCATTTGGATTGTTGTTCGAGTGGGAGGGGTCTCAGAGGCAAATAACCACAGTACAGGAAGGGGCGAGCACTCTGCGACTGGACCTGGACGACGCCCCCAAGGGATCTGGGAAGCAAACCACGACCGCTGGGCCAGAATCAAGGCCATGGGCCTGGACAACAGTGGGAGAGAAGAGAAGTAGGGGGAAGTTGAGTGGTAAGCCGACGAAGGAAAGCAACAAAAAATGTGCTGGGGAGGTGGGAGGGCATGCTCAAGAGGCAACCTAAATTATGAAATGCTATATGGGTGGTGGGCCACCAAAGGGAGTAATTGGCAAGGGGGAGCATACATCTATGAACCAGAAAGGGTGGGTATACCGAGGAGTGGGGGGAGAGGGAGGCGGGAAGGGCACGCCCTTCTGGGGTGGCGGGAAGAGGGTGGAGGGGGAAAGGCGGGGTGACAAGGGCAGCGGAGCAAGGATCAGGTTATGGAGAGCAGAGGTTCCATCCAACGTAGGAGACGCAAGGGGGAGCAGAGGGGATGATCAGAATGTTCCGCCGCTTGGGCACCCATAAAGGAGGAAGCCCTTGGGAGATTCAAAGGGTCATGGAAGTAAAGGTACACTAATCTATTCTTAAGTGGCTAACACATAATGTGAAGGGCCTGAATACCCCCCTCAAGAGGAAAAAATAAGAACAATTCATGAGAAAAGGGAACCCGGATATGCTGGGATTGCAAGAAACGCATCTTAGACCCAAAGACCAGGAACGCCTCAGGCTACGGGGGTTTGATCAGATTCTGCACGCATCGGGAGGGAGCAGGTCAGGAGGGGTAGCCCTAGCTATCAAAAACTCGATGGACTTTAGGATCTCCGAAATTGTAAGAGACAAGGGGGGGAGGTATATAATAGTTATAGGGACGCACCAGAGCAGTCCGTACACTCTGGCAGTAGTGTACGCTCCAAATGCAGGTCAGGAGCAGTTTCTGAAGCGGTGATGTTGACAGAATTAAAAGATAGAATACGCGCCGCAGGGTTGAGAGATGTGTGGCGGGAGGTCAAGGGGGATGAAGAAGGGTACACCTTCCTATCTGGGATCCATGGATCTCAATCCAGAATTGACTATATCTGGGTAACCTCGAGTCTAGTGGGCCAGGTCCGAGAGGTAGTAACGGGTCCCATCGGTATAGCGGATCATAAAGTGGTGTCAATGGTAATGGACTTAGGTCATAGGGAGAGAGGGGTATGGACGTGGAGGTATCCAGGACACCTCCTCAGAGACCCGATAATTAGGCAGGAAATAGAGGATAAGATTAGGAACTTCTTTGAAACTAACCGAAGGGGGGATACAAGGGAAGAGACAAGATGGGACGCCTTTAAGGCTACTTTGAGGGGGGAACTAATAGCGGTGGCGACCCATAAGGAGAAGCAATTGAAAGCGCTGGAAACGCGGTTGGAAGAGGAAGTCGAAACATCGAGGCGGAAGGCGAGGGTGACCCTGACTAGAACCTCTATGAAGGAATATCGCAGGGCGCTAGGACAGTTGGAAGTCCTCCGAACCAAAAGGCTGAGGGGGCCCTTCTAAGGGTTCGTCATCAATTTATGCCAAAGCGAACAAAGCAGATACTCTCCTTGCACGCTGATCAAGGGGAGTGAAATCCAGAAATGTGATTACGGCTCTAAAAACAGGGCCGGGGGAAAGGGTAACAGAGGCAGGGGAGATACGCGAGACGTTAGTGGCTTTCTACGAATCTCTGTACGAGTCACGGGACCCCCGGGACTGCGCGCAGCTAGAGTTTCTAGATAAGGTGGAGTTGGAAAGGATCGGGGAGGAAGCTGCGGATCTACTGAGTGGGGAGATCGAAGAGGAGGAAGTAGTGAAGGTGAACAGAGGTTTACCCTTGAATAAGGCACCAGGCCCCGACGGTTTCACTGCAGCCTTCTATAAAACTTTTGCAGCTGTACTGGTCCCACACCTAACTTTCCTTTTCAATACATTCAGGAAAATGGGGAAAATAACTCTGTCTATGGAGGAAGCTAGACTGACCCTTGTTCTGAAGCCCAATAAGAACCCAGAGGAGAGAACATCTTATAGACCCATTGCGTTGATTAACATCGACGCCAAGATTTTCACAAAAATATTGGCAAACAGGCTGGAGGGTCTTCTCCCGGATCTGATCCACCCGAACCAGGCGGGGTTTATAAGAGGCCGGCAGACTGCAGACAACATAAGGAGGGTGGCCCACTTAGTGGAAAAGACTCACAGGACGGATACTCCCGCAATCCTCCTATCATTGGAAGCAGAGAAAGCGTTAGACTGCGTAGAGTGGTCCTTTTTGTTTAAGGTAATGCGGAAGATGGGCATTATTGAGAATCTTTTGCGCATGGTACAGGCCAACTGCCAAACGCCCACTATGAGAATAGCGGTAAACAGGGCTATGTCTAGGTCCTTTAGAGTGAGCAGGGGTACTAAACAGGGCTGCCCCCTCTCTCCTATGCTTTATGCTATCTATGTTGAGCCCTCACTACAGGCAATTAGGGAGGCGGAGGGGATAAAGGGCATTCCGTTTGGGGGAGTAGAACAAAAAGTAGCAGCCTTTGCCGATGATATGTTATTAACCCTGACGGAGCTAACAGAGTTCATTCGGCTAAGCATGAAATTATTGGAAGAATTTGGGGAGGCCTCTGGTCTCAAGATTAATTTTGACAAATCAGAGCTCTTGAATCTGACTCTAAGGGCGGAGGATCGGGAATCCCTGAGAGAGATTGCCCCATTCACATGGGACCCGGAGGGAATCAGGTATCTGGGGGTGAAAATCACACCGACTTTGGCAGGATGGTACCGAGCTAATTACCCACCGTTGTTGAAGGATATCAAACGGGACTTCTGTAAGTGGAGGGGCCTTCGGATCTCGTGGTTAGGCAGGGTGGCAACGGTTAAAATGGTAACCCTCCCGTGTTTATTGTATCTCTTTTAGGCCATACCTCAGGCAATTCCTACGGGTTTCTTTAAGGAACTGAGATCTTTGACTAGAGATTTCCTGTGGGAAGGGAAATTACTGCGGGTCAGTAGGCATCTGTTGATGGCTCCTAAATGGGAGGGAGGTCTGGCATTGCCGAATTTTCAACAGCATAATGAGGCAACGCAGTTACGGGTAATCAGGGAGGGTGAGGCCAAACAAGATAAGCAATGGGTGGCAATGGACAGAGCGGTGGCACACCGCAGCCTGGCGGAGGTCCTGTGGCTCCCAAAACAGCAAAGGCTTAAGCATGCGTATGAAAGCATCATCATAAAATTGATGGCGGAGAACTGGGACAAATTGGTGAGGAACAAGGGAATCACGACCTTTCCCTCTCCCTTTACACCCCTGTTTCGCAATGGAGATTTTACCCCAGGGAAGGAAGGAGGAGCATTTAAGCAGTGGCAAGAGGAGGGATATAGATGGCTGGGCGACATGTTTGGGGGAGGGGAGGATTCTCTCCTTTGAGGAATGTAAGAGGGAGGATGGAGTGAAGGGAAAGGAAAGGCTCCGATATGCGCAGCTACGCCACTGGGTCCTGAATCCTGTGAATAAACAAGCCGCAACAAGGGAAAAGACACGTTTCGAGAGGTTCCTTCTATCTAATGATGGGTCCAAGGGTCTGATATCTAATCTATATAGGATTTTGGACGAAGCAACTGCCAGAAGCCAATGGGCGTATATGCGGAGGTGGGATCAGATCTTGGGAAGGGTGATCGAGCGGGAAGAGTGGGAAAGGTTATGGAGGAAAATCCCCAAATTGGTTAAAGCATCTCAGCTGCAAGAAATGTGGTACAAGATCTTGTTCGGGTGGCATTATACACCAGCCCGTCTTCGGGAGATATATCCTACTACCTCTGGGAATTGCTGGATGGGATGTGGGATGGAGGGCATGGTGCAGCACATCTGGTGGACATGCCCAAAAATTAGGCCCTTTTGGCTGGAGGTCCAAAAGGCTCAGGAGCAAGCACATGGACCAGGAAGTAGCAGGCCCCCAGAGGAGGTCCTTCTAGGAGTTTGGCGGGTTATTGGAACGGGCGAGCCTAAATCCTGGAGGAAGGCGAGGGCGATCCTTACAATTGCAGCTATGACAGTAATAGCACAGAGATGGAAGAGTAAGGAGGTCCCTCTTCTACAAGACTTGTTGCGGAAAGTCTGGGAAATTGTGGCACTTGAATGGGCAACATATGCAAAGGATAACAATCTACAATCCTTTGCAGGGGACTGGGAGGAAACTTTGGCCTTTCTTAAAGATGACTTCAGGATCGGGTGGCGCCCTCAGCACCTGCGACTATTGGATTTGCAGTGACCGTTGGCGAATGATCCATGGAGGTAATGGTTTATGGACAAGGAGGAGCCGTCCCAGGGGAAAGAGAGGGGGGGGGTTGTTGGGGGGCATTGTTTCTCTGTTATATACTTGACAATTTGGAGTGACTGGTCCATGGCGCTAATGGACTATGGACATAACGCAGCTGCCTTTGGGGGGAGGGAGGGTGGGGAGGCGGGGGGAGTTGGGAAATGTTCTATTTCTCTGTGTTGTAAAACCAATAAAAAGAAGTTAAAAAAAAAATATGTGGAGAACTCTATGATTTTTCATTGCTGCCTGTCACCAATAAATGCATTTGTGGGTTAATAAATCCTGTACGACAGGTAATCTGTATATATTCTCAAATCGGGTCATTACTGGCCGTGGGGTTCCACCTCTGGGTGACCTTCCGAAGTAGAAGAGCCGTTTAAGGGGCGCGAAGCATGTAGTATTTTCATTGAGTTCTTTTATAGGATGGCCTCATAAACCCCACTCCGCTAAAACACGGGTGGGTTTGCCCCAGAGTTAGCAGTGGCAGCATAGCTCAGCAGGCAAATGCTCCTGCTGCAATGCTCCTTCCCTCCCACCATTGTACCGTTTGATTTCTAGGCGGATGGACTGAATACTGTTGTGTTCAACATCTCATATTTCAGTTCAGGAGCCTGGCTGTTCTTTACAAAAACAGGTTATTACGCCTCTCCTCAATTTGCAAGCCTGCAAGCAGGGGGAGTCTGGCGTTTTAATGAGGGACCCCCTTGAAGATGATGGTGATAACTTTTTTCATGTAGATGACATTTGCTCTCAGATTATTTTGGTTCGTACTTGGTGTCTAGCATTAAAGCTAAATCAAATGTTTCCACCATACTTTGCCCTCAGAGTCGCAAAGAATTTGTGACATGGTGGCTGTTGGCGCCTGCATTTAAACTGCCCGGTATTGACACAGGTACTCTACATTGTACAGTGTTACGTGGAGAGAGCTGGCCATGCACATCGCACCAGCTTCCCCGCACGATGCTACGGGACACCAGCATCAGGAGGCGGCCCAGTGCCTCGGAGGTCGGAAGGGTGGGGGCATGGCCATGCACATCGCACCAGCCCCACCCTGATGTGCCATGGGACACCAGCACATAGGGAGATGTTACCCGCTTGGATGGGCCAATAAGGAGGACGCGCACACGGAATGGAAACAAACAACTCTTTATTCATCCGATGTCTAACAGGAACTGGCGCTGTCACGCCTTACCCAGAACTCCCCTCTTTTCTTCCCGCTCCCCGCTACAATAACTCCGCCTTCCCAACGGCGGGGGCCGCGCTCATTAACCCTCGAGTGCCTGGCAACACCACCCCCGAACAAATATGTCCAAACATCAGAGTCAACATTCTTCAACTAATCTCACCGGCTTCTTGACGACTCTCCGAGGTCTCTCGTCAAGGGTGCCTGGCCCGGATGATTTCGGAGTTCCTTCTTCCTGACTCATTCTTCCCGGGTCTCTTCCTGGGGGAATCCACGAGTCATCCCATGACTCTCGCGGCTCTGGAGAGACCGACCGCTGGGGCGGTTCCACTCCCTCCCGTCTGCTGTAGTGTCTGAATTGTTGACAGTTCCTGGTGACAGCTCTGTTCTGGTCCTCGGCTGTCACCATTGTGCCTTTTACTGCGGTTACCCTCATGGGGCTCGGGGCAAACCGCGGATCTGTCTTCCTGGGTGTTGGTTGCTGAATGAGCACTTCATCCCCTATATGAAAATCCGGTATCACCGCGTGGCGGCGGGAATCGGTGTCCCATCTTGCTTTCTCTTTTGCCTCTGCGTCCCTTTGGAGTACGTCCATGTTGGGCGGCTCCTCATATGATGGGTTGTGAGGTATGCGGGTTCTCACATTGTAACGGAGCATTAATTCCGCGGGCGTCTTGTTTGTGGCTTCATGGGGGGTGTTTCTATAATCCCGTAGGAGTCGGCGCAACGCCTGGTGAGGGTCGACTGCCTCTACTCTGGCTCTTTGTCTCGTCTTCTTGATTGACGCCATGAAGCGTTCGGCCATGCCATTCGCTTGCGGGTGGCGAGGAGTCACCTTCATGTGTTCAAACTCCAAGTGTTCCGCTAGTGTCCTGAATTCGTGCCCGCAGAACGGTGGCCCATTGTCGGATTTGACTGTTTTAGGGATCCCCCACTCGCTAAACACTTCCTCTATCGCGGCCGCTACTTGCGGGAATGCGGTGGTGGTGACTGTCTTGACGATGGGGAATCTTGAGTGCTCGTCTATGAAAAGCAGGAGGTAGTCACCAGCTTCCGTCGGCCCATAGAAGTCCATTGCCACGCGCTCCCACGGACGTTCTGGAATCTGTGTGTGTTGCAGTGGGGCTGGATGCTCTGGAGGGGCTGTGCACTGGCATGCATGACAGTTCCTTACCCATTCCTCCACTGCCGCGTCTAGAAATGGGAACCAGACGTGGCACCTCAGCTGCTTCTTTGTGTTGTCGGCTCCTCTGTGTCCCTCATGGGCTATGTTGACGACCTCGTTCCTTAGCGTGGCAGGGATGACGATTTTGCACCCTCTGAGGAGGATGTTGTTGTCTTTGACGGCCAGTTCCCTATGTATCCTGGCCAGCCTCTCAATCTCCTGTTTGCACACCCCCGGGTGCGCCAGCATTGCTCTGCGATGGTCGTTCCACTTGTTGGTGGACGTGAGGCTGATGGCGAGGGCCGTGGTAGGGTCAGCGGCTGAGGCGGCGGCAACCCTCTCAAGGGATAGCGCAGGTGGTAGTGAGTTGGCTGATATGTACTGTACATAGGCGACGTCTCCCTTCCGGGTCAGTGGCGCCCCGACGGGATGTCGTGATAGATAGTCAGCAGGGTTAAGGTCACCCCCAGGGCGGTGTACAATATCATAGTTGTATTCCTGCAGGCGGATGCCCCACCTCTCAATCCTGGGGGGCATTTTGGTGTGTGGGTTCCCAAATAGGGACAGCAGGGCCTGATGGTCTGTGATTAACGTAAACTTTTTCCCGATGATGAAGTTATGGAAATGCTCACAGGCCCAGAGAGTGGAAACAAACAACTCTTTATTCATCCGATGTCTAACAGGAACTGGCGCTGTCACGCCTTACCCAGAACTCCCCTCTTTTCTTCCCGCTCCCCGCTACAATAACTCCGCCTTCCCAACGGCGGGGGCCGCGCTCATTAACCCTCGAGTGCCTGGCAACAGGAGACTCAATGCCTGGATGGGTGGCAGGGCTGGATCTGCCAGCTCAGGTGGGCCCTGACTGCCGGCTGGGCAGGGGGCCCATGGCAACGTGGCCTGCAGGCCCTGCTGGTTCAGGGTGGGCCTGCAGGCCACAGTAAGAGAGACACACTCAGTACATGTCGTTGTGGAGCCTGCAGACGTCCTTTTCATGTGCCTGCAGGGTTCCCTTTTATTAGCTTGGGCCATGACGAAGTCATGGCCCATCTTAAAAGGGCAACACAGTTAACAGGGACACACCCCCTTAAAGGGGAAACACATATAGGTCCACTTCGTAACATACAGGTGCTCCCACATCCTCTAGACCTTTCCTCCTCGCACTGTCTCCCAGGCAGCTTGACACTCGACTCGAGCAGGCAAAAGCGGTGGAGGACAACAGATCCACTTTAAGAGAAGGAGATGGGATTCTATGTCTATTCTCATTTGAACACGCAGGAGGCAGGTTGGGTCTTGAGTGCCAGCAATGCACAACGGCCTGGCACCAGGAGCAGCAGCAACAACTTTCCTTATTGTGGCCCACGTTTACATTCGGCGCTGCACAGCCTTGAGAGAGGCTGAAGTGCAGGGCCGAATTGCTGTGGGGTCACTAAGAATCAAGATGCCTGCAGTGCTGCACTGTAATGTGTGCATTTCAACCACTTGCATTTGCAGACTAACTGCAGTTGAGAAAATGACTACCATGGCATCAAAATCTGTCTCTGCCACTGCTCGAAAGGCCACATTGACAGGGTGGGTGCCAAGACCTGCAGACCCCTCTCAGGCCACCTGAAATACAGGCAGGACTTTTGGCGATCGGAAAGGGGTCTGCAGAACGCTAGACCAGATCTGTCATTTTGTTAGTCCAGCAAAAAAGGGACGGTTGGCCACCCTACTGACGCTGTTCTAGAAAATAGCTATCCCTCCACTTTATTTTCTCAGGTTTCCGGTTGTTGCAACGTGCTTTCCTCATGGCACAGGCACGCAAATGTTACAGATCAAGCATCAAGTGACACAGACATTGACGGGAACAACAACCAGGTTCCATGTCATGTAGGTTTTCTTTCCCTTTCATTCCAGTGCCTCAGACCAGGAACATTCTGGCAAGTTGAAATCCACAGCTGGCGCCAGGGTGCGAGGGAAGCAGCTGTGTGCTATTTACAGGGGCGGGGCTTTGGCAGTAGGGTGTTGTGAGGATGAAGCCAGGGCAGGGAAAGCTGCTCTGCTTGCTCTTATTGTTCTCCTCTCAAGCTGTTTTTGTGTTCCTTGCCACATTGGGCCCTTGTGAATAGCATCTTGCTCAGCTGTCTGGATTGCCCTTCACTGTGATCTCATTTTTAATGGCTCTAATCATAGGTTACTGGCTCATTTATATCCAAACACAATAGTTTGCCAAGGAGCGCTCCTAGATCGCCGCCTTTCACGCCCTTCTCATTTAATGCAAATATATGCTCTGATGGGGGTGAGAGGAATAGGGAATTAGCTTGGTGAATGAAGGCAGTCCAGTTCTCGCAAGCAATATGATATTTTTTACATATTATGCTCGTTTAAAAATGGCTGAACAATTGAAAAATATAAACATAACTCGACAAAATGCAATTTGCACATGGCCTACTAAACACTGCCTTATAATAATGGTCATGCAGATGGCAGCAATACAAAATATGAGCAATATAAAGCTCATGTCACAAAATCCTTTACAACACAAACATCACAAACTGGCACAAAGTCATACATTGTGATCAGCGATGCAGCTGAAATCACTGTTTGGGGCACTACCAGAAGTCAGAACATCGTGAGGCTTGAAAGAAAGAACTGCAAGAGGGCAAACACAGGAAACGCACCTTGTCCTGCTCCGCGCCCTGTCGCTGGAACAAGTTACCAATACAGATGGAACTGGTCCTCTCCATCCCACACTTCAGGAAGGACCTGAAGACCCAACTTTTGAAAGAACGTCTCCCCATTCGCTGATCGCTCCACTCAACCCTTCCTCTCCCCCTCCATAGCTTCCCGCACCAGATCCCCTATCCACTCCAGCTACCTCTGTGGCCCCAGCTCCCTACCTATATCCCCTGAGTGCATCCTCTATGTACAGTGCTCTGTTGCTTCCAGGCTAGGCTTGTGATTTACATCGCATCAGGTCATATTAATAATAGTGTGGCAGTCGCTGCACCATAGTTAAGGTGATTGCCTAGATCCACAGGAAATCCAAAAATTCTATCGCTAATAACTTTTGACTTGCATGACGGATTTGGCTGATATTTTCCAGACATAAAGTTTGTCCTGGACCCCCCAGGCTGGACATTTTGGTAAAGATTTCCTAAAAAATGATAAAGTTATTAAGTAAGCAAACAAATGCTGTTTTCAGCCTACTCCCGATCATTTTCCCATAGAAAAAAAGTCTCACTTTTTGCGCACCTTAGCACAAAAATCACTGGACGGAATTGGACCAAATAAGAAACAACTTGGGCGCGAAGCGTTGACTTAATTTCCAGGAGAGGTTTGGGGTTATTCCATCCAGTAGTTTTGAAAATATTTGATGGGAAGAGGGTGCCCCTTCCCCCAAAATTACAGTTATATACTGCATGGTGCTTTGTAGCAGAAAGGCTTTTCAGAATTTCAATTTTTGCTCGATGCACATATGTAATATCAGGGAATTGGAAAACAAAAAGTGCAAAAAAGACATTTGGAGGAGGAAAAAGGTTGAAATCACATCAGGTCAGAGGTGGGGAGGGAGAAAGAGGACATCATGTGTAGTTGGGGAGTTGGTTGTGGTCTCTGGTGAACCCATTACAGTTTGCACGGTTACGCATTATCGTGTGAATTTCAGGGGAATGTTGTGAGATTCCCGTGCTAATAATGGAAGACATGACCGGAAACAAAAAATGCACCACAAGAGCATTTTTGCAGTAATTGGCGTGTAATTATTGTGTGATTACCACAGTTATTATCAGGGGATTATCGAAGGAATGGAAACTGAGACAAAAATATAAATGGCGGGGCATCTGTTGTCATCACATCTATTAGCAGGCGAAAAGGCACCGTAAAGAAACCAATTGGTGCAACATGTACAGTGGCCACAGCAGAAGGCCATGGCTAGTGGGTCCAAAAGAATCTATTGGTGCAACAGGTACAGTGGCCACGGCATGGCTAGTGGCCCTTGAATAAACTATGGCAAAACAAAACCCTTGAAATTCACTGAAAAAACTTTAGTTAAGAGACAGTTAAGGTGATCAGATTTAACGCAACAAAGCCCTTGAAGTTCAGATGATGTGGGAAGTGATGATCATCTTAACTCGGCATCCCCCCTGTTGCAAAGCCCATAAGCACATACTGAACAGATGGGAATCACAATGACATACAAAATTAGAGGCCGGTAAGATAACTCAGTGGGTTCACTGCTGCAATCTGTGTGTGATCTGCAGGTCACAGGATCGAATCCCAGTGAGGCGAACTTAGCCTTTTATCCTTCTGAGGTCAATAAATGAGTACCAACTCTGGTTGGGTGATATTGTATGCATATGTGTTCTATATATGGTCTGTATATGTGTCTCAGGAGGATAGTTCAGTGGTAACGCGCTCACCTTGGAAGCAAGACGACACAGTGCAACACAGGTTCGATCCCCGGGTCCCCGTGCTTAGAAACCTCTGGGTATTAAGCACGTTATAAATAACCTATAATATCATACATAGAGTGCTTAGGTGTAAGCCCTATATAAATAAACCATAATTAGATCCTAAGGGTCATCAACGGGGGATGCAGACCATCACTTCCCACATGCACTGAATTTCAAGGGTTTTATTGAGTTAAATCTGATCACCGTAACTGAGATTTTTCCGTGAATATATACATAATATATATATTATACATATTTCAGGAGGACTAGCAAGGTGGGGAAGGAGGGGATTTCGAAGAGCAGACGGGTCCCCAGTACAGCATGCAGCACTGTTAGGAGAATTGAGTCATGCATTGAAAGAACCTACGCTCATAGCAGTCGTCAAATGCCAGGCCCATACCCGAGGTGATGACGTCATCTCATTGGGAAACATGGCAGCGGATGCTACCGCGAAAGAAGCATCCTATTGTCATGATTCTTGCCCCTAATGTCCCCAGCCCTCCAAGATGTCAGACTGGAGCCAGGCCACGATCACCTACATGGCCCTCAAGGGCCTCTCCATCCCTCCAAAGACCCACTTGGAGTCAGACTTGGCGCTTGTGGCACCAGACTCAATCACTCCCATAGGATAACATTGGGGATTGGACTTGTAGTGCTTTGATGGGGACACGATGGATGCCCCCACATATTTCGGTTCCCAGAACTGCATGTGCAGTCTAGTCTTTTGGGTGTGGTTCAGCCCAGAGACACCTGGTATACCCAGAGACTATTTAAGCCACGCCTAGGCTGAGAAACATGCTTTGTGTTTTCTGCACCTGCAGCGTGACACTCACTGTGTTCGGATCTGTCTCCAGTAGACCTGCATCTTTCTTCAGCGCTCAGCTCCTGCAAGAACAAGAACACTGTTAGGAACAGCCTTACCTTGCAGCACTTCTGCCCATCATTCATCGCTTCTTCTGTTCTGCGGGCATCTTCAGCGGTGTCATTCCCATCCCGGCACGCCGCTTCCTAAGGAAAAGTTAAAAGAACAGAAAAAAGGCATTAGTAAGCATTCAGCAAATCTTCGCTTATTTTTAAAGACTGTACGAGCTTCAAACGCTTACCTGAATTCCGGCCGCTCTGGGGGAACTCTGTCTCTGGAACTTCTCATTCATCTGCAAGAGGGAAAAGACACTCCAGGTTAGCGTGGAAACATCTAGAGGCGCCGCATACTGCGCTTACTCACCGCATTTCTTCTTCATAACCAGCATCCACGCTGAAAACGTCGCGGCACCTAAAAGACCCAGAAAAATAACTCAGTTCAATACAAATACGAAAGGGTCGCATCGCGCATCGCGCTCTCACTCACCTTCAGCGCTACTGATCTCAGATGCACTTCGCCATCCCCGGACGCCGGCCATCATCTAAGGAAGGAAAGGAACGAAGTTAGAGAACTGTTCAAAAGACTCATTATACTTACCTGTCGGACTTTTGCCAGTGAAGTAACTAGGCAGCAACGAGCATGCATCAATCAACGCGCCCCTGCGCTGAAAGCAGGATAGAGAGCACACTCTCCAAGAAAACAAGGTGAGCTGTGGATCAAAGGGAAGGGTTGGACCCCGGGGAAGAAGGGGTTCAAGCACACAGAGACAATAGGGAGTTAAACTCTACCAAACCTGTGTTTCAGGCCGAGTCTCCAGTCGAGTAGACTCCAGGGAAGGGTTTGAGATCGTAAGAGGTCAGAACAGGCTGAGTGACGTCCCCGTGGATACCAGGTGAGCGTTACACCTATTTGCCAAAAGCCCCAGCAGGTGAGTACATACTCCAGAAGGCAGTAGAGGAAACGCAACCAGACGGCTTTAATTCATTACCAGTTTCTCATTTGGGACAAGAGGGGACCCCTTCTGTCCTTCGCCATTGAGGGGGCGTAGGTCTTGGATCATCCTCCACGCCCCTCCCTTAGCTTTTTTGATTGGGTAAATGCAAGTGTTGTAGATGGGACAATTATGCCCTGCATTATCAATGCATAGATTGTGTCTTTTATTCCTTCCTCAGCCTCTCTGGATATGGGGTATTGCTTCATCCACGGTAGAATGGCTCCGGGTTTGAGCTTGATCTTTACTGGTGTCACTTTGTGTAGTAACCCTACATCATGTGGGCCTGTGGTCCACAGCTGCTGTGGCACTTGGGACATGTCTTCCTCAAAATATGCTGGTGGGGCTTTGATCACTGCCATGAGGGGTAGTGGTACCTCTTTCCTTTGGATCATAACATCACAGGGGATTGCAATTTCCATTACTATTTCCCCATCATCTTCTGTGTCACAAAAAAGTTCATCTGTCAGGTCTCGCAGGGCCCTATTGGCGTCAATGCACAACGCTGTTCTCCACTGGCATCCCTGCATGTCCATTGCTATTACTGTTATTCTTTGGGCTGACACCTGTAGAGCGTGTATATCCAGGGATACGATGGACCCTGGCACTATTTCTGGGTCTGCTTTGGGCGGAAAATGAACTCTGAGGGCATCCTCCATTTTTCATTTTTCAATCCTAGCACTACTCACGCTTGTATTCTCAAACCTTGTATAAACATGTCAGGATTTACAGGTATGCCGCATGTTTCTGGAAAATCTGTCTGGGTGTGTATCACTAACATGGCACAGATCGTGCATATGCCTGGTGTGGAGCACACTATTTCTCTGTCGGTAAAAGAGATTGTCATGTTGAGCTTCCCAGCAGGTTGATGGGTGACTCCTCGTAGTACAGCAGGGGGGCACGTACAGTTTTCCCTCCCACCGTTATATCTAGCTCTTTAGTGTATGGAACCTCGACCACCGCCCCAGAGAACCCCTGCATTTCCAAAGTCCGATTAGAAAGCGGGAACTTTTTCCGCTCCCCAATACACCATAAAAATGAATTGTTCGTTTTCTATCGCCGCCCCCACCAGTGGTTTCTCTGATGCATTGAGGGTCATTGACAGTATTGGACATGCAAGTGTTCTCTGTGGGCTGTCCTATGTTGAATGCCATGGAAGTTCGTCAACATCAAAAACATTCCCTGTTACCATTGTTATCCCTCTGCATGGTACCGTTGGTGCCCCAATTGCCGTGGTAGCGTAAGAGTTATTGCGCATGGAGGCGGTATTGTCGTGACACTGGGGGTGTGAAGATGTGTCTCGCAGGGGCAATGGGCGCTCGTTCATGTATCTTGGGTACTTATTAATGTTTTCTGCGTACCCTGGCAGCCTCTTACAAATGTGGGTAAGGGGTGTCTCTGCACCCATTGAATCTTACAACCAGTATAACTCAACTGACAACTTCTACCTCCACTTAGACACTTGTCATATGACCAACTCAATGTATTAAGCAATCCTTTTCAAAAGAAATGAGCTGTAAACTTACTTTCCAATACCTTAAAAGTGTATCAACATAGATACAATTCTTTCCATGCAATGTCAAATCTATTAATTGAAGTCACACGCAAAAAGACAATGTTTCTCCACAACGGGACGATCACTTAACAAATTTCACATACGACGAAAAACATAGACATATAAATTGTACCTCGCCATCCCCAATAACCCCTCTATCTTTGCTTAATTACTAAATTACCTTCCCCTAGAACAGTTCCCTCCGACTTCCTTGCCCTAGTCCACTAGAGGGGGAGAGAGAAGAGAGACAGGTAAGATAAAGTTGGAAAAAAGCGTTTCTAAATACTATTCCGGGTCTCCGCCCCTGCAAGACTTGTCCTTGGCCTCAAGCCCTGGGATCATATCTCCCCAGCTCTGAAATCTCTCCACTGGCTCCCAGTGCATGCAAGGATTAAATTCAAAACCCTCTGCATTGTCCACAAGTCTTTCTGGGGCCTGGGTCCAAAATACCTTTAGCTATCCCTCCGCAAATACCTCCCCTCATGAGCTCTTCACTCCTCTACCTCCAACACACTCAGGGTCAGTCGTTTTTCTAAGAAACGAGCTGGGGGTAGATCTCTGTCTTTGGCTGGGGCCTCCCTCTGGAAAAGCCTCCCTGCCACTCTAAAACTTGAGGAGAATCATCTGCGGTTCCGGAAGCACCTCAAGACCTTCCTCTTTTCTTCTGCCTTCGCTCCCCCTCTTCCCTGCTGATCTGTTCTCTCTTGGCACTGTGCACCTGGCCACCCTCTGTCTTTTGGGCCCAGGTACCTGCTCATCCTGCCACCCTCCAGCACTGCCTCCGGGCCACCCCTTGCACTGGGGTCTGTATCTGTACCCATACAGCCCCCCCCCCTTTTTCTTCCTGCACTTATCAGACCTACCCTGTCTGCTGCCTTAAACCTAGCACTTACAAATTGCTGGCTGCATTACCACTGTTTGTTGCCTTTATTATTTATTTATTGTTATTTATCTGTTTCTCCTCTGCTTCGCACTTTCCACCTATCCCCCCTTCCATGCACTTTTCCCCTTCCCCCTCTCCCATGCACTTGCACGTTCTCAATGTCACTGGGCCTAGTAAGATCGCTGTTTTGTTCTCCCCTGTTCCCCTCCCTTGCCTTGTCGCGCTCTAGAAACACTTGTGTACGAGCGCAATAGAAATAAAATATCAATCAATCCCCTTGAGACCCCTATGTTATTTTCCTTTACCTCAATTCCCCATACTCATATATCCTGTACTAGTCGAGATAGCACTGCGCGGCGCCTCCTTCCACCCCCCACCAGAGATAGGATCCCTGTCAACCTCTTTTCACCTTGTACCTTGTCACTGTCCTAATGGCCATATGTGATACAATGAGAATAGGATGGAATATAGAAAAGACCTAGGCCCCCAGGACCCTTGCCCCTCTGCTACAGATCTACACACCTTTTCCGCAAAAATTATACCGTTTATCCCAAGACCTCCTAATGTGACTCCCACCTGCACTTTCAATATCACCCACACTTGATAATCACGTGTCCGTCTTGATCCGAGCCCCTCTGGACCCGATCAGTCAGTGCGCCTCTCCTCGCTCAAAGACCACGCCTGGCTACGGCGAGTGGTACGATGGGTTTTGTAAAGGGGGATCCCATACCCTATTGCCCTACTGCGTGCGCACATCTAAGTGTACCGGTTGCCATTGGTTGGTAGCTCTTGAGGGAGCACGCTCTGGGTCAAAGCAGGGGGGGCATCTCGTGCCAGAAGGACGGGAAAGAACGCTATCTATGAGAGCTTCTAAGATTAATTTTCTACGGTAGGTTTTAATGGTTGTGTATGATTTCTCTCCTGTTTTTATAAGATTCTGAAGGACTCTGTGGCAGAACATTTTTCTAAAATACTTCTTTTTTTGGGATGGTTACTTGCCACTACATCAAGGTTTATAGGAGCAGTGTTCGCAGTAGTGGTAGCTGAATTCATGTTAATCCCTTTCTGTTTCGTTTTACATTTTGAAAGAGGAGGGAGCGTTTTTGTACTGGAAGCTTGTTTTGTTTCACTTAATGACTCTAATAGATCTTTTGTTTGAACTTTTTGTACAAATTCTACTAGAGATGGATGCTTATTTTGGACACTTTTATTTTCATTTGCTTTACTTCTTCATTGCTTTCTACGGACTTGGGCTGTTCTGCAATGTATGTGTGCTGTGTGCACGAGTGTCTGAGTATGATGTTAAGGATGTATGTGGTGGTGTGTCATTGTGCATTGGACAGCTATAACTAGTTGGGAAGGCTATTTTTGTATTTGTGTGTTAGTATCCTGGGGTTCAGATGACAGTAGAAAGTAAGCTAGTGGTGAGGAGAAGCACTAATAGTACATCGAATGGTATAGAATTAAAACAGTTCTTTGTTCTGCAATACTAACGTTCTAGGGGCTGAGTTATGTCATTTGTGTGCCGACAAACAGGGATTTGTGCACAATTGTGCCTGCAAATCCCTGTTTAACAAATGGGGATTTGTGGGCAGAATGGTGCACAAATGTCTGTTTTTTGGTGCACAAATTCCATGAATCAATCCCACAGTGTGTTTCAGTAACAGTAAGAATATTATGGTAGTATTGTACTTACTTTTTTTGTTTGGAATGAGAAGGTTTCTTCTGAGTTGTTTGTACTTCAGATGCTGCTGCTTTTCAGGAGAGTGGTCTTCACTGCAATTGTAAAAGAAAGAAGTTAGTAATTTTGTGTGTTTATAGCAGTGATGTTAATTTAGATGTTGATTTCTATGTTTTTGTAGTAGTATTCCTGTTTGATAACTGAACATAGTGTGTGCATGCAGTTTCCTTTGACTATGTGCAGCCTTTATATTTTACTTACAATATGTGTAACGCTCACCTGATTCCCGCAGAGGCGCCCGTCTTGACTGGGTGAATGCCGTATCTTCAAAGGTGATGTGTAACACACGGTTGGCTCTTTGGGCTGGACCTCTGTGCACTGTATGGCTGACTCGAAGAGTAAGATGTCTGCAGATAGAAAATATGGGATTAATGAACTGGGGTTATTGGGTGCCTCTCTCCTCTTCCCTTTCTCTTCTCCTGTAGAACCCCAAAGGTTAACGCCCTCACCTTAGGTAAGTGAACGCTGAGCTCTCCATCTGCCTCGGGGCAGGGTGCCGAAACCAGTTTCTTCACTGGATAAGGGTGCAGGCCTCTTGACCTCAGAGGACTGCTGTCCGTCGTTAACTGCACGAACGGTAAGTTCTGGGCACTTCAAATGTCTTAAAAGTCTTTTGTAATGATATCTCTTGTTTTGCAGGGTTCCGGCGATGGCGGATGGCGGGCTGATGAGAGTTGAGGATCGAACCCGCGTGAGGAATAGAAGTGCCTGGAAGCACGTAAGTAAGCGCTTGTAGCCTGCTTCACGATGCGCACTAACTGTCCCTTTTATCTTGCAGGTACAAGTTCGGAGCTTTAGAGAAGCTAAAGGGTGCTGGAATACCCACTGGATTCGGCGTGGGAAGGAGTAATGGCACGTGAGTAATAAAGTTGCCCAATGTCTTTAAACGCACCTTCTTTTGTCTTTCAGATGCGGGATGCAGCGCCGAAGGCCTCCGGAGCGTGCGAAGAGCTGGTAAGCTTTTGTCTTTCAGATGCCGGAATGCAGTGCGAAGACCTCCGGAGCATGCGAAGAGTAGGTAAGCCTTTGTCTTTCAGATGCCAGAATGCAGCGCGAGGCGTTGGTGACAGCCGATGGACCAGGTAAGAGATGCGCTGCCACTGAAGACCGTAGTGCTAACCTGTTCTTTCTTTGTCTTTACAGGTGCTGCTGAAGACTGGATTCCAGGATGGTAAGCCTTTGTTCCCTTAGGCCCAGGATCAGAAGCAGAAGACACAATGAGCGTTCTGCTGCAGAGAATGCAGAATAACACAAAGCAAGATTCATCCATCGGGTGTGGTTTAAATAGCCTCCTGTAGTGCTTAGAAGTCTCCTTCCGCAGCCACGCCTAGGTAAGAAAAGAGTTCCTGCTTTCCAGAAGAGTTCCAGTGTTCTGAACCTAGGGAGTGGCTCCTGCCCCACCCAACAGGAAAAGTAGTCCCAAACAGAAGAGGATCAGGGGTTCAACTGGCAGGTAAGTAAGCAGCATGGTCTGCTGCAGGTAAGTCCACCCAAGCATTATGAGCCCGGCGCTTCCAGCGCTGGGACTGGGCATCTTTATGAGCCTGGTGCCACTGGCGCCAGGACAGGGTCCAAAAGGTCCCAATTGGGACTGGCTGGCACTCGGAACCGGGGTTATGGGTCTGCTTCCAAGGGAGTCGGGCAAGTCCTGATCTTTTGGAAGCAGAGATCATGACAGCACCCCCCCTCAAGGCCCCTCCCAAACCGGGCTTCTCCGGGGGTTTGGGCTTGTTAGGAAATGTTCGATGAAATCTTTTGATTAGACGAGGCGCGTGGACATATTCTGCAGGTTCCCAGGATCTTTCTTGGGGACCGTAGCCTTTCCAGTCAATCAGGTAAAATAGTTTAGATTTGGAGATCTTGGAATCCAGGATGCTTTTGACTTCAAACTCGAGTTCTCCATCAACTTGAATAGGTTTGGAGATGTAGTTAGTCGGGTTTGAGGTTGCACAGGTTTTAATAGAGAGACGTGGAAGACCGAATGTATCTTCATGTGAGGGGGCAAGTCCAACTTGACCGCTACTGGATTTACTATGGTAGTGATGGAATAGGGACCAAGGTAACTTGGGTTGAATGTGCGTGGTCCTTTTAGAGGTAGATATTTGGTGGATAACCAGACTTGATCTCCTACTTGATATTGGGGGGCTTCCTTCCGATGTTGGTCTGCTCCTTTCTTGTATTGTTCTTTAGCCCTTTGAAGGTGAGAAACGGCTTCCTTAAAGGCTTGGGTGATTGTAGAATGCAGGTGGTCTACTGCTGGTGTTCCAAGATCTTGGAGTGGATCCAACTCCGAGGTTCGAGGGTGACTACCGTATAAAAGAAAAAACGGGGTTTTCCCAGTTCCCGAGTGGACAGAGTTATTGTAGGCATATTCGGCTATCCAAAGGATATCTTTCCAAGTTTTTTCAGTTTGTTGTAGCATGCAGCGCAAATACTGTTCCAGAGTTTGATTGGTCCTCTCGGTTTGTCCGTCGGTTTGAGGGTGGTGGCTGGTCGAAAGTCTCACATCAATTTGAGCCGACCGACAGCAACTTCGCAAAAAATGAGAAATAAATTGACTACCTCGATCCGAAATTAGAACTGAAGGAAAACCGTGCAGTCGGACGATGTTTTCGAGAAATTCTCGGGCCAGAGTTGCTGCTGTTGGTAAGCCTTTGAGTGGAATGAAATGCGCCATCTTGGAGAATAGGTCCACGATTACTAGGATCGTATTGTATCCGGAGCATGGAGGTAGATCGGTGATGAAGTCCATAGAAAGCGTATGCCACGGGCGAGGCGGGATGTCAATAGGGCGTAAGAGGCCGGCTGGTTTTTCCTTTTGACTCTTGTTTTGGGCGCATACTCCACAGGACATTATAAAGTCTCTGATATCTTTTTTGCAAGACGGCCACCAGAAGTAGCGCTTGATCTTTTCCAAGGTCTTGGTCATACCGGGATGTCCTTCCATTAAAGAATCGTGATAACAAGAGATTACCTTTTTCTGTAAATCTGTGCTGGGCAGGTACAACCGTTCTTGGAAATATAATAGGTTGTCCTTCACCGTAAAGTCCTTTCCCTGCAGATGCCAATTCTGTATATCTGCTGGAGTTACCAGTAGCCTGGCTTTATCCTTAACTTCCTCTATGGATTGTGTGGCGATTACACCTAGAATTCTTTGTTCGGGAATGATAGGTACAGGTTTAGGATTGATCAAATGTTCTTCCACTCCCATCCGAGAAAGGGCATCAGCTTTACCGTTTTTTGTACCAGGTCGATAGGTAATTATGAAGTCAAACTCGGCAAAGAATAGTGCCCAACGGAGTTGCCTAGAGGATTGAGCTTTTGCGGTTTTCAAATATTGCAGGTTTCGGTGATCTGTAATCACATTAACGGTGTGTCGGGCCCCCAGAAGATAATGCCGCCAAGCCTTAAAGGCGGACTTGATAGCTAGAAGTTCCTTATCAGTAATAGTGTAATTGATTTCAGGAGGCGAGAATTTGCGGGACCAAAATGCCACGGGATGCAACTGATTGGTTACTGGGTCCTTTTGTGATAGAACTGCCCCCATGGCAAGGCTCGAAGCATCAGTTTCAACGATGTAGGGGAGTTCTGGGCGAGGATGTTTTAAGATCGGTGCAGAGATAAATCTAGTCTTCAAATTCTGGAAAGCTTGTTCCGCCTCGGTAGACCATTCAAAACGTTTGTTTTTCTTTAACAAGGCGGTGATGGGCTGGACTATTGGAGAGAATTCGGGGATAAACCTGCGGTAAAAGTTAGCGAAGCCTAACATGCTTTGAACACCTTTTACGGAGGATGGTGATGGCCATTTGAGAATTGCATCGACCTTCTTTGAATCCATACGCACTCCGCTTGGTGATAATATGAATCCCAAGAATTCAACTTCAGTCACGTTGAAAACACATTTTTCCAACTTAGCGAAAAGTTTGTGTTGACGCAATCTCTCGAGGACCATTTTCACGTGTTTCCGATGTTCAGTTTCCGATGAAGAATAAACGAGGATGTCGTCAATGTAAACAACAACACACACATCTATGAGCTCTCTGAGGACATCGTTCATAAAATATTGAAAGGCGGCCGGGGCATTGCAAAGTCCGAAGGGCATGACCTGATATTCAAATAGCCCATACTTGGTGCGGCAGGCCGTCTTCCATTCATCGCCCTCTTTTACTCGTACCAAGTGGTAGGCTCCTCTAAGATCCAGCTTTGTATATATGCATGCTTTTCTGACTTGGTCCAGGAGTTCAGGGATCAAAGGTAACGGATATCTATTCTTAACGGTGATCTGGTTCAGGGCGCGATAATCTATACAAGTTCTAAGGTCCCCTTCTTTTTTTGGAACGAAGAACAAAGCTGAGGAAGCAGGGGACTTGGAAGGACGAATAAACCCATTCGCTAGGTATTGATCCAGGTATTGTCGGAGGTGAAGATTCTCAGGCTCGGTGAGGGCATAAATTCTACTACAAGGAGGAGTAGATCCAGGTATCAGGTCTATCTGGCAGTCATAAGACCTATGAGGAGGTAGAGAGTTAGCCTGATCCTTCCGGAAAACATCTTGGAATTCTAGGTATTCAGGAGGTAACTTGGGAGTCTCCGAGGAAATTGCTGCCAGTGCAACACCAGGTCGAGGGTGACAAGTAGAGACACATTCTGGAAACTGAACCGTTCTTGCTCGCCAATCGATCTGAGGATTGTGCTTCTCTAACCAAGGAATTCCTAGAATAATCTGGAACTGAGGGGCCTTGATCACATCGAACACGATCTTCTCATGGTGTCCATCTTGACTTACTAGCGTCACTTCTTGGGTGGTATGCGTTACTGGTCCGGAGACTATCTCCGTACCATCCACCGTAGTAATGACGTCCTTTACAGCCTTTGGACAAAGAGTCAGATTCATCCTCAAAACCATTTCATGATCCACATAATTGCCGATGGCACCGCTGTCGACGTAAGCTTCAATCGCATGTAATCGATCCGGATGTTCAGGGCTAATGAGGACCATAGGTATCACGAAATGCGAGGTCACGGAACTGGTTTTAACGCTCGGCAAGAGGACCTCTATTCTTGTCGGGCGAGGTCGTTTCCCTGCTCAGAGTTTGTAACCCTGGTAACTGCAGCTCCTACTGCCTTCTTGGCTGGTTTCACCGGACAGTCTCGAAGAAAGTGCCCCGAGTTTCTGCAATAGAGGCATAATTGCAGCTGTTTTCTCCTTTCCCGCTCCTTTTGTGTTAGTGGTCCTTTCAGGCCCCCTATTTGCATGGGTTCCCCGGAGTCTACTCCTTTGGTAGGAGTTGGTGGTTTGGAAAATACTCGAGCATCAAACTTGGAACGATCGGCCTTCCTGTTCTGCAGTCTGTGGTCAATTTGAACGACTAAGTCAATATAGTCCGAACAGTCTTGCGGGGGATTCACTACTTGGGCTAACACATCTTTGAGCTCTCCACGTAGACCTCTATAAAACAGCGTAATCCTTTTGTTCTCAGGCCATCGAGTTTCCACTATCAGTCTGTTGAAAGACGCAATATAAGCCAAAAGGTCTTGATTACCCTGTCGCAATGAAAGGAGCTCATTGTCCAAGGCCTGCCCCTGTGAATGTCCTGCAAACAGTTTTTCTATACTGAGCTGAAAAGCTTGAAAATCATGGAGAACCGGATCATCTTGATTAACTAGAGGGATCAACCAGTCTGCCGCATTGCCACTAAGGTACGAAAGCAGGAAAGCTACCTTAGCTTGATCAGTTGGAAAGGCTGCTGGCCGGCATAAGAAGTGCAACCGGCACTGATTAATAAATACTGCAAACCTCTTTGGGTCACCAGAAAATCGTTCGGGCGGAGCCAGAGGTACATTCCCAGGTAGGTTGATCTGCACTGGGTTCGTAGAGGATGTTGAAGGAAGATTTGCCCCTGATGCGGGTAACGGAGTTTGTCCGGCTTGTGACTGTAGCAATTGTCTAGCGAGATCGTCTGTTCGCTTCTTGGAAATAATCAGTTCCCTTCTTAGAGCATTCGTTTCCTGACGGGCTGCATGCACTTCTGCTCTTAGTTCCCCAAGTAACTGGGCTAGCTGGTCGGTATCCGAGGTTTCCATAGCGCCTGGGTGGGAGTTTTGCGGTAGGCTTTGTGTTCTGTAACGCTCACCTGATTCCCGCAGAGGCGCCGGTCTTGACTGGGTGAATGCCGTATCTTCAAAGGTGATGTGTAACACACGGTTGGCTCTTTGGGCTGGACCTCTGTGCACTGTATGTCTGACTCGAAGAGTAAGATGTCTGCAGATAGAAAATATGGGATTAATGAACTGGGGTTATTGGGTGCCTCTCTCCTCTTCCCTTTCTCTTCTCCTGTAGAACCCCAAAGGTTAACGCCCTCACCTTAGGTAAGTGGACGCCGAGCTCTCCATCTGCCTCGGGGCAGGGTGCCGAAACCAGTTTCTTCACTGGATAAGGGTGCAGGCCTCTTGACCTCAGAGGACTGCTGTCCGTCGTTAACTGCACGAACGGTAAGTTCTGGGCACTTCAAATGACTTAAAAGTCTTTTGTAATGATATCTCTTGTTTTGCAGGGTTCCGGCGATGGCGGATGGCGGGCTGATGAGAGTTGAGGATCGAACCCGCGCGAGGAATAGAAGCGCCTGGAAGCACGTAAGTAAGTGCTTGTAGCCTGCTTCACGATGCGCACTAACTGTCCCTTTTATCTTGCAGGTACAAGTTCGGAGCTTTAGAGAAGCTAAAGGGTGCTGGAATACCCACTGGATTCGGCGTGGGAAGGAGTAATGGCACGTGAGTAATAAAGTTGCCCAATGTCTTTAAACGCACCTTCTTTTGTCTTTCAGATGCGGGATGCAGCGCCGAAGGCCTCCGGAGCGTGCGAAGAGCTGGTAAGCTTTTGTCTTTCAGATGCCGGAATGCAGTGCGAAGACCTCCGGAGCATGCGAAGAGTAGGTAAGCCTTTGTCTTTCAGATGCCAGAATGCAGCGCGAGGCGTTGGTGACAGCCGATGGACCAGGTAAGAGATGCGCTGCCACTGAAGACCGTAGTGCTAACCTGTTCTTTCTTTGTCTTTACAGGTGCTGCTGAAGACTGGATTCCAGGATGGTAAGCCTTTGTTCCCTTAGGCCCAGGATCAGAAGCAGAAGACACGATGAGCGTTCTGCTGCAGAGAATGCAGAATAACACAAAGCAAGATTCATCCATCGGGTGTGGTTTAAATAGCCTCCTGTAGTGCTTAGGTGTCTCCTTCCACAGCCACGCCTAGGTAAGAAAAGAGTTCCTGCTTTCCAGAAGAATTCCAGTGTTCTGAACCTAGGGAGTGGCTCCTGCCCCACCCAACAGGAAAAGTAGTCCGAAACAGAAGAGGATCAGGGGTTCAACTGGCAGGTAAGTAAGCAGCATGGTCTGCTGCAGGTAAGTCCACCCAAGCATTATGAGCCCGGCGCTTCCAGCGCTGGGACTGGGCATCTTTATGAGCCTGGTGCCACTGGCGCCAGGACAGGGTCCAAAAGGTCCCAATTGGGACTGGCTGGCACTCGGAACCGGGGTTATGGGTCTGCTTCCAAGGGAGTCGGGCAAGTCCTGATCTTTTGGAAGCAGAGATCATGACAATATGTTAGTTCAACATGCTTTGCAAATGAGTAGAATACTAAGTATATGAAACTCACTTGGTTTTAAGGGCTGTGTTATTGCATGTTAGGAGATAGAAGAAATAATGATGTACTTGTTTTGCAATTTTTGTAAGGTAAATGGCAGAAACTGTATAGTGATCAACAGTGCATTTGAAGTGCTGAACTCCGATGATGGAGTTAGATGTAGAGGTCTTGGATGTGATTGGTGGATGGTTGAGTGACTGCTTAGCTGTATCCAATGAGGGAATGGCACAGACAGTGAAGTGGTGTGCACCATTGGTAGCACCATTGCTAGGTGTGCAATTAACCGAGGCATGTGTGCTTTCATGCTTAGAGCTGGTATGTTCTTCTGTAATAATGAGAACATTGATTCCAGTAATGCTGTTTATTTTAAAGAAGATATCATTTCTTTATCTTTTATGGGAAATGCCATGCTGTTCTGGAATGTAAGGGTTGCTTTGGTGAAGGTTATGTGAAGATTTTAGGAGTAAAGTAAGAAAAAAAAAATAACAGGCGTCTGTCAAGCATCTGCAAAAAAACAAAAGAAACGGCTCTTTTCAGAGCCAACCTCAAAGGGGAAATGGGGCACACTATTTAAATTTACATTTACCACACTCAGATTTTCGATATGTCTGTGGACATGGCGGTTGTCCGCGGACACCGCACTTTACATACAGGGATTTTGGGGTGGATAGGCATACACATGAGAATGAGTAGAGCAAGGGATTGGTCAATAAAGTTTACTGGGTGTGTTGTGTAAGGAGAGAGTTTGTTCGAAAGTATTTTTTTCTCAGATAAGAACAGATAGCTATGGCTGTGTGTTTCAGAAAAGAGATTATCTGGATTTTGGGAGGCTCATGGATACATTGGTTGGAGGTGCATGCAGAATGCTGTGGAGTAGCTACAGATCTTGGATTCCCTTATGTGGAAGTGCATTGGCATGGAGTGTGTGGAATGAAGTCGCTGGACTTGGTACCTCTCTGTGCTACTTTGGAGACACAGCATCATCCAGACATAATTATAATTCATTGTGGAGGGAACAGTTTAGTACAAGTGTCTGGAATTTATTTGCAATTTGTTTGTGCCTTTTTAAGAGATGTTGGCATGTCCTCCTTTCACAATGAAAATATTATGTTTCGTAGCACATACATTTTTCGCAGAGATGGAGTCCATCTTACTTATGCTGGCAATCAGATTTTTCTGAGAAATGTACAAAATGCATTGTGACCTTTTTTGGAATTACAGCCATCCATTTTGCAGTAGGTATTGACCATTTGAAGTTTTTCAAACACAAACAAACACAACCAAAAGACTCTTTTCGGAGCCACCACTTCCTCCCAGAGAAAAGTGCAATGGTTTTGATAGGACAGCACCCCAAAATTTGAATATGTTCGCGAACTGTCCGCAGATATCTAAAAAATGCACAGGGCCCTGCTCCATTTATTTGCCACTTCTATTTTTAAATTGTGAAAGGCGGCTCCGAATAGAGCCTTTTTTTGGTGGGGGGTTTGTTGTTTTATATTTTTTTTGTTTTTTTACACAAGACACACTAGGAGAGAAGGGGAAAGGAGGGTAAGGAAGGAACACCAACCACGGGGATAAGAAAGGGCAAGTGGAGAGAGGAAGATGTAGGGTGAGCCTTATTTAGGTAGGTAGCAGACCTTCAAATGCTCCGTGACCGCAGCCTCGAAAGCACTCCGAAGTCTCTCCCCCCTGCAGAGTACTACGTCGCAGTACATGCACAATATTGTGACCCTCAAAAGGTGAGGGTCAACAGCATCATGGATGGCCTGTGAGGCAGCTGGATGGATGCGCTGTCCCACCGGAGTGTCTCTTGTGGTGACAGGAGTGGAAACAGAGGATTTTGTAGAGGAACTCAACCTACTAAGTTTATCACAAGGTACAACCTTGCGAATAGCCCCACCGTGGAATGACCTTAGGTGTCGCTTCATGGATGTCGTACCAAAGCTGCACTAGTAGCACCAGCTGGAGCAGCAAGCATAGATGCCATCAGGTCTGATGGGAAGCAGCAAGAGCAGCAAAATCAGAAAGATTAGCAAAAGTTAATATAGACAATGCTCTGTCTCGTAGCCAGAAGCACAAAGAGGATGAGCTCCGGGGTGTGGCCTTTTATAGGGGTGCAGGTGCGTGCTCCGCAGACAGCCGCGCCGTCCGCGGACAGATCAAACACCCCAAAAATGCTCAAAGAGTTCCAAAAAGTATGTAGAAAGCCAGAGTCATTGTCTGGGACATGTGCAATGGTGAATGTATACTGTAAAATACTTTGGATTGTCTAAAAAAGTACTTTTTAAATGTTCGAGGACCCGGACAGTGTCAGCAAAACAGGACACACGCTCAGCGTGGGTGCGGTCACATGATGACGTCGTGAATACGTCTGCGAATGGGACGGGTGTCCGCAGGACACCAAATGCATAGGAACGGTCCTGCGAAAGTGCGCGGGTGTTCTACGGACAGTGTTCGGGTCCTCAAACTAATTAAAAGTGCGACACATGTGAGACAGACAGTTACGTACAGGCGCGATCTTCGTAGGACTTATGGGTGTGGTGCGCAAGTACGTAGATGTTCTACGGATAGTACGGACAGGTATGGTGTCTTTAGGACACCTCCATTATGGTTAATTGCGGATATTCCGTACACCGAGTGTGTTCTAAGAACAGTTCATCTTGCTTGTGAACAGTGCAGAGAGGTATAGTGTCCTTAGGACACCTCCATTTTGGTTAATTACGGACATTCCGGACACCAAGTATGTACTAAGAACAGTTCCATCTTGCTTGCGGACAGTACGGACATGTATAGTGTCCTTAGGACACCTCCATTTTCGTTAATTACGGACATTCCGGACACCAAGTATGTTCTAAGAACAGTTTCATCTTGCTTGCGAACAGTACGGACAGGTATAGTGTCCTTAGAACACCTACATTTTGGTTAATTACGGACATTCCGGACACCGAATGTGTTCTAAGAACAGTTCCATCTTGCTTGCAGACAGTACGGACAGGTATAGTGTCCTTAGGACACCTCCATTTTGGATAATTGCGGACACTCCGGACACCTGGTGTGTTCTAAGAACAGTTTCATCTTGCCTGCGGACAGTCCGGACAGGTATAGTGTCCTCAGGACACCCCCATTTTGGTTTATTACACACATTTCAGACACCCGCGCTGTCCTCGGACACCCTAACTGCCTTTAAAAAAAAAAAATAAGACACACAGGAATGAAGTAACAGCACATATAATATTTTATTATTATATACAAATATAATATTTATGAAAGAGAGGGGGAAGCATAAACTGACACAAATACAGGGGATTTAGGGGTTTGGAGAGGATCGATGCGAGGGGATGAAGGGATAGAAGTCTCATCATAACGTTTTTCTTGGTGGTGAGGGTTTGGGGATAGTTGACTGGGACATGGAGAGGGGGAACAGGTGCATGTGGGACAATGATATTTAATTTTTTCTTTTATGTGGTCCTCTACAAAATGTTTCAAAAGATTGACATTTTCCATAAGCATATCCATTTTCTGTTCCATGCACTGTAGAGTATTTTCTAATGTCTCTTTTGTTGTATTATTTTCAATGTTTGTATGGTCTGTTAAAAAATATATATATGTTAAGTACACATAAAGTAATGATTATTAATTTGCTTATATAGAGAAGTGTCTACCATTAGTATTACTGTACTGTCTTCAGACATTTCCTCACGTGGGAAATGTTCTTCAAGCCATTCCAAAGTACTGGACATTTCTGTGTTAAAAAAAATATATTACTTTTAGTGTACCAAATACAGAAAGTTTAGAAATATATAAGAAAAATGAAGTTTACTTACTAGTTTCTGGAAATTGTGTTCTTACTGTTGTGTAGGTCTGCTGTTGCTCCTAGCTGTGCAGCTTCTGTGAGGTAATTATGTTGGAGGCATATCTTTTTTGTTTGCACGGACTGGTGACTTCTGTACTGCAGTATGACGTATTGCTTTTCTGTACTGAATAGAGAACTGGGAGACGTACTATGTGAATGAAAGTAGGTATGGGTGCCAGAGGCTGTGTTATGTTTTCATGAATAGCTGTATTACGGTGTGGAGGTTGGGTATTAGTGGCGGTGGCTGTGGTACGTGTTTGCAGTGTGCACATGATGGTATGCATGGCTGCATTATTTTGTGGTGGGTGTGGGCAAGGCCTAGACTATTGGGTGCATGGCCAAAGGCCGTAGGCCGTAGAACATGCACCCAATAGTCTAGGCCTTGCCCACACTCACTGCAGCAATACAGTTTACACTGCATCTGTCACAGACTCCTCACCTTTACAGAATGGTTGTGGAGCACATTTTACACTTGATAAAGCACCAGAAGTCAGCTGAAATGCAAATACGGTTGGTTGGTTGGTTGGTTGGGTTGGCAGTAACACCCTCATATGTCAATGAAAGTGGGTAGGTGTGCCAGAGGCTGTGTTAAGTTTGTAGATTCTGGTAGAAGGTGAATCGTTCTATGCATATGTGGTATGTGTGTGGATTGTGGTAACTGATGACATGTTGCCATGCATGGCTGCATTACGTTGCAGTGGGTGTAGCCAATGCCTAGACTATTGGGTGCATGGCCAAAGGCTGTTGGCCATGCACCCAAAAGCCAAGGCCTTCACCACACCCACTGCAGAAATGCAATGGGTGCAGTTTTGACTGCATCTCTCAGAGGGTGATCACCTTCACAGAACGGTTGTGGAGCACATTTTACTCTTCATAGAGCACCAGATGTGCGTTGACATGTATACATTGCTGGTTCCATGGGTGTGGTCATTGTTGGAACATCCTACGGTTTGCGGTGTATGGCTGGAGATTGTGCAGTGAAAAGTCTTGCAGTGTGCCCACTGGATGCAGTGTTGCAACACTGTCAGTATACAAGAGGATAGGGTTGAAGTGAATCTTCAATGTGCTTGGACATTCTGGTTTTTGTAGCTTCCTGGGAGTAGGCCTAATGTTGTGAGGATTGTGCGGTTTCGTTGCCAGTGACATAATACTTTGTTCATGGAAGTGAATAGGGGTGGCGGAGGCAGTGGTATGTTTGTGGAATTTGCTAACTGTGACATGTTTCCATGCATCGTTATGTTATGGTGCTGGAGTTGGGTAGAAGGGCAGCTGGCTATGTTACGTTTGTGGATTGTGGTTTATGGCCACATGCTCTCATGCATGGCTCCATTTTGTTGTGATGGGTGTCAGCAAGCAGTAGACTATTCTGTGCATGGTCAAAGGTGTGATGGGTACCACTCTGGACGATTTTGGATGCTGACATCGTGTTTTTTTCCCACACCTTTGTATGGAAAGTGCTTTGGTAGCACACGCGAAGTGTGCTCGGAGTGTTGAACGGTAAATATGGAGTGCTGTACAGAAATGATAGTGTTGAATGCAGACTTCTCGGCTGTGATTGGTGCGTGCATGCATGCATGAATATTTCACAATCCTCAATGAGGGAGTGCTGGAAGAAGAACAGTGGAGAGGGGAGAGGGACTGCCCCTGCTTTACTGGGGTGCAGCCCTCGCTGTAACTGGGAAAGCGCACGTGCCACATCCTGCCATTCTCAGCATGGTGAGCATGCAAATGGAACTGTGGGAATTATGGAATCATGTGTCAAAGCTGTGGTTCACAGGAAGGGGCGGTACTACTTTCTCCCAATATTCTCTGTGTAATAAGGTTGGTGGACATGGAGAGACGCATAGTGCTGATTGTGGGTGATACATGTGTACAGGATCTGTACAGGTATGCCGTGCAAAGAGGTGTTACTGCGCATTTTGGGTTGGAAGGAGTGGACGCTTTGTGGGTCAGTCTCGACGCGTGCAGTTTTGGTGGGATGGTTCGCCTTTGCAGATATGTGGCCTCCATCGTTACTGGTGAAGTTGTCATGGTGCATTATGAAGGTCTACATTTGGGTTACATGTCATATGGAAGTTTGCCCCGTCACCTGAAGAACTTGATGACTGCAGTGATGTGGATTTTTCCCACTGCACAGGTCGCATTCTCACCCATTCCCCCAAAAGGAGTATGCGACCATGCCGGTGCAATTGGTCCCCAGCCACAGCTTGGAAGGTGTCTTATGAACAGAAGCATGTCTGCATTTATGTGCACTGATGGCATGTTGTCCACCCACTATGAGAGCATGAATTTCCAAAACATACACTGCTTTAATGCAAATGGCATTTATTTGACCGACATTGGCAATACCATTTTCTTGTACACTGTGCACGAAGCGTTGCCCTTAATTTGGTAAAAAATGAAGGAGGCGAAGCAAACAGAAAGTCATACAAACAGAAACACATAAAAAACACAAAACGAAAAAATAAAACCTTTTCAGAGGGACCACTAAAGACCCAATCGCCTACCCTGTTTCCCAATTCCCCCCTTTCAAGCACAAAAACTCTGCAGATTACACTGTACTTTCAGGATTACACGTGCCGCAACCTGCCATTTTCAGGATGCGAGCCATGGAAATGGGACTGTGGAGCGAAAGATACTCCTCAATAAGGTTTGTGGTTGTGGTGTGTATGCAAAAAGTGTAGTCAAAGGTCTCTTTGTACAAGGAAGTGCAGAAGGCTATGGTGGAAGTGGGCAAGGTAATGGCCAGGCATCCTGGGTGTATGCATGAACTGTATGTACTTGTTTGAAGTTCGTAACATGAATTCAGTGATGTTTGTGAGCTATAATTTTTGAAAAGTGTGCAGTAAGTGGGGTACTGTGAAAGAAAGAAACTGTGCAGTGTACAAGGTAAGTGGCTGGAAGCCTACTGTTATGAATGCATTCTGTGTATGATATCATATGATGTGCAATTGTATGCTATGGCATGCGTAACACACCTATACACAGGTTTAGCAAAGCGCAACAAGACAAGGGATGGGGGAACAGAGGGGAGACAGAGACAACAAACCTATTAGGCCAGGTGTGACTTAGATCGCCCAGGTGCATGGTTGGGGGAGGGGAAGGTGCAGTACATGGATAGAAGAAGAAATGACAATAAGTAAAAATATGGGCCGATTGTGCCAAGTGCAAGGATAAATGCACACATAAGGTGGTACAGGAACTGTTAGGGATACAGAAAATAGTCCCAAAGTGTGGGGTTTGCTAGAAAGGCAGTGCAGGGGTTTGCCTGGTGGGGGGAGGTGGTATGGTCCCGACATCACAGAGTCACCAGGTAACCAGTGCAGAATCAGTGTACGCCAGGCAGTCAGCCCGGGAGAGGAGGAGAAGAAGCATATGCAAAGAGAAAGGCTTTGAGGTGCTTCCAGAACCGGCAATGGTTCTCCTCAAGTTTCAGGGAGGCAAGGAGGCTGTTGCAGAGGGAGGCCCCATCTACCACCAACTGGTCGATTGCAGAAGCAATTGACCCTTAGGGAGTTGGAGGCGGATGATGGAAGAGCTTGAGCACAGAGATATATAGTAAGTGAGAGTTGAAGGTAGTGAGGTCCCAGAAGGCCTTGTGCATAATGCAGAGGGTTTTCACCTTATTCCTCGCAGCCACTAGGAGCTATTGCAGACATCTCAGTGAGGAGGAGATACCATCCCAAGTCGCACAGTCCTCTTCTGGATGCGTTGCAGAGGGCAGATAGTAGAAGCAGCCAGATTTAAAAAGATCCTGTTGCAATAGTGCAGCCTAAACAGAAGCACAACTGTGCAGACAGTGACCTTTTGGAATCTTGCTTTGGGTTGGTAATATACATGCAGTGTTGCTTTTGGTGGCGTATCTTCATGATTTATGTAGGAGATGGGTTAGTGGGGAAACCATTTCGTAGCATTGCCGGAAGGAACGTAGAAAGTTCCTGTTTCAATATTACAATGTATGACATGGGTAAATGAAAATGTTGCAAGCATATACCACTGAAGTGCCACTACATGGTAGGGGGTGAGAAAAAAAGACAGTATGCTTTTAAAGAACGTAATGGACGCTCAGTGACAGGTACCATGCGCAGAGGCCCTTATAACACAGTGGTAAACATACTGCAGAAAAGGTTTTCATACCTCCATTTTATGGTGATGAGTTGCCATGTGGAGGCATGTGGATGCACAAATCTTGCAATCTTTTACTGAACTTTCTACTGCATTTGCTTTCGAGTGACAGGACGCTTGCAGGCAGATTTTGTAACAGTATCTATAAAGTGTTGTGCAGACTGACAGTGTTAGATGCTAACGTCTTGGATGGCATTGGTAGAATCATGTGTGTCTTTTTACCCATACCCAGTGAGGTAGTGGTGGACAAAAGATAGTTGAAAGGGAAGAAGGACTGCTCCTGCTTTACTGGGGTGCGGACTTTGCAGTACTTTGGGAAGCGCACGTGCCAAACTCTGCGCTTCTCACCATTCTGGCCAAAGGACATGGGATTTTGGGGATTATCCAATCAGGTACTGTGGGTGTGGTTCACAGGAAGGGGTGGCCATACTGTTGTACATTACTCTGCATAGTGAGGCTGGCTGACATGGTGAAACGCATTGTCTTGACTTTTGGAGATGCCTTTGTGATAGATCTGCACAAGTATGCCCTGGAAAAGCACTTTGATGGCAATTTAGGTTTGGAAGGAGTGGACGCATTGTGGAACGCTGTCTACGAGCGCAGTTTCGCCGGCATGCATGCACTTTGCAAAGACCTGGCCACTTTCGCTACTGACGATGTCATCGTCATCCACTACGGCGGCATGCATATGGGTGACGTGTCTTGTTTAGGTTTGTTCCGTCGACTGAAGAGATTGATAAATCTAGTCAAGAGGCTTTTTCCCACTGCCAAGGTGCTTTTCTAAACCATAACACCACGAAGAGTATGGGACAATGCTCCTGGATGTTGTTCCGAGCCAGAGGCAGGAAGGTGTCTCATCAACAGAAGCATTTATACTTTTTTGTCCGCTGCTAGGATGTTCTTCTCCAACAATGAGCTCATTAGTTGTGGAAATGCAGAGTTTTTCCAAACAAATGGCATTTCGTTGTCGCCCATTTGTAATGCTGTTTTGTTTGCCCGTCTACAAGATGCGGTCAAGAGTTTACTGTAACAATGTTAGCACAAGAAAACACAAAATCAAATAAAAACCGAAAAAATTGTGTTTCCCTACAAGCATCTAAAAAAAAGAAAAAATGCTCTTTTTAGAGCCGCCCCTTACAACTAACTCCCCCTAGCCTGGTTGAAAGTAATTCCCCCACACCGGCACGCAGCACAAAAGCCACATCCAGGGATTTTGAGGATGGTGGCCATCAAAATGGGACTGTGGGGATTGTCCAATCAGGTGCTCAGGGTGTGCATCACAGGAAAGGGCGGCAATAGTAAGAAGGACTCCTCCTGCTTTACTGAGGCGCGGTACTTGGGGAAGCGCACGTGCCACATTCGGTACTTCTCACCATGCTGGCCAATGGAAATCGGACTTTGGGGATTGTCCAATAAGGTGCTCATGGTGTGCGTCACAGGAAAGGGCGGCAATATTTTTTTCACTATGCAATGGTGTTTACAGCAATGCATTGTGTAATGAATTATGTATCTCATGACAGTTCTCCCAATGACCTCTGATAGTTTCCTCCCAACATTATATTGACAAGCCCTTGTGGAGGCTTTTCATGAAAGGTAAATGCACATGTGATGTCATCAGTGATGTCATCAATGACATTTGTGAATTCTTTTGATGTCATGGGTGTTAGTCTTAGCAGTGTACAGTGGTGGCGTGAGTTATGGTTGCTTAGCTTAGCATAACTGGCTAATTTCTGGGGGTTTTCACTTTGACTTATAACCATAGTATGGATAGGTTGTTGTAAGTGCAAAGTAACTAACGTTCCTGTAACAAACGTTTTTGCACTGAAGTTGCTAGGTTGTTCTTAGGGCAACTGAAGCATGACGTCCCTTCACCAACGTTTTTTCACTGAATTTAATAGGTTTTTAGTAGGCCACTGTAACCAGACCCTTCCTTTAGCATAGTTTTTTCAGTAAAGGGGATAGGTTTGTAGTAGTGCAACTTAACCATAACGTCCCTTTAACAATGTTTTTTGTTAGTGATATATATATATATATATATATATATATATATATATATATATATATATATATATATATATATATATATATATATATATTTGAAAAAGGAGAAAGTGATTCAATTTCTCCCGAAGGGGATAGCACTCAAAGCAGTGTGGAGAATGCTGGTTACAAACACTTCCCTTCAATGGAAAAAGCCCAGGATCAATGCAACATCAAGTCCATAGAGTTTCCAGTTTTATTAGGCATATATATATATGACAAGAAGAAAAAAGAAGAAAACTGCCAGAAAACTGGACAGTCAAACCTGCACTCCAAGTCAAGGGCATGAACAGCAAGGTCCAAAACATACGGAAAAAGATGAGCCAGAAACTTGAAGTGATTAGCTCATAAGTTTATTTAAAGATACACGAAGTGCATCATGTTTGAAAAAAACACCAAAAACCCCACAACAAGGCAGGACACCAAGAGAGCAGTCCTGTATGGACGTGTTTTGCGCTATACACAGTGCTTATTCACCAATGAGGGGAGGGGCAAAACACAGTATAAATAGTAAAATAAGTCCCTTCATAGTTTTTACAGCTCAGCAAGTGAATGCACACACAGCTAATACAATGGCATACATCTTGTAACATATAGGCATAGTGCTTGTGCCTAAAACAAATACTTGACTTTGGGACTAAAACGAATTCTACAGCAACAGGGGTGATAAAATAAATGAAATCACTCACTGAAGTCTGTAAAAAGAAACAAAGTTCCATACGGTTGCATAAATTATAAAACTGGCAATTTCACAATTATACCAAACAGTGCAAATGCTAAATAGCAATGGGATAATCGTGAATTGTAATAACTTCAAAATTACATGATTAAAAATATTAAAAAGAGCCAAAAACATCAGCCAATTGTTTCAATCGCAGTATAAACAGCACCAAATAAAAACAATGTGCACAAACTTGATGGCAGCAAATATAAGCAAAGTGCAAGTACTTAATAGCAGCAAATGTTGGCAAAGTGCAAATTCTTAATAGCACCATAAAATTAGCAAAGTGCAAAGCTTGAATAGCAGCATAAACATGACAATAAAGTGCATGTGCATATAGCATGACTAGAAAAATTCATAAGTCAAAAATGGCACCATAAAGCAGCAGTTAAAGCACAAGTGCTAAATACACTAGCAATCATTGTCAATGAAAGAAGTATAAGCAAGGTGCAAGTACTTAATAGCAGCAAATATTAGCAAAGTGCAATTTTTTAATAGCAGCATAATATTGACAAAGTGCAAAGCTTGAATATCAGCATAGACATAACAATAAAGTGCAAGTGCATTTACATAACTATAAAGATTTGTTGGTCAAAAAATAGCACCATAAGACAGAAATTAAAGCACAAATGCCAAATACATAAATCTCAGTAATGAATAATAAATAGATCAAAAAGGCTCAATAAATACACGTCAAAATGCAGTTTAGAACCCCAAACAGCATAAATGCACTGAAGCAACCATACAAAATATGCAAGAAAAATTATTAAACGAGATGACGGGAATGTCCAAAGTCAATGTAAGATACTTGTACACTGCAATAAAGACATATAATACTGTCGGAAGTATGGATGTTACTCCCCATCAAAGCAAAAGAAATATAAGCCAGAACCAATTAATCTAACATTCAAAACCGAAAAGAGAAAACAGTATGTATACCAAAAGGAAACTGTGCATAAGAATCATAGCCCATCAACAAAAGAAGCCCCATTGACACAGGAAACAATTAGCAAGTCGGTTGCTAAAATAAAACATAATTATAAATAAATGAGAAAGATCAACCCAATGCTGTCAATTAGAGATCTAATACAAATGCCCATACAAATGAGCAAGAAAGAAAAAAAGAAATATACCTCTAAAAGAAAGAAGAACACTGCCACTGGACAAAAACTGTAAAATTCTAGGGTATAAATCAAGTAAAATGGCATTTGTATTGCCACAAAAAATAACATTGAAATGAAGGAAAATAACATTGAAATGAAGGAAACTCATATACATAGAAAACTCTATGAAAATCAATTTATACTCCCAAAAAGGTATATAACTCCTCATCGACATTGTGACCATTTGGTGTCTTAGTATCAAAATCCAATATATATTTGGTTTCGAGCTGTCGTGATTTTAAGACACGGTCACCACCTCTGGGGTTCTTGGTTACATTTACTACTGCAAAGATAGTAAGCAACCGAAAGTCATTATCATGTTTCTCTTTGAAATGCTTGGCCATCGGGTACGCTGGATCAAAGTTTTTTATGGCCCTTAGGTGTTGCAATATTCTCAACTTTAATTTGCAGGTAGTGCTGCCCACATACCATTTCATGCAGGGGCAACACAAGACATTTACCACAAATGAAGTATCACAATTCATGAGAGGCTTAATATCATGATGCATTAAAGTCACTGGGTGAGTGAAGGATTTCTGTGTAATCGCATGAACACAAACTTTGCATTTTGAACATTTTGTAAACCCCATCAAGGGAGCTGAAAGCCAACTAAGAGTCTTAGAAGTAATTGGTACAGATGGTAAAAAGCTGGATACAAGCTTATCTTTAAGAGATGACGCTCTTTTGTACGTGAGAGTAGGTCGCACAGGCAATAAAGGAAAAAGATCCTTGTCCAATCTTAAAACGCGCCAATGTTTTTGGATAATTTTTGTGACTTGGCCAGATGAACTGTCATAGGTAATAATGAGATGAGGATGATCATTAGAGACAGCCTTAATGGATCTGTTAGCATGTAACAATTCATCCCTTGATAGAGCACGTGCCTTATTATATGCAGTCTCAATAACTGTTTTGGCATATCCTTGTTCTAAAAAGTCTGTGGCTGCCAAGGCACAAAAATTATTGAACTGGGCTACATCACTACAGTTACGACGATACCGAATGAACTCTCCATACGGAATGCTTTTCTTGCAACTCGGTGGGTGGCTACTGCTAGCATGCAAAGGTAAACCAGCATTCAAAGGTTTTTTATACAGCAAAGTATGTATGCCAAAGACATCAATATTGACATTGACATCCAGGTACACAATGTCAGTCACACTCTGTGCATCTGTAAACTTCAAATGTACCTGATTGATGTTGATATGCTTCACAAATAATAGCCAATCCTTTTCAGACCCCTTCCAAATAACAAAAACATTGTCTATATACCTCCACCAGGAAACAATCTGTGCGGGAAAATGAACGGAAATCAAATCAGACAAAAATGTGGCCTCCCACCATCCCATCATAAGATTGGCGTACGAGGGCGCGAATGTACTGCCCATTTCAGTGCCTCTCATTTGTCAAAAAAATTATTCGTCAAGCAGAAAAATAACATTTCTAGAATCATTTTGTTGTGACTCAATAAATGTAAAGATCGTGAATCCCAAAAATATTTGCAGGCCCTTATTCCGATGTCATGATCAATGGAGGTGTATAAAGAAACAACATCCAAGGTGGCCAAAATAAGACCCTCTTCCCATGGAATGTCACTAATATGTTGCAAAAAATCCTTGGTATCACGTAAATAGGATGGGAGAACTGAAACAAATAAAATCAAAGTCTCATCTATAAACTGTGCCAAGTGCTCTAATAGTGAACCACATAAAGTGGGTATGGCAAAACAAGAGGGAACGAGAAATTTACAAAGATCCTCATCGAGCAAACCATTTTACAATATATATATATGATCGATTCAGGGTGGTCTTAGGTCAATTTAGGTTTGCAATTGTTCTCAAACCTCATGCCAAACACTGCAGTGCTCAGGGTCCCTCTAAAGACAGACCACACCACCTTCATCATCTACTTCCGCGTCCACCTTTTAACATCCCTTAACCAGCTGGTCTAGCTGTCTCCCCAAGGGTTTTAACCAGCCTCCAGTTTTTCGTAATTCAATGTGTATTAGCATCTTCATGGCAACTACAGCCAAACAATTGTTTGTAATTCCTAAACTGACCTAAAAATGGCAGCCTGCACAAGCGTGTCAAAACTAAAACATGTCCAATTTTATCCTAGTGTGCCTCATGTTCGACTGTGCATTATTGACTTGCATACAAAGCTGCAAATTAATCAATAAGTCACCACTGTTAGAATGGTAAAAGTCAGAGGTGCGCTGCTGATCAGCAAGAGTAATGGCAGCCTGAGTGAGAGCTTTGGCCCTGGCATAATCCCAGCATAATCCCGATTGTTCAAATATACTTTTGGTGCCAGTTTTCACATGTTTGAAAGGTTCACGGAGGAAGCAGATGGTATGGAGCAAGACTTGATCCGTTGAGCAGAAGGTAAGGCTTGAACCTCGGAGGAGCCCGGCGGTGGGGCTGCCTGATTTGATCCGGCAGAGACTTCCTTGAAATTTGGAGGCGCGACTACTTTGGCCCGCGGCATTTTCAGTCCAGATGGGGGAGGAGCTGAAGGACCCTGCAGCCTGGGCAGCGCTGTGCCTGTGCTGCTGGCGCATCTGAGGCAAAAATAAAACAAAGGCACGCGTTGGCAAGGGTGACCAAGCCGTGGAGAGCCGACGACTGCTTGGGAATAATCTGACCTCTGCTGGCTGGGTCTGAGTACCTGCCTATAACCTTGGTGGACCTGGGGTGAGTGACAAGTGGCAGGGGAGGTGCTCACTGGTCATCGCTGTCAGAGCCCCTCACCCCCTACCCTTTAACATTTTCCTGCAGTCCGCCGCCTGCGGCGCACGTCACATCAAGGATCCAGTGCACTGGCTGGTTACCATGCTTAGGAGGAGCGAGGGTCGCTACAGGTGACCGCTGGAGTGGGCTGCAGGACTGTGTCTGTCCATTGCACTGGGCCTGTGGTGCTTCTGGACACTCCACAGGAGAGGGGAGCCTCCCTGGTGAGATGGAGTGGAATCCCTTGGTCGTGCTATGCAAAGACAATTCAGGAGCTGAAGCTGACAGTTATATATCCTTGATTGGGGTCACCCCGGTCTGCTAAAACTTATGTTGCAATGCAGAGCTAGTCGCAACTGAGATGATTGGAGCTGGTGGCTAGGGCACTACAGGGGTCTGTGATTCACACAATATTTCAGCTGCTGGCATTGCTCCCTATGAAAGTGTGTAACCTTGAGGCACTGCTGAAATGGCTGGGTCCCCGCACACGCAGTGAATCAGAGCTGCCAGGCCAGACGGCACTTTCCAACAGGTAAGGCAGCTGTGGGCATTTGTGGACAGAACTGAGAGCATACAGCTGGCAGAGACACTATTAGAGCATTCTGCCTGATCCTTTGTGCTGCTTTCTGCTTGGCACCCTAGGTTCTTTGTCTCTGACGTGGCTGGTGATTTGGCCCCTGGCCCGGAAGCTGGGTCTGGTGGCTGAGGCTGGCAGCAGGCTGGGTGGTGCAAGGCTTTTGGTGAAGTTTGGTTCTATGAGGTGGTACTTAGACACTGGTGTTCTGAGATCCTGGAGGCACTGAGGGTCAGGTGAATACTACGTGACCTACGGGCATTCTGGAAGTAGTGCGACTGGGCCCAATCACCGTGGGGGACTGTACTGTGAGCAGGACTGCAGTCGAGGTCCCTGGAGCTTGGCTGCACCTGCTCCCCCTTGTAGAGGAACCTGCTGCTTCCTCGATATATCTGGGGGGCTTGGGCACCCCCGCAGGATATTCTTACTGAACTTGGTGTGGACCACTGCAATCAGCAAGACTAAATGGAGCCGCAGGAGCCATTGACAAGTGAAGTGGTGTTTTTGCGAACAGGTCCCTGCATGTTATATCTGACTAGGGCCCAGGGCCTTTGCATGCCAGTACATCGCCATACAAGAGAAGCAGATAGCATTTAAGACCAGCTTAATAACATGACGGAGGGCATTGGAAAGAAACATGGCCCAATGGATTTGTTTACCAGCACCCAGGCGACGGCCCCAGGGCTTGTGGATCCGGGACAGGGAGGAGGACCAAGCACATTGCCCGGGGATGACCGGGAGTACCAGCTGCTGGTGGCCAAGCAGAGTGGTTTCATGACCGTTAATGTTAAATTGGACGATATTGTGGCAACCATTGGGTCACTTAAATCTAAACTTGAAAAAGAAAGTGGTTGCATCAATGAAGCTGAGACCAGGATCAGAGAGGTGGAAGACAATGTGGCCCAACATGACCGTGACACCACGGAACTGAGGGCAGAACTCACTAAAGTCTGAGGTAAATGTGATGATCTTGAGTTGCGTTCAAGGCGAAATAATGTGCGCATTGCCGGAGTGCCCGAAGCGGCATGCAAGGGGCCCATGGAGCCGTTCATCGAAGATGTTTTTTAAAACGTTGTTTGGAGCAGCTAAGTTTCCCACACATTTTCTTGTCGAGTGCGCACATCGTGCTCTTGTGCTGGTACCTAGGCCTGGAGCCCCTCTGTGCACTATTATTGCAAAAATGCTCAACTATAGGGACAGACACCTCATCCTGAAGTTATCCAGAGAACAAGGGACACTCCCTTTTGAGGCCAACAATATCCATATCTACCCGGATTTTGCAGCTGGGGTCCAGGTCCAGAGAAGATCGTACGACCTGGTGAAGAGACTACTGAGTGCCTGACATGTTCCATATTCCCTTAGGTTTCTCAAAAAGCTGCATATTCAACACTGGGGCAGGGCAAATTATTTTGAGAATCCTGCTGACGCAATAGCTTATGTGGAAGCGTTGATTCTGGTTCCAACGCGGAAGCGTAGGAATAATTAAAATCATATCCAGGGAGCAGAGGCTGGGGGGCACGATGTGTGAGATTGAGCGGGAAGCTCCAATATCGACTTATTAATATAGTGTAATGATCTGGCACAGGAAACTGTTAAATTGGAGCCGGGAAAGCAGCCACCTGGTTGGCTGTTGGAAGCTGTGACTGCTCGCAGCATACCCCAGGAAATGTCCACGGCTGCACAAGGGTTACATCATCGAGTTGGAGTAGATGGTGAGGGTGGGGGGATGAAATGGGAAGTGTACAAGAATGTGTGTAGGGACCGGGGTATAGGCACTTCATGGGCAGTTTGGGGAGGTGGGTTGGGGAGAGTGGACAAAGGTGTGTTTGGTTATAAAAGTTGGCAGGCGGGTTTGCGGGCAGGAGCTGCATCACACAACGACTGTTTGTTTTTAGGGACTCATTCACGTACAATGTATTTGTTGTCAAATGGCATATGGGTGAATCAATAGTATTGATATCGTGGAATGTTCAAGGCCTCAACGACACTTTCAAGGCTAGAAAGTTTCTAGTATACCTTGATTGCCATTCCCCCAGAATTGTAATGCTACAGGAAACACACGCTCTGGGGCCACTGCATGATGGGTTTGCACCTAAAGGTGGTGGCAGAAAATACTATACGTCCACCTCATCTCATATGGGCAGAGTGCTAATATCGGTGCACCAGTCACTACCTTTACAATCCAAGGAGGTTCAAGTAGACCCGACAGAGAGATACGTTACTGTCAGAGGGCAAATATCAGCTAAGAAGGTCCTATTAGTAAACATTTACAGACCAAATTTAGACGGTCCAAGTTTTTACAGCCACATATCCGAGATGTTAGTGAAGGCAGTGGACATCCCCATTATATACAGTGGTGACTTTAGTACAATCCTTGATGTGCTCAGAGACCGGTCGAGCGCCAGACAGCACTGATTGACTGCCGCTGCTCAGATGATTAGACAGATAATGGGTCAGCTGGGATTGATTGACGTATGGAGGGATGAACACCCAAGGGCATCCGAGTATACTTATTACTCGACAGTCCATGATGTGATGTCCCGGATAGACTTATGGCTACTCTCGGCAGTATGGGCACCAAGGATACAAGGCAGTAGGATTTTACCACACACCCTGTATGACCACTCGCTGGTGGTAATGTCCTTTATATTGGGTGACTTGCTGAGACCCCGTCCCATGTGGAGGATGTCACAAGCAGTTCTCCTAGAAGCAGCATTTGTGATGTCCTTGCAAGAGAAGATAGAAGGGTTCTTTGAAGTGCATGATCGCACGGTACCATGATACGCCACAGTGCAGGAAACGTTCAAAGTATGGCTATGTGGTGCATTGATTTTGGTTACTACTGGGGTACTGAAAAATACCAGGCGGGAGCTATGGGCGGTGGAACACGAACTGCGTAGGCTTGAGAACGAATACGGCATATCTAATGACAAGGCACTCTTGGCGGTTATTAAAGGGAGCTTGTTAAAGTTCTGCGAGCTAGAGGATGAAGAGGTGCTTTATATGGTAAAGCCCACACAAGCGTGTAGATACGGGGAGGAAGACCAACCCGGATGCTTCCTGGCTGGAGTGGTGAGGGGCAATAGAGGGTCACAGCTCATCAACGGGATTGAAGGGACAGCGGGGCGGTTTTTGACAGAGGCTGAAGTAATCAATGGGGAATTCCTTAATGACTACATGGCATTGTATGCAAATGCAGACACCTGTACAGTGGAGGGGGTGGACCGGTACCTAGGAGGGGTTGCCTTCCTGAGTCTTACAGCAGAGGCCCGTGAGGTACTCAATAGACCTGTGACCTCAGAAGAAATTGCTGGGGTGATCACCTTGTTGGCTTCCAGCAAAGCTCTGAGTCCTGACGGCCTGGAGATAGAGCTATACGAGGCATACATAGGGACCCTCGTCCTCGATTTCTCAGGGTTTGGGAGGAACCGTTTCAGACTGGACAGCTCCCGCCCTTGCTTTTGGAGTCTGTTATTTCAGTACTGCTGAAGCCTGGTAGATTCCCAGGCATGATGGCCTCTTATCGCCCGTTATCTTTGATCAACGAGGATGCCAAGGTTACTGCCAAGGTGTTAGCAAATAGGCTCCTTCCATACATGTCGCAACTCATGCACCCGGATCAATCAGGCTTTACTCCTAGTCGATCTACAGCCTTAAACTTGCAACGCCTCTTCAGTATTATTTCACAAATTAATCCCCAGGCAAAGGCGTCAGCTGCCTGTCTGGATGCTGAAAAATCTTTTCATTCAGTATCATGGAAATATTTATTTGGTGTACTTAAATATTTTGGGTTGGGGAATCATTTCATTAGGTATGTGAGGCTATTATCTGACAGTCAGGGTCTGAACCCATGGTGTCATATCCCGGGTTTTCGGGCTGGCATGCGGAATATGACAAGGCTACCCCCTTTACCCCTCCTGTTTACACTCACAATAGAACAGTTAACCCGACTGATGATGGAATGGTTTGGACATAGGGAAATGCACATAGCGGGACCCCCTCAGATCATTTCCTTATATGCAGATGACACTTTATTGTATTTACAAAACCCAGAGGAGAATATTGAACCGGTAATGGAAGAGGTTGCTAGGTTTAGGAGTCATTCAGGGTATAAGATTAATAATGCAAAGTCCAAGCTGTTTCCTCTCACTGAGGGTACTACCAAACCAGATGACCTCATGTGATTTAGATGGGTCCCAACTAGTTTTAAGTATCTGGGGGTAATGGTGTACCATACGCAGCAGACACTGGGCCTCATCACGAATTGGGCGGTATCCCGGCTGTAATACCGGCCAATTGTAATCATGTTAGCGCCAACCGGTTCAGCGCTATTAGCACCGGATAATAATAGTAAATTCCCATTTCCCATTGGGTTCATTGGACCCAATGGGGCATTTTCAGCGCAAATACTGTGCGCTAATGCAGCCTTTTCACCTCCAGAAAAAAGCTGGGGGTAAAACAGCCCATTTACCGCCCAACTCGTGATAGGGCCAGCCCTTCAATCCGGCAGCAATACCATTACTGCCACATTTAAGGGCTACCGCCCAACTCATGATGATGCCCACTGTATGAATAAAATGGCGAAACATACCTCAGTACATTGGCAGTTAAATTGGAATTATGGGCTAGACTCCCCATGTCCCTATACGGCAGGCTATCCCTGTTGAAAATGGTAGCGGTTCCTAAACTGCTGTGTTACTTTAATACTATCCTGAAATGGCCACGGCGTAGGTCTTTTGTAAAACTCTGGTCTATGTCAGTGCAGTTTGTGTGGGGTGGTGGAGTGCCCTGTATGAGCTGGGAAAGGCTGACAGAACCTTATGACCGAGTGGGTGTCGCTGCTCCAGACTTCAAGTTGTATTACTTGGTGGCACGGGCACAATATGCAGGCCATTGGTATATGCCAGACATGGGCCCAATGCATCAAGCATGGGAACGGTATGGGGCAGCTTCAACGGACCTAAAATAGTCATTCTGGAAGATAGCTACATAGATTCATGTACATTTGACCCAGTACACAAGACAGTAAGCGCATGGGCACGAGTGTTTAAACGTCTGGGAAGAACGACTCCTTATAATGGCAGGATCCCTCTGTGGAACTGTCCAGGGCTTCCACCAATGAACAATTCTGATATACAAACATTCTGGAATCCAGAGAAAGTAATGATGCTGGGAGATCTCTACCCAGGGGGGGAGGTTCGTAACTCGAGACAAATTTACAGAAAAATTGTGGACCAGCCCCATTAGATTACTGCAATACTTTCGGATGAGGGCAGCCGTGCATCAGAGATGGTCGTCGTTCCCACAGGAACCAGAATCGTGTGAATGTATAGATGCTGTAGTGTCAGGCGATGAGCCGAGGAGGCAAGTATCGAGCTTATACAAGACAGTACAGGTGGGTCAGGCACAACGGAATATGGCAAGGGCGAAATGGGAGAGAGACCTGAGTGTGAGCATCGATGAGACTAAATGGCAGAGGTACTGCCTTTTATCGAAGGAAGTCTCACTCAATGCATGCCTATGGCTTATACAATTAAACCTGTTGAAATGACTGCATTGCATGGCGGTAAGGGTTTTGCTGGTGCAATATATACATTTATAAAATGTGGCGGGGAGGGGGCTGATCCGATGAACATGTTTTGGAATTGCACAAAGATAGTACAGTTTTGGCAGGAGGTGGATGAGGTGTTATATGTAATGATCGGAATTCCTCCATTGCTCCTTCACCTTAAATATATACTGGGCGACATAGGCAAAGTTTCTACAAAAGTACGTAGACTGACTGTTCAATATGGGCTGTATTATTGCAACAAAAATTTGTTTTGATCAAATGGATATCCAGAACGGCACCATCATGTCAGCAATGGCTCAGAGAACTGACTTATGTAAATGAATGGGACGAGGGATACCTCATGACAGTCACTGCAGCAAGTAGGCCAAAGGATATATGGGGACCATTTCAGGAATATTTCAACAATAGACAATTGAGAAATGTATGAATAAATAACCTTGAACTAGAGCATGAACATGCAACGTGAACCAAAGGAAGTATTTTTTATTGAATAGATAAATGTGATGCATAATGTCATGTGCAACCTGTCTGTCTGTTGCTTAAATGAAGTGTTAACAAAACAGTAGAATGGTAAGGGTCCACTGTTAGCTGATCATGCCTCTTCTTCATAATACCAATTTCAGCTCAGACACTCAATGCTGCCTTTCTTGCTTCCTTTGTCCTTACTCATAAGGGGTTTTGAAATTTTGAAGTGTTGTGTTCAACATTTCTATGTGAGAGGTGGTAACAGCCGGTCATATTCTGACACTGTCGATGTGGATGACACGAAGATCCAAGATCAAAGTTGGCCACAGTGTGTCATAAATCCTATATCTGCGCTCAGACCAGCATGTTTTATGCTGATAATCTTCAAGTACTTCAGCTCCCATGTTCTTCTTTGAGTGGTGTTCAAGAGTCCACCATTCAGTACCATCACTGACAAGTCCTGCAGTGAGTGCCCGTCCTGTGTGAAGTGCTGGACAGCTGGTGTTTCTGTTTTAAGGTTCAATATGGAGTATCTATGCAGGTTCATTCTTTTATGTAGTTCCTGAAAAGACCCATCTGCATATACATCATTCGATGATTTGCAATTTTATGTCCGTTGTATCTGCACTTATTAGTTTTGTGGGGTTGTTAAAGCTGGTTCAGTGAAGATGTGTTGGTGGGTTTTACATCTCTTAACATTCCATGGGAATGTCCCTTGTTTTATTCTTGAACTTGTAGGAATGTGAATTTGGTGAGGGACTGTATTTGATGTATAGGTTCCTTTGAATCAATTACAGGCTTTTTCTTGAAAAGTACCTCAGCTCCTCATCCCTTTTAAATATCGGTTGTAGGTCCTTAACAATTCTGTTCTGCTGTGTTAGAGCTGGATGGTACGTGACAGCCAAGGATATTTGTTCTGAGTTTTGACAGTATTTGTTTTGGACCAGGTCATTTCAGGGTATGCCTAGTGCCCAATCAAATTCTCTGTCAATTTGTCTGGCCGAGGGGACCTTTTACAGAAAGCATGTATGGAGCATGGCAAGCAGATGTCCCATTGTCTTCCTGTAGGCGCATGTAGGTTGATATTAGAAAGCCTGCATGTAGATAATAGATTGTTTTGTGTGGTTTGGACAAAAAGGTGTCCTGTGCATGTATATGTTCCTTTCTGTGGTTTCCTGTATATATCTGTTTCTAGATTGCCATTGTTTCCAGCGAAAACAGTGGTGTCTTTGAAGTGTACTCTTCTTGGAGTATTCCATTATGAACCTATTGCAATGGTGGAAGCCATTTAGGGATTTGTGGTTTTGTTCAGGGAAGTCAAAGAAGACATGGCATGACCTCTGAGACGTGTGTAAGATGCGATTTAATTCTATTGATGTTATTTGGGTGAATCTGTATGCATTAATAATGTTATTAACCCAAGTACTGATTTAAAAGTAAATTTGTATTTTGATATACTGTATGTGTTTTGGAAATGTGTGTAAAGTATACACACTTTTGTAATAAAAAAAGAAACAATTATTGTTATGTTTGGCACTTGGTACATTGATGTTTTGTCCACTTTTTTGCTTCATTAATTATCTTGTTTTACTATTTTTTTCATTTGACATTGCCATACACTGGTATATGGCTCTCACTATTACCATGGCTAAAGAATGTAAAAATGAAGCAAACAATCAAGTTTAGAAAATGAAAATGACCAAAAATGCGGCCCAGCTCTATAATCTATTTTTACTCTGGGTTGGAAAATTAGATATTATGACCAGCTACAAAGTGCTTGAAAAAGCAACATTTTCACAAATCATTCAAAAATCACTCTCTTGAGGCTCCAACCAAATAATTTGACGTGAAAACGTAAGAATTGCAACTCACAAATGTGGACCATTTTTATTTTGGTGTCTTGGCCCAATTCTTTGTTCCAATCCAACTCTGCTTAATCTACAACATTCAGATGATCTATCAAGCAGAGAGAGTCTTTTATTTAACTAAAGTATTTTTTTCTCGGGTGCCATCTTGGAATGGCAAGAGCCATCTAACTGGATGTGTGAAAGCTCCATGACATTGTTTCTATTCATTATAGGTATTCCTTTTTGTGACACATTTCATCAGAAGGAGGTCATGACACTGGCCACTACAGGAAATGAATCTCTGTTATCTGGAGAACATTTTTGCTATGTCCATTTTCCTTGTATTACAAATTGAGCAGCCCATGTAATATAACCATAACATACCAAGCAAACATTGCAGCCAGTACCGGCCGCACCAAAAAACATTACAAATCGACTTCTCAACACATAACCTATCTAAGACAACCTAAAGCACATACCACAATATTCACCTCACAGTTAACATATCACAAGAAAAAACGTGTATCATAATGTGACACTCTACACACACACAGAAAGGTAAACTACACCCACACTCACCATAATCATAACCACATTCCACTGCATCTGCCACACTGCACCCACATCACCCTACACCATGCATGTGCCACTCCACAGCACCCTACAGTCACACTCCACACCACCAAATATCATGACACAAACATTGCACCCATCACACACTGCACTTCACTGTGACAACATTGGAGACTTCATTGACTTCAAAGGTGTAACCTTCCCTGTTACCAGAGGTTATAAGTCAAAACTGTTCCTGATCCCAATGTGACCTCACCCATCAGACCTTGTGGGAATATTATCCCTGCGACTCCATCACCCATCAGGGACCGACCTTCGATTTCAATGGCAACACTTTCACTGTACCCCAGGCTAAGGCAAGATATGCCCAGAAGCTGTCTGAGGCAAAGAGAAAGAAAGTGCAGCACTCACCTCACTAAATAATAGTACTTCCTCTTTACTTAGCCAGGAACCGAATGTGAAGAACTACCTCCCACCCCCAATTCAAAAGAAGGGATTGAACATAAAAAATACTTATGCCTACCTCAACAGCACCTGGGGGATCGCAGATATCTTGCTTGTCTTTTTCCTTATTTCTGCCTCTTCCATTGACCTTGCTTTCTCTTTCACTATGCACCTATGACTCCATTTGACCAACATATGTTGCTCGCACATTCACACCTTCCTGGCCTCGTCCTCAACTTTAGATCACTTCTGAAATTCAACCCTCAAAACAAATATGCACCGTGACCTATGATGTTGGCACAAATTACATACACTTAGCCTGCAAAAATACACTTGCTGCCCCAACCTCTGTGCTGGACACAAATCCTCCTACTTCCTAAACCTAATCTTAAAATTCTGCAACTGTCTTACTGCTATTGAAGAAACCCTTTGCTGACTGAAATATTCCAGCAAACTTACGCCCGGTATCTCTTATTTCCCATTATTCAAAAGTCCTTGAGTGAGTGATCCTCAAACAGACGACTTAGTATCCTGAGGCTAATAGCCTGGAAGATCCACTTCTATTTGGCATCTCTAATAAACACTCGACCAAGACTGCACTCATGCATGTCTCCAACGTTATCTCTAATGATCATCCCTCCAAACTCTCTTCTATACTTTTCTGCCACTTTCGACTCTGTGGCCATTCCTCTGTCTTCCTCAATCTTAAGGACCATCGATTCTGCAAATCTTCTCTTGCCTGGATCGCCTCCAACCGGAAAGGTTGATCCTTTAAAATATCCATTTGAATTTGCAAATTTGCAAACCTTTGACAACACCCCTCTCTTCCTTTCAGAGTCCCTTAAGGATCAGTCCTTGGACCTTTGCTCGTCACTCTCTATACTTCTGTCCTAGAAAGACTTATCTCATCTTTTGGTTTTCACCATTACTTTTTTGCAGATGACACTGCGATCTTTCCTCCATTTCCTCCTTCATCTCAAACATCTCGGAATGGATTACCAACTGACCCATGGCAATTCATCACTGCATGACTCTCAGCTGCTTCATGCTGAGCATTTAAAAAATGGAAGTCATCTTTCTACCGGCTTCCAATGCCCTCCCTAGCCTCCCCTCTCTTATCTCCTTCCTCCTGACCTTCTTGCTCCCTCACTTAAGGATGGCAACCTTCAGCCCTCTTGGACAGCAACCTACGACTGCAACAATTCCTCACTACCACTGCCTCTATTGCTCATATTAACCTGCTGAACATTTGGAAAATGCATCCCTTTCTTGCTTACCACTCTGCGAAAAATCTAATCTCCACCTCGTTACTCAGCAAATTTGAACTACTGCTCAGTAATAATAATAATTATTTTTACACGCATCACAGCATTGGCCTCAGTGCGCACATAAAAGACAACAATCAAACAACCAAATCAGTCAAGGTCAAAAGAATGCAAGACAATCATAAGTCCATCACATAATATAAATACAGGAATAAAACATATCAGTCATTAAAGTTAAAAATATAGGTTTTTATTGCTTTCTTAAAACTAAGTGCAGTTGGTAGTGCTTGAAGAGTAGATGGTAAACTGTTCCATTGGTCAGGGGCACACACATCAAAGCTCATTCCACCTGTGTTTTTTAGTTTGAAACAATGGTGATAAAGCTTATTTACCCCCATTAGATCACAACGAATTTGAAATGGGGGCATCAGGCAGCCATTCAGCAAGATAGCGTGGGGCATTTCCTGCACAACATTTGTATGTGAGAGTACGAATTTTGTGTGAAATTCTATGTCGGACAGGCAGCCAGTGGAGTGGCTTTCTTGCTTCAGTAACATGGTCAGTCCTGCCCAATCCACAAACTGATCTTACTGCACTGCATAAGCCAAAAAGTAACGTTTTTAGCAGAAAGATATGGCTTAATCTGCCCAAGCAACTTGAAGGCATGCGCACACATTAATCTTAAATGTGCAATGTGCTTCATAATAGATAGATTTGAGTCAAAGTACACTTGCATGGTCTTAACAGACAATACCACCGGGATGTTGCAGTCAGTGATCTTAAACTGACCATATCTCTCGTCTAATTTCTTCAGATGCTCAGACGACCCCACAATAAGCAACTCAGTCTTACTGTCGTCGAGTGCATAGGAATTAATGGCCACCCAAGTCTGAACCAATGAATATGTTTGATTTACGATAGAAGAATCAGAATCATAGTTCCCAGTCAGCTCATTTCAAATAAAGGACGAGTATAGGTGCTAAACATGTTTAGGGATAAGCAGGCCCCCTGTGGAACACTGCAAAGTAATGGTACTGGCTGTGCATTAAATTAATCAGTTGAGACCCTTCAAAGGCGAGGGCCAAGAAAGAACTCAATCCAGGATGTAACAGCATCAGAGCAGTTTGTAATCTTGGTTAAACTCTAAAGCAGCAAAGCATGGTCCATAAAATCAAATGCTGCAGAGAGGTCAAGTAGCATTAACAAGGCCTTTCCGGCCTTTGTCAATGATCTCCACTAGATTGGCCATCATATTCAGCAAGGCCGTTTCAGTTCCATGCCTTGCCTGAAACCCAGATTGATGACATCTAAGCAGGCTATTGATTTCAATATGTTCCTGAAGCTACAGGTAGGCCGTCATGACCAATATCTTTAAATGTAGAGGGGCGTTGGTAATTGGATGGTAACTAACCACAACTTCAGGATCTATTTAGCAGAGGAGTTACCCAAACCTCTTTTAAACACATTAGAACAATTGCGGTCACAAAGGAAGAATTAACAATGTTAGTAATCAAGTAATAGCACCCTTAATTACACTTGCTGGGAATAGATTACCCTTACATGAAGTCGGCTTTAGGCCTGAGATGATCTCTAATATATCACTTTCGGTGACCTGCTGAAAATTAAACTTAGGTGGACAAACATTAGTAATGCTAGAATGGCTATGTTCCAATGATAAGAGGGAGGGAGTACCCTGCAAATTTCCTGAAGCATCTTAATACTACATTGGTGTTGCTCCCTTTTCCCAGCAAATTCAGTCTTGATATTCAGACACCAGCTATCACTTTTTGGCCATTGACACTGGTGCTCTTTCTACCTTCCAATTCTTTTTAGAACTAGATTTCGCATCTGAGATTGTGCTGTTATTTTCCCGCTTGGCTAGCAAGATCAAAGATGTATAGCCTGCTGCTGCAAGCCGTTATGCGCTCTTAGTCTTAGGGCCAGGGTCCTTTCCTTGTGCCAGATTATTTTGCATGATCTTTTTATCTTCCTGTGCAAGATGATGTCACTGTTAAACTAGGTTTATTTTTAACTTCACTCTTTACAACCCTCTCTCTTTCAAGGGCTAAAGTGTCAAACACCCTAGATGTTATCTCCTCATATTGAGAAACTAAGACATCTATATCAGCAGAGGAAGGCCTTTCAAAAATCATGGGTGTGGTAAGGTCAGAAAAAGCCTTGGGAGTAACCTTCCTCAAATGTCTCACCTTCTGTTTCAATGTAGGGTTGACATTTACCTGTTTAAAAGAAGCAGGAGGATAAAACTCAGGAGTTATTAAATGATGATCAGTCCAATGACATGAAGTAATAATATGAGAAAGAACCCATTCAAGAATGTTGCCCTCCCTATGAGTAGAGCAGGCAACTTGAAAGGTAAAGTCAAGCCTACTCCTTGGCCTTCCGCTCTAATCCTTCCTCCCAGTAGAGAAAGTCCTCAGCATTTCAACATGCACTCTCTACAACTTATCGAGATCATCCCACACTTTTCATTTGCAAAAACATGCAGGTTGATGCTTCATGCACAGCCTCTCCCTTTTCCAGTTAATTATCCTAGTCTATAAAGCTATCAATGGTCTTGCTCCTCGGTACCTGTCTGAATCTTTGTTTACTCACCATGTTGTTCCCTCTGATCCTCAGCTGCACTGAACCTCACTGCCCCATGCCCCCTCGTGGCTCCTCTCGCTTCCGCTCTTTCTTCATACTCATCCCGCTCCACTGGAACCTGCAGTTTATCACAATCAAAGCCAGCCCAACTGTGGATCTCTTCAAAGCTCAGTTTAAAGATCACTCCCTTGCTAAAAGTGACCTCCCTCTACTCTCTCCCCATACTCTGCCTAACCCCACTACTCCCCCCAGTGAATCTTAAAAATGTAATTTTGTATATTTATATAGTGGTCCTCTTTAGTTTGAAGCACATGCCCCCTTAGGTTAATGATACCTTTGTACCACCTGTTTTCTTATATATGTATATGTGTATATATAGAAATATATTTTATAGGGCGGCAATAGCCCTATAGCTAAGGTGAGTTGGACTTCTATTGTTAATAACCTTTGATTTGAGTAACAGATTTGACTGGAATTTTCGAAAGTGATTAAGGACTTGCGCCATACTGCAAAGTTTTGTAAAGATTTGTTAAAATATAAAAAAGTTAAGCATAAAAAAAAAAGTCCTCCAAAAGTGTGGCTTACTTCTCCTTTATTTTCCCATAGACAAACAAGGTAAATTGTTGCCAAAGCGCACAGCCCAAAACGCTGGACGTATTTGGACCAGGTCCAAAACAACTTGGGCACAAAGCGCTGACTCGCGATCCATGCGTGGTTTGCGGTTATTCCGTGCAGGAAGTTCTTAAATATTTGATGGAGAAGGGGTGCCCCCTTCTCAAAAAAAGATAGCTATATCTCAGGGATTTACCTGAAACCAGAGTTTTTTAGAAATGAAACGACTGCCATCTTGTTTTTCTCTCAATGCAAGAGATATCCGCGGCTATAGCCGAAGATATGGGAAAAAGAAACACAGGAAAAAAAGCTATTTTCAAGTAAATAAACATGCACATGCCATCATGCTAGAGGTGGGGTGCTGGCTAGAGGGCACCAACTGAAATTTGGTGTCACAGAAAAAGCATGTGTTGTGGGGGAAAGTGAGAGAGCAGGTCATCTGGGGATTGGGAGGGGAGCTGGCACAGATGAGGGGGGGAACTTGCTAAGGGCCTGGGGGGGGGCAGGAAAGCATTTTTTTCCAGCCATTTTTCCAATATTCGCTGGTGAAAATTTTCTGGCCACCATGGCCAGTGACGCAATTGCTATTGAGGGCTCCCATCCATGCAGTAACCAGGACAGACCCAGCTTAGCTTCAAAGTGAGGAAGGAGCAAGCATCCTCAGGCCATGTTGCCCAATAAATAAGCCAAGGTTGCAAGACCACTAAGGGAAACGGGATGACCCTTTCCTTGCATTGAAGCTAAGCAGGGTTAGTCCCAGTTACTGCACGGGTGGGTAACCGAATGGGCATCCAAATTTGTATTATTTTTTAAACCGTGGTATCAGTCCTTGAAAGTCAATAATAAAAACAATATCGATATTTTTACAGCAACAGCGGGTGTCCCATCCCAGCAGTAACTAAGATGAACCCTGTTTAGTTTCAAAGCGAGGAAGGGTTCAGCCCCCTAAGGCCATGTTGCCTAATAAAGGATCCCACCTCACAAGACCACTTAGAAAAACATGGCCTAAGGGGCTGGATCCTGCCTTGCTTTGAAACTAAGCAGGGTCAATCCTCGTTACTGCATGGATGGGAGACAGTCCACAGTCCCGAATGCTGTGAGTTTTCTTAGTTTTAAATATGTCATAAGACACAGCAACCGCATTATTTTTTTTCAAACCGTGCTACTGTCATACCTTGAAAGTTTTGCACTCAGAGACCATTTTTTTACATTCTGGTAGCTGTAGTCTCACAGTCAAGATGGGGGAAATAATGTCACAATTGTACAAGTTTTGCCTAACATAGTTCTATAAGGATTTTTATATTTGAGTGACACTATAATATGTGCACTTTTCAAGTTAGCTTTATAAAGCAGAGTATTGTTGAAAGCCAGGCATGGGGGTCAGGAGGGAAAATTATGAGAGGGCAAGTAAGTCATGAGTGTTTGCCCACGATGTGGTAAGAGAGTTTGCAATCCTGGACACTGGTGCAGTTATTTTCCCATAATTGTGGCTGCTTTTCAGGGCGGCATTGAAGGACACATGTGGGTGGACAGTGTAACTTTTCTTCAGAGAGTGGACACAACCCCTTGTTTTTTTTTTGAGGTTGGCAAGCTTACTCTAGTATTTGGCTACCAGGATTTTACTAAGGTTGTCATGTTCCCAGTGCAGATGCTTACTCACAAGACCACAAGCACTTGTTTCCTATTGCGATTTATTTTTCCAGGGTTTATTTTATGACAGATTGCTGGGTTTAAAAGGTGAGCACCTTTTATACTTTGCCAGCGTATTTATTGGAACATTTCCTCTCTCAGGTTATTTTTCTGGTGTTCATGACTTTTTATAAAGTCCAATGCTATTTTGTCTTGTGCACTTTCGTCTATGGAGTAGGTCTATTGAACTACATGTGAATATTTCACTTTAAGATATATGTTCACTTACTGTGCATATATTCATGGGTGCCAGCTTTTGATTTTCGCTATGGGTGTAAAAGTACCTGAGCATAAGTTATTTTTGCAGCTGGTCATTTTTTCCCTTTTACGTGCTGCTTAAATGCGGTTAGTTGGGGTTGTGCAATGTATGACAACAGTCACCAAGAGACCGGCCATAAAACAAGGGGCTTGTAGCACGCTGTTTGACCAAAGTGTGTGATCCTCAGCAAATAATGGAATCACACATGGCAATAACTAAAAACATTGGGAGGTCTCAAAGCCTGCAACTTTTTATACATAATAAAAAAAATATATCATTTTACAGCTACATTGACATCGCGGGTGAAAAATCACTGGTGACCTGGGTCTTCCATCCATGCAGTAACAAGGACAGACCCTGCTTAGCTTCAAAGTGAGGAAAAGGCCAGACACCTCAGGACATGGTGCCTAATAAGTTACAAGACCACTTAGGACAACATCACCTGTGGGGGTCGGCCCCTTCCTCACTTTGAAGCTAAGCAGTACTGTGCATATGTTCATGGGTGGCAGCTTTTGATTTTCACTATGGGTGCAGAAAGTACCTGGGCATATGTTATTGTTGCAGGCAGTCATGTCTTTCCTGTTTCTGTCCTGCTTACATGTGGTTAGTTGAGGTTGTGAGATGTATCACAACAGTCACCAAGAGACCAGCCATAAAACAAGGGACTTAGAGCACGGACAGGGCATTTTGGCGTGGCCAGTTAGGCACACGCTGTTATGGTGTGACCGTTTCACCGTAGGCCCATTGCATTTTGTGATATGGATTAAACATGAAAAAACATGTATTTACTGCAACATTATAAAACAGGATGTACTACACTGTTGTTGCAGAATTGAACATGTATTAAGCATGAAACACATTTAATTACTGGATCATTATAAAACAGATAGGAACATGTATTACACTGTCTCTTGGTATTATTATAAAATTGGAAATATAAAATAAAAACACATTTGTGCTGAATGCTGCTTTCAAGAACCCTGGCCTGCAGGAGTTCAAGACACAGCACTTAACCATTATGCTACAATGATATTATTGTTTGGATTCTCACAAATGTCATACTTAGCCTTTTACAATTGGACATATTAAATTGTAGGCTAAGTATGAAATGTATAGATCATGAAGCAGTAAGCCATTGTGGCGTAGTGGTTGAATGCTGGTCCTTGAACTCTGGCAGACCAGGGTTCAAGACTTTTTTTATTTAAATCAGTATATTTTGGTAAACACTCTGTATTATGGACTCTGTAGTAGTAAGAGGCATGCCTTTGATCCATGTGGCCTCCTTCATGGAAACATTCACCAAATCAATGCATGATTTTAGGAAGGTCTTCTGAGCTGCACTACCAATGGGTTAATAATAGTTGCACATCTTCCATTGCATGTGAGCCAGCGTAAACAAGACTTTCTTTGCAGCTCAGAGGAGGGGCTTGCCACACAGTCCCATTATTTCCCTAATATATTGACCTTCTTTAAGATGTTAAAAACGGAGTGGGCAAGTAGACACCACTCCTCTGGAGCCTCTTTTCCTCACTTTCCCCAGCTGAAAAAAACATATTTTACTTCCCCACCCTCCTGTGATTCTACACTCTGTGCCTTCGTCAATAACTTACGGATCCCCTACTGCCATTCAACCCAAACAAATAGAACTGCAGGAGAAATCATGAATATAGCTGAGTTACATGTCTTGTACATATTGTTATATGCCACACGTCCTTGTTATTTGGAAGATCATCATTCAGATATCCTTTTTACTTTGCATTTTGGGACTTCTAGTACAGGACACTTGATTGACAAAACAAAACTACAAGTCACAAACTGCAACAACAAAAAAACAAGAACTGGATGGGCATCTTCCGAATTACATGGAGCTGTGCACACACACACACACCCACACATTGACACTGAACACTCACACTCGATGTATCACAATGCTCATATACACACATGGCTGAACATGCATGCGTACACACTAACACTCGCCATCAAGGAGCAAATGCATACTGCACGCACAATCCCTCACGCACACTTCACACCATGTACACACACGCTCACATCAAACACACACACATTGGATGCACATCCTCTCATATGACATGCACAACCTCAGACCACACATTCCCCCTTACACTGCATATATATATTCAAAAAGAGGATTACACCGTCTTTGGGCAACACTAATAAACTGAGAAAAATGGAATTAACAAAAAATCTACTTTACGCTGAATTCTGCCATCAAAGAACCCTGGCCTGCAGGAGTTTGAGATGCAGCACTTAACCATTATGCGACAATGATGTTATTGCTTGGATTCTCACAAGTTTCATAACTAGCCTTTTATCATTGAACATATTAAATGATAGGCTAAGTATGAATTGTATGTCCCATGAAGCATCAAGCCATTGTGGCCTAGTGGTTAAATGCTGGGACTTGAACACTGGCAGACCAGGGAGACTAGGTTTTCGGGCAGGCAGACAAATAAAAAGATGCAAAAAAAAAGGACCCTGCAGCACCAGTTCCCATCCACATAAGTGAAGCAAACTGTCGTTGTGGGCAGACAGGGGAGTTCATCATACACGATCGTGTAACGTACCTCTTCTTTTCTATCATTAATTCTGAACGCTAACTTCACTTATAACTAATTTAATAGCATTTATGCCTTCAAATGTAATACTAACATTAATTCACCAATACGAAATTATTGTACTTTACGAACAAATGAATTTTGTTTTTTTGCGGTGCACATTTTTCTCTTTCAAAATTTTCGCATACATCTTTTTAAAATATACAGTGGGCAACATTGAAAGCTGTAGTCAGTGGCCATGGCTAAAGGCCATAGCTAGTGGCCATTAATATGTTAGAATATACAGTGGCCAATGGCTAGTATTGTGTTGAAGACCATGGCTAGTGGCTGCTTAGTGTATACAATACACAGTGGGCACGGCCAAAGACCATCGCTTATTACATTTTATTATTTTAAAATGTACAGTGGACAATGGCCAATAAATGTACAAACTGATCCTGGTCAATTGTCGTGTTTGGGTGAGTGCTGAGGGGGTCGGAGGATTCCCTTTCAGTAGGTAACACGTTTTGTGCTGCCTAGAATTGTGTTTTGATAGGTTTTGAAACCCTTATATGTGTATTTCAATTGCACATATTGCAAGTAAAATGTGGGTATATGATGAGCGTGGATCGTTGTATTAGATAATGAGTGTGGTAATGTTCCGGTGTGTTTTCTGATGTGCTGTGAAACTCACTTTTCAATTCAAGGGGGAGTTAATTGCAGGAAGGGTGCATTCTGTGGTAAATTTCCTGCCTGATGTTGCTAGCGGATGTTGTGCTCATCTAGGGAGCTGCTTTCTACAACACACCAATTGATCCTGGGGCCCAAGGAGTCATGGGGAAGACCACCACCATTCCAGGTGCAGGAGGCAGGGACTTGCTACTGTAGATGTTGGTGGCACTTTATGGGAAATCACTACGAAACATGAGGTGTCCAAGAAACTCCATCCACTCAGCCCACCACCCCTGTGCTTTATGGGACAAACAAGACCTGCCTTCTGGGAAAACCAAAGCATTGGAAATGCAATATATAGACCGCTCGTCATGCTAAATAATCTGAAGCTCTTATTATCTACATCTGAAGTCCCTGAGAGAAAATACATTCACATAGACTCTACAGCATTTGACTTCACAATAACCTCACAATAAATACCCTACTTCAAAGGCCCAAAGGCATATCCCCTAGACTTGCATTCCCACAAATGAAACTATTTTGCTAATTCTGTGTGTGCTAGTACAAAAGTGCAATTTCACAAACCAACACCATTCCTTTCACACACAGAGGCTTCAGACAACTCAAGCCACCTACCTACCCACATCTGTCCCTGAGAAGACAGGGGAACTGTGTGAATCTACTGATCTGTACCATCAAGGGGAGGTACTGCCTAATCTGGCAGTGGTGTATTAGGAAGAAAAGTTCATTTGGAGTTGCGTGGAAAGGTGAACATAAGATGCTGGAATAAGAAATGGAGACAGGAGACTGGGGAAAATTCCATAAAGCCTGGAGAGAGCAGAAGGCTGGAGGAAAGGCCCATCAAATCAGGGTAGGTAGAAAGCCCAAGAGTGTGGGGAAAGAGACCATGGAGGTGGGTAGTTAAGAGACACAGTGGGTTGGGAAGAAAAAGGTGAAAGAGGTAATAGACAAATAGACATCATGGACTGTTACATGAGAGGCGCACAATATGGTCAAAAGGAAGGGAGAATTGGAACATGCAAATTGTTACATAAGGTTTGCACAAATAGGCGAAGAAGGTGCTGAAGGGGATGAAGAAGTTGGGAGCAGTAGTAAAGGATTAGAGAACCCGGAATGTGAAATTACAAGTGTGTAAAGGGGTGAAGATGTTGGAAGAGTTAGTGGAGAATTGAAGAATGCCAATTGCTACACAAGAGGCCCCCAAAGGGGTGAATAAGATGCTCAAATGGATGAAGAAGAATTGGAGAACCCTTACTGGTAAACAAGAGGTGCTTATAGAGATAAAGGAGGTCCCCAAAAGGTAGAATAAGGTTAGAAAGAGACAGATGAAAGGTGGATAAAGAAAAAAGACGAAGAAAGAGATTCAGATTTGGTAGATTAGTTCATGATAAATCTGGAGGAATAAAGAAATATCAGGAAGGAGAATGAGGAGTTTTTAGAAGGTAATAAAGAGTCAGAGAAGTGGAACATCAAGAAGATGGAGGAGGAGAAAAGGACAGAGAAATCCAATAAAAAAGGCAGAAAAGCTGTAGCTTGGAGAAAAAGAAGGTGTACCTGGAAATACCAGAAAATAAGAAGACATCCACATAGGTGAGGTAGAGAAATAGAAGTTAAGTTAGAAGACGGGTGAAGGAACACCTTAAACTTTGGTAGTTGTATTAACCTACCAGAAAAGACAAAGCCCAGAGTTACTTGGAAATGCAAGATAATTTTGTTAGTGTTGGGGAGCAGTGATGATCGTCCCAGGCCCCCAAGAGGTTCAAGATGAGGCAGAGGCGTAAGAGTCTGTTTTAGGGGCACAGGGAGCCGATGGGGGAAGGGAATCACACCAACAAGCTAAGTGGATTTTTAACCTATGTGATGTACATCAGTTGTAAACTATTGCTCATGCTGATTCTGCCAGAGCGCTCTGTGACAGCAGAGTTCTTTGCTACTACATACTTGTTCTTATGAGAATAAACCTTATTCTCCTTGCAAGAGGTGAGCTGTGCCTTTTTCCCTAATGGGTTGAATTTTTTCTGGTGTGAGTGTTGAAGGGTTCCTCTACATTTTGGTGACCCACCGTGTTCCCAGATTTTCCGCAAAGACGAGGCTTCCAGGCCGCACATCTGATGGAGCCGTGCCGACCTGCAGTGACCAGTCCCAAGCAACCTGTAGTGGTGCACAAGAGCCGATTTCTTTTTTTTTATTGTTTATTGGCTAGAAACAACATTTAACGTGAACAATTCATCCTACACACATTTCAAAACCTTAAACATTTCCTTTACAGAAAATAATAAAAGAATGAGAAGAAAAAATAAAATAAAATTATTTCATGTTACAAAACATGTATGCATACTTCAAATCATTAAGAAGGACTCTCCAACAATGCATCATTAAGACCCAATGAATTAAGAAATCCCAGGACAGCATTTGCAAGTGATACTGGAGAACCTCTCAAACAGCTTTTCCAAAAGGCTAACTTGTCAAAGAATGTAGCTTTTTTCCTATGTTTTGAAAAATAATAATCCCTCTTTAATGTCAATAGGGAACAGTTCATTACGAGATGTTCCAAGGTTTCCAAACATGCAGTGTCTTAGCAAAAGAGATAGTGGAAACCGCTGAGCAGGGTATCTAGTATCAATCAAGGATTTCTCCAGTTCTGAACAGATTACAGCGAAGGATTTTGACAGGGGAAGAGACTCCAATGCTTGACTAATTTCTCCCTACCCTTATGTTCATGTGCCAGATGACAAAAGCTCTTCTGTTGGTAGAATTTCTCAGTCAAAACACACCAATCAAATAAATTCAGAACTTTCTTCACCCTGAAGGGGTTACTCATAAGGTCCAGATAAGTCATACCCAAACCTTTAAGTATCTCTTCACATAGCAAGTTAAAATCATTCAAACAATGATTCTCCCTATGTTGCACAACATGACCCAACACCGAATATGAGGAGTTCTCACGGGGCTTCAAAAGTTTCTGATAAAAAGGACAGGTTTTTCCATTTAGCGATGGAAGTAATCCCACACAAACCTAAATCAAACAAGATGGCTGTAGTGGGGACGAAATTGGGAATCCTCATAACCCTTCTCCATATCCTATCTTCCATGTTGGCCAAAAAATCGACCACCCAACTTGGATATATTTCAATACCATCAATCAATTTCAGTACGACTATACCAAGGTAAAATCTAACCGAGTATCTACAAAATATGTTTTTTACAAGTAACATCTGGGGATAATTAAATCAATCTTCTGATTGAAGAAGCCAATGACTTTGTCCTTATTAGGGGAACCTAAGATGTAAAACCCCAGGTACTTCATTCTAGAAAAATGTTCCAAGCATACCCCACCCATTTCCAATTTCCCCTTGACTTCCAATTTCCTTGCTTCAAAGTTCAATACCTTTGTTTTAGTTAAATTGATAATCGGCCGATTTTCCACTGCCTACTTTTCAAAGGCGTTTAATAATCTTTGCAGACCCACAACTGTGGTTTCAATGAAGAGGAAATTGTCAGCATATGCTAACCTGGAGACTCAAGTCTTACCTATTTTGGATGGGATGAAGGAAAAGGGCTCTATGGTTTCCCAAACCTGGAGACATATAGGTTGAAAAGGCAGGGGGCAAGAATGCACCCCAGTCTAACACTATTCCATGTCCGGAATTACTTAGTCAGAATCCCTGATTTAGTCAACTTGACCTGGAGCTCTGTGTTCTCATGCAGTCTAATGATAAGTCTCAATAATCCTCGCAGAATCCCCCACCTTGTTAATTTGCCCCAGAGCAAATTCCGATTGACTAAATTGAATGCTGCACTAAGATCGATGGTGGCTACACAAATTGTTTTGTAGCGGCCTTCCTGGACCAAATCCTGATGGATTTTAAGGATAAACCTGTTCAGTTTGGTCCTATCGGACTTCCTGAAACCTGTTTGCCACTCGCTCAGACACCCAATACTTTTCGCCCATAACTCCAGATGTCTGAGGAGGACAGCTGCAAAGATCTTACTATCAGTGTCAATGATTGAAATAAGGCGATAGTTCTTGGGCTCTGAATGCGGGCCATGTTTGTATACCGGAATGATATATGCGATCTTCCGTGTTGCCGGGCAACATTCTTTAAGACAAGTGTCCAAAAAAAGAAGTGGCAGAATAGTTGCACAACAATACAGACTTTCCTTAAATAACTTGTTGGAAAGTTTGTTCGGACTTGGTGCTCTGGAATCGATGGATACTTTAATTATATCTAGAATCCTACTTGGTGGGAAATCTATTCAATCCAGACAATATGCATTAGACTTATCAAATCCAATCTCGGGTCCCATCATATCACTGGCATACAACGTTTAAAAATGGGAAACCCAGGTGCATTCGGGGACTTCATTTACTTGAACTGCTTTTTTAAGGTTAATTGGAGAGTTAACCCAGGACCAGAAGTTCTTCGCTTGTTTCTTCTTCAAGCACTCAAGTAACTGGGAACAGTCCTGATGTTGAAGTCTCTCCCTTTGATCTTTGGTCCAGTTTCTGTACTTAAGTGAGATTTTTCTAATGAAGTTAAGCTGTTCTGTCCTAGGATGATTGGATTTCCTAACCAATTTAAAGGCTACTCTCAATTCTCGCAGTTTATCAGCCATAATGTTGTCATAACAATGGGTGTTAACTTTACCCCATTTACAAATGGAATTCATCGACCCACTGTTTCCTATATAACAGCCAAATTGGTCAAGATCATATGACTGATGTTGTCCACAGTAAAAAGGCCCAGCTTATATTGAAGGTCATTGGTTTTCATCATATACTAAATGTTGTCATTACTTTTTTAATAGAATTCTTGGTCCATATTATTCTATTACCACCCATGTTGATAACTATTTCTGGGTCATAAAAACTACTGTGGGCAACAACATGAATATTCATGGTACAGCTCAAGAAACAATGGTCGCTCCACAGAGTTTCTGAGATGTTCAAATTTGAGCAGCCATCAAATAGAAATCTGTCCATGAAAATATAATCCAAAGTTGACCTAGAGTTATCCCTGAACCAAGTATGCATGCCCAACTCGTCACCTTCACTAGCTCCATTGAGTTTCATTAGATAAAGAGAATGCATAAAAGTGGACCATTTATTGATGAATCCTAACTTCTTCAGCGGATGAGCATAGGACCCCAAAGGGTCATTAAAATCCCCAGATGACTTGCAGGTACAATTCAGGTCACCAAGGATCATTATACTTCCCAATGGCCTACAACGTCTCCATTTAGCAACACTGATTCTAAACTTGTCCAGAAATTGATCAAGGGGCCTGACTTTAGAGTGCCAATATATGATTATCAGATAAACCAATATAGTTCCGCCTTGCTTATTTACCTGGAATTCAATTAACAATGCTCCTACTATGGAAGCCACAATTTTGTGTTAATAATACCACAGCCCATTTTCAATAAGGTCATCAATCCCTGCTTTGGTCTACCCCATTCCCCTTTGTTTGGAGCTTGAAAAAATGACCAATAGCCAACCACACAGCAGGGATTGATGAGCCAATGTTCCTGAATGCAAACAATATGGTTGTTGCGCAAAATAGAAATCAACTCACGGTTTTTCACCAATGTTCTATATCCCTGCGAATTACAAGAGAATAGGACAATGGTAGATTTTACCACTATAGTGGGAAATTTCTAAGCTCTTCATTCCTGTCAATATTAATAACTCGCGAAACCCACACCAATGTCTCTCCTCCCCTTACCTATTTAAGGAACTTGCAGTACTAGTCACTCGTCTTTGGTTTCCACCACTATTTTCCACAGACACCACAATATCTTTACAATTGTGTGGCAAATTCAGAAATCCCGTATCTACCCCCTTCAGGGGGAATTGAGGATTTAGTTCCTTTATTTCAAAGCCCCATTTTCTAAACTGGCCCATTTCACGGAAAATGGTCTCTACCACTACCACCAAATTAGATGAGGCATGTATTGTCACAATATTAGTGCAAAATGGATGGCAGAACTCAACGCAATCTATATCGCTTGAACTTAGGGGGGTACATTTCAGGATTTCCGAAAATATCGTAACTATAGCTCATCTATTCAAGGTTATTATTGGATAGTTCTTCAAAATAAACTCCAATTGAATTGTTTGCTTGCTTGAGTGATTTACCTTTCTATTATCTGTCTGGTTAATCACTGGAACCTCCGCCTGTCGTCCATAGAAAGTGTTGCTGTCCCCTCCAGACATCGTGGCCCTGCGTGCACTCTTTAAACTACTCAATGCAATTGAGGCTTCCGTAGCTGTACTTTCGATGCACGCTTGGATAAGCGGTTAAGACTGGGCATACAATTTAGAATAAGAGTCAACAACCCCACGGGCTCCCCGCTCAACTATTTGAGGAGCTTCCTTTATAGAAAATAGACATATTTAGCTGGGGTCCAGTAGATTGACATTACAGCACATTCGTAAGAACTGTTTGATTGACCACAGGCTGGAATAAGCAATCATTATCCAAATTAGATTGTACACCCAATGACTTGGGAGCTGTTAAAAACACTACCCTGCCCTCACGATTAGAGCAAACAACCTCTGCTTGAGCCATATTACATTGCCTGGATACTGGGACAACAGGTCAAATTGGGTCGTGAAGTATGACTGGGTTTTGAATGTTTTAGGCCCGAACGTTATTGAACTCTAATGCATTTAGATGGCAATTGACTTGTTGGAGTTGAGGGAGGCCCACTGGCAGCGCTCCTTCAAGGCCTTGCATTCCAAAATTGGCCTCTGTCACCTTTCCTGACCCCAGGACTGTCAATTGTTGTGGAGATCCAGCCAACCCTGGTGCCATGTGTGATTGGGACGAGGCCTGATTCATAAGGTAAAATCCTTCTGACCTTGCTGGAAGCTGTTGGATAGCAGTCATAGAACTCTGGTCATTTTGTATGCCTATCAACTTTGAAAATCAGACCTCAGAAACCTAACAATCTCACATGGAATCTCTATTTAACGGGGGTAGATGGCAATCAGGTCTACACAGCCACTGAAGCTACTCCTTTGTCCTTGGATAATGGATCAATAGTTTGAGCCAAACTTGACCCGCCTCCAAAAAAATCATTGACCAGCTGCTATGATGTCAAGCCGTATCTTCTCATGTGATGTCATAAGGGGTGGGTACTTCCATTGGTTTGATTAAACCCCCTTTGACAATAAAGCACGTCCCCATTGGCTGCAAATCGGAAGAATCTTAATTAATCAAATCAACAGGGTCAGGCTGCACCAACCTCACTTTTTTTTCAATATTCTTATCTCTAAATGAAAAATTATGGTTTGGAGTTTACACTGTGCAGGTCAGCAGGGTTCTATCCTCAACAGGAGTCACCCTGGTCGAAAATCCGTTTTGTGCAGGTGAAGTTGGCAAATCAAGTTCTTTTAGACCTTCTTTGGAAAAACTGTCCTTAGCGATCTTTCGGGCTAGTTTTCTTCTAGGCAAGACAGATTTGTGCTGAATAGTTTTGACTTTTGCGAAAGCGTCTTTTATACTCAGGTTACGGAAGAATATTTGCAAAGATTTTTCATTATTTTTGGGTATTGTGCAGTTTTTTATTTTTTCCATTCTGTACATTCATGTGATTTTGTTTACAGGAAACTTTCTTTGGCTGCTTCGTTGTTAACTGACTAGAGGCTGCTTGGTCCACTGGGGGCTATGAGTCTTCATTCTCATCAGCCAACTCGTGAATAACTAACGTATCCGGTTTGTTTGTTTGTTTATTTTATTTAGTATAGCGCTCCAGACCCAGGGGTAAATGGGCACTTAAAGGACAAGTTACAAGGTTCCAGTATACAAACAGTTAAACAATTGTGGCGGAAGTATGCCATATATGGTATGTACAGGCAGGTATTAGGAAACATTTCAGAATATGTACAATATATACAATAAGTACTAAGCTTAGTCTATCTGAGGATTACCTTCTCCAGAAGCCAGCTAATGACTAGTTTTCTGAACAATTGGAAGGATTTGGCCAGTTTAATATTCTTCTGGTAAACCTACCTATGTCATTTTGTAGCATTTTAATGGCCTGAGATAAATCTGACAGGCCACTGTCCTCTTTCTTTGCTGTGTCCAGACTTGTTTAATTGATTCGAGGGCAATTGAATGAATTTGCAACTCCTTTTTTATACTTTCGTACAATGTTACAAATGAGGAAAGAACATAGTTTAATTCGTAAAGGGCCTTTTTGGCATCGACAGCCGATTCCTCAGTTGGATTATTTAAAGTCGCAGCAGTGCGTTCAGGTGTTTTCCGCTGAGGAGTCGGTGCATAGGAAGTGTTCGTCGTGTCCGTCACATAATCAATATGCTCCTGATTAAAGTATTTCCGGGAGTTCGGGGCCAAAGTATTTCTGTTGATTGTGATTGATTCAGAGTTGGAACGCCCATTGAAAATATTCATCAGTTCTTCCGTTTGTTCGAATGTATTTTGTGACACCTCATTTGTCTTATGCGTTCCTCTATTAGTCGCTGCTTTGCGAGGTAGAATTTTTTGACTCCACTAGATCATTACGATTCCTTGCTTCTGGCACAAGCAAAGACTTGGAAGGAGAGATCGACAACGGAAGATTCCTTGCCATCTCCAACATTTTCTCTGCGATGGTAACATCAGAGTGTCTAACAAGGCTTCTGAGTGAGTACATACTGAAAAGACAGTTAAAAAGTAATATCGTTCACCCTGATTCTGAGCAGACTGGAATTGTTCACGTATGAAAGTAGGGTCCGACACTCCCCTTCTTCCAGATGCCACTTCCGAGCTGCTCACCTCAAAACACCTAACCAACCAAACACACAGCTCGCACACCGTGCGCACTCCGAGCCAGGGCTGGGGGTTTTGTAATTACTGCTCCTCCTTGCCCAATGGAGATAGAAATAGGACTTCAGGATCCAACGCTAGATTGGCCAAGAATCTCCTGCAGCAATTGACACCAAACACGCAGCTCGCACACTGCGCCAGAGCCGTTTTCACAGAATTTGTGTATGCTCTTTGGCGCGGGGCTTGGCTCCTAAGAAGGTGTAGGCCATTATTGGGACCCTGTGCCAGAGGTGCTCAGGTGAACACACATCTGTAAGTACACCTCATGCATGTGACAACAACAGGGGTTGAGGCTTAGTGAGAAGTAGGGGAAAAGGGACAACAGTGTGCAGGTTTGTGTGTCTGGACAAGTGAGAGTGTGTGGTAGATTGGTGTGTATTGGAGTTGGACAGTGTGTAAAGGCCACGTGGCAGCTTTTATTATTATTATTATTATTGTTTAAGGCATATGAGAAGAGAAACAGAGAAATGGGATCCTTTCCGAGCTAGGGAAGAAGATGGCACCATTTTTTGAACTGTGATGAGAGAATGAAGAATTACGGGCTCTGTATAATTGGAGAGCTCAGATTCCTGTGCCAATATATCCTGAGTGGGGAATAAGAAGAAGTTGTGTTTGTTATTTTAGTTTATTGTTTTAGCTTGTTGTTTTGGTGTTTTAAGATGTTATTGTGTAGCAAACGGGGGCCAAGGGAGGGCATATGGAAGAAGTAGTCTGCTTGGTGGGTGTGAGGAGAGTGAGAGTGTGAGTGTGAGCGTGAGTGTGTGTGTGTCTAGACAGGGGAACCGGAAGTGAAGAACTGGTAGGAACGTTGATGGCGAATTGCATTTCATAGAGGGTTTGATATTTTTTTTTATTTAAAAGTTGTTAACATGGAGGTAATTACTCCATTGGAGTATATGTGCTGTGCATTGGTGTTTTATAAAGATAAGATTGAAAATTACCACACGCAGTGGGTAGCAGAGATGCAGGGGGGAATGTTCCGCCCATGGCCAGATCACGGCACAAATAATAGGGGATATTGGAACACATGTACACATTTCTGGCTGCTAAATACAAGGGCAAGAAATGTCAAAGGAGAAAAGAAATCTGAGAATTGTGGAAAATGGAGGACATAGAGGATAATGACGAGTGTAAGTACCAGTGTGATAGCAGCTCTACCAAGAGTGTAGATAAACCAGCAGCACCCAAAGGAACGCAGTCACACCAGCCCCAAATGGGCTTTATCCAACCATTACCACTACAGGCTATACAAACCCAACATATGTGCCCTCACCAGCAACAGCCCAGCCCCCATCAATATTACCACTCCCATATCAAACGAAGACTAACACTACAGTGCCGCCGGGTAGAAAACCCCAGAAGGAATTAGAAGGAGCTTTACAGGCCACACAAGCAGGATGGGCTTGATTGAGGGACCTCCGGGAAGAAGAGAGCAAACCGGAGTGTGGGATGGATCAGTGGAGGACCGGAGATTTTGTTCAGACTAGATAGCACGGGAATCAAGGATGTACATATTTAGAAGGAGAAGAGCAACGAGGTTATGGGACAGTGAGGTCTGACGGAGATATCGAAAGTTGCGAGAGGAGGAGTAGGACACAATGGATGACTTGGAGGATGAGGAGGAGGTGCCGGCAGTTACCCAACGGGCGGAGAGCTTGTGGGGTCTGCAGTTGAGGACCAGGCTTGGGCGAGCAGAAGAGGCTATGAAAAAGGGAAGTAACAGCAGGAAGGGAAGAAGGGAAACGGGCACGCAGTTGCCATTATTGCATAAAGGCCCAGGGAGGGTGCAGTATGTTCCCTGGGCTTTGATGGATAAGAACAACCTGATTAAAGCACCCCCGCTCCTCACCATGGGGGCTGGCAACAGGATATACGCTTTTGAAAAACAAACAGCAGGAATACCTTTGGCGGTGGGTGACATAAAAAGTTTGCTTGTAGCAATGGTAGAAGACCAGGCATAAGAGGTTTGGGTAAAGATTGGATAACGGGCCTGAAAATAGATAACACACATGATAGGGCACCTTTTAATAATATCAGAGCTAAGGTGTGGGACGCACTGCGGCAGCATATACTGACATGTCGGACTTGCAGCCCATAATGCAATATATGATGCGGTGTGATCAAGACCCCGCTCAGGACATTTTAACGGTACAGGAGATGTGGAGGGCAGAGACAGGAGACCAGTGGGAATGATCAGTTCTGCTTTTCTATTTTGTTATCAAAAGGGGATTACCGAAAGAAGTGAAGAAAGCTCTTGATAAGCTCGTAGGCATAGAAGCAAAAGAATGGGCCAACATACAGACTATAATAATACATCATTGTAAACAAATAAAAGAGCGGGAAAAGGAAATGGCAGAAAGGATGCAGGCTGAGGAAGTGAAACTGGTACAGAAAAAAATTGCAAAAATAGCAGCTGAAGGGGTGGTAGCAGCAGTGACACAAACAGAGTTCACAGAGCAGGCAGCAGCGCAAACGGGCACAAGAATAGCAGTGTCTTGGCCAGGCAGAGGACAAGGGCACTGGAGCGGAGGACCTCTGCTGTAGTATTCAGAGTGGTACCAAGGAAGTCAGCAACGTTAAAGAGGGGGATTTGAAGGAGGTAGAGGGGGAGCAGGACCAGTCCAGTGCTGGGGATGCAGGCAGTGGGGTCATTTTGTGAGGGGATGTAGGAGTATAATGGGAGCGGGGTACAATCCATACAGTCCCGAAGGCCCAGTACAACAACAGAAGCACTTCCCTGCACCCCCAATGTCCACATTCCACATCCCACATCCATCCCATGCGAAATACACCAAGCATACACACAGCTACCACCACAGCCCCCACAGGCGCAACTGCTAGCCCTGTCCGGTGCTTCAGTGTAAGCAGGGCCACCTAACCAATCATACAATGGCCCAATGCTTGGAAGTGATGCCGTTATCGGGGTTGAGTGTCCTGGGAGGTGTGAGAAACCTGAAAGGGTCTCCCTGGTTAGTCCCTGGGGATCTGTCATGCAGGCGGCCAGGATACAGCCATTGCTATTGGATCCGGTTCCTGGGGATGGACTAGTGAGGGAGGATCACCTGGATGGGTGGTCCTTGGGGAGTAGGAGTGGGACACCAACAGGTGAGATGCGGCATCCCCCTTCTTTCAACACCTTTTCCCTATCCTACCACATAGTATGTTCCAAAAAACTGCCCCCCCCTTTTTTTCCAATACGAACACTTTCGCACAACACGGAAGACAACGGACTAACACCAGAGCCATTTACCTGACATTTACCTGACATGTCCCAATACAAGGGTCAGGCAAAGTCAGGCAATTGAGCAGAATCGCACACACACACCTGACAGCCCTTTCCCTTCCCCACAGGGATAAAGGCCAGGAAGGATGGGCTACAGAGGGTAGCACAATGTGCAAAACAGGAATGACCATCAAGTAATGAATACGTGTATTAGTGTAAGTAACATATTTTGCATATTATTAATGGAAGTTTCAATGTTCTGATGGATTTAGAGATTACATTATTTCGTGTAGCATCATTGAGGCAAGCTAGCAATGCAAAGAGAAAAAGCAACATTGAAGATAGAAGGGAGGAGTATATGACTAGAGATGGAAGGTAAGAACTGGGGGAGGTAACATATGGATATATAGGTGATATGATATGATATGGCATTTATAACGTGCCTATACACAAGTGTTTCAAGGTGAAGAGAAGGAGAAGCTGGTGAGTAACAAGTAGAAAGAGAGGGAGATGAAGAAAGGGTTTAAGTGAAGAGTTTCTTTTTGTACAGGACAAGAGGCACAGATGAAGCATGGCAATGGGAGACGGCTCTCAGCAAGATGAAAAGTATCCTTTTTCAATGAGATGTACACAGGGCTCTGGTCATTTGAAGTATAATGTTTATGTGTAACTGTTTTTTTAATGATTGGAAATGTACTGTTTATTGAGATGTGTAACCTTTTATTGAATAGAAGCATGGAAGAACAAGTTACTTACCCCTGGTAACGTTCTTTCGACTGGATGTTCCTCCCACGTATTCCTTATCTTTTATATTCCCAATATCCAGCTTTGCTGCTTCAGAAAAAACAATTCAGCAGGGGGCGCTGTGCGTCGATGCCTGTTGACTAGATGTCCCGCGGAGGCCTCTGTCTCAATGTCAACGTCATCTAAGTTATATGTAGCACGCGCAGCGCCCTTTGGCTTCAGTTCCGTTTTTATGAGTGAAGGATTTATCTTATACCTGATGGTTACTCCTCCTGAGAGAGCGCTGACTGTAATCGGGAAATTCTACTGCGGGGTAGGTGGGGAGGGGCAATAAGGAATACGTGGGAGGTACATCCAGTTGAAAGAACTTTACTAAGGTGAAGTAACTTGTCGAATGGATTGTGTCTCCCACGTATTTTCTATCTTTGATACACTCCCAAAGCAGTTGATAGGTTTTGGAGGAGGGAGTCAGAATTTTGTATGACACTTGAATAGTTTTTATGGGTGTGTGTGGACGGAATGCAACACTGCTTTGCCAAATACTGTTTCTTGACCTGAGGAAGAGTCTAAACTATAATGTTTAGTGAAGGTGTGTACATGGGACCATGTAGCAGCCGCACGTATTTCCTTTATTGGTACTTCCCCACTGTATAGCAGAGGAGGTTGCCATGCCTCTGGTCCAATGAGCACGTAGGCCTACTGGAGGATCCTTTCCTGCCAATCTGTAGCATTCTGATATTGCCAATATAATCCATCTGGATAGTGTTTGTTTGGTAATAGCCATACCCAATTTGTGACCTGAATAGCCCACAGACAACTGGTCATCCTGTCTTAACTTTGTCATTCTAGATATCTAAAAGCTCAGTGCACGTTTAGGGTCAAGTCTGTGAAGTCTCTCCTCTTCCTTCCCAGGATGTGGAGGAGGGTAAAATGATGGTAAAGTTATCTTTTTGTGTGAGATGAAACTCAGAGACAATTTTGGGTAGAAAAGTGGGTTTTACATTCAGCACCACTTTATCTCTCTAAAAGACAGTGTAAGGAGGCTTGCAGGATAAAGCCTGAAGCTCACTCACCCTTCGGGAACAAGTAATTGCTACTAAGAAGATGTTTTTTAGGGTTAGCAGTCTCAAAGGAGTGTAATGGCTTGAAAGGAGCCCCATCATAAACTTCAAAACTAAGTTGAGATCCCAGACTGGGACTTGAAAAGGGATTGGAAGGAAAACATTTGTCAGTCTCTTTGAAAATGGTACTATTAGAGGTATCTAAACTCAGAAACTTCTTCTGAAGTGCGATTAAAAATAGAAAGCGCTGCCAAATATCCCTTGATGGTACCAATCTGGAGCCCCACATTACCCAGATGTAACAAAAACAATAACACAATTGGTGTTGAACCGGGGTGCCCGACCAAGCTCTTTCAGACGAGGTAGCAATACTTTAAGATGGATGGGGATGCAAATGATACTCAAACATCAATAATCAAACTAACTCAGGAAGTTGGCAAATCAAAGCTGTTTTATTTGCAATTGTCTAAAACAGGAAGTACAACGGACATCAACGGACGTCTCACAGCATAATCTCCAAGCATCATATGATACATTCCGATCTTTGGGTGGGCAGGAGCCCAGCCCACAACATCGCTGCCTCACCTGCTTCAGGAGAAGCCTAAAACCCATCGGCACGATCCAGTCTGTGCTATCAGGGTAAGGTGAACCGAATGTCCATCCTGAACTTTCACCCTACCCCTACCTCCTGGGATTACTCCATTGTTCCATTGGGCACCTCTGATTCAATTTGGTGTCTCCATTGTGTAAAATCGCTCCGTTGCACGTGGAGCTGTGGAAAATGGCCGCCGCTCATGTTGTATGCAGGTTGCCTAGCAACTGCTCTTGACGAGCACCGTCCTCATTGGCCCAGCGTTTCTTTTTGTTGGTCTGGGCACTGCCGGAAGGCGTAAGCCGGCCCTACCTACAAAGGCACTCCACTAAGGCACAGGCCTGTCTGTGCCTTTCAGTGCCTGTCAGTGCCGAAGGGCCACGGGCCCAGCCACTCTGCTAGATCCTTCTATTACCTGGGACATCAACTGCCGAACCACATACTCTGTAAGCTTGTCCACGCCATCTACTGAGGTGCTGAGTTCTTTCATCTTGCGCCTCCGACTCCAGTTCACTCCTCGTTACCCCTCCTGGCTATACTACCCCGTGCCTATGTACTGATTACATGCAGCCTAGCTCACCAGCATACCTATGTTTAAATTGGCACTTCACCGACTGCTGACCATATACACTACTTTAGCTTAATGGTCTTATCCCGATTGTTTGCCAGTTGTTAAATAAATGTGCCTCTTAGCGTTGTTAACCCAATCTGCTGATGATCACTGTATCCATATCGCTGTGTCCCCCTTTGTACTGTATGCATAACCTACTCATCCTATAAGACCCCTGCACCTATTAGTAAATTCCTGATTACTTCACCTAGCCATACTCAAATCTTGTCCGGCATATATTATGGCCACTAATGGTATTACACCCGTAGATGCATGTATTGCCTTGCCCTGAATGGCGTAATTCGCAACTGCTTTGCCTTAATTACTGCCTTGATTACTGAACCTAGTATTGCTTTTGAATCTAGCTACTTGCTCTGAACGCTGCAATCTGCATTTACCTGCCACAGTACTGCCTTGACTACTGAACATAGTATTGCTTTTGAATCTAGCTATTTTCTGTGAATGCCGCAATTTGCAACTACATACCGTAGTTACTGCCCGACTACTAAACTTAGTATAGCCTGGAATTTAGTACTCCCAATGTCTTTACTGATCATATGCTAGAAATGTATAACCTCTAACATCCCTTGAGATGACAGGCTTCACTTCCTCCAGACGAAACACCCCCACCCCACCTCCGCCATGGACACTCTAGCTAGAATGAATATGTCATGCACGGCAGGAGCCTTTATTCAATGGGGAAACTGGCTAGCCCACCTATGGTGCGACCGTCATTACCCTATCCCTTGCCCCACACCCTTCCTCAACACTACAGCTCCTTTCCCAGACATCCACACCACACCTAAAAATCTTCCACACACAAAGGACACGACCAAGCTACAGCCTTGCACCAATGTCCACCAACGCCCTCTATCCACTCTTCCCCCAGACATACAAATAAGATCTCACCACCTAGCTGTACGGACGTCTCAAAGACACCCCAACACCGTCCGAGCTACACAAAAAATGGTGTCACCTAACTCTCAACATAGTACTCCACCACATGTTTCATGCCCCATTGTGGGACTCATCAGAAGACTTAGACTATCTGCACGCTCCTACCAACAACCTCACAAAAAAAATATATTAGACACCCATAACCTAAAAAAACCTAAGGCTCACAACCGCCCCAGTGTAGCGCCTATCTCACATCTCATTGGTCACTCAACCTGCACTAAAGAACTCTCTAACTCTACCATGACCCAGCAACTCGCCCAGACAGCAGAAACCAATCACTCTATAGAAGGTCCACTCAGTAACAAGATCCCAACTGCTACCAATGACATCAAACTAAAATGAGCGCTAATCAACACTAGATCCATCACTGCCCATGCTCTGGACATAGCAAATGTCATTAAAATCAATGACCAGGACTTTATAGCAGTCACCGAAACATGGCTCTACGCTGCCTCAGGCCCTTTTCTTTCACTACCCATCCCAGAGGCATATTCCATATTCGGGAAGGACAGAATAAATTCCAAAGGAGGCGGAGTAGCCCTAATAGCTAAGAAAGCTCTCAATATAAGAATTTCCCCAGAACTCCCCTTCACTGCAGGAGAAATCATCATGCTAAAAATCACCCTCACACATACCTGCACATTGACTCTGCACATTACCTACAGACCCCCAGGCACCTTGTCCACATTTGAAGATGACATCACATCTCTTCTGGCACATAACATGAAACCACCCTCCAAAGTCATCATTATGGGCGACTTCAACCTAGGTCTAAATGACCCTTTAGATACCCAAGCAAGTCTCGTGGCTAATTCTATGAAAGCGCAAGACTTTACTCAAAGAATCGACTCACCCACTCACAAAAAGAGTTGTATATTAGACTGGATAGCAGACACCAACTGCACCTCTGACTTCCTCTCTAACACCCCTACACCTTGGCCCGACCACAATAATATAACATGTACCGCTACTATCACTACTACAACAGCCAAACGCCCCTCTTTAGCACCAGCGCTTCCAACCAGATCTATGGAAATTATCAACCGAGATAACATGATACCACTCCTAACACCCATCCTGGACCTGCCACATTCTGACTTTGATCCTTCGACACTGCTCAGCAACTTCAATAAAACTATGGGTGCTGCCATTGAAAAAGTGGCCCCTCTGAAAATTCGAAAAGCTAAACCCACCGCACACATGAACTCTTGGTTCAACCCTTTACTCCAAACTATGCATATAACCAAAAGACTTGCAGAAAACACTTGGCTTGAATCCCCAACACCCACTAACAAAGACCACTTCCATACTGTAGCTAATAACTATTAAAAAAAAATCATTAAAGCCAAAAGTGAAGTGTACAACCAAATGAATCTCAAACGCGCAATCTAATACTAGAGAACTATTTACAATCCCCTCTGAATTAGAATCGCCAGCACCCACCCCAGACCACACCATCAAAAATGAACAATGGTGGGCCAACATCCAAAACGCCTTAGCTAGCAAAGTCTCTCTACTACAACAAAAAATAGCCCCAAAAAAATCCAAACTTAATCTCATTGACACCTCCTCCATGACACCTCACCCACTGGAATCTATTAAGGTCAACAAATTTGCATTCACACCATTGCTCTTCTCAGACACCATCAATATTATCAAAGGCCTAAAACCCACTGGATGCAAGGTTGACACCTGCCCTGCAACCTTGATAAAAGAATGCGCAACTGAACTTGCACCTTTCATCACCAGCCTTATTAACAACTCATTTGCTACCAACTCTATTCCGGAAGATCTTAAAACGGCCTGGGTACTGCCACTATTGAAAAAGCCCACCTTAGACCCTAACATTCCCACAAACTTCTGCCTTATCACTTGTGTTCCTATTAAGAATCCTGGACCGTGCAGCCTATCTACAGATCCAAAAAGATCTGGAAAGTAGCAATCTCTTGGGCCGAAAACAATCAGGATTTAGACCAGGTCATGGTACAGAAACTGCCCTACCAGACCTGAAAACACAAATGGACCAAAACATGGATAAAGGCAACCTGTGCATCCTCTCGGCCGCCTTTGATTTGGTCAGTCACGATATCCTGTGCCAACATCTCGACACTGTTGCCCACTTCTCCCCGGAAGCTATCAAATGGATTAAATTGTTTCTCTCCAACCACACTATGAGGGTCTTCTCACAGTCATCAGCAGCCCCGCCGGTCGCTGTAACCTGTGGTGTCCCACAAGGCTCATGTGTGTCACCAACACTATATCATGCATTTACTAAGCTCTTATTCAACAAGCTTGACAAAATGAGTATCACGTATACAAATTACGCGGATGATACCCAAATCCTTGTCCCAATAACAGGATGTTATGACACACACTCAAAAACATAAATAAAATGTACCTTGCCATACAGGCTTGGATGGCACTCAATGAATTTAACGATGACAAAACTGAGTTGATCCTTATAGGAAACATTACTCATCTAAACAACCTCCCACAAGACTACAAATCTTTCAACATCGATGGCAACACCATCATGGTTACCATTGAAATAAAAGCTCTGGGAGTCTACATTGACTCTTCCCTCAATCTAAACAGACAGGTCAACTCCATAATCTCCTCGGCTGCCTATACTTCCAAACTGATCAGAGCTAGCAGACCATTCCTTTCACCACACAACTCCATCACCCTGGCCAGAGCATTGATACTCTCCAGGATTGACTACTGCAACTCCCTACTTGCAGGAACTAGCACCAGAAACATGAACAAATTAGAATCGTGCAAAACAACGCGATCAGAGCAGCCCTGAATATCCCCTTCAATTATCACGTCTCATCTACTAGGAGGAACATCCATTGGCTCCCAGTATCCGACAGAATCAAATATAAAATCCTTAAGCTCACACATAAATGTATCTCTAACAACAAGCCTGCTTACCTAAGCAACTTGATCTGCAAAAAGCAATTCAATAGAAAGCAGAAAGTGTGAGGCTCAAGCTTTCCAGTGACTGCACCCAAAATGTGGAACACACTCCCATCGCCACTTAGAAACAACACATCCTATTGGTTCTTTAGAAAAAATCTAAAAACCTTATTATTTAGGTCACACTGCCTTATGCAACCACCCTGCCACACTGCCCGCAGTGCCAATACTGACAACCATACTAACACCATGACTATTACTAAGCTTACTCAACCAATGCAATAATAATTCCACCAATTGTATTATCTTGAATGGGCAAACTGTTGCAAATGTTATCTGCCAAATATTTTATTCAGTGTAACTGTTGAACTCACTACTACGCAAATGTACGCCCTGCTGGAACCTTGTTACCAACTTCTTAAGTACCAGCGCCTAGTTGCCTGTGGGCTTTGTGCGCTTTACAAATGTTCAAATAAAATAAATAAATAAACAGCCTTATATAGCAAAACCTCATCATTGCTGACGTCATCCTACGTGGCAAACTGCAAAAACCTATTGGAGAAAGTGATTGGGTCTAAGGAAATATCTAGGTATAAGTTCCATACTGGTCTAAGAGAGTGATAGGGTTTCTAATATCAGGTGGGGCAACTAAACCCTCAAACAGGTCACTATGAACGTCATCAAATACACCACGTCCCATTGGTCACACAAACTATAGGGCTCTTTACTACGTGGCCCTCTATAATTGGCACCCTTACATCCGTCCGTACTTTTCCACATACGCAGCAGCACACAGGTTGGCCTCCCGGTTCTAGTGGGATGGTCTTGACCATAGCTTCCCACCACTAGCCTACTATCCATCATCACTCTGCTGTCTGCCAGTCAGTTAGCACTTTGAAGATTGGCCCTGAGTTTGTTCTTCGAGCCCGAGAATAAGAGGGAGTATAGCATGCTCTGTCTCCTTGCATAGGTGTAGCTCATCACGATTGTCCATTTCCAGCCATCCAAGTGACTGAAGACCATGGTTTTGAGTTTTTAGTACATTTAAAATACTATTATTTAATGAACGTCTGACGTCTTCATTGTTTCCGTGCCCGTCTTCTGGACATGAATTTGTTCTTTCACACGTTTGTAGCTACTGTCTGATCATTCCGGCCCAGAGCGGCCTTGGCTTTTTGGGGATGGTCCAGCCTCGCCCTTCTTTGATTCACTTCTGTAATTCAATTGCTTTTCAGCTGCAACACACTGTAAAAGCCTTCCTTTTTCTGGTCCAGCTCTGCTAAAATGCGTAGTGGAATCGTCCATAGTTCACCCCCTCATATATATATATATACATATATATATATATACATATATATAAATATATATGTGGGCGCATGCCGCAGTATATTCACTACATAGCTAGCCTTAAGAATACTTTGTCTACTTGCGTTTCTTTGCATCTGTACACGTGTAAAATGACTTAATGTCTTCATCTTTTCTGTTGCAGAAGCATCTTCATCTCGATCCCGAAATGTTGCTTATCTTCGATACTTTCTTGACACCTATAGAATGTTTATGTTCTCTTGCCTCTGCATCTCTTCCGGGTGCGTCAGTCTTGCTTCGTGTGATGTCTCCACTCTTCCCTTTCGCTCCCTTTTCCCACTTCTTCTGGGATTTCATTCAAATGGCCATAATATTGTCGTGTATGCTGGTATGGCTTTCTTAATGGGAACCGTGCTTCCAGGATTCTCCTTGGTATCAGTATCTTTACTGGCAATGCACGTATTTCACATTCTGGTTCCGGGCATATAGGCAACATGGGCATGATGCTTGAGGTGGCGGTACCTGGCTCCCGCTCTACACTCCCCCATATGGGCGATTCATCGACTACTCTCCCATCATCCTTTACATCTAGACATCCTTTTCTAAAGAAATGCTTTTTCGGGGAACATATCTTTAATTCTCCTTTCAGGCATCCAGATGATTTCACATGCTCATCTTTTTCCAGGTCATAAGAATGCACTGTCCACTTGGACTGCAGTAGATCCATTTCCCCACATACGTCTTATGGTTCTTTGGGTGCAGGAATTTCATTCCCTCAGGTGCATGGATGCTGGCTTTCAAATAATCTCTGATTTCTTCATCTGTCAGCTCTTTGGTCTTCCATCCTGATTCAACACGAATCATGATCTACATTCCTATAGCTTTCATTGCATCTTCTTGCATTGTGAAATAGCCAATCTGATTACACAGAATCCAAGCAACAGCAGCACTATCAGGGCTCCAAGGAATTTGAACATGTCTGCCATCCATTGTGGAACCCACAAAAAGAGTGACCCAAACAAACTGTCAACAGCAATATCTTCCACTTCGTCTACCATCTGGACATGTAGCTTTGTCAACATCTCTATGGCCTCTGTCAAGGTGCCATTCTCGTCATCATGAGAAGGTATAAACGTGCAACATGACTCACTGATTTTGGCACAAACACCTCCACCCATAGCTGTAATCATGTCCAGAAAGTATCTGTTCTGAAGAGCCATCAGTCGTATGGCACACAGCTCTTCCCTGATAGCATTAAATCCCTTTATAGTAGTGTTGATTGTCTGCAACAGCTCCAATATGCTTATCTGTAACCATTTGGTATTTGCTGCTGTCTGGATGCTTGGCTTGAAGATTATCATGAATATCGAAGTCTGACCGAACAATCTGTGTTCATAAGGGATCAAATCAAAAGCTTCTATTGACTTGGCTGAGAAATAGTTCTTGCATTACATTCGATTTATCAGCTCCACAGATCTTTTCTTCCTCAGATGAGCCCATGCCTTTGGAAATTCACCGATGTTCAAGTCACTCTTAAGAATCACCAACACTGGAACATGAACCTTCACTATAGAACATCGTCCTCCCCAACCTTCAGGCAACTTCATATAAGCTCTGGATCCACACACCCAGTAGTGATCCATGATCACTGCTGTCCCAATGTTCATTCCTGGTACATTCGACCACAATTCCGATTCTCTAGGACTTTATTTGTGCCATTGTTTGTGAAACACAGCTTTGCACTTTCCAAAGGCACTATCTGCAAAGGCCCTCCTTTGTCTTCGACCCTTGTCAGTAGTTTAGCAAGTTTTGGCCCTAGAGGTTTGCATCCATTCTGTACTATGTCAATGGTTGGCTGGTAGCGTCCAATCATTACCCATGCTCTAGAGATGACCACTCCTTCTTTCCATCCATCTGGAGAAAGCACTGATCCCCAAATCTGCATCTGGCCTCTGTTTTTCCATCTTCAAATTTCTTCTACAGATTTTCCTGGACTCTCAAGTCTTTTGTTTACTTCCCATGTGATTCCAGCTCCTTTTACTCCAGGCTTTTTACATCTGATCACGTAATGTTTAGTATGCGCTCTTAGCCTTGTCTTTGTGTCTTCCTCTGGATCCGTCATTGCATTTGCCCATTTTAGGTAGGCTGTTCGGCCCATGAACTGACCTCTTGTTCGGCAGAGTGCAATGTTTGATAGACAATGTGCTGTCTGGACATCTATTTCAAAAGCTATGAAAATCTTAGATTTCCCCATACTATAAGGCAGGAGTGCACATACATAGCATTCCTCCTTTGAGGCTCTCCTTCCCACTTCTTTCATGTGCTGATACAACATGCTGTTTCCCAAATGTGCTGTACTATCATTCAAGCCATGATCATCCTCCCTAGTACTTCTCTTAGGTCTCCCTCTTGTCTCATGAGTTTTCTTAATCATCTCATGAAGTATTTCAGCATAATTCCTTCTCACTGGGGGAATCATAGGAACATTTGTCAGTGAACTGGGTGTTTTTACATGTGCTACTTGTGTAGGAGAAAGCTCCAGAAACCTTATCCTATTAGCATAATATGAAGGTAACAGGGAGTCCCGTATAACTTCCATGCGTGACCTCCCCCCCAAAAGGAAGCCTAGATTTATCTATCACAGGACTAGGCGCCTTCAAATGTACCCCTGGAGTAGGGACAATTACATAAGGTCTGGTTGTCTTGTAGTTGCCACATTTGTACTCCCCTGCTGCATAGGAAGATGCACAAGGACCCTCGCTTTATTTGTGTCCACATAAATGACAGTATGTACTGTAAGTGAGAGAAGAATCCCAATAAACAAGATGCAGGTATAAATGATATACCAATAGGCCCACTTGACGCAGCAATAGTTCCTCGCTTGTCGTGGTGGCCTCTCATTATTAGCCACGTTATTATTACTATCGATGTTGCCCATTCTCAATCTTTTTTAAAGAAGGAAAAATCAAACTTTATCCGGCCAACATCATAAAATACTCTGGCAGCATCTGGATCTGCTCCACAAGCTCTTCAAGCAGCTGGCCGATTGCAGGGCGATTAACAGGATTCCTGATGTACACAAAGGAGTTGTCCTTTCGCCAAACAAAATGTGGATGTGTTTGCAGTAAGTAATGGAAGACCAAGGACAGTAAGCTCTGAACGTCTTCACTCGACAGCCTCATTCAGGATTCTCGCGTCATTGCTTCAGAACATAAACAAACTTGCTCTTGAATGTCACGCAGTAATTGATTAAGTGCCACTAGATATCTTGGATCTCTTAGAGATGTACAAACGTCAATTTGCCTTCCAACATGATGAGGATGTTCTTCAATCAGGAAATAAAAGACCATTCCAACTAGTCTATTAGCATTGTCCTCAGTTAGGGGCATTTGTATTTTCTAAACTGTACTCAGGAAGCTGGAGAACTTGCACTATTATGGATGCAAGCAATCTCCTCACGATTGGACCATTTTTAGGATCCTGCAGGAACAGATGAACACCAACAGTTCTCCTCACAAGTGCAGGGTATGCACGAAGAATGAAGAGAAACACAGTAAGAATGATCCGGTGAACGTGGACATCAGGCACTACTATGGGTGCCTCCAAAAAGAAACTCAGTGAGAAAGGAACTGGGGAACTGTTTCCTCTTCCTGTCGTCAAAAAGGAATTCCAAATCTGGCATTTTTTCGTTCTCGATCAAGACTCAAATTTGTCTCAGTCCAATGATAGCAAGCTCCTGTGGCTCAAGAACAAATAACTTTTCTTTCACTCCTTGTTTAGCAATTTTAAAGAGTGTCCCGAAAGAACCACAGTCCAATGTACTCTTTATCTGTACAGTCTCTGCGTCCTTCTTCCTCGTCATCGATCTTGTCTGCATATGCTGAACTTCTTCCCCGATGCTTGCTTCCGACTGGGGTGGACTGAAGGGGACTCTCTGGTGTGTAGACTTTCACATCACAGAGGAATATCCAAGCTTGTCTTCCCAAGAGTTTTACTCCCAAAGGTGTAACATATTCCAGCATGAAAGGGCCATGAAAGCAAAGTTCATGGCACTTACATACAACGTTCCTGATTAACACCTGATCACCAGGAAAACGTCTAGGTAGTAGTCATTTGGCTTGTCTGGTTGCTGTATGGTCTTCATCTGTGTTCTGAGCCTGGCACCCGGTCTGCTTGAGTTGGTCTGAAATGACAGAGATACTTGTAGTCATAAACGTTAAGTAGGCATGCAGAGCATTTCCTAACAATTCTGCTGTCGCCTGTCCATCACTTCTAGCTCTCAATAAAGGAGTTAGCTGTGTCCTCATTCGCCTCCTGTCATTATTTCATGGGGCGTAAGATAGTGGTTAGAGCCTGGCTGATTCCTCAAAGCATATCATGCAAGGGGCAGGCACTATAACCATCCTTTCTTCATTGTAAGCTTCGATTTAGCTATCCTTTCCTTAGGCAGGCCGTTGAATCTGTCATAGATCCCATTCGCTTGCAGGTAATAAGCCGAAGAGAACTTGTGCTTTATACTAAGCAACAAGCTTATTTGCTCAAAGACTTCGTTTACAAAATGGGGGCCACTATCTGATATTAATACTTCACATATTCCCCATCTAGGAAACACTTCTCGTACCAAAAATGTTGCTGGGCACAGACCATCTTCAATCCACCTTCAATCCACCTTGAAAAGGGACATAATACCACTATCATGTATCTGTATCCATTGCTGATCTGCAGCATATTGACGTAGCTGATGTATTAATGCTGAAAAGGACCATTATGTCACGGGATAACTCATCTGACTGTACGGAGTGTGTGCCCAGCAGTAAACTTGTGACATACGATGCAGTTTACTACATAAAATGCAATGTGTACTAGCAGGGTCGGTACGAACATGTCCTCCGCAATAGCTGCTGTGAGGCTTTCTCTAGTGACAATAGCAGGGTAGTGCAGCTATTCCAACACCACCCTTAATAAGACTACAGGCATCAACGGTTTACCAGCACTTTCCTGTCACCACACTGCTTCGGTAAGGGTTAAAGAACACCCACTCCCTGTCCACAGACCTTTTTCATCCTTGAATTTCCATCAATTGAGTTTGAGACAAACTGTTAAAACTGTCATTCACACTCATCATCACCACCATTCTTTCATTCACATCAGGCATATCAAAACTCATTATATCTTCTATATATGTCACTTGTTTTGCTTCTTCATCTGCGGCTTGATTTCCACATGAAATAAAGTCTGTTCTCTTAGTGTGAGCTGCACATTTGACAACAACAATGGCTACTGGGAGCTTTAGTGCTCTAATAAGTCTGTCCATTAAGGTGGCATGTTGCACTGGAGTGCCGTCTGCTCGGAGGTAGCCCCTCCTTTTCCAACGTGCTAACCCTGCATGCACTGTTGACATCACATAGGCGGAGTCTCTGTACACCGTTACTGCCTGGTCTGCGTTATTTTCGGGCGCAACAATCAGCACCACTAATTCTGCAGCCTCTGCTGAAAAGTGAGACAGTAGTCGTGCACTTATTAATACTTCAAACTGCCCATCGGCCCTCTGCTTTACCACAGCAGCACCTGTATATCTTTGCCCATCCTTTTGATGAATTTTCAAAAAACCGTCAATAATGAGGATTTCCCCAGCTGCTAAAGCAATTTCTTTCACCCTCGGGATCTCATCATAGCATTCCTTATAATTCGTCTTTGGTCAGTGGTTCCGCTACAAACATGGCAGGATTCACTATTCTGCATCTGACTATTTTGATCACTGGATTTGATATGACCACAGCATAGGCAGAAGCATCAAAGTACCCTTAGGTTTTCCCAAAATAGCAAACAAATCATGTTCAACAAATAATGTCATGGAACACCCCATTACTATGGTGATAGCCTTATCAACAACGAACGCGGCGGCTGCCAAAGATTGTTTGCAAGGGAAGAGGCCCCTCATTACTGGGTCCATAATCCCACTGTAGTATGCTAAAGGCGTGTACCCCAACGTAGTCCTCTGCGTGAGTACTGCTGTCTGACTGTACCATTCATGTGTGAAAATAAGAAGAATTCCTCAGCATAATTGGGAATCCCTAACACTGGAGCTCTGCAAATAGATTTTTTCAACTCATCAAACCCTTCCTCCATTTCCTCAGTCCAGGCAATTTTTTCCTTACTTGCCTGTGCCTTTTTTAGAGCCTGTAACCAGGGTCTTACATATGAACTATAATCGAATATCCATGCTCTAACATAATTGCATAGTCCCATAAATCTTTGCATGTGCTTTATCGTGTGTGGCTTCGCTGTTTTCGAAAAAGCCTCAGCCCTTTCAGATGTAAATCTTTTTTATTCATGCGTGATTAACTGCCCTATGTATAACACCTCTTCTTGGCAATACTGCCATTTCTCCTTGTCCACCTTATATCCCTTCTCTGCTAGAATAATCATGAACTGAACTGAATCATGTCTGCACTCTTTCTCGCGGTACTTCAGAATAATATGTCATCCACATATTGCAGCAAAACACTTTGCAAATCAAGACTGCTGAAGTCCATCTGCAGGACTCGATTGAAAATTGATGGGGACTCACAATACCCCTGAGGTAATCTTGTGCTTTTTAACTTAGCCTGTCTGAGCTTAAATGACATCAGATCTTGAGAATCCTTATGCAATGGGATTGAGGAAAATGCATTTTTCAAGTCAATCACAGTGAAATATCGTGCCTCAACAGGGATACCATACAAAATCGTTGCCGGGTTAGAAACTAGAGGAAACTCAGCCTCTACAATGTGATTAATTGGGCGAATGTCCTGAATTAAATGCCACAAACCCCCCCTTTAGATTTTTTTATCGGATACACTGTGGTATTGCATGGTGACTCTGATGTCACTAAGATGCCTTGATCCATCATGGCGGATATCGTCTTAAAAATACCCGTGTCTGCTTCTCGAGACATGGGATACTGTCGTGCTCCTGATTTCAGTTTAATCTTAACATCTGCAACCCCTTTCAATAGGCCTACATCATAAGGCCCTGTAGTCCATAATGAAACTGGCACTTTCGCCATGTCTTCATTAAAAAATGCAGGACGTTGCCGTGCTATCATCATCTTCTGAGGAACCTTGCGTCTTATTGCCCTCATCCAATAAGTGATACTCATTTCAAATACTACTTTGTCATCTGACGGGTGATCCCTAAACATATCCTCGTCAGTGACGTCAGTCAATCTGTAACCCTCTCCAATGGCAATCACTGTGCTCCATCATCTGCCTTCATTATCAACTCCATCAAGCATAGCTATTTCTCCTCGCACTATAGCTGCTTGTAACTAAGGGAAAGACTTGTCCCCCCTCTTCATCCATAGGTATCCTTGGCCTAAATAAAGACGCATCAGGTATTCTCACAGTCTTACCCACTAAACCAGGTAGCCATGTTAACAGAATGCGTACCCCACAGTGAAAGACCTCTGGTTCCAACTGTACCCCTCGTATGGCCATTTGCACTGTAAATGCCATGATAAATTCACTCACGTTTAAATAATGCATTCCTGGCGTTGAACACACTATGCCTTCATCAGTAAATGAAATTGTCATGTTTAACTTTGTCATTAAATCTTGACCTAGTATATTGACTGGTGTCTGTCTGGAATACAATAATGGCACAGACATATCACATTCTCCTATTGAGAATGGCAATCTCTGAGTGAAAGGAACTCTACTTGTAGCTCCTGTGAAACCTTAAGCATACATGGCATTTCAAGATAATGTACATTTCCCCTCTCGTATACATGAGCGTATTTCACCCATGTCTACCAAAAATGAAAAATATTTGCCTCCTATAGTGACGTCAACACTTGGTTCCTCTTGAGGATTTTGAGTCACAGATAGCACTGAACACATCAAGTCACCCAGAGAGCTGTCCTATTGTGGTTACATGCTTATTACCGTGCCTGTGAAAGGATTCCCTCCCTCGACGGTGACACCCCCTATCCTAGGACTCATTAACTGCCCCGTATTTGGGCCCTGTTGTATCTGCATGGGTGCGTGCTGTGACTGCCCTTGTGGCGGATTCAATGGTGTCTGCTGTGGTTGCAAAGCCTGTTTTATTCTTGACACTTGTGCTTGCTGCACTGTCTCATTTTGGGCAAACCCTTCCCTACTTTGTTGGCTATATTAAGCGGTCCCCCCTCTTGAGAACTGCCCATTTTGCACAAATCCTTGGCTCCCACTCATGCATGCTATGTGCCCTGTCATTCCACATGTCCAACATACAGGAGGAGGTCTCCTAACTTGCCCTCCCTGCATGCCTTAATTATCATTCTGCGTATCCTGAAACCCCTCTTCATTATTCAGAAAATGTCTCTGATTATTCTGGAAGCCTCCTCGATTATTCTGGAAGCATCTTCCTCGAAAACCTCCCCTACCCATTGGAATAAACCCATTATTTCCTTGATCAAACTGCCTTTGGTTATTGGCTGCTTGCTGCGATTCTAGCTCTTCTCTGCTAGTCAACATTGCCCCTTCTATGGTATATTTTGACAATTTCTTCTGCACTCATTTTGCTTCTTCACCTTTCCTAACATCATCTTTCCTTCGATTCTTCTCCTGCAGCAATCAGCAATAATGCGCGATGGTCAGCTGTATTTCTGACTATGGTTTTGCCTCCATACCCACCAATTTCTTGAGCTGTTTCTGCACTTGATCTGGCAGCCCATGACATAATATATGATAAAATACAGGTATAGATTGCCCTCACAGTTCCCTCGTTTACAAACTCCATTCCTCCTGAAAATTCTGAATGTAAACAAGAGGATCTTCCCCTTCCTGCATCTTTCGTGCCATTATAGCTCCCATATCTGACGTATATCGATATTGCACTCTAAGCGCTTTCCAGACTGCCGCTCTACAGTTATTAAACGGGCCTCCGTCATGAGCCGTGTTCTGTGCAGTAACACTAGCGTATCCGGCTCTCGACCAAATGTCATCAGCTCTCTCCCCAAGGATAGTGGCTAGAAGACCTTTAATGTAGCTAATGTGTTTCCTTCTGCCATTTTCTACAACTCATGTATCCATTTCCCAACAGCAGAAGTTAAACTCAGAAGTTTACACCTTAAATGATCCTTATCCATCTGTGGCCATGGTATGTACTGCGGTCTGGCCCCTCCTTTCTCTAACAATGGAAACTGTGAGATCCCAAACTCACACTCATCCCCCATCGTCTGTCTATCCATAGCAGGAACAGTAGTTCCGCACCACCTTCTTCCTGGTAGTGACCTTAACCCTCTCACCATTGGAATGCCCCCGGGACGATCTAGCCGCGCCATAGGTTCTGACATCTGAGATTTAGGTAGGTCTAGGTCTGACCGTCTTACTTCTCTGTCCGTCGGAGAACAGCCCTCAGGACCACATGCACTAGCGCCCTCCTCCTCACAGAGGTTTCTCTGTCCTCATCTGACATATCCTGTCCCCAACTCGTGTGACTTCCCTCCTTCTCGTCTCTATTCAGGGTTAGCCTGTCCAAAGACAATGCTCGTCATTGTACAAACTTTCCTCCTTGCCGTGTACCTGCGTACTTTCAAGTCGATCAGCTTTTCCCTTTCCTTTTGGTTCTTTCTTGGCCCTCATCTCTTGATAGACCTTATTGAAGTTGTCCCCAATGTTTCTTATATGAAACTCATCCTCTAGATTTGCTCTAGACGGACCTGGTATTGGCTCATGTGTCTTCCCATGCTACTACTGGATTAGGCTCCATTAATTCTTTTTCTATGTGATCAATGTCGCGTGCCCTTTGCCTTCTCTTGTGTTCTATTTCTTCGTCAAATTCTCTTCACTGCCTTGCTTCTTCTCTTACCATTTCCTCTTCCTGTCTTTTCACGTCTCTTCTCTTATTTGCCCTATGTATCTCTTCAGCTCTTCGTTGTTGCATTCTTTTATCTCTTAATTACTGCTCTTGCTCTTCCTCTCTTTCTTTCTACCTTGCCTCGTTCTTCAATTCACCAAAGTAAAGCAGTAGAAAAATCACACTCTTAATACACTACACCCCACCCAATAGATTCTGGACAAGTTAAGCTCAAAATGAAGTGTGAGCAAAAGGGCACCTCAGCAATTCAAAAGGGAGGGAAAGACAAGGTTAGACAAAAGTTGAGCAGCACCAACAAGTAAGTAAGCAGGGCAATCTAGAACAAGTAACTACAGTGAGGAAATCAAATCAAGAGGCCTGGGCCAAAGTCAGTGGACCAAGGTCTTTGCAGAGGATCACACAGTTCAGGGTAGTTCGCGGTTAAGTCTTTGCCAAGAGTTCAGGATGAAGTTGGTCGGATGCAAAGTTACTTTAAAGAAAAGAGAAGGACAAGCCCTCAGATTGGGCAAAGGTTTCAAACACTGTCACCGCGCTCGGACAGAATGAACAACCAGGTTTGAACAGTACCTTAAATAAAGAAGGCGGCTGTAGCTGAGGCAGGCGTTCCTGGCAGGTCCTGCAGGCTCACGGTTCCTGAAGCGACTGTCGGACTGACACGAAGTAGGAAGACTGGGGGGTCCTGCACTGCCAAGGGAAGAGAAACCAGCAGCAGAGCAAAGCAACGAATAAAAGCTACACTACTTAAAACCCAAGCAGGGTCCGGTCCTCCTGGCTATCGGGCTCAATGTAGCTGTGCAAATTCGACCAGAGGAGGGAGGCCTGGCTTGCAGTTTGGTGAACTGGTTGATCCCACCAGCGCAAGGGGAGAAGATTCCTTGTAGATCTTCCATGTCATCGAAGTTTGGAGATTCGGACCCGCAGCAGGGCTTCACCGGGAGGTTCAGTCGTGTTAGAGGTCCTCTTCTGTCAGCTTCTCTTCGGTTCTCTCGATCCAGTGGCGACCTGCTTTTTATGCAGTTTTCCCCCATTCACGCAGCCTGGCTGTCAATCACACAGCAGGGTGGCTGTCCCGGCGGGACAGTCACCACAGCCAATCATACAGAGTGCAACATGGGTCTCAAGAAGACCCTGTGCATGGAGTCTCAAACCCCTCCCTCACATCCTGTCCCCCTCAGATATTCAAGCACCTAAGGAGGGCTTCTGTGCAGAAGCCTGCCAAAGGACGGCGAACAAAGGAACCAAACCTGGTTTGGCGCCCAGAGTAAAACACGAGAAAGACCTTTACAAAAAGAAACGGCGAATAAACCCAGCCAGAACAAAATAAAAGTAATTGGGGTCCAGCGGGTTTAAGTTCAAGGCTACTAACTTAGCCTAAAACAGTACCAACGCTATTTAAATAGACGCAGTAGGAAAAATAGGGTATATACCACTGCCACCAGCCAATTCTTAAAGAAAGGGGAACAAAATAATGTAACCCTTTCCAGAACTCTATGTAAGATAGTTTGTACTGGGTCTGTGAGTTTAAAAATACTAATAAAGTCAATGGCAACTTTACATGTTCTGGCAGACAGTAGTCAGTCCCAGAAAATGGAGTTTAAAGTGGGAAGTCTGAAAAAGACAACCATGTGTCACTGCACTAAAGGTGCTGTGTAACACACATTATAAAGATGATGCCTATGGAGTAGGTGAGGCTCCACAGCCTATGAACACAAAAATGTTAAACACACACAGCAAAACACATGTAAGAATGGGAGAAAAGGCTCACACTCTTACCAGGTGAAAAAATAAATCCTATAAATCCAGCAAAGCTGCTGAGGGACTCAGTAGGTAAGGGAAATTAGCAATTCTGGAGAATTCTCCCTAACAGGGGCTGGATCTTCCCTTTCCTCCTGGTACATTTTCCAGCGTTCTAAGCTCGCTAACCTCTTTTCTAACTTTTTTCCCGTGTATGCGGCATGCAAGTATGTCGTCATGTGATGCAAAACTGCTTTTGATAGTGATCCCCTTTGTGGCCATGGCATGAACATCTTATCTGCCATGCCCTTAACCCATTACACACTGTACTGTTTAAGCTTGGGTGCGTGTTTTGGCAACTGCTTGCATAAATGTATAAGTGGAGTAATATCCTCCATTTTGACTCATCACGCTTGACTATCAATACTCACTGTTGTTTTTACACTTTATAAATACGTTTCAGAAAAATAACACAATATGAGAGTGCACCAACCGTCGCAGCTCTTACCTTCAGCTATCCCTCTGCAAATACCTCTCCTCTCGAGCACAACGCTCCTCTACCTCCAACTCCCTCAGGGTCAGTCGTTTTTCAAAGAAACGAGCTGGGGGTAGATCTCTGTCTTTGGCTGGGGCCTCCCTCTGGAACAGCCTCCCTGCCACTCTAAAACTTGAGGAGAACCATCTCCGGCTCCGGAAGCACCTCAAGACCTTCCTCTTTTCTTCTGCCTTCGCTCCCCCTCTCCCCTGCTGATCTGTTATCTCTTGGCACTGTGCACCTGGCCACCCTTCGGGCACAGGTACTTGCTCACCCCGCCACTCTCCCGCACTGCCTCCGGGCCACCCCTTGCACTGGGGTCTATATCTGTACCCATATAGCCCCCCCCCTTTTTCGTCCTGCACTTATCAGACCTACCCTGTCTGCTGCCTTAAACTTGCAAATTGCTGACTGCATTACCACTGTTTGTTGCCTCTATTATTTATTTATTTATTTATTGTTATTTATCTGTTTTTCCTCTGCTTCACACTTTCCATTTCTCCCCCTTCCATGCACTTTTCCCCTCCCTCCTCTCCCATGCACTTGCGCGTTCTCAATGTCACTGGGCCTAGTAAGATCGCCGTTTTGTTCTCCCCTGTACCCCTCCCTTGCCTTGTCGCGCTCTGAAACACTTGTGTACGAACACAATAGAAATAAAATATCAATCAATCAAAGCTCCAAGCCTTTTATATCACATTCTGTTTCAATCTACTTATTCACTAAACATCATCAGCTCAACTAAATAAATAAATAATACATTTTCAAATCTCTGTGCTTTTTTTCATGTCTCTTAGATTTTTCACTATCTCTTCATCACATAAACATTATACAACACATAAAACAAACACATACGAACTGACAGACTTGGCCGGCCTACGTATATCTCAGTCTACGCTCCTTGTGACTACTACTCTATTCACGCTCTTCCTGATTATCCTTTCCCCTAATAAAATACTCTGACAGAGTGTGAGTCGTTCCCTTTAGAAAATCTTTAAATTGTCTGTAGTCTATGTCATCCACTTTGGGGACTCTGGATACAACCCCTTCTAACGTCCTTACGACACAGGATTGTGGGCTTAACCTAACTGTGATGCTCCTTGTCTCACAGTCCCTAATTGCTCGACGATCCTCATCTCAAGTCAATTACTTAATAACTCGACGCTCATCGTCTCGAGGTATTCACTTATTAAGTTGACGTTCATCGTCTCAAGTCAATTACTTAATAACTCGATGCTCATCCTCTCGAGGTATTCACTTATTAAGTTGACGTTCGTCGTCTCGAGTTGTTTTACCCCAAACACCCTCTGTAACTTATTTCCCCTTTTCACACTCTGCACATTCATGTTTTGCCACCTCACTCAGTCTACTCACCATTCACGTTTTCAACTTCCGACTCTCAGGACCGTCGCCTCCTCAACCAGCGCTTCAGCCTTCCGTCCGCTCAGCTTCCTGTAGAAATTGGGTGGGGATTCCGTATGAAACCGAGGGATCCTGTCCACCTGCACTTGCAAGATTCTTTAAGCTAATTTCCGCTATCTACAGGGAGCTTCACGTCCTTTCAGCTACATGGCGGAGGACGTCCGATACTACCGGGTCCCCAAAGCTTACTAGGTCGATGATTCTTTAACCATCCTCTCTCACCATCCTCTCTCTGCTACCACTTGAAACGGGGTGCTCGACCCAGACCTTTAAGACAAGGTAGCAATACTTTGAGATGGATGGGGATGCAGAAGATACTCAAACATCAATAATCAAACTAACTCAGGAAGTTGGCAAATCAAAGCTGTTTTATTTGCAATTGTCTAAAACAGGGAGTACAACAGACATCAAAAGCCGTCTCACAGGATAATCTCCAAGGATCATATGAAAAAACACCCTTATACAGCAAAACCTCATCATTGCTGACGTCATCCTACGTGGCAAACTACAAAAACCTATTGGAGAAAGTGATTGGGTCTAAGGGAACATCTACGTATAAGTTCCTTACTGGTCTAAGAGAGAAGAGAGTGATAGGGTTTCTAAAATCAGGTGGGGCAACTAAGATCTCCCCTCAAACAGGTCACTATTAACGTCATCAAATACACGACGTCCCATTAGTCACACAAACTATAGGGCTCTTTACTACGTGGCCCTCTATAATTGGTTGGCACCCTTACATCCGTCTGTACTTTTCCACATACGCAGCAGCACACAGGCTGGCCTCCCGGTTCTGGTGAGATGGTCTTGACCATAGCTTCCCACCACTAGCCTACTATCCATCATCACTCTGCTGTCCGCCAGTCAGTTAGCCCTTTGAAGATTGGCCTTGAGTTTGTTCTTCGAGCCTAAGAATAAGAGGGAGTACAGCATGCTCTGTCTCCTTGCGTAGGTGTAGCTCCTCACGATTGTCCATTTCCAGCCTTCCACGTGACTGAAGACCATGGTTTTGAGCTTTTGGTGCATTTAAAATGCAATTATTTAATGAACCTCTGACGTCTTCATTGTTTTCGTGCCCGTCTTCTGGACATGAGTTTGTTCTTTCACACGTTTGTAGCTACTGCCTCATCATTCTGGCCCAGAGCGGCTTTGGCTTCTTGGGGCTGATCCAGCCTCGCCCTTCTTTGATTCACTTCTGTAATTCAATTGCTTCTCAGCTGCGGCACATTGGAAAAGCCTTCCTTTTTCTGGTCCAGCTCTGCTAAAATGCGTAGTGGAATCGTCCATAGTTCACTCATTATATATATATATATATACATATATATATATATATATATATATATGTATATATATATATATATATATACATACACATGTTGGTGCATGCCGCAGTCTTTTCACTACATAGCTTGGCTCCCTCTCTACAGTGTAGTACATGTAAATGGGTCAACATTTTTATCTCTACAGCAGCTGCAGAACTTATTCCAACGGCAGCAGTACAAAGATTTAGTTGCTGGCAAAATCTCCATTACGTCGTCCTGGAGGTCCCAATCCTTTTATCTCAGCCTCTCAGAAACCATGCGTGTAGGCTGAGCGTCCTGATATCTGGATGGAGAACCTGACCCTTCTCTCTCTGGAAGGTCCTCTCCTTGTGGAAGACGTATCGGAGGGCATTTGGCCATGCCCCGAAGGTCCCGGTACCATATCCTCCAGGCCCAATCCGGAGCCACTAGGATCATGGATTTCCAGAACTTTCTCAACCTCCTGATTACACGAGGAATGACAGGGACTGCAGGAAACGTGTACAGGAGTGGAAATTCCCAGTTCACCACGAACGTGTCTCCTAGAGCTCCTCTTGGGGGAAATTCCCTGGAGCCGTACAGCTCACACTTCCGGTTGGCACCAGTCGCGAACAGATCCACTTGAGGGATTCCCCAAAGGGTGAAGATCTCTTGAAGGACTTCCGGAGCTAGTTCCCACTCATGGGAGACTGTGCTCTGCCTGCTCAGAGCATCTGCCGTTGTGTTTCGCTCTCCGGCAAGGCGAACTGACGACAGAGAGATTCTGTCTTGTAATGCCCAGAACCCGGGCTGCATTGTCTCTCTACACAGTGGTAGTGACCCTACACCTCCTCTCTTGAGGTAGTAAATGCCACTCTGTTGTCCATATCATCAGGACAGTCTTTCCCCGAACAGAGGGCAGAAAGGCTTTCAGCGCTAGTCTGGTTGCCCTCAGCTCCAAAAGGTTGATATGTAGTTTGGACTCCGATGGAGGCCAGCGACCACTGATTGTCAGGTTGTTGGTGTGGGCTGCCCACCCCATGAGTGAGGCATCCATCACTACTGTTATATCCGGCCAAGGTGGCCAAAACGGTTCTCCTTTCAAATGTTCTCCCGACAGGGCCACCACCGAAGGTCCTGTGAGACTCTGCTCGGGATTTGTAGGAGGTCTGACATATTTCCTGAGATTTGAGGCCACTGAGTACTGATTGGAGAGATCTCATTCTCAGGCGAGCCTCTGTCACCAGAAAAATGCAGGATGACATGATGCTGAGCAATCTCAGAAAATCGAAGGCCGGTAGATGTTCAGCATTTTGGAATTTGGTCACCATGTGCAGAATCTCTTGAGCCCTCACCTCTGGTGGCAAGGCTTTTCCCAGGCATGCATCCAGGACTGCGCCAATGAATTGGAGCCTCCGAGATGGTATCATGTGGGACTTCCTGAAGTTGAGGGAGAGGTCCAGTCTGTCAAGGGAGTGAAAAGTACAGCTGAGATGTTCCAAGGCCTGTTCTGGGGAACTGGCCCTGATCAGCCAATCATCTAGGTAGGGGTAAAGGTGAATTCCCCCCTCTCCTGAGACTTGCTGCCACAACCCCCATCAGTTTGGTGAACACCCTCGGGCGGAGGTCAGCCCAAATGGCAGAACTCGAAACTGATGATGAGAACTGCCAAAGGCGAACCTCAGGTACTGTCTGTGCTTGTGATGGATTTGCACATGAAAGTAAGCATCCTGAAGGTCCAATGATACCATCCAATCCTGAAGCTGGAGGGCCTGAAGGATCTGAGAAAGGGTTACCATCTTGAACTTGTCCTTCCTGGGGAACATGTTCAAGTCTCTTAAGTCCAAGATGGGTCTCAATCCTCCATCCTTCTTGGGGATTAGAAAGTACGGGGAGTACCAACCCTTGTTGCTCTCCGCTAAAGGTACTGGTTCTATAGCACCTGGAACTTTCAAAGAGCTGTTCCCCGGTGGATAACTCTGAGGCTTTTGCAGAAAGGGTACGCAGTAACCCTGGGCAACTGTTTCCAATGCCCAAGCATCTGAAGTAATAGCCTGCCATTCTGTCAGATGCTGTGACAGTTTGCCTCCCACTGCGGTCTTGTGAATCAAGTCCTTAGAGAAGTTTTGGGCCAGCTGACGCAGTGGCTGAAGGTAAAGCAGCTGCTGCTGTTGCAGTCTTAGTACTTCTTCCCCATCCACCCCAGGGGAATATTCTTTATCCTCTTTGAGCTGGCTGTCCTCTGCCCCTTCCAAATGTCGAGTAGTGGCGAAAGGACCTACCCCTCCAGGGTGTACCCATGGGGCGGTTTGGAGGTTGTCTGATTGCAGCACCAAGTGATTTGGCTGCTGCCTTAGAAGTTTGCAGCTTTTCCAAACTCATCAGCCTTGCTTCCGAATAAAAGAGTGCCGTCAAAGGGCATGTTGAAAAGTCTGGATTGTATGTCTGGGGCAAATCCTGACTTTCTCAACCAGGCAAACCTGCACATAACTGTACTTGCCGCAATAGCTCGGCTGATACAGTCAGCAGAGTCTAGACCAGTCTGGAGGAATTTGCACATCGCATGTTTCCCATCCTTGACTATGTTTAAAAACCCAGCACGCTCTTCCCCTTCGGATATATGGTCAGCCGCCATGGATATGCCCTCCCATAGGGTGTGAGTAAACCTTGCCAACGTGCACGTGGCATTAGCCAATTTCAGGGCCATATTACCAGCTGAAAAAACGTTTTGGGAAAGGACGTCGTAACGCTTATCTTCCCTATCTGGAGGGTTTGTAGGGTAGGCATTTTGTCTACTCTTTGAGGTGGCAGCTTCAACAGCCAGACTCTCTGGTGTTGGGTGTTTAGACAAGTAAAATGGATCAGAACTTGAAACCCTATGTTTTGATGTTAGCCTCTTTTTGACAGCTGGAATAACCTCAGGAGCCTCCCAGTTAGCAGCAACACGCTTTTGGAATGCTGCATAGAATGACACAATTGGGTCCTCCTGGGGTGCCCTGTCCAAAATGTCCATTAAGTCGTCCTGTTCAAAGACTGAAGTCGGTCTAGACCAACCCATGTATTCCATTGTCTATAAGTAACCTCTGCATGGTCCCCAGGGTTTGCCCTGCTGATCTCTACCTCAGGTGAGATGTCAAACCCACTGGCATCATCATGAAGGCATTCTTGTAAATTCTAAATTCTAGAATCCTCTGAAATTAAAGCCTCAGGCAGTGATAGCGTACCAACGTGTAGAGTCATCTGAAGAATTCTCTACATCTTCATAAATAGAGGAGAGAGACTTCAAATATTCAGTCCTTAGCAAAGGAGCATATATTTTTTCCATTGTAGTCAATGTCGTCATAATATTTGTGGTTAAAGAAGCCGAAATTGTCGAGACTGTCGGCTTCGAAGGCTGCGTTGACTGCTTTGACACATGTGGCATTGAGATGCTCGAAGTGCCGATGGCGTCGAAGACGCGCGTTTCGACCCTGATGGTGTCGATGTCAAATCTTTCGGCGTTGATGACTTTTTTCCTCAACGGATCCTTTGATTGCTCTCGAGTTTTGCCCACCGGGTCCGAAGACGCACAGCTTTGATGCTTATGAGGTCTTTCGACCAGAGCATGGCTTTTGGATGTAGTTGAGGGGGACAAGGCTGCATTCTCAAACACCTTTAACATTTTCAATGTAAACTCTTCCCACTAGGCCGGTGAGGCAGATTTAGTGGGGCAAACGACCGTTCTGGGGAGGAACTGGAAGACGAGGAAGATGGCAGTCTATGGCGCCATTTCTTTCCATGTCTCGTCGATGATGAGTGGTTGAAACCACCATGCGATCGGGATCGTTTGTTCTTATTTCGGCGAGGAGAAACAGTTCTCAACTCATCCGAAGTTTTGTGTTTTTTCGACAGAGTCGAAGGAGATTTTTGGGGCCTACTTGCTGCAAGCTTCCCTCTGTGCTCTCTCAGGGCTTTCAACTTCATGGACAGGCAGTCCTCACACTCCGATGGCGGATGAGTGGACCCCTAACACCATAGACATATCCTATGGGGGTCCGTAATGGACATCTTCGCACCGCAGTCACAGCATTTCTTGAAACCCAACTTGCGAGTGGAAGACATGTCTAGCTCCCTCTTTTTTTGTTCACTGACATATCTAGGCCAGGTGGTTTTCTTCACTGACAGTCAGAAACAAAAAATTCAAAAGGTACTATATTTGTAGACCTTACCCTTCTCAAATGTTCTTACACTATAGGGTTCAGTCACATCATATGATATATATACATAGGGGAAAAAGCAAGCCTGAAACACAGCAATAATTTCTGTGCATGAAGATAATCAGTTAGGTTATGAACACTTTCTGGTAATACTGCTGCTTTATTGCTTACTTTACTTTCCCTGTGCATGCTCATATTTGTATGCGTTGTGGTCTCTTTAAGTTTTGTGTGTAGTAGTACAATTATGTAGTAAGCGAGGCATTGTTAGCTTACATGTTTTACAGTACGCAAAACTCTGAAACGAAAGCATTCATCATTTTACTATTCAACATGGCAAGATTTTGGGGGTCATTCTGAGGTTGGAGGTAAGGGAAAAACGATGCCGGTAAAGGATTACCGGCATCACTTACCGCTCTGGGCTATTCCAACCTGCCAACCCGCTATTAGCGGTACCGTACATAACGGTGCCTCTAATAGCGGCATGGGCGCGGGCACGCTGCCCATCATACCGGCAATAGCGGCATGCCGCTAAAGGGAATAAACCACAAGTCAGGCGGACAAGCAAATACCGCCATCATGAAGGTGCAAATAGTGGATACCGGCATGCCGTAAATACAGCATCGAGAACCAACCGTAAAATGCTATGTGCAGTGTTTCCAAATGCCACAGGTGCACACTATTAGCAGAGGTGGAGGCAATGGAGTCTGGGCCAGTACAAAAGGAGCACACCCACACACCACACCCCTTCCCACACCAAGATGATTCCAATAGTAGTAGCAATACTGGAGCTGGAGGACATGCTTGCATTGCAACACCAGCAACAACAACAAAAGCAACAGCAGGCACCAGAGGAGACGAAGGAGGAGGAGGAGGGTGAGACAGGCCCAGCATGCCCCACCAGTGCAGGCAGCGTAACCACGCAGGCAGCCCGCAATCGCTCACATCAGAGCCAGTCCCTTCAACCTAACCCCTGAGCAGATCCACACCCTGTACCGCTTGGACCGGGACACCATCACCACCATCGTGGACATGATACACGACGACATGGTCAGCCTCATTGAAATACCCACCGCCATCCCCCCTCTACTAAAGGTGGTGTCTGTGCTCCACTTCCTTGCCACAGGCACCTACCAGCACACAGTGGGACACATGCATGGCATATCACAACCCTTATTTTCTCGCATTCTGAAGCAAGTGCTGGATGCCCTCCTCAAGCACACAAGGGACTGCATATCCCTACCACAGACTCCTCAGGAGATTTCTGAAACAAAGGTTGGCTTCCATGCACTGGCAGGCATGCCAAATTGTGTAGGTGCCCTCGACTGCACCCACGTGGAGTTGGTGGTCCTGCATGCCATGGAGGAGGTGTACCGCAACCGCAAGCAAGACCACTCCCTCAAAGTGCAGATGGTATGCAACACCAGCAAGATCATCACACATTGTTGTACCCGATATACCGGATCAACTCATGACTCAATGGTCCTGCTGAACTCCACGCTACCACGCTTATTGGAGCTACATGCTGTACGACGTTCCTGGCTGCTTGGTAAGTTGCATGACAGGCACATGGCAGTGAAATGGGGGGAGAGATGCACCCACCACCATGGTGTCAATGTTTAAGTGACAGCATGATGTGCACATCACTAAACACTGTGCCCCAAAGCATCCCTAACAGAACATGACACCCAAATCCCATAGGAATGAAGTAAGGTCGACACCTATCACAACATGACTAACAATAAACCACCCCACATCCCACAACACGTGCACCACTCATCAGTGGACCTCACCCTCCGTAACACCATCCAGCAACATGCAGTGAATATGCACTATGTTGCTGTCTCCGGCGAATCACCACACAGGCCAAGCATCCATGGGAGAGCATTGGACAGAACCACCTAGGGAATCCAATGTCTGTCACAGGGCCGCCACAACCACAGGAATGCTGCATGTCACCATGGGAAAATTCAGTGCTGAATGCCTAATATTGCAGAGCCTACTGCCAACGCTCCCAGTCAGGAAATCCTACAGAACACAACACATCACTAAATTGACACAAACACAGCTGTATGCGTACACAATGCATGAGCTACAAGACGGCAGAGCACACCGTGTATCATCTTGAAGATGCAACCCACACCATTATTCCATTGCACAGGACACATTGAGGGCCTAAAAATGGCATCCATACATTTAGGGACATGTGCATGTGACCAACGATAATCTGCCAGCATGTGTGACTAGTACAGCGTTCATCATCAATCGACTGACATATACCTTTTTTGCCTCCCATGCAGGTGACAGTGGCCATCCCTTGATGCCGTGGCTCCTCACCACTGTCCGAAACCCACAGAACAGGCACGAGGAGGACTACTATCGATCCCACACCCATACCCGTGAGGTCATTGAGCAGACCTTTGGCCTGTTGAAGGCATGGTTTCGCAGCCTTAGCCCGTTGGGTGGGGCACCCCTATACAGGCATGAGAAGGTGGCCAAGATCATCATGGCATGTGACATGCTGCACAACATGTATATCTGACGCAATGTGCCTTGCCCCCTGACATTGAACTGCAACCACCTGGTGATGATGAAGGGGATGAAGATGAAGTGGCTGTACATCATCACGGTGCCGATTGTAAAGACCGGTGGGGGGGTCTGTACTTCTGCTCTCTATATGGTAGAGGAGAGGCACAGAGGACCCCAGCCAAGATTCTCTAATTTGGTAGCAATGGGCGAGCAATCAAGGCCTAGCTTCTCAGGAGGTGATGCAGGCTGGTTCTTAAGTACAGTGTATCCCCAAGCCCCCACAAAGGAATGTCCACACACTGTATTACTGAAAACACAGTCTTTATATAATTAATATTCAAGGGTTATGTACACTTATCACAATAACGCACTTTGTGCTCAGGAAAATCAATAATGGTAAATATCTACAATTCTAAAGTGGTACCACTAATATTAGACCTCATTAAAGTGCATTCATAATACTGTAGAAATGGCACACAGATCAATAAGAAGGAAACCAGCAATAGAGAGAGGAGAGATAAAAGATGGTTGAAACAATAGGCAGAAGACTGGCCCTAGCTACTGGACACAGTTCTGTGTGGAGATCCCCCCACCTGGGCAACCTGTAAAATAAAGGGATATGACACAAGCCCAGTCCATATATTGTTCAATAGTCTTATTCTCTCCTGCAATGTTTTTACCCCCCCAATGTACCTGGTGGAGTCGAGTTCTTCGAAGAGGCGTCGACAGATCCTTCTTGAATGACCCCCCTTTCAAGCAGGAGTCACGGATCGTCGAGAGGCGTCGAGAAACGTCGAAGACCTCGGGGTTCGGCGACGGGGAATCGACGGCCCTTCTTGAATGCCTTCCCTTTCAAGCGGGAGGCACGGGGCGTCGAACGTCCGTCGACAAACGAGGTAGAACGATGTCAAAGAGGCGGCAGCTTCGTCCGAGCGGTGCTCGTCGGCGTCGGGGCGTCGGCGTCCTGCAAGGCGGAGGTGTGCGGGGCACCTCGATGACAATAGTTCTGGACCGCAAAGATTGTAGAGACGGAAGCCCAGCAAGGGCGTCGGGTCGTCCGAGTCTTTGAGGTCGTTGGGTGGCGGGAAACCCACCGGCAGGTTTCTCCTCGGCGCGTTGGTCGTCCTCGACTTTCTCCGGCAGGATAAGCGGTCGACGATGCGGTCGAGGGAGTCCTTCGATTGCAATGTTCTTAGGCAAGGAGCGGACGGCTCCGGTCGTCGGCGGCACGGCGTCAAGTGGTTCCCACGGCTGGGCAACACAACTTCGACGGGCCTCCAGCGGTTACACAGACCTGCGAACCCTGGTCGACGGCAATGGACTTCGACAGCGTCGATGTCCGGGTGCTTCACTTCGATCTCCTCGGCGGTCCCGTCTCGGGTCGGCAGCCTTTCGAGGGTCTGACTTCCAGGGCGCTTCGGCGAAGATTCAGCGGTGCTCGATGGTCCCTCGGAGCACGGGAAGAGGGCGCCTAGCCAGGTCCTCTCTCGGGTCAGTCCTCGACGCTTTCGACAACCTTCAGTTTCTGTCGAAGCAAATGCCACAGCAAGTCTTCTTCTTCCAGCTGGACGTCGAGGATCAGCAAATCCAGTTACTCTTGAGTGGAGACTCAGCTTCTGAATGCTTCTGAACAATTTCCAGTGGTGAGAGGTCCCCAGATATACTATTCTGTCTCTCATCCACACTGCTGGCACACACACAGCAGCCAATCACACAGAAGGGCATTCATGCAGTCAGTCAGCCAATCAGGCACACAGTGCATTCAGGCCACACTCCTCCCTTTCAGACACTCACAACAAGGAATGTGGATTGGGACAAGTACCCAGCCATTCAACACTACACACTGCATTCAGGCCAGTTTCGGGCAGGGCTGTCTCAGTCTTTGTCTCACATGCCAGAAACCAGACAACCACAACAAGAAGTGTATATTGGTCACACACTCCATTCACCCAGGTCCCACCCACAGGAGGTACCCACAACATACAGTCAAAGGGAAGGCTCCAGTCAGTCTAGCTGGGCCTTCACAACAACACCATATATGGAACTTCCACCCAACATCCAGTCAGGGGGAAGGGACAGAGTCAGGGCTTCCCAGGACTTTGGGAAAAACAAGACAACAGGCAATAGAAAGCAAGAGGCCACAGGGGCCATCTTGTTTTCCATCAGGAATCAACTGATCCCAATGGCAGGGCCTGGGTATCCCAAAATGGAGGATACCCAGAGCACCTGTCCAATTCAGCATGGAGCTGCCACCAGCCCATACCCTGCTCTGTGGGCCACCCACAGGTGCCCAAAAACATACACTAGGGGCACAGGGTTGTACCCCTACCCAGGGGTGCCATAAGGGTATCCCATGAGTCTGTTCACCAAACCAAAAGAGAGAGCTGCACTGCCAGGAGTCCCAAATGGACTCTTGGGCAGAAAACATAACAGAACACACGATAAAAGGCAGAAAAGGACAAGGATTCAGAGGCCCTGTCCCTCTGATGCATTTCCAGCATCACAGTCGCCCCCCCCAGACTGAGGTGGAGGGTGTCTAATCTCCCACGGGATAGACACCCTCATCCAGACGGTCAACATACCTTCTGGAAAGGCCATCCGCATTATCGTGACTCTTCCCTGGTCTGTGCTCTATGGTGAAGTCTAGCCCTTGCAGGCTAATGGACCACCTGAGCAATTTCGGATTCTCACCCTTCATCTGCATAAGCCACTTCAGGGGCTTATGATCTGTATGGACCTTGAAGGTAGACCCCGTAAGGTAGGGCCTAAAACGCCTAAGGCTCCAAACTATGCTAAAACACTCCTTTTCAACAGTAGCCCACCTAAGTTCTCTACCCTTGAGTTGTCTACTGATGAATATGATAGGGTGTTCTCTCCCTTTGTCATCTAACTGGGACAAGACAGCTCCAATTCCGGTGTCGCAGGCATCCGTCTGGACGATAAAGGGTCGGCTGTAGTCAGGCGCACACAACACAGGTGCCCTACACAGACTTTCTTTCAAGCCATCAAAGGCCCTCTGACAGTCTTCAGTCCAATTAACCTTCCTAGGCTGTTTGGGTGAAGTTAGAGCTGTCAGGGGTGCAGCTATGGTTCCATAGTCTGCCATGAAATTGCGATAGTACCCAGTGAGGCCCAAAAAGGCTCTCACCTGGGTTTGAGTAGTGGGAGTCTCCCAGTTCTGTACGTCCTGTACTTTACTGGAGAGAGGTTGGATTTGACCCCCTCCTACCTCATGACCAAGATAGGTAACTTTCCCCTGAGCTATCTGGCACTTGGTGGCCTTGATAGTGAGGTTAGCCCTTTTCAAGGCCTGCAACACCTTATCCAGATGTGTCAAATGCTCTTCCCAGGTGGAACTGTAGACGGCAAGGTCGTCTAAGTAAGCCACACAAAAGGCTTCCAGCCCACTGAGCGCATGGTTGACCAATCTCTGGAAGGTGGCAGGGGCATTCTTCAACCCAAAGGGCATGACCCTAAACTGGTAGAGTCCCTCAGGTGTGGAGAATGCCGTCTTTTCCTTGGCATGGTCCGTCAGAGCTATTTGCCAATAGCCTGAGGTAAGGTCAAAGGTGCTCACAAATTTGGCAGCACCTATAGTGTCCACGAGCTCATCAGCCCTGGGCAATGGGTGCGCGTCAGTTTTGGTGACGGCATTGACTCCTCGGTAGTCCACACAGAATCTCCAATCCTTGGTACCCGCCTGGGAACTTGCCTTGGGGACAAGGACCACTGGACTGGACCAGGGACTGGTTGAGGGTTCAATAACACCCAGATCCAACATCTTGGCGACCTCAGCCTGGATGTGGTTTTTGACGGTATCTGACATACGATAGCTCCTGCTTTTGACAGGCACACTGTCACCAGTGTCAATTTCGTGCTTACACCACGGTGTAAGGCCCGGTGTCAGTGAAAACAGAGAGGCATACTGCTGGAGCAAAGCCCGGCAGGCCCTCTGCTGCTCTGTTGTCAAATCTGGAGAGAGTTGTACTCCCTCCACTGAGCCATCCTGAGGGTTGCTATGCAGCAAATCAGGAAGGGGCTCACTCTCATCCTCTTCTTGCCCTGAAGCTAGCAAGAGACATGAGACCTCTGCTCGCCTGTGGAAAGGCTTGAGCCTGTTGACATGGAATACCTGGGGGGCTACCCCAGAGGCTCCCATGTCAACCAGATAATTGACTTCGCCCATCTTGGAGATGATCCTGAAGGGTCCAGTCCACTTGTCTGCCAAAGCTCTAGGCTTGGTAGGCTCCATCACAAGGATTTCCTGTCCCGGAGTCCAATCCACTTGCGAAGCTTTCAGGTCATGCCAGTACTTATTCAATTCCTGGCTGGCCTTGAGATTTGCTGTTGCCTGACCCATCATTTGTGTCATCCTCCGCCTGAGGCCTAACACATAGTCCCCCACTTGCTTGGCGGGACCTGGAGGGGTGGCTTCCAAGCCTTCTCGGATCAAGGCGAGGGGCCCCCTCACGGGATGTCCAAAGAGTAACTCAAAGGGGCTGAAACCAACACCCTCTTGAGGTACCTCTCGGTAAGCAAACAGCAGGCATGGCAGGAGGAGATCCCATTTCCTCCTTAGGGGCTCTTCCAAAGCACCTAGCATGCCCTTGAGAGTTTTATTAAATCTCTCCACCAGACCATTGGTCTGGGGGTGGTAAGAGGTGGAGAACTTGTAGGTTACCCCGCACTCTTTCCACATGGTTTTCATGTAACTAGACATGAAGTTGGATCCTCTGTCAGAGACAACCTCCTTGGGGAATCCAACACGGGTGAAAATGCCCAGGAGAGCCCTGGCAACCACCTTGGCAGTAACAGTCCGAAGGGGTATTGCCTCAGGGTACCTGGTGGCATGATCTACCAAGACCAGGATGAACCGATGTCCACCTGAAGTGGGAGGGTCAAGTGGACCGACGATGTCGATGCCCACCCTCTCAAATGGTGTGCCAACCACTGGTAATGGCTGCAGTGGGGCAATGATCCTGCCTCCAGTCTTGCCAGACAACTGACAAGTGGGGCAGGTCCTGCAGTGGGACTCCACCTCTACCCCCATCCTTGGCCAGTAGAAATGGGCAGAGAGCCTCTGCTTAGTCTTCTTAGTCCCAAGATGACCAGCCAAGGGCACCTCATGCGCCAACTGCAGTAGGAAGGGCCTGTAAACCTGGGGTACCACCAACCTCTTGCGGGCACCAGGTTCAGGCTTAGTGGGTTCACTAACAAGGAGCTCACCCTCCCAATAAATCTTGAATGTCCTAGGCACTTCACCTTGTGCCTGGGACAGGGCCTGTTTCCTCAGACCCTCGAGAGAGTGGCACTCTCTCTGTCCTTTACAGAAGTCTGCCCGGGAGGGTCCCCCTTCAGCTAACAAGCATTGAAGGTCGGGGTGCTCCTCCGGGTTAAGAACCTCTCCCACAGGAGAGTCTTCTGCCTCTTCTCCCACAGGAGTTGAGTTTGGGTTTTCCACTGGACCCAGCCCGTCCGGAGCATGGATCCCAATGGGTGCTGTCGGAGCAGCAGGAAGAGAAGGTGTTCCCTCCACAGAGGTGGCCTTCTTGGTCTTCCTTCTTCTTGCCTTAGGCCTCGCCTTTGGCTCGGGTACCTGACTCACAGCCAGACCCGGTGTCACCTGTGACCTAGTGACCGCAGCAGCAGTCAGGGGAAGACCATCCGAGATCAACCCCAACTCCACTAGATCATTACCTAACAGAATGTTAGCAGGGACATTGTCCTGAACCAGGACAGGAAGCTTTGCTGTCTTGTCTCCAATCATGAGTGTGACTAGGGCTACAGGCGATAATTTGGGAGGCCCACCAGCTAACCTGGTGGTTCTCAGAGGAGCACCTACATAGTCCTCTGGCTTGAGCAGGGTCCTGTCCACCACTGTCATGCTTGCCCCAGTGTCTCTCAAACCAGTAGAAGGCTGGCCATTCAAGAGGACACTTCTCAAAAACCTACGGGTGTTCTGCGGGATAGTTGCCAGTACTTCTGCGTACTGGTCCCAGGCCCCAAGGGACACTAAGGAAATCTCTACCGGAGCACCAAATGTGATTCCTGTAGAGGAGGGGAGGACAGTGGCCTCCACCTCAGACACGGGATAAGGGTAGGTCAGGCTGACAGCCTGTACTCCAAGTGCCTTACCTTTACACTTGGGGTCACCCCTTTTGTGATCCAGAGCCCCACAATCCCAACAAGTGCCAGGAGTGTGGGGTACGGTACTGGAACCACTGGGAGCCTGCTTTGCAGCAGGTGGACCACTACTCTTATTCCCACCCACAGAGGACTTATCCCCACTAGATTTTTGGGTCTTAGGAGAGGAAGGTTTTGGTTTACCCGACTGTGACTGCTTTTGGGACTCCTCAGCTTTCTGAGAGGCCCCCTTTTCTTTGTCCTTGTCCTTCCCACTGGAGTCCTTAGGGGACACCCGATGGGAGACCCACTTGTCAGCCAACCTAGCCAGCTTAAAGGGGTCCAAAATGTTCTGGTCAGCCACATACTGACGCAGCTCTGGTGAACAGGCTTCAGAAAAATGCTCAAAAAACAAGAGGTGGGACAACTCAACAAAAGTTTTCACCTTGTAACCATCAATCCACCCCATCATGTTCATGTGCGCAGTACTCACCCAGTCAACCCAAGACACATTCTCTCTTTTCTTAAAATCCCTGAACCTTTTAAGGTATTGGGTAGGTGTCTTGCCAAACTTGGCAATCAAAGCAGACTTCATACACTCATACTGACCCCTTTCTTCCACACTCAGCTTCAGAATACAGTCATATCCAGTTTGAGGCACTCTGCTTAACAAACACTTAGCCCAATCTCTTTTATCCACATCATGAATTGCACAAGCCATTTCAAACGCTTCAATCCATTGGAGGATATCTGAACCCTCCACAAACACACCAACCAAATCTTTCATAAACTTGGTGGCTGGGGACCTGCCACTCTCAATTGGTCTAGCTGAAGTCTCCACTCGAGCTTTCTCTAACTGGATTCTCTGACATTCAGTGTCCTTTTCTTTGAGCGCAAGATCCCTATTCTTGAGTTCCACTTGCTGTGCCAGCTCCTCTTTCTTAAGCTCAGCTTCTATTTCCAACTTGCGATATTCAAAGGCTAACTTCATCCTTAATAACTCAAGTTCCATGGAATTGCTGGGGTTTGGAACAGAGGCAGCAGGAATGGTGGCATTCCCAGAAACAGATTCAGCGACAACCCCAGGGGCAGAGTCCTCACTGGTTGCATCCCCCCCTTCATCAAGAGTTTCACCATCAGTCTGGTAATCCACCAGGGCAGCTATCAGCTCAGCCCTAGACTTATCCACAAAGTCTAACTCCCTGGCTTCACAAGCACTCTGGAGAGCCTCTAAGCTCATCCGAGTCAATTTACCATTTGCAATGGGCTCCATTGCCTGTAATGCAGTTATTTGGAACACACCCGAACCTTAATCTAATAAAAGTGCGGATATTTTGTAAGTGGCACGGTTATACACTGAGTCTTAAAACCATAAGCATCCCACCGCTGGCCACCAGCTTGTAAAGACCGGTGGGGGGGTCTGTACTTCTGCTCTCTATATGGTAGAGGAGAGGCACAGAGGACCCCAGCCAAGATTCTCTAATTTGGTAGCAATGGGCAGCAATCAAGGCCTAGCTTCTCAGGAGGTGATGCAGGCTGGTTCTTAAGTACAGTGTATCCCCAAGCCCCCACAAAGGAATGTCCACACACTGTATTACTGAAAACACAGTCTTTATATAATTAATATTCAAGGGTTATGTACACTTATCACAATAACGCACTTTGTGCTCAGGAAAATCAATAATGGTAAATATCTACAATTCTAAAGTGGTACCACTAATATTAGACCTCATTAAAGTGCATTCATAATACTGTAGAAATGGCACACAGATCAATAAGAAGGAAACCAGCAATAGAGAGAGGAGAGATAAAAGATGGTTGAAACAATAGGCAGAAGACTGGCCCTAGCTACTGGACACAGTTCTGTGTGGAGATCCCCCCACCTGGGCAACCTGTAAAATAAAGGGATATGACACAAGCCCAGTCCATATATTGTTCAATAGTCTTATTCTCTCCTGCAATGTTTTTACCCCCCCAATGTACCTGGTGGAGTCGAGTTCTTCGAAGAGGCGTCGACAGATCCTTCTTGAATGACCCCCCTTTCAAGCAGGAGTCACGGATCGTCGAGAGGCGTCGAGAAACGTCGAAGACCTCGGGGTTCGGCGACGGGGAATCGACGGCCCTTCTTGAATGCCTTCCCTTTCAAGCAGGAGTCACGGATCGTCGAGAGGCGTCGAGAAACTTCGAAGACCTCGGGGTTCGGCGACGGGGAATCGACGGCCCTTCTTGAATGCCTTCCCTTTCAAGCGGGAGGCACGGGGCGTCGAACGTCCGTCGACAAACGAGGTAGAACGATGTCAAAGAGGCGGCAGCTTCGTCCGAGCGGTGCTCGTCGGCGTCGGGGCGTCGGCGTCCTGCAAGGCGGAGGTGTGCGGGGCACCTCGATGACAATAGTTCTGGACCGCAAAGATTGTAGAGACGGAAGCCCAGCAAGGGCGTCTGGTCGTCCAAGTCTTTGAGGTCGTTGGGTGGCGGGAAACCCACCGGCAGGTTTCTCCTCGGCGCGTTGGTCGTCCTCGACTTTCTCCGGCAGGATAAGCGGTCGACGATGCGGTCGAGGGAGTCCTTCGATTGCAATGTTCTTAGGCAAGGAGCGGACGGCTCCGGTCGTCGGCGGCACGGCGTCAAGTGGTTCCCACGGCTGGGCAACACAACTTCGACGGGCCTCCAGCGGTTACACAGACCTGCGAACCCTGGTCGACGGCAATGGACTTCGACAGCGTCGATGTCCGGGTGCTTCACTTCGATCTCCTCGGCGGTCCCGTCTCGGGTCGGCAGCCTTTCGAGGTTCTGACTTCCAGGGCGCTTCGGCGAAGATTCAGCGGTGCTCGATGGTCCCTCGGAGCACGGGAAGAGGGCGCCTAGCCAGGGCCTCTCTCGGGTCAGTCCTCGACGCTTTCGACAACCTTCAGTTTCTGTCGAAGCAAATGCCACAGCAAGTCTTCTTCTTCCAGCTGGACGTCGAGGATCAGCAAATCCAGTTACTCTTGAGTGGAGACTCAGCTTCTGAATGCTTCTGAACAATTTCCAGTGGTGAGAGGTCCCCAGATATACTAATCTGTCTCTCATCCACACTGCTGGCACACACACAGCAGCCAATCACACAGAAGGGCATTCATGCAGTCAGTCAGCCAATCAGGCACACAGTGCATTCAGGCCACACTCCTCCCTTTCAGACACTCACAACAAGGAATGTGGATTGGGACAAGTACCCAGCCATTCAACACTACACACTGCATTCAGGCCAGTTTCGGGCAGGGCTGTCTCAGTCTTTGTCTCACATGCCAGAAACCAGACAACCACAACAAGAAGTGTATATTGGTCACACACTCCATTCACCCAGGTCCCACCCACAGGAGGTACCCACAACATACAGTCAAAGGGAAGGCTCCAGTCAGTCTAGCTGGGCCTTCACAACAACACCATATATGGAACTTCCACCCAACATCCAGTCAGGGGGAAGGGACAGAGTCAGGGCTTCCCAGGACTTTGGGAAAAACAAGACAACAGGCAATAGAAAGCAAGAGGCCACAGGGGCCATCTTGTTTTCCATCAGGAATCAACTGATCCCAATGGCAGGGCCTGGGTATCCCAAAATGGAGGATACCCAGAGCACCTGTCCAATTCAGCATGGAGCTGCCACCAGCCCATACCCTGCTCTGTGGGCCACCCACAGGTGCCCAAAAACATACACTAGGGGCACAGGGTTGTACCCCTACCCAGGGGTGCCATAAGGGTATCCCATGAGTCTGTTCACCAAACCAAAAGAGAGAGCTGCACTGCCAGGAGTCCCAAATGGACTCTTGGGCAGAAAACATAACAGAACACACGATAAAAGGCAGAAAAGGACAAGGATTCAGAGGCCCTGTCCCTCTGATGCATTTCCAGCATCACACCGATGCACAGGAGGGACGTGCTGTGCGTCAGTCAGTGATTGCACAATATTTCAGACACACATGGCTGCAGAGGGTGACATGATAGTTGGACAGAGGGCACTGGGTGTGGGGGTACATGTACATTATGCACTATATATGAATAAATGACACATGCGCAATGATGAATGTCCACTCAAGTCTGTCTTTTAACACAACAGGTGTATTGAAATTTATAATGAAAACGAAAGTGCACTAACGCTCCACCACCGTCACCACTCTCCACCTCCCCCCACAACGCCCCCACACACCCTCACCACCTCCCCTCTCCCCACAATTCCCCCACACACCCTCACCCCTCACCCTTCCCCCCACAACTCCCCCACACATGTCCCAATAAGTGTCTAATGCCTTCATCAGGCTGGCCAGTCTACTTTTTGGCACTCCCTGGACCTGGTGGCGGCATGTCCGGCCGGCGCAGGCTGTGCGACGACCTGCGGAGTGGGCTGGTCTGGGTTGAGCTGGAGGACGATGGTGTGGCCGCCTGCTCCATCTGGGGTGCCAGACGTTTTGCCTCCATAGCATCAGCAATGCGGCTGAGGACCTGCCGCAGGGCAGATACCTCCTCACACAGTCGGCTTGTATTATCTGCAACGATCTTGCCCATGGAGGCAGTGGTATCAGCAATTATCTTGCCCAGAGAGGCAGTGTTTTCCCGCCACTCCTGCCTTGCCTGGGCATTGCCATTCACATACTGAAGCACAAGGGCAGTCAGCTCCTCATGACGCTGCGACCCCGCCGGCACACCGTGGAGGTGGAGGGAGCTTGGGTGTCATGTTGGACTTCGATGGGCTCCACTATGGGACTCATGGCCCATTGGTAATACTCCCCCCCAGTCTGCTCCGGGGTGATGGCGTGGTCAGACTCCAAAGGTGTGATTTGGGGGGATGGTGCTGGACTTGGTGTGCACGACTGTTCTGAGGATTCGTCCTCCACAGACACCCACACCTCATCCTGCGACTCCTCCTGAGCCAGGGGTGCTGTGGCTGCCACCTGCCCGACTGACCTTGAGTGTGGAACATCAGCCGTGTCCTGTGGCAGTGGGACAGGGGTTGCGGCTTCCGTCCCGACTGCCCTTGGCAGCACCAGTGCCGTGGCATCTGTAGGTGTTTTCCTTGGGGGTGCATGGCGGGCCTTGGGTTGGGCCTTTGAGGTGGAAGGCCTGTTGGCCTCACCCCAGGCCCTCTTCCGGGGTCTGGTTGGCTGTGGGGTTGAGTCCCGCGCCTCGCTGTCATGGTCTGAGCCTGTGGGGGTCGAACAGAGGGACGGCATGAGTGATGGTTTGAGAAGCATCATGCATACATTTGTATAATTGCTCATCTACACATTAGAGGGTAATAGGCAGTTGAGTTTGAATGATCACGTTGCTTGCTACATGGGTGGGTAATGCAGGCATCCGTCAGTGGTCACTCATGTTGGGGCAGACGTATGGTATGTGACATGCATATTTCTTGGGGCCTGCATGCAGTGTGACTCATGCCATTGACATCTTAGTGTTGTTTGTGTACGGTATGGCATTGCCTTGCTGCAGGCATCTGCATGTGTCTGTGCTGCGTACCACAACTTTGTTGGGAACGTGTGTGTATTGGGCCATGGCATGCCTCTTTAGACAGACATATTGGTGGACTATCATCAGACTCTGCATTACAGTGCTTTCTTAGGACACTCACCTCCGTCCGCCGATGACATGGCGCCACACTCCATGTCTCCAACACCTTCTATTGACTCCGTGCCAATCAGGCTAGCACATATGTCCTCGCACCGGGACAGCATGATGGGGGAGTTTGCTCCTCCGCCAGTTGACATTGCCTTGCTCCTGTTGGCAGAGAGTATGTTGCGGACTCGCAGCCGCAAGTCATCCCACCGCTTCCTGCAGTCCTTGATAGTGCAGGGGGTGTTACCGACCGCGCTTACTTTCTGCGCCACAAGTGCCCAGATCTGCTTCTTGCGTATTATGGCCTCCCTCTTCATGCTCTGGGCAAACACGACGTATGCATGTTCTTACAGGGTCTCAGCTAGCATGGTCAGCTCATCTTCATTGAAGCGCTCCTTGCGCTGGCAGGAGACGCCCTTCTTCACAGCCTTAGGCATTGTGGTATGGTAGAGAAGAACAAGTTACTTCTTACCTTGTAACGTTCTTTCGATGGGATGTTCCTCCGACGTATTCCTTATCTTAGATATCTCTTTCCAGCTTTGCTGGCCTCGGAAATTTTTTTTCTCTAGAGGGCGCTGCGCGTCGACGTCTGGCGAGTCGATCTCCCTCGACAGCCGCCGTATCGACGTCGACGTCATCCTGCCTATAAAGGCTGCGCGCAGCGTCCGTTGCTCAGTTCCGTTTTGTAGCCAACAATTTTTCTTTCTGGACTAGACTAATCACCCAGAAGGAGCGTAAGCTGCAAAAATAAGGGAAGTAGTACTGCGGGGATGGATGGAAGGGTCGATAAGGAATACGTCGGAGGAACATCCCATCGAAAGAACGTTACAAGGTAAGAAGTAACTTGTTCTTCGAAGGGATTGTGTCCTCCGACGTATTCCTTATCTTAGATAGGCTCCCATAGCAGTATTCTGTTATTGGAGGTGGGAGTACTGACTTCATGCTTCCTTTTATTGATGAATAGTGTGCAATACTTCCCTTCCAAACCTAGTCTCTTGACTGGAGGAGGAATCCAAGTTGTAAAACCGTGTAAAAGTATGGACGGACGACCATGTGGAAGCCGCACATATGTCTTTTTTTTTTTTTAAACTTTATTTTTTGAGCTTTTCATACCATCGGTAAACATGTGCGCCAACATGGTGCATCCTCTTAACAACAAAAGAGGGAAAGGAGGGGAAAGCGAAGAGAAAGAAAGGAAAGTGAAAGAAAGAACAAGAGAAAGGAATAATATAACATTACCCACTAACGAGCTCTCCCACCAAGGCTGCCCCACCTCTCCCGCTTCAACAAAACAAATATCAATACATTCATTGCTTAAAACTGACTCGATTTAGGTCAGGGTTATACAGTAGCTCTTCAGTCACAAAGCCCTATTTCACGCTCAGGTGGTTTCGGAATCAGATGGTACAGTACTATTTAGCAGATATGCGACGTATGGCCCCCAGATGTCCGGGGGGCGAGCATGTAAAGGAAGGGTTCTTATAAATTCACTCTCTACATCCTGACAGTATGTTATGTCTTTCTTCCAGTCTTCGATTTTGGGTAGTGGGCCACGGCTCCATGCCATGGCGATTCGCCTTCGGGCCAGGACCAGCAGAAGTGCTGCTAGTTTACGGGACGCGGGTTGTAGGTATCTAGTGAGGCCGCTAATGTCACCTGTTCCCCTATGATGTCTGCAATTATTTGTAAGACTGAGACCCAGAAGCGTTGAATTCCCGGACAATCCCATGCTAGGTGAAAGAAATCTGCGTGTGGCGCCGCACACCGGTCGCATTGGGTCGAAGCTTCTGGATGATGCTGGTGCTTCTTAACCGGGGTGTAGTATGTTTGGTGAACAAAGTTGAAGTGTATTAGTTTAAAGCATGTATTTATTGCGACTTTTTGAGTTTGGCGCAGGATATAAGACCAGTCTTCTGCGTTTATTGATTTCTGAACGGCAGATTCCCATTTTTGCTGTGTTTTAGGATTTGTAAAGCAGCGAAACCAGCCTCCCCTCTCCCCGCGCCTGGATGGTGTTGTGTAACAGATCCCATGTGAGGGGTTGTTTTGGGAATGAGGGAAACAATTTGTGTAGGGTATGGCGTAGTCTAAATTAAAGGAATATATCCAGGGAGGTGTTCCCTCCCCTGTCTTTGGCCATTTGTGGGGTGAGGAAGGTGCCTTCCGGGAAGAGGTCCCCGAAGGAGTGGACATTTATCTTATCGGCCCAGATTAAGAAAACTTTTTCACTCGTGAGTGGGATGCCCGGGATGTATCTGATGGGCAATAGGGGGGAATATCTTACGGTCACGCCGTATTTGACAGCCATCTTTTTCCAGATTGCATATGTGGACAGGACCGTGTTCAGCGAGTTATGTGGGACTGGGATTTGACTCATAATAACAGCACTGAGCAAGTCTGGTGAGGCTAGGGCTCGTTCCACCTGCACATGTGGGCGAACGAAATGGGACATATACCAGTAGCTCAGAAAATGAGCCTGGGCTGCCCAATAGTATTTTTCTATGTCTGGCAGTGCTAGACCACCCCTTGACGTTGGAAGAACTAGGGTGTTATACGCGACGCGCGCAGGTTTACCTGCCCATAGAAGTTCCAGAACTGCAGACTTGACTTTCAGGAGAAAGGCTTTGGGGAGTAGAAGCGGAATATTAGAGAACAAATACAGAAGCTTAGGGAGTATGACCATTTTCGTCAAGGAGGTTCTGCCCCACAACGTTAACGGAAGCGTCTTCCACCTATGTATCCGGTCTTGGATGGCGTTCAGCGCGGACACATAGTTATCTCTATATATCTCGTGGTGGTTACGTGACATATATATCCCCAAGTAGCGCACCCTTGAGTTTTCCCATTTGAAGCCGTGATCGTCTACAAATTCAACTGTATTGGGGGTCAGGGGAAAAACTACAGATTTGGAGTGGTTAATCTTAAGGCCCGACATTTGGCCAAACTTTATCACTTCACGCATTACTGGATTGAGGTTCTCTTGGGGGTTGCCGATAAACAGTATCACGTCGTCGGCGTAAAGGGAGACAATCAGTTTGTGAGGACCTAGTTTAAGACCCCTATGTATTTGGCATTCCCGTAGTCGCGACGCCAAGGGTTCCATGATGAGGGCAAAGATCAGGGCAGAGAGTGGACATACCTGTCTTGTTCCACGCTCCAGTGCTATGCTCGAGGACCTAGTGTTACCCAGAGTGATGTAAGACCGGGGGTCGTTATACAACAGTGATACTAACTTAATGAAGAATTTGCCAAAGCCCATTTGTGTGAGCGTTGCTAGCATGAAAGGCCACTCAACAGAGTCAAACGCTTTCTCAGCGTCAAGAAGCACTGCTATTGCTTGTTGTGTCGGGTCCAGGGCCTCGATAACACCGAACAGCCGTCTTATGCCGAAGGTAGTGCTGCGACCCGGAATGAATCCGGCTTGGTCTCCAATTACTAGAGCCGGCATAAGAGGGAGAAGCCGTGATGCGAGAATTTTTGCGAGAATTTTATTGTCCAGGTTGATCAAAGAAATCGGCCTGTATGAAGCACATTCATCTGCGGGTTTGCCGGTTTTGTGCTGCACTATTATATTAGCTTCACGCATCGTAGGGGGAAGGCTGCCTCGCTCAATAGATTCCTCGTAGACTTGGAGCAGGAGAGGCGCCAGGATAGCCGCGTGTGCTTTATAGAACTCTCCAGTGAGCCTGTCTGGTCCCGGCGCTTTGGAGCTCGGGAGGGATTTTATTGCGTCCAATATTTCTGTTTCGGTTATTGGTGCGTTCAGTGGTTCTCGTAGGGCTGCCTCTACCCAATACAACTCGGTGTCGTTGAGATACTCTTGTAGCGATTTCGAGCTCGAGTTACCCCTGGAACTGTACAGGTTCTGATAGAAGTCCCGGAATGTATTGGCGATGTCCTCTTCTGTGTATACCAGCTGCCCATGTGCGTCTTTAATGCATTCCACCCGGGTTGGGGTTTTGTCTATTGAGAGCAGCCGGGCCAGTAGTGCGCCAGGTTTGTGTCCTTCTCCGTATTGACGGATTTGATGGCCGCGGCTGAGGAATTTTAGTTCCCTTTCGGCTGTTTCCCTGTACTTCAGGAGTTCTTTTTTCAATTCTGCTTGGAGTTGAGGGTTTGGTGCTGTGGAGGCTCTCAACTCTATCTCCTTTAGACGTCGTTCGCTGTCAGAGAGCTCTCTACGGATTAGCTTTAACATTCCGTTTTCTTTAGCTAGGCATATTCCTCGAACGAAGCACTTCAGCGCTTCCCATATGGTGCTGGACGAATTGACAGATCCTTGATTAATCTCTATGAAGGCTATCATTTCTTGACGTAGTTCAGCTGCGAAGCCAGCATCCGAAAGTGAGCCCGGCTTGAATCTCCATCTTAGTCCGGGAACTGTTGTGCCTGCTAGGGAGGCCTCAAGCGTGACCATCGAGTGGTCGGAGAGAGTGCGTGGTAGGATTTGACTCGTTCCCCATGAGAACGGACAGTGGGTGGATGCCATGATATAATCAATCCGGGAGCTGGTGTTGTGGACGGGTGAGTAAAATGTGAAGTCTCTCGCATTGCGGTTATGCTGTCTCCATGTGTCCGATAGATCAAACGCATGACATATCTCTCGGACTTGCATGCTGGCTTTGGACGGGTTCCCAGTTGTGTTGTGGGCTTTATCGAGTTTGGGGTCAATTGGCGTATTGAGGTCAGCTCCCCATACAATGGTTGCTGTATTGATCTTTCCAAGTTGGGACATCACCCAGTTGAAATTGTCGGGACCATCAGTGTTTGGAGCGTAGGAATTCACAATCACCACTTCCCTCCCTGCAATTATCCCTCTCACCAGAAGGGCCCTTCTCTCAGAGTCTTTCTGTGATTCGATTAGGCTAAAGTTCGTCTTTCTGTCAATCAGGATTGCAACCCCTCTGGCATAGGACGAGTACGACGAGAAATATCTATGGCACCCCCAGGATTTGGCCCACTGAAGTTCCGTCGCTGGCAGGAGATGGGTCTCTTGGAGTATGGCAATATTGATTTTGTGTCTGCGTAGATACTGGAAAATGTTCCTATTCTTCGCTGGTTGGTTACCGCCACGGATGTTCCAGGTGGCTATTTTAAATGTTGTTACTGTCATCTAGGGTGTCAGGTAGGTTCCTGTTCGACAGGATGTGAGGGTGAGACCGGAATCTTGATCCATGTAGGAGTCTGAAGGGCTTGTCTTCCGAGTAACTTGTGAGTCGCGGTGTTACTGTTTTGGGATGAGAGTGGGGGGAAGCCTGGATGTGGTCGAGCAGATAAAAGTAACTGAAAAACGTCAACTTCCCTCCCTTGTGTGGGCAACCCCCAACACGCCCACGATGTGCCCACCCGCAACCATAAAACTACAGCCATTGCTGTGCTTAGGGCGCTGGTTGCCGAGCCGGAGGCCACATGGCCCCGAAATCGATAAGTATGGTGTTCTGTGGTGAGTAGTATATGTCGTGAAGGTTTCGAAAATGGTTGCTCCGCTGTGCGGTGTCAAGGAAGGGGGCTTATGTCGGGTTTCTCCTTCTCCGTTCATCCCGTTGTAGATTCGGAACATTGGCTGCAGGTGTCATCGGGGTCGGTGATATCTTCGTCCGAAAGTGTAGTTTCTGAAATCTCCCCCTCCCCCGACTCCTCACCTTCTTCTTCCTTCCAAGAACCCTTCTTTTCTTCGGGTTGACACCTTTTTTTTATGAAGATAGGGACGACCCCGGAAGGAAGCCACCGTGCCCCCCCCCCCAAGAGGGGAGACCAGGGGACCCCACCCCCGGGATCGACCAAGAGGGGAAAAAGCCCTTAGGCACAAAAAAACCCTGTATTTTAGTTGGGTGTTTTGTAGGCGTGGAACCAGGAATACTTGAAAGGTAAGAGCTGGTGGAAAATGTCTGGAGGCAACACGAGAAGTGAATACTCCAGAACTCGGGCAGTCCAGTAAGCGGTCCGAGGATCTGGTACACAGGCTAGGATAGGAAGTGACTAAAACAGCAAGCAAAGGCAGTCCAGGGGAACAGGCCGGAGTCTGGTACACGGGAGGTCACAGCAAGCAATACTGAAGGTAGGCGAGGAAGAGCGGAAGGAGCTGAACAGACAAGAGGAGAAAAAGACGGTAAGTGAAGATGGGAAGGAGGGAGAGTAAGCAAGTTGGAAGGAGGGCAAGGGAGACGGGTGAAAGAAAGTAAAACCAAGGGAGAGAGAGAAAGGCAGATAGGACTAGCGGAAGGAGGAACGAGGAACAGAAGGGGCCGGACAGGGTACGAGGACCCGACCAGCAGACAAACGAGAGACTCGGAAGAAAGTCACAGGCAGCAAGCAACTCAGCCAATGGACGAAACCGGAAGCGTTGCGACGCATCCGTGAACCGGAAGTGGCCGGTTAAAACCCCAGGTCGCGGAGCGCCCAACCAATAAGAATCAGAGGAAGGGAAACCAGGAAACAGGGGGCGTGGCCGAAGTGAACGGAGCTAAGTTCCGCGTCGCCAGCGGCTCCATAGACGCCAGGAGCTCGGCGGTATGACAGTATGCCCCATCCTATAAGCTCCTCCCCCTGGTTTTCCTGGATGAAAGAAATGGTACTTGCGAAGTAGGACAGGTGCATTAATGTGTGTGATGGGTTCCCAAGAGTTTTCTGAGGAAGGGTAGCCCTTCCACTTAACCAAATATTCCAGCCTGCCCTTATGATACCTGGAGTCACAGAGTTGGGCGACCTCATATTCAGCTCGAGTGGAACCCCGAGGAATCGGGGCCTGTCTAACCTGTCGTGCCCATGTGTCAGCATGAAATGACTTGAGTTGGGAAGCATGGAAAACAGGGTGGACCCTTTTTAGGTTGTTGGGTAGCTTTAAGCGAAAAGCCACAGGATTGATTTTCTGTATGATCTCATATGGCCCTAGATACTTGGGAGATAACTTGGAGGGATGTACCCAACGAGGTAAATATCTAGTGGAGAGCATGACTTGGGTACCCACATCCCATCCTGGTACAGGTCTACGATGTTTGTTGGCTTGAATGCAATACCGGGCTTGGGCTGACTTAAGACCTTCCTCTACCTTCTTGTGTGTCTCTCTAAGGAGTGAGAGGGAAGAATCTACTGATGGTACGTTAGTAGAGAGGCCAGAGACAGGAAGAATGGAGCGAGGGTGAAAACCATAAGTACCAAAAAAAGGACTGAACCCCAGAGCGGCATGTGTGGAGTTATTGTAAGAGAATTCAGCTAGAGGGAGTAGCGTGCACCAGTTGTCTTGTTGGGAGTTGATAAAGCACCTTAAGTACTGTTCCAGGGTTCCGTTCAAGCGTTCAGTTTGCCCATTGGATTGTGGATGGAATCCAGAGGTGAGAGCTCTTTCGATACCTAGTCTGATACACAGGGCTTTCCAGAACCGGGAGGTGTGCTGACTACCCCGGTCTGAAATTATGTTGTTAGGTAGACCGTGTAACCGGAATATGTCTTGGAGAAACACTTCCGCCATCTTGGCTGAAGTAGGAACGCCAGGCAATGGGGAGAAGTGAGCCAATTTGGTAAATGAATCCACTACTACCATGACACAGGTGCATCCTTCAGACGGGGTAAATCTACTATGAAATCAGTAGAAATCGTGCTCCATGACCCTTGGGTACAGCATTTGGTTCCAGTAGACCAATTGGTCGTTTACGGGATGACTTACTCCTCAGACAGATGATACATGACTGAACGTACTGCTCTACATCCCTTCTCATTGTAGGCCAGTAGAAATGTCTTTGAAGATAGTTGTGAGTGCCAGCCACTCCCCTGTGTCCTCCTAGTTTGGAATCATGACACCAGACAATTGCGGTCTTACGAAAAGCCGGAGTGGGTAGATAAAGTTTTCCTCCTACAAGGTAAAGGCCGTTCCTGATTTCATAGGTCAGATCTTTAGAGTGTTTTTCAACTTCAAAACGACCTCCAGAATCCTCCTGTACCTGCTGAAGGAATTTAGAAATAATTCCAATAGTCCTGGACTGGGGAAACATCCGTTCAAGATGCGTCTCCGACTCTGGCAGGTAATCACTCCGGCGGGAAAGAGAGTCGGCTACAATATTCGTTTTGCCAGGGATGTAGGTTATGTGGAATTCGAATTGGGCGAAGAAGTGAGCCCATCGGGCCTGTCGAGTATTGTAGCACTCAAACTGTTTGAGAACCTGTAAGTTCTTATGATCGGTCCTTATGGTGAACGGAAACCTTCCTCCTTGAAGCAGATGGCGCCATTCTACACAGGCCGCTTTCATGGCTAGAAGCTCTCGCTCAATGATCGAGTAGTTCCTTTGACTGTAGTTTAGGGTCTTCGAGAAATAAGCCACCGGATGTTCTGTACCCTGGATCTCTTGAAGAAGCACCGCCCCTATTGCAGCTGAAGAAGCGTCCGTCTCTAGAACGAAGGGTAGATGTTGGTTTGGTTGTTGTAAAATGGGTGCTGAACAGAAGGCTTCCTTAAGTTTTCCAAAGCTGTCTTCCGCCTCCGCTGTCCATTTGAATGGAGTTGCAGACTTCTTTAAGAGCGAGGTGATGGGTAGTATCTTTTGAGAGAAATTAGGGATGAATCTCTGGTAGAAGTTTGCTAACCCCAGGAATTTCTGTATCTCTTTGACTGAGGTGGGTGAGGGCCATTCAATGATGGAAGACACCTTGTTAGGATCCATGGAGATACCGTGGTCTGACAGAATGTATCCTAAATAAGGAATGGAGGAGGCTGAAAACACACATTTGGCGAGCTTAACAGACAACTGATTTCTCTGTAGCCTTCTGAATACTTCCCTGACATGTTCCACATGGTCTTCAGGTGTGCGAGAGTATATCAGAATGTCTGTCAGGGATGGCACTCTATTAAGAGTGGCACAGGACACCCAAAAAGGGTTTGGGTGGTTGTGCCTAAATAAAGTGGACAGAGAAGCACACACACAGCTGAAAGGAAAGAGTAGCAAGGAAAAGGTACAGAATGAATTCCCTCTTGGGGTGTATGCAGATATAGGAAAAGAGTATTCCACGAACCTTAGGAAATACTCAAGCCTTCTGCACAGTTTGCTATAACAGAGGCCCACGCTGTTTGCTCATGGCTTGGAACAGCAGCTATGGGTGTCTGTAATGTAGAAACGAGACAAGGGAAGGGGCAGAGGTTGACTGATGGGAACCAACAGACAAGCTCTGTACAAAAGGGTCTACAAACAGGACAAGAGAAGATACTTACAGACAAATCCAGGAAAAGGAGGTTGATAGCAAACTAGCAGAAGGAAATGAAGGGAAAGTCGTGTAACAGGATAGGATAGCAGAGGACAGTAAGGAACAAGGTTGAGAGCTCAGAGGAGCAGGAAAGCAATGAGCAAGCCCACAGGAGCAGGGCTGTAAGGTAGAGAGCCCAGAGGCAAAGGGCTTAGGGCAGCAGAGTAAAGCAGGCTGCACGGCAAGGAACCCAGAAGGACCGGGCAGCAAGGAGTGAGCCCTGAGGGGCAGGGCCGCTGACCGTAGAAGGTTGCAGAGGACTGTAGAGGGCTGCTAGGCCGAGAACCCAGCGGAAAAAGGTAGGTAGTAAGCAGCGGAGCGTGATCAGCTGCAAAGTAGGAAGCCCGGAGGACAAGGGCTGTAGGCAGCCGGAGTGAGGCAGGCTGCAGAGCAGGAAGCCCAGAGGACAAGGGCTGAGACTGGAAAGCAGCAGAGCGTGATCAGCTGCAATGTAGAAAGCCTGGTAGGGCAAGGGCGGAGGCTGGAAGGCAGCAGAGCGTGATCGGCTGCAATGTGGAGAGCCCGGCAGGGCAAGGGCGGAGGCTGGAAGGCAGCAGAGCGTGATCAGCTGCAATGTGGAGAGCCCGGCAGGGCAAGGGCGGAGGCTGGAAGGCAGCAGAGCGTGATCGGCTGCAATGTGGAGAGCCCGGCAGGGCAAGGGCGGAGGCTGGAAGGCAGCAGAGCGTGATCAGCTGCAATGTAGAAAGCCCGGTCGGGCAAGGGCGGAGGCTGGAAGGCAGCAGAGCGTGATCGGCTGCAATGTGGAGAGCCCGGAGGAGCAGGGCTGTGAGGAAGAGAGCCTGGAAGGCTATGGCTGTAGGCAGCGAAGAGTAACAGGCTGCAAGGCAGGAAGCCCAGAGGAGCTGGACTGAGGCAGGGAGCCCAGAAGGCTAGGGCTGTAGGCAGCAGGGTGTAGCAAGCTGCAAGGCAGGGTCCAAGCAGGAGTGATGGTAAACAGCATACAAAGATCCGTAGAAACACACTATAGGTGGAGGAAGGTCTCTCAATGCAAGAGGCTGAGCCACTGCAGGCAGCAGCCTTTTATACTGCCTAGCCCAGCACAGAGGCAGGCTAATTGGTTGCACCTGGCTAAGCACACCTGCAGACAATCGGCCACCTCCCTCTCTGTTCCTGAGTTGGTGGAAGCAGAGCCAATCCCTAGGGCTTCTGGGGGGTGTAGTTCCTTTGATGACCAATAGGAACAGCCAGGAATCGATGCTTATAGCCAAGTGCATTGTGGTATGCGTAGTTTGTTGGAAAAAATAATAAAGCACCAAAGTCTCGCAAATGGGAAATAAAGTCCCCAAAGTAAATATAGATTGATCCAAGAGTCTGTTGTAAATAAATGATAAACAAATAGTCCATATTGAGCGCAAATGGATGCGCCCATGGCGCAGGCATGACAGTATGCCCCTCTCCAGGCCCCTCTCCAGGCTCCCTGAAGACCGACCTACAAGAAGAATGTCTGTCACACCGTACAAGAGTCTCAATCCAAAAAGGCACATCATGAAGCACCAGAAACGGTTTAAGGTTGCAAGGTGAGAGTCCTGAATGACGGAGACAGTACAAATGTTCTGAACTTTAGATGTAGAAATCAGAAAAGACGAAGTCTTTGGAACATAAACCCCAACTGTGTGTGCATGAAGAGGGGAACTGCGAAAAACTGCTGCAGGCTCCATGATAGATTTTGCTTTGACGGGCAACAGTATGATGCTGGAAGGTGGAGACATAGGTACAGCAGAGTTGGTAGCTTTAGGAAGGTTTTCCAAGACATCCGGAGCAGCCATGACAACGTTAGGGTTAGCCGCAGAGAGTTCAGGAGTCACAGCGGCGGTTTCCCCATGATTAGTAGACAGTTCAGAGGTTACAGCAGCAGTGAGATCTTGAATGGCTGTAGAGAGTATCGAGGCTGTAGTAACTGGGTGTGTGGGTGCCATGAGAGAACCAGCGGGCTGGAACGCACCTGAGACTGGTAGAGTAGAGTCTGGCAGTCTTAGTGCTATAGATACACCAGCAGGAACAACTGGAGCAGTAGTCTTAACAGGGAAACCCTTCGCTGACTTTGCAACAGTTAGCATGGTGGATGTAGGATCAGGAAGAGAAGGTGCTGCGGGATCAGGTTGTGTAGCAGAGGATTCTGCTGCAGCTAGCACAGCTGCAAAGGAAGTAGAAATCTGGGTATCGGGAGCATCAGAATTAGCAGTAGCTTCCGGAATCACAGTAGCTATAGCAAACTCAAGATTTGCAGCAGGGACTTCAGGAGACTCAAATGTGGCAGGGAGTTTAGAAGCCACAGCATCAGGAAGATCATGAATTGCAGTTGGAAGTACAGGTGCTGTAGCAGCTACAGACAGTTCAGGTGTTGCAACCACTGGTAGATCGGGTACCACAACCACTGGCGATTCAGGGGGTATCGAAGAAACTGGAGATGTTGATTGCTCAGGAGTGCTGTCTGATAGCACAGCCACACTTTGGCAAGCCCCGCTTGCCAACTCAGCATGCTCGGTGTGAACTGCGCCAGTCTCCTCAGCTGACGTTGTCATTCCAGAAGAGGTTGTAAGTGTGAGTACTGGACAATAGGCAAGGGTGAGGGCGGAACCATCCTTTGACTCAGAGGGATTTCCAATCAGAAGACCACCCTTGTTTTGTGGTGTAATGGCTGTGTGAGTGATTTGACCCACCGGAGGAGTTAATTCTTTTCTGTCAGTACAACAACCTGAGTTTCTGTGGCTGGAAGGTGAAAGAGCTGTGTCAGTCTTTAGAAGGGATACATATGCTATATTTAGGTCTTCCATCTGCTTGGTATAAGTCTGTATACTTTTCTGCGTGGCAATTCCAGGCCTTATCATGTTGATCTCTGAAGATAAGATGTCAGGTGTTGGACATAGTGTCAGATGGTCTGGTGACTTGTGTCCCTTCATAAGATTCTTATAATGCAAATAAACAAAGTCATCATAGAGGTCTTCGGTCTTTCTTTTAAGGCGTAGGAGTTGTTCGTGTAGCAGGTAAGTATCATTAGTTTGATCTAAAGCTTCAGAAGCTGGTGTGGCAGAAAATTCGGTTGTAGCAATGGGAAGACTGACCTGAGGGTTATTGTGGTTAGTAGATACTGTGGAAGCATTAAGACAACCGATGGTTAGTATAGGTCTTTTGTACCCAGGACCAGATGCACAAACCTCAGGATAATGACTGCCTTGTCCTGTCAAATAAGGGTTTCCAGCATTCTGGGGAGCTTGCCGAGCTGATCTTGCGCATATCACTCTGGCAACAGCGTATTCTGGTTTAGAGTCTCCCACAATGAGTGCTATATCCTTGGCTGTTGCGGTGTTAGAAGGCTTGTCAGAAGACGCAGGAGTGTTTTTCACTGTTTGGTTTAACAAGATCTGTAAGAATTCATTATCTTGCTGTAGCTCTGCAACAGATAAGGACTGCGGGTCATAGTCGCAAATGTCATAATAATTGTACATGGAAGAAGGGTCAGCTAGCCAGTGAGTGTAGTACCGTGCTTGTAAATCTTTGTTTACTAAGGCGAGACTGTCCTTTAGACTAAGGTCCTTGTTTGCTGTCTTTAGGGAAATCATAGGTTTATGCAAAGGTTTCTTAACCCGAAAGGAAAGCATCTTTGGTCTGTGTGTGCCTTTCCGGCCTATGGAACAAGACATTTTTGGCTCTTGCATTCTGTCAGGGATGGCACTCTATTAAGAGTGGCACAGGACACCCAAAAAGGGTTTGGGTGGTTGTGCCTAAATAAAGTGGACAGAGAAGCACACACACAGCTGAAAGGAAAGAAACGAAGAGTAGGCAAGAGTAGTAAGGAAAAGGTACAGAATGAATTCCCTCTTGGGGTGTATGCAGATATAGGAAAAGAGTATTCCACGAACCTTAGGAAATACTCAAGCCTTCTGCACAGTTTGCTATAACAGAGGCCCACGCTGTTTGCTCATGGCTTGGAACAGCAGCTATGGGTGTCTGTAATGTAGAAACGAGACAAGGGAAGGGGCAGAGGTTGACTGATGGGAACCAACAGACAAGCTCTGTACAAAGGGTCTACAAACAGGACAAGAGAAGATACTTACAGACAAATCCAGGAAAAGGAGGTTGATAGCAAACTAGCAGAAGGAAATGAAGGGAAAGTCGTGTAACAGGATAGGATAGCAGAGGACAGTAAGGAACAAGGTTGAGAGCTCAGAGGAGCAGGAAAGCAATGAGCAAGCCCACAGGAGCAGGGCTGTAAGGTAGAGAGCCCAGAGGGAAAGGGCTTAGGGCAGCAGAGTAAAGCAGGCTGCACGGCAAGGAACCCAGAAGGACCGGGCGGCAAGGAGTGAGCCCTGAGGGGCAGGGCCGCTGACCGTAGAAGGTTGCAGAGGACTGTAGAGGGCTGCTAGGCCGAGAACCCAGCGGAAAAAGGTAGGTAGTAAGCAGCGGAGCGTGATCAGCTGCAAAGTAGGAAGCCCAGAGGACAAGGGCTGTAGGCAGCCGGAGTGAGGCAGGCTGCAGAGCAGGAAGCCCAGAGGACAAGGGCTGAGACTGGAAGGCAGCAGAGCGTGATCGGCTGCAATGTGGAGAGCCCGGCAGGGCAAGGGCGGAGGCTGGAAGGCAGCAGAGCGTGATCGGCTGCAATGTGGAGAGCCCGGCAGGGCAAGGGCGGAGGCTGGAAGGCAGCAGAGCGTGATCGGCTGCAATGTGGAGAGCCCGGCAGGGCAAGGGCGGAGGCTGGAAGGCAGCAGAGCGTGATCAGCTGCAATGTAGAAAGCCCGGTCGGGCAAGGGCGGAGGCTGGAAGGCAGCAGAGCGTGATCGGCTGCAATGTGGAGAGCCCGGAAGAGCAGGGCTGTGAGGAAGAGAGCCTGGAAGGCTATGGCTGTAGGCAGCGAAGAGTAACAGGCTGCAAGGCAGGAAGCCCAGAGGAGCTGGACTGAGGCAGGGAGCCCAGAAGGCTAGGGCTGTAGGCAGCAAGGTGTAGCAAGCTGCAAGGCAGGGTCCAAGCAGGAGTGATGGTAAACAGCATACAAAGATCCGTAGAAAGACACGAAAGGTGGAGGAAGGTCTCTCAATGCAAGAGGCTGAGCCACTGCAGGCAGCAGCCTTTTATACTGCATAGCCCAGCACAGAGACAGGCTAATTGGTTGCACCTGGCTAAGCACACCTGCAGACAATCGGCCACCTCCCTCTCTGTTCCTGAGTTGGTGGAAGCAGAGCCAATCCCTAGGGCTTCTGGGGGGTGTAGTTCCTTTTCATGACCAATAGGAACAGCCAGGAATCGATGCTTATAGCCAAGTGCATTGTGGTATGCATAGTTTGTTGGAAAAAATAATAAAGCACCAAAGTCTCGCAAATGGGAAATAAAGTCCCCAAAGTAAATATAGATTGATCCAAGAGTCTGTTGTAAATAAATGATAAACAAATAGTCCATATTGAGCGCAAATGGATGCGCCCATGGCGCAGGCATGACAATGTCATCTAAATAAACCAATGTGGTTTGGCACAGGAGATCGGAGAATAGTCTGTCCATAAATCGTTGGAATACCGACGGGGCGTTTACCAACCCGAATGGCATTACCTGGTATTCAAAAAGTCCGAAAGGAGTCCGGAATGCTGTCTTCCATTCGTCTCCTTTCTGCACCCGGAGTAGGTGATAAGCATTCCTCAGGTCGAGTTTGGTAAAGATGGTAGCACCCTGTACAGCTTGTAGGATATCGGTTATCAATGGCATAGGATACTGGTCTTTTATGGTAACCTTGTTTAGACCGCGATAATCTATACACGGCCTCAACTCCTTTGAGTCCTTTTTTGAGATGAAGAACAGGGATGCCCCTGCAGGGGACTTGGAAGGCCTTATGAGCCCGTTCTCCATGTTGCTGTCCAGGTACGTTCGGAGGTATTGTTTTTCTTATAATGACAGTGGAAACATCCTACCGAAGGGTACCAGTGCACCTGGGGTGAGATCAATGCAACAGTCTTCAGGCCGGTGTGGAGGGAGCTCGACGGGTATCTTTTCAGTTGCCACTTCATTGAACACCTTCAGGTATGTGCACCGTTCTGACTTCGCAGCTATTTGTGGTCTTGACGGTCTCGAATCTTGGTTCTGGCAAGCATTCCGATTTGCATAGTGAGGACTGAAAACTAAGTAAGTTTTTAGACCAGTCAATATTAGGGCTGTGTCTGCGTAGCCAACAGATACCCAGGATAAGAGGGAAGTGAGCAGCCCTGATGATATCGAATGTGATACTTTCGGTGTGTTGTTGGATGGACAAAGTAAGTGCTTCAGTGGTGTGAGTGATCAAACCCGAGCTCAAAGGTTCGCCATCAACTCCTTCCACTTTTTGATCTTCTCGTTTGGCTATCCTATTGACTCCATGTCATTCAGTCCAATGGGTATCCATGAAGTTCCCTGCTGCTCCACAGTCAAGTAGGGCTAAAGTGGTTACTTCCTTGGGGCCTACTCTGAGAGAAACTGTGAGCACCATCAACCGGGAGTCCTCAGTTGTTTCTGTAGAGGATACAGAAAGAGGCGCGTAGGGACTAAGAGCAGCCCCTCGGTAATGCGTCCCAATGTTTACCGAGGGCGAGCGTTTCCCGACCTTCTGGGTGGTACTTCCGGACAATCTCTTAATAAATGTAATGAAGATCCGCAGTACATACACAAGGAACCCTCCCTGCGCCGTTTCCTTTCTTCTGGTGTGAGCGGGGCTCTGGTGGTTCCAATCTGCATGGGTTCTTCTTTAGTTGTCCGTTGGAAGGGTACAGATGCAGGTGAGTGAGTCTCCACGAGAGGGGGTACACTTAACCTGGTCTTCTTCCTTTCTTGACGTCTTTCCGTCATTCTGAAGTCAATTCGGAGGGTAGCTGTCAGGAGCTCGGCGAAAGACACCGGTCTTTCTATTCTGGCTAATTCGTCCTTCAATTCCTCCCTTAAACCTCACCGGAATATGGCATACTGAGCCTGTTCCTGCCAACCTGCCTCAGCTGCCACCTGTTTGAAAGTGGTGATGTATGTCAGTAGATCAGAATTTCCCTGACGGATGTCAAGGAGGTCCTCCGAGGCCAAGTATGTACTCTCTGTTCGCAAAAAGCTTTGTTGAATCAGGGCCTTAAAGGCATTGTAGTCCTGTAAGACCGGGTCTGGCTGGTTTACTAGAGGGGTAGCCCAAGCCAGGGCATTCCCGGTCATGTGGGTGATCATAAACCCCACCTTGGCGTGGTCTGAGGCAAAGGTCTGAGGGCGAAAGGAAAAATGAAGATTGCAAGCATCCAGAAACTCCTTAACCTTCTTTGGGGATCCATCGAACTTCCCCGATACTAGGGGAAGTGGAGGTAAATCAGTTAAAGGTCTTTCTCTGTCTGTAAGACGCTGTTGAAGGGTGGCGTTAGCTGTCTTAAGGTTCTGCATCTCCAGACTTAGACTTTGTACAGCGGCTACGAGTTCTTGTACCTGCTGTGGGGTGGCCATCTCTTTTTGGCGTCGCAAACTGTCACCGGGGTCGGTGATATCTTCGTCCGAAAGTGTAGTTTCTGAAATCTCCCCCTCCCTGACTCCTCACCTTCTTCTTCCTTCCAAGAACCCTTCTTTTCTTTTCTTCGGGTTGACACCTTTTTTTTATGAAGATAGGGACGACCCCGGAAGGAAGCCACCGTGCCCTCCCAAGAGGGGAGACCAGGGGGCCCCACCCCCGGGATCGACCAAGAGGGGAAAAAGCCCTTAGGCACAAAAAACCCCTGTATTTTAGTTGGGTGTTTTGTAGGCGTGGAACCAGGAATACTTGAAAGGTAAGAGCTGGTGGAAAGTATCTGGAGGCAACACGAGAAGTGAATACTCCAGAACTCAGGCAGTCCAGTAAGCGGTCCGAGGATCTGGTACACAGGCTAGGATAGGAAGTGACTAAAACAGCAAGCAAAGGCAGTCCAGGGGAACAGGCCGGAGTCTGGTACACGGGAGGTCACAGCAAGCAATACTGAAGGTAGGCGAGGAAGAGCGGAAGGAGCTGAACAGACAAGAGGAGAAAAAGGCGGTAAGTGAAGATGGGAAGGAGGGAGGGTAAGCAAGTTGGAAGGAGGGCGAGGGAGACGGGTGAAATAAAGTAAAACCAAGGGAGAGAGAGAAAGGCAGATAGGACTAGCGGAAGGAGGAACGAGGAACAGAAGGGGCCGGACAGGGTACGAGGACCCGACCAGCAGACAAACGAGAGACTTGGAAGAAAGTCACAGGCAGCAAGCAACTCAGCCAACGGACGAAACCGGAAGCGTTGTGACGCATCCGTGAACCGGAAGTGGCCGGTTAAAACCCCAGGTCGCGGAGTGCCCAACCAATAAGAATCAGAGGAAGGGAAACCAGGAAACAGGGGGCGTGGCCGAAGTGAACGGAGCTAAATTACGCGTCGCCAGCGGCTCCATAGACGCCAGGAGCTCGGCGGTATGACAGCAGGTCTGCATCCGGCCGTGTCCAGGTACTCGGCAGCCTCCTCAGGTGTGGTGAAGAAATGCGCCCTCCCGTCATGCTGGATACGGAGTTTGGCAGGATACAGCATGGAGTAAAGGATGTGGTTATCTTGCAGTCTTCGCTTAATTGACGTGAAGGAGCGCCTCTGTGCTTGTACTGATGATGAGAAATCGGGAAAAATTTGAATAGGGTCGCCGTCAAATTGGAGTTTCCCCTTTTCTCTGGCTGCTTTAAGTATTGCATCTCGGTCTTTATAATTGAGTATCCTAGCTATGATCGGACGTGGGTTCGCTCCAGGGATAGGTCTGGTTGCAGGAATCCTGTGCGCTTTCTCGACTATAAATAGCGAGGAGAGGACCTCCGATCCGAACAATTCGGTACACATGTGTTCGATATGGTCTTCCATTTTGGTCTGGGTTTGTTGCTCCAGGACCCCGACAATTCTGATGTTGTTTCTCCAGGAGCGGCCCTCCAAATCTTCATTCTTAGCGGAGACGGCTTTCAGTTGGGATTCTAGCGTGGAGACCCTGGTGGTTAGGGCCGCCGCACCATCATCGAGGTCTGACACACGTTGCTCCACGTTGTCTAGTCTTTCGGCATGTTGGTCGAGGCGGTGCTGAATACGATCTACTTTGGAAGACAGATTGTCCAGTTTACTCCCCAGGTTGCCAATTCCGGCTTTCAGGTCCAGGAGAATTTCCTTAATGTCGAGGCCAAGGGTCGGGTCCTCGGTAGGTTCCGTGACTTTTGCAGGGATGCAGGTCTGCCGTTGGGATCTGTTGGCCTGGTGGAGGAGCTGGCCTCAAAGTTCAGTTTTTTCTGCATCTTGTCTGTCTTCCCCATTTATTTATTTATTTATTTATTTATTTAAATTTGTATAGCGCGCAAGCAGCCCAGGGGCATTGAGGCGCTGTTACTTGCATGAGCTTAGTTACAGGCATGGTATCAGTAAGAGGCATATTACAGATAGGAACAAGCAAGGTTATCATTACAGCTAATGCGGTTGGTCAATACAACTTAAGCAGTGGGTCATATGGTTGGTATTATGCTGCTGCGAGGGACCTTATGAGAAGAGGGTGGTTTTCAGTGCTTTGCGGAAGGCTAGGAGGGAGGGCTCACTGCGGATGGTGGGAGGTAGGGCATTCCAGTGAGTGGGTGCGAGATAGGGGAAGCTGGATCCACCTGCTCTGGATCTTTTTACTAGTGGCACAGAGAGCATGTTGGTGTAGGGTGATCTTGTTGTTCTTGTAGAGGCGACGGGGTGGATTCTTTGTGAGAGGTAATCGGGGGCAGTGAGATGGATGCATTTGTGTGTCAGTGTGAACGCTTTGAAAATTATTCTCTCCTTTATTGGGAGCCAGTGGGCTAGTTTTCTGGCTTCCGAGATGTGGTCCCTTTTGGCAATACCTTGGGCTGCTCGGAGAGCACTATTCTGGATGACTTGTAGCCTCGCCAAGTTTCTTTTTGAGGTTCCTAGGAAGAGTATGTTGCAGTAGTCTAGCCTGGAGCCGGTGATGGCTCTGGCTATGTTTGTGCAGTTCTCTTTGGAGAGGAAAGGCCTGACTGCGTTGATCAGTTTAGCATGATATGCGGCTGAGGAGGCAATGGCGTTGACTTGTCTGTCCATGGAGAGGTTAGAGTCTAGATAGACTCCAAGAGTTTTGACTGAGTCTGAAACAGGTATTTTGATGGTGTCGATGGTGAAGTGACTGAATTGGGAGTCAAGTTTTTTTAGCGTTTCGGGGGAACCTACCAGTAGGAGTTCTGTCTTGTCAGATTTGAGGCATAGTCCATTGTCTGCCATCCAGGCTTGGATGGTGTTGTAGAGGTTGTTAAGGGTCATGGAGTCAGTGTCGTAGTTGCCTGTGAGGGTAAGGAGGATCTGGGTATCGTCCGCGTAGTTAGTGTAGGATAAACCCATAGCGTCGAGGATGAGGAAGAGGGGTCGTGTGAAGATGTTGTAGAGTGTGGGGGAGAGGCATGAGCCTTGGGGCACGCCAAAGAGTATGGTAGTGGGTGAGGCAGAGGCTAGGTCGGAGAATACTTGCATGGTTCTGTCTTGTAGGAAGGATTTGATCCATGCTGTGGCGTCAGGGGAGAACTTGGCAGTGGAGGAGAGATGATGGCAAAGGACGTCATGATCTACGAGATCGAACGCTGCAGATAAGTCAAGGAGTAGGAGAAGAGCTGATTTGCCCATGTCTCTGGCATCGTCCATTTGGTTTTTCAGGTCAAGTAGGGCGGTTTCAGTCCCATGTCTAGGGCGGAAGCCAGATTGGCGGAGTCCCAGGAGTTTGTTTTCTTCGATGTAGTGCTGAACCTGCAGATAGGCTGCTTTGTCGAGTATTTTGAGGAGGAAAGGGACAGTGGTGATGGGTCTATAGTTGTTGGGGGAGGTGGGATCGAGAGTTGGTTTTTTTAAGAGGGGGCGGACCCATGCTTCCTTGAGGGAGGTGGGGACTTTCCCTGTTGCGAAGGAGGCATTAACAAATGCTGTCAGGAAGGGAGCAAGTGCTTCAGTGCAGTCCTTGATGAGAGTGGCTGGGCAGGCATCACCTTTACAGTTGGATGCTTTGATGTTCTTCATTATGTTAATGATGTCCTTTCCCTGTATGGATTTGAAGGAGAAGGGTTGGGGAGGGTCTTGGGCTGGTGGTGGGACAGGGATATGAGTATTGGGCAGGGCTTGTTTGGTAGCTAGTATTTTGCTTTGGAGGCGGTTCAGTTTTGTTAGCATTGCCGTTTGAATTACGTCGCACCAGGCTTTGTCTTTGGTGAAGTTCTGGGGGGTGGGAGTAGGAGTCTCTAGTTCCCTAAAAATTGCAAAGATTTCTTTTGTGCTGGATTGGGCTTCCGAAATTCTGGATTCAAAAGATTTGGATTTTGCCCGGGTGATAGCTTTTTTGTACTCCGTGGAGCAGGCTTTAAAGATCAGCTTGTCTTTGTCAGTGTGGGACGTTTGCCACTGCGTAAGTGATGCCTTTTTCTCGTTTCGGAGTGCTAGCAAGTCTGGGGTGAACCAGGAGTTAGAGTGGGTGTTGGGTTTGTATTTACGGGGTTTTAGTGGGGCAATGGAGTTGATAGCTGCTTTAATGGCAGCATCGTAGGTTGATGCAAGAGTTTCTGGGTCTGTGGAAAAAGGTGGTCTGAAAGCTGGGCCTTGTAGGAAGGGCAGTAGTCTTTCCTTAGTGAGCTGGCGGGAGCTTCTTGTGAGGCAAGGTGGTAGGGGTTGGGGTGGCGGGGTAGAGGAGCTGGTGGTGAGGATGCTAAATGTGATGATATGGTGGTCAGACCATGGGGTAGGAGTCTTTCCAGTGATGATGAGTGGGCAGTTGTGCTGAGCAATCCAGTCGAGTGTTCTGCCCTGAGTGTGCGTTGGGCTAAAGATGGTGTTCTTATAGCCTAGTGTTGTTAGGGCTAAGTCAAAGGATTTGGCTGCTGGGTCCTTTTTATCCCATGGTCCGCACACGTCCACCTGCCCCCTCTTGGCTGTATGTTTTGCTCGCTCGCTAGTGTGACGGACCAGAGGCTCTGTGCCGACGTTGGTGATGGTCTCAGAAGCGTAGTTGGTGGTCTGCAGAGTTTAATGTGTATAGGCAGAGTGCGTCCGGACTATGGTGAGCTTGGAAGTCTCTGGAGCGTGGAGGAAGTGCTGCAGCGCCGCTAGATCGCCAAGGGTATGCTGTTGGGCGTCCAGACGTGGTCCCTGGGGCGCGTTTTAAGAACACTCTGGAATAGGGTACTGATGCAGCTCGCAACCGTCCGACCGGCTGCCCTCCGGTGTAGTTGGTGCTCAAGGCGTCTTGTGGTAAGCGGTGTGAGCCTGTTCACAATGGCTGATTCTGTTGCCGTTTGATATTGGTTCCAGAGGCTGGGGGCCGGAGAGTAGAGAAAATGGTGTCCGTCGTTTTGGCCCCTCCCCCAGTTCAGCTTCGTGCGGACGTTGCGGCAATCTCGAGGTGTAGGTGTGCGCTGGTGTGCCCCGATGGTCGGGGGGATCTTGCCTGGGATCTTGCCTGGACCACCCGCGGGAAAGGGCCGTCAGGCGGGAGTGTCTGCCGCCCGGAGGGGGCGCGTGTCGGCGCCCGCAGGGGTATTGGTGGATCCTCCCTCAGGCGTTATGACTGGCGCCGGCTCCTACTACTCCTCTGTCAGCTCGTGACACGCAGGGGCCGGGGGGGTTCCCGAATGCGCTGGGGTGCAGGACAGGATGGCGCGCGCCCGGCTGGGCTCCTACCTTCTCCTCCTGCAGGGTCTCACGGCCGGGCGGACCACGAGCCGTCGCGGGGACGGAGACGGCAGCGTCTCTATGCGCACAAAGGGTGCGGACGTCAACCCGACTCCTCCAGGCGGCCCGCCACCGATAAGACTGGTGCCACGGCGATCCGCACCACTGAAGCCCGATCCGGCGGGCTGCAGCGAGTCAGTTAGAACTTTGCCGATTTTGGGAGTTTCGGGACCCGAATGGTTCCAAAATGTGCAGCTCTGCGTCCGGAATCAGTGCAACGTGCACAGCGATGAAGTTGGGCACCACAGCAGGATGGATGTTACAGGATTTTTTCAGGGCCACGCAGAGCTCCCTAGGAAGCCGCCATCTTGCTCGGCTCGCATACACCCCCCCTTAGCCGCACATATGTCTTTAACCGGCACTCCTCTTTTGAGGGCCGATGAAGCTGCGATACCTCTGGTCGAATGAGCCCTAACATTTTGAGGGGGCTCTTTTCCTGCCAGTTTATAACATTCCAAAATGGCTAGAATGATCCATCTGGAAATGGTCTGCTTAGTTATCGGTAACCCCAGCTTGTGACCTGCGTAGCCTACAAACAGCTGGTCTGCTTGTCTTATCCTACCCAGTCTACTGATGTAAAAACTTAAAGCCCTTCTTGGGTCCAGCCTGTGTAACCTCTCTTCCTCTTTCCCCGGATGAGGAGGAGGATTGAAAGATGGAAGGGTAATCTTCTGAGTGATATGGAATTCAGAAACCACCTTTGGGAGGAAATTAGGCTTCACTTGCAGGACAACTTTGTCTTTGTGAAAGATTGTATGAGGGGGTTTACAAGAAAGAGCTTGTAACTCGCTCACCCTTCTAGCAGATGTAAGTGCTATTAATAAAACAGTTTTAAGGGTAAGAAATCTTAACGAACAAGAATGGAGTGGTTCGAAAGATGTGCCCATCAGGAAAGTTAGGACTAAGTTTAAATCCCATAGGGGAACCTGGAATGGTCTTGGGGGATAAACGTTAGTTAACCCCTTTAGAAACTATATTACCAAGGGTAACTTGAAATAGGATGGTTCATCCGCAGTGCGCTTAAAGATGGATAGCGCTGCGAGATAGCCCTTAATGGTGCCAACTTGAAGGCCTGAATTCGCCAAATAGAGTAGGAAGGACAAAACCATTGGTGTACCACATGAAAAGGGGTCGATATTCTTTTCTCTACACCAGCTGCAAAATCTGTTCCAACGGCAGCGGTATAAAGACTTTGTTGCTGGCCTCCTTGCCGAAAGCAACACCTCCATAACATCATCAGGGAGGTCCCAATCCTTGTACCTCAGCCTTTCAGAAGCCAAGCGTGAAGGCTGAGGGTTTTGATGTCTGGATGGAGAACCTGACCTCCCTTCTGTGAGAGTAGATTCTCTCTGAGTGGAAGTCGAATTGGAGGGCAGATGGACAAGTCTAGAAGGTCCGGGTACCACGTTCTCCTGGCCCAATCCGGGGCAATTAGGATCATGGTTTTCCGGAATCTTCTCAACCTCCTGATCATTTGAGGAATGACAGGGACCGGTGGGAACGCGTACAGAAGCGGAAACTCCCAGTCCACTATGAACGCGTCTCCCAGAGCTCCTCTCGGGGGAAATTCCCTTGAACAGAACAGATCACACTTCCTGTTGACACTGGTGGCGAACAGATCCATCTGAGGGGTTCCCCAAAGGGCGAAGATCTCTTGAAGGACTTCCTGAGCTAGTTCCCACTCGTGGGAGACTGTGCTCTGCCTGCTCAGAGCGTCCGCTGTCAAGTTCTTCTCTCCGGCTAGGTGAACTGCTGATAGAGAGATTCCTTCTTGGATTGCCCAAAACCAGAGCTGCATCGCCTCTCTGCACAGAGGTAGTGATCCTACGCCTCCTCTTTTGCTGAGGTAATGCATGGCCACTGTGTTGTCCGTCATTATCAGGACATTCTTCCCTTGTACAGATGGCAGGAACGCCTTCAGCGCAAGTCTGATGGCCCTCAGCTCTAACAGGTTGATATGTAGTCTGGACTCCGATGGAGACCAACGACCGCTGATGGTCAGGTCATTGGCGTTGGCTCCCCACCCCGTGAGTGAGGCATCCGTGACTACTATTATCTCCGGCCAGGGTTGCCAAAACTGTTCTCCTTTCAGAATGTTCTCCTGACAGGCCCACCACTGAAGGTCTCGAGCCACCCTGTCGGGAACCTGAAGAAGATCTGTCATTCTTCCTGAGAATTGTGACCACTGAGTCCTAAGTGCCCACTGGAGGGATCTCATTCTCAGGCGAGCCTCTGGCACTAGGAAAATGCAGGATGCCATGAGGCCTAGCAACCTCAAAAAGTCGAAGGCTGGGAGACGTTGGGCATTTTGAAACTTGGTAACCATCTGTAGAATATCTTGAGCCCTCACCTCTGGTGGCGAGGCTTTTCCCAGGGAAGTGTCCAGGATCGCTCCGATGAACTGGATTCTCTGCGATGGTATCATTTGTGACTTCTTTAAATTGAGGGAGAAGCCCAGTCTGTGAAGGGGGTGGCAAACGTGATTTAGCTGGATCTGAGCTTGTTCCGAAGATACAGCCCTGATCAACCAATTGTCCAGGTAGGGGTAGACGTGAATCCCTTCCCTCCTTACACTTGCAGCCACTACCGACATTAACTTGAAGACCCTCGGGGCGGAGGTCAGCCCAAATGGCAGCACTCGAAATTGATAATGAGAGTTGCCAATTGCGAACCTCAGGTATTTCCTGTGTTTGAGATGGATAGGCACATGGAAATAAGCGTCCTGAAGGTCCAGAGATACCAACCAGTCCTGGAACTGAAGGGCCTGAAGGATCTGAGAAAGAGTTACCATCTTGAATTTGTCTTTCCTGAGGAATTTGTTCAATTCTCGCAAGCCCAAGATGGGTCTCAGTCCTCCGTCTTTCTTTGGAATGAGAAAGTAAGGGGAGTACCAGCTTTTGTTCCTCTCCGCTACAGGTACCGGTTCTATGGCACCTTTCTCTAGCAGGTCTAAAATTTCCTGCAAGAGGAACGGATCTGGAGCTTTTTGAGAGCTGATCCCCGGTGGATGACTCTGAGGTATGCGTAGGAGAGGCAGGCAGTAACCTTGGGCAACTGTTTCCAATGCCCAAGCATCTGACGTGATAGCCTGCCATTCTGCCAGATGTTGAGTTAACCTGCCTCCTACAGGTGTTTGTGAGGGGAGTCCTTAGAGTGGTTTTGGGGCGGCTGATGCAGATGCCGATGGTAAAGAGGCACCTGCTGTTGCTGCGGCTTTTGAATATCTACCCCGTCCACCTCGGGTAGTTCTTCTTTGTCCCCTTTGAGCCGGTCGTCCTCTACCTCTTCCGAATGTGGAGTAGAAGCAAAAGGACTTGCCCCTCGCAGAGGTTCCTGTGGGACGAAAAGGTGTCTGACGGATTGCAGCGCCTAGGGATTTTGCTGCTGCCTTTGATGTTTGCAGTTTTTCTAAACTGTCATCCGCCTTTTTCCCAAACAAAGAAGAGCCATCGAATGGCATGTTCAAGAGCCTGGCTTGCACATCTGGGGCAAAACCAGACTTTCTCAACCAAGCGAATCTCCTGGTTGTTGTACTTGCCGCCATTGCTCTGCTGATACTGTCAGCCGAATCAATGCCCGTCTGGAGGGATTCGCACATAGCGTCTTTACCGTCCTGTATGATATTTAGGAACGCCTCCCTTTCTTCTCCCTCCGGGATTCAGTCAGCCGCTGTAGAAGCACACTCCCAAAGTGTATGGCTGAATCTAGCAAGGGTGCAAGTAGCATTAACAGATTTTAATGCCATGCTACATGCCGAAAAAACTTTCTTTGCCATAGCATCATATTTCTTATCGTCCCTGTCCTGTGGGACGGTAGGGTAAGCAGTCTTGATGTCAGTAGAAGATGCTGCCTGTACCACCAGACTTTCTGGGGATGGGTGTTTTGACAAAAACTCCAGGTCTGCAGAAGATACCCTGTATTTAGTAGACAGTTTTTTATTTACTGCCGGGACGACATCTGGGGTTTCCCAGTTCGTCATGATTTTCCTCTGAAGAGCTTTATGAAAAGGCACTACAGGATCCTCCTGTGGACCTTTATCAAGAATATTCGTGAGGTCATCTTGTTGGAAAGCCTGTGAAGCTGTTGACCACCCCATAAATTCTGTGATCCTGGCCATTAAGGCTCTATAGGGGTTTTCAGCATGCTCCCCCGGGTCTGGCCTAGCGAACTCCACCACAGGGGAAGTGTCTAACCCACTTGCCTCATGTGAGGAATCATGGAGATCCTTTAACCTGCGTTCTTCTGAGGATAACTCCTCTTGAACTGGGGTTGCAGGTCCCTGCAACTCAAATGTCTCTTCTTGGTCAGATAGTTCTCCCTCTTCCATAATTGAGGACATAGTTCTCAATTGTTCTGAACTCACAAAGGGTGTGAAACCCATCTCCAAGGCAGAGGGTGCCAAACTTGTTGTAATCGGCCTCGAAAACGTCGATGTCGTCGACGCCGACGTCGAAGGCTTCGAGCGTGGCGTCGAAAACAAAGGCGGAGGCCTCGAGGTCCTCGATAGAATTGGGATTCTGCTCGAGGAAGTCGACAATCTCGATGCCATTGTCATCGAGGACCTGGGGATAGCCACTGGGTGCGCCGCAACCGTGACTTTCCTTGGCGTCGACGCCGGTGTCGAAGATGGCGTCGAGTCGACAGTCCCTTCGACAACGGCGTCGAAGACACCGACCTCGGCGTCGACGGAACCTTCGTCGACGGTGTCGACGGAACCTTCGAAGAAGGTTTCGAGGTCATAGCTTTACTCGAGGGTTTGTGACGCGCTCGAGAAGCTTCCTTCACCGGGTACTGCGACTCGCGGCGTTTTTGACCTTCTGGTCTTTCGACCAGAGCATCGCTCTCGGCAGTCTTCGAGGGGGTCGAGGCCGCTTTCTCGAAGACGCTCATCATATTTTTGCAGAATTCCTCCCATTCAGCCCGGGAACTATGTTTCGTGGGGCAAGGGATTCTCTTAGGAGAAACAGAGGAAGAGGAGGACGGAGAAGGGGATCTTCGACGTCTCCTCTTCGAGTGCTTCGATCTCGAGGAGTGATGGGACCCACTCCGAGACCTGGAGCGCGAATGGTGACGAGGAAGAAGAAGCTTTTGAAGTCTTACCTTTCTCCAGCTTCCCCCTACGCTCCTTCAGGGCCTTAGCTGTCATGGACATACAGTCCTCGCACTCCGAACAATGGTGTTCAGCTCCCAAACACCACAGACAAACTCTGTGAGGGTCAGTCAGCGACATCTTTTTCCCACAGTCTCGGCATTTTTTGAAGCCGGACCGAGGGGTCGTCGGTTCCGACGAGGAAGCCATCGAGTATGGATCGAATATCTCGAGGAAATAGGATAAATTCTCTACGAAACTGAGCAACGATATTCCGAGGCACTGAGTAAGCGCGGAAAAACGGAACTGAGCAACGGACGCTGCGCGCGGCCTTTATAGGCAGGATGACGTCGACGCGGCGGCTGTCGAGGGACATCGACTCGGCGGACGTCGACGCGCAGCGCCCTCTAGAGAAAAATTTTCCGAGGCCAGCAAAGCTGGAAAGAGATATCTAAGATAAGGAATACGTCGGAGGACACAATCCCTTCGAAAGAGATTTCACTACCAGCAGTATCATACAGGTCCTGGCTGCTGAGGATGGCAATGGATTATGTTTTTAAAGATGGCCGCCGTGCTCCATCCCGTTCCTGTGCGATGACGCTACTTCCGGTTCCACTTATTTACGGTCACCGCTAATAGCAGTGACCGCTAATGCCGCATTGGTTCATGCCGGTAGTGCAATCTGCGTTTTACATGATGTCGCTATGGGCCTTTTTCGTGACTTTTACGGCATGGCGGTGATGCCCTTACCGGCAAGGCACAAAGCTTGTGCCCGCGAACTCGTAATAGCCCTCTATTAGCGGGCTCTTGACTACACGGACACGGTATTTGCCCCATGCCGTAAGGACAGTTACTTACCTCCAACCTCGGAATGACCCCCTTTGAATATTGCACCTCTATGTTGCATGCTGCAGACAATGCCTACGTTTCTACATTAGTAGATTCATGTACTGGAAAGAACTCTGTAATGCAATGGTGTTTATAGCAATGCGTTGCTTAATGAACTATAGTTCTCCCAAAGACATTTTAATGACAATTCCTTGTGGAGGCTTTTCATGAAAACTAAATGCACATGTGATGTAATCAGCGATGTCATCAATGACATTTGTGATGTCATCTTTGATGTCATGGATGTTAGTCTTAGCAGTGCACAGTGGTGGCATGAGTTATGGTTGCTTAGCTTATGATAACTGGCGAATTTCTGGGGTTTTTCGGTTTTACTTGTAACCATAATATGGATAGGTTGCAATTAGTGCAAAGTAACCATAATGTCTTTTTAACAAAGTTTTTGCACTGAATTTGCTAGGTTTTTATTAGGGTAACTGAACCATAACATTCCTTTAACAAAGTTTTTTCACTGAATTTGACAGGTTTTATTAGCGCAACTTAATCATAACATCCCTTTAACAAAGTTTTCTCATTGAATTTCATGGGTTTTTACCAGTGCATGCTATTTTCCTACCACTTACCAATACCATACTTACCCCCACTATAGCAACACTTATGTCCAATTTAAAATGTTTCACCTTAAAGGTCTGCCATTTCCCACCTTGTAGCATCATTTTTAACACTTCTATACACTTTTTGCAACTTTTTCCACTGTTTTTGCATCTGTCGACGTCCACAAACATCTGATGTCATCACAGACCTTCCGGACAGTGCCACGTGACCATGCGCTCGCACGCAGCATGATGTCGTGTCTGCAAAGGTGTCCGCACTTCGTGATCCAGTCAATGCTTTACAGACCGGTTGGAACTGCATTTTTCGACTGATCTAGGAACTTTTAAGCTCAAAACATACCCTTGCACAGCTCCTAAACCTATACTTACTCATTATCCATTAACAATCTAGTACAAAGTACAAACTTGGAAGAATACTAACAAAACTGCTATTTCTCTTAAAAATGGCATCAGCTTTTGCCATCCCTCCTCCCCAAGAGCTGCCACCACCACCAGCTGGAGGACCTACACAACAAAAAAAATCACAGTACCTCCAAAGACAATGAAGAGCACCAAGTAGATGAGTTAGAGGAAGTGCCTACCTCTGGCACCGAGAGAGAATCATGGGTGTGACAGTTCTTTACCACTGTTGGGAGCATACCAAAGGCTAAAGCTACCAAAGTGAAATGCACTGTGTTTGTACTCAGTCGTGGACTACCTGGACAGTACTCCTACAGGACCACCTCCATGTGGCGCCACACCAAATCCTACCACCGCAATGCTCTCAGAAAGGTTGTTACTTTCTCAGCAAGTAGTAGACTCAAAATCCCACCAGCTACCTTGCAAGCAATAAAAGAGGATGTTGATCCATTTCTTTGGAAGACAACAGTCCTCTGTATATACTGCAACACACCACTCTGCAGGGGGAAGCAATTTCAACGTGCGTTTAAAGCTGTAACCAAGGAGCATGAGAAACACTGCCCACAACCTTAGAAGTAACACACGCGCAACATCTTCCCCTTTCCACCTGTCCCTCCATATTAGTGCTTGGTGCCTCTTCCGTCATTTCCCTCCTCAGTTACATTCTACCCTCTCCTACAAACATATATATATTTTTTTTAAACAAAAGAAAGGTTCCTTTAGAAACCATCCTTCACAGTTTAAAAATAGAACTAAAAAGAAATCTTATAAACTCCATCTACTTTACATTTCTCAGTAAAGTACATAGACTCAATACGTTTTTCCAACATTTTCATTAGCATTTTGTGTTATGCTAATGGGAATAATGTGACGTTCACCCCCCGTTCCAGGGACCGGTTCAGGGGATCACAGCCCGGCAGCACAAGTTATCGGCCCAAGCAAAGTGTGTCTGGGTGCACCCTGATGTCTGTGGGCTTTGGCGCATTATAAATAAATAAATACATTATAAGGGCTCCAGACCATTATCCTGCATCGCAGCCCCTGCAATGAGGGATAAAGGGCATTAGCACCCCTGGTTCCCAAAGTGGGAACCATTATTCATGGCCAGCATGGAAAGAGAAGGCAGGGCTCCGTACAGAGCCCCTCTTCCCTTTCCATGGCAGCCTGCAGAACCCTATGATCATATTACCACGAGCAAATTATTTTTCCCTTTCAAACCTATCCTACCTTCAAATAACTTTACCACATAGCCAGTCCAAATTCTTCGTCCCTCGCGGTCATGGCCAGTAGCCAGATTGTCTGCGTCATTACCTTATACCATGGCCCAGACAATCTCTCCATTGGCCCTGGCCACAGGCTGTACCTCAGTCCCAAAGGAATATCACTATTTTTTTAACCTACATTATGACGCTTGTCAAAAAATAAAACACGGGCACATTTGCAAAACCATGCTTTAATGTCCTTGACAATGCTCCTTACATGAGTTTGCTTGAAATCTGCCCATGTTTTATTTTTTCAAAAGTGTCAAAACGTATGTACATACAATAGTCATATAACTTAGCCCCCACTTGGCAAAATCCATTCAGTCTTTACACAAACATTGAAGGTTGGGTCTATAATCTTTCTCAAAACCTTTGTCCACATTTGTCAAACAGCAACAAGGTTACAAGCCATCTAACATTGTTGAGACCCCCTCTAATTTCACCCCCTCTTGATAAAATCCCACCAAACTTTTGAAAAATATGTATATCTAGATCCAAAATCGTTTTGCCAACTGTTGTGCAGATTCGTCAAACGGCACCACATTTATAAGCCTTTACAATATTTTAGGACTCCCCCAGCAAATTGACCCCTCTTGACAGAATCCCACAAAACCATTCAGAATTAGGTCTAGAATGAAATTCCAGAATTACATGCAGTTTCATTGAGTGGCGCCAAAGTTATAAGCCATCCAAAAATGGATTTTCACTAACCCTGTAATGCAGAATTGGGAACAAATGTCCTAGGACATCTGAAGTGTCCGGGAACACCACAGGACTGTCCCAGGACATCTGGAGTGTTTGCAGACTTTTGGGGATTAAAACCACCAATTTTGTGGCTCCTTATGGCCATATCACATCCCATCCTCATCGCCCCCACCTCCCCAGAGATTGTTTGTTGAGTTTGACAAGTGCAATGTTGCAGGACCGGCAAAAGTCTGCGATTCCAACATGGCGGGTGTTTCAGGAAAACAGATGCATCATTTTTCTCTATCCAAACAGCAGGCGCCCGATAAAAGCGGACTTCACGTCGCCCGATTGGCCAATAAGATGACAGTCAGGGAAATGGGTCAGCGTAGCAGAGCCAGATAGCACAAATGTGTTTGACTTGCGTTTAGCCTGTTTTAAAGAAAACTACTGGATGGCTTTACACCAAATTTACAAAAGCACGCTTTCGGGACCAAGCCGCCGCTCCTGCTGCAAATTTGGTGAAAATCTGTCCAGCGGTTTGGGCTGTAGGCGTGAGCAAAGATTTTTCCCATTATGTCTATGGGAAAAAAAAGAATTTTGGGACCCCCCATATAACTTTGCCGCCCCTTAATGAAACCTCAATAAACTTGGCAAAACAATTCGGGCCATATACTTTTCTTGCAGAGTTTGGTGAGGATACGTCAAAGGGGAGCGAAGTTATAAGCCGCCCAAAAAGTGCCTTCCTATGGGTTTAGCAACTTAACCAGAACTACTGGGGCGCTACCGCCGGCCCAGTAATATAAATATATATATAATTACTTGAATGACCAATTTGGCACACACCACTGACGATATATAGTACCAGCACGTGACCAATGTGGGGAGGGAGGTTTCATGGAGGGGTTGCCTTGCGCATGGAGGAGCTGCCATGCAAACTCTCCCACTTCCCAGTGCATGAGCAACTACACGGTTTCTATGGCGATTCTAGAGGAAGCAGGCTACACTACGATGAAAGACACAGGAGAACATACCCCATGAGGACAATTACATGAAAACATGGACAATGATAGAGCATTGCTCAAACGTAGATGACTTATCAACACATACTGAAAGGCCCACACAAAGGAAGTACAACACAAGAGGAGATGCAGTGCCTCACGGGTGCAGGAAGTGGGAGGACTGCCCGAATGTCGCAAGAGACACCAGCTACCCATATATGGACAACAGTTTGCAAGAGAAGAATAGGTGGAAGGCTGCAGGGATGCATAGTACAAGTGCTCCTGGCAGTTCCAGTGTAGATGGTGCAGCGAGAAAAGGATGAATACATCAATAAGCGGCAAGAAGTTCGAGCTGCTCACACAGGTAGAAAAGAAGGCAGGCCTCTGTCCAGAAATCCATAAAGAATAACACCATCATGTTGCCAGAATGAATATTAAGAGTGGAGAGAAAAGAGGCCGCAGGGGCATTACAAGGGTACATGGCACGAGAAGAGGAGACAATATCTGCAGACCAATGTTGGGCCTGAAGCACACATGCACGTGCCACCCAAATGAAAAAGAAAATGTACCATAATGCCAGCGAGCATACCAGCCTTCACGGTGCCCCAGAAAGACACAAGTGAATGTATGCCCCGAAAGGGACGCCCAGCGGAGGAAGAAAGTGGCGCTGATGCTGAGCATGGTGAAGAAGAAGAAATTACCTGGAACATAAACCAACCCAGAAAAAGCTGGAGCAATCTGAGGGGGGGTGACGAAGGTGTGAGAAAGCAAGAGACCCATCAATAGAGAGGGGCTTTGAGATTGTGGTCAAGGCTGGGTGGCTGGACCAGAGGAGGGACTACTGAGGGGGTCTCAAACCCCTCCAGCATATGCCCAAGATGATGGATGCCACCCAGTGAAGCAGTCCCACAGACCATACCCAGATGACATCACCAAAGTAATCATGAAAAGGTGACATGGCTGAACACACCCGCAGATACATTAACCAGGTGCAAAATAACACAAATGAACTGCTTGCTGACACCGAAAAAGCGATTATTAGCAAAATGGAAGCCACAGCTGCATTGACAATAATTGGGAAAGCTCAAAACATAGGGCTGAAGCCTGATACACTGACTTTTCTGAGATGCAAAACAGGCCTGGAAGCATGTCCAGTCCAGCCAACCACACTGGGCAAGAGGGCTCGGGTCAGCTGAAAAGATACAGCAAGGACAAAAGGTGAAAATGCCAGCAGAGAAAATCATTTTTTACGATCTCTCAACACGTGACCTGGAGCTTGGTATCAAAGCCCATTCTGGCAGATAAGGTTGTTTCCATCAAAATGAAGACAGAAGATGGAAAAAGAATGCAACACAACATGAAGATGGAGAATTGAGTGTCCTTGTTCAACGTCTAGGAAGTCAGAGGGGTAAAACAATAGTGGGAAGCAGACAGTGTTCTGAGCTCACCTTCCCCACCCATCATTTTTTCTCAGATGCTGGTAAATTCCCTAAAGTGACGAGGCTGGCAGTGACCTCAGGGGTGGTGCCATGTGGAGCTACCAGATCTAGCCAGACCAATCAAATTATCTGTCCCCTATAGACTGTAATTATGCCTATACTGTTCATCCAATCCCATTTTGCCTAAGAGCAAGGAATGCATCTTTTGGTTGTGAGGTCACAGGAGCTCAAAAACCCACTGCGTGCCTGTAATGAGCTGAGAGTGCATTTGGTGCTGTAGAATGTGTGTATCCCTGCTTTGACTAAATAAAGCAGCAATTTGTCACATTTCTGGACTCCTCCGTTTCTGGACATGAGGGGGATTTCCCTCAAGCCTATCTCTGTTTTCCTAACTACACTACACTTCATACTCACCACAGACAGCCCTACACCAACCCTCTAGCCGACTTTGCTCATGGCAGACCTTGTTGCTAGGTAACAGAGCAGGTAACCTCCACCTGGGGCTCCACCCAGGATACACATGCTAATACCCAGTCACCACAATCCCCACACAGGAAATGGGGTTTTCCCAGTCACCACAATCCCCACACAGGAAATGGGGTTTTCCTTTTATCAATCTTCCACAATTCAGGTTTTGAATTCTAGAATTGGCAGCAGTAGGAACAAGTTTGAGGGCTCAGCTCCAGCCACCTCCCTATGAATATTCTTGTTAATACATATACAGCACAGTAGCTGAGTCATTGGAAATGGGAGCATTTCCCTCTTTGGGAAGAACACAAAAGGGATGTGACAGAAACTGTGATGAATCGATGGAATTCGTCTCGACTCCCCTAACCCCCTGCCAAGGGAGGTGAGCCCTCTCTGCAACATCCACCCTAGGAGTTGAAGCAAGGTGGACATCACCACTGGGATAGACGCCCCCTTAAGGGACAAGGACTCATTTTCCTTTGAGGAACTCCCTGGAACAAGAACAATTATGGCATATATGGGACTGTCCAACCTATCAAATAATGTTAAGCACCAAGACTGGGCTGAAGAAGAAGCGAACATGCTATTCTCCGGAAGAAAGAGAGACTGTCTCTTTAAACAAAATGAACCATTTCACTGTGACGAGAGGATTAAAAGACAAACACTTGTCAGGTAGACACAAAGAAGAGGGACAAGGAAAGATGACTTTTGTCGAAGCAGGAGAGGTCCCCTGAGAACATGAGCCTGGGAGGAGCTGGAGCTTCAGCAGGGCAGAGAGCCCGCAAAATCTAAAGTTGCTGGGAAGCAGCACACTGAATGCTAAGAGATCAGCATAAGAGAGCCGGAGAGAAGCCGAGCCAAGTGGGTCTTTAGAGTTGGTGGTGGCACAACCCCAAAAGAATTGTGGTGGCCTGTCTGCCCACATAACAGTGCTGACACTGCCATAGGAAAGCCGCAGCAAGGCTCCCCTTTGAAATACAGAGAAGTTGAGAGGAAGAGCGAAGGCCGCCTAACAAGGACACAGAGGAGAATGGCTCGACAGTGCGGTGGAGGAACAAACAGAGGCAAGTCCTGTGAAAACCCCAGAAACGTTCCCTGATAATAAGGAAGGTAATGGGGGACATGGTTGACACAGGAAGCCAACCAACGATCATTATATAGCAGTACAAATGAGAGGTACATGAAAGTTAACTTGATAAATCTGAACTGTGAAAACGTGAGCTACAGAATAATAACATTACCTGGAAGGAAGGTGAGTGAAAGTGAAATATCTATTAAGAATGATCTTGATGAAAGCGAGACGAGATTAGAACCAACATGAACAAATCTGAATACTTGCAATGAGAGAAAGCGAATAATAGAGATAACCAAGAGTGACCAATAAAGCATGCACATCTCTAACCTGGGAGGAGGGGATATCAAATCCTTTGTCAAAAGCAGAAGAGTGGGAGATGAGAAAGAAAGAAAGAGCACAAGGGATGGAAGGCCTTTGTAATCCTACAATGTCTGATACATGCCTCATGTAACTAAATTCGTCACCTGTAACAGCGCCTCGGTGCCCAAGGGCTGTTTGCACACTTTATAAATTAAATAATAACGCCAACGTTGCCTTTGTGATACATCAATCTGAGTCAAGGAGAGGCACTCCTAAAGAGGAAAGTAAATATACCCATCTGAGGAAACAGTTACACAAACTGATGAGAAGAGTCACCAAAGGCTATCGAAAAATCATATATTTAGAAGTTATTTGAAAATAAGAAAACAATTGCTGTCATTCTCCTGCCCTTATTTTGGATTCTATAAGTGATATGGTCAGATACTATCCGTTTTTTAACAGTGGACTTATTCTTTTTAGACATTCACAGACGACTGACAAGCACCTTAAAGGTTAGTAAATTGAAAAGGGGAAAGCTATGATTTATTCTTATTTATTTAATAAAGACTGTGTAAAATGTCCGCCAAGCATCTGCGTCCTTCTGACCCTCCAGAACACCCAGGCTGGTGAGGCAAAACGTTTTAAAAGTGCCAGGGAGAAGACAGACAGAGATGGCAATCGTCTCTTTCTCAGCGCAAAGGCAGAGCGGCGATCAACAAGAATTACCTGATGGAAATATATAATGACACTGTGATGGTAAAACAAAGCACAATCTAGCTGAATACAACGTAGAGAGCACCTGGAGGGGAGGCGTTCTAGCTTGGATGACAGAGTGGCAGTATAGGAGAAAAACAAGTATCTGCTCTTACTATCCAACTAGAAGCAGCAAATCGGAAAAAATGCCCAGAAGAACTATTCAAGGAGGTGCAACAAATGAATAACTGGTCTTTCCCGAGAACGCAAAGAGGGGGAGACAGAGTCAGATTTTGCAAAAGACACTGGCAAGATTAAATGGTCCTTTCACCAGGGAAAACCCAGGAAATTGTGCGAGCACACTGATGCATAAACACTGTCCTAGTATACAGCAAGGGAGTAATGTTTTTAGATTCCTGCTTAAAAAATGATCATTGAGAGTTCATGTGAACTTCAAACATGATGTGGAATGACAACAGTAAAATACTGCTTTAAAAGGCTATTAAAAAGATGTTGTGGAGTAGTGAAGGCAATTTAATTAGGTGAACTAAAGAGCTAGAATAAAAAATATCCCCTACTACATGGTTTACCCAGCCATCTTTAAGTTGGTCGATGGTAAAACATGTATTCATGAAGAATGAAAATGTGCTGCCGTTTCTAGAGATGTGACTTACCTCTTGTTCCTGCTAGGGAGGGGTGGTGGGAGAGTATAGAGGAAAGTGCTTTGGTAGCTCATGCCACATTCATCTATTTATGTTAACTACAGATTAATTTGTAGGGGTAAAATGGCACAAGGAGTCATTAAAATTGAAACGCATCCAGAAACGGGAACACATGGCAAGAAGGCAAGCTGCTTTCATCGTTCCATGAGTGGGCCAGGAGTAGGGTGGCCGACAAATCGCTGCAGCAAACAGAGGCACTAACACTGAACGGGGAATCCCTTGAATGCAGACCCACCATCTGTTGCATCAGAAAATCTATAATATAAAGCGGGAGGCTCCAATGTTTGGCAGTCAATGCCTGCATGACGCCCCCTCCCCCCTCGCACCCAGCTGAATCCATGACTCTAAGGCTCTTGCTGGGGTTGGTCGGTGCCCAGTGGCCCAAGAAAATCGAAATTTGGGGGATACCAATGATATGAGCCAGTCTGCACTGCCTATATATTATTTATGACCCTAAGCTGATTAGGCATACTCATGTCCCTTCCCTGAAAATGGAGCTAGAACCTCCATCTGCATGCCAGGATTAGCTCATAAGATAAAGTCACAACACTGGGGGAGTAGGCTTGGAGACGAATTACTGAGTGGATGGACGTGTGTAGCGGGTTTAATCCTCATGCTTATTGATGTAGGGGAGTGGGCGGAAATGTTCATTGCGTTAGGTGCGGTGGGGGTTTGGTTTGTTCGTAAAGAAATACTTATAGCAGCTGAAATGCGTGGAAGGATTTGTTTTAGGTTTACAACAATAACCTATGGAGTGAGTGATTGGAGGCATGTGCATTGTTCCCTAGTTCGAGAATACCATGGAGAATGAGAGTGGTAAGATTTTCTTTTCATTATTTATTTTCTCTCTTTACTTTCTTTCTTTACTTACTAGAACATGAATATATAAATATGGGGGAGTTGGTTTCGACCACCAAGCAAAATGGCTATGTAAACTTTCTTCATCATGAGTGCTTTTTCTCCATTCATTCCTTTGTTATAGATTGTATCACCTTAACGCTAATCTAGTCCATCACAGACTTAATGAATGGTTGCTTACATTGGAATATTCTCCTTTAGTATGTTGGGGAAATCCGCACAGTGCTGCCTTCACTGCTCACACTATAAGTAAGGCGAGTTGCTAGATTACCGAGCAAGCAAACCCCACCATTCTAATCCTAGATGGGGGCTAACTTAAATGGTCTCTCATTCAATGTCAGGGGCATTTGTAGCCCAATGAAAAGAAAAACTAACCTAAAATGCATTAAAAAGAAGGTGCAGATGTATTCTTACGTTAGACCCACCTTCATGAGGAAAGTAAGGATATATATATTTTTTTGTGTTTAATTGTATTACAATTTTTACAAAAACGGTCTCTTGCTTGCGTGTTTAGAAGGAAAAAGAAAAGTTTCCTCTAGCTTGCTTGTATCCTCCAATACACTTCTCGTATGTGCTTTTTTATCTTTAAAATCCTCAGTTTTCTATTCGTTCCCAGTTGACTTTTCTTCCAGTAAGGATATTTAAAAATAAAACAAAGTATCAAGTTGATTTACAACACAATCAAGGGGGTGGCAACTGAGAGGACTATAGTGCTTTTCAGCAAGATATATAAAGGGCTGTTCACTTTAACAGAACACTAAATAATGCCAGACGGTGCCACTCGGAGCACTTCTAGGAAAGAAACGTTATACCTAGTAGAAACGAAGAACTTGACTGATCCATGGCGGTGTCTAAACCCATTGGCTATACACTGGTCCTTCACACACCTGCTCACTAACACATTTGTTCTTGCACTTGATTAATTGATGTTTCAGACCATGCAGATGTATCACGTATCTTACATTGTATAACTCGGATTAAGAGAACAACATATGGCAAGTGCACCTCCAAGGTGGTATTTGGATGACTTACCCATCATTGTTTCACACCAGGAAGGATCATCAATAAGTATGAAGATATGATATGATAAGGCATGTTATAAATGGCATATCATAGCTCCATACTAATTTCAACATTTAAAAGCTTTTGGTGAATTATCCAATTTTAAGGGAACAACATCTAAAACAGAAATGATCCCAAGGTCCTAGAATTGCTGCCATGGTTTTTCTACTGGTTAGCAGTTCTTCTTGGTCCAAAAACTATTTTAAATACTTTGGAAACACTATAACCAAGGATGCCACACCGTCCAGAAAATATTGTTCGAGGGATTGGGTCCTCCGACGTATTCCATATCTATGATAGATAATGTCCACAGCCGTGCTGCTTCGGAAAAGTTTCGGCGTCCTGCGTCGATGACGTCGATGCGCCGTCCCCGAGGACCTCCTCCGACGGCCAACGTCACCCGATGTGATAAGTAGGATGCACGACGCCCGTAGCCTCAGTTCTGTTTTTTCCACGAACGTGTTCGCTTCGTGAATCTTGGTACGCCTCGACTCTTTGGAGTTTGTTATATTCTTGTCGGTTCTTTGAACCTGTTTGGTTTTTGTGAAAACCTGTTCATGACAATGTCTACCTCGTCTTCAACCCCGCGCCCGGGCTTCAAGAAATGCAGGGACTGTGGGTGACGGATGTCGGTAACGGACTCGCACGACGCCTGCCTCTGGTGCCTCGGGGAGGCCCACGACACGGACGACTGTGTCGACTGCCAGTCGCTCACGGCCAAGGACTTGCAGGAGCGCAAGAAGAAGTTGTCAGTAGGTAGGGTGTCTAAGCCCAGGAAGTCGAGGTCTGCGGGGCTTTCGACGGATGATTCGAGAGGCGACTCTCCGCGTCATCGTCAGAGGTCCAGTGGGTCTCCTTCCAGGAGTCGGTCTCGCCACTCCTTTGCCTATTCGAGGGATTCCCGGAAGCACCGGCATCGGTCGCCTGCCCCGTCCTCGTCCTCTTCTGTCGCTTATCCCACCATGCAAGCGACACCGGAGGAATGGGCTTCCTTCGGGAAGAAGATGTTGGCGATTCTTGGATCGCAGGGCACCGGTCCGCCCGTGCCTCGGAGTGGGGTCGGTCGTGATCGGTCGAGAGACACCGCTCGCATGCCTTCGGGCTTGGGCGGTCGGCACGGTTCGCGGGAGAGGTCCCGCTCGGACAAGGGTAACCGTTCTCGCCATTCCCGTTCCAGGTCCCGGTCCTCGACGCGAGACCCTGGGCCGTCTTCGAGGAAGACGTTGATGCCTGTGGCGCCAAGGTCGTCGATGACCTCTCTCGAGGCTCCGCTTTCGAGGGGGACGTCGACGCTGTCGGCCCCTAGGTCGTCGAAGGACACGCTCGGAGCCCTGGCTTTGAGGCCTGTGTCGACGCCGCCGGTGCTGGCAGCGCTGCAGCTGACGTCGACGCCGATTCTCTCGATGCCGGCGCGGCCCGTTCGGTGCCCTCAACGCCTTTCGAGGCAGTGGTGTCGGAGAGGCCCCGTGGCACGGGGGTAGCCCCTAGAAAGGCTCTGGCTAAGGTCAGGCATAGCTTTGGTCCCCAGGTGTCTTCCTCTCACCGCCTGGAGTACATTTCAGAGGGCGATGAGGGCTCTGATGAGGGCTTGGTTCCGGTTACAGTGCCTGATGAGCTTCTCTCGGGCCATAGCCAATTTGATGACCTGAGGCAGTCACTGAATGATGCCAGTGGACTGGACACCTCTCCGGAGGTGCAGTTTTGTAGGCCGGAGCCTGGCACTCATGCTGATTCTTCGTACCGGCGCCTTATGTCTCGGGTCACCGAGTACTTGGGATGGTTGGCTCCCCCAGGGGAGTTTGTTCAGGATGATCTCACGGACATCCTTGATCTTGGTCCCCCCACTGACCAGGTACTGCAGTTTCATATGGCTCTGCAGAGAAGGGTGGCGGCGGCTTGGACTGCTCCGGAGAGACTCCCGGCACTGGGCATGTCTTTGTCGCGAAAATACCATCCAGCCAGTAGCGACCCATGCTACTTGTCCAGGCACCCCACTCCGGAGAGTTTGGTGGTGCAGGCGGCTATGGCCCCGGCAAAGCAGGCGTCGTATCCTACCATCCCTCCGGATAGGGATGACAAACGTTTTGATGGCTGGGCGAAGAAAGTTTTTTCTTCAGGGGGTATGGCGCTTCAGGCGGCCAACTCCATATGTGCCTTGTCTCGTTTCACACACACTCTGTGGAACTGTGTTGCATTAGCGGCTGAACATATTCCTGAAGGGGACGAACGGGATGGTTTCCTGGCTATGGTTCAGGATGGCAAGGATGCCATCTGTGAGGCCGTTCAGTCGGGTTTGGACATGGCAGATTGTGTCAGCCGGTCCATGGCGACGAGCACCGTAATACGCAGGTTTGCGTGGTTGCGGACGTCGGGGTTCGCTCCTGATGTGCAGTCCCGGCTCCTCAACAAGCCCTTTGACAGTGAACATCTTTTTGGCAGAGAGGCTGACGAGAGCCTTGAGAGGTTGCAGGCCTCCAAAGCTGCAGCAAAGTCGTTGGGCGCTGCAGTTCGAGAACCTCCGCCTTTTCGTCCTAGGGGACAACAATGGAGGGGTGGTTCCTTTTGCTATTACTCGTCCTTCAGTAAAGCGAGAGGTGCTGTCAGTCAAAGAGGCCACCGTAAGAGTGCCAGAGGTGGAAAACAGGGCACTCGAGGTGCCAAGGCCGCTCGGGCAGTTGCCTCGTTGCCCTCAGGCAACGCCAAGGCCGCTACCACTCAGTCATGAGGCCAGGCCCCATGGTTCGCCGGTTGGGGGAAGGCTGGCGCAGCATCTTGTAGAGTGGCATGCCATTACTTCAGATGTGTGGGTTCTGGAGATCAGAACCCACGGCTACTGTCTTCCCTTTCGGCAGAGGCCTCACGACAATCCACGTGGGAACCTCTCTTTGAAGAGTCCGGATCCGTTCCTTGCGCAGGAAATTCAAGCCCTGCTGGAGAAAGGCGCCATAGAACTGGTTCCTGTAGCAGAGAGGAACAAGGGATGGTATTCCCCTTATTTTTGGATTTCGAAGAAAGACGGGGGATTGAGACCCATCATGGACTTGCGCGGTTTGAACAAACTCCTCAGGAAGGACAAGTTCAAGATGGTTACTCTCTCTCAAGTACTCCAGGCCCTTCAACTGCAGGACTGGTTGGTTTCTCTCGACCTCAAGGACGCTTACTTCCATGTGCCGATCCATCCCAAGCACAAGAAGTACCTGAGGTTCGCGGTTGGCGACTCGCACTTTCAGTTTCGGGTCCTGCCGTTCGGATTGACCTCAGCCCCAGGGGTTTTCACCAAGCTCATGGTGGTGGTGGCAGCGCATCTCAGGAAAAGGGGAATTCACGTCTACCCCTACCTGGACGATTGGTTGATCAGGGGGAGCTCTCCCGAGCAAATCCTGGATCATCTGTCCGCACCTGCCACTCCCTTCACAGGCTGGGCTTCTCCCTCAATTTAAAGAAGTTGACGCCAACACAGCGGCTCCAGTACATCGGAGAAGTGCTCGACACATGCCTGGGGCTGTGTTTTCCTCCCCAGGTGAGGCTCTTCACATTCAGCAGATGGTGCACAAGTTTCAACTTACCCAGACGCTCCCGGCTATCGAGTTCTTGAGGTTGCTCGTCCTCTTGGCATTCTGCCTTCTTCTGGTGCCAGAAGCTCATCTGCGGATGAGAGCTTTGCAGTGGGCACTCAAGATGCAGTGGTCGCAATCTTCCGGCAGGATGTCAGACCCTGTGCAGGTGCCGCCCTCGGTCGCCCAGGACCTTCTGTGGTGGGCCGTCGAAGGAAATCTGATGAAGGGGGCCCCGTTTTGGCTTCCCTGGCCGGAGGTGACGATCGTGACGGACGCATCCCTCACGGGATGGGGAGCTCATGCCAACGAGTTGACAGTCAGCGGTCGTTGGTTTCCGTTGGAGTCCAGACTCCATATCAATCTGTTGGAGTGGAGGGCCGTCAGGCTAGCCCTGAAGGCTTTTCTGCCGACTGTGTGAGGAAAGAGTGTCCTGATCCTAACGGACAACACGGTGGCCATGCACCACCTCAACAAAAAGGGGCGGGGGGGCAGGGTCACTTCCTCTGTGCAGGGAGGCAATGCAGCTCGAGTTCTGGGCCATCCAGCAGGAAGTTTCGATCTCAACTGTTCATCTGGCCGGGGACGACAACGAGACGGCGGACGCTCTGAGCAGGCAGAGCATGATCACTCATGAGTGGGAGCTGGCTCAGGAGATTCTCCTGGAGATCTTCGCCCTTTGGGAGACCCCTCAAGTGGATCTCTTCGCCTCCAGTGTCAACCGGAAGTGCGAAAGGTTTTGCTTGTGGGAATTTCCTCCAAAAGGAGCCTTAGGAGACGTGTTCGTGGTGGAGTGGTCGTTCTCACTGCTGTACGTGTTTCCTCCAGTCCCCGTCATCCCGCAAGTACTGCAGAGGTTACGGAGGTTCGGTTCCCAGATGATCCTCATTTCTCCGGCGTGGGCTCGGAGGACGTGGTACCCGGACCTTCTCGACTTGTCCATCTGCCCTCCGCGTCGTCTTCTCTACCGAGACGATCTGCTCTCACGGGAGGGGGGTCAGGTTCTCCATCCAGAGGTCAGATCCCTCAACCTTCACGCTTGGCTTCTGAAAGGTTGAGGTATAAGGATTGGGACCTCCCTGAAGACGTGTTGGAGGTGTTGCTCTCGGCCAGGCGTCCGGCAACAAAGTCTCTGTACCGTTGCCATTGGCGTAAGGTCTGCGACTGGTGCAGAGTTAAGAATGTGGATCCTTTTGATTGTGACATTCCCATGGTTCTGTCTTTTTTGCTTTCCTTGGCCCACAGGGGCTTGCAAGTGGGTACCATTAAATGTTACCTGGCGGCGCTGTCTATATTTAAGCGCTCGTCTGAAGAATGTTCCTATTTTAAGATTCCTTTAATTTCTCAGTTTTTGAAAGGGCTCACTAATGTGTTCCCTACGTCACCTTTTCTGGTGCCCGGTTGGGATTTGAACCTTGTTCTTAAGTTTCTTATGGGTGCTCCGTTTGAGCCTTTGCATTCTTGCCCTTTGAGACTGTTAACTCTTAAAACTGTGTTTTTGGTTGCGGTTACTTCCGCTCGCAGAGTGAGTTACAGGCACTTTCAGTTAAGCCACCCTTCACTGTGTTTCATAAGGACAGGGTTGTCCTTCGAGTTCGTCCTTCCTTTCTTCCGAAGGTGGTTTCGGAATTTCATTTGAGCCAGAAGGTGGTTCTTCCGGCATTCTATCCTCCTCCACATCCTGGTAAGGAAGAGGAGAGGCTCCATAGGCTTGATCCTAGGAGAGCGTTGAGCTTTTATATTTTGCGCATGTCCCTGGTCAGAGTGGACAATCAACTTTTTTCATTGGTTACGCTCAAAAGCGTTTGGGACAAGCTGTGACGAAACAGACTTTGTCTCGTTGGATTATTTTAGCTATCTCCGAGTGTTACCGCTTGGCGGGTAAGGACCCTCCGGCTGGCTTGCGGGCCCATTCTACCAGGGGGAGTGGCTGCGTCTACTGCCCTGCAGAGGGGTGTTCCTATTTGTCACATCTGTGATGCAGCCACCTGAGCTTCGGTACATACTTTTGTATGTCACTACTCCCTCGATTCCATCCGAGGGCAGGATCTGGCCTTTGGCAAGGCAGTCCTTTATTCCGCAATTTGATTGGGCATGCAAAATGTGTGTTCTAAATTCTTTTCCCACCTCCTTGCTTGGTACTGCTTTGGGCGTCTGTCATAGATATGGAATACGTCGGAGGACCCAATCCCCTCGAAGAACAAGTTACTCTCTTACCTGGTAACGTTCTTTCGATGGGATGGTCCGACGACGTATTCCATATCGCTCCCTCCCTACCTTCCCCGCTGCAGAATTTCTTATGCGATTGCAGCTTGCGTTCCGCAAGGCCTTGTGTGTCTGACTGGCAGAAAACTGGTGTCACAAGTTCTGGGGAAAAAACTACAACTGAGGCTACGGCCGTCGCAGGAGGTCCTCGGGGACGGCGCATCGACGTCATTAACGCAGGACGCAGATGCCGAAAATTTTCCGAGGCAGCACAGCTGTGGACATTATCTGTCATAGATATTGAATACGTTGTCGAAACATCCCATCGAAAGAACGTTACCAGGTAAGAGAGTAACTTGTTCTACTTGTAAAACTGAAGGGGGGGCTCCACAGACAAAGTGGCTGGGCCAGCTCATTTTATGGAGTAAAAATAGGTGCAATAAAGATGCCTCTGCAGCTCAAGTTGCTATACCTTTTTAAGATGATCCTGCTTCCACTCCGCACAAAAGTCTTGATAGAAATAAGTAAGGTTAAGGATGGTTCCATGCATTGTGAGGGTGTGGGGCAGCGTATTAAGCGCCCGATTCACAGAAGCATTTTAGAATGGCACAATCCCTTTGGAAAACGCGCAATGAATCAGGCCCTAAGTGTTTTGCTGTGCCATGTGCAATTGCCTCAAAGAAACATCATGAGGAATATTCATTACATGCATAACTAGATTAGTGACAAAACAACACAAATGCCAAACGGGGCCAACATTGAAAAGGTGTCAGTCGAACCAGACCCTCTTCATTGTCTTTGTACAATGGCCAAGTTGCTGCACCACTCTCGATCTGCCATGTACCTCAAAACCGAAGCATGGGAACACAGGCAGAAATGAAAAATACCTGCTGTCTAAAGAATCTCTATGTAGGAACTCTGCCATCTTGCTTAACAACCGAATATTAAATTTGAGATCGTGACGAAATGTGGGAATCTGGAAGATCAAGCACGCCCCTAGATGAAGGTGCTCTCATGGATTTGGTGAAGTGCAAACACAAGCTAAGCCATTCAGAGCACTCAAGGTACTGACACCTCTCAATACTCTTTGCCACCCTATACTCAACCTTGAACGCTTACATGCATGATATATCCAGACTCTTCCAGCTGTTCACATGAACTATGTACCAGTTGCTGTCCCTGTATGTCACTTTTCAGTGTAATTAGGGGAACAAGAAAAAGAGGTGGGAACCTAAGTGAGCCTAGACCTCAGAAATATCAACCAAAGAATTACACACTTTCTATTGGACACCCTGGAAAATGTGGAAGGTCAACATTTGATGCCTAGTCGATGACCAGTGCCTAAGGGTTGCTGGCAGGTATCATTAGATAAAGAAGCCAAACCACAAACTACCATCTTGATTCCCGAAGGTTTTTTTTCTCCAATTTACAGTACTACCTTTTGGCCTACACAAGGCTCCTGCCACTTTCCTGTTCTTTTAGAAAGTGAATAGTATATGATATGATATGGCATTTATAACGTGCCTGTACACAAGTGTTGTTAGGTGTGAAACACATGCTCTCGGAATGTGGGAATTTCAAACCCTTCTGAAAGGAAGTACTGGAGTAATCAAACAAGTGCATCTGTCCTAAAAACCACAGTACTTTGCACCCTGGGCAATTACCAACTGCACCCCATGTTTTCTGGCTTGGCAGAAGGTGCTGCCTGATTCCTTATGGACCGAGTGAGCTGCTGGAGTCTCTTCACCCTTTCCTTCCTGCAGGAGGAGGTAGGGCCGTAAAAACACAGAGCATGCAGTGCATGCAGTGTTTTTCAGTGTTTTGGCTAGACAGAAAGGTATCCGGTAATAAAATTGCGGTAAAAATGTCGCCGGTTTGACCCGGTAAAGGTGTACCCCATTATACCATTTAAGGGGAGAAGGGGTTGCGGGGGTTTCCCCCGCTCCCCTTAAATGGTATTATGGGTCCGGGGGTTGCGGGTGTGTCCCCCGCACCATTTACATGATTGTAGCAGCAAAACCACTGCATTTTTTCTGCAATATTTTTTATACACAGCCATTTTTGCCGTGATTTTAAGACAGGGAACCGACAGAAAGTGCTGTCTGATTCATCACGGACCGAGTGAGCTGCTGGAGTCTCTTCACACTTTCCTTGCTGCAAAGGGAGGTGGGACCTTAAAACACACACCAGTGTGGAGCGTGCAGTGTGCTCAGTGTGTTGTTTCAGTGTTACAGCTTCGGCAGTAGGTCTTGGTGTTGAGGCAAAAATACTTGGAGAGGGACGAACAATTGCTGAAGTGCGTGATTGCTCTTGTCTGTTTATGTGCTCACTGTGCATGTGCGAACTGCGCAGAAGCAGGTCTAAGAGAGCTGTAATGAGTGTGGAAACATCAGAATCTATGCAACGTGGCATAAACATGCCTATATCCTGATCACCATGTGAGGGTGGTTCATCAGGGGATCTTTGTTAAGGAACTTCTACTGTCGTGGCCAGTGTTAGCGGTGTCCCACCACTCCCTGAACACAAGACACTCAGACTCCGTGTTGGTCGTGCTGGCTCCCAGGTGGCTCTGAGGCCACCGGAATGCCCTGTTTATTTATACCTGCACGCGACGGAGTGGACGTCACTCTGTCGTGTGCGCACCCTTAAAGGGCCAGCGCCACACTCCTCCTTTTTCATAACAACAAAACTGAAAAGAGAGGATCTAAACTAGCAAACATCAACAGCACACAAATGGCAAAACCCAACTGCACCCGTTTATTGGTGCCCACCCTGGATCCCCAGATGGCACCCCACATAAACTGTATGAGAGTCTCTATCACACAGCGATGCCACTTAGTCCATCACATAGTCTGTAAGACGGGCAAGTCTTCCTCGCCCTGTCCTCAGGCGGTACCTCCTGCCTGTATCTCTGGCCGGTGTTCCTTCGCCTGGCCCATCCCGGGTCCGAGACTCCACCTGGACGGGATGACCACCTCCTTCATCCAGTGCTTCCTCTGGGTCCATTTCCCCCATAGTCTCTGCCCTTGGTTCACCCAGCCTCTTAAAGAAGCTGGCGTTTCTGGTGACAGACGCTGTTCCATCGGATGCGGTTACCATAGATCCTTTGACCGCCAACATGTCAAGCGGAGCCGGTTCATAGGTGAGAGACAACTTGCCCTGCGGGTGCCGATTCCTCACTAGCACCTCATCTCCCGGGGCAAGCCTTGGTGGTCTTAGACCTCTCCTGTTGTTTTCCATTTCTATCCGTGCCCTTCTCTCTTCCTCCACCTGATCATTGTTGATGACGGCCAGCTCTCACTCCCCCACCTCCGATTATGTCCCTCGGGCACCGCTGGAATAGTGCCTCCGCTGGCGCCACTCCTGTGGATGAGTGCGGGGTGGCCCTGTACCCTCGTAGGAACACGTATAGTGCCCTTTGTAAGCACTCGCCCTTTTCTTGAGCGATCCTGAACACCTTGTTCAGCATGCGCATCATGCGCTCCGCCTCACCATTCGCAAGAGGCAACAGCGGAGTGACCTTTCCGTGGTGGATGCCATAGTCCTTCATGAGGTCACCGAAGCATTCCCCTTTGAATGGAGCCCCATTGTCGGAGCATAAGACTTTAGGCAGTCCATGGGTGGCAAAAATCTTCTCCAGTGCTACCACCACTCTATCGAACGCTACCGACTCCACAAATTCTACCTACGGGTATCGGGACCATTCGTTCACCACCACCAAGAAGTGGGTGCCTCTGGTTGTGGAGCCAAAGTCTGCGTGGACAACTTCCCACGGCCTCGTCCCTCTGGGCATCGTCTCGATCGATGGCTCCCGTTGTGCTGGGGAGGCTGCCTGGCACCACACACAGGAGGCCACAAACTCCTCCACTCTCCTTTCTAGTTCAGGGAACCAAACTTTCTGCCGGAGGCGAGCCATGGTTTTGGGGGCTCCTTGGTGCCCCTGGTGCGCCAGAGCGATGATCTGCTGAATCTCGGCCTGAGGAACCACAATCCTGTCACCTCTCAGCAGTAGCCCAGAGTTCGAGAATGTTAGTTCTTCACGAATCCTTCAGAGCTGTTCCAGAGCCACTTTTGCCTCATTTGTTCTCCGGACCAGGGATTCCAACACCGTTTTACAGGCTCCCTGTTCCATTGCCAACTTCAGAATCCCAAAACACTCATCAGTCTGTGATGCCTGTTCTAGTTCTTCCACCTGCACCGAGTGAGGGGTGGCCGTCTCGATCACCAGCCGTACATACTCATCCACCTCCTCCGCGCACGTGGACGGCTGGGTGCCCCCTCTCGGGTGTCTGGAGAGGTAGTTAGCAGCGTTATTGCTCCCCGGCGATAGACCAGCGACACCCCATATTCCAGGAGTGCCAGCATCCAACGCTCTATCCTCACCGGTGGTTTGGACGAGGAGCCAGCCATTATGGGAAGTAGAGGCTTGTGGTACTTAATCACTGTGACTGGTCTTCCCAGGATGTATAGGTGAAAGTGTCTACAGCCCCACAGCACGGCCAGTGCCTCCCGCTCAATTTGTGAATATCGCTGCTCGGTCTCAGAGAGTGCCTTGCTGTTGTAGGGCATCGGGCGGACCTCCAGGTCATTCCCCACTTGTGTGAGGACCACCCCCAGGCCATAGGGGCTGACATCCACAATGATCTCAGTCTGCAGGGCCGGGTCGAAGAACACCATGATATCTTCAGCAGCAAGGGCGCCCTTGATGTCATCGAAGGCCGCCTGTTCGAGTGGCCCCCACTGCCAGGTGGTGTCCTTCTTCGTAAGTGCCTGCAGCGGTTCCGAGCGGGACGCAAGGCTCCGGATAAAACGGCCACAATACGTGACCATACCCAGAAAGCTCTTCACCTCTGCAACATTCTCCGGTGGCCTTGCCTCCTTTATGTCCCTCACCTTGTGCGGATCAGGGGACACAACATCCGCCTTAAAGACAAAGCAGAAAAACTCAATTGTGGTCTTGAGAAATTTGCACTTGTTCCTGTGCAAAGTGAGTCCCAGGGAGCACATGAGCTCACATGCCTTTGCCAGACGTGCCAGGTGTTCAGCTTCCAACCTTGCAAACACCAGGATATCATTTATGATGTTAAGAACTCCTTCCAGGTCCACAAGGGCCCCTCTGATGATGTTTTGGAACACCTCTGCCGCAGAGGAGACCCCAAAACAGAGTCTTTTATATCTGTACAGACGCCGGTGCGTAGTGAAGGTTGTGATGTAGCGGGATTCTGGATGCAGGACCACCTGATGGTACCCAGCCCTGAGGTCCAGCTTGGAAAAGAACCTCGCCCCCTGCAGTTCCGTTATGATGTCGTCAATGGTGGGGGTTAAATGCTGCTCCCGCTTTATTGCCTTGTTGGGGAGGCGCATGTCCACGCAGATTCGCACTGCATCGGGTTGCTTGGGCTTGCAGGCAATCACAATGGGAGATACCCACGGGGTGGGGCCCTCCACCTTTCCGATGATGTCCAGCCCAACAAGGTTATCCAGATCCTGATCGACCAGGTCTCCCAGGTGGAAGGGCACTCGTTGATGCTTGAGTGCCACCGGTTGAATGGACTCATCTATATGCAGCCGGACAGGTTCCCCAGCCATCTGTCCTATGCCCTCAAACAGAGGAGAGTGCTTCCTCAGTAGCACCTGTATGTCGTCTAGGTGCACTGAGTATGCAAATGTCACAAGGCCAAGGGCCTCTGCCGCTGCACAGCACAGCAGAGTGTTATTGCTCACCGGTGTGACGTAGAACCTGGCCCGGACTGAGGTATCACCATATTTCATGCTTGCCACAACCGCACCGTCCAGCGGGATCAGCTGTTCGCCCCCGAATGTAAAGATCTGCGCTTTCCGTGCAGCCAGGACCGGTGGGGATTGCATAGTGTCATAGTGTTCCCTGGCCATCACATTGACTGATGCACCAGTTTCCACCAGCATCGGTATGGAATCCCCATTCACCAGGACGTTGCACCTGGGTTGCTGCTTGGAGTTGGATTTCAGGACGCCCACACTGGACACGAAGAACACATTTTCTTCTTCTTCTTCTCCTTCCTCGTCACCCCCTGGAGAAGCACCATCGTCCCATTGGTCCACTTGGGCACATTCGATGATCGCTGTGGGAGGAAGAGCCACACGACTTTCCCATGGCCGGGCATTGCACTGAATGTGGGAGGTCGTACCTGCATTTCAGGCATGAGCTGTTCACTGCTTGTCCTCTAGGCCCTTGGCTGCCCGCTGGGCGTCTAGACCCTCGGCCTCTGCCGAAAGCACAGATGTCTTCAGTTTTGCTGCGGCGCACTCCAGCCTCAATTCTGGTTGCCCGCAACTCAGAGACCTCATGGCACCTCCCCAGTTCTAGGATGCGGGGAAGGTTGATGCCTGGCTCTCGTAGGATCTGACAGGGCAATTTGCCAGACACACACCCTTGGATGAGTGATTTCTTATCGTGTCTGGGTCATTCCATGCGCATGGTATGGCCAGTCTGCGCAGCCTCTCATAGAACACATCTAGAGTCTCATCGTCCTTTTGGCATGCTGCACCTATCAAGAAACGTTCATAATCTGCATTTGCCATGGGCAAAAAATTATTGTGGAGCGCATCCTTGGCCGCCGTATATGACCCATCCGCTGGTTGCAGGGACAGAAATATCTCATGTACCGCAGGGCCTGCACAATACAGAAGGCTGGCCAACTTACTGTCGTCACTAGTCTACATGGTGGCCCTGAAGTATATCTCTAACCTGTCCATCCACATTTTCCACCTTGGCCCCAGACTTGATAGGGTGCCCGAGACATCAAACTCAGGCATTGGCTGCAGGACGACAGGTGGTTTGGGTAGAGGTCTTGGCGGCAGAATAGGTGGCTGTTGTTGGGCCACTACAGGAGCGGCCTGCTGTTGACCAGCGGCCGCAGCTTGTCCTTGGCTCATGGTGGCAAGCGCACAGGCACCCCACAGATGTAAGAGAAATGGGGCCGCAACTCACCACCACGACTGTAGGTAGTCCTCTGCAGTAGACGGGCCCTGGATTTGCCCACTGGCAACCCCACAGACACAATGTTCCTCCAGTACAGCAGAGCAGATGCAGTTCCACGACATCGCAGATCAGATGCCAAGCAATGTAGAGGTCCCAAAAATTGAGCAGGGTGGGCCGAGGGTGTGTACACACAGCAGGCCTTCCTTGGTTCCACACCCAATCACTCAATGAAAAACAGAGAAACTGTGAAGAAATCACTTCCAAAAAGCAGGTGCTGCTTCTAGCAGCTATCCGCCACAAAATTGTCCAATAATTGAGCCTGGATGGCTCACCAACGCTTCGTAGGAAGCCTGTGACCTCCCAGGGCCTATTGTACAAAATGGCCACCAACCTCGTGGATTAATCCCCTCTCCGCAGCATATTTCGTAAGGTACTCCTCACACACGATCATCCGCGCACCTTCGAAAATCACTTCCGTTCACTGTTAGTGGTGTCCCAGCACCGCCGCCTCGTGAGCCTCCCCACTCCCTGAACCCAAGACACTCGGACTTCCTGTTAGTCGTGCAAGTTCCCCGGTGGCTCTGAGGCCGCCGGGAATGCCCCATTTATTTATACCCGCACGCGACGGAGTGGACGTCACTCTGTCACGTGCACGCCCTTAAAGGGCCAGCGCCACAGCCAGCGTGCCAGTTGTGATCAAAGCAGAGTGTAAAGTAAATAACAGAAGCAAAGCAAAACAGTTGCTAAATAACAGCCTTTTTTAACCCAATTTCTAAACGGGTGAAAAGGCCCACTCTTGATCATAGCAATGCAGAGGCAGGACAAGTGCCTGTCTTGCCTATTGATTCACATAGAAAGAACATCTCAGATGATGGCATGCTGAGTGCCCCCGAATACAGAACTGATCAGGACAGTAGTAATCAGGAACGTCTGGAGGACACTCCAAATCTAATGGAAGTCACTACTCATGATACAGACTCTTCAATGTCTTCATAGACGACTGTCAGCATTTTTAAAACGTGTGGACAATGGCTTCCATGCGCCTATGGGGTCTGGGCATGAACACCTTCTTTTGGAAATAAGTGATGTGTATTAGAGGCTCTGTACGAAAGCCTGAAAGCTGAGTCTCAAGTGCACTCATAATTTTTGGAGTCATTGTTATTCAAATTCAACCATGTTGGAGTTACCAAACTGAAAGAATTCCTGAGATCGTCTGCTCCAACTGAGGTTATTTCATCTGAAATACAGCACAGGGGTGACAACGTGGCTGCTTGCCTTGTGCCACTTGTTACAAAGCATTTCTCTGCTTCTACATTTTGTTGCAGACCAGTTGGATTGAGCGAAAGTACCACTACCACCAATGGAGTTGAAAACAGTGTAAATTAGCACATTTCATTAGGAACCCCAAAAGAGCAGCTTTTGAACTGAGGCATGGATGTAACTAGTGTTTCTAGTACTGGCACCCAGGTGTTAAATATCTCAGCCGACACCTCTGTTCTTAAAGTTGCTGTGGGGTCTCCTTTTACTAAATCCAATAAGGGCAAGCTAAAGAAAGCTAAAACTGTTAAACTAAATGTATCACAATCTGAGGGGAGTGAGGTGTAATCAAAAAACAAACCTCATGGAAAACGAAATGTACGTCATCTTGCAAGTTCTTGTGTGCGCTTACAAGGCAACCAAACATCCTGGCTGCACTACGGAATGCCCTCAAAGGAAAATCCCCAAAACTACGGGAGGTAGCAAAGGCAATAAACGAGCTGAGGACATCATATTCTTGAACCCTACAGAGCAAGAGAACATTATTATTAGAGCAACAGCGTCACAGGCGGTTCATCCAGACTCTTGTCTTTGGCCTACTATCATGGCCTCCACATCGGAGCCTACAGCGATGTCTACAGGAGAGGTAAATGTCGGTGTTGTAGGGCCTGAGGACAGGTAGACATCGACTTCTCTACCCTCTTCGGTCAATGTCTTCCAGCAAGACCAAATAAAAATGCCACTGGTCCCTCAATACTTAGTAAGTAAGAAATCTGTGTCTGGCTCGTCAGCCAGATTGACAACTTGTGATCAGCAGGGTGCATACCAGCTTCTGCCTAGCGGGACCTACACCTCAGGAGTCTGTCATATAGATCAATTACTGGGGCACCGTGAACTTCAAGCTGAGACATATTTTCGCCAAACTCCCTACCAGTCGTCCAGTATTTTGAGGGGTTGTAAGGGCCCAGATCGGCCTGAAGGGCTAACCCATGTCTGACTAGTTATAGGGGGCCTACTGTCAATCCTGGCCTCCATGCAGTGCCTGCAAGTGCTGTGCAAGACAACACACCATAAGACCTGAGAATTTTGGTTGCAAGCCTGCTCCTGGATAACAGAGACGTCTTGTTAAATCGATCAAATATACTTCGTCTGCTGTGAGAGTAGCCTGAGTTGCAAGCTTTGTCAACCAAGGATATTGACCTGCATAGAACAGATCGTATTGTTCCATATATATAAGGTCAAAATTAGTCTTCAACATAATCATGGGAAGGTGCAATCATTGAGACAACTGGGCTTTGTCACCTTATAGAGGCATTTATCTAAATGAGTCTTACAAAGATCAAGACTGTTTGGTAGGGTGGTTCCCCTTTCCGAGTGAATTTCTAATATCTACCGGTGAGGCTGGCAGGGTGGGGAGAGAGGTGACCTTTGCTAGAGCAAGGCCTGAGATACGAAGGCCAACACATTACTGGTCGTGGATCTCGGGAGCCTTGGGTACATCGAGGCTTGACTGTTACAGACAGTAATACTCATATCTTGGAACATGGGTCCAACTTCTCAATCTTGTCCTGGAAAACATGAGCCCACCAGAATTTGTTTCCCAATCCAGTATTGGGAATGTCTCTGAAACACAATCATTGTGATTTCTGGGACCTTGTAAATCAGTATTCGCACCAACCGCATGACACCCAAGTAAATCCGGTATCAAAATCTGAATGGGTCCTTCATTTTGAGAAACTGTTCTGTGCTATACCAGATGAGAAATTGTTGAATGCACTGTTGAAAAGCTCTCAGAAAACCGGGTCCGTTGTTTTAAATGTGCTTTTTAAACATATATTGACCACCAATACCTTTGCTGAATCTTGGCAAGTGGCACTTGTGGTGCCAATTTATAAAAAGGGTTCAAGCCATGTAAATATAGGCCACTAGCCATGCTAGATGCTGACAGGAAGGTCTTTGCAACCTTTGGATGAGCTGCAGCCATTGGCTAGGGAGTTAGGCATCCTTAAGAAATGGCAGATCAGCTTTCGCAAATATATGAGCACTTTGCTTAACAGAGTGCTGTTGAAATCTGTTCAATCTCTGACGTGAGCAAACAAGGTATGACTCAGTCTCTATAACTACCATTCACTTATCTGCAGCATTTCAGGGTCTTCTACGGCTCTTGATTGCTCTTCACAAACAAACCGTGATTCAGGTTAGATTAAATGCGACTGGTGCACTGTCCAGACACATTCCGACATCTAGGGGAGTCAGACAAGGGTGCATATTGGCCCACTGTCTGTTGAACCTTTACATGTTAGATATTGGGGATCAATTGCACTTAGCTGCCCATGTTCCTCTGAAATCAAATCACCTGGTAGTAACCTACCTAAATTGAGTTCGATACTACAGAAATTGGTCTTCAAAGGCAGCTGAAGGCTTTTGGCAGATTCGTGAAAGATAACTTGTTAACAATTAATCCAAAGAAAACAAAAATTATGCACTGTTCATGGAAAAGGAAATCATCTACTTTTAGATGGCTGGGAGAGGATCAACCCTTAGAACAGGTGGATAGTTTAATTTATTTGTGATTCCCAATTGTTTCTAGACCATGTAAAATCCAGATCAGAGAGTGGCTGACGGTTCGGTCTATTGCCTTAACAAATCAATTGGAACGGGTGGATTTAAAATATAGAAAGTACCACGTACTGGTAATGCTTAGGTTTTATGAGGGGTGAATCATACCAGAATTTTTGTATGGCTGTGAAATGCATCTTTTCTGGACCCTAAATTCCCTCCTGTCAATTAAAAGCACTATTTGGAAACGAGTATTAAATCTGCAGAAGTCAGTACCTTTTGCCATTATCCAATTCGAATTGGGCATCAATTCATTGAGGTCTCAGGTAACATGGAGCCTCTTGCAAATGTATGGAAAAATCGCATATCCGTTAGTAGGCTCCTTGTATAAGGACCTAGGGTCTACAACGTGAAGTAGAAAGGTTCCCTTTCTAAATGAAGTCTTTGACCTCTGTGTGATGCTGGAAATGCATTGGAGGGCCAGGGTCTCCCTGTCCTCGTCCTGTAGTCCTTTTTCCTTTGTGTTCCGTATTGTTTTCGGACCAGGAGTCCAAGTGGGACTCATGGCAGTGCAGCTCTTCCTGTTTTTGGTTTGGTGTACAGACCCATGGGATACCCTTAGTCACCCATGGGTGGGGGTGCAACCCTGTGCCCCTAGTGTATGTTTTTGGGCACCTGTGTGTGGCCCACTGAGCAGGGTATGGGCTGGTGGCAGCTCAATGCTGAATTTGGCAGGTGCTTTGAGTATCCTCCATTTTGGGATACCCAGGCACTGCCATTGGAATCAGTTGATTCCTGATAGGAAACAAGATGGCCCCTGTGGACCCTTGCTTTCTATTGCCTGTTACCTCGCTTTCCCAAAATCCTGGGAATCCCTGACTCTGCCCCTTCACCCTGACTGGCTGTTGGGTGGAAGTTCCATATATGGTGTTGTGGTGAAGTCCAGGCCAGACTGGCTGAAGCCTTCCCAGTAACTGTATGTTGTGGGTACACCGTGTGGGTGGGACCTGGGTGAATGGGGTGTGTGACGAATATGCACTTCTTGTTGTGGATGTCTAGTTTCTGGTGTTTGACACAATTACTGAGACAGCCCTGCCCAAAACTGGTATGAATGCAGTGTGGAGTGTTGAATGGCTGGATACTTGTCCCAATACACAACCTGTTGTGAGTGTCTGGAGAGAAGTGAATGGCCTGAATGCACTATGCCCGATTGGCTACCTGCCTGCATGAATGCCCTTCTGACCGATTGGTTGCCCGAGTGTGACCCGGCAGAATGAATGGGAGATCAACTAAAATATATCTGGGGGCCTCTCATTGCTAGAAGTGGTGTTCAGAAGCTGAAGAGAAACTGGAGTTGAAACTGAAGCTTAACCTTGAAGCCCTGCTGGAAGAAAAGTCTTGCTGCTGCTCTACTTCGTCGATCCGAAAGCTGCTGTGTCTCCAAGGACTGACCCAGAGAGGACCTGGTAGGTGCCCTCTTCCCGAGCTACGAGGGATGATCGTGCACTGCTAATCTTTGTCAGCGCTCCCTGGTAGACAGACCTACGAAAGGCTGCCAACCGGAGACAGGGACTGCCGCGGAACCACAAGGAGAAGTGCCCGGACACTGTTGTCTATCACCGTCGCCGAACATTGCCGCTGTGCTCCCTTTGCCTAAGTAACATTTGATCCAAGGACGATCTCGCCTGTACCGTCGACTGCTTTGTCCCGCCAGACAAAGTCGGGGCAGTCGACGCGCTGAGGAGCATCCGCCGGTGGGTTTCCCGCCACCTAAAGACCACAGACACTGACGACTCGACGCCCTTGCTGGGCCACAGTTCTTCAAAACTCTCTGTGGTCCTGAACTATCGTCACCAGGTGCCCCACACGCCTCTTCCTTACAGGACGCCAACGCTCCATTGTCGATGAGCACTGCTAGGAACGAAGATGCCACCTCACCGTCGTCTTTCAACCCTTTTCCTCGTGGGATCTCGATGATCCGTGGCTCCTGCCTTAAAGGGAGCCACTCAAGAAGGATCCGCCAAAGACCCAATGACAAACTCTGCTATTCCAGGTACATTGGGGCTTTAGAACTATTTTAGAAGGAAATAAGATTTATAGAACAATATATGGACTGGGCTTGTGGTATATCTTTATTTTACAGGTTGCCCAGGTGGGGGGGATCTCCACACAGAACTGTGTCTAACGGTAGAGGCCAGTTTTCTGCCAGTTGCTCTAACCAACTGCTTTCCTCCTATTCCTATTGTTGATTTCCTTTATTGAGTGATCTGTGTGACATTTGACCAGAGTATAGTTGATGCACTTCATGGAGATCTGATAAGAATTGTGGTACCACTTAGAACTGTATATATTTGCCATTGTAGATTTTCTGAGCGCAAAGTGAGTTATTGTGATTGGATATAGCCTTGAACTTAATTATATAAAGACTGTGTTTTAACTAATACAGTGTGTGGACATTCCTTTGTGGGGGCTTGGGGACTACACTGTACTTAAGAACCAGCCTGCATCACCTCCTGAGAAGCTAGGCCTTGATTGCTCATCTATTGCTACCACAATTGAGAATCTTGGCTGGGGTCCTCTGTGCCTCTCCTCTACCATATAAAGAACAGAAGTACAGACCCCCCTCCTCCAGTCTTTACACTGGTGGCAGATGTGGGATGCTTATGGTTTTAAGAATCAGTGTATAACTGTGCCACTTACAAAATATCAGCACTTTGTTAAATTGAGGTTTAGTTGTGTACAAGATAACTGCATTACAAGCAATTGAGTCTATTGCAGATGGTAAATTGACAAGGAGGAGCTTAGAGGCTCTCCAGAATGCTTGTGAAGCCTGGGAGTTAGACTTTGTGGATAAGTCTAGGGCTGAGCTGATAGCTGCCCTGGTGGACTACCAAACTGATGGTGAAACTCTTGAAAGGGGGGATGCAACCAATGAGGACTCTGCCCCTGGGGTTGTTACTGAATCTGATTCTGGGAATGCCACAATTCCTGCTGCCTCTGTTCCAAGCCCCAGCACTACTCTTCAGGGGGAAGCCCTGAAGATTGAAATTTTAAAATTGGAGCTACAACGGGAACAGTTAGCCTTTCAATACAAAAGTTTGGCACCATAATCTGAGTTGAAGAAAGAGGAGTTGGCACAGCAGGTGATACTCAAAGATAGGGACACTGAGTACAAGAGAATCCAGCTAGCGAAAGCTAGAGTGGAGATTTCAGCTAAACCAATTGAGAGTGGCAGGTCCTCAGCCACCAAGGTTATGAAAGATTTGGTTGGTGTGTTTGTGGAGGGTTCTGATATCCTCCAATGTATTGAAGTGTTTGAAATGGCGTGAACAATTCATGATGTAGATAAGAGAGATTGGGCTAAGTGTTTGTTAAGCAGTGCGCCTCAGACTGGGTATGACTGTATTCTGAAACTGAGTGTGGAAGAAAGGGGCCAGTATGAGTACATGAAGTCTGCTTTGATTGCCAAGTTTGGCAAGACACCTACCCAATACCTTAAAAGGTTCAGGGATTTTAAGAAGAGAGAGAATGTGTCTTGTGTTGACTGGGTGAGTGTTGCGCACACAAACATGATGGGGTGGATTGATGGTTACAAAGTGAAAACATTTGTTGAATTGTCTCACCTTTTGTTTTTTGAGCATTTTTCTGAAGCCTGTTCCCCAGAGCTGCGTCAGTATGTTGCTGACCAGAATATTTTGGATCCCTTTAAGCTTGCCAGGCTAGCTGACAAGTGGGTCTCCCAACGGGTGTCCCCTAAGGACTCCAATGGGAAGGACAAGGACAAAGAAAAATGGACCTCTCAGAAAGCTGAGGAGTCCCAAAAGCAGTCACAGTTGGTTAAACCAAAACCTTCCTCTCCTAAGACCCAAAAATCTAGTGGGGATAAGTCATCTGTGGGTGGGAATAAGAGTATTGGTCCACCTGCTGCAAAGCAGGCTCCCAGTGGTTCCAGTACCGTACCCCACATTCCTGGCACTTGTTGGGAATGTGGGGCTCTGGATCACAAGAAGAGTGACTCCAAGTGTAAAGGTAAGGTACTTAGAGTACAGGCTGTCAGCCTGAGCTACCCTTACCCCATGTCTGAGGTGGAGGCCACTGTCCTCCCCTCCTGTACAGGAATCACCTTTGGCGGTCCTGTAGAGATTTCCTTAGTGTCCCTTGGGGTCTGGGACCAGTACGCAGAAGTACTGGCGACTATCCCACAGAACACCTATAGGTTTTTGAGAAGTGTCCTCTTGAATGGCCAGCCTTCTACTGGTTTGAGAGACACTGGGGCAAGCATGACAGTGGTGGACAGGACCCTGCTCAAGCCAGAGGACTATGTACGTGCTCCTCTGAGAACCACCAGGTTAGCTGGTGGGCCTCCTAAATTATCGCCTGCAGCCTTAGTCACACTCATGATTGGAGACGAGACAGCAACGCTTCCTATCCTGGTTCAGGACAATGTCCCTGCTAACATTTTGTTAGGTAATAATCTAGTCGAGTTGGGGTTGATCTCAGATGGTCTCCCCCTGACTGCTGCTGCAGTCACATAAGTCACAGGTGACACGAGCCAAAGGTGAGGCCTAAGGCAAGAAGATGGAAGAACAAGAAGGACACCTCTGTGAAGGGGGCTCCTTTTCTTCCTACTGTTCCTACAGGACCCATTGGGATCCATGCTCCGGACGGGCTGGGTCCAGTGGAAAACCCAAACTCAACTCCTGAGGGAGAAGAGACAGAAGACTCATGTGGGAGAGGTTCTCAACCCAGAGGACCACCTTGACCTTTAATACCTGTTGGCTGAAGGGGGACCCTGCCGGGCGGACTTCCCGAAGGGACAGAGAGAGTGCCAATCTCTCGAGGGTCTGAGGAAATAGGCCCTGTCCCAGGCACAAGGAGAAGTGCCTAGGACATTCCGAATCTATTGGGAAGGTGAGCTCCTTGTTAGTGAGCCCACTAAGCCTGAACCTGGTGCCCACAAGAGGTTGGTGGTACCCCAGGTTTACAGGCCCTTCCTTCTGCAGTTGGTGCATGAGGTGCCCTTAGCTGGTCATTTTAGGACCAAGAAGACTAAGCATAGGCTCTCTGCACATTTCTACTGGCCCCGGATGGGAGTAGAAGTGGAGTCCCACTGCAGGACCTGCCCAACTTGTCAGTTATCTGGCTAGACTGGAGGCAGTGTCATTGCCCCACTGCAACCATTGCCAGTGGTTGGCACACCATTTGAGAGGGTGGGCATCAACACTGTCGGTCCCCTTGACCCTCCCACTTCAGGTGGACATCGGTTCATCCTGGTCTTGGTAGATCATGCCACCAGGTACCCTGAGGCTATACCCCTTCGGACTGTTACTGCCAAGGTGGTTGCCAGGGTACTCGTGGGCATTTTCACCCGTGTTGGATTCCCTAAGGAGGTTGTCTCTGACAGAGGATCCAACTTCATGTCTAGTTACATGAAAACCATGTGGAAAGAGTGCAGGGTAATTCTCCACCTCTTACCAACCCCAGACCAATGGTTTGGTTGAAAGATTTAATAAAACTCTCAAGGGCATGCTAGGCACTTTGGAAGAGCCCCTAAGGAGGAAATGGGATCTCCTCCTGCCATGCCCGCTGTTTGTTTACAGAGAGGTACCTCAACAGGGAGTTGGTTTCAGCCCCTTTGAGTTACTCTTTGGACATCCCGTGAGGGGGCCCCTTGTCTTGATCAGAGAAGATTCGGAAGCCACCCCTCCAGGTCCCGCCAAGTAAGTGGGGGACTATGTGTTAGGCCTCAGACGGAGGATGACACAGATGATGGGTCAGGCAACAGCAAATCTCAAGGCCAGCCAGGAATTGAACAAGTACTGGCATGACCTTAAAGCCTCGCAAGTGGATTGGACGCCTGGACAGGAAATCCCGGTGATGGAGCTTACCAAGCCTAGAGCTTTGGCGGACAAGTGGACTGGAACCTTCAGGATCATCTCCAAGATGGGCAAAGTCAATTGACATGGGAGCCCCTGGGGTAGCCCCTCAGGTATTCCATGTTAACAGGCTCAAGCCTTTCACAGGCAAGCAGAAGTCTCATGTCTCTTGCTAGCTTCAGAGCAAGAAGAGGATGAGAGTGAGCCCCTTCCTGATTTGCTGCATAGCAACCCTCAGGATGGCTCAGTGGAGGGAGTGCATCTCTCTCCAGATCTGATGACAGAGCAGCAGAGGGCCTGCAGGGCATTGCTCCGGCAGTATGCCTTTCTGTTTTCTCTGACACCAGGCCTTACACTGTGGTGTAGGCACGAAATTGACACTGGTGACAGCGTGCCTGTCAAAAGCAGGTGCTACCATATGTCAGATACAGTTAAGAACCACATCCAGGCTGAGGTCGCCAAGATGTTGGATCTGGGGGTTGTTGAACCCTCAACCAGTCCCTGGTCCAGTCCAGTGGTCTTTGTCCCCAAGGCAAGTTCTCAGGCAGGTACCAAGGATTGGAGGCTCTGTGTGGACTACCGAGGAGTCAATGCCGTCACCAAAAGTGACGCGCACCCATTGCCCAGGGCGGATGAGCTCGTAGACACCATAGGTGGTGCTAAATTTGTGAGCACCTTTGACCTTACCTCAGGCTATTGGCAAATAGCTCTTATGGAACATGCCAAGGAAAAGACGGCGTTCTCAACACCTGAGGGACTCTACCAGTTCAGGGTCATGCCTTTTAGGTTGAAGAATGCCCCTGCCACCTTCCAGAGATTGGTCAATCATGCACTTAGTGGGCTGGAGGCCTTTTGTGTGGCTTACTTAGACGACATTGCCGTCTCCAGTTCCACCTGGGAAGAGCATTTGACACATCTGGATAAGGTGTTGCAGGCCTTGAAAAGGGCTAACCTCACTAACAAAGGCCACCAAGTGCCAGATAGCTCAGGGGAAAGTCACATATCTTGGTCATGAGGTAGGCAGAGGTCAAATCCAACCTCTCCCCAGTAAAGTACAGGATGTATATGACTGGGAGACTTCCACTACTCAAACCCAGGTAAGAGCCTTTTTGGGCCTCACTGGGTATGATCACAATTTCATGGCAGACTACGGAACCATAGCTGCACCTCTGACAGCTCTGACTTAAACCAAACAACCTAGGAAGGTTAATTGGACTGAAGACTGTCAGAGGGCCTTTGATGGCTTGAAAGAAAGTCTGTGTAGGGCACCTGTGTTGTGTGAGCCTGATTACAGCAAGCCCTTTATCGTTCAAACTGACCCAGTTAGATGACAAAGGGAGGGAACATCCAATCATATTCATCAGTAGACAACGCAAGGGTATAGAACTTAGGTGGGCTACTGTTGAAAAGGAATGTTTCAGCATAGTTTGGAGACTTATGCGTTTTAGGCCCTACCTTACAGGGTCTACCTTCAAGGTCCAAACAGATCATAAGCCCCTGATGTGGCTTATGCAGATGAAGGTTGAGAACCCAAAACTGCTCAGGTGGTCCATTAGCCTGAAAAGGCTAGACTTCACCATAGAGCATAGACCAGAGAAGAGACACGATAATGCAGATGGCCTTTCCAGAAGGTATGTTGACCGTCTGGATGAGGGTGTCTATCTCGTGGGAGATTAGGCACCCTAAACTCAGTCTGGGGGGGGGGCGACTGTGATGCTGGAAATGCATTGGAGGGACAGGGCCTCCCTGTCCTCGTACTGTAGTCCTTTTTCCTTTGTGTTATGTATTGTTCTCTGCCCAGGAGTCCTGTTTTTGGTTTGGTGTACAGACCCATGGGATACCCTGGCACCAATGGGTGGGGGTACAACCCTGTGACCCTTGCTTTCTATTGCCTGTTACCTTGCTTTCCCAAAATCCTGGGAATCCCTGACTCTGTCCCTTCCCCCTGGCTGGCTGTTGGGTGGAAGTTACATATATATTGTGGTTGTGAAGTCCAGGCCAGACTGGCTGGAGCCTTCCCAGTGACTGTATGTTGTGGGTACACCCTGCGGGTGGGACCTGGGTGAATGGAGTGTGTGACGAATATGCACTTCTTCTTGTGGATGTCTAGTTTCCGGTGTTTGACACAATGACTGAGACAGCCCTGCCCGAAACTGGTATGAATGCAGTGTGGAGTGTTGAATGGTTGGGTACTTGTCCCAATACACATAACTTGTGAGTGTCTGAAGAGAAGTGAATGGCCTGAATGCACTATGCCCCCGATTTGCTGCCTGCCTGCATGAATGCCCTTCTGACCGACTGGTTGCCTGATTGTGACCCAGCAGAATGAATGGGAGATCAACTAGTATATCTAGGGGCCTCTCACTGCTAGAAGTGGTGTTCAGAAGCTGAGGAGAAACTGGAGTTGAAACTGAAGCTTAACTTTGAAGCCCTGCTGGAAGAAAAGTCTTGCTGCTGCTCTACTTCATCGATCCGAAAGCTGCTGTGTCTCCAAGGACTGACCCAGAGAGGAACTGGTTAGGCGCCCTCTTTCCAAGCTATGAGGGACCATTCTGCACTGCTAATCTTTGCCAGCGCTCCCTGGTAGACAGACCTACAAAAGGCTGCCGACCAAAGACAAGGACCGTCACGGAATCACAAGGAGAAGCGCCTGGACACTGTTGTCCATCACCGTCAAAGACCGCCATCGCCAACCGGAGCCGCCGTGCTCCCTTTGCCTAAGTAACATTTGATCCATCGACCGCTTTGTCCCGCCGCAGAAAGTCGAGGGCGCTGATGCGCCGAGGAGCATCCGCTGGTGGGTTTCCCGCCACCTAAAGACCACAGAGACGCCGATGACTCGACACCCTTGCTGGGCCACAGTTCTTCAAAACTCTTTGCAGTCCTGAACCATCGTCACGGAGGTGCCCCGCACGCCTCTTCCTTGCAGGACGCCAACGCTCTGTCGTTGACGAGCACCGCTATGAACAAAGCTGCCACCTCACCGTCGTCGTTCAACCCTTTTCCTTGTGGGATCTCGACGATCCATGGCTCCTGCCTTAAAGGGAGCCGCTCAAGAAGGATCCATCGATGAACCGACGACGAACTCTGCTATTCCAGGTACATTGGGGTTGTAGAACTATTTTAGAAGGAAATAAGATGTATAGAATAATATATGGACTGGGCTTGTTTTATTTTACAGGTTGCCCAGGTGGGGGTGGATCTCCACACAGAACTGTATCTAATGCTAGAGGCCAGTATTCTGCCAATTGCTCTAACCAACTGCTTTCCTCCCATTCATATTGTTAGTTTCCTTTATTGAGTGATCTGTGTGACATTTGACCAGAGTATAGTTGATGCACTTTAAGGAGATCTGATAATAATTGTGGTGCCACTTAGAACTGTATATATTTGCCATTGTAGATTTTCTGAGAACAAAGGGAGTTATTGTGATTGTATATAACCTTGAAATTAATTATACAAAGACTGTGTTTTAACTAATACAGTGTGTGGACATTCCTTTGTGGGGGCTTGGGGACTACACTGTATTTAAGAACCATCCTACATCACCTCCTGAGAAGCTAGGCCTTGATTGCTCGTCCATTGCTACCACAATAGAGAATCTTGGATGCGGTCCTCTGTGCCTCTCCTCTACCATATAGAGATCAGAAGTACAGACCCACCCTCCAGTCTTTACACTTACAGAGACGATCCTGGAGCAGCTGGGACTTTCTAAGGACGATCTTGGGAGAAATCCAACGAAGGTGAATTACCAGCGTGATTGGATTGAGATCATGCACTCATGTGACTGTTTGAAACGCCTGAGCAAAGAACACACAAATCAGGGGGTACTTGCTCTCTATATGTCAATCTATCCCAATCATAACCTGAGGAGAACCTATTGTTTAGACTTAATCTCTTGCAGACTAAAGAGATGCTGATTCAATATGGTCACTGCGGGGTCTCTATGGCAAAATGCTGCTGTTGAGGGATTAACAATGTTGTGGAAGGCCTTGAGCATCCAATTATGCTCGGCCGAGCTCTAGCACACTCCGAATGCTCACATGGTCTAGCAGGACCCTTTTTTGTATTTTATTTATCACTATGTTCATATTCCATTGTTTTACTGTTCCCTTACCTTCACTTTGTGGGGGCTTTGAAACACAATTTCTTGATGTATAAGTGCCTTACAAATTCCCAATAAATAATAAAGCGGCTACTGTATTTCAGGACGTTTTTTTACAGATGCCATGGTGTTGGGGCTGTTGATGTTTGGTTTGTTTTGTTATCACAGCATACTACCAATATAGTAATAGCAGAAGTGGGCTTCATTAAAAGCCTTACATTAGAAGACATAACAAAGGCCACCTCCACGGCTTCACCATGGGTTACTGTGTAGGCATAACTTTTTATTTTCTTTTATAATTCTGGTCTTCATATATAGGGTAATGATGATGTCTAGTGTTTTATTCTTTGAATGGTTATGAAATTGTTTTTCTATGACATTCTTTTTAACTTCTGTTTGCATTTTAAATGCTTGTAGTGACATTCTATCAGTTGTTTGTTGAAGGCTTTATTGCCAACAACAATAAAAAAAAAAAGAGAATTCCTATTCTGTAATATTGGGTCACTGACTGTGTCTTAATATTGCTCGCATCCAAATCAGTTTCTTTAATGGTATCACGTTGACTCTCTCACGTTGTTAGTGCAACACAGCATTCACCTTCAAGCATTCTGGTAACCCTTTCGCTTTTCCTGGCTTACCAGGCAGTTTTTGGTGTTCCTCACATCTTTCCTTCTCTTTCCTCTATGGTCCACAGACTCGCGGTGCGTCCCGTTAGCCGGTAAGCTCTCGCCTTGCCTTCTTCTGCTCTGTGTGGCTTCAGCGGCTTAAGGCCAGGAAGCAATGGGCTTCCTTTGGTTCAGTCTCCTTGTACGCCGTTCGTCAGCCTCCGTACTGATTTTTACAGTCTGTTCACCTCAAGTGTTCAGACCGGCATCAGAACAAGATACCAACAGTTTCAGTCTCTGTCCCTCAATCTTTCTGTTCAGCTGTGCCAGCTTTAAATTTTATTAACATGTTCCAAAAACTAGAACGTGGTGTAGGCTTTCTGCTTCTCATGATCTTCCTTACTCCATCCCTCGTCCTCATCTCAGTACTGTCGGGAAACAGTTAGCTAATTGGTTAAGTGAGCCTTCTTAACAGAATTATGACTAGTATACCTAGAGAAAAGGACATCAAATGAGTATATTTTAGTAGTTTCAGATCTTATTAGTTTAGGTTTTTCAGGGATGGATGGGTATCTTTTCCACCTGTTCACTAATTATAGAATGAAACATATTAGGAGTTTCAAAAGAGGAGACAGAATTGTGCTTAGAGCATTTTGGGGGTTAGTCAGTGCAAAAGTTGAACGGGAGATACCATGTCTCATCTGGCGATGTCCTTCCATCTCTATGAGGGTTGGCTCCACCACTGTAGTCCTCCCCCCAGATAGCCACCCCCAGGGTCGGGATCAGGTAGCTTCTGCCTTTTCCTGGCCACCTGGGGAGAGACTTTCCCCAGGGAAGGAGTGATGATATTGCTGCATTCATCACAGTATATATTTATAAGGGTGGGGGGCATAAGGGGGAGTGGGTGGGAGGTCTCCCCCTGTATTTTGCAATAAAACAAAGCGGGCGAGGAGAAATCAGCAAGAATATCAAAAGTGTAGGTCGGCCAAAAAATGTCGGCAATCATTTTTAGAACTGCTGCTCAGGCTCCCATCAGTGTTTAGGAATGTTGTCCAATTCCTCTCAATTGTACTATTTCAATGCTTGTTCACATTGCTTCATTTCCTGCCACAGCTTTCGGATGGGTTTAGCGTCAGACTTCGATTGATCCTTTCTAAAATATCAGCATTTCTTTTTCTGCAGTTATGATTGGTTATTTAACAAGTTCTGCTTGTAGGCTTAGGAATGTCTTGCTATGACTCACTTCTGGTTCTGCTTGTGTTCACGGGTGGATGGCCTGACATTTTCCTATAGAATCTTTGGATACATCGCACAATTCATGGGCACGTCACTGATAACAAGATATCCAGTAGCACAAATCACTCCCAACAACATGCTTTTCAGCTGCAGTCAGGGTCTTTGTGAATGAAGTGTTTGTTTTTTGCCAAAAATAAAATTATTCACTGAAACCAAAATACTCAAACTTTGCCTTATCTTTCTAGAAAACAGCCTTCTAGAAGGCTGCTTGCAGATAATTTAGACAGTCTTTGGTTAATCCCATACATAAACAATGTTTTTTTTTTTTAGAGAGCAGTGGTTTCCCTCCTGGCTTTTCTTCTGTAAACACCATTCTTGTTCATGACTCAGCTATCAGGAAATAATGAACACTCAATTAGCCAAGGATAGATCGTCCGGCAGATCATTGGGATGTCCCAACTTCCTGGTTGATTTGCCATCTTGTACCTAGACAGATTTGGGTAAAATGACCTGAAATGAGTAGAGTTACTGGGGTCTTGAGCTTTTTGACAGTGGCGTGGTGGAGCTCCAAGTGTTTAGTAATCGTTTTGTCGCCCTTTCTACGCTGGCAAGTCTCAGTAACTGTTCTTCAGAGGACTTTAGAAATGTCTTTGCATGGCAGTTTTCCACAAATCATTTTGCTGAAGACCAACCATAGTTTCTGAATTTTCTAAAAGGTGGAACTGCACAAACCCCATTTTCCCCCTTTGCAGCTATACCTATTTGTTTAAACACTCAATTCAAATTATCCACTTTAATCAGTCTTATAACAAAAGAGTTAGTTACATTTGCACATTCCCCAACTCTTATTCATTGCAAGTCTGATACATGATTTTGTTCCTAGTAACTGGTTACTATACACTCTACTAGTAATTTAAAACAAGCATTGTCAATGCCAACAGATTTGGTTTTTGCGAAGGCATGGGAAAGGCATTTGTGTCAGGCACTGCCGTAGTTATATCAACTGGCCACTGATGGTAGCAGCTGCAAAGTGTGCGAGTACCTGGGCATATAATAGCAGTGGCTTCCTGGAAAATGCCTAATACTTGCACAAAATCCAAAATGGTTGGCTTTAACCAATGCTCGTTTTTAACAGGACGTCCGTGAACAGCACAGTTAGTGCTTATAAATCGAGTGGCTGAAGGCAGACCTTGTTAAGCCATTTTTATTACACCATTAGCCCGTTTATATCTCAAATTAACTATCAGAACACCTTTGAAAAAAACTGGCAGGCACCTCGTCCACAAAGTATGATGGTAAGGGCTTGATAAAGTTAGCTCAAAGAGATCCCAAGAGGTTGTGTTTTAAGCAGGGCGGGATAGGAAGTGGGTGGGTGGAAATGGCCATATGGATTAGCATGGCCATGGGCAGTCAATTGGTATTATGAGAAATCTGAGGCTTTTCTCCCAGGCAATTCCCAGGGATCTGTTGTTCAGGTGGCCAGAGGATGGTCATCGCTCTTTGATCCCAACCCGAAGGGTGGACAAGCGATGCAGGATCACCTGGGCAGGGGGTGCCTGGGGACTATGGGAGACACGCCTTCGGGCAAGACATGTTAATCCCCCGTTCTGATACACTCCTACTCGACATCACCTAAGTTGTCCTGGGATATTGTCGGCAGAGTCCCATCGTATTCCAGTACTTTTCTGTAAGAACGACCAGGGAAATTAAAACCATCTATAAAAATCATAAGAACCCCAATAGAAAATCCATTCACCCACCACAATATATTTACCCCCTTGATGCTGACAAAAACCTACATGGATTTGCCATGATCCCTGGAAAAACCTTCAACTCCCACAATCCCTACTTCAATTCTAGAAGTCCAACTACTGGGATATGATATGATAGTTAATTTATATAGCACCTGTACACAATGTGTTTCAAAGCGCTTCAAGGAAAGGGAGGGAACAAGGGAAAATACAATGACATTCTTACAGGCCATGAACAGTAAGGATGTGAAATTAACTATCGTACTCGGCCTGACGACATTTCAGATAATGCAAGAGCTAAGACATAGATAAGGAAGGGAGGGAGAGAGTGGGAAGGAAATGGAAACAGACAGGCGACTACCGTACTAGGCCTGATGACATTTCTGGTAGAGCCGGAGAAACAAAAGGTGAGGGAGAGGGGTGCAGAAAGGAGGGGAGGAACAAAACAAGCGACTATGATACTAGGCCTGACAGCATTTCAGATAGTGCTGGAGGGGGCATGGGGAGGGAAAAAACAGTAATGGGAGGATGGAGGAAACAGACGAGGTTGATATCATATTAGGTCCAGGGACAATTCTGATAGAGTAAGTGCATAGAAGAAAGTAAGGGGAGGAGATAGGAAAAGGGAGAAGGGAAGGGAGGAGAGAACAGAGAGTAAGCAGTCAAAAAGAGTGGAGAAGCAAGAGTTGGGAGCGAATACAATTGCAGAAGTCAGTAGTAACACATAATGTTGAAATCCAGGATAGAAGATGAAAAGGGAAACAGCGGTGGTCAGTCATAATTTAGAATGCAATAATGTAGGAAGTCAAAATGTCGATTTTTTTTTTTAGAAAACAATAATGTCGAAACACAATAATGTCAAATTTTTTCTACATTTTTTAGAATTTTTTCGAAAAAAATAAATAATATATATATAATTAAAATGTGTTGAGTATGAAGGGTGAGAGGGTGGTGGGTGGTGGGGGGGGGGTGGCCGGGGGGTGTTGGGTGAGGGGGGTTGGGGGCCCCCCCCTAGTAAATGATACTCTTCTTGTTTATTTATTTATTGATAGTGCTAATTGACATTTTTTTTTCAACATTTTTTTTTCTAAAAATTGACTTCATTATATGTATAGGTTTTCGACATTATTGTTTTCTACATTTATTTTCTACCTTTTTGTAAGTCGACATTTTTTTTCTACATTATGACTATAAACCGGAAACAGCATGATTCAGGAAGGGACCAGGTGGGCGGGGCTTAGGCCAGGTGACCTAGATCCACTTGCACCTGCTCCCCATCTGCAAAGGAAAAACGGCTGGAGGGCTCCTTAAGTAGGGAAACAGAGCGGCAAGCAGGAAGCCACCAGGTGGGCGAGGCTTGCTAAGTGGTGAAAAAGAGTAGCAAACAGGAATGCACCATGTGGGTGGGGCTTGCTAAGTGGTGAAAAAGAGCAGCAGGCAGGAAGGCACCACGGCGGCGGGGCTTAGGCCAGGTGCCCTAGATCCACTTGCACCTGTTCCCCATCTCCAAAGGAAAAACGGCTGGAGGGCTCCTTAAGTAGGGAAACAGAGCAGCAAGCAGGAAGGCACCAGGTGGGCGGGGCTTGCTAAGTGGTGAAAAAGAGTGGCAGGCAGGAAGGCGCCAGGGACGAAGAGGAGCCAGATGGGAGTCATGAGGATAACCCCTAGGAATCAATGGGCAACAGATTCCTATGGGCAGTCTCCATGTTGTCCCGATAATGAGGACAGGCACAGTCATGCAGGGAGAGGAAAACTGCTCACACTTGACTCTAATTAACTCTAGCTGACCAATCGTGAACTTATGAATGTGAGAATCTTGACAATGCAAAGGAACCTTTGTGCTTTGTTCACTACATCAGACCCTCTGCAGTAAGAGACTTTGAATGGCAAAGAAACTTTAGCACAGAAGGTCCTGATACTGAGATATTGAACTCTAGGAGTAACAAAAGGAACTACAAGTATAATATGATATTTTATTTATACCGCACCCATATACAAGTGTTTCGCAGTACCAGCATTCACTGGGAAAGAAGGTAATATTGTGTGTTTTAACAAGTAAAGTGAACTTCTGTTTCAAGGCAGAGAAAGCCTGTGTTTTGACAAGAGAAGTTTCTTAAAGACTTTGCCATCAGGGGAAGAGGTCCACTCGAATGGTTGGACTCTAAACTGGTAATGCAAGTCGCCAACCGCGAACCTCAGGTATTTTCTGTGCTTGAGAAGGATTGGCACATGAAAATAAGCATCCTGAAGGTCCAATGACACCAGCCAATACAGAGGTTGAAAGGCCTGAAGTATATGAGAAAGAGTAACCATCTTGAACTTGCCCTTCCTGAGGAGCTTGTTCAAGCCTCTTAAGTCCAAGATGGATCTCAGTCCTGCGTCCTTTTTGGGGATAAAAAAATATGGGGATTACCATCCCTTGTTCCTCTCCGCTACAGGTACTGGTTACATAACACCTTCCCCTTGCAGTTTTAAAACTTCCTGCTGTAGGAGCGGGTCTGGAAGCTTCAAAGAGTGTCTCCCCGGTGGATTGATTTGAGGTTGCGTTAGAAAAGGAAGGCAGTAACCTTGGGTTATTGTCTCTAGAGCCCAAACATCTGAAGTAATGGCTCGCCATTCTTGCAGATGCTGTGACAGCCTGCCTCCTACAGGTGTCTTGTGATGCAAGTCCTCAAAGTGGTTTTGTGGCAGTTGCTGCAGCTGCTGATGGCAAAAAGGCTGCAGCTGGGGCTGGCTTAGCATGTTTACCTCGTCCACCACAAGTGGTTTTTCTCTGGCCTCTTTGACTGACCATTCCTCTAACCTTTCCATATGAGGAGTAATTACAATAGGGTCGTCCCCACCAAGATTGTCCTGATGCACGAAAAGGCTGAGCTTTCCCAATAGCAGCTCCTAAAGATTTGGCTGCTGCTTTTGAGGTCTGCAACCTCTTAAGGCTCTCGTCAGCCTTGTTGCCGAAAAGGTGAGACACGTCAAAAAGGAATGTTCAAAAGACGGTGTTGCAAGTCTGGTGCGAAACCAGACTTTCGCAACCGCAAATCTGCGTATTACTGTGCTAGAGGCCATTGACCTGCTCACGCTATCTGCAGTGTCCAATCCAGATTGAAGGGATTCCTGCATGGCTTCCTTTCCATCTCCAACGATGGCTAGGAATCCTTCCCTTTCTTCCCCTTCTGATTTGTGCTCCACCGCCATTGCAATGCACTCCCACAGAGTGTACGCAAATGTTGCCAAGGCACATGTGGAGTTAGCCGATTTTAATGCCATACTCCCAGCTGAAAATACCTTGCGTGCCCAACCAACACACGCTTATCATCCCTATCCAGAGGGATGGAAGGGTACGCCACCTTATTAGAAGCTCTGGCTGCCTGGACCACCAGACTCTCAGGATTAGGGTGTCTGGACAGATAGCAGGGGTCGCTACTGGAAGGGCAGTATTTTGAAGTGAGGGACTTATTCACAGGGGGCATTGAGTCCGGGGTCTCCCAATTTTTGCCCACCCTATTCTGTAAGGCTACATGGAAGGGTAAAATCGGATCTTCGGTGGGGCATGATACAATATGTCAGTCAAGTCATCCTGGATTAACTGAGTTGGTGGTCTAGTCCATCCTAAATAATCCACCACCTTTGTCATCAGTTGTCTGTATGAGAGACTGGCATGTTCCCCTGTTTCTGGTCTGCCAAAGTCTGTCTCAGGTGATGTGTCAATTCCTCTTGCGTTATGTTATGCAAGGTTTCCACTAAATCCCTCATTCTGCGTTCCTCAGAAATTAGACATTCTGGGACATTAGGGGTGCCATACTCTAGGCCAAAAGGAACATGCTCCCCCTCAGACCTTTCTTGTTCTTCAGAAATTGAAGTCAAGGATTTAAAATATCACTCGGGGTCCTGGAAGGTTCCCGATCTTTCCTCCTTCGATCACCCAGGCTCGAGGGCGCGCGAGTGTGGGCACGGTAACACTATCGACCAGCTTCCGAGGAAGGCGCGGAACAAGGCTTAGAAAAAAAGACCTTGGCCGTGTGGCCAGCGGTGCGGGCTGCACTCCCTTATTCCACTATAGAGTGGTGTAATTCAAAAAATAGTAATGATAGAAATATTCTTAACTTGTATCCTTTTTCAAAAAAAGTTTTTAATTGATCAAGCTCCAATAATATGGTACGCCAATTTTCCAATCAAATTGTCGTGGCAGAATTTATCACAAATGCGACCTATGCATTTCGGGTCAAAACCCTTGCTCAGGGCCTGCGATTACATCATTTTATACAATATTTGGTCTCAACTATCATTGCACATTCGGCATATACCACAAAATCAAACAAAAATGTCATCAGTTAACAAATCATCAGTGAGATATTTACATATTAACATATTGATTGCATCCGTTGTCATCATCATATAGTTCAACAAGAACACAGTAGCAATAATATGTTACTCAATTTCCATTTAGGTGGTGTGAATTTCATGCATTATTTTCCGGTTGAAAAAATGTCAAAAAATAAAAAGAATAATAAAAAAAACAATAAATATAAAGGAATAATCAGTGTGATGATCATGATAATGTCCAACTTATCCGTAACTTCATCTTACTTCTAGTAAGCATACTGAGCCGGTATCACTAACCTTCAATGAGCGTGAATGCTCAAAAAAACGTTCACTTTCACCCGCAGATCGACCGTGTATGTGTAAATCAGTTTAAGCTACATATTAGATCAAGTTCACTCCTAATTTTGATACTTAAATGTAGACTTACATATTTGGTAGATCCGCTGTATTCAGCTGGACCCGAACGGTCTGACAATATGGCTCACACATCCGCCTGCGGTCTTGCCCGCGGGAGAAAAACACATACGGTCACGGTCTCTGTAAAGAGATCGGACACGTGTCACTACTCGTAAATAACTCGAAAGGTAAAGCCCACCGCTATCATATTCCATATCTACTTACATAAAGCTGAAGAAAGATCACGGTTCACTGCCGTAGCTGAACGCATTTGCACGCGTGCACGGCTGTGTCTGTGGGGAAGTGTTGTAGCAGCAACCAGTTGCCGCAGAAACCGTTGCTTAGTATATAGTGGCCATATTGGAATAGGTTGATAACCTTGCTCTATTCAAGCACCTTAAACTGCCATATTGGAATGGTGCAAAAATGAAAAACCATATATTTATAACGGAACCCATTCCTATTTGTGGAGAAGCACTCTATAATACTATTGTTTCTGCACATGATTCTCACTTACTGCTCATTATGCTGAATTCGAAAATAACCCTAAACACAAACGAAATGTAAAAAAAATGTAAAAAAAGTTAAAAATAATAATAGAATTACAAAATTGAAGAATTAAATCAGAATAAAGGATGAAAAAATATACAATCAAACTATTACTAAAAACTGAAATAAATTATGAATGTGATACGCATCAAGTCACAAATGTATGTGATACATGAATACATATTGCAGAAAATATATCTCGTGTGTATTCAAAATTCACAATGTCAAGTCACACAACCATAAGACACAATTGAACTGATTCATAAAAAAACAACTGAGATCTAGCTCCTCGTTCATTCCTTCTGGAGCAATAGACCCCATTCTTTCTAACCATTGTGCCTCCGTCTGGGCTCTCAATTTCTTCATGTTGCTGTTTTGGCCCTTGGCTGGTATCACTTCGCCTTTTCAAAAACCTCCATAATTTTAACTCTAAATGCTTCCCATTCTTCGGAGGAAGAATGTTTTGTGGGGCATTTCATTTTCTTGGGGGATTCGTCCAAAGACGAGGTGGAAGGGGACTGGTGGTGCCTCTTTTCAGACTTTTTCATCAAAAAGACTAAGAGTGGTGTGAACCACTTCGGGGCCTAGACCTATGTTTTAGCCTTTCACGTTGAGATTTCTCCTCATGGGATCTCGACTCGACGCTTGAGGCTTTTCGGTCAGGTTTTCGACCTACCGTTAGTTTTCCCTTCCTCTCTCGCAAGGCCTTGCCCGTCATTGGCTGACATTTCGTACAGGCCTCCATGTCGTGGTTTTCGCCGAGGCACCACAGACATTCTCGGTGCGGATCCGTGATTACTGTTTTGTAACAGAATGTTTTACATTTCTTGAACACCGAACGCGGGGTGGTCGGGGTCGACGATGAGGACATCTCGAATATATTCTTCACAATAACTGCATCACAGAACTATCGAGGTGCGCCGAGTCTCCGAAGCAACACGTACTGCGGAAAAACGGAACTGAGGCCAACGGGCACCGTGCGTGCTACTTATATACCCAATGACATCACCCTCGACTGAGGTCTTCGAGGGACTTCGACTTGACGACATCGATGCACGTCGCCCTCGGCCAAGAAAAAATTTCCAAAGCAGCCAAAGCTGGACGAATATATCTAAGACAAACCAACCTGGCTTATGGCCACATCTCAACTTGTGCAGCAAATCATGGCTAAACTGGACACCTTGGCACCTTCTGAATCGATCTCTGCAGACCAAGATTCCTCGCCGACTCTTCTACAATCCGAGACTCTAGGCGACTCGACACCTTGACCTCCCAGTGCAAGTTCAAACTGGCCTCAAAAGGCTGAAAACCCGAGCTGTTCAACTTCCTTTGTTCTTTTGTTTAAACGAAGTTTGCTCCAAAAGCAAAACGAGAAATGGACTTCGAAAAGTTCTTTGTAAAAATCAATTTTCCTTTTGACTCATACAAATACATTTAAAAAAAAAATATATATATATATCTAAGATGAGGAATACGTTGGAAGACACAATCTATTCGAAGAGCAGGATTACTGGTCCTGAGTAGATTACTTTACATGGTCTTCAGTATTTATACAGGTCCTTTATTTGAACAACAGGGTCTTCAGTTTCTTCCTAAAGGATAGGTAGTTAGATTCTAGCCTTAGGCTGTTTGGGAGTTCATTCCACTTTGATGTCGCTTTGGTAGTGAAGGATCGTCCAAGGCCATAGGCTTTTTTGGAGTGAGTTACTTTCACGAATCCTTGCGCTTTGGATCTTAAGGTGTGGCTAGGTTCGTATGTGATTATTTGTTTTTTTAGGTAGACAGGGTTGATCCAAATATACAGTGATGGATAATGGTCATTGCTTTAGAGGTGATGCGGTCTTCCAGGGCTAGCCAATGAAGGGACTTTCTTTCTTCTGTGATATGTTCCCCCTTTTTTTCAGGTAATTACCAGAAAAAAAGATCACCACGTTGTTCTGCATGATCTGACATTGTTTGATGCATTTTTAATTAGCCCCTATCCGCAGTGCATTACCGTAGTCCAGTCTAGATAGGAATGCGGCTCTGGTGATAATGGTGCTGTTTTGTTTACTCAATACAGGCATGATGCGACTGAGCAGCCTTTGGTGGTATCGGCAATTGTTTTTCAGGTATGTTACGTGGGCTTCCGCTCCCAGGGATGCTTGCAGGTAGACACCTAATGTCTTTACCTTGTCAGAGACCCCTATATTTGTAACTTTGATCTTAAAGGTGGTGTAATCTGTGTTTAGTTTAACTCTTGCCTGGGGTGATCCAAAGATCATGAGCTCAGTCTTGCTTTCATTGAGGCAAAGCCAGTTTGTCATCATCCAGGCTTCGATGACTAATTGAGTATCGTCTGCAAAATTTGTAAAGAAGACCCCTAAATTGGTTAATAGGGTACATAGATATTGCAGATAAAGATTAAACAAAAGGGGTGATAGGCTTTGCGCCCTGGGGTATGTGGAACGCCACATTTTATAAGTCGGGGTATAGAGAAATGATCACCCCAGTGGATCTTGGAGCACCGATCTTTAAGGAAGGATGTTACCCAGTCTATAGCTCCTCGAGAGCAATTACCTGATTTATCTAGAGCCTTGTGGAGTTTTTGAAGATCGAGCAAATCAAATGCTGCTGAGAGGTCTAATAATATCAGCATCCCTGCTTTTCCCTCGGCCAGGATACTAAGTATTTTGGTCTGAAGGTCCAGCAGGGCCATCCCCGTACCATGTACTCCTCTAAAGCCTGATTATTGGTGTGTAGGAGGTTGTGTCAACATAATCTTGGAGTTGGATGGTAGCAACTTTGTCCAATATTTTTAGAAGAAAGTTTTAGTTTGTTATTGGGCAGAGATTGGAAGGGTCATGTTGATCTAATCCAGGTTTTTTGACTGTAGGTGTAACAGTAACTGTTTTCATTGCAGAAGGGACCTTGTTGTCTCTGAATGAAGCGAAGATAAGGGGCAAAGATCCCGGCGTTGTCCAGTATGAGCTTGGGAGGTCATATATTTTCACAGCAGGCCGTACATCTGATGGTAGAAAGTACAGAGTTCATGTCGTCAGGGAGATAGGGGAGAACTTGAATGTACTCCTCTTTTGGGGGGTTTGCTCTAGGTTATCCAGGAGGTGGCGAGATTGGGAATCCATTTTACAGGATTTTATGACTTCACAAGATATTTGAATTTTGTTGTAAAAGGCTATTTTGACCTTCTCACAGTCTTCTTGTGAAGGCAGAAATGGAGGGTACAGTGTCAGAGGTTTTTCTACCGATTTCAGAATCTGGAACAATTTGCCAGTCGAGCTGAAAGCAGCGTTGATTTGTTTATTGTAATAATTTTTCTTTGCTTCCATCAGTTTTTCTCTATATAGTCTCTCCAGTTCTTTCCATTTCTCTTTGTTGTCTGTAGGATTTTCTTACCATTTTTTCTCCCAATTCCTTTTTTCCTTTTTAAGTGTACTGGTTTCAGCATTAAAACAATTCTGAGGGTCAGGGTTGAGTCTGACCTGCTTGCTTTTGATGGGAGCCTGCTGGTCGATAAGCTTTTGGAATTGGTTATTAAATGTTGCCACAATTTGATCACACAAGTCCTTGTCTACTGTCATGTTCATGATGTTTTCAGTGCCTTTTGCCAGGATAAGGGGTGTGATCTTTTTAAATTATTGAACATGGTGTGTTTAATTAAATTATATATATTTATATAGAACCTTGATTGGGGTTTCCTTTATTTTGGACTGTTGTACCATTGATGTTTGGGTTGATACTGCACATTCACACCCCTCTTCGAATATAGCCTGCTCTCGGCCCACATTACCAAAAAATGGCAAAGGGGGTATATCTCTTATCTGTGCCCGTTTCACATATATAAATGGGATCACTATTGGTTTGTAGTAGTGTGGGAGCTGAAGAGACTATTTTCCACTTCTCATCCTTGACTGGATCCGAGCAGTAGTCCATTTTTCACAAGTAGTTTCAGTTATCCTATTGAGATTCTATTTACATTGATAGCTTATTTAACAGAGCATGATCAAGTTACATAATTGTTTTACATGGTTTTCTCTGAGGTAGGGCACGTTTGAGAGTTACAGTTTTTTCAGTATTTGCTTCTTCACAACTCTCCAAGCTCTATAGATTTGTGTTTTAATTTTAAGCCTTATCTATCAAGTTTCCCTCACGCAAATTCCTAGACTAGCCCTACTCTACCCTGTTAGTTCTAAAGAGGTTGTAGGGATGTACCTTTAAGCAGTGAAGCTGCACTCTGTCTCCTTACTCTCATGCCCACTTCTGTTTCACTTCTCACTACTATTCTACCCTTCTCATGCTCTCCTTGTATGTCCTTGTTTGTTCGTAACCTCCAATGTCTTTCTCACTCTACCTTCTACCTCCACCATCCAATGTTACTCCCTTCAGCCACTCTCTCTTAGCCACTCTGCCTTTTCCCGTCTGCTACCCCCTACTCCTCTCCTCTGTACACTACAGCTCTCTCCTTTCTATTTCACTGAGCCTTCTACTCAGAGACCCTCCTTTCATTCACACAATCACTGTTCATTCATTCTCCAAATTCCCTCTAACACTCTACCTCTCCCACCATGCATATATACTCACAACACAGTACCACTTGCTCTCACCTATCAATTCCTCACCTTCTTTCTAAAACATCTCCACACTCCAGTCCATCGTCCTTCCTTGTGCTGGTTTCTTGGTCCACTACCACCGCCTTTTCTGAACTCACCCATACAAACCACACCTTCCTTTTTCCTATCACACTTCTTATCCTCCCACTCCTCCTTCCACTGGGTCTCTTCCCCTGACCAATCTAACTCTAATTTCTTCACCCAGGAGTTACAATAGTTTACAAATAGTGGGCTAAGCACCATACCTTTCTTCTGTGTGAGGCAATCAAGCTGAAACAATGGCTGTGTGCACTGGGCAGTGTCCCGGTTTGTGTTAGGGGGCCACAGTGTGGCAATGTCTGAAGAAAACCAGTAAAGAGACATGTGTTGGGCAGCAGCTCCACAGCAAGTCTGTGACTGTAACAGCTCCATCGCTTCTGCAGAGCATGGTGTGTACTGCAGTAGGTGAGCAGTGTGTCACAGACTTGGATTCTTTTTGTTCATCTCTCTCGCTTCCTGCTGGCTGAAATAATGTGACGGCTGGCGTTGTTGGCTGCCCTGTTGTCAGTTGTTGTGATAATCTGAAAGGTGCAGAAAGAAACTGACTAGCAATTGTTTCAAGAGGTATGGGGTGATTTAGAAGGGTACTGGCAATACTCAGGCAGGCCCTTAAAGAGACATGAACTGGGGCCCTCCAAACTACCACCGTGGTTCTCTGGGGTAGGACCTGCTCTGGCTTCCACCATGGTAGGCCTCCCACAGCAGGCTGAGAGGGATCTCCATCCCTGTTTGACAAGGTCTGCTTGCTGACCTTGTACCAATGTAGATCACCCCATACCTCTTGAAACCATTGCTAGCCAGTAATTTTCTGCATCTTTCAAATAATCATAACAACTGAGATCAGGGAAGGCGATGGCACTTCTTTACTTCATATAATGCCTCACCATTTTTGTATCTTCAGAGTAATTACCTTTTCAGTGTATATAAACATACAGCTTGCCATTGCCACCAGAGAATATTCCTTTTTTTCCTCTCAGTATGTCCTTAACTCCATCAATACTCCTGTAGGCATTGCTGGTTTGCTTGACCAAATCCTTAAAATGAAATTCTTGCTCCAAGCTGCATAGTATTTTATGCTACCCTGTTCCCTTACAGCTTTCAGTAGGTATACTGCGTCTTTGACACGTCCCCTGGCTATAAACAAAGGAGATGGAAATAAATATAATGCATACATCACATAAAATATGCAGATGGAACACCCTGAGAAAACAGTTGATTACTAGGACCAATTGCTACCACTTTTGGTGGTGTCACAGAGCACGGTTGCATCCTCTTACCCAGCAAAAGTACCACTGATGGGAGCCCGAGGATGCACCAGTCGCTGTTTAAAATGTTCCAGATCCAGTAAGTGTCTGGAGCTATTTCAAAAGAGGAAGAATCTCTAAGGAAATACCCATTAGAATAAAGATAAACAAAGTATCATTGAAAAAAAGCGATTGTTTTTACATTTCTGAACCAACAAAGATCAGGGATGTCAAAAGTGACCAGCAGGGAGAGGAAAAGCATACAGCCTATCGATGAAATCGAACAGATTCACAATGAGGTTAGCAGTAGCGATCAAAGCATACCAAGGGTAGCTAACAATTTTCCTGAGAGAAGAAAGTGGTAGAAAAACTGCCTATTGTGTTATTCCGGTTTCTCGAGACAAAGTCAGTCAAGCATGTGAAGGGCATGAGTCACACAAATTTAATTAATATTCATTAAAAAGCATAGCAGCCAAGCATGCCAACATTTACTTATCACAGCTCTAGGTATATTCAGGTACATGCTGAAGTAATCAAGTTTAGACAGAACAAGACTATGTGGAATAGGTTAAATGTGTCAAGTCAAGTTAGAACTAAGCTTAACTTCAGGACTTGAAAGGACAACGGATTAACTTCAGGATTTGAAAGGACAAAGGTCCTGGTTAGGAAGGCTAGAACTCAGAGGACCATAGCACGAAGGCAGACTTGGAAAATCTGGACATCAATAGCAACGTCAGTGCAGTCCCACCACCAACCATTCAAGTCAGATCAACCCTGCATAAGAGCATACTTCTTGCACACCCATGTCAGAATCCAGCCTTTTGGTTGTGGAGATAACTGTTAATCGCTTTCTACATTTGGCCATTGCCCTCTCGAAAAGCTTAGCCTCTTAGGGCATTTGAGACATAGGTTTAAAGTCCAAGAAAAGAGCGGGGTCCACTCTATATTAAGAAAATCACATTTCTTTTAGGTTTTAAATACAGGAAAAGAGCTAGCAAGTGTAGAGTTAATGAATTGGCATAGGGTTTTAACAATAGGTATTAGAGGCTTGCTTGAGCAGGTGTCTTGGAGGAAACCTCTATGGTTGGTCGAAAATATCAAGGGACTTGAGAAGAGCGGCCTTACAAGCTACCATCTCTTGCAGCAGTTAGCAGATTTTGTCACACAATTTAGAGGCCCATAGATCTACTGAAAGGTGCTTTGACTTCAGTAAACATAATTCCCCAAAAATGTAATATATTTCTTTCTAGGAGTCTGATGGTCTGGTCATGTGATGCTTTGGGCACTTGTGTACAATATGCTGGCTGTGCAGATACACATTTTGTGTTGCCTCAATAGACATATGTATTTGGCTCTTACCATGGGATCACACAGAGAGCTACTCTTGCTGTTTCCAATGCGCAGTACGTTTGGCCATTCCTGAGCTACTGAACCAATCATTAAGTTAAATTTTGGTTACAGGAGAAATCGGTGTATGTAGTGCGATTGAATCAGTAGTTGCAATTAATAGTGATATTAAGAACACTGTTTAGGATAATTGCAGGTGACTGGTTGTTTAAACTCTAAAACATGTATAACAAGATTGGGAGTACTGCATTCCAGTGTTGTTGGCATACTTGGTAAGGAAGATGCAGATGTTTAACAATGTGAGCCATGTTAGTTGGCCAATGGATTCCAAATGCTGTTTGAGATATTGGAAATAGATGGCAGTATAATAGAGCTAGATTCAAATATGTATTATGGAGTTACCAGCTATGAACAAACACCCCCAAAACCTCTCCCCACTAACTACATAATTATCATTAGATTGACTGCAAAACATAATTACTTGCATCTTAAAGGAACAATGGTTAGTAATGCGTAGACTTGTCAAATGAAACTGAATATTTTGCATGGTTTTCAGTAAATGTCTGAAGGTCAGCACTTTATGCCCCATATATTTCTGTTATGAATGATGTAAACATTGCGTAACCTATAGGTTTTTGGTGTAAAATAATTACCAATGACCAAAATAAATACAAAAATCTGAAAATAAATACAATCCCTTTTGGAACAGTTCAGCAATACCTTTATAGTGTTGTATAAAAGGTATCTGTTAATTAATAACATATGAAAGTAAATAAAATGTACAAGTTGAGAATATGAACAGTTTAATGTTCACCAAGTCTGTAGTATATCGACCTACTTTCAAAAATAAAGTTGATTACAAATAATAGATGAATGGAAGAACAAACAGCATCCTACCAAGTCTTCATAAAAGGAACTCTAAAGCTGCATTGAGTTACATAATTAAAATAAAATCGTTCATGTCTTAAACAGCAACATGGATGTTTCAGTGAATTTTTCTCAATTAAGAACCTTAGTCCGGTACAATGTTGTTTAAACACATAGTAACAAAACAAAATATCTTCAATTTACATGCATCAACCAATGGATGCTAAATGTCAGTATAGAAAGAATACTGCTATTGCAACTGACCAATGGCTGCATCTTTGTTTTTGCGCTCCTTCAGTCTGCTTACAGCACAACAACCAACAATTTGACAGATTAAGTCAGCATTCAAGTTTCAAATTGTTCACTGGGAAAGCATGAAGGTGGTCCTCCCATAAAGGACAAAAATTGTAGTGGGAGAATGTGGTCTGTCCAATGAGTCTTCATAAAAAAATCCCCCTGGTATATAGAATGTACAGGGATTACTTTCATTAGGCGCACAGATCATATAGGTGCAGAGGTTTCAACTGTTGGCGCCTAACCAAACTACATAAAACCACTAAGCCGATACCGCTCGAAATCTAAAAAAGATGACAAGAAACAATAACTTAAGAATGAAAGAGTTTGCAATAAACATTCTTTGTTTTTAAGAGTAATACATTTTAAGAGTAATAAAATGGGACTAACATAAAAAACGAATTAAACCCCAAATAATAAAACAAAGATTCTTTAAGAGATCAACATAGATAGCATTGAATATCTACCAAAAGCTAAAAACAGAAAATAAGCAAGAAACATTCCAGGAAGATTATGATTTTTGCTGTACAGTCTGGCACCACAGGAAAGTTTTTTGGTGTGTTTGGAAAAATAATTGTTAAAATGTAGGAAATATGAAAAAAAACACATTGATAACAGGTTGATAACAGGTTTCATTCACTGTTACTAGCACTACATTGGCCTCCCAACCTTATCTAGTTAAGGCCTGATCTAACAAATATGTTTACAGAGACAATTCTGTTTAAGAGATGGTCTTCGTGAGGTTACACAGGTCATATATGTTATCCTTGGCATAGTTATTCCTGGTTCTTTGAAAAACAGATTTTTGCAAACACTAATTGATAGTGCCAAAGAAAGAGAACATGTGTATTATCTTGCAGTTATGAAACTCTACATTTGGAGACTGAAAATCAGAGTTTAAGGGACCTCAGTTGAATAAGACAAGCCAATAATAAAGTTCTTCAAGTGAAGAGTTGTAGCAGTTAAAACAATCCTTACTGTTTTGGGCAAAAAAGCTGAACAGTTCCGAAATATTCAGGCATTAAGTGGTCCTCGCACACATACTTCTTCCATTAATTGAATGGTAACCACGTTAGATGCACACCTGTGCATCAATACGTGGAGAGACTTGTCAGTGCAGAACAATCTTCTCTGTTTAAAGAATGGCGACGATCGTGCACGTTTTCTTTACTAAAAACCATCCACTGCACTATCACTACTTCAAAAACGGGGACTCCATGTTTTCATGTGCTTTCTATTTCTTTGGGTATACAACAGTCGCATATTCTTGTCACACATTCCACTGAATATTCCAATAGATTGCATTTTTGCAAGTGCATTCATTGTTGAGTACTATATGTTCTACATGATAAACTATAATGTATGATTATTTATACATAATGGGATCAACTACAACAGACATCTACTTATCTTTTCAGGACCTTATGGTTATACACTATATTTCTGCTACATCACGAGGTGCAAATCACTATGCTTGCATAAGCAATTAAAAGATCAAAAAAGAAAAATGCAATTAGCAATATTGGTAGAAAAATCAAACAAGCATGATTGAAGGTAAGAGATACAACCATTTGCATTGGCGTTTAAAGTAAACAACAAACGCCAGGTTGTGCTTACTTCTTTGTTTTACCTACAACTGAGTTGGACAATATATGACATTACGCAGTGTTTCACACAATGCATTTGTGTTTATGAAATCGTTGATCTAGTTTACAGATCCATGTATAGCAAGACCTTGATTCGAATTATAACACCAGTCCAAAAAAGAACAATATTTCACTTATAATGTTCAATGATATTAATTCATTGAGGGAAGGAGGAAAGGTTTGTGTATGCCAGTTACACCTATAAGCCTTCCAAGTGTGTGCTAGATTTATTTTCGTGAGTAATTAGGAAAAAAGTGCAGGAGAAAACCGATTTGCTAAGTATGTTTAGACTCACAATCAGAAGGACAAGCCTTTCTGTGTTTCATATTTGTGCTTGCACTAACTTTAATATCACAGCCATCCAAGGAATACTTGTACTTTTGTACAGCTAGTAAAGGGCTGCATCGTTTTTCCAGAATGCACATTTCAGCTAAGTACTACCAGTTTAACAGTGCCATTATTAAGGATTTTGGACTGTTTGAAAATTCCGAAAGTCAGACAAGAAAATTGATCTATGTGCTCCAGAGCAAATTAGAAAAATTGAAACTCTACTGTTAACAAGGTCACAGTGGAGAAAGCATGCCTGCATGGATTCCTAGTTTATTGCCCAAGTGCCTCAAAAACGTTGTCCGAGATAGAACAGCACCAGAATCCTTCCCTGGTTGTTCCACCCTTCTCATGAACTTGTGAAGGTGCTAATAATCTCTCCGATACCAGGAGCCATGTGAGGCTGAACAAAGGGTGCAACCATTTTTAGAAATAATTAGGGCAAGCAACACAGTTTATTCTTGTGCGCATGCAATGGAAGGGGCATACTGCAGAAAAAACTGCAAGGAATAAGTGTAGAAGGAATTAAAGGAGATAAGCATCTTTTATGAATTACCTAAAGTGTCTTCCACTCCATCATTTGCTGTTCTTGGTCCTCCATTAAAAATAACAGGGGTAAAGAAACTGGAGGTGCCGATAAAGAATTACAAAACATGCAATATTAACCTTAAGAGGAAGTTAATTTTTCTATTAAGGGACTACAATGACCACAGGTTGGGATAGAAAGCAAATCTGAATTCTAGCCATTGGCAACTGTTTACTCTTGCCCACATGCTAGTGTGTTAATAGAAATCATACAAGGCAAAAGCATACAATAAGAGCACTGGCCATATGCACCTCTTGTGAATAAACCTGGAGAAGGACCCTTTCATGAAAACACAAAACAATTCTTTGTATAGAATAAATGCAGACATGGATTTTCTTTTTTTTTACAAAGGAGCCACAATACATTGTTTTCATAGAGCTACATACCCTCTTCATGCTGAATGCAGTTTGTTCCCATGTCTATACAATGTTATTGTCCAATCCTAAATGTGACATCATAGTGAATATTTGAAATACATTAGTTTACACTATATATACACACAAACACTAATTATATATATAGTTATTTTTTCTTTTCCAGTTTTCCTTCTTCATCCCCTTTTAAAAAGAACAAAGGAAACATTCCTAAAAGGCATCCAATGGTCACTCCTATTGCTTTACCCTACAAAAGAGGAGAAAAACATAAGGCATTAGCAAACATGTCAGTAATTGGCAATACATCACTGGCTCTATATGAAAAATGCAAATAAATAAAAGTAGCTAGTAGTTTTGAAGACCAAAGAAGACAGCTTTGATGCATTAAGGCTTATCACATCAATTTAACAATGGAAATTATGAAACATGTACTTATTTACATTTGTAAAATGCTACACACCACTCTACAATGAATCAGAGTTCAAAAGTACAATTCATTCTACTCTATCAAATAAGTGCATATATTATAATAAGCAATTATTCAAACCGCTACGTTTTAAAAACTTTGCCCATGAAAACTACTACAACTGAAACTACCATTAAGGTGATGGGCAATTGACAATGGGTAATTCACATTTATATCAAATGAATGATTGCCATAAAGCATCTTAGCCAATGGGGGCACAGAAGTCCCAACCTAAGAAATAAAACAAGACATTAGGAGATGAATAGCTTGATTACTTTTGATGCAGAGGAAAATTAGATGGCTTGTAGTATATGAAAAAAGGATGATTTCCAGAGAGATGGAACAAGTGCACAGAAGGAGAGGCAACACTTGTGGATGTGTCTGAAGGAGATACCTTAAGATGGATGAATGAGAAGTCATTGAGTTTCTGTTAAAGAAACTCTGGGACAGGGCTATAAAAGGCTTTAAGTACACGCCTAAGGGCCTTATCAGAGCAATTCAGGACCCTGCAGTAAAGGTCAGACAGGATTACTGGGATGAACTCCAAATGTAGCTTTATTACAATAAAGAATTCTGTGGTGCAAAACTAATAAAATGGACAGAAGAGACCATAGAGTCCTTTCAAAGGGTATAAATACATTATTCAAATACATTTAATTATTTTGTTCTTTAAAATATGAAGCGAGTGCCAGGAGATTTATGTAGATTTCACTAACAGCATGATTTCAGGGGAGGGAATGCAGCATTGTTTCATTACGAATTATACTCATGAAAAGTGATATTTTCGAAAGAATTACAGTGTGCAAGCCATTCCATGCGGCCCTTCCATTTCCGTAACCTCCCTTTTGCAGTGAAATAATGATAGGTAATGGAGTGGTTCTAAAGTAAAAAGTTAATTACAAAAACAGCCTCTTGACTCTGAACCAAGTACTCAAGACCGGGCCATATGGCTACATAAAGTTGAGATTTTGTAGCTTTTATGTCAACAAAGAAATATACTCACAAGATGTGCACTGAGACGAGTTTGCCACATGTCCGCTTGTTTAGGTGTTAAATCGGGTATTGGGAGGCCTAATCTTGACGATAATGCTTCAACATAACCTGCAAGACTGGAGGAAAAGAAAAGCATTATTACCATGTCTAAACATACATCATTATAGATTCCAAACAAAGGCATCACAGGGCTCAATGAGATTTTTACTCGATGAAAAGAAAGTAAAATGTTAATTTCAAAAACTATTTTTTCCTGCGCCCATTTCGTCTTAAGAAAAAGAGTAATGCTTACCTTTCCATATTTTATCTGTAAGTGAAGTATTCATCCCCATCTTAATGCATCGACCAAAATCAGAGGAACATTAGTAAATATGTGTTTTCTACTAGAACAACCTGACAACACAAGTTTCATCCACATTGTAAACCTCGTCCATGGGTATGCAATTTATGAACCAAAACATCTGGAGAGCCACAACTCCCATAATCCCACACCCATTGCCTTTACTGGCTAGGGTTGATGCGAGTTGTAGTGCAAAACACAAAGCGTCAAATGTTGCATATCCCTTTATTAGAGTGAATATTCCTCCAAATGGCCAGCTCCAATTTGGAGTTCTAATATTCCAAGGTCTGCAGCGTTAGACTCCCCAGAGGTTTTGAGTTGTTTAACCGCACATCCCACCACCCTACCCAGCATAGTCAATGGTGAGGGGTCATAGGCCAACATATCTGGAGAGCCACAGGTTTAAGACCCCTGCTCTAGTCTACACATGGGCTCATTGCCAAAAACAGCTTGCAAACGAGTTCTGCCCTTGCAGCACAGTGGAAAAGGAAGTAAATTATCAGAATTCAGAAATGATCAGAAAACTAAGCAATGCTTATATATGAATACATACAAACTTTGAGATCAGACTCGATAAACCGTGGATACAACCACACAATTGTGGACAGCCAGATTCACAAGGCAAAACGGATTCCCCAGAGAAACCTCTTTGAATACAGAGCATAAGAGGTACAAACTGAGGTGCCACTAGTCGTCACATACAATCCAGAGTTGAAAGCCCTATGCATGATTGCTATGAAACTCCAACCCATTCTGCAACAAGATGAAGGTCTGAGAGAAGTCTTCCCTGAGATGGCCCTCCTTGCTTTCAGACAACCAGCCAATCTGAAGGGAATGAGGATAAGAATCAAACTACACACAAATAGCACAGATTATGTAACCGTGCCTTGCAGAAACAAAAGATGTCTAACCTGCCCATAACATTTCAGACACCATCAAGAAATTCTACACGTAGAAGGAGTACACAATGATGAGGCGTTTTACAGGTGCATCCAGCAATTCTTTGATTATGTCCATGAAATAGCCTGGGCAGAGGTGCTATATTGGGGGAACTAGGCAACCTCCACAAAAACGCAGGAAGCTCCACCGTCAAAGCATGAAGCAATGGACAAAGGAGAGTCCAGTTGGTGAGAATTCTACAGAAGCTAATGATACCCTTGATCTCAACATTTCTGTACTCAAATGCATGCATGTTTTCAATGCACTGACAGGGAGCTTAAACGGACATTGCGGTTTCATGAGTCACTATCTCAACTAGCAGACGCTCAATTTTTCCACCCATACAGATGAAGGCATCACAACATTCAGACCTGACACTTTCCATCACTTTTTCCAAAACCGTTCATGGGCATCCAACTGACACTGCATCAGCCCCACCAGCCTCTCTTAGGCAATGACATGTTGACAGACTCCCTCCACCCAACCCCATCCACCCTCAAAATGCACAAGTTCAAAAATTCCCAGAGACTTGTCAGGGCCCCTCTCTCCAGTCAAACCACACCTGTTACTCATAATTGTGATGTAACCCAATCCAGATATGATATTTGGCATAAACTTGGCACACTGGGTTCAACGAATCGTAGGCCTGATTTGTGGATGATTAGTACCCCGCGAGAGTCAAGCAGAATGCAACACGCATTCTGATTGGCTCTTGCCGGGTCCTTACCCGGCCAAGAATACTTCGATTCTCGGCCTGGATTCCAGCCGCCTTGTCCTCAGCGGGGGACGTGGCAGCCCCTCAGCCAATGAGGAGGCTGGAAGCGGGCCATCCCCGCTCCGAGCCTCCCCGCGGCTGAGAGGCTGCCTTCGCCCCCCGCTGGGGACTCGGGTAAGGCTTTTTTTTTTTAAACTCCCTTTCCTCCCTCCTCCCACTTACCTGCTTGTTCCTGCTTCCCCGGCGAGGGACGAGGGAAGCCTCCAGCCGTGTGGAGACTCAGAGCGGGGCCATCCCCGCTCCGGGCCTCCACACGGCTGGAGGCTTCCCTCGTCCCTCGTCGGAGACGCAGGTACGTTTTTTTTTTCTTTTTTTTTCCTTCCCTCCCAACCCCACCTACCTTCTGCTTTTTTTTTTTTCTTTCGGGAGCGTGTCACGCTGGGAACACTTGTGGCGGCCATTTTCTTGGTCGTTTCTTTTTTTTTTTTCTGTCCCGAAACGAAAAATGCTTTTAGAGCCCCGGTCACGCACATAATGCGGTCCGGGGTACTAATAGCAATATAACCCTCGCGGCCGGGGCATTACCGACTCAGGTCCCCGGGGCATTATCTGAGTCGGTAATGCCCCCGCCGCTCGGGTTATATTGCTTAATTGTGCCACCATTGATCTTGCAAAGGGACCGACCTGACATACAGAGTTTCAACTGGACTGCATGTAGCATGACTAACACTATTGCATTGCCTCTTGCCTTCCTGAGAGCACTAAAAGGGTGGGCTGTGCTTTCTTTTTTCTCCCTTCTCTTCAGTTCCACTCCGCCCTGTACCACTTAAACACAGTTTGCAATTTAGACCTTAAAGACTGGAATGTATGGGGGAGTTCAACATCGAATGTATGCCTCCGAGTAGAACTACAAATCAGGTACAAACAGGGACTGATAAAGAAAAAAAGATTTCCAGGTGGTGCTTTTTAAGCTGTAATGTTTTTCAAAGGTTTAATTCCATCCCTGCCTTAGAAAAGGGTGAAATACCAGGAAAGCTCGCAAACAAACGACTGTCAGACTAATTAATGTATAGAGTTGTTTCCTTTTGGATCAACACTCTATTCAACCTTTGGCTAAGACGGTACAAGCAAACTGAACTATATATGTATACACGCAAAGAGCGTGATTATCGAGACTGAAAATGTCAAATCAATACGATGGCATATCAGTATTTCAACAATTAACAAAAATAACAAGGGCACAAGGTCTGCACTGTAAAAATACTCCAGGACTTCTAGTTTCCTTAGTAAGTCCATGTCGGTTTCTATGATGGTATTCAGACATTTGCACACTGGTGTTATAATAAACTGTACAAGTGTTTTTTTACAGCGCAGACGTGTTCCCTGGTTATTTTTGTTGATGGTTGAAATACTGATATGCCATCGTATTGATTTGACAATTTCAGTCTCAGTAATCACGCCCGTTGCTTTTTTACATAAGTGGTTTGCTTTTATAACCACCCAGGTGCACCAACTAAGAGGCAGAACGCCGACAAATCAAAGCGCATGCTGTGAGGGAGGGGGTCGGTCTCTCAAAGCGCATGCTGTGAGGGAGGGGGTCTCTCTCTCTCTCTCTCTCTTTCAATGGGATGGTCCGAGGACGTATCCCATATCTATGACAGGTAATGTCCACTGCTGTATTGATTCGGAAAATCTTCTGCATCGATGCGCCGTCCCCGAGGACCTCCTCCTCCGACGGCCGACGTCACTCAATGTGATAAGTAGGACGCACGACGCCCGTAGCCTCAGTTGTAGTTTCTTCCCCCAGAACGTGTGACACCAGTTTTCTGCCAGTCAGACACACAAGGCCTTGTGGAACGCAAGCTGCAATCGCAAAAGAAATTCTGCAGCATGGAAGGTAGGGAGGGTGTGATATGGAATACGTCGTCGGACCATCCCATCGAAAGAACGTTACCAGGTAAGAAAGTAACTTGTTCTTCAAGGGGATTGAGTCCTCTGACGTATTACATATCTATGACAGACTCCCAAAGCAGTACCAAGCAAGGAGGTGGGAAAAGAATTTAGAACACAAATTTAGCATGCCCAATCAAATTGCGGAATAAAGGACTGCCTTGCCAAAGGCCAGATCCTGCCCTCGAATGGAATCGAGGGAGTAGTGACGTACAAAAGTATGTACTGAAGCCCAGGTGGCTGCATCACAGATGTGACGAATAGGAGCACCCCTCTGCAGGGCAGTAGACGCAGCCACTCCCCTGGTAGAATGGGCCCGCAAGCCAGCCGGAGGGTCCTTACCCACCAAGTGGTAACGCTCGGAGATAGCTAAAATAATCCAACGAGACAAAGTTTGTTTCGTCACAGCTTGTCTCAAACGCTTTCCAGCGTAAACAATGAAAAGTTGATCGTCCACTCTGACCCGGGACATGCGCGAAATATAAAAGCTCAACGCTCTCCTAAGATCAAGCCTATGGAGCCTCTTCTCTTCCTTACCAGGATGTGGAGGAGGATAGAACGCCGGAAGAACAACCTGCTGGCTCAAATGAAATTCCAAAACCACCTTCGGAAGAAAGGAAGGACGAACTCGAAGGACAACCCTGTCCTTATGAAACATAGTGAAGGGTGGCTTAACTGAAAGTGCCTGTAACTCACTCACTCTGCGAGCGGAAGTAACCGCAACCAAGAACACAGTTTTCAGAGTTAACAGTCTCAAAGGGCAAGAATGCAAAGGCTCAAACGGAGCACCCATAAGAAACTTAAGAACAAGGTTCAAATCCGAACCGGGCACCAGAAAAGGTGACGGAGGGAACACATTAGTGAGCCCTTTCAAAAACTGAAAAATTAAAGGAATCTTAAAATAGGAACATTCTTCAGACGAGCGCTTAAATATGGACAGCGCCGCCAGGTAACCTTTTATGGTCCTCACTTGCAAGCATCTGTGGTCCAAGGAAAGCAAAAAAGACAGAACCATGGGAATTTCACACTCAAAGGATCCACATTCTTAACTCTGCACCAGTCGCCGAACTTTCTCCAATGGCAACGGTACAGAGACTTTGTTGCTGGCCGCCTGGCCGAGAGCAACACCTCCATCACGTCTTCAGGGAGGTCCCAATACTTATACCTCAACCTTTCAGAAGCCAAGCATGAAGGTTGAGGGATCTGACCTCTGGATGGAGAACCTGACCCCCCTCCCGTGAGAGCAGATCGTCTCGGTAGGGAAGACGACGTGGAGGGCAGATGGACAAGTCAAGAAGGTACGGGTACCAGGTCCTCCGGGCCCACGCCGGAGCAATGAGGATCATCCGGGAACTGAACCTCTGTAACCTCCGCAGTACTTGCGGGATGACGGGGACTGGAGGAAACGCGTATAGCAGTGGGAATGACCACTCCACCACAAACGTGTCTCCTAAGGCTCCTTTTGGAGGAAATTCCTGCGAGCAGAACCTTTCGCACTTCCGGTTGACACTGGAGGGAAAGAGATCCACTTGAGGGGTCCCCCAAAGGGCGAAGGTCTCTAGGAGAATCTCCTGAGCCAGCTCCCACTCGTGAGAGATCGTGCACTGCCTGCTCAGAGCGTCCGCCGTCTCGTTGTCGTCTCCGGCCAGATGAACAGCCGAGATCGAAACCTCCTGCTGGATGGCCCAGAACTCGAGCTGCATCGCCTCCTTGCACAGAGGAAGTGAGCCTGCCCCCCCCCCTTTTTGTTGAGGTAGTGCATGGCCACTGTGTTGTTCGTTAGAATCAGAACACTCTTTCCTCTCACAGTCAGCAAAAAAGCCTTCAGGGCAAGCCTGACGGCCCTCAGCTCCAACAGATTGATATGGAGTCTGGACTCCGACGGAGACCAACGACCGCTGACTGTCAACTCGTTGGCATGAGCTCCCCATCCCATGAGGGATGTGTCCGTCACGATCGTCACCTCCGGCCAGGGCAGCCAAAATGGGGCCCCCTTCATCAGATTGCCTTCGACGGCCCACCACAGAAGGTCCTGGGCGACCGAGGGCGGCACCTGAACATGGTCCGACAGCCTGCCGGAGGACTGAGACCACTGGCGCTTGAGTGCCCACTGCAAAGATCTCATCCGCAGACAAGCCTCTGGCACCAGAAGAATGCAAGATGCCATGAGGCCGAGCAGTCTCAAGAACTAGGACGCTGGGAGATTCTGGGCAAGATGAAACTTGTGCACCATCTGCTGAATGTGAAAAGCCCTCACTTGGGGAGGAAAACACTGCCCCAGGGATGTGTCGAGCACTGCTCCGATGCACTGGAGCCGCTGTGTTGGTGTCAAATGGGACTTCTTTAAATTGAGGGAGAAGCACAGCTTGTGAAGGGAGTGGCAGGTGACGGACAGATGATGCAGGACTTGCTCGGGAGAGCTTCCCCTGATCAACCAATCGTCCAGTTAGGGGTAGACGTGAATCCCCCCTTTCCTGAGATGCGCTGCCACCACCACCATGAGCTTGGTGAAAACCCTTGGGGCGGAGGTCAATCCGAACAGCAGGACCCGAAACTGAAAGTGCGAGTCGCCAACCGCGAACCTCAGGTACTTCTTGTGCTTGGGATGGATGGGCACATGGAAGTAAGCATCCTTGAGGTCGAGAGACATCAACCAATCCTGAAGTTGAAGGGCCTGGAGGACTTGAGAGAGAGTAACCATCTTGAACTTGTCCTTCCTGAGAAGTTTGTTCAAACCGCACAAGTCCATGATGGGTCTCAATCCCCCGTCTTTCTTCGAAATCAAAAAATAAGGGGAATACCATCCCTTATTCCTCTCCGCTACAGGCACCAGTTCTATGGTGCCTTTCTCCAGCAGGGCTTGAATTTCCGCCGCAAGGTGCGGATCCAGACTCTTCAAAGAGAGGTTCCCAGGTGGATTGTCGTGAGGCCTCTGCTGAAAGGGAAGACAGTAGCCGTGGGTTATGATCTCCAGAACCCACACATCTGAAGTAATGGCACGCCACTCTACAAGATGCTGCGCCAGCCTTCCCCCAACCGGCGAACCATGGGACCTGGCCTCATGACTGAGTGGTAGCGGCTGCGGCGGTGCCTGAGGGCAAAGAGGCAACTGCCCAAGCAGCCTTGGCACCTCGAGTACCCTGTTTTCCACCTCTGGCACTCTTACGGTGGCCTCTTTGACTGACAGAACCTCTCGCTTACTGAAGGACGAGTAATAGCGAAAGGAACCTCCACTCCATTGTTGTCCCCTAGGACGAAAAGGCGGAGGTTGTCGAACTGCAGCGCCCAACGACTTCGCTGCAGCTTTGGAGGTCTGCAACCTCTCAAGGCTCTCGTCAGCCTTGCTGCCAAAAAGATGTTCACCGTCAAAGGGCATGTTGAGGAGCCGGGAATGCACATCAGGAGCGAACCCAGACTTCCGCAACCACGCAAATCTGCGTATTACGGTGCTCGCCGCCATGGACCGGCTGACACAATCTGCCATGTCCAAACCCGACTGAACGACCTCACACATGGCATCCTTGCCATCCTGAACCATAGCAAGGAAACCATTCCGTTCCTCCCCTTCGGGAATATGTTCAGCCGCTAATGCAACACAGTTCCACAGAGTGTGTGTGAAACGAGACAAGGCACATATGGAGTTGGCCGCCTGAAGCGCCATACCCCCTGAAGAAAACACTTTCTTCGCCCAGCCGTCAAAACGTTTGTCGTCCCTATCCGGAGGGATGGTAGGATACGACGCCTGCTTTGCCGGGGCCATAGCCGCCTGCACCACCAAACTCCCCGGGGTGCCTGGACAAATAGCAGGGGTCGCTACTGGCTGGACGGTATTTTCGCGACAAAGACTTGCCCAGTGCCGGGAGACTCTCCGGAGCAGTCCAAGCCGCCGCCACCCTTCTCTGCAGAGCCATATGAAACGGCAGTACCGGGTCAGTGGGGGGACCAAGATCAAGGATGTCCGTGAGAACATCCTGAACGAACTCCCCTGGGGGAGCCGACCATCCCAAGTCCTCGGTGACCCGAGACATAAGGCGCCGGTATGAAGAATCACCATGAGTTCCAGGCTCTGGCCTACAAAACTGCACCTCCGGAGAGGTGTCCAGTCCACTGGCATCATGCAGTGACTGCCTCAGGTCATCAAACTGGCTATGGCCCGAGAGAAGCTCATCTGGTAGCGTAACCGGAACCAAGCCTTCATCAGAGCCTTCATCACCCTCTGAAATGTACTCCAGTTGGTGAGAGGAAGACACCTGGGGACCAAAGCTATGCCTGACCTTAGCCAGAGCCTTTCTAGGGGCTAACCCCATGCCACGGGGCCCCTCTGACACCACCGCCTCGAAAGGCGTCGAGGGCGCCAAACGAGTCGGCGCCGGCGTCAAGAGAATCGGCGTCGAGCGAATCAGCGTCGACGTCAGCTGCAGCGCCGCCAGCATCGACGACGTCAACACAGGCCTCGAAGCCAGAGCTCCGAGCGTGTCTCTCGATGACCTAGGTGCCGACAGCGTCGATGACCCCCTCGGAGGCAGAGCCTCGAGAGAAATCGTCCACGACCTCGGCGCCACAGGCGTCTACGTCTTCTTCGAAGACGGCACAGGATCACGCGGTCTCGAGCGTGTTGAGGATCGGGACCTGGAACGGGCATGGCGAGAACGGCTACCCTTGTCCAAGCGGGACCTTTCCCGCGAGCAGTGCCGACCACCCGAGCCCGAAGGCGTACGAGCGGTGTCTCTCGACCGTTGCCGACCGACCCCACTCGGAGGCGCGGACGGACCGGTGCCCTGCGATTCAAGAATCGCTAACATCTGCTTCTCGAAGGAAGCCCATTCCTCCGGTGTTGCTTGCATGGTGGGATAAGCGACCCGCCGATGGGCGGAGTCCTCCGAAGAGGACAGGGAAGGCGACAGATGCCGGCGCTTCCGGGAATGCCTCGAAGAGGCGGAGGAGTGGCGAGACCGACTCCTGGAAGGAGACCCACTGGACTTCCGACGATGACGCGGAGAATCGCCTCTCGAGTCATCCGTCGAAGGCCCCGTAGACCTTGACTTCCGGGGCTTAGACACCCGACCTACCGACAGCTTCTTCTTGCGCTCCAGCAAGGCCTTGGCCGTGAGCGACTGGCAGTCGACACAGTCGTCCGTATCGTGGGCCTCCCCGAGGCACCAGAGGCAGGCGTCGTGCGAGTCCGTTACCGACATCTTGGACCCACAGACCCCGCATTTCTTGAAGCCCGGACGCGGGGTTGAAGACGAGGTAGACATTGTCACGAACAGGTTTTCACAAAAACCAAACAGGTTCAAAGAACCGAGAAGAATACAACAAACTCCAAAGAGTCGAGGCGTACCGAGATTCACGAAGCGAACACGTTCGTGGAAAAAACAGAACTGAGGCTACGGGCGTCGTGCGTCCTACTTATCACATCGGGTGACGTTGGCTGTCGGAGGAGGTCCTCGGGGACGGCACATCGACGTCATCGAAGCAGGACGCAGACGCCGAAGATTTTCCGAAGCAGCAGAGCTGTGGACATTACCTGTCATAGATATGGAATACGTCGGAGGACCCAATCCCCTCAAAAAGATTTTTTCACAACCATTTGACATGGGTTTTGACCCATGTTGAATCAATAGACTGGGTAGATGTGGGGATGAGCTGTCGCCGCCCATTATTCTATCCCAGAACAAACTAAATCAATAGACTGGGTGGATGTGGGGATGAGCTATCGCCGCCCACATTCACGCCAGAATAGGAGAACTGCGCAATTGGCACGAGACCACTCCAAAGATACAACCTTCTTGTGGGGAATTCATTTTCTTAATCCCAAAAATGGTTGCATTACCAGTACTCACCACTATCAGAAAGCCGGGGTTTTAAAACCACCAGACTTTTGTGTAAAACTGAACAAATGAAACAAAACCAGACCAAGGAAAGACTTGCTAAGAGGTGGATACAATGTAAAACTATATTCTGAAATGACTTGAATAGTCAGTTTGATTTGAATGTAGAAAACTGGGAACAAAAAGTGACATTTAGCTGAAACCTGGCTTAATGAAACTGAATTCTGCCTGACAACTACCCCCGACAGGAGTTGATACTGGATCAACAGCTGTGTTCCCAGGCCTGGCTGCCAGGCCTGGCTGCATCCTGAGGTCATATGGCCCTGTTGATTAGATTAGGGGTGGAGCAGCTGGGGACTACAGGGAGTTGAACAAAGGCCTGTCCTGGACTCAGGCAAATGTTATATTGGGGGCGTCGTAAAAGTGGCTTCCTCTTAGGGGAAACTGGGAGGGGCAGTGCCTCTGCTAGCAGCTGAGCTTGGGGGAAGTAGATAAACCAGTTATTTCACCCTGTGATGTGGGAAGCCACACCCCTTTTTGACCAGGGCATAATTTTAAAAAGATGGATAACTCAAAGTGCGGACTTGTCAGAATTATATAAGTAATATCATTATTTTTGTGATTTTTCTGTGAACATTTTGAGATGCGTTAGGACCCTGTGGTGTATTCTGGGGGGTTGCTAGCGGAAAATAGGGTCTCACTCCAAATGTCTGCATGTTAAAAATCTGACACTTCATCAATTAATGCCCATACTCCTTGCACACATGTGTGTAAATTTGGGTAAATGTCGGATATTGCAAAACCAGTTAAAAAGCGCAAAATGTTGTCATTTTTTAATGCAAGCCCCCAGGAAGATCAGAGGCGGACAAGCATGGACCATAAGGAATATACAATGTGCACATGTAATTTCAACAAATTGTATATCTGGGAAGGATGTATTTGAATCAAATATAGATTTGTGGGCAAACTGACCAGGGGAGGTTCCTCTGACCATAAAACCTACAGCATCACTCTGACTCACATTTCCTTCCCCCAATCATGGGAGAGGGGAGAATTGGGCCAATGACAAGTAGAGAGGGGCAGGCTTAGCTAGGCCCAGGCACACACCTATTTTCAAAACACATAAAAAGAGACTGCTGGGACAGGTAGAGACATTCAATTCCGTTTGCTGCGGAGCATGCTGACCGACGACTTCACATCCAGAGATCCAGACTTCAAATCCATCAATCTCCAGAACCTGTAGCAGTACCCAGAAAGCAGTGTTACATCCAGAATCCAGAATCCAGAGAGGCTAGACCAGCAGAGCAGAGCTGACCCAGATCACTGAGGTGCCGAGACCAGAACCGGAGTCCAGTCCAAAACCTGACGAGATCCGTGGCGAGGCCTATTTCAAATTTATATTGTGAGTACCTAGCAGAACTGTGCAGAACCAATCTCTTAGTTAAGATAATCTAATCCAAACTATTTTAACCTAAGTAGAACAGCCTCCTAGAAATCGTGTCATCTGTCATTTGTAAAGCTGCACAACTGTCACCTGTCAACTCTGAAGCTGCAAGCTGTCACCTGTCATTTTGAGTTTACTTTAAACTACCTTTATTTAATCGTCCGTATCTCTGGAACCGTTTGGGCTAGGAACAAAATTTAACTTTCCTCTGAAAGCTTAGAATCTCAGCTTTCCAACAGACCTACTCCTTATACTTTTGCCGTAATTTTACCGCAATGTGCGATTTGGTTAAAAATCCAGCCACGTGTAACCATCAGCAGTCATTTCTTTCCTTGCTAAAAATTTGTTTGCCTCTTAATCACCATCTCTGAATCATTGCTAAAGTGAGCCTGAACTCATCCCAAGTATCTCTCACTCACCCTGAACCTCCTAAAGGGAATTAAAAGCATTTTCAGCATATTTCTCACTTCATTGCCACCACATTCAAAGCACTTGGGCCTGTGCTTTAAAACTCATACCGGTTTTCTCTAAGCTTGCTGGGGGGGGGGGGGACTGAATTTCGTGTTGTATTTGATTGCATTCCTGAGAACTGTGTGCTCCTCTTTCATCTACGTCCATGTCTTACATTGCATAGGGGAGGGGGGAGAATTGCCAGAGAAAAAGTGATTATATTATCTTTTGCTAAAATCATCTCAAGTATTTCCGTACTGCATTTTATTCCTCATTGCTTTTCCCTTGAAATCATAAAAGTATTTTTGCTACTTGATCCATCCTATACTAACTCCTCATTGATTATAAAGAAGTGTGCTAGTGTCAGATTACCCATTGTTGATTAACATTATATTTATAAGGGCGATATCGATTATTAATTTATTATAAAAGCGTGGTATCTATATTTTGTCTTATTTCTCAAATAAACCTTTTAAACTTGCAAAACAGAACTACTTCTTGGCTCAGTGGGGTCAGGGGGATTCTAAGAGAGGGGTGTTATATAGGGGTAGTCATCCAGAACTCATGAACTGGACATAAAGATATATCAATAAGGGTTTCCGTTCAGTATCCCAGACTAGGCATTGACTTAGCTGTAGTGTTGAATTGAATCTTCTTACAAATTGGGGGCTCGTAGCCGGGGATTCCGGATTAGATCTATCACTTGTGCAGATTAATACAGTATGCTAACTGACAAGATACATACATCCGGTCGGATCACCACGCTGTGTTACGCTGTAAAGCACTGCTCAAAAGGACGCTCTAAGGGAAAGGTCTGTTTTGCAAAAATAAAATACAAACTGCTGTAAGTCAGGAAGGAACTCAAATTCCATAATGACGACCTTGGTAGATATGAAAATAGCCAGAGAGCACTTCCTACATAAGCTATTTGTGAGAGGTGAGTGGACTCAACAGGACCAAACGGTCTGGTTGCAGGCAATCGCGCAACAGGTCACTAAACAAGGTCAGATTTATGGGGAGATCAGGGTCCCCTACATGTGGCCCTGAGTGAACTATATATGGCCCCTAAGGCCAAGGATGAGCACAACGAGATTACCAGGGAAGCGGCATATTTATATTTACATTTGGGAGCCATGCAGGACAAATGTGCTGAAGGCCAAGATCTGGCGAGTAGGCAACTGCTGGCATTACAGAAGGCCCAATCTGATCTGGACTCTTCTGAGCAGAGGCTGCACAGAAGCCAGGAGTCCGAAAATGAGAGTAGACAGTACATCATTAAAATAAAGAAGGATATGGGTATCCTGCGACAGGAAAAGGCTGACCAGGATACCAGAATTCTGGCTTTGCAGAAGGAGCACCAAGACAGTTTGGACTCCTTACTGCAGTGCCAGAAAAAGCTGGAGCAACAGATCAATTTCAACAGGGAATGCACAGAGCAGGTAGCCACCCTGCAAATCCAGCTAGTCAGAGAAAAAGAGGAGAGCAATAAATTGATTCTGAAAGACCTGGATACCCAGGCAGAGTTTGATGAAGAACGCCAGAAAGCTGGTGCCTTTCAAAGGCAGAGGGACGACCTGGCGTCACAAATGCAGGCTCTTGGTCAGGAAAGGGATAACTTAGGCCAGGAAGTCTGCCACTTAAAAAGGAAAATGGAAGAAAATCACCTGGCCCTGCAGGGACTGGGTGACCTCCAAAAAGAACACCAGAACTTTTTAGAGCACACCAGGAGGGTGGAGGATGCTCTGGCAAGAAAGGAGCAGGCCAATAGGGACACAGCTCAGGAGGTAAACCTCCTGCAGCAAGGACTGGCCCAGTGCTCCAGGACCAATCAGGAGGCACAGAGAGAGAATGAGGCTCTCTGTCAGCACAATGATAGGCTCCAGCAACAGGTAGCGATGCAGGAGAGACTGATAGAGTCTAGTAAGGCCTTAACTGAGGAACTGAAAGCGCAGGCTCTTGCATTGCAGCAGGGAGCAGGGGTGTATAGAGACCAGGTTCGCTGGGAGAGGGAGACTCCTGAGCATAACCTCAGGAGCCCTAATACCAGAGGCCTTCATATCTCTCAGTCCCTGGACTCTGCCAACCCCATGTCCCCTGGTGCACATGAGTACCAGGCCACAGGGATGGCAGATTACTATCCATCCAGAAGTATGGGGCTCATAGGCCAGTACCTCCCAGGAATGGAGGGGCGGGCATCCGGGTATGGGCACCCAAGCACAGTGCAATTTAGTGGGGAACCCCAGGAGAGTAGGCCCATTAAGGGCATCCTGAAAACTTCTGCCCAGTTAGGTCAGTGGGGTGGGGGGTACCCATCAAATCTTGGCAGCAAGGAGGAATCTGAAGACTCCTCTGAACGGCGCAGGACACAGGAGACCAGGTCCCCACATTCTGCCAGCCATTCCCAGGCTCGCAGAATCCGGGAAAACCTGGAAGATCAGACAGGAACCTCTGGGAGCAGTGCCTCTGAGTCAGAGGATGAATGGACCAGGGTTACCCGAACCAAAAAGGCCAATAAGGCAAAAAGGGCCTTGCTTAAGGACCCATTGAAGCAAATAAAGGCAATAAGGAGTGTTATCACGCCTTATCATAAGAACGCCAAGTATTCTGTTTGGGAGCACTTAGAGCTGTTTGAGCAAATGATGGAAACTTTTCATTTGAAGGACAGCCAAAGCTGTATTCAATATGTAAAGTGGACCTTCTCACCAGAGTACTCCAGTTTCTTTGCGGGGCTGGAGGACCAAAATCATTCAAGGTGGTCCACATACAGGGCGGCCATCTTGAAACATTTTTCTGTGCACAGAAATCCCCAAGAGGCTCGCAAGGCAGCCTACAATTTGCAATGTGTGGAGGATCAGGCCGCACAAGAGTTTGTGCAAGAATTAAAGCGTGCTTTTGCGCAGACCACCAGAAGGGTGCGCACAGACAGCAAAGAGTTTCTCAATACATTTTTCCATGCTCTCACTAAATATATAATGACCCAGCTCGTGAGAGATTTTCATGAGAAAAGATCTTTAGACTGGGTCATTGAACAGGCTACCCGGATCTATGAGGTGCAGAAGCCTATCGAAAATAAAAATAATGCGCCGAAAACCCCCAAAACCAACAGCACCCCTGCTGCTGCCAAGGTGGCAGAGGTAAAGGTTGCCCTCGTTTTAGATTTGGAGATGGGGGGCCTAAAAACCTGCCTGCACCAAATAATTCACAGCCCAGAAGGCCCTCGGGCCAGTCACAGACAGGGAGTCGAGGAGATAGTCCCACAAATGGGGTCCCCTGCTCCCCTTACTATGTAAGTCCCCGCTACAAGGGAAACCGACCAGTCCTTGCTTATGTGTGGACTCCTCCAGCCCAAGGGGGGGGATCCGGCCAAGCACCTAACCCAGGGAACTTCCCTCCCAACTTCCCACAGGAGGGCAGAAATTCTCCAAATCCTGGGCAGAACTTTTTCCCCAGGTATCCACCCAATTTCCAGCCCCAAAATTATCCATCCTTCTTTCCCCAATTCCCTGAGCCCAGACAACCTAATCCGGGAGAGGGGAGGCCAAGGGTGGAGGGGGTACCAAAATCTTCCCAACCAGGGGTACTACCAGAGAAGGGATAGCTACCCTTCCCGGGATCAGCCCAGGGGAGAAAATAGAGCCCCGTATTAGCCTGAGCGGGTTTCACAACTTGAGCGCCAGGTCCAAAATATGGCACGAGATCTGGGTCACATACAGAGGGCTCAACAGAACCCTCAGATGAGCATGCCACCGCAGAATGCCCCAAACTCTGGACCGGGTGCTCCAGAACAATGAAGGGGGCAGCACCCCGATAACCCACCGGTTCCCAGGGAGGAGCCACAAGGGGAAGGGGGGTGTAAAGCCTTGGAGGAAGCTTCCTTCCCAACTTGTAAACAGCCCCTGGAAAACCAGGAACCGGAAACAAAATCTCCTGCCCCTGAAAGCCCGCCTCCCAAGGAGCAGAGGGGGGTAGGAGAAACAAAGGACCCAAACAGACCCACTTTGTGGAGGAGGTACAGGTCTTCCAATTTGAGGGAGAGGGATCCTCAGAGGATCCTGGGAAAAGGATCTTCTTCAGAGATGGGGGAACTCCTCCCAAGGAAAAATGGGTCCCAAGTGATGTCAATTCAGACTGGGGAGATGTGGAGACTGAGCTACCGCCGCCCATCATCTCATCCGAGAACCGACAATACCGAAATCCCCTGGTTCAAACCCATCCTGGTGACTGCCTCCAAAAAGGGGGGGGCGGCCCAGAACCGGAAGCAGGGGAACCCACAATGGCTCTGATCTCCAGTTGCCAACTTTTTCTTTCAGATTCCCAAGGCTCTCCACAGAATTCTGCCCAAATCTCTTCGCTAGCAATGTCCAAAACCAGAAAGTTAGCCCACCAGTTGTCCAAAAATGTGCATTATCTGTGCCCCCTTGAGGAGAAGGAGGGAAGATACTATGCCCCGGTACAAGTACAGGGGCAGGGTACAATTTTGGCACTGGTGGACACTGGATCCCAAGCTACCCTTCTGTCCAAAAGGGCCTTTGAGGAACTAAATGCAGGAAGGGGGGAGAATTACCAAATTCCTCTCACCTCTCTTCCTGGACAACTGCAGAACTTTGACGGGAAGGAAATTCCCGTTGAGGGGACTGCAGACTTGGACATTAAAATTGGGCGACACAAGGTGAAACACCCGGTCATAGTAGTGACTCCAGAGGGCACCCCTTGTTTACTAGGGAATGACCTCCTGAGAAGGTTGTCACCCCTAATAGATTGTGTAAACAAGGTCCTCTGGACCCAGACTAGCCGACCAATAAAATTAAAACAGAGTGTCAACCATGTTAGTTTAAACGGCACCTGCCACATGGTTGAACAAAAATCTGACCAAGTAGAATGTCACTTCCAGAACAACCAAATTCCAGACGTGACAGTAATAGCAGTAGGACAACAGACTGATGATGTGATAGGGGGTCCTCTCTATTTCTGAAAATCAACCTTCCTTCCAGTTTAAGGTGGTATTCCACACTGGAAGGAAACACCCTGAAATTCTTTACTAATCCACAATCAGAAACTCTCGCTCCTATAGTCCAGAAAGATGTGAAGTCGGCTCAGAGCCTGGCTGATATTCAGCAAATTGGAGAGCAGTTGTTCATCCCTGTTCAGTTAAATGATGGGAAGGACTCTGTTCCCGCTCGAGTGTGTGTGAACAACGGTAAGAGCTTCATCAGCGAAGCCATGTTCCGCCAACTCCCAAAAGATCCAGCCATTCCCACATTCAAACTGATGGACAAATGGGAAATGGACCTGGAAGCACCTAATTCCAAACATCTCCTGCCAAGCAGGTGTATGCTCAAAATCTCCATTGGCAACAAGAGCATAGTCCATAATTGTTGGGTCGTGCGAGACGTCACTGCCGCCTTTTACTTAGGCAGTGACATTCTCAATCGCTTTGCCATTAGTTTGGACCTAATAAACTTCAAAGCTTGGTCCCGATTAGCGGATAATCCCATGGGCTTTGATGATCCAGAAAAAGCATTTAGGTCAGCTCAATTGCTACCTTATGCAGTTGAAATGCAGATCAAAGAGGAAGTCACCATCCCAGAAAGGACCCGACAATTCTCCCTGGAAGTGAAAGTTAAAAGAGGACAAAAATTGCAAAACCCTGATGCTTATATACATCTAAATGCTTCTCTCCAACAGCAAGGGTTGGGGGTAAACCCAACTCCATTAGTCAACATAGAACAGGACACCATTCCAATAGAGGTGGATAACAGCGACTTAAAGAGTATTACTCTAGGCGCAGGCACCATTATTGGAATGGCGGTTGATGACCGACATTTCTCCATTGATTTAGGATATGAACTGTTAGGACCGATCCCCAGGGACTGTTTTGACAGTGAGGACAATACAACACCAGACAGGATTTTCACCCGGCATGGGGGGAACTTCCTGGTGTACACTTCTTGCCCTTATGGTAAGAAAGATGTGACTTGTGACTTCAGGAGGGATGAGGTGATTTTCCAGGTCCATGAGGGCTGCCTTTCCCACCTGAAGCCTCCAGTCCAAATCAGCACTCTGACCAGGGACTTCTCCACCCAGCTGGAGGAGGCCGCGGAGATAGCCAAACCAGAAGTCTTTCCAGGCTTCAGGCAGATGGTGGAAGAGAGAGTCAACCTAGCTGATGCCTGTGTGACTCTGGAACAGAAGCAAAAGTTGAAACAAGTTTTCTTGGATTTCCAAGATCTCTTTGCGGTAGACTCATATGACTGTGGTCGCACCGACATCCACACAACAACAATTCCCACGGACCCTGGAATGACTCCAGTGTTTGTGAAGCACTATTGTTTGCTTCTCGCATCCATGGAGTCCCTTACTGATATAATTAAGAACCTTGAGTCCCGGGGAATAATCCGTCAAGTTCACAGCACCTTCAATAACCCGGTGCTGGGAATATTGAAGCCAAACGTCCAGTGGAGACTCTGCGCCGACCTCAGGGAGCTCAACAAACGGGTCCATACTTCCCGATGGCCTCTGCCCTACATTGACCAAGGGCTGGCCCAGATCCAGGGGTCACAAGTATTCACTGCAATAGACCTGACCAATGGATACTGGACTGTGCCTGTCAGTAGGGAGGACCAATACAAGCTGGCTTTTACCTTTGGGGGCCAGTAGTACACATGGACCCGGACTCCCTTCGGATACCTCAACTCCGGCAATAAATTCAACATTTTCCTACACAAGGCCATGCCAGACCTGGGTGCAAGGGGTAAACTGGCTTATGTAGATGATGTCCTCATCAAAAGTTCATCTGTGGAGGAACACATAGCGGAGATCCGTTATGTTCTGACCCAGTTGAGGGCCGCCGGAGCAAAACTTTCCTTTCAGAAAGCACAGTGGTGTAGAAACCCGTGTTAATTTCTTGGGGCATGAGATTACTCCTCAGGGTCTCTGTCCCCAGGAAAAGAAAGTGGAAGCACTTCAGAAACTGAAAGACCCCACAACTCTGCGGGATCAAGGAGCCTCCTTGGACTGACTAATTACAGCAGAAAGTTCATTGAGGGCTACGCAGAGATCACCAGACCCCTGATTCATCTCCTGATGGGGGGGGGTCAAGTGGGAATGGGGTCCAGAACAAGCCGAGGCAGTAAAACAACTCAAAAGAAGCCTCTCACAAGCGCCCTGCCTAGCTTACATTGTCAGAAACAAGGAGTTATTCCTGGAGACAGGGTTCTCTAATACGTGCTTGACGGCAGTATTATACCAAAAGCATGACAAGGTCAATAAAGTAATCTCCTATGCGAGCAAAACTTTATCCTCTGTGGAGGAAAAATTCAACGATTGTGAGAAGGCACTCCTGGCAACGGTGTGGGCATTGAAGAATTACCGCCCGTTTATCCATGGGGAACACATCATAGTGGAGACTCCACACCAGCCTCTGCAATATCTCCAAAGTGACAGAATCCGGGCCGGAAATGTGAGTAATTCCCGAATTACTTCCTGGATTCTGTCAATTCAAGGCTTTCCTGTGGAGGTCAGATATGGCCAAAACAAGAAGAGTCCCCTCGCGCAAGGTCTGGCTGACTTGCATGATTGTGCCAGAGAAAACTGTCTCGAGGACAAAAGTCTAAAAATCAAGGACAACACAGAGGCATACCTTAATTCCCCACACAAAGTCTTTGAAGAAGACAAGTGTGAGTGAATGCCCACTGTCTCTGCTGGATACAAAATTGGTCCCCGAAGTAGTCAGGTGGCAGAGTTGATGGCTGTGCATCAGGCCATCCTCACTGCTGTCCAACATTAACTCCACGAACTGGTCATAATCACCTATTCGGATTATGTACGGAACGGGTTCGTGGAGCACCTGGTTAATTGGAAAACCAGAGGCATGTTATGTTATGTAATAACAAACCCTTGAAACATGGGAAGTTAATCCAAAACATTGATGATCTGGTCACATCGAATGGGATGACCATCTACTGGAAAAAGATCAAGGGTCATTCCAAAGTAGAGGGACCAGACAAAACTGGAAAAGACCCTGTTGGGGGAAATCCAGGTCACTGCTATCACTAGGTCCCAGACAAATGCTCACAATGATCTTTCAACTGCCCAATGGAGCAAGGAGACCCCTGATGCTGATTTGATTACAGCTCAGAAGTTTTACCAACACCTTGAGGACCCTGAGAACTTTCCCCTGGCAGATACCGATTACATTGGGAAAGAGGACCTAAGAGTGTTGATGAAATGTCCAAAAATGTTCCGAATCCAAGACGGTTTGTTGGTAAGGAAATCCCAAGCTGGCCATGATCAGTGGGTGGTTCCTACCTCATTCCGAAGCCTGATGTTAAGTCACGTCCATGATGCGGCCACCGCCGGTCATAGGGGGTTTCACACAACACTGGAAATCTTAAGAGAGGTTGCATACTGGCCACACATGGGGCAGGACCTCGACCAATACTTGAAGGGGTGTCTTGTGTGTGCACAATTTCAGCCATCATCCCTCACACACCGTGCGCCTCTCCAAAAGAGGGGGATGACACTGCCATGGTCAGATTTGCAAATCGACTTTGTAGGCCCTGTAATCCGCTCGTCTAGAGGAAACAAGTACATGTTGACCGTTACATGCTTGTTTACCAAGTGGGTGGAATGTCTCCCAGCCCCAAACTGCAAGGCAGAAACAGCAGCTGCCCTTATGATTAACCACATCTTTTCCCGTTTTGGTCTACCTCAAAGGATTGAGTCAGACAGGGGTAGCCACTTCACCAGTGAAGTAATGACAAAGATGTGGGAGATACTGGGGGTTAAAAGGAAGCTACACATTGCTTACAGGCCAGCTTCTTCTGGAGCAGTGGAGAGATATAACCGAACCATTGTGAGCATCTTAAAAAAGTTTGTGGCAGATTCTGGGCCAAGTTGGGATATCCGATTTCCTCTGGTCCTAATGGCCATCAGATCTACCCCTTCATCTGCAACTAAAATGTCACCATTTGAGTTGATGACGGGGCGCAAGATGGTGGTTCCCCAGCATTTGCTCTACAGGACCCAAGAGCAGACACTGATAAATGCCTCCACAACTCCTCAAGCAGTGCAACAGATTATATTATGAAGTTATGTGTGAGTGACCACCACAATGATTAACAGAGCCGAGCCATGCTTGGGGAGTGGCTGAGAGCAACATTTATGTAGCTGCTGGCAGTTGCTGCCTGCTGTATTAGTTCACAAACAATTGATAGGTTCAGTTGAATAATACATGTTATTACATAGCTTGACTCAATTTATCAACCTCAGAATGATGAAGAACTGACTTGGTCCAGCAGATGGGAGTTGAGCTTGTGAATTGCAATCTGGCCCATGTTCAAAGCGAGCAGTTCATTCCCTGTGCTATACTTCTGGCTGACCAACTATCAACTCTGTTGCCTAGCAAGTTATTACAACCTTTCATAATCCCAAATGCCAGAAGCACAGAAGTAACAAAATGATTTTGCGTTACTTGAAAGTAACATATTGACTTGCAGAAGCTGCAACCCCATTGTCTCTTTCGTCTTTCCCGCCAACAAACCGTATCAATCCCAAGCAACAACTAGATGTTTGGCCGATTTGTTAATCTCCTTCAAAATTAAACTATTGGATGCAGTGACCTGCTTAGCGAACAGAGCTCAACAATATAATACTGGTACACAAAAGTAATTTATTTCACTCCGTTTTGAGGTTTTCACAAAAACGCCAAACCTGCATCTTCTAACATCAAAAACAACTGTCATGCATTTATAACGCCAGCTAAAAATAAAAAGTTAGTGAGGCCAATTTCTAAATCTGCCTAGATATAAACAACTGTGCGGAGCATATTAGTAAGAATATATAACTAACAACATTGTTATGCAATTACCAAAGTTTCCACTTCAAAATGTCCAACAAGCTCCCCATTTGCCCTCAACACTTCAATTTCTCTGACCAGCACCGACATACATGGACCAGAAATCTGCCAGGTGTTTGCATATCCGTAAGCCCCTGTTTTGATTACACAATGATGCTTTCTACCTTGTCACACAGGTTGGCTTGCAAAGGATCGAATAGAGGGATTGGAGTGGATGATAGTGGTGCGAGAATAAACATGGCCACCCCACTTTTAAAACATTTCTGAAATAGTGCTATATATACCACAATATTCAGCTGCGGAAACACTTGTCCAATACAATTCAGAGATTAAATATAAACAGCCTTAGGAACAAGCATTCACAAAGCCAACAGTTTGGGCTGTTTTGTAGGCATTGGAAAGGCATTTTTAAGCACAGCCATAATGGTAGTAGCCGGCAATAAGATGACAATAATAGGTAAATGGGGTTAGCACTTCACTATAGGACAGTGCTTGGCAAATCTAATTCCTATACAACATCCAAAACTGTTGGCTGTGTCAATGCTTGATATTAACAGGAATTTAGTGCAAGGAACAGATGCAAAGAACATCGTCCAGGGTGCACGTCAGGGGGTTGAGTTCCATAGAATCTGCCCACTGAGAGAACCTGCTCCATTTACTCCTGTATTGGCTCATAGTGGCCTTGCTCCTAGCGCCCTGGATGCTCTCCAGGTTAGCCTGAGATAGGCTCATGTGCTTGAGGGTGATCTGCTCAGGAACCACACTACGAGGGCTAGTTTCTGAGGGTCAGGGTGGAGAACCCTGCCCCCCTACTGGGACAGGAGAGGTGCTGGGCCCAGCGGAAGGTCAATGGGTGGTCAGTCCGGACGGCTGAGCAATTTGGAGGACCACGGTTTTGCTGGCCACCAAGGCACTATCACTATGATGCTGAGGTGACCAGCCTCCTTTATCTTGCAGAGTACCCTGGGGATCAGGGGTGTGGGAGCAAAGCATATGTTGTCATGCGCTCCCATTGAATCTGCATGGCGTCAACCAGGGCCTAGCCCCTGCCAAGACGCAAACTGATGGCACTTCCTGTTGCTCCAGGAGGCAAATAGATCCACCTGGTGATGGCCCCATGTGAAGAAACCTCCTGCAGCACCTGGTCGTTCAATTACCACTCGTAATTGTCCGCTCCCAGCCTGCTGAGTCTGTCCGCCTCCGAGTTGGCCGGGAGGTCGACGGCCCTGAGGTAGATGTTTTCCAGGGCCCATCCCCACATGCTGACTGCTAGGTTGCACAGTAGAGGGGACCTGGTACCCCCCTGAATGTTGACATAGTACATGCTGGTGGAGTTGTCGGTCTGGATCAGGATGGTCCTGCCCCTGATGAACGGAAGGAAGGACCTGAGGGCTAGCCAAATGGCTCTGAGCTCTAGCCAGTTGATATGCGACTCCTGCTCCTGCCGGGTCCAGACTCCATGGATGCTGTGGCTGTCCAAAGTGTCTCCCCAACCCTCTAGGGAGGAGTCCATAGTAACGGTAAACTGAGGAGTCGGCTGCCAGAATGGCCTGCACCTCCTCAGATTGCAGTCCTTGGACCACCACGTGAGGTCCGAGTGTAGAGAAGGCGGTATGCTGACCAGCTCCGCTTGGGAGCCCCTCTCCTGATTCTATGAGGCTGCGAAGTGCAGCTGCAGTCTCCTCATCCGGAGTCTCATGTGGGGAACAGTCAAGAAGACTGCTGCCATGATACCCAGTAGATGCTGGTACAACCAAGCTGAAGTAACTGGACTGGTAAGGAAGTGCATAGTGGCCCTCTTGATGGGCGTAATCTTGTCCTCTTCTTAGAGCTCATATCCCAGATGAGGCCACGGACGGTGAGGCTCTGCGTGGGCTCCACCTGAGACTTCTTGAGGTTGATGGTAAACCCCAGATCGTGGAGTGTACTCATAAGCGCGGAAGAGGTTTGGACAACCCCCTACGGGGATCTTGCCCTGACGAGCCAGTCGTCGAGGTACGGGTAGACATGGTGGCCCGGGGCCCTGAGGAGGGCTGCCACTGCATTCATGAGTCTGGTAAATACCCTGGGGGCTGAGTTGAGGCCAAAGAATAGCACCTTGTACTGGAGATGACAGCCCATAATCCTGAAGCGTAGGAAGAAGCGATGGGGCTGGCAAATCGGGACGTGTAGGTAAGCGTCCTTCAGATCCAAGGTGCACATCCAATCTCCCTTGTCTAGTGTCTCTGCAATCAGTGCTGGCATAACCATCTTGAATTTCTGAAGAGGGAGGGAGAGGTTGAGGGTGGAGAGCCAGCCAGCCTGGTTCTTTTATTGTATGGTGAAAATCCTGGAATAGAAGCCTAATCCTCTCTGGGAGGCTGGTACTTCTTCCACTGCCTGGCTCTCGACGAGCGATCAGATCTCCGCCAACAGAGTTGCCGTCCCAAGAAGGAGAGCGAGGTATAGGTAGGCCGTAACCCGTGGACACTACTGAGAGGACCAACGGGTTCGCGGCGTTCTGATGCCAAAACTGCACATGAGAGGCTAGCCTGCCACCCACAGGAGACACGTGGACCCGGAGGGACGCGTCATGCCTTTTTGCTCTCTGAGGCTGCTGCTGAGGAGGGGGACTGGAAGAAGTCCTTCCTCCCCCCCTCCATTTTGTTGCTTGTGCCAGTGCTGACCCTGTGAGCGGTCAGGTTGTCTCGACCTCCGTTCCTGGAATCCCCGGAACCCGCCAAAAGCCTGCCCCTTATCAGAGAGTTGATGCGACTGGGTGTACGCCTTAGGTGTGGCCTTCGTAAGAATAGATAAAGACTTTGCGGTTGGAGAGCTGTTCTTCTTCTTATCCAATTCCTTGTCGATGGTAGACTGGAAGAGGTCACTACCCTCGAAATGAAGATCCAATATACGATCCTGGACGTCGGGGTTGAACTTTGTAGCCCGAAGCCAGGCCGTCCTTCTCATGTCCGTGGCGATGCAGATGGCCCGGCAAGAGGTGTTGATGTGGGCCACTGTGGACTCCATGATGTCATGCACTACCAGCCTGCCTTCTCCTAAACCCGCCTTAAAGCGTGCCTGGCTCTGCACTGGGAGTCTTGGAAGGAAGTTCGATATTTCCTGCCACAACATCTGGTTAGCCGCTGCAAGCATGGCATTCGCGTTGGCTTGACGCAGGTGTAGGGAGGCGTTGAGTACAGCTTTTTCCTGTACGCCTCCAAGATCTTCTCCTCCTTGCCTAGCACCGCTGAGGACGAGGTGGGCGAGGACGATTGAGGCTTAGAATAAAGTGACGCTGCAGCGATCACCGACAAGTGCGGCTGGGTGTGTGTTGATAGCAAGAGTGTATCCCACTCCATCTGTCTATACTTGGCATCGAGGTGCCGATTGACAGGCTGGGCAAAGTGTGGCTTGAGCCAAACCTTCTTGGCCAGAGCGACGACATCCTTCTGCATCGGGAAACTCGTCTTGGTAGGGGGTCTTAGAGAGAGGACCTCTGCCAAGACCCCCTCCTCGGGCTACTCTACCTCGGGATGAGGAAGGGCCAGATATTCTGCCAAACCTGCAAGCCTGTCGTGAAAGGCCTTCACTGAAAACAGCGTGTCAGGGTCCTCCTTCTCGTCGTCTGTATCCGCCTAGGTGTACGGCTGGGCCTCCGCAGGAAGAGGGGTGCTGGGCGCCGTGGGCTGTGGTGTGGAGACCGGAGCCGGAGGCTGCTGCGGGGGTTGGCTCAGAAGCACACTCAGTCTGGGTTGTAGGGGGAACCTACGCTACTGATGGATACACTGTAGGCCACATACCTGGTTGACACCAGTCCCACCTTGAAACTCACTCACCCGCCTGCTCTGTTCCGAGGATTAGCATCCGACGAGCGGCCATGTTGTCTGGTGTGGCAGCCATTTGGTCAGGCTGCGTGCCACGTGCCAGAGTCGTGGTGCATGGCCCTCCGGAAACGGCCTCGCCCAAGACTCTTGGTGTTGGAACATGAGGCCTATCCCGCACCTCAGACCTAGGCCTGGGAGGCGTATCGCCCTCGGCATTGTCGCTGGTAGTTCCGCATGCAGGAACCCCCTCGGACATGGAGCCGGTACAACGGCCTAGCCCCTCGGGTGTAGACCCGGTAGAAGAGCCTTGCAGTTCCCTCAGCACTGATACCGGTAGGGTCCAAAGACCCCTCGGCCGTAAGGCCTGTAGCTGGGTTAGCCTTGGTGCGTGTGCTGGTAACAGAACCCGACAGGTTCCTCCCGCTTGGGGGTTTCCTCAGGAAGGAGTCGCCCTTACGGGGTGCGATGGAAAATAACAGCCCTCCCTTGGGCCGCGATCTCTGTTGAACAAACTTCCTCAAGTCCTCTGGTGGTGACGCTTCGAAGAGTTCTCTCCACGCAGCTAGCCTGTTCTTCAGTGCACGTGGAGTCAGAGTCGCACGCGGTGCAATCTTCCCAGCCTTGGTCAGGGCCAAGGCAGCGGAGGCAAAAAGCGTGGGGGGTCAGATGTGAGAAAGAGTCCCTCGCAGGCTGGACGCCTGCTGAAACCCGCTGAAGTCGACATACGCCGAGGAGGAGCGTGACGCCGGAGGACCAAGTACTTAGATGACAAGATAAGAGATGAATCCAGGGAAGAGTGCATAAAATTACATGGCAAGGGCAACCCCAGGAGCACTGGTGAAATCGGCCCGTTCCTGTCGACGTGGAAAAGGGGACTGAGGAGTGGCACTGGTGGGCGGAGTCAGGGTAGCTCATGCTCCCAAGGCAGCGCGGATCTAAATTTAAAGGGAAAGAAGGTTTTTCTGGTGAAAAAGGTTCCGTCTCCCGTCCCTAGGAAGGGACGCCCATATAGTATGGAGGAAATGGGATGGGACGTAAGAGTAATCGGAAGGCAAAGACGGCACAGCAATTTTAGTGAAGCTATAGCATCTCCTTCACAAGTGGTGAAGACCTGCAGGATTTCATCACCTTTCCCCAGGGGATAGCCTTTCCCTTTAAGGCTAGGGAGTTGAGCCCGCTCTGCAATACCCTCCCTAGGAGTAGAGGCAAGTGGAACCTGACTGGGCGAGACTCATCCTCTGGAGACAAGGGGCCTCATTACAAGTTTGGAGGTAGCCATGCTGTTTTTAGCGGCATGGCTACCCCCAAACTCGGGTCCGAGTCCCGAAAAATGGGAATTACCAGGCCATTCCGACCTTTGCGGGCCCGGTGATTCCCATTTGCGGGACCCGGTACATCCCCACTCCCATTTGAGCCCTCAATGGGCTCGAGGGGAATGGGGAGGATGCTAACAACGGTCCTGTTAATGACGTGACTGTTGTTAGCATCCTGTTCTGCTAGTGGGTGTCGCTCTGCACGTCTGGTCTGACCAGGCGTACAGGGCGGCCCCACGAGTAGAACTCGTAATGAGGCAGTGAGGTAACAACGGCGTCGGTAGCACTACCGGTGCCGTTGTTGCCTTACCGCCAGGGTCGTAATGAGGCCCAAGGACTCCACTTTTTTGTGAGGAACTCCCTAGACAAAGTATCACTACTTCTTCAATAACATCCTATGAAGGAAGACATGAAGAACAAATCAAAATGTTATTGTCAACCAAATACAACATTGGTGTCTATGAAAGAAAACAAAAGATAACTGGGACGAAGAAGATCACTAGAGACATACAGAGTACGAATCTAAAAGAAAAGAAGGACTTTTGACAAGGTACCGGGGGAAGCCCTATGAGAAAGTCATAAAACTGAGAGGCGGGGGCCCTGGAACGAGAGAGAGCCCAGGAGTTTCAAATCAGCTGGCCGAGACCCACTGAAGGAGTCATGGACGCACTGTGTCTGATGGAAGAAAGAGACCAAAGTGAAGCAGCCAATGCAACAAATTAGATAAGAGAAGAGACACTGAACTTCGAAGTGAAAGGAAAGCATACCGAAAGGCGTCCTGTATATGAGCAGAGCAAAAGGAGTGGTTGGACCGCAGGCCGGTCACAGTGGACCTGGGGGTCCCTGAACGACGCAGATACCATATCGGCAGAAGTGTTGCAGAGTGAAGCGAACAACGGAGGCACAGTCTGGGATGTTCCGGAAGAGGCGAGAAGCCATTCTGACACAGGAAGTAGATGGCTCCAGTCTAATAAGAACCCAGGTGAAGTTATCCTTGCGGAATGCAGCTAACAGGGAAAACGGCAGACCAGTGAGGGGGACTGAAGAGAGTGAGAATCTTTACTGAAACGCTCATACTTGTCCCAGTCAAGATAAAGCATTGAGAATATCTGAAGAGATTAAGAAACGTTACTGGAAGACTCAATCGTCCCAGTCAAGATAAAGAGTGGTCAATAAACTACAAAAAGGACTTATGTGAGAATAAAGATAAATGTGCCGACGTATCTTGGGAAAAGAGAATGATCATAAATAATAGAATAAAAGGAGAAGAGAATGAAATGAAAAGAAGAGAAGCTAGTGAAGGAAACCGTTGAGACCTGGAAGAATCCAGTATCTCAACTGTGTGATTTCATGAGAATAGTTGTTAAAAGCTACCTACAAATACTATGTTGAACTGAACTTGGTGAAAACCCAACCTACAGGAGAAGGGAGTCATTCTCCTGTACTTTAGCTGTTCTAATAATGATAGGGTCAGTATAGGCTTGTTTTGGACATTGGATTGAATTTGATTTGGGACTCTCACTGACGACTGACAAGCACCTTGGTTTGTTAGATGGGGAGCACCCATAGTTTAGGGAGAGTTACGAGTTTTCACCTTTCATTTAATAAACCATTATAGCAAAATGGAAAAACAGAGTCCCGGTTCTACTTCTGACCCGCCACACTGCCCAATGGTGCAGGGTTAGTAAAAGCAATTTTAGTAAATTACAACCTACAGTTCAAACATCTAAATATGACTTCAGATTGGACAGAAAAAAGACCAGTGATGAATATTCAGGAATTGGATGCTTAGAAGGCTAATACACAATACGAGTATTCCTTATTAGTTGCTAAACTGTGGACCAAATTAGGCTACAGAGCATGCAATGGCGGAATAGAGGGAGACAGACCAGCTGCTCCTAAGAATAAGAAATACGGTGACAAATCACATTGATTATAATGTAGTGAAAATCAACACCTGGAGTTAAAATATTTGAGATAAGTGAAGGACCAGCAATCGGCCGTTACCCATTAATAAATGTTCTGACATTAGGGTAGAAGCAATGTACCCATTCTTTCAACTAACAAGAAAATAAATATCAAATGGTCTCACTCAGACAAAGCGGCCAAGCTCCCAATATTGTGCACATACATTGTGCCTTCATTAGATGGCAATCCTGTGTACATCAGACTAGGACCTTTAAAAGATTTTAGATCAGTATGGTGACCTTGCTGTTAGTATAAAGCAGCATGTCTGAAAGCCTCATGATGTGGAAGCAAAACAGGCCATTCATAAACCACACTGGTTTGATTCAGAGTGTGGTGCCACCAAGAAAAGCGCATCTGCGGTGAAATGGAGAGATGCAGTACATTCATCTAAGGTTGCAGAAATTAGAGCAAATTATAAAAGCTGGATAAATACGAAAAGAAAAATATTCCCTGAAGAACTCGAGTGAGCTATGCAGAATTGAAACAATGGGAATGGCTCAGAACAACACGCACTTTCAAATAAGCATCACATGTAATGAGCGGCACAGCAGGTTCAGTAATTTGCATTTCCAGATGAGTAATAGGATGGGTAACCAAAATCCTGCAGATATGTTAGAATTCACTTGCTGAGAGATTTCCTTAGGCATTGTAAAACAAATGTGGTCTAAAGCACAAGCCCTGATGCATTTTCTCCTCCGCGATATGAGAAAATGCGAGTATGGGTGCCGTCCCGATTAATTTTTAATGCAATATGCACATTTGTGAATGTTAAAATTTCCTCATTAATCGAGGGAGTGGTTCCCACATCAAAAAAAGTGGTGAGGTAATACAGAGAATTATAGACCCATTTCCCTGTTGAACATTCTAGGCACGATCTGTGGCAAGGCCTTCTAGGAACTTATGTATTTATTGTTTGCTTGTTAGGCGCTTATAAAATAAGAATATAATGTTTCAAAGGGCAGTGAGGGAGCGAGGGTGGGAAATACATTACAACACAATATTTAAGAGCAGAGGGGGAAGAAGGAGAGAGAGGAACCTAGTATGCCCTGTGAGTATTCAGAACGTGCAAGTTCAGAAAGGAAGAGGGGGTAAGTGCTGGGGAGTCCGAGCTCGTGGGTAAGCCATAGACAAAGTGCTTAGAATGTTGAGTGCTACATGGCTTGGGCTGCGAGAGGAGTACGTGTGAGTCTCCAGATTGGAGGGTGTGCAGATGCAAAGTGCCATGGATAGGCAGGAACTGGGAAGAATTGATGTGGGAGATCAAGGCCCTTAAGATGCATAAACTGCCAAGGGCACCAATTCAGCAGCTGTGGAATTAGCAAAGGAGCGAGGGAAGGAGGAGGAAAAGAGGAAAGTCTTAAGGAGCTTTCGGAATTTGAGAAGATCCTGCTCAAGGCATGGGGGGAGGCTATTCCAAAGGAGGGAGCCTGCAGAGGAAACTGAGGGACCCCCTGCCCTCTGTTTAGCAACACGCTTTACACACAAAGAGTTGGTGCCAGAGGAGCAAAGTGGTCTAGAGGGAGAGGATTTAGTGAGATAAAGCTGGAGATAGTGTGGTCCCCGGGCCCACACAGCGTTGTGGATGATGCAGAGCGATTTGAATGTAACCCGTTTAGCAACTGGGAGCCAGTGAAGACTTTTTAGTGCAGAAGAGATGTGGTCTCTGGGCTTAAGGCCAGGGATAAGTCTTGCTGCCCTATTCTGGATAAGATGAAGGAGTCACAGAGTGGAAGAAGGAATATTCAGGAGGAGGCTGTTACTGTAGTCAAGTCTAGAGAGAACCAGGGCTCGAGTCACATTCAGCTTTTGAGGGATAGTGAGAAAAGGTAGAATTCCTTTAAGAAGGAAGAGCCAATAGTTGGAATGTCTTGAGACCTGGATGACTGAGAACATCATCATACATCCTTCGCCAGGTGGGGATCCAGGGGGAAGTAAGCACCATTGATTTAGTCTTTGGACTGATCATTTTCAATCAGAAATGTGCCCAAAGAAGCAGTTCCTATACCCAATCCCATCAGATTGAAAAACTACCTTTGATGGGGTGGCTTGAGGCGCTCTTTGAAAGTCTTTGTTCAAACTCAATATATCCCAACCTCTCTGCTCCGAGGCACACTCGTAATTCAGTCACATGCGGATTAGTATGAAAAACAACTAACATAGCTGGTATTGAAAAGGGTGTGTGGCATGGCTGTGTGTTGCCTCCTTTTCCAGACATACAAATGGATTTGCCTATGAAATCAATCGCCTCTCTGGGGTATCCTGTCCTTAGTGGATGACGCAGTCTTCATCTCAAAAATCCCCACTGACTAAATAAAGAAAATAATTAAGGCGTGAAGAATAATGTATTGGAAAGGTTATCATTACAAATGGTATGTGCAGGAAAGGAAAAGCTGACTAGAAATATGAATATACTGCTTACTTTGGGAGAAATCAAAGTAGAAACTTTGTTCGATTATTTCAGACTTAGGGCCTCATTACAACCCTGGCGTTGGACTATGGTGCTATTAGCACCATGGTCCATGCCGGATTCCGCCATGGTGGATGGCGGATTTACCGCCCCATTCCAAGGTTGGCAGGGCGGTAAATCCCCATTCACCATGGCCCCTTACCCATTCCCATTTTTGGCCCATAGGGCTCAATAGGAATGGGGAAGGCGCTAATTACGGCACCGTATATTATGGTGCCGTAATTAGCACCAAGGTCTCTTAGCGGGTTGGACTTTAATGCCTGCAAAAAGCAGGCGTTAAAGTGTGAATCGGGCGTTAAGGGTTTAACGGCGCTGCAGCCTTCTACGGCGCCGTTTACCCCTTAACGCCAGGGTTGTAATGATAGCAGGGTGACCTAGATCAAACAAGCAAAGAAAAGCACAAAAACGGTGGCATGCAGTGGGCACAGCATAGGAAATTTTGCAGGTCATTGAGCCCCATTAGTATGATGAAAATCTATTAAAAGTGAAGGCTCAGCAAGCAGCATTTCATGGAGCGGAAATCTGGGGATACTCCTGCAGTGGCAGAAAATCAGTTCCTAAAAAAAGCACTCTTTACTAACTAGTGTTTTCGCTACCTTTGCACCTGCATCTTGAGCTGGGTTAGATAGGTATTGAGCATATAGATTCTTTATAAACCTTCCTTTTCTTTGCCCATGGTTGAACCCCTGCTTAGACGTGTATAGATGGGTCCTTGGTAAACATTTAAGCCTGTGAGGGATGCCTTTCGCTAAATTGAGTGTAGCCTGAATCCGTCACGGGGTCTACTAAATAAGTTGTGAATAGAACGGTTCCTTAACTAGATCCTGGAGGAAACTTACATAATGCTTAGAGCCTGCAGTAGGCACTACAGAAAACAATCAAATTAGGGTTTCATAAACAAAAAGTAAAATTTTAATATCCTACCTTGGGTGCTGCTTTCAAGCTCTCCCTCTACTGGACCCTGACCACTAAAACACTCTTCCATTGGCTTTATAGCATTTCAATCAGTGGAACTGTTTACAAACAGACTCCAACTCCACTTGCAAGCCAGTGAGGAACACTCTACCACCAATTAAAGCCTACTCTGAATCACCCCGCCCATCCAAGCAAAGCACTCAACAGCTGTATATAGTTAAATTGTCTTCATCTAAAAACTGGCCAAAATGTACACTATATGTATGTCTCCCCATCTCAAAATGTCTGCTTTTTTATGTACCAAGGCATTACTTTACTTAAGGAACATCAGCAGCAAAAGCCAGTTCAGCTTCCGGAAGCAGACGTGGTGAGGGCAGGTCATGCGATGTTGGCTCTTCCAGACTTTTGCCCGCAATCCACTGATGACCGTGCCCACAATGGACTGCATTCAAGCACTCTCCCTCAGGCATCCTCATCCTCCCCAGGACCCAAGCAACCAAAACCACTGGAGACGCATTCTTGCCCCTGACTCGCTGGACATAACAAAAGACATACTAGCTAACACATTAGCCGTGATACCCTAGAGCTAATCATCTCCTCTTCCCACCTCCTAAACTGTGTGGACCCCAACGCACTTGACTGGATAGACCATGCAGCCATCCTGTTCTCTTTATCACACTCTGCGATGGCTAATAAGGACCAGGACAAATGACCTATGGTGGCAAACTGCTTCTTCAAAAACTTTGCAATGGAGGTGCTGGTTACTCGTCTCTACAAATATCGCTGTTGGAAACCTTATGCCACACCTTAAATGAGTTGGCAGACACTTTCACTCTGGGAAAAAAGGTGCAGTGCCAAAAAAAAAACTGTCCACCCCCACATATACTCATGAGATCTCTATTAAACTTTACTTCTATCCATCAAGGCCTTAGGTACCAAACGAAGGACCCTGATATCTGAAGGCAAGCTACTTGTTACACCAGCACAATTAAAGCAGATTAACAGGAGCAGTAAAACACTGCTTGAACACCTTACCAGACCAAAGGTATCAGAATTCTGGGTGAGGCTATCCTTTATCAACAAGATAGATAAGAGTCACGCTCAACAACTAAAAACGCCAAATCCTCTTACTTCGACATCCCATATCCCTACCACCCACAGGACTTTCAACCCTGAACAGACTGCTCTCCCCTCTCAACTAAGGACCTCTCGTACACACTTGCATCTTTAAAATCAACATCTTAATCCGACCAGCCACCATCATTAAAAAAATAAAGTACTGGGCATCCCTCATTGAGACGTCCGAAAAACAGGGCGTCTACATCGATTTCTGAAAAATCTCACCCTCGACCCAAAAGACAGAAAACACCTTAACAATCACGAGCATCCAGTTTATAGGCAAACTCATTATGAAGATAGTTGCCTACTACCTATTTACAAAAATCGAGCAACTCAGTCTGCAATGGGTATACCACATGTGTCTGGCGCAAATGCACTGAGCAAGCCAACATCCAGGTGGTGAAGATGCCTTTCAGATCATCGACAAAGGGGACCTGTGCCTGCTAGTCCTGCACCTCTCTGCTGCGTTTGACATGGTCGAACATCGCATATTACTCACCCTCCTTGCACACAGGATGGGAATCCTTTGCACCATTCTGATATGGTTCACACCCATCCTATATGGCAGGAGCAAGGCTCTCTAGATGGGCTACCTCAGTTCCAAACCCAGCCCATCCACCTGTGGAGTCCCTCATTGCGCCACTCTCTCCCAGTCATTTTTTTTAAAAACGTTATTTATAGAACATATTAGAATTACAGCACTGACCAGTACATACAACCGATTTTATGAAAGTGCACTACATTATCCATAGACAAGAAATGTATCACAAAATGACAATCAAGAGGAGGAGGCTCCAGTGTCCGAAATAGCCATCAGATAGCTTCTGAAGAGAGTCCAAATATCGGGGGGCCTTCGATGTGGTGGGGCGGCTTGCATCCATTCAGTTTCATTAGGTGCCCTTGGCTGTGTCCAGGCCTCAAGTACACATTGCTTCACAATCAGTAAAAATAAGACTAACAATTTTCTAGAGCATGGGGGCAGCTGCAAGTCATTCCCACTCCTTTCCCAGCAAGCTGAAATTCTGGATAGTACCTTAGCCCATAACCCTTTTGCAGTCACACATGACCATATCAGGTGGGAAAACGATGCACTAGGCTCACCACATCTGGGGCAGTCCCTCGTGTTGGAAGGGTCATATTTCTGGTGATGCCTAGGTGTTACATAGCAGCACCTTGAACTGAATTACCTTGCACTTACAATTTAGGGAAATTTTGCGCATGTAATTAGACATCCTGCCCCATTCAGCATCCTTTATCAGCACTCTATTGTCCCTTACCGATTTAGTCCTGGACATATGGCTTACCCCTTTCAGTTTAGTCTGAATTAATGTGTAGATAATAGGTACTGGACATCTGCACCCCGACAACAGAAATGGCAGCTTCAAAATAGGGGAGTCTTTCGGTACCTTAGGGAAGTCCAGAATACAAGCTTTAAACGTGTTCTACATTCTGAAATATCGTAGCATTGACGTGAAGTCACCCCCACTTTTGACATGAATAGCTCAGTTGAAAACAAATTCGCCATTCAGGAACATATCTCCCAGATTCAATATGCCGAACCCCCACCACCCCTCCCCCGCACCAAGCTTTACTAATCCCTTTATTGCACATGGACGGTGCATCTTGGATATTCCAGAGGGACTGTATCGGGTCATGCAGCCTGGATATATTGAACCTCTTATGCAGGTTCCCTCCAGGCATGAATCGTACATCTGACTGGGTTGGATCTACATTTGCCTATATAGTGGTGAGACAGCAGCAAAGATTGTAAAGGAGAGGGGTAGGCAGATGTTCTTTCAACACAGACATGGGGTATATCACGGACCCCGACATCCAGAATAATGCAAACTGTGCCTGTGCAGATATGTAGCTGTTAGGCAGAAACCTGTGCAGTTCCCTTAGGGACCACTGCAAAAGATTTAAGACTACAGGTGTTGGCAGTAAACCCACTCGGTAGCAGTCTGCACCACCCAGATTTACCTGGTAGCTGTGGCTGAGCAGTCAGACTTCCCTCAAGAAGAGTTAGGCAGTATGCAAAGTATACAAAATAGGCACTCAGATACAATAATACAAGCAAACACTGACCAGAGCTTTGGTATCAAAGTATATAATTATTTAAAAACACACAGTTGAAACACTCCAGCACTCTTATTGTAAAATATTCTAAACACAGTTACTATTGTAATATATACACCCCTTTTTCCTTATCAGATAAGTCACAGTAAAACACCACTTATTTTCATACAGAGGTGAGCGCTTAACTAGATAGGTTTGTGAGAAAGGGAGGGAAAAAAACAGAATATGGAAAGGTACACCACTCTAAGATTCAGGAACACGGCTAGCAAGGCAGAAGAGCAAAAGTCACTGGTGAGCCAAAGTCCAAAGGCTGGGCCCACTCTTAAAGAGAGCAGAGCACAAATGCGCCCATTATCACCCAGTTACACTAGGCTTATAAAGTCTTGCAGAGGGTTCAAAAAGAGTTTAGAGAGGCTTTAAGAAAGTTTAGCCAGGGTGTCCCAGACTAACCCAGGTTCGAAAGCCGGGGGCTAAATCTACCCCGTACAGTCGGTAGCAAGGGAAGCCAGGCGGGACACGGTACCTTAAGTGGGAAGGATCCTCCAGCGGTGGCAGTTGTTCCTGGTAGTGGGTGCAAGTTGCGTCATCGTCCAGGGGAAGAGAAGATCTCGACTTGGAGGAAAGATGAAGGTCGTTGCACTACCAGGGAAGAAACCAGCCGCAGAGTTTTCTGGTTAAAGGTGGTACCTTCGTTTCGAGGTCGTGGTAAAACGTGGTATCCCGGTTGCCGGGGTGCTTGGCACGGGCAAGGCGGCCACGAGGTACGTCGGGAAAGTGAAAAGACAGTGAAACTGGTTATCCCCACCAGTCAAAGGAAGAAGACTCTCCGGCGGGAGATCTCCTCTGTCGTTGGGAAAAGTGGTGAGGCAGTCCAGCAGGGCTCCACCAGTGGTGGTGTCGTGGCAGGTCGGCTCAGCTTCTCCCTCGTCGGATTCTTAGGTCCTGTGGCGACTTCTGAAGTTCCAGTCCCCAAAGCCCTGCTTTTATGAGTAGTAGGTGTTGTCCAATTTTGCACAGCTTCAATCTTGCTGAGCAAAGGCCTTATTTCTCCACCTCCTACCTCATGCCCAAGGTGGACCACCTTACTTTGACCTATCTGGCATTTACTTGCCTTGATAGTCAAATTGGCCTGTCCAAGAGCCTGCAAAACATGTCCTAGGTGGTTCACATGATCCTCCCAGGAGTGGCTGAAGACTGCAATGTCATCCAAGTATGCCATGCAGAAGTCCTCCATCCCAGCTAGAACTCAGTTCACCATCCTTTGGAATGTAGCAGGTGCATTTTTTAATCCAAAAGGCATGACCTTAAACTGGTACAAGCCAACTGGGGTGGAAAATGCAGTTTTCTCCTTGGCATGATCTGTCAAGGCTATTTGCCAATAGCCTGTCGTAAGGTCAAATGTGCTGAGGTACTTGGCTGCACCAAGTTTATCCACCAACTCATCTGTCCTTGGTAAAGGGTGGGCATCAGTCTTGGTGACTGCATTAAGAGCTCTATAGTCCACACAGAATCTCAAGTCTTTGGACCCTGCCTTTGGTACTAACACAACTGGGCTAGACCATGGACTAGTAGAGGGTTCTTTTACCCCGAGATCAAGCAACTTCTTGACCTCCCCCTCGATATGGGTTCTCACATTTTCTGACATTCGGTATCCTCTGCTTTTGACTGGCAGACAGTCACCAGTGAGTATCTCGTGCTGTCCCCAAGGGGTCAAGCCTGGTGAGAATGAGAACAGGGAGGCAAATTGATTTAACATAGATTTGCACTCCCCTTGTTGCTCAGGTGTCAGATCTGAAGAGAGATTGACTCCTTCAATTTTTTCATCTAAAGGTACACCTCTGAGGAGATCAGGGAGAGACTCACTCTCTTCTTCCTCTGCTGCTGAAGCTAGAAGCAAGGCTCCTACTTCAGGTCTGGAGATGTACGCTTTCAGTCGGTTGGTGTGGAAGACTCTAGGAGCTTCCCTGGGTCTGCCCAGATCCACCAGATAGTTGACCTCTCCAAGTTCTCCCACAACTTTGAAGGGTCCCATCCATTTGTCTTGCAAGGCCCTCTGCCTTATTGGGAGCATAACGAGAACTAGCTGGTCTTGAGTGAACTCAACCATGTTAGCCTTTTGATCATGCCAATGCTTGACCAAAGCTTGTCCAGCTTTCAGGTTATCACTAGCTTCTGCCATCATGTGTGATATTCTCCTTCGGAGACCTGTCACATAGTCAGTCACTCTGACTGGCTTGAGGGGAGGAGCGCCTTCCAACCCCTCCTTAATCAGGGCCAATGGACCTCTGACCGGATGGCCATAGAGAAACTCAAAGGGAGAATAACCTACTCCCTCTTGAGGGACTTCTCTATAAGCAAAGAGAAGGCATGGCAGTAGAAGGCCCCACTTTCTTTTCAGAGGTTCCTCTAAAGCACCTATCATGCTCTTCATGGTTCTGTTAAATCTTTCTACCAGCCCATTGGTTTGGGGGTGGTAGGTGGTTGAGAACTTGTAAGTAACTCCACAGGTTTTCCACATGGCTTTCATGTAGTGGGACATAACGTTTTACCCCCTGTCGGATATTACTTCCTTAGGAAACCCAACCCTGGTAAAAATACCAAGGAGGGCCTTAGCCACAGCCGGAGCTGTAACAGTTCTCATAGGAATTGCCTCAGGGTATCTAGTAGCATGGTCTACTACAACAAGGATAAACCTGTTGCCTGAGGAGGTAGGGGGATCAATGGGACCAACAATGTCAATCCCTACCCTCTCAAATGGGACTCCCACAACTGGGAGAGGCACTAAGGGTGCCACATTCTTGGCGCCAACCTTACCAGAAGTTTGGCAGGTATGGCAGCTCTTGCAAAACTTATCTACTTTGGCCCCATTTTTGGCCAATAGAAGTAGAGGGAGAGCCTTTCCTTGGTCTTCTTGAAGCTCAAGTGACCAGCTAAAGGAATCTCGTGGGCTAAGTGCAAGAACTGTTGTCTGTTTTCTTGAGGTACTACAAGGCGTTTGTAGTCTCCAGGTTCAGACTCGGCTGGTTCACTGTAGAAGAGGCCATCTTCCCAGTGCAACCTATACTTCCCAGGCTCTTGCCCATCAGCCTGAGCAGCTGCCTGTTGGCGAAAACCCTCCAGAGTCGGACATTCTCTTTGTCCCTTACGGAAAGCTGCCCTGCTGGGTCCACCTTCTGCCAGTAAAGACTGCAGCTCAGGATGGTCCTCAGAGTCTAGATCCCCAATAAGTTCTTGGCCTCCCACTAGCTCTTCTTCAGAGTCTAGTTCAACCATACAGGGTTGTACCTCCCTCTCAGCCTCAGCTGGAGGTGGAGTTACAGGTGTAACTGTTGGAAGCACTGGAGTGCTTGCTGCTGGCTTTTTCCTAGGAGTCTTGGGTTGCCTCTTTGCTCCTGATCTGGTAGTTACTGCAGTGAGTTGCTCCAGTGGTAAAGGAGTGATCTCTGTCATCTCCTGAGATAACCCTCGCAGGGTTTTCTCTCTTGCAGGTTTTGTGAGCTCCTGTAACCTTTTACTAGGTGGTCTGGGGGTATGTGACACAACTCCAAGAGCTTTTAGGTCATTACCCAACAGAACCCTACCTGGCACTTCACATTGTACACTGAAAGGTATTTTTACAGCCATGTCATTACACTGGATGAGAACTGGTAACTGGGGACACATCTGCACAGGCCCTCCAGCTAACTTGGTGAGACATTTGGGTGCCTTAGCAACATCCTCTGCCTTGAAAAATGATTCATCCACCACAGTTATGCTGGCCCCAGTGTCTCTAATGGCAGGCGTCTCCTGACCATTTACCTGGACACTGTCTTTATAATACTCTTTAGTATTATCTGGGATAGAATTATACACATCTAAATTCTGTTGTTCCCACAACCCCAGAGAGACTGAAGAAACACTGGCTGAGACTCCAATGGGTTCATCAGCCAGCAGTAGAAAGTTTCCACTTGCCATTGGGACTTCCTCTTCTGGAGCGAAGGCTAAGGAGGCAAGTTGGATCCCTGAAGGTTTACCCTTGCATCTGGGATCTCCTTTCACATGGTCAGTAAAGCCACAAACAAAGCATTTACCAAATGCCTTCTGGAATGGAGGCTTGTTCTGACCTCCCTCTGGTTTGGCACCGGAGGAGACCCTATTCTGCTGTGGTTTCACTGGTGGCTTACCCTTCTGGTTTTGTTTGGGGCCCTCATTGGAATTTGCAGTATTAGAATTCTCTTTGGAGTCCTTTTTAGGTTGTTTCCCCTCATCCTTTTTCTGAGTTACCCCAGAATCCTTGTGAGTGGCCCTGTTGGCAACCCACAAGTCAGCAGCCTTAGCTAGCTTTCGGGAATCTAATTCCTCTGAATCAGCCAAGTGCTGTCTGAGCTCAGGAGAGCAGGCATCATAAATTGACTCCAAAATAAAAAGATTCTTCATACCTTCATAAGTGTTCACCTTGTAACCCTTAATCCATCCCTCTAAGTTTTTCAACCCTTCACTCACCCAGGTAGCCCAAGGGGTACCATCATGCTTTTTGAGGGTTCTAAACCTCTTATGATACTGGGAAGGGGTCTTCCCAAACCTAGCTATCAGAGCTAGTTTTACATCCTCCTCCCCCAACTCCATTACCACATCAGTTGCAACAGGGGGAAGCCTAGAGAACAACCAGGTGAGTAAGTCATTTCCTGTGATGTTCTGGAGCCCATGATTATATTCAAACAGAGACAACCAATCCAACACATCCAACTTAGGCTCATACATACCAACCAATTCTTTAGGCATTCAGAGTCTTTTAGGACTGGAACTTCTAGAGGAGCCGAGCCAGAGAGAGAAGCATTTTCGACAGATAATTTCTTTATTTCTAGCTCATGCTTGAGCTCCATTTCCCTTAGCCTTAGTTCTTGATTCATTTCCTGATGTCTCTGTTCAGCCAGAGTATTCAGTCTCTTGAACTCTAGTTCAAGTTTCATTTTCTCTAATTCGAGATATTGAGGACTTAGTGTGGGACTTGGCAAAGGCCCAGTAGGTACAGCAGGTAGAGCAGACAGAGGCCTAGGGGGGACAGTCACAGCAGCTTCACCCTCCTCTTCTGACTCTTCCTCAAGATTATCAGCATTTTGATCAATATACATTTCTATACTGTTATCTACATTTTCTGGCATGGTAGGTTCCTCAGACCCATCATCCAGACTTTGGTTAGCTAACAACCTTTCTATTAATTCCATTTTCTTGCCTTTAGTCAGGAGGTTCTTATGCTTACATAATACTCTTAAACAATCAGCAGTTTTTGTAGCAAGGGACTCTTGACTATAAGTTTCCATAGTTGACATGTTAGAAAGATTACTTTTTCAGTGCTAAGCTTTGTGGTTAGTTGTACTAAGGTATCCTAAAGCACTCTAAAGTGTATACTCAATACAAATCCCACCGCTGTACACCAGTGTTAGGCAGAAACCTGTGCAGTTCCCTTAGGGACCACTGCAAAAGATTTAAGACTACAGGTGTTGGCAGTAAACCCACTTGGTAGCAGTCTGCACCACCCAGATTTACCTGCTAGCTGTGGCTGAGCAGTCAGACTTCCCTCAAGAAGAGTTAGGCAGTATGCAAAGTATACACAATAGGCACTCAGATACAATAATACAAGCAAACACTGACCAGAGCTTTGGTATCAAAGTATATATATATTTATTTAAAAACACACAGTTGAAACACTCCAGCACTCTTATTGTAAAATATTCTAAACACAGTTACTATTGTAATATATACACCCCTTTTTCCTTATCAGATAAGTCACAGTAAAACACCACTTATTTTCATACAGAGGTGAGCGCTTAACTAGATTGCACTCCAATAAGTTTGTGAGAAAGGGAGGGAAAAAACAGAATATGGAAAGGTACACCACTCTAAGATTCAGGAACACGGTTAGCAAGGCAGAAGAGCAAAAGTCACTGGTGAGCCAAAGTCCAAAGGCTGGGCCCACTCTTAGAGAGAACAGAGCACAAATGCGCCCAAGATCACACAGTTACACTAGGCTTAGAAAGTCTTGCAGAGGGTTCAAAAAGAGTTTAGAGAGGCTTTAAGAAAGTTTAGCCAGGGTGTCCCAGACTAACCCAGGTTCGAAAGCCGGGGGCTAAATCTACCCCGTACAGTCGGTAGCAAGGGAAGCCAGGCGGGACACGGTACCTTAAGTGGGAAGGATCCTCCAGCGGTGGCAGTTGTTCCTGGTAGTGGGTGCAAGTTGCGTCGTCGTCCAGGGGAAGAGAAGATCTCGACTTGGAGGAAAGATGAAGGTCGTTGCACTACCAGGGAAGAAACCAGCCGTGGAGTTTTCCGGTTAAAGGTGGTACCTTTGTTTCGCGGTCGTGGTAAAACGTGGTATCCCGGTTGCCGGGGTGCTTGGCACGGGCAAGGCGGCCATGAGGTACGTCGGGAAAGCGAAAAGACGGTGAAACTGGTTATCCCCACCAGTCAAAGGAAGAAGACTCTCCGGCGGGAGATCTCCTCTGTCGTTGGGAAAAGTGGTGAGGCAGTCCAGGAGGGCTCCACCGGTGGTGGTGTCGTGGCAGGTCGGCTCAGCTTCTCCCTCGTCGGATTCTTAGGTCCTGTGGCGACCTCTGAAGTTCCAGTCCCAAAAGCCCTGCTTTTATGCAGCAAACCCCCATTCACTCAGCCTAGCTGTCACTCAAACATGCTAAGTGGTGAGCCGGTCGGCTCACGACTTGGGCCAATCAGGATGGAGTGCGACTTGAGTTGCCTAGGCAACTCAGTCCAGGGTGCCTAAATTTCCCTCCACCCCTCCTAAGTACCCCAGACAGAGTGGCACCACTTTGGAGGGCTTCTGTGGAGAAGCCCGCCAAAAAGTGGAACAAAGGGCTCGACTTGGGTTGGAGTCACAGAAGAGAACACAAACACCATTTTAGAATCAAGTTTTGGCAAAAAATACCAACCGGAGAATTAATATTAATTAAATAAACCGGCGGTATGATCGAGGCTACCGTAAATAATTAAATAAAAGGTAGTAGCCTAAAACAATGGGAAATCCCATAGGAAAATATTCGCGGTAGAATATAAAAAGTAGTATCCACTGCCACCAGCCAAAACTCGATCAGGGGGGACGGACACGTGACCCCTCGACTAACAGACCCCGGGGTAATTGAATTGCCCCAGCCAGTACGTCCACAATATGATGGTTTGTACTGGTTCTGTTCAGAATTTAAGACTAGTAAAGTCAATGGTGACTTTACATGCCCTGGGAGACAGTAGTCAGTCCCAGGGTATGGCGTCTATACTGGGGGGTCACTATGACACCCCTGTGTCACTGCACTGAGGGTGCTGTGTAACACACATCACAAAAACACATGAAGCCCTATGGAGTAAAAGACCCCATAGCCCATTAAACACATCTAGATTCAAAAAAACACACTCAAATCGTTGCCCAAGAGTGAGGGTAAAAGAGTCTCACTCTTGGCAGGAGAAAAAAAATAAACCCCAAAAATCCAGCAAAGCTGCTGGGGGACTCACTAGGTTAGGAAATTCAGCCTAAACAGAGAATTCTCCCTAACAGTAGCAATGATCCATATCTGGAGCTCCGAATCCTCCTGCCAGTATTTCCCACCTAATTCTTGGGCTCTTTGGCCAAATGTATCAGTAACAATAGTAGTTTATTAAAGAATTCCCTTCCTGGCCAAACCGGGATGTTTTGAAAGTAGTAAAACACTCTTGCAATGATATCCTGCCATATAGGGAGAGCGGAAGAACCGTCCACATGTTGACACTTGATTTCAGGGAGTCTAAAGAAGTTATAATGATTTTGATTGAGTAGGAAGGAGTGGTTTCTACTAACTGCAATACCAAGGTATTTTACTGATTCTTGTTCCTACTTGTATTCTCCCACGATGTCTGGTTTTGTAGTTGTTTCGTTTGGGGGGAATAATATTGACTTTGACCAGTTGATGTAGTCTGGATTGTGTTCCAAAATGTGTTATCTCGTCGGTCACTGGGTGCAGGGTTTGACTTGTTTTTTCCAGGTATAACAGGATATCATCTGCATAAAGAGAGACCATCTCCCTACAGCCTCCCAGCATAATACCTCTATCAGAATGCAGTTTCCTGATAGCTAATGGCTCCATGGCCACAGAAAACAGTAAGGAGAAAGGAGACAACCCAATCTCATTCCCCTATACAGTGGAAGAGAAGGTGAACATTTGCCCATGGCACAGATTTTGGCTAACCGTGCTGCCAGTGCATAAAGTATCCAACTCCTACCCCCACATGTCAATTTTTCCCAGCACTGCAAATAGGTACTGGCACGATAATGAGACAAAGGCCTTTTCAGCATCTAAGAACGCTGCTATTGCCTCTGGATTTATCTGTGCTAGTTCCGCAAACAGCGGTCATAAGTTATGGGCTTTTGATCTTCCGGGAAGAAACACGTATTGATCTAGGTGCATTGCAGGCGCAACCAATTTTAGCATGAGTTCCGCCAGGACGTTGGCAAATATTTTAGTGTCGATATTCAAAAGTAAGATTGGCATGTATGAGGAGCAGTTCTCAGGGTCTCTCAGGTTTTAGTATTATAGTAATGGAGGCCTCGTTCATCGTTGCAGGCAGGCGACCTCACTGTAGTGCTTCCTCCCATCATTTAAGAAGCTAGGGGCTAGTTTAGCTGCAAACCCTTTATAGAATTGGGCAGTTAGTCTGTCACTCCCAGACACCATGGTCAGTGAATTTACTGCCTCCAGAATGTCCTCAATTGTTATCAGGGCATTCAGGAAGATCTTGGTTTCCAGGTCCACAAGTCCACTTGTTGCAGACAGAAACCCTCCTGGTATTGTGAGATCCCCTCTAAAGACTGTTCATTCTTATTCTCGTATAAATCAGCATAATACCAATGGAATACCCCTAGGATTATCTTGGGTCGTGGTTACTGTTTGAACGATATTGTTCCTAACCGCTACAATGCCTGATCTATCTCTTTGCCTCCAATTATCCATGCAAGTGACTTGCCTGGCCTTTCCCTTTTTGCCAAATTCATGAGCCATGGCAGGTCTACATAGGCATTTTATCCCTCTTGCGCTGCCAGCCAGAACATTTTGAGTTTAGTATGTAGGGGATGCAGTAGGACTGTAGTATGTAGGGGATGCAGTAGGGCTGTATTCTATGTACTCTATAGCTATTGTTCAATTTGTTTTATTTCCGTTTCTAAGTCGGTAAACCTGCGTCAGATAGATTTCAGCATCCCTCAATACAAGCCTATGCGGATACCTCTGGTGTAGGCCTTGAATGCTTCCCACAGGGTGGCTACCAGGAAGACTGACCTTGTACTGAGTGCAAAAAAAGGACGAAAGGGCAGAGTCTAACTCGGTCTTAAAAACCCAATCTACTAGTAACCCAGCCTTAAATCTCCAGGGTGGGCATTGAAAGGGCACAGCTGGGAGCGAGAAAGATCACTCAATGGGGAGTGGTCACAGAATATCTTCAGGAGTATTTGACAGCAAGTAGTGGCATGGAGCATTATTTCCGATGCAGCCATCGTAAGCCCCCTCGGTCTAGTGCTCAATCTATCCCAGGGCATATCCAGTATATTATTAAAGTCTTCTGCCCAAACCATATGGGAATCCACATATTTCAGACATATGTCCACCAGTGCTGTGAAACATAGCAGGTCATCTATATTTGGGAAAGATATATTAAGACATGCATTGCTTACCGTAATAGCATTTCTGATGATTGTATCTGCTTAGATTCACATGCTGTGCATATGGTCCGACATCCAGTGGTAACTGCAGAGTATTGCATTTTGTCTTTAGGGGACGTCAGCATAGGCGTGTCTGTAACACTATCCCTATTGTGACGTGTGTTAGTATCCAAAATCCCTCACGCGCCGAGGTCCCTCCGATTGTATTTTTTCTGCCATAAGCGAGCCCAAGGCTATAGTGAGTGAGTACATAAAGAGAGAAAGTAGTAAGAAGTCTATGTTCCTTCCACCCCGAGCGGGGCGGTAGGGAGGGCGCATGTGAATCTAAGCAGATACAATCATCAGAAATGCTATTACGGTAAATAATGCATGTCTTCTGATGCTTGTTAATCTGCTTAGAATCACATGCTGTGCATAGACTAGCGAGCAGTACCCGGTGTGAGAAGGAACAGCAGACAATGAGTGTCTAGGCAATAGTGTTTTGTAAAGGTGTGTACAGAACTCCAAGTTGACGCTTTGCAAATGGACTAAAGAGGAACATCTGCAATGAATGCTATGGATGCCCCAGTGCCTCGAGTAGAATGTGCTCTAGGCTTGAAGGGCAGTTCTCTCTTCGCAAGAGTGTAACATAGTGTGATGCATTTGACAATCCACCTTGAGATAGCTGATTTAGAGACATGATCCCCTTCTCTACCAGCTGCCACTGAAACGAAGAATTGTTTAGTCTTTCTTAGTGGTTTAGTTTTCTCCAGGTAAAACATGACTGCTCTGCGCACGTCTAGTGTGTGAAGGCTTCTTTCGGCCATGTTAGTAGGGTTCTGGAAGAAAGTGGGTAGTTCGATTGACTGGTTCACATGGAACGTTGAAATACATTTAGGCGCAAACCTGGGATGTGTGCACAGAACTACCTTATCTTTGTGGACTGTAACAAAGGGATCAAAAACAGAAAGATCCTGTAGTTCGCTAACCCTTCTGATAGAAGTGATAGCCACTAGGAAGGCTGTTTTATAAGTCAGGTCTTTCAGACTTGCTTTATGCATAGGCTCGAAGGAAGCTCCCATGAGCCTGGTTAAAACCACATTCAGATCCCATCCAGGGGCTGCGTGAGCGATGGGAGGATAAATCCTCTTAACTCCTTCCATAAAGGCTTTAAACACCGGTATCTTCCACCACGATACCTTTTGCTGTGATGTGGTGTAGGCTGACGAAGCACCCAGATGAACCTTTAGGGAATTAAAGACTAACCCAGAGCCCAACAGGTGGGTTAGATACAACACAATGTGTGAGGGTGAGCAATCGATAGGATTGACACCCTTGGAATTGCACCAGATGACAAAACCTTTCCACTTGCTAGCATAGCAATAACGTGTATTAGGTTTCATCGCTTCCCTGAGTATGTCCATGCACCTCTGAGGGAGTTGCAAGTGTCCAAACTCTATGATCTCAGGAGCCAGGCTGCGAAGTTCAGGGTTTGGGGGCACGGGTGTAGGGTTTCACCCCTGTCCTGAGACAACATGTTGTACGGGCAGGGCAGCTTGACTGGTGGGGAGGGGGACATTTCCATCAGGTGCGCGAACCAGGGTTGGTGGGCCAACATGTGGGCCACTAGCATCATGGTAACTGGTTCCTGGTGCATTTGTGCACTATCTTGTTGAGAAGGGGAGTTTAGGGGGGGAAGCGTAGACAAATTTCCCCAACAAAGTTATCCAGAGACCGTTCCCCTTGGACCGGTTCTGGAGGTACCTGAAGGCGTCGTCTTGGCATTGGGCATTCTCCGGAGTAGCGAACAGGTCGATCTCTGGGAACCTCCATTCTGCGAAGACGCTGGATACAATGTCTTCCTGCAGTCGCCATTCGTATTCTTGTGGCTGAGGAAAATCTCTGCAGAGTACATCTGCTAGAAGATTGAGTTCCCCTGGAACATGTTGGGACAACAAAAACATATTGTTTTTGAGAGCCCATATCCAAATGTTTTGGGACAGTTTGGATAGCCCTGGAGAGTGAGTGCCCCCCTGTTTGTTCAGGTAATACATTGCTGTAGTGCTGTCGGTTAAGATCAGCACCGTCTTCCCTTGCAGTTGTACCTGAAAGGCTTTCAATGCTTTGAACACTGCTAATAGCTCCAGTAAGTTTATATGATTGGACGCTACTTGAGGGGACCACACTCCGTGTGCTGTCTGCTGAAGCAGGTGAGCCCCCCACCCCGCGAGAGATGCGTCTGTCATGAGAGTGGCTTCCACTGCAGGGATGGTGAAGATTTTCTCCTTCAGGAGGTTTTCCCTCGACCACCACTGCAGAGAGAGAACGAGGGCTGGCGAGACAACTACCAGATCTTCCCACTGTCCGCTGGCCTGACACCACTGGCTGTTGAGCCACTCTTGTATGGGACGCATGCGCAGCTGCACGTGGGGAACCAAGTATATACATGACGCCATCATCCCTAGCAACCGCATGGCTTTGCGTACCGTCACCTCTCGACCGGCTACATATTGAGGAATCTGAGAGAGCATGTTCTGAACCCTCTCGCTGGAGGGGGAAGACAAGACCGTCTTCCGTCCGAATAAGTACCCCCAGAAATTGTTTTACTTGGCTGGGGACTAGGCTGGACTTCTTTTCGTTGATTGAAAAGCCCAGGCTGAAGAGGAGATCTACTGTTTTTTGGTTGTTCGAAAAACAAGCGTCGAACGAGTCCCCCATAATGAGCCAGTCGTCGAGGTAAGGGTAAACTGGGACTGATAGTCTGCGCAGGTGTGCTGCTGCCACTGCCAGGACTTTGGTAAACACCCTTCGCGCCGAGGCGATGCCGAAGGGGACTACTTTGAACTGGTAGTGTTTGTCCTGTCCTGGATCATGAACCTTAGGCATCTTCTGTGAGCTGGCAACATTGAAATATGAAAGTATGCATCTTTCATATCCAGTGTTGCCATGAAGTCCCCCCCGTTTCAGCAATGGGATCACTTCTTGTAGTGTTACCATGCAAAACGTCTGGGGTTTTATGAACTTGTTCGCTGGGCGCAGATCTAGAACAGGACGCATTCTGAGATCCTTTTTGGGTACAAGGAAGTACACTGAATAAATACCCTTGTTTACCTGAAGAATAGGGATGGCTTCTATGGCGTCCTTTCCCAGCAGTGCTTCCACCTCTTGAATCAGGATGTTTAGATGGTCCGGTGAAAGGCGCCGTGAGCGCGGCAGTCTGAACTGTGTCAGTCGGAAGAATTCCATGCAATAACCGTGGCCGACCGTCTTTAAGACCCACTGGTCGGAAGTTATCCCCTCCCATGCCTTGAGGAAAGATGTTAATCGACCCCCAACCGGGGAGGCATGGGAGGGGACCTGGACTTGGTGGTCATTTCTGACCCGAGGCTGTGGCTCCTCTGGGATTGGGGCCTCTGCCTCTAGCTTTGCCGCGTTTCTGACCCCTTGAGGGATAGTAAGAGGGGCTTCCAGATGTTTGGTTATTGTTGAAGCTGCCCGTGCCGTAGTTGTTTTGACCGGCACAAGCTTGTCCTCGAAAGGACTGCCGAGAGTTATTACCCCTCTGGGAAGAGGGTTTTTGTGTAATTTGTTGCAGAGACTTTAAGGTCTCATGCTGCTTCTTGGCTGTCTCCAATGCTTCATCAACTACTTTCCCAAAGAGGTTTGACTCTTCGATGGGCATATTAATGAGGGAGGCCTGAGTTTCAGGTCTAAATCCCGCTGTACGCAGTCATGCGTGTCTCTTCAGAAGAGCCCCTTGTGCAAGGGATCTGCCAGATGTTTCCGCAGAATCCAGGATGTTTTTAACCACATTTTGGTTAATCAGTTTTCCTTCCGCAACAATGGCGAGAAGCTTGGTCCTGGCCGGTTCCGGGACTTCCTGAAGGCCTTCTTGGAGCAGGTTCCATTGGGCATCGGCATAGCTTGCTAATAGCGTAGTGTTATTAGCAACCCAAATGGTATATGCAGCTGCTGACGTGACACGTTTGCCTAGGGCACATAATCTTTTAGAATTGTCCGGAGGAGGTGCTCCAGTGGCAAGGGGTACCCCTGCCCTCTTACAAGTAGTGGTCACCACTGGTGAGTCCGGGATGGCATGCACCTTGTTATATAGAGAGTCGGAAGGAGAAGGCCAAAATAATTTTTCGACTCTCGGGTCCACTGCCCTTGCTGGGCAGGTTTGACTAAAGATGGAGCTATCCACCTCTTAACAGAGTTAAGGAGGGGAATGGATTGACTTGCCGGAGGTTTTTCCTTAATAATGTCCTCCACAAAATCCTGCTCAGGCAAAGCCTCTTGAGTGGCAATTTTGAAGAATTCTGCTGCTTTTTTCAACATGGTGTTAAAAGCCATTTGGTCATCCACAGGCGAGGCCTGGCGAGCCGGGGTGGAAGGAGGAAAATCGCTGCACAAAAAATCAGAGTCCTGATCTTGATGTGACCAAGGATCCTGTCCTTCTTGCTGGGTTTCCTCCTAGTTCTCTGTCGTCTCCTGTTGATCTTCTTCATAATTTTCGAGAAGAGGATTCCTCTTCTTCAGTATAGATGTCCCTGTATGTGTCCATGTGGGCCACGTCTTCCTGTTGGAAAACCTGAGGCTGAACATCTTGTATTTGAAGGTTAGGGTCTACCCGAGCCTTTTTCGGCAGAGGCTGGTCAGCGGAACTGATAATCTGCTCCAGCCGATCCATACTTCCCTCAAACTTTTCACTAGTCCATTTCGAGGACCCAAAAGGGCCTAGGTGGGAAGAAACACCATTCTCTGCCCTTTGGCGTTGAGAGGAACTTCTTAGGGTGTCTGAGAGAGGCTCTTGACTATCCACGGCAGAGTCATCGGAATCGCGGGCCAGGTCCGTCGAAAACCTTTCTGCGGCCTGGCCCATAACTTTCTGCGGGACCGGGATAAGGCCCACCGCCGCTGCAATCTTACCGATGCTCTTCCGGATAGTAACCGAATCGTCGTGAGACAAAGCCTTCGATGATGTAGGGGTAGCCGAAACGCCGTCCGTGGCACCAGAAGGCCCAGCCGTCGGAGTGCCGGGTAGAGGCCTAGTCGTAACATTTGGGCCTATTGAGGCCTTGGAAATCGTCGATGTTTCGGACTCCAAAACTTCGGCGCGTGTAGATTGGGGAGTAGCGCCCTTATTAATTTTCGTTTGCCCAGTCGTCATGCGCTGTTGCGGAAGCGGGGAAGGCTTTGGATCTACACGATCCGAGGGAACCGTCAAAATTTTCAACGGACCAATTGGCGCTTTTGCCTTTTCCGATGAAGGTGTCGAAGATGGCGTAGGGGTTGTGTGTTTAGTGCAATGTTTATGTACGCCCTTGATGCCGGGTGTAGTCCATGGAGCAAGACCAGAGTCGAGCCTGGAAGGGTCGGGGACGGGCGTGGCGGACCTACAAGTGTCCACCTCAAGGTCTGGACGTTTGATCATCGAAATACCCCCGTCACTTTCGGCTGGTGTTGCGGTAGGGGAGGGAGGCTCCACGTGTGACATGCCTTACGCAGCCCACCGCTTTACAAGGCAATCCTTAAGGGTTTCAGGCTTAAGGAGCTTGCACGCCGAACACCGCTTTTCGTCGTGCGCTAGGGGGAGACAGGCGTTACACGTCCTGTGCTCGTCCTTCCAAGGATATCTGACCCTACACTTAGGGCAGATTCTAAAAGGTGTCCTTTCCATAGCAAAAGGGAAGGATGACCAGACCGAAAGGGAAAGGAAGACAGACATAATAACAATAAGGCCACCTGGAACCCACTCTCCCTACTGTATAGGTCGGCCAGAGGGCCCGACCATGTGGAAATCCGGCCGCCGGATCTTAGGCACCGAGACCACAGCCGTAGACGATTCCTCCGTAGTCTTTGTCGAAGATGTTCTTATTAGGGCGAAGTGACCTAACGGGGCATTAAACCGAAATTCGGTAAAGATAAACAATGTCTCTAGTAAGAGCTCCGCTGTAGGGCGACCAGTTATCTGGGCGGAAAAAAACAATCTGAGGGACCTCGCCGGGTGAGGGATTTTGGGTACTATACACGTCACGATAGGGATAGTGTTACAGACACGCCTATGCCGATGTCCCCTTTCGGTCCCCGAAAGACAAGACGAGACAAGACTCCGCGGTTACCACTGGATGTCAGACCATATGCACAGCATGTGATTCTAAGCAGATTAACAAGCATCAGAACAAATGTTAAGCCCTGAAGACTAAGGGCTGAGGAGGACACGGTTTGGCTGTGGCGAGTGACAGAATCCAAGTGGAGAAAGGAGAAAGGAGGTGCGTGTGCCTGTGTCTTTGTCTTTAACTGATTCCCACCTGATCAAGTCACCTGACCGGGTCAGCAGACACAAAAGGCCGCCTCCACCACCCTCGTGGCATTAAGCCCTGAGGACTAAGGGCTGAGGAGGACACTGTTTGGCGAGTGGCGCAGTGCAGATGATGGACCCTTCCAACTTAACATCATCTCTAAGGACCAGAGCGCAATCCAAACGCATGGCTATTCAAGAAGAACTGCCGACAAAAAGCGCGCGCCAGAAACAGGTGAGCCAATACTTTTCCTGTCGCTCAGTGTCAGAAATCACAGATTTTACAAGAGAGCATGCCACCCAGATGCGCGACAATGTATTTCAGCCTCTGTTACATGAAGATTGCTCATGTTCAAATCAAGTCGCTCCCTCAGTCCCTACCTACCTTGACACTATTGACCTAATGCCCGCGTCTAATAACCCGAACCAAACTGAAGATAAAAGTCAACACGTGTCTTATATTGGCAGTCCCGTGAACGGCACGGTCGTTATTCAATGTGTCGTACTACATGACTCACCAGTGGGGTTGGAGGAGCCGTGCCCTGTTCCGGGGGGCGGAGGGTGTTCTCCGTGTTTTAGGTCGGTCGGAGCCTGCAGCGGCCCCGGCCAGTGCTGGAACTGAGGCGGAGCAGTGGGAGGCAAGGCCGCTGTCGGCAGACTCGGCAGCTCCCGTTGTTGACGGTGGGCGGAGCCTGTCAAAGGAAGCGGAAGCGATGGGAGGATGCACCGCGATTGGAGACGCGGAGGCAGAGTAACGCCTGTTGGATAGGCAGAGGCTCGCCTTGCCTGCCGCGTTGCTACGGCGGCCTCAGAGAGTCAGAATGTAGAACTCGTTGCTAGAAGCACTGCCGGCTCTGATGTCGTGCTTGAGGCATGTGCTTCTCAGGATACAAGTGACATTGTAAACCTGTCCCTAACCACAAGGGCAATCGTCTATGAGATTATGCCCCCTGCTTTACCATCAATACTAACCCCTGAGGTCTTGCTACCAGCAGCTCGTACTTGTGCTGCAATGTGTGTTTCACAATTAGGCTGTGCGCCGAGGGGCAATGAGGTGGGCCCTCCCACTCCTGACAAGAGAAACTCTTTAGAGGTGGTCTCCACGGTGTTACAAAACCTGAGTAATTTAAATAAATCCTACTCAATTAAACAATCTGTGACATCCACCCCAGTGCAGGACACGATGACTAAAGTTCTTCAGAAAAGGACTGAGTAATTTAAATAAATCCTACTCAATTAAACAGTCTGTGACATCCACCCCAGTGCAGGACACGATGACTAAAGTTCTTCAGAAAAGGAACTGCGCCAATATCACAAATGTAAACCGCGATATATGGGGATCCGGCAACTACAAAAGACCCAAACCGGTGGTTGCTGGATCCTTGGACGAGTCATCATCGTCACACCAGAGCAACATAGTAAACTCTCAGAAAAGACTGCCCTTACACAGTATTGCAGCGTTTACACCCAGGCTGTGCCCTCAAACTCAAGAAATCACTTCTACAATTAGTGAAGACTCGGAAAATGACTCAACCGCAAGAGATTCGTCATTTATCGAACGCCCTTTTCCTAAAATACAGCGAGAAAGAGCGCGGTATAGACGAGTACCCCGTGTCTCTCAGGAGAAAGGAAGAGAGGGACGTGCAGCCCCTTGTGCGCATGTACCGGCAAATGAACTCTTAATAGCCTTAACATCTGCAATGGCTATTTCCTTAACGCCCTTCACCAAGCTGTATGAATCTCTAAACGAAAATGTGAAAGACATTACAACTTCACTGGCCATGATGAACTCAAAAGTGTTGCATTTAGAATTATCTCACACTGACCAAAAGGCTAAACAAGAGGAGCTAAATCACAATATAATGGCAGGATTGAATTCTTTAAACGATGTGAAACAGAATGACACGATCGACAAAAAACTGTCCCTCTTTCAAAAATCTCGGATCACACAAAGAGGAGAAGATCTGGGTTGTGTCAGCGACATGACTGAGGCATTAAGGCCAGAGTTGCAATGCCCTGGAAAAGCCGTATCTAATGCTGAGAAGCAGACCAGGAATTCGACACGACTGCTCCAGCCATTGCAATCTCAGAACCTGAGTGTCAGACCACTCACAATTGAAGGGAATGTACTGGGGTCCCCTGTGCACAACGTTGTATCACCATTGGATGCATCTGTGGTAGAGATTCCCATAAACAACGGCGTGCCACAGAGTGGAAATGTGGGGCCTCCTAATGCTCTAGATATGTCGTTTAACATGGCCTTCCACCAAGCCAAAAACGCTGCAAACCCTGCCTTACTAGACTCTCAAAAGGCATCTGGCTCAATGCCTCTTGCAAACGAAGTAGTTCAGGTAATTGAGGCGATTGAACGCCCCGCGGCCATTGAGACCTCCGCCAAGCTTTTCCCCATTTTCGGAAATCGAGATTCTGAAACTCAGACCAAAGTCAATATGGTTGCAAAAAAAATTCCACCTTGCACAGAGAAAAAGCAAAAGAATCTACCTGCTCGGAAAAAAAAATCAACAAAAGGGTGCACGAAAATTTTTACGGAATCTGAACATGTTCCAACTGGTTGATAAAGCAATCACTTCAAGTCTTAAACTAGCGGACACTATCAGTGATAAGGCAGCGGTCCAACCAAAAACAGTGGAAAATAAGACATCCGCAGTTGAAATTCTGCCTGGCGAGGAAGACCTGGCAATTCAGAAAGAGCTAATGGACCTATCTGTTTATGAGGAGACAGAACCAGAGTGCGTTGCTACTACGAAAGCACCGCTCGGTGAACAAGGTACACAAAAAAATTCCCAAATGATACTCGACCCGAAACTGAGCATTGACCCGAAGATTCGGGAAAAAGAACTAGTATCTCCCAAAAGAGTCACGACGGAAGTGAGCCAGAGCTCCTGGTCGACATCAATACGAGGTAATACCCAGAGGCGTTGTGAGCTGGTGTCTCCGGTTAGAGAAGGTGAGGAGAGAGATTTTGAACCTAGGAGCCCGGAGTTCATAACGCTTCAAGCGAAATGGGAAAGACACAGACTGCTTAATCAGAAGAAGAAGTTGGATCTCTGTGAAGTTGGCCAACAAGCAGTGAACGGAGTAAAACTCACACAAAAAAACGAAGGGCCGGTGATGTCTGCACCATTCGCCATACAAGCCTCACCACAGAAAGTCGACCACTATCAAGATGCATCGTCTAAAAGAAGCAATCATAAGACTGAGAACCGACAGGAAAAAAACTGATCGGATGCAACGCCTATCTTCATCAAAATTATGTTGGAGAGGTTGGCAGGTGGCGATAAATTAATCTTGAACAGATCTAATGTGTTAAGATTACTTCACCATATACCTCGGCTTATATCACTGATTCAAAAGATCTGCAAATAGTTGAATATCCCGGACGAGCGGTGTACAGACAAGGTGATCTTGCATATAAACTCCAATATAATCGCGAATGTAATACTAGAGGTCGACAAAGATCTGTTATTGATGGGCTTTGACAATTACAAATTAGCGGAGCCAGAAAGATGCAGTAAACCGCTGAAGACTGATGGAATATGCGGCTCACGACACACGTTAAAGGAAAGCTGCCGTTTCGAGAGGCTTCTCATAGCTCTAAAGCTCTTGTTCAGCTTCAACAGATCCAGCAGGGGTCAGGAGGGTCACACTATAACAGGCAACACTCCGCTCCCACTTTCCAAAACACTGTAGCCAGGAAGCAGGCCGAGGCAGACAGATCATGCCTGATGGCGAAAATCAAAATAACGATAATCAATGAAGAGCCAGCGGGTATCGCGGTGGACTCATCACCAGTTAACGGAAAAGAAAAAGTTGTAACGCAAGAATGGAACTGGCTAGCTTCAGCTCTAAATAATAAAAATCACAGCTAATGTTCAAAGCCTAGTTCGGACCAGGAGTGTTTGTTCGCGTCATGGAACACGCGCGGTTTTCTCCATCTGTTCAATAACCCTTTGTTCCAAGACTTGCACTTGATATGCTTGCAAGAAACCTGGCTTTGCGACCTGCCCGTGACATCTGAATTTGAGGGTGCTTTGAATCCAGCAACAAAAGCTGACAAGGGGCGGCCGGTAGCAGGGCTGTTAACATTGATCAAACGGTCTTCAGGTTACCGCTTGATAAACTCTAAAAATTTTACGCCCTACATTCAAGTCTGCGAAATAAGAAAGCTTATAGAGAAACCGTTGACTTATGATGTCATCCACATAATTAATGTGTACTGGAATCATCAATCAACCGGGTCTTATCCCTAAATAGATCAAGTTTCCTCCATAATTGACAATTTGCTCGAATCATCAAGTGGATCTGGCTTGATACTCTGTGGCGACTTAAATATTGATCTCTTTAAACCCCAGAGTGCCGTCAAAGGTCGCCTTGCTCAAACTTGGTCAGCAGAAATGAATGCAAGAGGCTTGTCCATGTTAAATGGCTGTACCCTAGGAGACATTCCACCGAAGCCCATGTGGCAGCGTGAAAGCATCAGTTTGACTATTGACTACATCTTTATCTCTGACACATTGCATGCAAGAATAAAATCTTTGAATATTCGTGCAATGCCAAATAGTGACCATGAAATGCTGGTAGCAAAATTTCACTACACAAAAGGAGTCCTAAGCAAGAAATGGGGATCGAAAATTTCAGCAGAATCAAATCGTCTGCGAATAAGATTGGAAGAACACGAAGTGGCCAACATATGCTCCCAATTAAAATTGATACCGTCAGAGATCGAATATGCACCAATATTGGCGCAATTTAAAAGCAAAAATAACGGAATGAAAAATTGGTCATTCCGGAAAAAACATTGTTTTGATCTAATGGTGATGCAACGCAAAAGATCCACGTGAGCTGAAATCAGGAAAAATAATCAAGGTCCAGAAGACGAAATAACGCAAAGAAACAAAGTAACTAAACAACGATATAAAAACTGGATCAAAAGCCATCAATTTGTATTACGCCAGAATGACGCAGAGGCCATGTTAAAGATCTTCTCAAATAAGAACAGCAGAGAGTTCTGGTGAACAATCAATGAGATGGAAACCCCACAAGAGGCCCTGCTTACATGCCAGGTGACGGAAGCTGAATGGGTCCAGCATTTCACGGAACTATATAACAAAACCCTGGATCCACTTATGCACACAATAACTGAACCTGGAATTTACACTTTTCAAGAGCTGAAATTTGAGAGGCAATAATGAGGACGAAGAACTCAAGGGCCCGGGCCCGGATGGTCTATGAAACTTCATGATCCAACAATTTCCTGACCTGTGGGCTGATTTGTGCTTCGACCTTTTTGCAAGAATAAACTCGCAGAAACAAGTGCCAACCTCATGGAAGTCAGGGATAAAAGTGCCAATATTTAAGAAAGGGAACAGAGCGTCACCAAAAAACTATCGACCAGTGGCACTGCTTGACGTTCTAGGTAACCTCTATACATCATTGCTGCAAAACAAAGTGGGCCCAATCTGCCAAAAAAGTGGACGAAAGACAGGCAGGCTTTGTGAAAATGGTGGGGTGCTCACTGAACCTGCTAATCTTAATTCTGCTGAAGATGGAAGCCATACGTACAAACACGAAAGTCTATGCAGCTTTTGTTGACTTTCCCATGGCATTTGACATGATTGATCGGGAAGTGCTGTGGCATAAACTGGAAATCTGGGGTTGCCCAGAAGACCTACTCGCGGCAATCAAAGAGTTACACACAGACACATCATTCTCAATTCGGCTTGATCATGCGGGCTCCCTGTCTGCCAAAATCAGGACTCTCAAGGGAGTGACGCAAGGTTGCCCGCTGGCAGCTGCAATTTTCAGCCTTTTCATTTTCGATATCGGAGAAGCAATTCAATCCGTGAGGGCTTTTCCTCCAAAGCTCAACTCATCGCCGATAAGCTGGTTGATGTATGCCGATGATCTGGTAATTCTAGATCAAACTCCGATCGGCCTCCAACGTAAACTGGCCGCGGTCCAAAAATATGTAAACATGAACAGCTTGACGATCAACCCAGCAAAGACTGAAATTTTGGTGTTCGAAAACCTAAGAATGTGTCAAAAACAAATGCGTTCAAAACAAATGTGGTCACTAAATCATGTTGATCTCCGGACGTCAAACTCTGTAAAATATCTAGGCATGATTTTGAACTCGAGTATGGAACAAGTTACTTACCTGTAACTGTGTTCTCCAGCATGGGTCTGGCATGGATTCACATGCTCATGAATATTCCCCGTCGTCAGGCTGGGAATCCTCGGTAAAGAAAAAATCAGTATCAGTTTAGTTTCTCATCTGTCTTTCGTAGTAGTAACCAATCACTGATCTCTGCGTCATACTGACCACAGCCAATGACTGCCCTCTACCTAAGCCCCGCCTCTGGCAGCCATCTTCAGATTTGGTAGCACGTGAAGTGGCAGTATGACCAAGTGAAGAGCCACAGAGGGGTAGGCGGGAGGGTTCGCATGTGAATCCATGCCAGACCCATGCTGGAGAACAACAGTTACAGGTAAGTAACTTGTTCCTTCTCCAGCATGGGGTCTGGCATGGATTCACATGCTCATGAATAAAGAATACATAGCAGTACACACATGCACAACCACGGGAGGTGGCAAAGGCTCAACATTAAGCATTACATCAAACTCAACATTAAGCAATTCTTACCTCCTCACCAGGCTCACCTTAGGCGAACAGATTGCGCAGCACTGCTTGGCCGACCCTGGACACCTCCCTGGAATCCCGATCGACGCAGTAGAAATTCGTGAAGGTGTGCGTCGACCTCCACGTAGCAGCCCTGCAGATGTCCAGCAAGGGCACACCAGATAGGAACGCCGTGGTAGCTGCGATCGCTCTGGTGGAATGGGCTCTCGGACGGCCAGGCAGCGGTCGGTTTGCCAACCGATGACAGTACATGATACAGCCGGAGAGCCATCTGGAAATGGAGGCCTTTGAGAGAGCCTTCCCCTGATTGACAGGTCCAAAGTTCACAAAAAGTTGTGACGTCTTCCGAAAACACTTTGTGCGGTCCACGTAAAACTTCAGCGCTCTAGCCACATCCAGCGAGTGCAAAGTCCTTTCGGCCGGCGACAAAGGCGACGGGAAGAAAGCAGGCAACACCAAGGGTTCATTGAGGTGGAAGTCCGACGGCACCTTGGGCATGAAGGAGGGGTGCGTCCTGAGCACTACCCTCGTGTCGTGAAAAGTCAAGTACGGGGGCTTGCAGGAAAGGGCCTCGATCTCTCCCACTCTCCGTGCGGAGGTGATGGCCACAAGAAACGCTGTTTTCCACGACAAGAACTTCAACGGAGCCGAGTGCAGAGGCTCGAACGGCGGTCCCATGAGCTTGGTCAGCACCACGTTGAGCTCCCACGCCGGGGCCGGAGCCTTCACCGGCGGGAACGATCTGAACAGTCCCTTCATGAATTCTTTCACCAGACGATGAGACCACAAAGATGTCCGCCCCGTGGTTCTGGTGTATCGGGAGATCGCAGCAAGATGAATCTTGATGGACGTGTGCGCCAGCCCAGCCTTGGCCAGCGTCAGAAGGTATGGCAGTACCTGGGGAGCCGTAATCCGTAGAGGGTTAATCTTCTGTGCGTGGCACCAGACAGAGAACCTCTTCCATTTGTGTCCATAGCATTTAAGAGTTGAGGACGCCCTGGCCTTTGCAAGAACCTCTCTGCAGTCGGCCGGTATGTCGTATCTTCCAAACTCTAATGCTGCAGGAGCTAGGCTGCAAGTTCAGCGACTTCGGGTCGTGATGGAGGATGGCGCCTCCTTCCCTGGAGAGAAGATCCGCGTCCGCTGGCAGCTTGATTGACGGGGACGCTGACAAGTCCAGAAGGTCCGGGAACCATATCTGCCTCGGCCACGCAGGTGCGACGAGGATCATCCTGCACCGCGACCTCTTGAGCTGGTTGATGAGCCGGATCAGCAATGGCAATGGAGGGAACGCGTATAGAAACAGGCCCTCCCAGGGGAACGAGAAAGCATCACCCATGCTCCTCGGCTGGGGAAACCTGCTGGCGAACCTCCGGCACTTGGAGTTCGTCGCCGTCGCGAACAGATCGATCTGGGGAGTGCCCCACCGTCGGAAGAGGCGGTCCACTAGATCCTGTCGTAGTTCCCATTCGTGGCACGAGCGCAGCTCTCTGCTGAGCGAGTCGGCGATGGTGTTTTTTATTCCTGCCAGATGAAACGGCACCAGAAACATCCCTTGGGGGACGGCCCAATGCCACAGATCCTGCGCCTCCTTGGACAGGGCTGGGGATCTGGTACCGCCTTGCTTCCTGATGTAGAACATGGTGGTGGTGTTGTCGGTGAAGATCCTCACCACCTTGCCCTTGAGGGACGGAAGAAAGGACCTGAGGGCCCAAAACACTGCACGGAGCTCCAGGACGTTGATATGGACGGACTTCTCCATCGGAAGCCAAAGGCCTCTCGCGTGCAGATTTTCGGTGTGCGCTCCCCACCCTTCCAGGGAGGCATCCGTGGTCACTGTCTCCTGGTGGCTGGGGGTCTGGAAGTCCATGCCCGCCGTCAGATGCGCGTGGGTGCCCCACCACCGGATCGCTCGTCGGAAACTCTTGTCGAGTGTGATCCTCTCCTCGAAGCTGCCCGTCGTCTGGATCCAGCGCGCGTCCAGGAATTCCTGCAACGGGCGCATCCAGAGCCTGCACAGGCGGATGAGATAAATGCAAGAAGACATCATTCCGAGGAGGGACTTGATGGACCTCACCCTGGCCGCGTCCGCAACCAGCATCCGCTGCACCTTGCCCAAGATGGCCCTCGTCCTTTCCTCCGACGGAGAGGCCAGAAGCGACACTGTGTTGAGCTTCGCTCCCAGAAACAGCGCGTCTTGCGCGGGCACCAGGTGGGACTTGGCGTAGTTTATGGAGACTCCCAGGTCCGTGAGTAGTTGGACGGTCCTTGCCGTGTGCTCCACGGCGAGCTCCTTCGTCTTTGCTCGGATGAGCCAGTCGTCCAGGTAGGGGTAGACGTGGATCCCCTCTCGGCGCAGCTGCGCCGCCACCGGTGCGAGGCACTTGGTAAACACCCTGGGTGCCGACCTCAATCCGAAGGGAAGGGCTCTGAACTGGTAGTGATGCCCTTGGACCACGAACCTGAGAAACTTTCGGTGTCCCTTTAGGATGGGAATATGGAAGTAGGCATCCTCCAAATCCAACGACGACAGGAAATCGCCCTCCTCCAGTTGACCCAGGACGTGTTGGAGGGTGACCATCCGGAACTTCTGTGCCTTGATGTATTTGTTCAGTCGTCGTAGGTCCAGGATGGGACGCCATACTCCTGTCTTCTTCTTCACGAGGAAGTATCTTGAGTAAACTCCGGAGCCCCGAAGCCTCTTTGGGACGAGCTCGATGGCGCCCTTCTTGAGCATCGCCTTTACCTCCAAGAGAAGTTGAGGGATGTGATATTCTTTCCTGGCCACAGGGGGGACGCGCGGGCACCTCTTTAGAAACTCGAGTGCGTTACCCTGAGCTAGGGCGTCCAGCACCCAACGGTCGGTGGAGATGGACTCCCACACGCTGACGAAGCTCGCTAGCCGGCCTCCCACCGGGGTGCTTCGGTGGGGGCCCGACCCCACGGCCGGTTCAGTCCTGCTTCGACGAGGCTTTGCCGCCTTGTCCTCCTTGGCGACGACGGCAGGGTCCGCCTGACTTGCCTCGTCCCCTGTAAGCTTCCTGTGACGACGAATGGGCCGCCTGACGGTAGGTGGAAAATCCGCTGCTGGAACCTTTGGAGGCACCCTGTTTGCCTCCGCCGCTCCGAAAGGGCAGCCGCCGTTGCTGGAGAACCCCAAGAGCCCGGGCCGTCTCCGTGTCCGCCTTGATGGCTTGAAGGGAATCGTCCACTGTTTTCCCAAACAGGTTGTTTCCGTCGAACGGCATGTCCAAGACTCTGGTCTGCACGTCCTGACGGAAGTCAGTAGCCTTGAGCCATCCACGCCGCCTAAGGCACACGCCGTTGCCCAACTGGCGAATTCCAGTGTCAGCGATGTCCGTCGCAATCGTGATGGCGTGGTCCGAAGCCACCTCTCCTTCCTGCAAGATCTCTAGGGCTTCCGCCCTCTTGTCGTCTGGTAGGAAGACCAGCAGGGGGGCCAGTTTGTACCACAACTCCCTGTCGTAGCGGGCTACGATAGCCAAGGCGTTGGCCGCCTTAATCGTCGTCGCTGCCGACGAGATGACTCTGCGTCCCATCGTGTCTAATTTCTTTCCCTCGCCGTCCGGCGGGGAGGTTGATGTACAGGCCGCGCCCCCTCCCCCCCGCTTTCTTCCTGACCGTCGCGGAGACGACCGAGTCCGGGGTCGGCTGTGCCCGAAGGCACAAGGGGGCCACGTCCGGGACCCGGTACTTCTTCTCGTACCAATCCCTTCTAGCCGGCGTCGTGGATGGGTTCTTGAAGAGGGCGAGGCCCTCATCCCAAATATCGTCTAGTAGAGGTATAGCGAGGACCGTCTTCCTCTTGGTCTCGCGCCGTTGATAAAGGAAACCTTCCTTCTTCTTCTCTTCCGGGCAGAGCTGGATAAGCTCGGATGCCCTGGCGATCATGGAGTGAAACGATCCAATCTCGTCGGGCGGGGAAGCCCGGGTGGGAGGTGACGACGGGAGATCCTCGTCGTAAACCTCGTCGTCTGTACCCGTCGAGGCCGTGTCAGTCCCCGTATCATCCCCACGTGTCGTGGACGGGGAGGAGGGCTGAACAGGGCGCGATGGCTGAAAAGGAGGTGGAGGGTGAATCCTTCTTCTCTTCGGGGGAGAGCTCCCAGAAGGGCCTGGCTCTGGGTCCCCCGTCGGGAGCGGTTCCTCCGTTGGTGGTAACGGCAGTCTCGTCCTTATCTCGAGCATAAGGACTGTATAGCCAACAAAATGGCCGCCGAGTTGTCTTGTGGCACTGGTTGAGGGAGATCCGACGGGCGATCAGGAACCCCGTCGGCATCCTCGACGCCCTCGTCGTCTTCCACGTCGGGCCGTGGCCTAAGACTTCGATCAGCTCCTCCTCAGAGGCTGAGGCCGAGTCCACGACGACCTCCTGCCCCCCCCCCCTTTTTCTTCTCCGTCGGAGGTTTCACGGGGGTCCTGTCGATGGGCACGAAAGAGGACTCCCTCCGCGGTGGCAGGGAGATTCTGGGCCCCGGGGTCGCCACCACTGGTGTAGCCTCCACAGGCTGAACCAGGGCCGCCGCGACTGTCTCGATAGAGGCCTTGGCCGGATGGATCAATGCTTTCACCACCTTAGGTGCGCTCACCGCCTTGGGGGGAGGGTCACCACCTCGCTCCCCCTCCGATGGGGCCTTAGGGCACGACCGGGGTCTCTCCAGGAGTTTCGCCGGGTGCTCGGCCTTCCTCTTACCCGAGCCAGAGCGTTGGCTCGTGGTTGATGGCGCCAGGGAGGATGCGCCCTGCCTGGCGCCCGTAGAGCCCGACCGTTCGGCGCTCCCGGTGCCAGCGGACTCGCGGTGACCGCTCAGACTTCTTCTTCTTCTCGCCTGAAGGGCTCTTTCCTTCCAGCCAGTTGGTGAGACGTTGATGGCGGTCCTTCATGGTCCGCTCCGACATATTGCCGCAAAACGCACAGTCCTTCTCCACGTGCGTCTTGTCCTCATGTAGGCAGTAAAGGCAAAGGAAGTGTTCGTCCTCCTTAAAGACATTCTGAAGCTGGCATCCAGGGCAGACCCTGAACAGCTTTCCGGGCGTCGAGCTTCCCTTCTCCTGGGCCATGTTCGGGATGGGCCTGAGAAACTTCTGGAGTCCTCCAAAAGCGTGGCTCGACGAAATCTTCACCCTTGAGGGGCGTAGACGAATCCAACACGGGTCCCTGTTGATCGGATGAAGAAATGATGCTTGAGGCTCTTTTGACCGAAAAAAGAGACATTTTTCTGAGAAAAAAACGTGAAAAAATAGCACTAACGCTCGAGAGCAATAGCACGAGGATCCCAACACTTGAACGTGCGGTAAAAATCTGAAGATGGCTGCCAGAGGCGGGGCTTAGGTAGAGGGCAGTGATTGGCTGTGGTCAGTATGACGCAGAGATCAGTGATTGGTTACTACTACGAAAGACAGATCAGAAACAAAACTGATACTGATTTTTTCTTTACCGAGGATTCCCAGCCTGACGACGGGGAATATTCATGAGCATGTGAATCCATGCCAGACCCCATGCTGGAGAAATGTGATGATCTGTGGGTGACTGAGTCCAAGAGGAAATGCGGCCAGCTGGCATGTCAGGCCCTTGTAATCCATAAAAAATATGGGCGCTTTTCAATAGGACCATTGAGAAATGTTCATGAGCAAAAAGTGGTCCCGATTCTGACATACGGCGCTGTAAATGCCTTTGGATGCCCACCAACACATTGGGCTTCATTGGAGCACATGTTTTGGTCCAAGGCGTTAAGCCTTCCGATAGGAATCTCTACTGCATGCATAAGGTATGCACTCGCTCTGGTATCGCTGCATGCCAGGATTTACTGGAACCAATTAGCGTTGTTCCGGAAATCTAAAGCTGAAGAGGGAATCCTCCAATTCAAGATCTTTCATCATGCGGGAGACAACGGCCCAAACATTTTGTCTCAATGGGTGAAACGAGGAGACGATCTACTAACAATCCACAACATCAGTCTACAAACCCTCCACTCAAACCCGACAGCAGCGAAAGTGAAGAGATGGTGCGCCGAATGGAACACAGGAAGCGAGCGCCTGCTCGCTAGCGCTATGAAAGATGCCCCCGCGGAAGCGAGAAGCTACAATGTATTGCAACCATACATGAATCGCTTCCCAAATTCAAAAGCATGCAGGCTATTCATGTTATTCAGGTTGAATGCATACAAAACAAAAGACCGCATCAGGCTTCGAGCAGGAGTTACCGACCCAAACTTTACCTGCCGCTTCTGTTGCAAGGAGCGGGAATCCCTTAAACATCTTGTGTTATTCTGCCCCTCTCTAAAAAATGAAAGGTCCATTCACTTGGGTCAGTGGTATGGAAACCATCAATCAGTGAGTGCAGAGGAGTGGTGGAACGGGATGGATCGCAAACTAATTATGCCCCTGACCTCATTTTTAGCAGTAATCGAGGAGATGATAAACAAAACTGATCCATAGTCATTGACCAAAAAGTAAACATGGGCCGACTGCATAGTGGGAAAATTACTTTGGGGAGTGGTCCCCTGTTAACATTGGAAGGTGCAGAAGGGAAGAAGGCATCAGGGGCATTATTAAGATGTAAATGTTAAATGTTGCTTTGTTTTGCTGTGTAAAATTTTAAAGGCTTGAGTTGAAACCAATAAAATTTAAAAAGAAAATAATTTAAAAAAATGTTATTTTACTGTTTGCCAGGAACCCGATGCAATGATAAATCTTCCCTCTACGTCAATCTCTGTCACAGTATTTCGGAATGGAGGCGATATGTGGATGAAGGTGAGAACACCTCTGGAGTCCGATAAATAGGCATGCAGGACCAGATAGGAACAAATGCCTTGGCAAAAGACTCATTATGAGAGCCATGTAAGTGTGACTCCTGCAGCATTATCATCTTTGCCACTCTACGTATACAGTATGCTTGCATTTTCCTAGCGTTAATGACATTATTGAGGCCTCTAACATTCCAACTGGGCACGGTAATGGCTCCCCTTGCGTTGCCATCATTTAATTGTACTGGATTTTGCGTTTGCACTGCTGCTCAACCTGTTGTTGCAGACTCTAAAGTCTAAAGTAAATGTAACCATGGCTGCAATTCTTTTTCTCCCAGAAATTGTACCCTTAAACCATCAACATTGTATGCCCCAACCCCACTGCAGAACCCCAACCAGCAGTGTGTATTACCCCTTCCTTACATAATACCCATAAACTTGGGTCAAACCCCAAGATCAAAAGGAGAAAAACAAAGTTAGGTGTGGGCAACAACCAGGGGGCACCAGACCAGGGACCCTAAACAGACAGCAGGGATCGTAGCACTGTTACTAATACTTAAAAGGTAAACTTACATACAGTGGCTGAACCATTACATCCTTGAACACATATTTAACGAACCTTCGAGCATGATTGAATAAGGTAAACTAGGCCACGTTACCCCCTAGCCATTCCCAGATTCAGATGACTATGTTACATGACACAAAAAAATGTGCCTTGTTTCCAGGGATTGTCCAGAGCGGAAAGAAGAGCATGGCATATTTCATACCTTTCTCATGCAACATTTGCTCAACAGCCGAGAAGGATTGTTGGGCTTTGAATATTCGCTGTAAAACCTAGATACCAGGATACTCTCGCCTCTTAATAGCTGTGTTCTCCTAGCTCTATTGCCCTCGTGAGAATAGTGGTCCTGTCTCAGTAGTTGAGTAGGAGAAAAATCACAGGCCTCAGGTTTTTGCCTGGCTTCGAAGCTGGACCAAAGGAACCGTGGTCACGCTCCACCAGGAACTGAGAGGAAAGAGGGGTGTTCTGCAGAACGGCTCTGATAAAAGATTCCATAAACTGTCATATGTACGCAGTAGAGCAGTGTACCAGGAGCCCTAGAATGCGCAGGTATTCCTTCGGGCCGTCACCTCTAGGTCTTCGTTTTTAGATTGTACAGCCTTCCCATCGAACTGAAGCATTTGGACTGTGAGTTAGGGACGAAATTTCATCTTCCTGCGCACTTATTCGGTTTTTAGCCACCGTCACTTGACCGCTCTCCTTTTCGGTTCTCTACACGATTGTCAACCTTGTGCACCAGACTGTCAAGTTTGCGGTTCACTGACTCACTGGGAAAAAGCCTCCTGCCCCAGGTTGGCATCCAGCACCGATGCTTTTACAAGCCCAGTGGGCGCACCGGCTCCCTCCGTCTGCCAGCATCGTGGATGTTCTATGGCCACCCGTTAAACAAGGTCTCTGAGGGAAGAGTAACTGTGACTGGGTGGTTCCTTTTACATTACCACTGATGTTGCTGGGATGTATGTGGTGGGGGAGCAGGACTAGCGTTTCCTCATGAGCTGGGGTTCCCCTGCACACTGCCATGCAGATGCCAGCAGCCCCACCGCCCACCTGCATCTGGCCAGTATTGGGCATGCAGCGCCACAAGTGGTTACTCCTCTACCTCCTGATTGTCGAGAGACCTGCAGGGCCATTTGTTGCAGAAAGCACATTGCGCCCCAGGTGTCTGCCTTCAAAGCCACCCCGCACCCCCATCTTCGCCGGCTGTTGATGGACCGCTTCCCAGTTCACAAACTGCAGCCCAAGGCCAGCCTCACACCTCCTCAGCAGGACCTGGGGCGGGTTAGGCTATGTTCTGCGCCCGCCTCTGCCTTCCTGCAATTGGCATCATAGGAGCTGCTGCAGGATGATGAAACCCCTGATGCGTCGTGGCTCTGGCCAAGTTGCATTTCAGGTCCACCATCTCTATCCACTTGGGCTGCAGGAGTGCTGATTCCCACTCCAGCATGCTCTAAGAGGTCACAGTTTCTCCCTTTAGCCGCTCATTCAGATTTTCCAGGGGGTCCCCAGCCAAGAAAATGGAGCCGGATTGTGTCCCTGTGATGCGGATCACGAGGGAACAGTTACTTCTCCTGCAGGGTCAGTGGATCCCTCAGCATGTGTCCCCACGCTGCCCACCCTCCCATCGGAGCATCAGGAAGAAGCCACCATCTTCCCACGCAGCTCTATAGTGCCCCCTCCCAGTCATCTTTTAACGTCTATATGGAACCATTGGGCTCAATCCTAGATGGCCCCAACATTCAGATACAGCAGTATGCAGTTGAAACATAGTTGTACCTAAACATCAAGGGCCCACAAGACACTGCTCGCCTTCACTTATGCCTTGTAACCATTAAAAAGTAGATGACAAGTGCCTACTTAAAGCTTAATTACGCCAAGACCTAATTTGCACTCCTGTGCCACCCCTCCAAGCAGAAACCCACTCCAAGGTGCCTGGACAAAATGCGATGGGACGGCTTCAACTCTCAACTCAGGAAAATGTCTAGGTTTAATTGTGGCTGGCAATCTATCTTTGCAACAACATAGCATGAAAAACGCTAAAACTGCTTGATAGACAATCTCTCGAATCCACAAAAGCCTTCTTTTTCCCTGCCCCAGGACCTCTGATATGTGGTACAGGACCTAGTGATCTTGCATATCAATGGGGGTACCCCCCACCCCCATGAACCCGCCTGAGAGCAACTTCCCTACCCCACTGAGCTGCTCATATGGCTCCTCTCAAAGCGGTGCATCACGCCGTGGCTCCCTCATGACCGGTCTTGGAAATTTGACCAGATCACCCCCATTTTTATCTATTTATTTATAAGACGATGAAAGCCTGCTGGGATCAGAGCACCATAACAGAAACACAACTTACAACAGAGTAACAAAGAAACAACACACCCACCCCACCAACACAAAAAATACAACACACTAAAAGATCACCTTAATACAACCCTTCCCGGGGGCGTGGCTTGGAGCAGACTCGATGAGGTCGCTCCTCTGAAGCTGCCCGTGGATTGCCCGCTGCCATGCCTGAATTTATGCGGTTCCTGGGCCCTAATCGATCCAGCGACTTCGGCCGCAGATGTAGGAGCCGCTGGAGAACAAGCTGTCCTGAGATGAGGGGCTGATATCGGAGCTTTACGCTCCAAATCGCAGTCCAGATCCCGGCCCCCTCCCCCGCCTGAGAAAACCAAGATAGCGGCCGCACGGTGGTGCGCACACGGCACGGGGATATGGAGGCAAACCCGGTCGCAGCATACAAGCTGGGGGAGTTGAGCGCCCGGGCGTGGCGAGGGGACTGGCACCATTTATCTGTGGGGAGCCCTCCCCCCCCGAAGCGCCAGAGCCTGAATCTGAGTGGGGGGAACCCTGGCACCAGAGGTCACGGCGGAGGCGATTGAGGCGGTCGGCGTGCAGAGAGGTCCCTCCGCCGCCCGCCTATGCGTCAACCCCGGGAGGATCCCGCACCGGAGCTAAGCCTGGTAGCCCTCCTGCAGCCAGAAAGAGGTAGGGGCCACAACTCCCTGGTAAGGGATCCGGGGAGACGCCGGAGAGCTTTCACGGCGGCCCGCCCCTGGTGGATTCCTCATCGTTCCCCGCGGCCTCTGTGGGTGGGCGGCCCGGCAAAAAGTGATCCCGACCCACGATGGTGGTAGGCTTGACCCGCGTGCAGTTCCCTTGGCTCTTCTTCTCCCCCTCCAACCTTCTGAACTCTTCCTGGGGCGCCCCTGCCCACGGCCTTATTCCCTGCGGAATAGGGTTTAATCTGCACGAGTGAAGTGACACACAGTGCGAGGCTGCGGAGCTCTTGGCGGCCATCAAGTCGCCGCCGACAAGCAACACAATGTCTAGACCACACAAATCCTCCAAGTCCTCAGACATAGCAGCTATGTTGATGTCATCTGAAAAAACGAAGAAACAGGACTCCTGCCCCTCTGCCTCGTGGGAATCTCTGGATAACAAGGGACCAATGGCGACCAGAGAAGATATCCGGGAATTCATGGCTGATATCAAAGCAGAATTCAGGTCCTGCATGACGGAACTTTCTGCCAAGCTCGAGAGTACAGACAAAAGGGTCTCGGAAGCAGAACAGAGATTGGGGGAGGTTGAGGATCGCTCCCGGGATCATTCCTCCGCCTTAGCCGAGGTCCAGCATTCAATCAGATTACTCCAGGTCAAATGCGACATTCTGGAATACAAACAGGAGGACCTGGAAAATAGGGCCCGGCGCAACAACCTCCGTATCCGAGGGGTTCCTGCCTCGATCCCTGACAAGGGGCTGGCGGAATACGTGGACCTCTTCTTTCAAACCCTCCTTCCGGACCTGCTCCTAGACCGCACTCACAGGCTAAACCCTCGTCGCGGGGTGGAATCGGATGGCCCACCTGACGTTATCACCAGGGTGCACTTCTTCACCACGAAGGAAGCCACCTCGGCGATCAGCCGTTCCAAGGATGACATCACCTTCCAGGGGACCCTCCTCCAGATTTTTCAAGATCCATCCCCTCTCACGCTCCAGAGGAGGCGAGCCCTCCGCCCGTTAACTACCTTTCTTCAAGCCCAAAAAGTCTGCTACAGATGGCTTCATCCCACCGCTTTGCAATTCTTCTACAAAGGCTCTGTAAGGAGAATTAGCCACTTGGAAGATGCTAAAAATATCTTGAACCCGGACGCTTCCAGCCCCTCACCTTCACCGCCCATAGAGGTGTCAGCCAGCTCGGACCCTGTTATGGCTCCTATTCCCACACAAAACTCCTGGTCGAAGGTCCCGAGATTCCGGAAGAGGAAATAGCCTAGCGGGGTCCCGTGATGAGGACGCCGGCCCTTACACTCCCGGTTCGCCGGTCCCGCATTCTGGACCCGAGCAGCACCCACAGGAACACAGATGAGCGCAATCCCGAATGCAGCGGGCACCACTCCACGGCTCATGCCCAGCTCCAAGGTACTTTCCACCAATGAGTCCTTGGAATGATCCACTAAAACTATTGATGATCTTGGCCACGTTGGCCTTTCAGTATTCGTTGGCCCTGTTGGCCAGGGGGGGGCTTCCAACCCACAACAGGTCTGCCTCCCCTAGTTAAATCTTGGTCCTCCCGTTGGCAGTCCGAGCAAAATACCCCGAAGGCAAGGGTACCTATGGCTGCACACTCCACGACGTGATGGCTAATTCCTCTACATCTCCCCCCCCTCAGTGCTTGTCGGAGCCCCCGTAGCTGGTCCCGGAACACCAGACTCTGCGCTTTGTCTCCCTGAATGTTAGGGGATTGAACTCACCTCCAAAACGCAAGTCCATCCTGCAGAAACTCCAGAACGACAACGCGGCAGTGGCGATGCTACAGGAGACTCACCTACTGCCGACAGATCACGGTCGCTTACGCTCCCGGAACTTTCCAAAGCAACTCTTCGCATCTGGGAATTCTAAGAGAAGCGGCACAGCAATCCTGTTTGGAAAGGGGCTGAACCCTCAGATTCTAGATTCCATGAGCTGCCTGGAGGGGCGGTACACAACGGTAAAATGTCTGATGCGGGGACAATTGTACTCTATAGTTTCATTGTATGCACCCAACTCAGGCCAGGCGCTTTTCTACAAGTCACTAAGTACAGCTCTCTCTCCCTTCCTGGAAGGCCAGATTGTGATTGGGGGTGATTTCAATGGGGTCCCGGACCCCACCAAGGACAAGTCGCACCCGCCCTCTTCCGGGGACTTTGCTACAGCTTTGGCACTCCTGCAATTGTTCAGAACTTTAGGGGTGGTGGACTTGTGGAGGGTACTCCATTCGTCTGAAACAAACTTCTCTTTTTACTTGCATGTCCACAGAAAGTTCTCTAGGATAGACCTTCTCTTGGTATCCCCGCAAATCTTTACATTCACCGCTGATGTGACAATAGGTTCCAGAATCCTGTCTGATCACGCCCCGGTGGCCCTGGAGATCCGAGTGCAGGAACCACTTAATCCCCAACAGTGTAAATGGACGTTATATGACCCGATTTGGAACGAAATGCCTCTCAGAGACACAATCGCAACTACGATCACCAATTTCTTCAAGGAGAACCCCAGCGAAAACACCTCCCCCGCCAACAACTGGGACGCAATGAAGGCAGTGGTGAGGAGGGAACTGATTGCGCAAGGAGTGGCCTACCACAGACATCGACGACAAACTCGTCAGAGCCTCGAGGAAGAACTGTATAAAGCTGAAAGGCTCCATAAGGAGAAGGGCTGGACCCCTAAAACACAGCGGGCTATCCGGATAGCGCAGAAGAAGATTGAGGCCCACTATGCTGAACACACTGCCCACCAAATGGCGAAGGCTAAGCAGTTTTACTATGCCAAGAACAACAAGGCAAATAGACTACTGGAGACCAAACTAGCCAAGACAAGAAGGAACAACACGATTGTGGGTCTACGCGATCAACATGGCAAAATTCAATACGCCGACCAGGACAAACTTCGGCTTGCAACGGCCCACCTGACCCAGTTGATGACCGCTCCTGTGCGAAACGTGGGAGAACAAAAGGAATACCTCCGGGAAGCAGCGCTGCCCCGACTAAAGAAGACAGCCTATGACTCTTTGGAGGCGGCGATCACCAATGAGGAAGTGGACGTGGCAATAAAAGCCCTCAAATTCCGGGCCACCGGCCCGGATGGATTTACGGCTAGGTTCTACAAGATTTTCAAACCTCAATTGTTAGCGCCTCTGGTGCAGCTGTTTAACTCATTCAGAACCATAGGCACAATAACCCCTCCATGCAGGAGTCAATCACTGTTTTACTGCCAACACCGGGAGGCGATCCGAGGAATCCCGCTTCATATAGACCTATCGCTCTACTTAATATTGACGCTAACATATATTCCAAAATTCTAGCAACACGCCTCTCCCAGGTCTTGCCGGAGATAATCAGCGACGACCAAACTGGCTTCCTCAAACATCGTTCCACTGCCGACAACATCCGAAAGACCTTAGACCTGGTGGAGCTAGCCTCCCGAGACTCCCGGGAGTTGGTGCTGCTGGCCCTGGACGCAATTAAGGCATTTGATAAAGTAGACTGGACCTTCATGAGGCTCACCCTCTAAGCGTTTGGTTTCGACCCAGAATTCTGCACGATGACACTGGCTAACTATAAAGCGCCCAAAACCCTTCTCAGAGTCAATGGCACCCTCTCCTCCCCTATCGTCTTAACCTGTGGAACCAGACAGGGATGTCCGCTGTCACCGCTCCTTTTCACACTAATTATGGAGCCGTTCGCCCAGCGGATCAGGCTAAACCCTGCAATCAAAGGCTTCCAATCGGGCTCAGCGCATCATAAACTGGCCCTCTACGCGGATGATGTCCTTCTGACCATTACGGAGCCCCGCTCTTCCCTCCCTCAAGCCCTGGCAGAGATAGCAAGCTATGGAAGGGTCACGTGCTTTGCCATCAATTTTCGGAAGTCAGCGGCCTTGGCGGTGGGCCTATCCTTGACAGACCGAGAAGCCCTAATCTCCCTGTGCCCAGTACAATGGACGACCAGCGAAATCAGTTACTTGGGGGTCCAGATTCCACCTAACCCAAGCAAGGTTTACCGGGCTAATTTTCCTCCATTATTTACGGCTTTGGAGGCAGAACTAAAGCGGTGGGCAGCACAGGAGATCTCGCTGATGGGCCGTATTGGCGCGTGTAAAATGAACTTGCTACCGAGGTTCCTTTACGCTTGCTCCTCTCTCCCGGTCCCGATTCCAGCCCCAGCCCTCCAAAACCTACAGAAGAAAATGTTGCAGTTTATTTGGAGGGGGGAAAAAAGCCAGGATCCCTATATACACAATGTTGGGCAACGCAAGGCTTGGCGGTCTCGGGGTTCCAGATCTACAAAAGTACCAGATGGCGGCCCAGCTGGCCTGTATTCAATCATGGCAAATACTTACTAACCGCCCTAGATGGGTGGACCTCAAACAGGCGCAGCGACCCCTGCCTCTACGCTTTCTCCCACACGTCCCTCCTCCGGAGCGGCGGTGATGGCGGAACTCTTGGCGTCCACTAAACATACCACCTTGGTCTGGGACAAAGCGCTGAGACTAAAGAAGATTCCAGTGGGACTTTGCTCCCTCGCCCCAGTGTTCATGAACCCGACTTTCTCACCTGGCCTGTCAATTCGAAACTTGCGGCCCTGGATCGCAGGAGGCCTGGAGACCCTGGGACAACTCTTCGAGGGGGGTCAACCCTGCACATTCGAGCAATGCAAAGAACTCTTCAAGATTCGGGAACAGGATAGGTTCACGTACATCTAGCTACGCCACTGGTGCACTCATCCACAGACTCGCCAGGCAGCCACCCGCCCCCCAACGGCCATTGAACTGACCCTTACCGAGCTGCCACCCCGAGGGAGAATCTCTACTCTGTACAAACGCCTCCAACCGGACTTGCTAATTTCCAAGCCCCGATACATGGCCCAATGGGAAGCGGACCTGGGCCACCCTATTGAGGACCAACTCTGGGTTCATATCTGGTCCCGGGCCCACACCTCTTCATCATGTATCACAAATAGGGAATGCGCCTATAAGATCCTCCTCCGGTGGCATTTCCCGCGCTTAAGACTCCATCACACGCATCCCACTCTCGACCCACACTGCTGGAGACAATGTGGCCAAGTAGGCTCCTTCTTCCATATGTGGTGGTCCTGCCCCAAGGCCCAAGCCTTCTGGAAACATTGCCTGGCGACGATTGCGGACATTACTCAGGTGCAACTGCCCCTAGAGCCTGAACCTATTCTCCTTGGAGCCCCAATTCCTGGACTCTACCCAAGGTCAGGACCCAAGGCCAAACTATTATCCCAATGCTTATTGGCGGGCAGGAACGTGATAGTCCTCACCTGGAAGACGGCGGAAGGTCCCCTCATGCCGTTCTGGTGGGTGAAGGTCTGGGACATCTTGATAGCTGAGAGGGTGACGGCCGCCAGGGCAGGCTTTCTACATCGATTTCATAACATCTGGGGTCTGGTCCTCGACTATGACCAAAATTTCCCGGCTTTGACATTTAAGCCCCAATTGGCCAGGAGAACAATACAAGCTGGGGAGCCCCAGCGGGAGCGGGGGGAAGGGGAAGAAACTTGAGATTGGGGGAGGGAATGCGAGAGATGTCGTATTGTATTGTACGAATGTTTAAGTTATGTATTGTGATAACCAGCCTTCTTAAAATAAACACGTTCAAAAAAATACAACCCTTCTCAATAAGAGGTATAAAGCCCAGGAGCTAATCCACCATGTGTTTCAAGTTCGATGAGCCCCTGGACAAATGCTTGCAGTTACCAAGGTAGATTGGAAGGTTTACTGGCCCCACATCCAAACTAAACACAGTCCCTTTTCTCCTGGGTACACCACTCGTCAATTTCCAATCTATGTAGAATTTTCAGATCTATCCATGTAACCACCCCTGGCCCAGTTCTTTGACGGAGCCAAGCCAAAACATTGTTCCTTAATACATTTCTGGGTTCTTTCCCACCTGGCAATGTTGGTAATGATGAAATTCCTATCATCCATGACAGAATCTCGTAATGTCTTGTCCCTAAGCCCTGGCATTGAAGACTTCACACTCGAAAGTTTTTAGGGATGGATGAAAATGTGCTACCTTTCACAGGTCGACACGCGCCAATAGGGCCTAGCTTGAACTTCCTAACATCCACCGATAGTGGAGGGTATAGACCTCCCAACCTCTCTACTTCAAAGGGAGGAACGAAAAGCCCAGCTATAGGATGAGAGCCAATAATAGGACCTGCATTGTTAGATGTTAACTGTGTGATTAGTGGAGCCCAGTCCCCTTCCCTCGTTTGAGACGCAGACTGGCCAAGGATATCCAGTTTACCTAGATGGTATTCCATCAACGGAGGGATTTAAGGATCCGTTTGGCATAGTTTATCCACTTTAATCATGTGATAGTTCCCAACACAATTATCCAAGGAGTTCATCCAAGTACAGAAATCGGCAAAGTTTTGCCACAAGTTCAATTCTTTAATTATGTTGGCCTTTACCATCACCCATTGTTCAGGGGTGGTCTGCTTCTGTGAGTTATCATCCAGGTCGGCCAATGCTGAAACTAAGGGGTGGCTGGGGGCTCCAGATTAATCTCAACCGCCTCTTTGTTTGGGATGGATAATATGGACGGGGTGAGGCACACAAGCCTCCCCTGTATTTGTTGATGGATTTACAAAATTGGCGACCTCATTTATTGTCGGGTTAACCATGTCACAAGCTAGCTCATTATTTCCATTGTTCCAAGTACTGGTATCGCTGACATCAGAGGAAAAATCTGCCCTCTCCGAGCACAGCCTTTGCCTCCTGCGTAGGCTCAGTGCCCGAACCTCGGATAAGCGGTTTGCCTTAAGAACCATGGGAGAGGCCCTGGGAGTAACCGCTATGGTATCCATCACCCAAACCCCATTCGCAACTGAAGAAGAAGCCATGGAAGTAATGGTTAAAGATACATTTCCCAAGACCTGCCTTGGTAGGGTCATTAGTCAGGAATGCAGATGGCTTTTTCGGAACACCTTTTTCTCCTTTTTATTTTCCCCTGAGCATATTATGTTAAAGGGAAAAGAGCACTTCGTAAGAAGTACTCAGTTACTCACAAAAGTACCGCCCAACACATTTTCGATGGATATCGGGCAGCTGATTGTCGCCACACCGTCTAGAGCAGTACCCCCTCCGGCCCCCACACTCGGGTCCGCCTGGTCCCAGAGACACCCGGACCCGTCACAGGTAAGGAGAAACACAGCCTCCGTCGACTCAACCCCCAGGAGCCACAGTCGTTACTGCCATGCTCACCCACAGGTTAGAGCATAGGACCCAACGGTGGAAGTGGAAAGCATCAAGCCGCACTGCCGCCTAGAGCAACAGCTGCATCCGACGTAGAGCAGTAGGATGAATTCAAGGTTCCTAACTGGACATCTTGCACAGATTACACAGGCTCCCCATCGTTGCTAGGATTTATTTCCAAAATCGCATGCCTCAACTAGAAGGCAGCTAATGCAGGTAAGCCGGTCTACCTGATGGCCAAACTAAAAACACTGGGTTACACATGGTCATCTTGCAGCAAAATACCACACTAGAAACTGCCCAGGCTTGGAAAGAAAAAACTAAGAAACAAGCCTACTCACGCTATGCTCTGGTCGCCAGGATTGCCACCAGGATTTAGTTCCAAACTGCACCAAGTCTTTGTTTAGCAAAAAACTGAAGACCTGGCTTTTCGAACGACACCTTTATGTGACCTAGATTCCAGCTATCTTGTGAACACCACCATCTGTATATTGTACCTTTAATCATTATTACTAACGTTTACTTTAAGAGTTGCTAAATTCCGGATAACAATGTATTGCCCAATGACCTGTACAGTGCTCGGGAGCTGTGTTCATGCTATAAAAATGTATGTTAACTACAATACAGGTCACTTTCTCAATTATGATCACTTAAATTATATAAAGACACACAGCAAAGGGGCTGCCATGGCAGGTGGTATTATTGCCCTTTATGCAGCCCTTCTGTTAGAACTGTCTGACCAATCAACTAAAGAAATACATATTTTGGAAGAAGCCTCCCAATGAAAACAGTATCACAGATACCCCACGCAATTATTTCCCAGAGTCTAACCCTAGTTTACCTGCAGGAACCTGAGATTTTGCAAATACATGGACCTTTGCCACCGGATCTGTTAGACTACTATCTGGAATTTCATACTATATAACTTATTTATTGCTGAATTTGAATACGCCAGCTACAAGGGATTCACTTAGTGGTGCCCCAACGAGGGAGTTAGTGCTGGGAGAGGTCGGATTAGACCATGACAAGAAGGAAAGGGAACAAGTTATTTACCTGTAAATGTTGTTCTCCAGCATGGGTCTGGCATGGATTCACATGCTCATGAATATTCCCTGTCATCAGGCTGGGAATCCTTGGTAAAGAAAAAATTAGTTTCAGTTTCGTTTCTGAACTGTCTTTCTTAGTAGTAACCAATCACTGGTCTCTGGGTCATACTGCCCCCAGCCAATGACTGCCCTCTCTCTAAGCCCCTCCCCTGGCAGCCATCCTCAGATTTGGTAGCACGTAAAGTGGCAGTAGGACCAAGTGAAGAGCCGCAGAGGGGTAGGAGGGAGGGTTTGCATGCTCATAAATACAAGAATACATAGCAGTACACACATGCACAACCACGGGAGGTGGCAAGGCTCAACCTTAAGCATTTCATCAACTCCACAGTAAGCATCTCTTACCTCCTCACCAGGCCCACCTTCAGGCGAACAGGTTGCGCAGCACTGCTTGGCTGACTCTGGACTCCTCCCTGGAATCCCGGTCGACGCAGTAGAATCCCGTGAAGGTGTGTGTCGACCTCCACATAGCAGCCCTGCAGATGTCCAGCAGGGGCACACCAGATAGGAACGCCGTGGTAGCAGCGATCGCTCTGGTCGAATGGGCTCTCGGACGGCCAGGCAAGTGACAGTGGATGATGCAGCCGGAGAACCATCTGGAAATGGAAGCCTTCGAGAGGGCCTTCCCTTGGTTCACAGGTCCAAAGTTCACAAACAGCTGTGATGTCTTCCGAAAACTCTTTGTGCGGTCCACGTAGCACTTCAGCACTCTAGCTACATCCAGCGAGTGCAAAGTCCTCTCGGCTGGCGACAAAGGCAACGGGAAGAAAACAGGTAACACCAAGAGCTCGTTGAGATGGAAGTCCGACGGCACCTTGGGCATGAAGGAGGGGTGCGCCCTCAGCACCACCCTTGTCTCGTAGAAAGCCAGGTATGGAGGTTTACAGGAGAGGGCCTGGATCTCTCCCACTCGTCGTGCGGAGGTGATGGCCACAAGGAATGCTGTTTTCCACAACAGGAACTTCAACGGTGCAGAATGCAGAGGCTCGAATGGCAGCCCCATGAGCCTGATCCGCACCACGTTGAACTCCCATGCCGGAGCCCTCATCGGCGGGAACGATCAGAACAGTCCCTTCATGAACTCCTTCACCAGGCGATGGGACCACAGAGATGAGCGCCCCGGAGTTCTGGTGTAGCGGGAGATAGCCGCCAGATGGTTTTTGATGGAGGCATGGGCCAGCCCCGCCTTGGCCAACGACAATAAGTACGGCAGCAGAGGGTTAATCTTCTGTGCGCCGCACCAGACAGAGAACCTCTTCCACTTATGTCCTTAGAACTCAAGAGTTGAGGACGCCCTGGCCGTTGCAAGCACCTCCTTGCAGTCTGCCGGGATATAGTACCCTCCAAACCCTAGTGCTGCAGGAGCCAGGCCTGCAAGTTCAGCGACCCTGGGTTGTGATGAGGATGGCGCCTCCTCTGGCGAGGAGATCCGCGTCCATCGACAGCTTGACTGGGGGGGGGACGCGACAAGTCCAGAAGGTCCGGGAACCAGATCTGTCTCGGCCACGCCGGTGCGACGAGGATCATCCTGCACTGGGACCTCTTGAGTTGGTTGATGAGTCGTAGCAGCAACGGCGGGAGCGTGTACAGGAACAGGCTGTCCCAGGGGAATGAGAAGGCATCGCCCATGCTCCCCGGCTGGGGAAACCTGTTGGCGAACCTCCGGCACTTGGTGTTTGTCGCCATCACGAATAGGTTGATCTGGGGATTGCCCCATCATTGGAAGAGTAGATCCACTTGATCCTGACGCATTTCCCACTCGTGGCACGAGCCAAGCTCCCTGCTGAGTGAGTCGGCAACAGTGTTCTTTATTCCTGCCAGGTGGAAGGGCACCAGAAACATCCCCTGGGCGACAGCTCAGTGCCACAGATCCTGGGCCTCCTTGGATAGGGCTAGGGATCTGGTGCCTCCCTGCTTCAGGATGTAGATCATTGTGGTGGTGTTGTCGGTGAAGATCCTCACCACCTTGGCCTTGAGGGACGGGAGGAACGATCTGAGGGCCCAGAACACGGCTCGGAGCTCCAGGATGTTGATATGTAGTGACATCTCCTCTGGGAGCCAAAGGCCTCTTGCTTGGAGATCTCGAGTGTGCGCTCCCCACCCCTCCAGGGAGGCATCCCTCTTCACCGTCTCGTGGTGCGCCGGGGTCTGGAAGTCTGAAACCGCCGCCAGATGTGCACGGGCGCCCCACCACCGGATCGCTTGTCGCAAGGCCTCGTTGAGCGGGATCCTGTCTTCGAAGCTGCCCGCCACTTGCATCCACCGGGCGTCGAGGAACTCTTGCAGTGGCCGCATCCGCGGTCTGCACAGGAGCACTGGGTAGATGCACAAGGATATCATGCCGAGAAGGGACTTGATGGACCTCACACTGGCCACATCCATGGTCAACAGCCGCTGCACCTTGCCCATAATGGCCTTCGTCCTTTCCTCCGACGAGGAGGCCAGTCGCGCCACTGTGTCGAGCTTGGCTCCCAGAAACCTGCGACGGAACAGATTTGGTGAAGTTGATGGAGAAACCCAGGTCCATGAGCAGTTGGATGGTCTTCACTGTGTGCCCAACTGCGAGTTCTCTTGTCTTTGCTCGGATGAGCCAATCGTCCAGGTAGGGGTAGACGTGGATCCCCTGCAGGCGCAGCCGCGCAGCCTCCGTTGCTAGGCACTTGGTGAATACCCTGGGCGCCGACTTCAATCCGAAGGGAAGGGCCTTGAATTGGTAGTGCCGTCCTTGGACTACGAATCTGAGAAACTTTCGATGTCCTTTTAGAATGGGGATGTGAAAGTAGGCATCCTCCAAGTCCAGCGACGATAGGAAGTTGCCCTCCTCCAGCTGCCCCAGCATGTGCAGGAGGGTAACTATCCGGAACTTCTGGGCCTTGATGTACTTCTTAAACAACAAAGGTCCAGGATGAGCCAACCACACCGTCGAAGACAAACACTGTTGCCCAACTGGCGGAACCCGATGTCAGCAATGTCCGTGGCCACCGTTATGGCGTGGTCCGACGCCACCTCACCCTCTTGCAAGATCTCTAGGGCCTCTGCCCTCTTGTCGTCCGGGAGGAAGTCCAGCAGAGGAGCTATCATAAACCAAAGCTCCCTGTCGTAAAGGGCCACAATCGCTGAAGCGTTGGCCGCTTTAATCGTTGTCGCCGCCGACGAGATGACCCGTCGCCCCATGGCGTCCAGTTTTTTCCCCCTCGCCGTCCGGGGGGGAGGTGGAAGACGAAGCCGTAGCCCACGCCGCCTTCTTCTTGGCTGCCGTCGAGACGACCGAATCTGGGGGTCGGCTGAGCCCTAAGGCACAGAGGAGCGGAATCAGGGACCCAGTACTTCTTCTCATACCGGCCTCTATTGGCAGGAGTCGTGGACGGGTTCTTCAGGAGCAACAGCCCCTCGTCCCAGATGTCATTAAGTAACGGGACTGAGAAGACCGTCTTCCTTTTGGTCTCACGCCGTTCATAGAGGAAACCTTCCTTCTTCTGTTCTTCGGGGCAGAACGCGAAGAGCTCGGATGCCCTGGCAATCATGGCGTGGAAGGAGCCAATTTCATCGGGCGGGGAGGCCCGAGGAGGTGGTGGTGATGGAAGGTCCATCTCGTCGTCACCAGTGTCGTCATCTGTCCCCGTCGTGGCCGTCTCCGTTCTCGTGTCCTCCCTAGGATCAGGGGAAGGGGATGAAGGCTGTGAGGGCCGTGAAGGCTGAAAGGGCAGTGGGGGATGAACTCTTCTCCGCTTGCTTGGAGGGCTCCCCGACGGCCCAGGTTCCGCTGGATCGTCCGTTGGGGGTAAGGGCAACCTGGTCCTTATCTCTGTACATAAGGCCTGGATCGTCATCAAAATGGCTCCCAAGTTGACCTGAGGCTCGGGTACCGGCTGTGAAGGCGCGACGGTTGGGGAGTGGAATCCTCCGCCTCCATGGGAACCTCGTCGGCACTACCGTCGCTCTCTTCGTCCACCTCGTCGGGATCCCTCCCGTGGGACCGGACCTCCTCGAACTTCTCTTTAAGGATCTTCACGACCCCAGCCAGCTCCTCCTCAGAGGCTGAATCTGTGTCCGTGATGGCCACCCCCCGCTCTTTTTGCACCAGGGTTCTCACGGGGGTCTTATCGATGGGCTGAAAAGAGGATTCCCTCCGCGGTGGCAGGGAAACTCTGGGCCCCGAGGTCACCTCCACTGGGGTAGCCTCCACAGGCTTCGCCAGGCCCGCCAAGACTCCCTCGATAGAGGCCTTAGCCGGGTGAATCAAGGCCTTCACGACTTTAGGCGCGCTTGAGGCCTTCATCTTGGGGGGAGGGTCACCGCCTCGCTCCCCCTCAGCTGTTTCCGTCAGGATTGACCGGGGCTTCTCCAGAAGTTTACCCGGGTTCTCCGATTTCCTCTTCCCCGAGCCAGAGTGTTGGCTCGTGGTTGATGCGGTCGGTGAAAGCGCACCCTGCCTTGCAGCCGAGGAGCCCGACCGTTCGGCCCTCCCGGTGCCCGCTGACTCGCTGTGCTTAGCCTTTTGTTGGGCCCCTGTCGCAGGAGAGCCCTCAAAGGACTTAGAAGACCGCTCGGACCTCTTCTTCTCACCTGTTGGGCTCTTTCCTTCCAGCCAGTTGGTGAGGCGGATACGCCGATCCTTCATGGTCCGTTCCGACATGTTCTTGCAAAACGCACAGTCTTTCTCCACGTGCGTTTTGTCTTTGTGCAGGCAGTAGAGGCATCTAGAATGCTCGTCCTCCTTGAAGACATTCTGCAATCCGCATCCTGGGCAGTTCCTGAACAGCTTGGATCCGGGCGTCGAGTTTCCTTTGTCCTGGGCCATGTCCATGAGGTAGGCCTCAAGGTCTTCTGGAATCCACCAAGAAGCATAACTCGACGAGAACTTTGCCCTTGAGGGGCGTAGAAAATTTGGAAACGGGTCCCTGTTGATCGGAAGTAGAAATGATGGAGCTTGAGGCTCGATTGACCGAAAAAATTTGATTTAACTCTTTGAGGAAAAAATAAATAAATAAATAAATAAAATCACAAAACGCAGTAAAAGCTCGAGAGCTATAGCACGAGGACTCCCAACACTTGAACGTGTGGTAAAAATCTGAGGATGGCTGCCAGGGAAGGGGCTTAGGGAGAGGGCAGTCATTGGCTGGGGGCAGTATGACCCAGAGACCAGTGATTGGTTACTACTAAGAAAGACAGTTCAGAAACGAAACTGAAACTGATTTTTTCTTTACTGAGGATTCCCAGCCTGACGACGGGGAATATTCATGAGCATGTGAATCTACGTCAGACCCCATGCTGGAGAACAAGGGGTGGGATGGGGGATAGAGAAATCTGATCATTCACAGTTCTTCATGCATTACATGTCAGTTAAGTGCAGGGGGTGTCAGAGGAGAGCAGTGAAGTACATGACAAGTTGTAACCTGTCAACAGAGAAACAAAGCCAACAAGTTCTACAAAGATCAGCGTTATGGCAGTACCATGACCAGGATGTAGAGGGTCATGCAAAGGCCAAAGCAAAAAGGAACAATTCAGAGGCACAAGCAATTCCTCTGAGGTGCTGGGGTTATGGACGCATTGGGAAAATGCAGTATTGGAGGCACCACTGAGTAGAAGAAAGGTGAGAAATCATCCAAGGAATTGAAACATTGTAAGGGTAGTCCAGGCCCAGGACAACAAACTGATTTGGAAAGCAGGCCCAACATCGATAAACTAATCACAAACTATCAAAATGTGAAAAGGTAAATGGTCAGGGAGCCTCAATAATTATACTTTCCCCTTTATTGGACTGTCTCCCTTATGACCGGTTGTGCCCCGCCTATCTCAAAGAAGAGGGACCAGAGACACCACAATAAAAAAAGGCTACCCTGTTGTCCTTTGAGGGTGCGAAGCAATGGCACAAGGCACAAAAGTGGTTTGTTTTAAAGTGTCTTCATTAAGAAATCTTGCTTCAAGTTGGTGAAAAGCATACAGGAAGTGAGGTAATCACCGAAAATCAACACAGACAAACTTAGTAAAACATTGTTCAGGATGGGTCAACACAAAGTGGGGTTGATAATGTGCTCCTTACCCCTTGGGGTGTAGATTCTGAGGAACATTAAAGTCTCAAACCTAACCTTGATAACTAATTTTCCCTCCAGCGATGCCCCAGTCTATAAAGTCCAAAAGCAGTTTTGAATATAAAACTTCCAACCTACCTACTAATAAGTATTTTAACCTCAGAGACAACCCTGTGCTTAAGACATGCTCCTTATCTTGTAACAACATGAAGTGATGCAAGCCTACTCTATTAATGTCCAACTCCAATCTACGAACACATCCAAAGAAAGTTCCATGGACAAGCCCTCCATGGAGTACTCCCGTTTCAGACTTCTCCATAGGCTCTTAAATCTTCTGCCTTTTTCTTTGCCTGACAATGTAATCTCTAGACCTCTCCACAGTCCCTTTGCTCCTTTTTCACATTCAATGTTCTATTAAAGCCATGGTACTTGCTCCTCCTCCGTATTATGGCATGGTTGGTGGCAACCTCAGGCTTCTGCCACTCCACATTGACTCTTCTCTGGCTGGAAAAAGTATGTCTCTCTCAATCCGGGCCATTGTCAGGCAGTCGCTATTCTAAGGGCTCCTAGTGTTGTGGCCATTGCCTTCAAACTGGTAGAGCTTCTGCAGGGTCATCGCCAAAAGATAGGCTACCCTTGGTCCAGTTAGTGAACTCCCTTTCTCCCCAGGAAACGGCGAGTAGCACGCCTACTTCCAGACAGATTTTCTTTCTTTCTGGCTTTTTCTGGCTCCATTTATACATCTCGGCGTGCGTGTTTGTTTGCAAACCGACGCAGGATTGTCCCCTTGATGCCCTAACTTGGTCGTTAGGCAATAATTATCAACGTTTTCGTACTGGGTAGCTAAATATAGGTGTCTATTATTCTCATCATCGGTTCTGCAGCTTACATTCTGCAGCATTCTACAGCATATTGGAATTTCTTGTGCAAGTGTTAACTGCCCTCTGGTGCTCCATAATTGCCTCTATGTGCTAAATGTGTGAATACAGTGGTCCAATCAGACCGCTCAGTCCAAGGGCGGTCCAGCAAATGCATTCTGCCTGGGCATACAGGTAGTGGATTTTAATAACGGTTTGGGTGAAATATTTTCTTTGGTTCCACAAACTGCCCTGGTCAGGGACATGGGTCTACTGGGAATGGAGTCAGTTTGTGATGCACACGGTTTAGCACTCTCAATGTTAAAAAAACAAAGAACCCCGTTTTAGAGAGAGTGATGAGCCCAGGGAATTCCGCTCCTTCCACCCACTGGAAGAAATGCAAATCAGGTAGTGCCCAGACCATCCTCGTTCTCTATGGCGAAGCCCAGTGATAAAATGGGATGGGGAGTGCCTCTAAATCACCACAGTACTCAATAGACACCTCTAAACAGTAGATTGTCTTTCTGTATAGCTGCCTTACGGTTAACCAAAAAACAGAATATACAATTGGATGCCATTAGAGTAGACTGACTTATGGGTAGTTCAAAGCAACTTTATTATTTAAGGATGCAAGAGATGTTACAATTGCAGGCGTTGTGTTTTTTCCATTGGGACACAGACTGGATTGAGTGGAGTTAATCAAAACAGGCCACCTTTGTGATCTGAAACGGGTAGGACACTGCCCGGAGGTGCTGCCACCTTAGTGGCTGCTGGTGAATTTTTTAACTGAAGTGTAAATATCTGCCACAAATATGCGAGGGGCGATCAGAGGCAAGTGAGCAGTTTGTTTTGGGGGTGGGAGGGATCTCCCCCTCCATGACATTTTTTGAATTTTGAAAAATGGGGCATGTTACAGCACATTTTCTGTGAAAAATTGGGGGGAAAGCCATACAGTTTGCAATCTGTTTTGTAGGGTATCTTATGAAACAATCCAATAGATGCAAGTCATCAACAGTGCACAGGAGAATTTCCTAATGTCTTCCCCCACAGTGTAAGCCAATGTAATATCCTTTTTTTATTTACATTTTTCTTAAATACAGTAAGACACATATGAACCACATCAGCAGATTATTATCTAATAGTAAGGAAGAACACCTATAAACAATGGAAGGAATTTAAAATATATGGTATAAACATCACATACCCACGACATATGTTGTAAGGCAGTTTACACCTCTGATACCATGAGCCTCTTGTAGAAAAGGAAACTGGTTTAACTTAGTTGCAGGATAGATGAGGCACAGGCGCACAGGAGGACATCCACTGGCCACCCTCTCTCTCATCAACTGTCACTCCTAGAACGGACAGCAGGGAACATGCACACTATATTCTACCATAAAACAGCCATTACATCACATTCGTACAGTGCAGAGCAGATAGGCAAAGACACAATACTACAACATACTCCCAAACAATGTTCCATCTAAGCTGTGCTCTTTCCCACCTTCCCTATGGGTGCCATTCAGAAGAGTTTTAGCAGCGCACACAGACAAATCCCACCTTCACAAGAATTGATAAGGCGCAACCCACAGTAGGTGCCTGATATTTGCTTTCTCTAAATAAAGCTAAATTACACTAACTATATTTGATATTCGGGCGTAGCCTACTTACATTAAAACACTGTGCAAGCTTGACCTTAACAACCTAACACTAAAAACAGAATATAATCGCGAGGTTAAAAACAAATATGAAAATCTGTCTGCATGAACAGAAAATCGAACTAAAATACGCCAGAACACATTAACCAAATAAGCTTCATGCCAAACCTATCACTCTTAAACGGACTATACCACATGTATACCTTATGACTAACTTCCGCCGCAGACAGCATTTGGTCTCAACTTCACATATTCCCGGTTCTTGTCTACCTACAATGGATACAGAGTTGGAAAGCAAACACCTATAAATCATTGATGCCGATAGGGAGTATAGGTCAAGAGGATCATGGATGCTTCCGTTAATGGAGATAGGATGGATGTAATTATTCTCAGTAGCACATGAGATACATTTGTCACTTCTGAAGCATTTAAAAAGCCAAAGTGAACTAGTGAAGTTCCATCTAGAATTTGTCATAGCTTGTAAATAACGGCAAAGACACCAATTCAGTAGCTTATTATTAGATGTAGTTCCAGGGTTCATCCATATACACGTCTCTCTAGATAAAAGTTATTTTCTATTCATAACAAGATTTGCATACTTCCCTTCCATTAGAACATGAAGTATTGGAGGTGGAGTTCATTTAATCTGAAGATTTTTAATCATAGACCGTAGTGTGGCAAGTCAGAAGAAGGATGCAGAAACTTTATGGACATAGTTCAGGAGTTTTTATTCAAAGAATATGTAAGACCTAACTTGCCCCATCTCTATGCGTGATCCTTGCCTACGTTTCTAAGGGGAATTCAGCATCCTGTTGAACGATGCACTGCATCTCTATAGTTATCTTCTTTGACTTATGAGTTCACACTGAATGTATATATTACCCGGCCCGCGGTAGTGGCCGTGTAGTTATGGTTAAGTTGCTTAACACATAGGAAGACCACTTTTTCGGCGGCTTATAACTTGGCTCCCCCTGGAGGAATCCTCACCAAACTTTGCAAAAATAAAGTATATGGCAGGCTCCGAATTTTAAGCCAAGTTGGGTGAGGTTCCGTGCATAGGGTGCCCCACGTTATTTTTTTTCCATAGACTGAATAGGAAAAAGTTTGCGCACGGTTACAGTCCGAACGGCTGGACGGATTTTCACCAAATTTGCAGCAGGAGCGGGATCTTGGGTCAGGAAGCGTGCTTTTGTGTGTTTGGTGGTAAAATATCAGTGATATCTGCACACTTGCCAACCCTACTGATTAAGGCAGTAGGCTACTGTTTTTTAAGCAGTCCCACCGCCTACAGATGTGTGTGACAGATCCTACTGCTTTTTACAGGGGCAGGTAATTTTGTGACTCTAAGGCAGGATGCTTGAGACCGGCCCAGGACAAAGCATGCAACACATTAGTCAGTCTGTCTGTCTGTGCGATGGGCAGATAAATTATTACTTTGAGTGATGGGCTCAGACCAATCCAATCACCTGACAGCTACATGACTCTGCCCTGGTCAGCCCTTAGGTGAACCACCAGTGAAGGCAAGTGGCAGAGCATACCACCATCACACAGCATCTGCATATCAGACTGAGGAGGGTATCAGTCTCCATGTAGGCCAGTGATTCATCTTGCACTGCAGGAATAAATATGTACTGCCCGGGCTGCTGCTACAGAGCAGTGGCAAACGTTGCACACCAACTCTGTGTGATTATTTTCTGTGAAGTTAGGTAATTGAATTCAGTGTTAACTTACCATTTAGCATTATACATTTTAAACATTTGAACATCTTTCCATGTTGTACTGTTTGATGGGTTATGCATTTTAGAATGCTCCAGTGGTGCCAACAATGTATGTTTTGTATTTTCCTGTGATGTAATTGTTATGCGAAGTATTACTTTCGAAATTTGAAAAGCCCTACATGTTTTTGGTCACAGAATGTTGGCAAGTATGTATCTGGACTGTTAACTAATTTAGACCTTGGAATAATTTGCGCTCTGCAAAGGTGAAAATGGTTTTCAAGAACTTTTCTTCGGTCATACGTTGAGCCAAATAGATTGTCTGTTGTCTAAGCCTTTGTTTTTATTCCTAACAGGAAGTAGTTAGTTCAATTGAAGATACACACTAGACAAAAACTGTTACGTCACAGTGTTTGACTTTTCCCAAATTTCGTGCTAAATTATGGTCAAAATTTCATGCAGTTGTGATACATTTATTCTTAAAAGAAAAGGTTGCGTTTCCTAGTGTGTTGCCATACAATCCAAATAGGCATGTTACTTCACAAGTTTTGGTTTGCAAAAGTTTCTATTCAAGTAGAAACTGTTACTTCACAGTTTAAACAATTCCAATTCAGTGCTTCTTCTACACTGGTATAGTTGTTTCAAATTAATGTCCTTTTAGTTTAAACCCTCCTAATGTGTTGATCCAATGGGTTTTGCATTCAAATAGGTACTGTTACTTCACAGTTTTGGTTTGCAGAAGTTTTGTTATTCAAGTAGAAACTGTTGCTTCACAGTTTAAATATATTCAATTCAGTGCTTTTCCTACACTGGTGTAATTGTTTCGAATTGTTGTCCTTTTAGTTTAAACCCGACACGTGTTTCCCCGTCTGATATTTGACGGTTCTTCAGGGTTTTTTTTTTTTCTTTTTTTTTGTTGTGAAAAGTAGACATTGGTTCAACAAGTGAACAATGAAACAAAGTGCTTGAAACAGTTCACTTCTCACAGGCTTTCTGAATGCGCTCACGTGACTCCTACGACACAGCGTTCTTTTCTTCTTTATACTTCCGGGTTATACCTGGCAGCGCACACAACGCGGATACTCCGGCAATCGTACCGAAATGTGAGATAACTTTACATTTCCGAACAAACATCATGCTTCATTGTGAGGGAGAGTGTTGAAAGCAGCCGCCAACATGTATTTAATACAGACCGTTTGAACACAACTTAGCCCCTGTGAGAACTACACCAGTGTAGGAAAAGCACTAAAGACTGAGACTAAAAGAGACGGATGTCAAAATCATCATAAGCTCATACGTGGAGGGCCAAGAAGAAACCAAGTACAATCACCTGCTAGCTTCATTTAAAGAAAAACAACAGGGCTTGAAGGTTTATGGGTTTATTGCAAAACACAGGTTCGATTTAGAGGTGATGAGAAGGAAGAGAGAAATGAGAGCGCAACTAAGGCAGTTGTCAAGAACGGACTGCAACCTTTACTTAGCCGCGAATTGTGAATGCAAACAAAAATATAAACAATGGCTTAGAACCCATAAAGCACTTATGGTGCAAAATGACTCAGAATTAATAATGGAAAAACTCCAAAACAAAAATAATTTTGGAAAATTATTAACAACGAAGGGGCCCCACAAATGGCATTGCTGGCCAATGTAATAACTGAAGCAGAGTGGGTAAAACATTTCTCCGCACTGTACACCATAAGAGGAGTTGTAAGAACGAGACCATCCCCCATAATTGAAAATTGGAATTTAAACTTTGAAAAAAGTGAAATTGAGGAGGTAATAAAAAAGCCAGCTCCTCCAGAGCCCCAGGGCCTGATGGTCTAACAAACCACACTATCAAGCAAAATCCGGAGATGTGGACAGAGCTATTCTACGTCTTGTTTAAGAGGATATCAGCCAACTGCAAAAGTTCCAAATCATGGAAGAGTGCGATTATTATCCCAATCTTCAAGAAAGGAAATCGCGCTGACCCAAAAGACTACCGCCCTATAGCACTCTTAGATGTGCTAGGGAAAGTTTACGCGACCCTTTTACAGCAGCAACTAGTGAAATGGGCAACTGAATCAAAGCATATGGACCCACGTCAGACTGGTTTTGTCAAGGGCGTAGGATTGCACTGAATCGTCTCTTGATAAATCTATTAAAAATGGAATCCATAAGAACTGGAACCAATGTGTATTTAGCTCTGATGGATTTCTCCCACGCATTCAACAGCATAAATCGGGAACTATTATGGGACAAACTGAAGACGTGGGAGTGCCCTGAAAATCTGTTAGCAGCCATTCGCGAGCTCCACACTGGAACACACATTAAAATCCGCTTAGACCAAAAGGGCACTTTGTCTGAGGCGATTAACACCTTCTGTGGAGTAAATCAGGGATGTCCACTGGCTGCTATATTCTTCTATCGACATTGCGAAGTTCCATCAACAGTGTTCGATCATTCTCTCCGAGAATACATGGATCCCAAATAAGTTGGATGTTATATGCGGATGACCAAATATTACTGGATACCACACCAATAGGCCTGCAGCGAAAGATGGACGCTGTGGACCTGTATGTAAGACCAAATGGTCTACAGATCAACAAAATAAAGAGTGAAGTGCTAACACTGCAAAACTTGAAAATATCTAAGCAGAAAAAATTCAAATGGCATTTAGGAAAAGAATGCCTCAGCAATGTAACAAACACAAGATACTTGGGCATGCAAATCAGCGCAATCCTGAACGACAGTCCTTGGGAAGAAGTCGCTAAAACAAAATGCAGACAATGTGCATGCCAAGCGAGTGTCTTACATAAGACGTATGGAAAATTTTGCATAAAGCCGGTAAGGAACTTCTATTGCCAAAAGGTAGTGCCGGCGCTAATATTTGGTGCGGAAAATGCATTTGGATGCTCCTCTGACGTGTGGTCTACACATTTTCAGGGTAAGAGTCCTGCAACTACCGAAGGGAACAAATAATGCCTGCATCAGACATGAATTAAACCTAATTTCAATCAATGCACGTGTCATTTGGAATCTCCTGAGTTTGTTTCGGAAGGTGACACTGAAGAAAGTGGCTCTGCAGTTTGAAATATTGCATAATCCAGGTAATGGAAACCCTGCGTGTCTTCTGTCACTTTGGAATAAACGCTGCAAGGAAATCTTGGATTTTTACAATATAGACTTAAAAACCCTGCACGATAATCCAAATCTAGCAAAAAACAAAGTCTGGAGACTAGACTGGATTCTGACTGGGACCCAAAGGAATTCTAACAATCTGATGAAAGATGTTCCGAACGAATCCAGAAACTAGGAGTACTTTGCTGAATCACATCAAATTGTATCCAGACAATGTCAGCAGATCCTTGTTTATACAATTTTGCTTAAATGCCCTCAAAACCAAGGAGTGGTTAAGAGAGCTACGTAAAGCCGAAGATACCACTGCAGAGTGTAGATTCTGCAAACAAGAGGAAGAAACTTTAACACATCTGACACTGTTCTGTAAGGGCATGTGCCTGCAAAGATCGCTGACTTTGGGGCCTTAGCTAATGAAATATCAAACCCCAAGCGCGGATGATTGGTGGCAAGCCCTGTTTGATTGTCGAGAGAGACAACTAAACTATGCTCTATTTCGATTTCTGACTCTGCTAGAAAAATTGCTGTTGTAACCACAAAAACAAGAGGAACATAATCTGACAGGGCTCAAATTGGGGTAATTCCTGCTGAAGGTATAACAAGGACTGTGATCCTATGATGTTAAGGCCGGGATGAGGGACAGTTTCACGATGAATACACAAGGACTTGTGTGTACAAATGTAATGTTGAATGTTGAATTATTTTCTTTTCTTTTTTACAGGCTAATTTAACCAATAAAAATACATTTTAGAAAAACAGTGTGCCAGAAGGTCTATTTGCACAAAGAAGTGCAGAAGGCTATGGTGGAAGTGAGCAATGTAAGGAGAAGCAGCCTGGGTGTATGCATCAACTGTATGTATTTCTTTGCAGTTAGTAACATACAAGGTGTGCTGCGTGTGCCCAATATGTTTTGAAAAGTGTGCAGTAAGTGGGGTAGCGCGGAAAACAAAAAACTACTTTTGAGTGTACACGGTAAGTGGCAGGCATCCTACTGTTGTGCATGTATTGTGTGTATGATATCATATGATGTGCGATTGTATGCTACGGAATTCGTAATGCGCCTACACACATGTCTAGCAAAGCACAACGAGGCAAAGGAGGGCAAACAGAGGGGAGACAGAGACAAAGAACGTAGTAGGACAGGTGTGACTTAGATCGCCCAAGTCCATGGGTGGATGGAGGTGAAGGTACAGTACATTGGGAGAAGAACAAATGACAATAAGTAAAAATACGGGCCAATTGTGCGAAGTGCACTGATAAGTGTACACACGAGGTGGTGGATGCGCTGTCAGGAATACAGGAAGCAGTCCTCAAGTGCGGGGTTTGCTAGAAAGCCAGTGTAGGGGTTTGCCTGGCAGGGGGAGGTGACATGAGTCCAACATCACAGTCAGGTAAGTAGTGCAGATTAAGTTTACGTCGTGCAGTTAGCCGGATGAGCAGAAACAGCAGACGCGAAGAGAAAGACTTTGAGGTGCTTCCGGAACCGGCGATGATACCCCTCGAGTCAGGGAGGCAGGGAGCCTGTTGCAGAGGGAGGTTGCAGGCGAAAAAGCACATCTACCAACAACTGCTTTTTTGCAGAAGCGGGTGACCCTGAGGGAGATGGAGACAGATGAGAGCTTGCACACGCATATATATATAGAGAGTTAGAATTGAAGGTATTGTGATCCCAGGGGCCAGAAGGCCTTCATCATAATGCAGTCTTCTCACTTTATTCCTCGCAGCCACTGGGAGCTATTGGTGACATTTCAGTATAGGAGAGATATCATCCTAAGTCACGTAACTCCTCTTGTGGAGGCGTAGAAGGGGGCAGATTCAAAAAGAGCCTGCCGTAATAGTGCAGCCTACACAGAAGTACAGCTGTGCAGAGAATGATCTTTTGGAAATTTGCTTTCCCTTGGTACGATACATTCAATGCTGCTATTGATGCCAATTTTGTACGATTCATGTAGGAGGTGGGTTAGTGGGGAATTCACTTTGTAGCATTGTCGGAAGGAAATCAGGCAGCTCCTGTGTCGATATTACACTGTATGATATGGGGCAATGAGAACGCTGCAAGCACATATCACCGACGTGCCACTTCATGGTTGGGGATGGGGAAAAAACAGTATACTTTATAACACAGTAATACGCATAGTGCAGAAAAAGTTTTGGTACTGTACAGTGTTGTGCAGCACTGACAGTGTTAGATGGTAATGTCTTAGATGGTATTGGTGGAATCGTGTGTGTCCATTTACCCATATCCAATGAGGTGGTGCTGGACCAAAGGTAGTGGAAAGGTAAGAAGGTCTGCTCCTGCTTTAATGGGGTGCAGCCCTCGAGGTACTTTGGGCACTGCACGTGCCACAATCTGCGCTTTTTACGTTGCTGTCCAGTCCACATGGGACTTTCGCAATTATCCAATCAGGTACTGTGGGGGTGTGGTTCACAGGAAGGGGCGTTCAAACTGCTGTACATTATAGTCTGGGTAGTGTAGCTGGTTGACATGGCGAAACCCCTTGTGTTGCCTATAGGTGATGCCAATCTACTCGATCTGCACAAGTATGCCCTGGAAAGAAACTTTGATGGCAATTTTGGGTTGGAAGGAGTCGTCGCATTGTGGAACGGTGTGGCCGAGCGCAGTTTCACCGACATGGATACACTTTGCAAAGACCTGGCGACTTTCGGTAGAGGCGATATTATCGTCATCTATTACGGCAGTATGAATATGGGTTACATGTCTTGTTTAGGCTTGTTCCGTCGACTAAAGAGGTTGCTAAAGCTAGTGAAAAGGCTTTTTCAACTGCCAAGGTGCTGTTCTCATCGATAACAACACGAAGAGTGTGGGCCACTGCTCACGGATGTTGTTCTGAGCCAGACGCAGGAAGGTGTCTCATCAACAGAAGCATGAATACTTTGTCTGCTGCTGGGATGTTCTTCTGCAACAATGACCTCATAAGTTGTGGAAATGCAGAATTTTTCCAACCAGAAGGCATTTCTTTGTCGCCCATTCGCAAATGCTGTTTTGTTTGCCCATCTACAAGATGCAGTGAAGAGTTTACTGTAACAATGTCTGCACAAGAAAACACAAAATCAAATAAAAAATGAACAAAAGGTGTTCTTCTAGAAGCATCTGCAAAAAAAAAACCAAAAAAAGCTCTTAAGAGCCGCCCCTTATAACAAACTTCCCCTAATCTGGTTGTGCTCGCCCACAGCACGAAAGCCCCATCCGGGGATTTTCAGGATGGTGGAGATGGAAATGGGACTGTGGTGCCACCGGGATTGCGCAATAACGTTTCTGGGCGGGGTGTGTACGCAGAGGAGTGTTGTACAGAACTGATACTGTTACATGGAGAGCTCTTCAAAGTCATTGGTGGAAACGCGTGGAACATTTTAACAGTACGCAATGACGGCGTGCTGAAAAGAAGAAACTGGAAAGGGAAGAAAGAATGTTTCCGCTTCATTGTGACATGGCCCTCGCTGTACTTGGGGAAACGCACGTGTGCTTACTCCCCTTTGCCGCTAGCTACCCATTCGATTAGGACAATGGGGAATATTGCAGCTGCGGTTGCGTGTGGCACAGCAAGGTCCGTTCATAATTTTGTCCATTACTCTGCGTACTCAGCCAGACTAACAAGGTTGCCATTAATGATGTAGCACATCAGATTTGGTGCATCATTACTTACAGGTCAAACCTATGTGGCCTGCTACTTTGTTCAGCAAAGCTGCAAACTGATTGCTCAGCACCTCTCGGGTGAGCCCTTTTGTAGGGTTGCTGTGAGCAACTTTCACCCGGAGAGCAGTCCTACATTGTTCCAAACCATACATACATTTGCAATGGCACATTGTGATGTGTCTATAAGCGTGTGCTTTCCGAAAAACACTCTGTAGTTTGCTCAACCCTGCACTTGCTGGCTGTTCGAGGGTCTGGCTCCTGTCCCCGAAATAAAGGCTCACGCCCTGAGTGGGTGCGGTCGCATGGTGATGTCGCCACAGTTCTCATTTGAGACGGCTGTCCCCTGCACGTGTTTTGGGAGCAATACGTTGTGCACACGTGCATGTGTGTCCTATGCACACTGTTGCCTTTTCTCTACTGACTAAAACTGTGCCACACGTGCGCCGACAATTTAGGGAGACGCTGGGTATGTATAAGGTACAGCAGGTGGGATGTTTATCTGAATAGCTACCTGTAGGACATGGGTGGACGCCTCGACCTAATTAAAGTTCTTTTGCATATGCTGCACAGTAGCGATGTCCGCAGGACACAGAGGAACAGACACACATGCGTGTACTTGCACTATGTATAAACGTCCGGGCGTACACGCATTGAATGATGGTGGACAACATGCGGACATGAGGAGCATGCTGGCGCCGTACTGATACCTCCATTGTCATTGCGGATAGGCCGAACAACTGCAATGTACATAGGACACCTACTTTTTTCTTACTTGAAGTCATTGCAACAAGGACTGTGTGCCGCTGAGTCAGAACCCCATTTCAGGTAAAAAAAAAAAAAATGACCATTCAAACAGTAAGCAACATTCTCATTGTTATCGTTTCCTTGTACACATGCATACACCCCATTTGGAAAGGAAGGGGTAGCTGAAGTACTTATTGTGGGGAAATGGGGATTTGCACAATGTGGTTGTTAGGGGGGGAAGAGATTGATGTATTACCATAACGTCTCCCATGCAACGGTTTTTTGAGGGAATGGGGGGCTCCGAAATGGGGACGGAGTACACATGCAGGTGTGCCAGTGTTGTGTTATTTTGTCCAAATGATATCCTTGTACGCAACCTTTAAAAAAGGCACGATTGTTCACCAATGTCTCCACTTTGACTTCCAGGCTGTCCATTTCCCTATGCACAGGGTTTCTTTCCTTTCCTATGCCTGTATGCTGTTGTGCAAGGGTTGCCGCTTGTACTACCTTGCCTTCATTTCCAATATGCTGTCTTACCAAAAAGAAAATTACACCAAGACAAGTTATGGTTCCGTACCATTGCATACTACAGCACCGGTGCAATTATTTTACAAAGTTTAGGGTTCTTTCTACATTGTACTGACGTTCAGGTCTTTGCATTTTCCAGTGCTTACTCTGGCAGTTCGTTCTTTCTTCCCCTTTAAAGTAGCAGTGTGGTAAGATTGGTGAAGGCAGAAGTCCCTGCTGTTGTCAATGCATTCCGTTATGGTGTACTCCATATGCCTTTGTCTTGTTTGCTTCATAAGTGCACAATTTGCAAATCTACTCTATTTTCCCTGCCAATTTTTGCCCATGGTGCTGTTTGTCTATGTTATTTGCGTTTGGTGATTGGTACCGCTATGTAAGAGAGCACCTGCCTTACTCAGCCGGTTGGATGCCACACGATCTCTGAAAAGAGACGTACAGTCCGCGACTGCTGTCCGCATTAACATGGTGCCAGCATTTGCACTATGTTGCACAGTTCTTTTTTACACACTAAGGGTATCCTGCTAAAAACTAATGAAATTCAATGACAAAAAACGTTGTTAAAGGGACATTATGGTTAAGTTGCACTAGTAAAAACCTATAAAATTCAATTGAAAAACATTGTTACAGGGACGTTATGGTTACAGGTAAAACCAAAAAACCTCAGAGCGCCACCACTGTGCACTGCTAAGACTAACAGCCATCACATCAAAGATGACATCACGTATAGGCTGCTTTAGCTGGGGGCTTTGCAAGGACCGACAAAGATTTAACCGTTTGCGTGCTTGCCTTTGTTTTACTGAACAGCTCTTTACCTTCGAAGGGAAGGTCGAGTACTTTGTCCTACACCGCTTTGGAGAACTTTGTTGTGTGCAGCCACGCTTGGCGGCAGATGTCTACCCCAACCATAAAGCCATGAGCAGAAGTATCTACATTATGAGGCACCGCCTATAGCAGGTCCTGAGCCAGAACTATGGCACCGAAAAGGCCCTCTTTAAAATCTTCCAGCCTGTCTTGTGGGATGCATTCCTGAAATTCAGAAAGCTCCTTCCACAGATTGAGATTCACTGCTCCGAGGATGACTTCAGTATTTGCTTGCCGTAGCCGAAGACCTGAATTGGAAAAAACGTTTTTCCCCAATGGCCTCAAGAATGTTGTCCTCCTTGGACAGGAACGGAGAGTCAGCCGTGGAGGATGTTGAGGACGCCTTAACACTGGAGCCTAGCTGCTGCCACTACGGTTGATGAAGGGAGTGGAAATGTAGTCAAGGGTATGTCCTCTGACAAGTGTAGCTTGAATCGAGCGTCAATGTTCCTATTTACATGCTGCACGGAATGAGGTTTCTGCCTGACCTTGCTGGCTTCAGCAAGCACATCGTTTTGCAGGAAGAGGCCAGTGCGCTCTTGTGTCGTAAGAGTTAACGCTTCGGAAAGTACTCCTTCTTGTGGAGCCGGAGGCTTGGGCATTAGAATATCCAGCAACACCATTATATCCAAGACCCGGTCATGAAAAGTTCCGATAGAGTGAGGCGGGTTTTCCCTATCCTGGTCTGCTTGGTCCTCGTCAGTTGTGGCGGGAGCAGAAAACTGATCTGTATCACGTTATACTTCAGACACTGGGCATATTTGTTTGTGCGACTCGCGCCTTAAGCTCTGGTAAAAGTGGAGGCAGTGGTGGCAGTGTAGGAGGGGGCCCCACTAGAAGAGGAGGATGAGGAGGAGAAGGAGGAGGAGGCCCCACTGAAACCTGCTGAGGAGTAGGAGGAACAGGCTCCTGCTCCAGAGGCTTAGGATACATTTCTTTGAATAGATCTTTAAAGTAATCCTTCATCAGGTCAGAGTGCATAAGGGCCTGGAATTTGCCAAAGAACGTGCCCCCATAGGAAGGTCTAGGCAGAAGAGTGAGTAGAGGCCACTCTGGAGGGGCATAACCCCAGGATTGGAAAGAGGCTGGATGCCAGGATGCCCCTCCACCAACTGGATCCACATCAACTAAGGGAGCGGACACAGAAGGAAGCGAGACTGTGGCAGCGGAAACCGAGCACGCCAATCCATTGAAGGGCTGAAAGGATTCCTATTGTCCACATTCCATGGAAAACGCTGCTGAGCCCCAAATATAGGTCACTCTGCACCAGCCGTTGAGAACGTTGGTGTGAAATAGCTCCTCAAAATAGTCGCCTCAGACTGCGTGGGTTGAACTGCCATTTTTTTTCACTGCCTGAGGTGATCTGTGTCACGGGTTTCAGTGAGGCCATTGTTACCACAGGGGTTTCAGGGGCTTTTTTATCCATTCTACTCTTGTTACAGGGAAACTCGGCAGAGCAAGTACTAGCAGATCAAGAGTTATTTTGATTCTGCTGAAGAATTAGCCCTCAGTAAGGGAACCTTGGCAGGGCCTGTACTTGAAGACTTAGGGCTTTTGCCCGCCTTATTTGCCCCCTCAACAGGATTGGTTCGACCACAAGATTGTTTGTGGGAAGGCTTAGGGTCACACCCCGTAGCCAGAGCCCCTGGAGGAGGCACCTTCATCTTGCCGGTTTTAATTATAGCCCCTAATCGGGGATGCTCAGGAATAACCCTGGTACCCTTAGTCACTTTACAGGACACCTCAAGACTAGGCTCGGTAGGTCTAGTTCCAGACTTGGAAACCTCGGGAATAACCTGAGTCAAAACAACCCCAGAAATGTTGGGCTTAGCCTTAGCCCCCAATTGGGGAACCTAAAATGAATATCCGGTTCTGACAGCCCCCTGACAGGGGGCCTTGGAGAAAACTAGGGAATCCAAGTTAGATCCCTTTCGGGACACCTCAGGGAGAACCCTGGTATCAGAGCCACTTGGGCCCCTCCCGGAACCAGAAGACCCCGGGAAGGAGTCCCCTGGCCGGAGTGCCCTAAAAAGGAAGGAACTTACCGTACGCTTCCCTTTTTCGGTCGATGAACTGCTGTAAATGTGGAGGAAGAAGCGGTTGGAACATCTCCTCCCATCTGATAAGCCTACGCTGGAGTGCCTGCACGGAGAGGGAGTCGCAGTAGAAGCAAGTGTCCCACCGATGTTCCGGGCCCAAGCACTCCAGACAGAGAAAATGGGGATCCACCGCCGCAAAACAACGTTCACTCGAAGAACAGGACATGAATCCCATACGCTCCGGCATAGACGGAGGAAAGAAGACTGTGGAACTGGAGCAAGAAGATGAAGTACAAGGGAACAAAAAAAGAATTTCCCTACAATACAAGTGCGTACAACCGCGCGCAGAAAAGGACTGAAGGGTGATGCGTGGGGCGGATCTCAGAAAGACGGGACTCCAATCACGTGCGGTTGCCCCGCATAAAAATAAAAGGACAAAACATTATTATTGATGCTTCAAAAGTGCTCCGGTCCCGTCCCGATGGACGGAATGTCCCAAAAGTATGGAGGAAAGGGACCGGACGTAGGAGTAAGATAGATTTGGGAAGACTAGCCATGCATCACATTTTGATAGAACTGTGAAGAATAGCCATCTGTCACATGATTTGTGAAGATTAGCCATGTATCACATTAGTTTTCTGAACAATAGCCTTCCGTCAGATTTTTATGGAATTGTGCAGATTAACCATGAGTCACATTTAGATAGAAACGTGAAGATTAGTAACTGAGAAAAACTTTGAGAGTACCCAATGTACTAATCCCCCCTACTCCTGATCCCCTTCTACACACCCCTTGCAAAATACACGCCCATTGGCTAGCCAAACTACAAACAAACACACCCAACATAACTAAAACTCGCATAAGACAATCTCATGCACTGGACCATACCCCTACGGACGCAACAAGCCAGCGCGCAGAACCATAACCTTAACACCAGCCAATGTACACATAAAACACACAAACAGACACAAACACACACCTAACATAACAGACATTCACATTCAGCAAACAACCCAGACTCTGGGCCTAACCCTTATGGATAAACAAGCCAGTGCTCTCAACCACAACCTTCAATACCAGCCATTTACACATAAAACACACACCCAACATAACAGACATTCACATACAACAACCAACCCAGGCATTGGACCTCACCCTTATGGATAAAGCAAGCCATTGCATGCAAACAACCTATCTGAAACTCAACACACAAAGAAGACAGTTTCTCCTGGTTTTGGTCCTATCCTATCCCTCTACCTTGACTAACCAACCCTGCCCTCTTTCTTGCACAGCCACATGAGCACCTGGAGACGCCCACTGGGTGCTAGTGGTGCGCGGAATAAGTCAACATAACATAACTACTTAAATTCTATGAATATTAAATATTTCAAGTTAATATTAATACAACCTCTTTCTAAAACGATTTTATAAAAGAAAAAGTAAAAGAATACAAAAGATTGATAAATAATCAATTGAGTCAACTCACCCCAATCCAGCTAAATCAGATACAAGGTTTCCTAAGGCAGCAGCTGAAAGAAAAGAAATGTTATTAAATCACACAGAACAGTAAACATCCACCTACCTGGTTGGTCACAGGACATAATTTGTCAATCAAAATAATGCAATTTCCATAATAACATAACATATAATGCCCAGATATGCCTAACCCTGATTGCAAATAAATAAAATATGAAAGTTACCATCATAGTGACTATTTTAATTTCCACCTGCCTTTGTTGAGTACAGCTGCCCTCTGCAAATATTTCATTTTTTGTTATCCTTTCTTCCCCCTTTCGTTATATAGTCCACGGCTCTCTGCCGTTTTTTCCCGCCCTCCTGCACCTTCCCCAGCCTGCTTCCTGGTCTCTCCTCCAAACCAGGATTGGGCCCGAGGCCAGCTGACCGCCTGCACATGAGGCTCTCGACCCATTGTATGTAGGACCAAGCCACTTCCCACCTGCCTTTGGCAAGTACAGCTGCCCTGTGCAAATTGGTTTTTTTTCTTCCCTTTCTTCCCTCATAATGTAATTGTGTCACAGCTCTCTGCCGTTTTTGCCTGCCCCTCCATGCACCTTCCCCAGCACACTTTCTTGTCTCTTCCCACTCCCACCTCCCATCCCACTCCTCAATGAGGATTTGGCCTTGAAACCCATTTAGATTACCCATTCAGGGCAGCCCCAGTATAAGACACGGAAGAGAGTTAGCTTTGAACATAAATGGATATAAAGACTGCATCAGGAGAGAATTATTGTGATACAGAGCCACCTCGTCAGAGTAGAAGATATGAAGTAGATTTTATTGTGAGAACAACTGAACACAAAGAGTGTAAATTTGCAAACATAGCTAAAGGCATCTCACGAAGAAGCAACTGCACTCTGTGTTTGCCCGGGTTCGCCTGGAAAGCCTGCCACATTCAACCAGCAGTGACTGATAAGTGTGGTCTGGGCAGGGAGTAGAGCCATTACTGTACTCCAGTAAAGCCCCACCACTCTTGTTACCTACTAGAATATAGATAATTTTGGTCAGTCAGTCATATCTTGCAGTTAGCCCATTTGTGTCAGTGAGCCAAATCTCGCATTTAGCCCATCTGTTTTAGGGAGCAATAGCTTACAATTACCCCATGTGTGTCAGTGAGCCCAATCTTTTATTTAGCCCATTTGCGATAGGGAGCAATATCTTGCACAGACGCACCACGGGGCACAGGGATCACATATCCCCTGGAGGAACCCCGTGGCCGTGGTAATTGCTGTACACCATAATGTACGACAGGGAAAGGGATATGCGCTGCATTTAGTCTGAAAAGAGGGGGTAGGAAAGGTGCTGCTACTAACTAAGCCTACTCAAAACTCACCCTTCTGCATAAACCTTCTCAAACTCTAAACTAAACACAACCATACCTGTACAGCACAACAAACCGCACAGACTTCACAAAACCACAACAAAACAAACCACACAGTCTCGCCCAACACCACAAGGCGGCTACCAACCGAAAAACACACCTAATCTCAGTGAGTTGTGTCACTGGACAGAAGCTGCCATCAGAGCTCTCTTGCTCATTTTCCCTGCTCAGTACTATTAACTTATCCACCTCCCTCCTTGCTTTACAGATCTGCCAGCGTGCCAAGAGACCACACTGGTGGCAACAGTGCGTGGTATAAGAACCTTTCACATAAAATAACAGAAATTACACATTAAAAGTGAGCTATAAGAACCTTTGATAGAATGAACATCCGACCGCTGGGATCTGCAACCTCATGATCTATGCCTATTGACTATGCTAGCTATGGCGGATAGTCATTTTTGTTCAAAAACATCTGGAGAGCCAAAGATTGCAGATCCATGAATACTGGGATGATGGTGAACTACACCAGACTGGAATACACCAGATTAAGAAAATAGCATCAGACTAAAGTTAAACTAGCAGGATAATTGTTTATCAACAGCTTGTAGATCAGCAAAGCATACCAACATTCTAATTCCTCTCATTATCAGACAACATATTGGATAAATACCCATCAGGTGTCTGAAGGGCTGGAAGATGGTAAGAAGTGCAAACCTTAATGTGACCTGTTACATACTGGATACTTCTACTCAAGAAGAGGCGTGGCTGGAGGTTGGGAAACTGCCTTCGTAGTCATGGGTCTTTTTATGGAGGTGCCAATCCTGAATGTGTGCAGTTTAGCAGGGTTTGCATAGGAGCACAAGTGAAACATAAAATAGGTTTGTGCACGTTTTGAAAAGCGTGACTACCGACTTATGTCATCCTAACCCTAAATAAAAGGAAGGGTTTCAAAGACTTGCAATGAGGAAAAATCTCTGAGCTTTCCTACTTTCCCAGGAGCTTACTGCTGTAGAATCTGTGCTATCCTCTGCTATTTCCTGTCTGCAACTTAATGAAAGGCTACAAATCTGTAAGGATATTGCTGTAAAACTTAAAAGGTATCTCATCTAGTTAGACTGACTTGCTGCTACACTTCAAGTGGATCTAATTCCATTTACAGAGTACAAGGTGACAACACAAGCAGAGTCTGCCTGGTTCATTTTTATGTAGATTTATGCTAATAAACCTATGAATTCAGAGTATTCAGAGTACATTAGAAACTTCATATCTGATGTTTATAGGTGTTACCTGTGACGAATCAAGGGAAATCGTCACTTCTACTAAAGATAGAGCATCTTCCTGCAAGGCTAGGGAGGTGAGCTCGCTCTGCAATTCCCTGGGTGTAGAGACAAGTGGGACCTTACTGGGAGAGATCTCCCCTCCCCCCTTTGGGGACAAGGACTCTTGTTCCCACAAGTAACTTCCTTAGGCTGGATGTAGCACGGGCTACATGGGATGTGTTGAAACTAAAGTAACTAGGAATTGTGAAGACTGCAAAGAAACTCCAAAGGATATCGTTATCTTGGGAGAAAAGGTAGTTCACTTTAAATAAGGAGGTTCACTTCACTGGGATGAGGATGTTAAAGGACATGCTGCCAAGGAGTAAGAGCAAAGCAGGAGACGCGAGAGAGAAACAAAGGCGTAGGCTGTGGGAGGCCCAAACTACGCTACACCAGTTGTGAGTTAAGAGCGATAGACCCACAAGTTTCAAACTAGCTTGCAAAAGTTGTTCAGGATGCCAGAGTCACAGAAATCTCAAACGCGAGAACTCAAGAGGGCAGTGGCCCAAGATGAAGCAGAGTTGGTGGCGAGACCCCAGGAGCATCTGTGGTGGACCTTTGGTCTGAGGAACATCGCTGAGACCATAGAGAAAAACACTGGGTCTGTGAGTTGGGTCTGTGAGTGCAGTCCTGGACGCCGGCCCCACAAAAAAGGGAGCGAGAAAAAGAATACAAACGTCGGAGAGAAGACAGCGTCCACGACAGCCAGTAAAAAGGAGAGACCCCCGTATGCAAAACCCTGCAACGACGTTCCCCCACCAGGAAAGAAGGTAACCGGGTGAATGGGAGATATGGGCAGAATCCAGTGAATCAATATGTCATACAGCCAATTTGTCCCATTATAAGACACGGAAGAGAGGTAGCGTTGAACAGAAATGGATACAAATTCTTTGCATCAAGAGAGAATTATTGTAATACAGAGCCACCTTGTCAGAGGAGAAGCTATGAAGTAGATTTTATTGTGAGAACAACTGAACACAAGAGTGTAAATCAGGAGAATCAATATAACCTAGAGTTCACTCATCGGAGTAGAAGATATGAAACAGAGTTAACCTCACAAATAAGAACGAATGCCACTAGTTAAGGGAAAATCTTAATGAGAAACTGGATAATGAGAGCGAACCAGTGTAACAAAAGGGGGAAAACAAAAGTCTATCCAGAACCAGAACAAATTACTACCAAGGAAGAAAGAGAGAAGGCTCAGAGTCTACAGATACTTACAAGAGGAATCCACGAAAACTATATTCCTTCAGAAGGATAACAGCAGGTTTATGACCAAAAGCCTAAACCAACGAAGAAAGACTCAAAAGGGTACCAATGTGAAGAAAGGAAGTACAACATCCTTTTAGGGGAATTAAAGCGGCTCATACAAGAAGCCAAAATAGAATATTTGAGAAATGCATGCTAGAGACTGGTACTATCAGTACCCTTAGGAGAAGGGAGCCATTCGCTTGACCCAAGTTAGTTTTCTTAGTGATATGGTCAGTTAGGCTAGTTTTGGACAGCAGACTTTCCTTCTGGACATTTACAACTGACAGAGGAGCACCTTAGTTAATAAAATAGGTAGGGGGCGCTTTAAGGGAGGCATGGTATCACACAGACACAAGAGGTTCACGTTTCAAAACCTTTATTAATTTCTCAGGGTTTAGTAAAAGGCCTACTTTGCCCTATAGCTATGATGAGAGTAGTCTATGCAATAAAATAATAAAGAAAAAGCATAGTCCTAGTCAGTCTATGTCAAAAAAAAATGGCCTATACTAAAAAAACCTAATGCCTGCCCTATCACTTATACCAAAAAAGTGTGTAAAGGGGAATGTGTATGCAAAGAAAAGTCAGTGTTATAACATAAAGGATCAAGATGGTCGAGTCAACTCTCCGCTCCATGTTGGACAGCAGGGAGTAAGGAGGCCCCTGAAGACAGGATGACACACTCTGGCTCAGGTTCTAAAAAACAAAACAGTACAAAACGTGGGTTGAGGTATGCTTGGCCTCCCATGTTACAGTCACTTATTTCACCAAAATGTTCTTTCACAGTTCAACAAAAATTCCCGTAGGTCTCCCTCCGTCAGGCTTGGACCTCTCAATGCATCAATACTTCATGTAGGAAAAGTACCTGATTCAACGTAGATCTCCTTCAGCCGGGCTCGGACCTCGCAATCACAGCACTTCCAGGGGTTTACCTTCCCCAAGCATTCACATTCATTTGGCGTTCCCTTCCACTAACTTATTTCATATTCCAGGTCTCCCTCGGCCAGGCTCGGAACTTTCACTGATGTCTAAGACTTGCGATTGTTCAAGGTTTTTCCATAAAACTGCGCAAGACCACTTCAACTTTCACTTCAACTCTTCCTTATGATATTTGCCCCAGTGCCTCTTGGTCTGGGTCGTTCCACAACACAATCAGAAAAGTTCAAAGCTCTTTCTCTTATATTCAATCACCTTTTAACACCTTTCGTCTGGGTTCATCTTCACTATCGCGTACAAACATAAAACATTTTGAGGAGACTTTCGAGTGGGCCTATTTCTTCCGCCAGATCACTCTGCTACTCTGTATCACTGGCTTAACAGTTATAGCTGACTTTAAAGTTCACTAGAGGTTTGCTTACCTTCGCGTCTCATCAGCACATGTGCAATTTTCAATTCGGAAATACACTGTTGTAGCTCCACTCTTGCCTTGACAAACCGTCGTTTCACGTCTCTCGCTAACTCACCGGTTGTGTGCATTCTTTTCTGTTCTCTGCGGCTTTGATTCACGAGTCAAGGTTATCCCACAGGCTAGGCCTCGTCTTCCCCAATTGGCCGTTCACCCGGGAGGGTTGCTTGCGTCCTTGAAACACAATGCAGGCTTCTTCTTGCCTAGGTTTTGACTTTCTCTGCGTATCTCTCACGGTGTCCAGGAGGCAACGACCCCCTGCAGGGATGTTCAGGGTTTCCCCGCCCCTCTCTCTGGTCCCTCAATCGGTTGTCCTGCTCCACTGGGTTTGCCTTCGCCCCGCAAGAGCTGCTCCTTCTCGTGTTCCACCTTGCTCAGAGTGTCTCTCCATTTTCTGCCTTTTATCCGTGTGGGGGGAGCTAATTGGTATCAGATGTATGTGATTACGGTCAAGTGCCTGATTTTTCCTGACCTTATTAACGGGACATGTCCAATGGGATATGTAAGGGTTAGACTCTTTACTTTTAGTCCTCCTCTTCTTCGGTCCAGTGTTTATGTAGAACCAGCGGGGGGATTTGGAATTTCAGAGAATCCTATAAAATAGGATGTGGTATGGGCACGAGAAAGGGGGGGGAATACCGCGTCTCACCATCAGTCGTCTCATCCCCACGCCCCGAAGATCCCGCGTCCAGGTGATCCTCCCACACTGGTCCACCACCAGGTCTGGATCCAAAGGCAATGGCTGTGTCCTGCCCACCTGAGAGAGAGATCCCTGGGGACTAGCAAGTGAGACACCCTTTGGTTTCTCACACCACCCATAGACATAGGGAAAGGTAGGCATTATATTTCATTTTAATAAACAAAAGCTTATCATGTCCTCCGAGAGTCTGTACTTATTCTGACTCGCCACATACCCTACACTAAGATCTAGAGCTCTATTTTGTTTTTTTTAATTGTTATATGGTTACAAGAACCTTTTAACAATTATTTTTAATCAACTAATTCAATCTCATACATTCATATACAATTCATTTTAGATCATTAAAAAATAGAAATAAGAAAAAAGAGGAAAAAGACAAACATAAAACACATATGGCAATAGTTAAAACTATTAAATCACATTGGTCCATTAGCAGCACTCAAGAATATCATAAAATCCAATGAATTTCAGTAAAAATGTTGCTAGCGATACATCTCTTGTTCAATTAAAACATCTAAATTCATCTCAGCTGTATATGTTTTCAATAATACAATCTACGCTCCTAGCTCAACCACACCAGACCAAAGTGCATAGTGCAATTAATTTACCTAAATATACAAATAGCGAAATTAGGTGAAAGTTAAAACTGACATTCAATTTAACCACGTACGAAAGTATAATACTTCATGCTGTTGATCATAACTTTTTCAAGTAAAGAAGGATACTTAAATCCTGTAACAGATTCACATATAGCAACCATGAGTATAATAGTTTTATCTAAACATCGACAATGTACAGATGTTATATTGCATATGTTAGACTTTTGGCAGGGACACTTCCAGTTGGAGAGAATCCAAGAAACCTGTAACAGCTACAATTGCAGTGGTAATGACTGAAACAACACTGCCACATGGTCCGATTGTCTACCGCAGAGAACAATTCACCATAATTTTTAAAGCTATTCCATCTTTTCCCCTGAATCACTTCATAGATTGTTACAAGGTGGTATAATGTTTCCTGATGCTGTTCCTTTTTACAGAATCGACAACCTCCTAGGTCTGAGGCCAAAAGCCTTTATCACATCAAAACCTCCATTAGTTAGGGTACGATTCAAATGAAAGTGTACAAACGTTCTTCTTACCTGCCTATTTGGATACACTGATAGATATGGGTCTGCTATTCCCACCTTCTTATGGGCCATATTCAGATGACTTAGAGATCTATAGGAATGCATCGTGTCTACAGTATTGGACCAGTCATGTTGGAATAGCAGTCGTTTCACTTTACATGGGTTGGTGACAAGGTCCAGAATTGATGACCCAAACATAGTAGGGTAGCCAAAGGAACTGCTCAATTAGTGGGAGGACTAAGGGCTATACAGTTTTTGAGACGTTTGGGGCGTCCTGCCACATATATTCATAGGGACTTACTACAGTTCCTTTAAGTCTTCTCTATAATTTCTAAGCCAGTTTTGAGGGTTTCCGGGGCTGTCAATCGTCTGCCCGTTACAAGTACAGTTATCCGGAAAAGCATTTATCAGCATTAATTTAATTTGCTGTCATACATTTATCATCATCAATTATTCGTTTTGCAGTTAATGCATATAACAATAAACATATATTCAATATACATAGTATCCATGTGAAGCTCTTGTTCAAATCAATGAGTGTGCAGAGTGCAAAAAATCAAATAAACAGCCGTCATCTCCCTTTAGGTGATGGTACACAAAGGTCTAAGTCACATGTTACAAATCACACTATGACAAATAGACTAAATAAATGAAATAAATCTAGCCACAACTCTAAATTACTCTTCCTAGTCTGATTCTAAGTCTTGTAGGAAAGAAATATTTGTTCTTAGAGTGGCTGTTTTAGTTCATAGTTGGTATATATACTCTATCTTGCCCTCCTAGGGGTCATGTGCCAGACAAAAAAGTGACTAAATCTCAGGTCTACGCCAGGAAATTATTCTCTTGAGCTAGAAAGGTCGGTATTGCACCCAGATCCTTAGACACTTCGGCATTGTATGGAGTTGCCTTCTTCTGGGCCATAGATTAGGTCTCCCTAAAGGAGGAACATACAAATGCAGACAATTTGTCGGTGGATAATCTGAATTATCTGTGAATAGATCCTCTGTGCTGGTGGCTAGCGTTGGCACCCGTATTGTGCTGGCAGGGTTGCAGTTCTTGCAACCCTAATGTTGTGGCTGTCGGTGTCAGGGCCAGTCCAGTACAGGGTCCGCGGCCCACCCAAATGTTGCTCCCGGTTGAGTTATGAGGGGTCCCCGATGAGATAGGGGTTAAGCAGCCTTGGTCATATGGTAGTATGCCTGCGAGGACAGCCACACCTGGGCCGACCATCTCTCGAGATGTGTGGTCTGTGCTAATTGTGATGCTGTTACTGGGTGTGGTGCAGGTCCCAATAGTGTATGTCAGTAAACAGCATGATGGCTTAAACGTCACTGGTGCACATCCCAAACTGTGAGTTAGATTGTGTTAGGAAACTATGTCAATGCCCCTCTAATTAGTATTTTATGGGGTCTTGTGTTAGGTGGATATCTTGTGATCTGCTTGCACACAGTAAAAGTGTGTCCCGGTATATTAATACAAGTGTAGGTGTGAGTTTAAAAGGATGCTCAAGCGTCTGTGTGGGCGACATAGTCTAATTGGAGTGTGTAGACTAAGTCTGTGTCTGCCCGAGCTGCTAAATTAGTTGTTCGTTCAACTGAAGGGTTGTTTGAATTCTGCTCCGTTCAAACTCATCGTAGTAGATTTTATCCTGAACATCCACCAGGCTTCTTTATAATTCAGAGCGCTCGTAGCATTCGCAATATTCATTACTCTCTATCACCCACCAATGGATGTCGTCTGGACCATGTTAGTTTTCTATGTTGTGGGAGACAAGGGGAGCCAAGTATGTTTTACAGCGGATTCTTGATCTGTGTTCCACAATCCTCTTGTTTACCTATCTCTGGGTCTGGCCCACATAGCGTAAACCACACAGGCATTCTATGACGTAGATTACATTAGTTGTTTTGCAATTTGAGAAATGGTGAAGTTCCATTCTTTTTCTTCCATCTTGAATGATTTTCTTTTCTTTGTAAATTTGCACACTGTGCATGTGCCGCACGGGTGATGTACTCTAATCTCTCTCAGATTCCACAGTCCTGTTCTCAGCGTTTTTTTGGTTATCCTTGCATGCGGTTAGGAATTCCTTTAAATTCTTCAAGCATTTTAGTGCCATTCTTGGAATCGGTTTGCCCGGAAGCCTCAGTTGAACCAGGGGCTAGCATTTTTTAATATGCCCTTTTATTTAGGTGGTATCAGGACAAAATGTTGTGATGCATGTGATATTGTCTTCTGTTGTATGGTTTTTAGGTTGGAGTAGAGTGTCTCTTGGTGTACATAATGCTCTTTTTATTGTTTTTTTAAGTCGTTTTTTGGGGTATCCACGTGTTTGTAATCTGGTTTCTAGGGTTGAAGCATGGTTTCGGTATTGTTCATTTTCTGTACAGTTCCTTCTTACTCTCAAAAAGTGATCATAGGGAAGGTTATCTCTCAGATTTTTCGGTTGATTGCTCCTGTAGCGAAGAAGAGTGTTACTGGCAGTTTCTTTTTTGTATAGAGTGCAGATAAGTAGTTCATTTTGTACTTGCATGGTCAAATGGAGGAAGTTGATTTCGGAGTTGCTCTTATTGATCGTAAATTTGATTTCTTCGGTCTTAGGATTGATCCAGGTAAAGAAATCGTCAAAGGTGTCCATGTCTCTCTTCCAGATAAAAATGACATCATCAATATAGCGTTGCCATTTCGAGATTTTATCAGCAAATGGGTTTGTGGTGTTGAGAACATATGTGTGTTCATATTCCCCATTTATATAACATCCATATTTGGGGCGAATGCCACCCCCATCGCTGTTTAAACAGGTTTGGTGGAAGAATATGTCATTGAATGTAAAAATGTTTTGAGTTAATGCTAGCTCAAGAAGTTCTACTGTTAGGTTGACAGGTACCCGTTTCCCGAGTCATATGGTGTGTCAAATGACTTCATATACATTCCAGTGCTGCGTGTTGGGATATACTGGTATATAGGCTTTTGATATCCAGAGTCACTAGAATTTCTTCAATCGTCTTAAAGCAGGTGTTTTCATAAGTGGTAATGCTTGCCATTGTGTCTCGCAAATACGTAGGAGTGCGTTGGCTAAGTGGTTTAAGAAAATGGTCAACAAATGTACACACTGGATCTAAGATGGACCCAACCATCGTAAGCAGCGCCATACCGTAAGATACATTTGAGTTAACAAAACCATCCCCCTTGATGTCCAAAATAGTTTTTAAATCAACAAAAAGTTATTTCTTTAAGGGGTCAACAATTTTACAACAAAGACTTAAGAATTTCCAGTTGACCCTACCTTTTAAGGAAAGGGCTCCGAGCTCATACCTGATGGCGGAGATTGGCACAGTGTTTGGAGCCTGGATGATCTTTATCCACATTATTCCCTCAATGATAGGTAAGTGATCTAGTACCCAAACTTCCATAAGTTCTATCCCAAGAAGTTTGGGGACGATTTTACCTTCAAAGAATCTTAGTACGGGGAGCAATGTATATTTACCAAATTTGAGGTCTATTCGGCGTAACTGGGTTAACAAACTAGTCATTCGTATTCTTATCTGTTCTTTAGTAAGCAGTTTAGATGGTTTCATTTGAATAGGAAAACCCAAATAAGTGAAATGGTCAACTAACTCAATCGAGTCCATACAGAGTTTCCATCTAAACTTCATGTCACGTTTCTGCAGTGTTCAGTGCGTAACTTTCGTGTTGATGGGTTCACCTGCAGGCTGTGAACCCCTGCAAAGTCAGCAAAAGCAGTGAGCCAGTTCCAAAGGCATTTTCGGGTACAATCAAACAAAATATAATCATCAGCTTACGCCTGCCAAGTTATTTTTAAGTTTCCAATTTTTGGGCTGGCAAAAGCTGCAGGAAGAAGGTGGTCACCTACCTCACACATGTACAAAAAAAATAGGCAGGGTGCTAACAAGCAACGCTGCCTAAACCCTCTGGAGGTATTGATCTGATGATAGAGCAAACCTTGATGGTTCAAATGTATTTGTATGTTAGAGCTGTCGTGAAGACCAATTATGAGCTTTAACAACCAGTCAGGGATCCCCCATCTATGTAGTTTAGCCCATAGAAGAGATCTGTTGACCGCATCAAATGCAGTTGACCGATGAATACTAACTAAAAAGACGGAGTCATATCTGGCCATCCAAGCTTTACTCATTGTGCACTTCAGTACAATACCATTTAAAGACGTGCCCATATGTTTTAAGAATACAGTCTGCCATTTGGAGATTCTGTCCTCAGATGATTGCCAATCCTTAAGCTGCACCAACAGCAAGGCCGAAAAGACCTTGCGGTCGGCATCCAAGATGGCAATGGGGGCGATAATTAGAGGGGTCCGCTCTGCTCCCCTTTTTAAAAACAGACGTGGCATGCACGATGGACCAAGTTGGAGGAAACCTTTGCGTCACTGCGATGTGTTAAAAAAGAATAGTCAATATCTCTGCCCATGTATTCGGGATGCCCTTGAATAACTGGATTAGACAGTTTGTTTGGCCATGGTGCCCTCAAAACACTAATGCAATGTATGATCTCCTCAATAACAGTGGGGGAAACTGCGAGCTTCCATGTATTGCTCCCAAGGATGCAAGTGTATTAGTATAATAATGTACCCATGTTTCTTCTGAGATGGGCTTGGCCTCCCGTCCGACGGCTGTGTTCCCATGGTCATTAACCAGGCTGCAAAATGCCTTAGTGTTTTAAATTAGACAATGTTAATAGCAGTGGCTCCGCTTCTATTTGGCTCCTAATGGCACGACTGGACTTCAACAAATTTCTATATACCTGCTTTACTTGGCTAATTGACATATTTCTAGCTTTCAATGGTAGAGTTAAAGTTCTACTGATCTTTCTTATTTGGGCTCTCATATTTCTCTTTTTTGGTGCCACTTCTGCATCATAAAGATGGACATATTTCACCCTCGGCCCCCTTACAGGTGCACCAGGCCTAAACAGACAGCTGTTTATTAAACCACCCACTGAATATTTGAAATGATCAACCGAAAAACAATCAATCAGCTGTGTCGGCGTGGGATATGGATACAATTTATGACCCTTTTAATTGTACGCGTAGTACCGTAGCGGGATTCCATCTAAGCCTGTTCCCAGGAACATTTAGACCGATTGCTAGTTCCATTCAGGCAGACTCTTGTCCAAGACATCCATCTATTTCGAACTCTGCATTCAGAATGAAATGGTCACTGAATTCTGTGGGAAAGATAGTAATTTCTCAAACAGTAGTCTATAGTTGAGGTAAAAGCAAGGCTGTACTAGGTAAAATGACTTGGTATGTTGCCCGCCACGGCATGATTCAACATTACTAGACCCATACCAACTAATAGTCTTGACCATCATGGCTAATGATGGATTTAGACTTCAAAAAGGCACCAACTGCTGTATTAGAGAATAAATGAATGTGGCTGTGAATGTTCCAAGACAGGAAGGACCTTAAACAAGAACTACTGTTAGGAAGGATGCAAATTGGAGTCTGAATCTTTCCCATTAAAAGGCACCCGTGATCCATGACCAGTCACTAGATTGTACCTCTGGCATCACATTACCTATACAGTTGCAGTTGCATTGCATTAATAGATGTGTCCTCTTCTGAACCCTAGCAGTAACTTGGAATTCAGCCTATGCCTACATGTTATTGCATTACTAGATTTGTCCTTTTCTGAACCCTAGCAGTAACTTGGAATTCAGCCTATGCCTACTTGTTGTAGCATTACTAGAACTGCCCTTTTTGCACCATAGTAGTAACTTTGAATTTAGCCTATGCCTACATGTTGTTGCATTACTAGAACAGCCCTTTTTGCACCATAGTAGCAACTTCGAATTTAGCCTATGCCTATATGTTGTTGCACTACTAGAACTGCATTTCTAGAACTGCCTTTTTTTGCACCATAGAAGTAACTTGGAATTTAGCCTATGCCTACTTATTGCTGCACTACTAGAACTGCCCGTCTTCGATTTCAGCCTATGCCTGCCTGTCGCTGCAATTACTGCAACCGCCCGCCTGTGCACTCTGCTGTGCTAACAACCAAACTGCCCACTCGCTGCATAATTCCAACTATGCTCCCTTGGCTCATGCTCACCATGCTCCCTTTCTGCATCATAAACAAAGGCATTCCATGCAGCAGCAACAGTTATATACCTTATAACAATGGACTAGCTAAACTAGGCTGCCCCAGACACCACCCCATACCCTGTCCTACACCCTTCCTCCCCTCCCACCTTTCCCACACCTCACTCCCCAACACTCTACTGCCTTAATTAACGCCACACTAGATAATATCCTACCCAACACCTCTAATATAATTAAAGTTGACCATATTGCCTTCAACCCTAACCATCCCAATCCATTGGCTCACCGCCCCACAAGTAAGCCTACCCTCCAGGACCGCAATAACACGCGGCGCCAGACTCCCTACCACATTTGGCAAGCTGCCTACCGCACCTGCGACCAAGACCACAACTAAGGACAGCGTTAAGGCCACTAACTCGTCATCTCTAAAAGGGGCACTACTCAACGTTAGATCCTAGTAGCCCACCCCACAGAAATTGCCGACATTATCCTTTCAGGAGACCTCGACTTCCTTGCTACCACAGAAACATGGCTACACGAAGCAGCAGGACCCTACCTGTTCGCTATTCCCGATAACTACTCCATCCTCAGAGCGGATAGACCTAATGCTCGCGGAGGAGGTGTAGCAGTCATATTCAAGTCCTTGCTTGACTTCAGACTCATCACCTCCCCCCCCCCCCCCGCTTAAGTCCTGCGAGCACCTCACCATCAAAGTACAAACTACCCCTAAGAGTACCATTACCCTGCAACTCATATACAGGCCTCCAGGCCCCATAAGCTCCTTCGAGGAAGACATTACCTCTCTCATAACAGAGAATTCCAAGCCCCACTCCCAAAATATCATTCTAGGAGACTTTAACCTAGGGTTTAATGACCCTAACAACTCTCCTGCTGCCTCCCTGGCTAACGCCTTATCTGAGCATGGCTGCACCCAAGTCGTTACACTACCTACCCACCAGAAAGGTAGAACTATTGACTGGGTCGTAGCCCACAACTGCAATATCACCTGCAAAGCCCCTCAACCTCTTGTATGGACTGACCACTGCCTCATATTATTCGACATCTACCAAAACAATCCGAACCTAAAACAGCGCCCTTACACACCAGCCTGCCTGACTAGAAACAAGCGCAACATCACCGCAGAAACCCTTACACCACTGATCCTCCCCCTTCTAAACACAATCCCAGCTACCGCCGACCTTAACCTTCTAGTCGACTCCTACAATGATGCCCTAACCAGCACCATTGATGCAGTTGCCCCATTAAAGCAACGCAAATGTAAGCCTATAGCTCACTTGAACCCTTGGTACACACCGGAACTCAAAATTCTTGGTAAAAAGAAAGCCAAGATGGAAACCCTTTGGAAAAATAACCCCTCTGAAGAAAACAAAGTTAATCTTACGACCATTTCCTCCCACTAAAAGAAGGAGATAATCCGGACTAAAAAAGAAGGCTATAATGTCAGAATAAATAATGCCCAATTCTCTGCTAAAGAACTCTTCACCATCCTGAAGGAATTAGAAAATCCAAATCCTCCAACCGATACCTGCGTGAAGGACAAGGCATGGTGCACCAGCATCCAAAATGCCCTAGCTAACAAAATCACTGGTCTTCAAAACAAAATCGAATCCAAAAGATTACAACTCTCCAACAGAAACACCTTCATACCTAGCACCCCCACTAGCAATACCTCCGGCTTTACATTCAAACCGGTTACTATACCCGAAATTCAAAAAATCATAGCATCCCTTAAACCATCTAATTGTAAAGGGGACCGCTGCCCCGCACAGATCATCAAAGACGCGGCGCGAGACCTCGCCCCATTTATATCCAAACTAGTAAACCTATCCTTCTCAACTAATTCTGTACCTAACAACCTGAAACAGTCTTGGGTTCTCCCTCTCCTAAAAAAACAATCTCTTGACCCAGCCATTCCCACCAATTACAGGCCTATCACCACGGACCCCTTCCTGTTAAAAATCCTCAACAGAGTTGCCTATCTGCAAATCCAGGATTACTAGGCCTGCGTCAATCTGGCTTTCGCCCTCAACATGGAACGGAAACTGCCCTTGTTGACCTTAAAAGCCAGATTGATGACATAAAGGACAAAAACAAAGCAGCTATCCTACTCCTCCTAGACCTTTCAGCAGCCTTTGACCTGGTTGACCACAAAATACTCTGCAACCACCTTTATTCTGCTGTCCACTTCTCCCCCCCTGCTGTCATGTGGATACAATCCCTCCTAGCCAACAGAACCATGAGGGTTTTTTCATCTGTGGCTGCAGCTGACCCCCATCCCCATCACCTGTGGTGTCCCACAAGGGTTCTGCGTCTCCCCTACCCTCTATAACATCTTTACGAAGCCCCTCTTCGATAAATTGGACCATCTGGGTGTCACCTACACCAACTATGCAGATGACACCCAGATACTCCTCACCATCTCTTGCAACTACAACACTGACACCACCAGGATTAACGAAATCTTCGCCATCATTCAGGCATGGATGGCAACACACGGCCTCTGCCTGAATGATGAGAAGACTGAGCTTCTCCTAGTCGGGTCCCCTAATAATCTACAGAAACTCAGCCCCGATTATTCGAACTTCACCATAAATGGCAACATCATCCCAGTTGTGAAAAACGGGAAAACGTTAGGCTTCTACCTTGACGCCAATACTAACCTCGCCAAACAAGTTAATATGACTGCCTCAGCCACCGCATACACGGGAAAACTAATCAGGCCCTGTAGACCGTTTCTATCTACAAACAGTTGCCTCACTCTGGCGAGGGCCCTCATACAATCAAAGCTTGACTACTGTAATAGCCTTTACCTTGGTGCCAACCAAGCTATAATCAAGAAACTTCAGATCCACCAAAATAATGCGCTGAGAGCAGCACTAAATATTCCCAAGAGAGAGCACATCTCCCACACAAGAATATCTTGCAAATGGTTATCCATTCAGCAAAAAATGTACCTAAAAACCCTTTGCCTCACCTACAAAGCCTTAAACCACCTAGCCCCCTAGTACCTGACCAACAAACTCACTCTTAAACCCAACACAAGAGTCACCAGATCATCCAATACCCTCAGCCTCATCGTGCCCAGATTCACTGCCAAAAGAGCGGGAGGCTCGAGACTTCATTGTCCTCGCCCCTCAACTTTGGAACACCCTGCAACTGAATATTAAACTGGCCAAATCCTTCCAATTGTTCAGAAAACTAGTCATTAGCTGGCTTCTGGAGAAGGTAATCCTCAGATAGACTAAGCTTAGTACTTATTGTATATATTGTTCATATTCTGACATTTTTCCTAATACCTGCCTGTACATACCATATATGGCATACTTCCGCCACAATTGTTTAACTGTTTGTATACTGTAACCTTGTAATTTGTCCTTTAAGCGCCCATTTACCCCTGGGACTGGAGCGCTATCCTAAATAAAATAAACTAACAAACCTATACGAGTCTGCACCATTCACTTCGGACCTTCTTTTGTGGCCAAAGTATCCATGATTTCCCTGGGCGAAAAATGTTCAAATGACCACCATTGCTCATTCCTCCCCGACAGTTACCCCTATCTTTATAGGGTGTAATGTTGAAGCTGAAGGTGGGAAAAGTGCTGAGTTTGTTCAAAACAATGTCTACAACCATTCTAGATTTAAACACAACATCCACAGGGTCTGTTCTAAAATGGTCAAAGAAATATATTATTTCAATATCTTGCATGGAGATTGTGTTAATTGTAGGAATTGCATTCAATAACCGAGAACATTTGCCCAGTTCAAAACTGTGTGTTTGTCATGTTAAACACTTTCTACAAATACTTTACGTCATCCTCCATATGCAAATCCCCAGAAATACAAGAAAGCCCCTTTAACTCCTGTTCCCATAGTCTTACTGGGCTTTTAGGGTAACGCTGATCCTTCTCATCCGTCTCTACCTTTTGAGCCCATCAGTACACTGTATAGCTCTGCTTGCAATTTCTGGGCATACTAATTTCCCTTTTGAGGTGCTAAGTGCTAAATATGTGTTACTTCATTAAAGGAATGGTTCGCCCAAAAAAATTTATTTCAGAAAAAGATGGCCAATAATGTAAAATTTTGAGCAATTGAAGCTCAAAATTTACAAAAGCAAGCACATGGGGGCATCCATTTTGTGAAATGGATGCCCGCCTGTGCTCGCTTTTGCTTTTTCGGCACTAATGAAGGAAAAGCTAGCCAGCTGTAGTAAACAAAAGCTACCACTGGGTGGCTTTTCCTTCATTGGTGCCAGGCCTCGGAGAACGCAGACCCGAGACTACAGGCAGAAAAGCTGCAGCTGCATCTAATGGCCTGGAGCATTTCATAATCAGAGATATGGGCCACGTTTATCAGCAATGGCTGAGGCATACCTTTCCCACATCTAAGGTTGTACATTCAGGGGGAGAGGTCCGTGAAGAAACGGTTCAAGTGGCAAATACAAATGCTTCCGCAATTACTTTATGCTAAGAACTGACTTCCTTCAAGTTAGCTAAATGATTAAGAAGTCTGGTGCCACATTATTGACTAACTGCCCAACTGCCAGATACACTCGGCTGCACTCGAACTCTATACTGAGGGGAATAATGTCAGGCAATGTCTTAGTCTGATAGGAGAGGCAGTCTGGTGCCTCGGGTTTCAATCAGCTGTAAGGGTGCCAAAGGAGGAGACTGGCACACACATGTAGCATAGTGGTTGCTAAAGACTTATTTAAGATCAAAATAAAAAGAAAACCTATCTTTCCCAATATGTAAGAGTGGTTTTTCCTACCTCAACTAAAATACTATGGCTTCGGTCAGGATATCCGAATAAATTAATAGTCCACTGTCTCGTGTCAAGAATCCAACTTCTGTCCATCATACTTATAACTAAACTAAAGAAGTAGCAGATCTTCTTGGTCCAGCAGAATGGCTCCCTTCTTCTGGACAGCGGATCATAGTTCCAGTTGGTAGGTGGGATCCTTACCTGAGGCAATGTCTCCCTTCCCCAGGTCTCAATCCCTTTCCAAAGCACAAAACAAAGTTCCAGGTTGTAATGTCAACACACAGTTAAGTTCTCAATTTAACTGAAAAGATCCTTCTTCACTATTGGGTTTCTTCAGAATGCCTCCCTTTTACAGGTTATCTTGATCCTTGGTTTCCGAGCACCAGGGGGAATGACTCCCTTCCCCTGACTTCAATATTTCAATATAAAGGATTGCTAGCTTTGCATTAAAGGTTTGCCATTTCTTCTCTCCGGGGAGAATGACTCCCTTCCCCTGGATCACTGGTTTGGTTCTCTTTATAAGCTCAACCACCAGGTGAATGACTACCTTCTCCTGATGTCTGGCTCTCAGTGCTTTTCTCTACACACAGCCAGGGGGAATGACTGTTCACTTGGTTTCACGATTTCACAATGCCTGGGGAATGACCTGGAGTGTGTTTGTGGCTCAGCATTTTTCAATTTATCAGTAAGGCAGGATGTTATGGCCAAATAGTTGGAAATACATTTCTGGTAATACCGGTCAGCCCGAAAAAGGCCCTTGGGTCTCTTTTGGTCTTTGTGGGAGGTGTTTCTTGTACATCCCTGACTTTTCCAGTTGGGGTTGGGATAATCCATTAACCACGAAAAAGCCTCGATATTGTACCGCTGACTCGGCTAAATTACTCTTTTTGGGATCAGCAGTAAGGCTGGCTTGCCTGAAAGCACGGGTGATCTCATACAAGTGGAGCCCTCTCAGGTTTTGCTGTTGATCAAGATATTGTCCAGATATGCGCTACAAAAGTGGGAAAAGGGTTGCAGTATCTGGTCCACCAGCCGCTGAAAGGTTGTTCGGGCCCCATAAAGTCCAAAGGGAAGGGCTTTCAAATGAATTAATCCTCTAGAGGTGGAGAAAACGGTCTTCTGGTTATCAGAAGGGTTCAGTGGCACCTGCCAATAGCCCTTGATTAGATCAATCGTGGAGATATAGAAAGATGCTCCCAGTCGATAGATAAGGTAATCAATCGAGGCATCAGATAACTGCCAAACTGGGACACATCATTCAACTTCTGGTAGTCTATACAAAACCTCTACGACTAAACAGGTTTGGTCACATGGACTATTGGAGATGACCATGGACTCTGATATGGCTCAATTATGTCTGCGGCTAACATTTTCTCCACCTCCTAGAGGACTCTCTCATTCTCGCCTCTGGACTTCGATAAGGCCTTAGATTAATTACTTTGCCTGGGGGTGTACGAATGCAGTGTTTGACATCTTTCACTCGCCCAGGTTCGTTACTGACTGAACACATCCAGAAAGTCCTGGATGTCTTGTTGTTGCTTAGGGAGATCAGAGGTGATCACACTGCAATCAGTTGTTTCGTCCTATAACAAGGTAGCCATTAGTGCAGATGAGGATTCTACCAGGTCCTCCTTCCACTCCTTTAGAAGGTTAATGTGCTAGATTTGGGTTTTAAGTCTTCTGTCCGGCTGAGCGACCTTATAGTTATAAGGGCCTGTCCTTTCTAAGATTTCGTAAGATCCATACCATCACAAAAACATTGTGTGCTCTCAGGTGGGTAAGGGGATTAACACTTTCTACCCGATGAAAAAGGACAGTGAAACCGTTTTCCTGTCAGAATAACTTCGCTTTCTTGAGCCTGTCCTAGATGTTTGTGGACTAGGTCCTGCACTATGGTCATGTGCTCTTTGAGCCTCTGAGCTGTAGATAACACTGCCTTCTTTCTTTCCTCCAGGTCTCCCAGAGCATGTGCAGTACATATCTGGGGTCGTGTCTGTAAAGGAGCTCAAAAGAAAATCCTAGGGTGCCTTGGGGAACTTTCAGAACGCAAAAAGGGCCCAAAGGATCATTGTGTCCCACTTGCGTCCATCTGCTTCCACTAGCTTTTTCAAAAATTTTTGGCTGTTTTATTAAAACATTCAACTAAGCTGTCTGAGGATGGTACAGAGAGGTGCATAGGGTTTTTATCTGCAAGATCTCCTTTACTTCTGCCATCAACAGACATAAAGGTACCCCCTTGATCAGTCAATATTTCTCTTGGGAAACCTACACGTGACAGAAAAGGGAATAGGTGTTTAAGATTCTGTGGCGAGGTATTATTTCTCAACAGGAACACTTCTGAGTACTGGCTCGCATAATCTAGTATTACTAGAATATATGTATTCCCTAGTCTTGGCGGCTCAAACGGAGCAACGAAATCCATGCCAATTCTAGAGAACGTTACGTCTATTATAGGGACGGGTTGTAGTGGTGCAGGAGGAGGGGAATGTGAAGCTGTTTTCTGACATAAAGGACATATGGCTATAAAGTTCTTAAAGTCAGCGTAAACCCCTGGCATGCAAAATCTGTTGATAATCTGCCCGTGATTTTGCTGTGCCCAAGTGTCCCGAGGTCCGATGGGCATGAGCCATGTTGAGGACAATTCTCCTATGACTATGATATAGAAGGCCTTGTTTTAGAAAAAATAAAAAAGGCCGGTCATTAGACCTTCCTTCTTCTTGGGGCACTATTTTTAAGAAGTCTTTCTGATAGGATAGGATCATTTCACAGAGCGAAAAACTAGGTTAGGAATTATCTCTGCCTCTTCCCCGGTAGTTCTCTGAGTTACTGGGGTTACAATAGCAGGAGGTATGTCCATCAGCCTCTCCAAAATCCTTAGTGACTCTTTCTGTGAGTTCTTTTTCCTGAACCTCTAAAGGTTCCTAAAAATCCCTGAGCCATTTTCTCTCCTGTTTTCACATGTAAATGTGTTTCGCATTATTCTGTATTAATATCTTTATGTAAACCCAGTAGTCTGGGTCTATTACGCCAGCCATTACGTCCTGGCCACATTTCCAGGCTAAACTGGATTTGGACACTAGGTGGTTGTAGGTACCATTAGGAGGTGACAGAATTAGTGATGTGGAGATCAAGTTTTATTTATTTATTTGTATTTAATTAATTCATATAGCGCACAGACAAAGCCCACAGGCATGGGGGCGCTAAACAAGACCATCATATGCAACAAAAAGGAGAGAAAAAGAGGAGAGAGTGGCTGGGAAAGTTCTAGTTCAAAGGGGACTCAGCAAAAAAGTGCTGTTTTCAAGCCCTATTTAAAGGCAGGAAGGGCTGTGCATGCTCGAAGATTGAGAGGAAGCTCATTCCAAAGACTCGGGCTGCATGTGGAAATGACACTCTTGCCACACAAGAGCGTTTGGAGCATCGCGTCACCAGAAGAGCTATTGTTTGAGCGCAATATCCTGTGAGCAGGCAACCAACGAAGATGTATGGCCAGGTATTCTGGGCCCAAGCCATAAAGGCATCTGTGTGTTATGCAAGGCATGTGGAACAGGACATGACTATTCACTGGCATGTGGAAATGACACTCTTGCCACACAAGAGCGTTTGGAGCATCGCGTCACCAGAAGAGCTATTGTTTGAGCGCAATATCCTGTGAGCAGGCAACCAACGAAGATGTATGGCCAGGTATTCTGGGCCCAAGCCATAAAGGCATCTGTGTGTTATGCAAGGCATGTGGAACAGGACATGACTATTCACTGGCAGACAGTGCAGAGCCCTTCTGGCTAAGGAAGCATGGTCTGCCCTGCCCACTCATTACAATGCGCACAGCATTATTTTGACCACCTGTAGTCGAAATAGTTCCCCTTTGGTTACCCCCCAGCCAAAGGCTAGCACAATAGTCAAGCATGGCCCGTATGATGGCACGAGCAATCATGGCACAGTTGGTATTGCTCAAAAAGGGCCGAAGCTGGGCTAATAGTTTGAGGTAGTAAGAGGAGCAAGAGACTAGGCTGCTCACATGTGCTTTCATTGACAGGCTTTGATCAAGGGTGACTCCCAGAGTCTTGACCTTAGGTTGTGTTTTAATCGGGCATCCAGCTATATTGAACTGGCAGTATTCTTGACTAAGTTTCCGCAGTTGGGGAGCTGTACCCACAACCATCAATTCATTCTTCGAGACCTTGAGTGCTAATCTGTTCACCTGCATCCATGCTTGTATCTCCCCATAGATACAGTTGAGGGTCGTGGAGTCAGGGACATAGTCACCCAATAGTGACACAAGGCACGGAGTAACATCAGCATATATCATAAATGATCTCTGCTGCATTCAGTTGTTTAAATAATGGGAGCATGAAGATATTAAACAGCGTTGATAATATACAGGAACACCGCGGCACGCCGCAGGAGACCTGGATCTCATCTGCCAATGAGTCCTGAAAGAAAACTCTTGCAGTACTGTCTGATAGAAATGATTGAACCCATCTTGCTATTGCGGTGGAAAAATGTGCTGTGCTAAATAGTCTGTCTGCAAGGATGGAATGATCCACAAGATCAAATGCTGCAGACAGATCTAGTAGCACCAGTAGTGCTGAGTTCCCACTGTAAAAGATATTGATCTTTAGGTTAAGAAGAGTTGACTCAGACCTCGTCAAAAACCGGATTGTTTTAGCCCCAGAACCTTATGTTTAAGCAGGAACACCTCAATCTGTAGCTGCACCACTTAGTCAAGTATTTTCAGTAAATAAGGCACATTCGTAATAGGCCGGTAGTTACCCGGCACATTCTGGTCAAGAGTGTTTATTTACATTTTTTTTTTATAAGTGGGGAAATCCAGGCCTTGTTAGTAGGGACGATACTGAGGGGGGCAAGTTGGTTGCCTCATTCTTTAACTACTGTGGCGGGACAAGCATCCCCCTTACAATTAGTTGGTTTTAGTTGACCGAGTACCTTAAAGAGGTATTGCTCGGTAATGGGCTGAAACTCAAATTCAACAGAGTTCATGTTGGAACATGCCGGTGGCAAGGTCACATTAGCTTCGACACCAGAGTTAGTTTTGGTTGCTAGATTTGTTTGTATATTCTCGATTTGGTTTGTCATAGGCTGCTGGATAGCTGTACATCAGCTAGCATCTTTTACCACCTGTGAGGGAACTGGCCAGGGATCCTCCAGTTCCTTGAGAATTTTAAATAGTTCACCTGAACTGGAGGCTGCTCCGGAGATTCTTTTATCCTAATAACATTTTTTGGCATTCAAAATAGCCTTTTTATATATAATTTTGTCGCACTGGCATAGATAGTTTTATCATCTGCTGAATGAGTTTTTCGCACTGTTTCAATGCCCTGAATGTAGCTGTGCGTAGGTAGTGAATATCAGGGGAGAACCATTTTTTGCTTGGTCTGTCTTTGGACAGGCGCGTTTTCAACTGAGCCAGGTGATTGGTGGCTCTTTCAAGAGTATCACCCTAAGCCTTTGCAAGCTCTTTGGCAGAGTTAAGAGAGTCTAGAATATGGATAGTAGCGGCTATAAAAGGGGTCATAGTGACCTAAGTCCGTTTGCGCAAATTTCTAATCACCCAGATCTTTACATTTTTATTTTTCTGGAAACTTGGGAAAGACTCCGGTCCAATATGTAATGATCAGACCAAGTTGGTAATGGAAAGATTTTGGGTTAGTACCCAGTCCAGGATTCTACCCTGAACATGGGTGGGTGTCTTAGCATATTGTGTGAAATATTCACCATAGCGACGGCAGGAGGGCAGGAGCCCATGCCTCATCACTGCGCCGCCTCAGGAGAAGGCCAAGACATAATCTAATATGCACTCACCCACTGCGGGTAAGCCTGTGCTTCTTGTGACCCTGCCCAGTGTCCAGCGTCCAACTGACTCCTTTAACGGGGTTGTGCTGCCAGAAACTCCCTGCTGAACGTATCAAGTCCTGCAAGTCAGGCGATCGATATTTGTTGCAAGCCGACCATTCTAAAATGGCCACTTGAGATGGTGTATACATTGCTAAGCAACGTTCCAAAACCGACCTCGTGCGCTCCCATAGGCAGCATTATCCTATTTCGCAGCAAAAGCCCGATCGGATCGCGAGACCGGCCAAGCACACGGAGGCCACCATATAAAAGGCCAGATACCGGTCTGGGCCTGACCGGGTCGTACCGGAGCCGAGGGGCCAGCCACGCTGCCCGCATCTCCATCAACCGCACACAGCAGGGTAAGCAAATTGCCACCCTCCTGATTCCATACACATATGGACTACCACGAGTCCATACCGCTTTAGTCCCAGTAACATTATCAACTGCCTACTCGCCAGCGACCGCAATGATCCTTACTCGCGTATATTCAGTTTCACCGCTGTAAACCCAATACTCGCCTGAAAAGCATATTTCCCCATTATCTTGAGCCCTTTACTATTCATGCGAGTTGCACCCTATGCTACCCGACTTGCAGCATTTAATTCTGCAGCCCTGCCTTTACAGCATAGAGGGCCACTCTGTCTGCACAATTTGCCTATGACTTACACCGCACTTACAGTGCCAATCTCACCTCATCTCACTCTAGCGATATCAAACTTCAGCACTGATGCGTTGTACGGTGCGACCTGTACTCGGCTATACGTGCCAGTCACGTTAGCATTGCTCCTTCAGTTTATATCAGTTGTGGGGACCAATTTGATGGCAATTGCATTTTGTTGGACTTAACTGTACTGCATGATCTGTGCCTTATATGCCTGCAACGTTAGCATTGTTCATTTAGTTCATATTAATTCTGGTGACCAATTCTATGTTAACTGCATGTCGATAGATATGTCTGTACTACTTGCTCTATTCTCTGCCATACTTGAAATCAGATTAATTCCAGCCCATGATAGCTTAAAGTATCTAGCTCCTATGGTGCTATCAGATCCTTTAGTCACCATGCTGACTCCATTTTAGCAAGCCCTTACCATTAGTAGCCTCTTCATACTAATGACGCTAGCATAATTCTCAAGTTGCACAGTCATGCGTATGTTACGCCTTAATATAGCCTACACCCTAATCTGCCTTACGACTACGCATATGTCCATTATGGCTACCATTAGAGGTAGTCACCCACTGCCATCTACCATGGACCTCAACACCTGGTGTCTGCATATCTATGGCATTAAGCCTACCTTCATCGAACCACATATCACTTACAGTTTTCCTACCACCCTGTCTTCAAACAACACCCAAAGCGATACTCATCACACCTCTAAGTCGGCCCTCCTTGGACCATACGCTTCCACTAGGTTTCCCACAGCCCTATCCACTGACGCCTCCTGAACTCTCACTTCGTGTACCAACACCCACAGACCTTACTTGCATCACACCCACCCCAAGGTATAGCCAAGCCACCTTAACACCTACAACCAACCTCCCATGCCTAACAAACTACAAGCATTACCGTATAGGCTCCAGATTCACTCTATTGCACACCTCGCCCACTCTCAAACACACCACCAATGCAGACAACTCCCCAAAGAAATCAGTATTTAATGCACCTGCACACAAATGCAGCACATCACAATCCAAATGTAAACTGGACAACTCCCCCCACCCCCTCCTTGATCAATGGTGCGCTCATCAATGCCAGATCATTGCCAGCCCATGCAATGGACATTGCAGATTAGATAACATCACATGACCTCTACTTTCTAGCAATTACAGAGACTTGGCTTCATTCTGCATCTGGACCCTCTCTCTCTCTTGCTATCCCTGACAATTACTCCATCATCCGTCAAGACCGAGATTCCAATCTAACTAAAGGCGGGGGTATCGCCTTTATTTCCAAAACATCATTAAGCTTAAGGATTGTTGCCAACCAAACCTTGCCCTCAGCAGAATTATTATCCATTAAGCTACCTATCTCATCATCCGGCACAATCACTATCCATCTTATCTATAGACCCCCCCCCCCGTCCCGACATCCACATTCGAAGAGGATATCTCGCTCCTACTATCGACTAACATTAAAACAAAATCCCAAGTTATCCTTAGGGGTGATCGGATCCTAGGCGGTCAGGACCCCAAAGATTCAAAGGCACATGCCTTTGCTAACACCATCACAGAACTTGGATTCCTACACCATATAACTGAACCAACACATAAAGGCAGAACCCTAGACTGATTAGCTGACCACAACTGCAACATAAATATCTTGTCTAATACATCATGTGCATGGTCAGACCATCAACTCATCTCTTCACCATATAAGAAGGTAACCACCCTAACCAACAGAACCTTGCTCCACCCATGAGGACTAGAAACAAATGCAATATAACAGTGGAGAAACTATTGCATCTACCTGAACCTATCATCAACTCCTCAATGACACTCACGGATCCCACTGCCTTAGTCGACCTCTATAATCACACTCTACTCAATGCCATCAACACAATAGCTCCACTAAAACTGGGCAAATCTAAACCAAGGGTGCATCTAAACTCATGGTACACCCCGCACCTCAGAGCCCTACGGAAACTGAGAAGAAACTCAGAAGCTCTTTGGAGCAGTCTCCATTCAACAGCTAACAAGCATAATTTCTTACTAGCATCCCTCAATTACAAAGAAGCTATTGTCCAAGCCAAAAAAGACAATTACAACGATTGCATCACCAAAGCCAAATCTAGCACCAAGGAACTTTTCAACATCCTCAAAGAACTAGAATCTCCTGCCCCACCACCTGAAATATGCGCCAAAGATATCTCTTGGTGTACTAATATTCAGAAAGCATTACAAGATAAAATGGCAATGCTTCAAAGTAAAATAGAATGTAAAAAACATTCTATCAACAACGCTTCCTCCACACTTAAGCCCACTACTCCAGGCCAGAACACCCACAACCAATTCACCTTTTCACCCCTCTCCATCAAAGAGGTTGAGAACATCATCACAAAACTAAAACAGTCCAATTGAAAGGGTGATGTATGCCCTGCTCCTATCATTAAAGAGGCAGCGAAGGAACTTGCCCCCTTTATCACATCCCTTATCAATGCATCTTTCAAATCCAGCATTGTACCCAATAACCTAAAAGATGCCTGTGTAGTTCCGCTTTAAAAAAAAAATGCTAGACCCAAATAATCCCTCCAATTATAGACCTATTAACACAGTACCTTTTCTGTTGAAAATACTGGCTCGAGCAGCATATCTACTGATTCAACAACATCTGGAATCCTATAATCTTCTTGGTTTTAGACAATCTGGGTTTAGACCCAGGCACGGGACTGAAACAGAGCCAATTGTCCCCACGACCCAAATTCAAGCCCTCAAAGATAAAGGCAAAATAGCCCTTCCCCTCTTATTAGAACCGTCGGCAGCATTCGACGTTGTGAACCACAAAGTCCTCTGTAACCATCAAACGTCTGCTGCGCATTTCTCGGATAAAGCCAACGCTTGGATCCAGTTTTCCTAAATAATAGATCCATATTGCACCTTCAGCTTCCGCAGAACCAACACTTGTCACTTGCTGTGTCCCCCAAGGATCCTGCGTGTCTCCAACACTGTATAAATGTGTTCACAAAGCCACTGTTTGATGATTTTGATTATCTGGGTGTCACCTATACCAATTACGCTGATGACACCCAGATACTCATCTCTATTACTGCTGACTATTCTACGGACAGCAAAACACTCAATGACATCTACCTCATCATGCAAGCCTGGATGGCTAAGCATGGATTCTGTCTTAATGATAAGACAGAGTTGCTCCTCCTTGGATCACGGGCAAACCTGAAAAAACTTGCTGCACAATTTACCTCTTTAAAACATTGATGGAAACTTAATTAAAATCGCTAAGGATGAAAAAACCCTAGAAATGTTATTAGATTCTGCTCTCTCATTAACAAGACAAACCAATGCAAATTAATCACTGTCTGTAGACCATTCATAACTATGGCAAACTGCGTTACAATAGCTGGACTATTGCAATGCACTATATCTAGGAACCACTCTACAGAACCTAAACAAGCTGCAAGTCATACAAAACAACGCCATCAGATCAGCCACGAATATCCTGAGATCTCAATCTCTGAAACCAGATGCAACCTGAACTGGCTTTCCGTCAAGCATAGAATTGCACTCAAAACCCTGTCACTCACTCACAAGTGTCTTGCTGACCTGGCATATAAATACTTGACCAACAGTCTTGTACGCAACATATCAGCCTGTCCCACTAGAACCGCTCAGACACACTGCCTTAAGATCCCCAGGTTCAAGCTACAAAGAGCAGGAGGGAGTAGTTTCCCCGTTCTAGCCGCCAAAAGCTGGAACGCCCTCCCCATAACACTAAGAGCAGAACCTGCCTACTATTTGTTCAGGAAAAATGTAAAGTTATGGCTACATGAGCAACAATGTACAACTCATCATGACATGGCCCACCCTGAACTGTTATGCTCTGATACCGCAACTGTTTGATGCATAGATCTGTATAAAACTAAATTATTGTAAATATTTAATTCTGTTAGTCAAGCCTCCCCTGTCAATTCTACTGTTCTCCTGCTACGCTTCTGTTTAAACCTAACTGTATGTATGTAACTTTGTAAATTGTAGGATGAGTGCTCTGTAAATATGTAACCTGTAAAATGAGTGCCTTTTATTGACGATTGTCGATTAGGAATCTGATGAGTCATCATAGCCCAGATTGAAGTCACCCAAAATCAATGTTTTAGATTTAGGTTTAAGTCTGGCAGCAATTAGGTCACTAACATTAATTTAAAAGACTGACATGCTCGGAGGTCTCCTATAGATGAGGAAGATGTTTACTGTCTCGTTGGGATTTATATGTTGCTTAGCCCTTAGTAGTTTGCAATCTTCCAGGCAGATGTTATACATGTTCCTAATAAGTAGTGAGTTGTGGTATAATAGGGCTACCCCTCCATCCATCCATCCCTTTACCACAATCTGCTCTCAAGATATTGAATTCTGTGGGCAGGGAGAGTGTTAATGCGGGTCCCGCAGCCTTGTGAAGCCATGATTCAGTAATGACACAAAAATTAAGTGTATGCATTTTAATGTAATCGGCTACATCCACCGAGTGTTTGATAAAAGATTGTGTGCTTAAGAGCATGCATTTAAGGCCCCCCTACCCTCCCAAGTGTCTAGAGTCACTATCAACGTGGTTTACTTGGACATGATCGTTATCAGCTGTAATTACTGGAATAGAAGTGGTGGAAAAAAAGAGGCTGGTGCTATACTACTTCTATAGAGACATCCCTACTGCTGTGCAAGTCAAAAACTATAGATTAACTAGTGGCTGCAGTGGGTCCAGTGGCCCGACTACTCAGTTTGTACCATTGCAGGGTTCCCCAATTTATATCCCACTGCTAACACCAAATGTGTGTCAAAGAAGGAAGCTTACACAAAGGTGGCATGGTTTTGTTTTTAAACATTTATTTCTCGAATAAAAATACCTATCTGTCCCCATCTTCAAGAGGGGTTTCCCTGCGTCGAACTAAAGCCAAAGGAATTGTCAGAATGTCTGTCAAATCAAAGTTGCACCATCCTGTGTCAAATCCTACTCTAACCTTCACATTATAACTAAAAGATAAACTAACAGAAAGTTCCTTCTTCAGGAGAATGGCTCCCTTCACCCGATTCTTAAAGCGTGCCCACAGAATGTTCTCTTACAACAGAAATACCCAAGGGAATGACTCCCTTCCCCTGGCTTTACTTGATACAGTTCACCACAAGGCCAGAGGGGAATGACTCCTTTCTCCTGGTATTGCTTGGCACAGTTCTGTCTCTCTCCTCTCCCCCGCACCCCCAGGTTGCCATTCAATAAAATAAAAAGGGGTGAGACAGATGCCTGTTTTCCCTAGCCTAACATGGATATCCCTGCCTAACAAACTAAGGCTAAAGAAAAATGACCTAATGTCCCAAAAAGTATCTGACCCTCACACTAATATACACAACAAAATGATATAGGAATTGTTTTTGCTGTTTTAAACTCCACACAATAACATATACATTCAAATTCAAAGGTTATAAACATGAATCCTTGTGACCAGGGGTAAATTGCCTTCCCTTGGATCAATTCAGGATTCCCTGGAACAAAGTTCAGTTTCAAGAAAGTTCTATTCAATAACAAAGTTCCACTCAGCGTAGGATACAAAGTATTTTCCACTCAATATATCCTTTTGCTTGTCAAAATAACTTTCTGGATCCTATTCAAATTGCCTTATATCACTCTTCTGCTGACTGGACTAAGTAGGTTACAAGAGTGCAGAAACGACCACAGCAGCTATTAGTTCAAAGCTATTTGGCTAAATATCAAAGTGTGTCTGCATACAAGTTTTAATAAAGGTACATAGGAGAAAGTCTTCAGCTATGCCTTTTTTACAGATCTGATAAAATTCAAATGTGCTGCACAGAGATATTTACTTGTCTTGAAGAAAAGGTAAAAGGTATTAATAGGAGCATTCAGTCGACATGCAATAGATGTCCAGTATTTCTAATGTGTAAGCATTCCAACCTGAAATAATATTCCCACAAATGGAAGGATGAGTGGAAATCTCTCTATTGTATGGTCAGTAACAACTTTATGGAATACACATTCCTGAAAAACATAAAACGCTGAATAGGTGAAGTTAGTGTTGAGGTGATGCGCTCTAAATTTTGTTCTCATTTGTAAACATCTATTTTCACATCTTTTAGATAGGTGGCACACCACCATTTCTAAGGAGAGTCACTAGGCTCTGTTGAAGGGATAGTTTAGTTTGTGTTTCCTTCTACAAACAAGAAACAATATATAATCAAAGTGTCTCTTTACAACCTCTGTATCCACAGTGGTAATGCCAAACAATAATTAACAACGAATCAAATAAAAGTCAACTCAAACAATGCAATATCAACAACGTTGAATATAACTTATTATTTTTAAAAATCAGATTGTGTTTCAGCATATTATGCCATTATAACATTAAAAAGTATACATTATTAAAGGTTACATTTTGAGTACACATTTACCTCATACCCTTCATAATTAGCATTCTAGCACAATGCAGTATTACATTTTTCAGCAATTCACTATATCACTTTTTTGTTAAAAATAGAAAACAAAAAGTCAATAGTATTACCACTTGCCTGCCATTGTGGAAATTCCTAGGATAACGCCAATTGATAACTCTATGTGTGTTCCCTGAAATAGAACAATTTAGGTTAATGTGTTCTCCATCGCTGGAAACAAATAAGAAATTTGGCAAATCAGTAAATTACATTTTAGGAATACTATACACAAATTGCACTGTAAAGACATGTGCAGAGAAAATGGTACTTACCTACAGCAACAGGTCTACAATGCTGTATATTCCAGGGAATCTGACATGGATATACATTTCCACATAAACATTCCACAATGACAGGTGGTCGGCCAATAGGCACTTAGTAACTGAACATTGCTAATAACTTAAAAATCCTACATTAATTTTGGGAGAAAATAGAAGTATGGTGGGAAAGGTTTTTGATGAAATGAGGCTGCAGGGACTGTTGAAAGTTAATCCATGAAAGATACCAACACTGGAAAACCATTGATATCCTTCATTTTCCAGCACTGGCACATCTTTATAAGTAGATTGTTTGCTCAAAGGACTACCAAGAAGCAACACTATAAGGGGCGAACGTACATAGTCATCTTAAAAGCAAATTGTGGTCTGTTAATTAGATTACTTGAAAATCATGACTTCAATCAACTGCAAACAAATGTTTACCAAAAGGTATTTAAAAAAAAACCCTGTGTACTGCTCCATAAATGTCTGACAAACAGGTGGCTACTTTTCCTCTTGTACGTAGAATCTGCAATACTACTAAACAATTTCCCTTGCGGACTACGAAGCACAGGTTTACTGGTAAAAGCCCAAATATTGAGGAAAGGCAAAACGCCAAACCACCTTTGTATGTTTTCATAGGCCAAATGTGAAAAACAGCCAAACCAGTTGCTTGAAAGACAGATCTTCGTGAGCACTCTGGGGAGGATTATCTGAAACCCTGCATGTCTCTGCTTGGGGTCTCCTACGAAGGCTGGCAACCCGCGTGATGAGTTGCCAGGGAATAGCCAATTTAATGAAGGATTCGAAGATGGTGGATACAGATTGTGAGATCTCGGCAGCTAGAGCTGTGGCGAAGACCACCATTTGAGAAATTTATGAATCTACATATGGGATTTATAAAAAGCAGAACTTGCTGGGAAGCAACAGAGCACAGTAGATACATGTACTGCAAGGGTGTCAATGTAGGAGACTGCCACAGGAGTAATAAAGTGGTTGGTATAAACTTTTATTTGACAACAGAAAGCAGAGGTTGGAGAAAGGTCCTAACGCTAAGGGGAGTTTCCCAGCCTCAACTAAACTACTGGTGTCCGTGTCAGAATGTCCAAAGTAAAGTTCTCCGTCCGGTGTCAAAATCCTAACCTGACCTTCACCTAAACTCAATATAAAGGGAAAAGGGAATTGTCTCTCAGTTAGCCACTCGCAGCTATCTCCAAAGTACCAACATAACAGAAAGATGGTGTTGAAAACAAATAAAGTTCCACAAGTCTCAGGAGGTAATTCCCCTCCTCAGTCACTTCAGGCTTCTTTCAAATTCACACTGCCAAGGGATCATCTTTTCCTAACCACTGGGAAGAGGAAGAGTAGTACTACTGACAGTTGTTTGTGTCCCAGGCACACCTCTTTATTCTTGTGACTTTCGCTTGTGGTCTGGATTCACTCTCCTGCCCAGCAATACGTGTCACTCCCACTGCAGATACCAGTTTGTTATAGAGAGGAAGAGGGGGCGGGAGCTTGTCGGACCCTCACTCCGGGGTCTGCTCTACCCCTGATGTTTGGCCACTGCTCACCGGTCCCTCCAGTCCCGGGAGCCTGCCTCCCAGGCAAGTACCTTCTTTGCAGCCTCACTAGGCTCTTTGCCGGGTTGCCGTCTGGCTCCATGACAGTGGGATCTGTGGGACATCGTCATACTTCCTTAGGTAGGTGGTGGTTCCCGTAGTCCATGCAGCTTTGGATAATGCCTTCTGTGCCTTTCCACCGGCCTTTGGTTCAGCTATTGCTTTGCTCTGGAACAGCTTGACCTGCGTGGTTCAGCCATGCTTCTGCAAGTCGGTGGCAGCTCCACTGGTCAAAACTCCCTTTAGGGTTCATTTTCAGGTTTTCCTTTGCAAACGTCCTTCCCGACTCTTTGCTCAGTCGGTTCTCACAACTTCTCTGCCTCGGACTGCTTCTCTGCTTTGGACTGCTTCTTCCCAGGTCTCGTCCTTCTCTTTTAATACTTGGATTACTTTCAGTTATTGGGCAAACACTAGAGCGTTGACTATGGTTCTCCTGTCGTCTTAATGCATCCCCATGGTTCCTCCTCGTCCCAGTTTGAATATGATATGTAACTGGTTCGATTTTATACAAGTATATAGGTGTATCTGGTATTTGAGTGATTAGAGCAGAGGAAACATTGGGAATTTATAAGAATGTCCTGTTTTGAAAACATGGGGAAGGGACGATACCCCCGGGTTTGTCACAGTAACCAGGGAGATCCAGACAGGTGCGAGGTAGCAAAGGAAGATGGAATGTGTAAGGGCTCCATGGAAGCAGAGAACTCCAGAGGGTGAGAAGTAGGGTTGAATGGAGCAAGCAATTGCTGCGATTCTCTCTAAAGAGGGTCCTTCCTGAAGTGTAGGATGGTGGAGTGGAAGTCTTTTATGGATTGCTACCTTGTTGCATAGAGAAGGTACATAGCAAGAAAAGTCCTGTTTCTTAGGTTCATTTCACTCTTGCAGTTTTATTTCCAGTCTGACAATGTCCTGGCTTCCGATGATACTGTGGCCCTAAGAGATGCAGGGTTTGAAATTGCCAGGAGCTGGGAGCTATTTAGATCCTGGTTATAGCCAAGGGGAGCCTGGTCAGCTTGAAACCAACAGCTACTAGGAGCTACTTTTGACTCCTGGGGCAAGTGGTGAAAACAAACCTGGCTATGTGATATTAACTTTGTGTTTGGGAATGTATATAAAGGACGATAAAGGACACACTTAAGGGACATTTAGGGCATATTGGATAACATGAAATGGACAAAAAGTATGCATCTTGAGCAAAGTTATATTTGCTGCGCAGTCCTGGTCCCCCAGAGGGAGCTGCTGCCTAATTGGTTATGCAGGATACCAAGGAGATGCTTTTTGCTCCTGGTCAAGAAATCCTGGATCTATGTGATTTTAACAAATTAAATAATAAAGAATGAAATTTGAACGAAACAAAAAACGAAAAAATAGTGATTTATTTTTTGGGGGATCCCCACCAACCCCCTGTTTCCCCAACCAACCCCACGACCCCCCAGATTAAACACCTTACCCCACCCCCACATCAATTTTTTTGTTTTTAAATCTGTATTCTTTTCTTGCTTTTTGATTCATTAAAATGTCATTCTTCATTTTCTATTCATTAAAATCACTGGATATCCAAATGCAAATTTCGATCACTGGAAAACCTGAGTTTCCTGGACAGGAAGAGTGGTGTTTTGGCAGTGAAAGCTTTGTAGGTAGTACAGGCTGTCTTGAACATGATGCTTGCTTATAGGAATAGCTGGTGCAGCTCCTTGGGAATGGGTAGGGATGATGTGGTTGAATTTTCTTAGTCCTAGGATCGGACATGCTGGACGGGGTTCAGAAGAGCTAAGGTGGCATCTGGGACTCGTGCAAGTAAGGCGCTGCACCAGTTCAGGTGGGAGAGGGCCAGGGCTCGCACAACGGTTCAGCATGGACAGTTACAGAGTAAAGAACGGAAAAGCGATGGAGAGGAAAGATAAAAGAGAGGAGGTGGAGAAGAGTAGGGTATGGTGGAAATGGGAAGGAGAAAGAGGGGCAGAGGAGGTAGAAAGGGGAGAGGAAGACCGTAGAATGTGGATAGGGGAGAGGGAAGGGCAGAGGAGAAAAGGAGAACTGAGGAGGGGCAGATTGGAGATGGTATAGCAGAAATAAGGTGGAGGAGAGAAAGGGCGAATCAGAGGAAGAGGGGAAGAACAGAAAGGAAAGTAAATACCCAAAGAAGTAGATGCGGAAGAGACGGAGCAGAGGAGAGGTGCCAAAAGTTAAGCTAAAACTCAGAGTTTGGTCACAGGCTAGTGCCTGACCAAGAGCAGGGAAACCCTAAGAAACCCCAGGGTAATAATATCTTGAAATAGTCTGATGCCTGAACGTCCACTCCCCTGTAGATGATCCCAACCACCAAGGTGGTTGTGCCAGGTAAACTAGGAGTAGAGTAGGTCCCAATTACTTCCTTCTGACTCCAGTAACAGACAAAAATGGCCACAGCAGAAACCAAGAAAGAGGTGTGGGACATTGAAAATCCCAGATACTGAGTGACTGTTTATTGCCCCGAAAGGTGGTTTTGACTTGGAGGACAGGGAATGACTGAAGGACCAGAATCCTAAAACAGCTGAAGGACACCTCGAATGTTTATGAATCCCCTACTCTGCCCTTTATTTATGCAACCAAAATAAACCAACTGTTAACATTTACTTGTGCTCTGGTTCTCTGATTACCCTCAGCCGTGATACCTATCTATGCATGTTTGATTGGGTGATTCCACAGGTCCCAGCACTAAACTATCTATTTGGGCATACTTGAAGCCCAGCTGTCACCCATCGGACTGACCGCTCGCCAGCACCTTACCTCACTTGGGGCAGTCTATTCCCAATTTTATTGCCTTGCTAAAGACCCACGCGGTCGAAACACGTGTCGGCTAACCACTATTGGGACTACGAGTCCACATGATACAATTGACAAATAAAGTAAAATTCCACGTAAAAACTGACTTTTTGTACTAAGTATGGTATATCCACTTACTTGAGAAAGCAAATAAAACGCAAGGTATCCAGGATAAAAACCCTGAACACTAAACAAAGGAGGTGTGTACTTCACCTCAACCCCATCCTGTGACTTAGCGGAGAAACCAAATTCGGACACCACACTAATCATCAGAGCCTAGCAGGGTCGGTTACATACCTAGGGCCCAATCACAAAGACTTAGACTAAACTATCCAGTAGACTTCTGGTGTGATTTGCCTGAAAGGCATGGTTTTTCCAATACATGCTGGTAACACCCAGATTTAAGTGAAACTGGATGGTGCGGAGTTGAAGGAAAAAAGTGTCAGAAGAATATCTGTAAATAGGCGGTTCTTCATCAGGGTTCACGTGCGAGGAACCTTGTGAATATCAATGCAGTGCTGTTGGACTGTCAGGGGTCTACACACTCGTAATGGAGAGGACAATGTTGCCTCTGAAAAGAAAGGCTTTGAGACCATCTTTTCTTAAAATCTTATTTATACCTTAATTTTGTTTTCATCAATTAATCAAAAATTGTAAATCTACATCAAATATAATGTCAGGAAATCAGGAAAACAGACAGTGGTATAAGAATTAAAACACCCAGGATCTCATTTGTATAGTGGCGCAAGACTGAGTACGGCTTTTATGCCTTTCCTTCATGCCACACCACATTTTCAATTATCTGTATGGCAGAAAGGAGGGGTGGATAAAGCCGGCGGACCCCATAAGGATCCATTGTACACAATGCCGTCTATGCTCGCAAAGCAGGCAGCGTATACAGTTACAATTAAACGCTGTCCAACATGCATGTGGACCAGCGTACATTTGTAATTGTGAACACTGCTTACCATGCACACACGGTAAGCAGGTCACAGTGAAAGTTAAATGCTGGCCGACATGTGAGCATGTCGGGCAGCGTTTAATTGCAATTATGAGGCAGCGTTTACGCACTTTGACCGGTGTGGAGTGCAAGAGGCGTACATGTGTGTATGACGCCTTTTTCCCCAAACTTTTGCACTCTGCCATGCAAATAATGAAAATGTGGCGGCGGGGAGCCACCTGCATGTATTTCAACATGTAAAGCCTTCCCGCCACCAAACTACATTTCTGAGCAACACGAGCTCCCTTTTGCTACAAGTATCCTTCAAAACAGAATTGTCTCCCCACCTGCCAGTTTTCATCTCAGTGACCCTCCCCCAAAAAAGAAAAACTCACCCTACCTAATTATAGCCTGCTAAGGGCAGAGGTAGAAATGTCATATACATCATTGGTACATCTTACAACTAGTTTTTAAGTGTGTACCCTATTTTTCCTGAGGCAAATATACAATCATCTGGGCTTGGAGGATCAAGCACTGTCCACAGTCACAGCCCTTCCCGAGGCCCACAGGCAGCATTTGTCACTCTGCAGCCAGCACCTTAACCAACTCCCCAACACATTTCTTTTATCAGAAGCAAAACCTTTTTTATGTATGATGGGAAATTCCCAACTGAAAGACCACACATCACCAGCCAGCCAGCAACAAAACAAAGCTCCATTTGAAACTTGTTTATATTTATTATGTCAACTAGCTTGACAAGTAAAAAAAATGCTTTGCCCATAGTTCAATGTTCTTAAAATCGTGGATAACAAAGATCTGTACGTTTTTGGCAAAGAACCTCCAACTCTAACTAACTTCATTACACAACTTTATCATATGTCTTAAAGCGCTGAAAGTAGAGTGGGCAAATAGATTTTTCAAGCTGGCTTTATTTGGCATCTTGGGATTTATAGTTTTCCGTTTAGGATGTGGAAAATAAAGCTACAAATATATTATTTTGGCTTAACATGTTGCTACAAGGAATGACGTTGCCATATTGCTTTAATATGAAATTGTGTGTTTTGCAAGCAGACTCTCCAAAACTTAAATATCTGCACCAAGTAAGGTTTGGTAGGTATGTGGTTAAGTGCCTAAATTGCAGAATGGGTTAAAATCACTGCTTCAATGTATGTGTGCGGTCCGGAGAAAATAATTTGATCTCCCTCGGATTTAACTGCAAATATTGGAGTGCTTCCAAGTGATTACGTTCACACCCTTTTAATGCGATATATTTAGGGACTAAATGGTATACCCTAATGTTCCTCTGCTAGTGGCCCCCCAAGGACATCACCTAAAATTGCATTATTGTTGTACTGGCCCTCTCTTAGTCCCATACCACTTGGTTTGACAGGTAGATATGTAGACTCACCAGCCAGTCAGTGCACAAGAGATTCTAGAATAGTGGACTAACTACGGCAGAAACAACATAACATTTTCTTCCCTGTTGCTGCCAGTCACCGAATTTGCTCGGCCCATTCAGAGTACTGCACCACAGAAGAATGAGAGAAACGTTCTTTGCTGTGCTCTGTTATGCTATGTTATTGCATCTTCTATTTCATACCATCCGCCATTTTCACACTTTCTAGAAGCTTCAGGGTCTGCAAGAAATATGGTAGCAGGCTAATGAAATAGGAGGGGGATCAGGGCTGATCGCTTTGTAACAACATTGATGTGTGCAGAACTGAAAGGATGGGGCTCTGTACATTCTGAGTTTCTGGAGCATTGGCTAACATGTTTTCAATGTTGCTAAGGTACTTGCTTGTTTGATTGTCCTCATGTCTGTCAGAGTTTCTTACTGAGTGGGGAGCTGTGCTGGTGTATCTGTGGTAGGTTATTTTGGTGTTTAGGGAAAAAGTAATGCAGACACATGCCTTAATTCATGGTGTATGGTGCATTGTGTAACCACTTATTGGGTTTCAGGTCGCAATGTATAGTCAGTAAGGGTGGGAGAAAAAGATTTCTGAAGTGGATATTGTTACCATATCTTTCTCCAAACTTTGCCAAACTGATTGCATGGACATTCCATGCAAGAGTCGGAATTTAAGGCTTTCAAAGTGTAGTTTAAGCATCAACAGCACACAGAAAATGGAAGCGGGGTAGCTGCGCCATATCCAGTTCGATCGTTAGTTCAGTGTCCAGGCTTGTGCATTATTTGTATGCTGCTTTGCTGACTGATATTAAAAGGTGCTCACCTATCTACCTGAAGAGTCAGTGGTTTATTAGCCATTACAGATGGAATCAGATAAAATTGAGAAAGAAGGACAGAACAATCCAGCTGGAGTTGGTCAGGCCGAATGGGCCTTTAAGCTCATCCAGATGGTCTGGCAATAGTTATGGGCAATAGTTATGGGTCCTCCTCTCGTCCAAGAGTTCCTAAGGATCTGCTTAATGTTAATGATTAAAAGAATGACATTATTGATTGGTCAACTGCCGGTGGGGTATAAGAGATGAATGAGTCGGATAAGATTGGCTTTTCATCAGACTGCCTCAGAATGTCTGCAGTTCCATTAAAACAAAGTTAGTCACCGTAGTGACTAACACAATTCTAGCCCACAATCCCCTTTCCTCCAATACTTGTGGGATATTCCGTCCTTCAGGACTGAGACCGGAGCACTTTTTGATAGCATCAAAATATAGTGTTCTTTTATTTTTACGCGGGTCCTGCACCTCTGGCTTTGGTCACGCCTTCCTGAGCCCCACCCAGCGCATTGCCCTTCAGTCCTTTTCTATCACCAAGGTTGGTAGACACATTAACAATGGGCCTCATTACGAGTCCGGCGGTAACCGCGGCGGTAAAACCGCCTGGTTACCTGCCGGACTCGTATTACCATTCCGCCTCCGTGATTCCCGGAATTACCGGGGCATTACAACCCCGGTTTTCCGGGAATCACGGAGGCGGAATGGTGTAAATCCCCATTCCCATTGAGTCCTATGGGACTCAATGGGAATCGGGATCATGGAAACACCGGCAGCATCTCGTAATGCTGCCGGTGTTTCCTCGTCCGCCTGCATGTGGGAGGTGTTAAACCCGCCAGGTCAGACCTGGCGGGAACATCACCGCCCGCCTGCAGGGGTCGGGATCAGGCGGTCCGGAAACAACGGTGGCGGCGGGTTTACCGCCACCGTTATTTCCGGACCGCCAGGGTCGTAATGAGGCCCAATATGTGGGCAGGCGCATGGAGGAAAGGGGACTATCGATTATGAGTACGTCAGTCATCATGTTGAGTAACTTTGCTTTACTCCTACGTCCCATCCCCCTTCCCCCATGCTTGTCGGAGATTCACAAGCACTGAACAGCCTGACCGAACTGAGCGTGCGCTCGTGAACTAAGTTTGAGGCAATGTTGTTTACAAAATGCTGAGAGGGAGGACCAAGTGCCTTATAAATAATAATAATAATAATAATAATAATAATAATAATAATAATAATAATAATAATAATAATGCCTTAGCGAAGGTTTCCCAAAGAACGTATTTTTGAAAAGCTACTGCAGCAGCTTTGCCCCACACCAGGCGTGCATGGATGCCTTTTGTGGCTTAGTCCCTGAACTGTGTACGCTTCCGAAATGCAGGAGGTTATTCAGCGGGAAATGGAGGCTTTAGGGGCCTGTGTTCCTTTCTGATTTCCAAACATGACAAAGAGATGAGAGGAGGGTCTGAAGTCTTTAGTTCTTTCTAGATAGCGCTTGAGAGCCGCGCTTGAGAGCCCTTCTAGTGTCAAGGTTGTGAAGGACCCATTCGGCGTCCAACGCTGGGTCTGGAAAAAACACTGGTAAAGAAATACACTGATTAATATGAAAGTCTGAAACAATCTTCGGTTGAAAGGAAGGGTGTGTGCGGATCACCACCTTATCCTTATGGAAGGCCAGAAAAGGTTCTTCAATAGAGAGCCTGAAGCACCCCTATTCTTCTGGCTCAAGTAATCGCAACCAGAAAGGCCACCTATCAGATGAGCAGTTTCAGCTCCACTATCGCCATGGGCTCAAAACATTTATAGCAAAGCGCATTGAGCACTGCATGCTAGACGACAGGGGAGGTAGAGGGGTACTTGGAGGGGATGACTCTCCCTAGGCTGACAGCGGGGATGTTGAGGAGATGGATGCAAAATGTACACAAGAGGAAGTATTGACAGCTATCCCATGGATGCATGGGAGAAAGGTGCCGGTGGAGGACGGGTTCACAGTGGGCTTTTATAAACAGTTTGCAGGGGTATTGGTTCCCCAGATAGTGATATTGTTTAATCACATTGTGGAGACAGGAAGGGTGCCTATGTCACTCGGTCAGGCACTGATGGTAGTGATCCCGAAGGAACGGAAGGACCCCAGATCTTGTAAGTCATACTGACCAATATCCCTTCTCAACCTGGATGCCAAGATCATTGCAAGGGTGCTGGCAGCCCGCTTTGAGGGTTTGATGTCCCGACTGGTTCACTCCAGTCAGGTGGGGTTTATAGCAGGGAGCAGAATGGTTCAGAAAGACTTTGCTACTCATGGATGCAGCGCAAGGGAAGGGGGGTAACCCGACACTTTTCTCTAGATGCCGAAAAGGCTTTTGATGGAGTAGACTGGGACTTCTATGCAGTGCTTCTTAAATATGGGTTTCGCAGGCCATTCTCAATGGGATCAAGGCAATTTACAGTGAGTCAGGGGCGAGAGTAGTGGTAAAAAGGAAGATCTCTGGAGGAGTTGCCTTGAGGAGAGGAACGAGGCAAGGTTGCCCTCTTTCACCTCTTGTTTGCGTTGTCCCTGGGCATGACTGGAGGAAACGGGGGCAGAAGACGAGCGAAATTCCGTTTTATCACTGGGTTCGTAAGAGTGAACGAACATGAGTCAGTGTTAAGGTAAGCACCAATAGCAGAAAAGTATGTTCGACAAGAATGTATACGAATGTCTGTAGATACCAGGTCCAATATGTAAGAATGGATGCAAACAATTGAGGGGTGCTGAGGATTAACCCGTTTGTCTAGGCACCAGTGACAGAAACCAAGCTATTTGCTCCTGTACTGAGCTTGTGTGGAGGGTTTGGACGCTGCCTGGATGATGTGCATATTCTCCTCTGAAAGAATGAATTGTGCTAGGGACCTGACCTTAGGAACCAGGCCTGGGTGTTAAGGATGGGTGTCTCTTTTTTTGTGGGAGTTGAGGTAGGCTGGGAGGGAGGGGGCGAGAGGGGACTAGGCTGGGGTAACGTACAGTTTGGGGCGCTGAAGAATGGGCATGTGGTTATGCCCTTCTTGTTTGGCGGCGCAAGATAGACCCAGTGCTTTGGTGGAGGTGAAAACAATTCGGGGCGGGATGGACCAGCTGCTGATGGGGACGTTAAATGTGAAGGATATGAATGCACCTACCAAGCAATCTCTTATCTCGAGGGAGTTCCGCAGGTTGCAACTGGACGTCCTATTCATTCAAGAAACCAGGATGATAGCGGGAGAGGAAAGTCACATGCCCTCTGGTCAGGTTGGGCAGGAGCTCTGGGCCTCGGGGGCAGGGAAGCAGAGAGGGGGGTGTCTGCTTCATAAAAGACTGAGGATAAGAGATCCGTGTATTTGGAAGGAACCATATGGAAGGGCGCTCTTGGTCTCTGGTGAGGTCTGTGGGTTGGTTATTACGATCGCCATGTTAAACTGTCCCAACCAAGGGCAGATAGGTTTTCTTGAGCACACCTTACCCTGCATTCTACGCGAGGCTAGGGAGCCCAAGCTGTCGGGGTGGGGGGAGATTTCAATCTGTGGCCCGACATGGCGATGGCTGGTGTGCAGAGTGGGAGGAAGGGACACCCGAGTTGCCAAAAGGAAGGGGGAAATTGCAGGATTACCTGGATCCTCATGGCGTGTTGAATGTGTGGCAGCATCTCCACCCACGGGTGAGGGGATTTACCTTTTTCTCGCAGCCATACGGTACCTATGCACATATTGATTACCTATGTGTCCAGAGGGAAATGTTGAGCAGGGTGTCGTTCTCTGACATGGTCCCGATCAGCTGGTCGGACCACGATTTGGTGTGCATAGGGTTCTCAATTGTGGGTTTGCGGGTGCAGAACTCCCGGTGGAAATGTAACGACTCACTTTGGGGTGATGTGGTGTTTCAGGGGGAGATGTGTGAGGCAATTTACAGTGAGCCAGGGGAGAGTGGTGGTAAATGAGAAATTCTCTGGAGGGGTTGCCTAGTGGAGTGGAACGAGGCAGGGTTGCCCTCTTTCGCCTCCCTTCTTTGCATTGTCAATGGAACGCCTGGTAGCCCGACTACACAGGGCCCCTCAGGTTATGGGGATTAAGGTGAGAGAAAGGGAATTCAAGTTAGGACTGTATGCCAATGATGTTTTGTTGCATTTGGTACACCTGCTGGTCTCGTTGATGGCATCGTTGGAAGCGATCAAGGAATATGGTGCGTACTCCAGTATTTAAGGTTAATAGGCAGAAGTTAGTGTTGTTCCCGTTTGAAGCAGATGAGGGAGGGATGTTCTACCTCTTAAAGACCTGGGGATGGTGTTAGAGTTGGATGGTATACAGTACTTGGGGGTGTCCATTACTAGGGATCTTACTGATTTGTATGGGGCTACTACCCACCACTGCTCGAGAAACTATACAGTGAGATGATGGGGTGGAGCGCGCAAACGATTTCTTTGAGGGGGAGACTTAACGCCCTTATGATGAATCTCCTTCCGAGAGTTCTGTATTTGTTTCAGATGCTCGCCATAGAGATACGGGGCGCCGTTTTTATGGATGTGAGAGCAGGGTAGGAAACAGTGCAAAGGATGGAATGTGCTGATATTGCCAAAGGAAAAAGAGGCTGGGATTCCCAGACCTCAGCCTATACTATAAGGCAGAGCAGCTGAGAGTGCTGGTGCCTCACCTGCGGGAGGATGTGGACAAGCAATGGGTCCACGTTGGGAATTTTCATTTGAGGCTGGTGATGATGGGGGAGTGGTTTTGGGTTCCCTGGGAAAGATTCTTGAAGCGGATAAGTGAACACCCTATTTTGGGGTCAGGGTATGCGGGGGTGGCTATCTCCATGTAGCCATTTATGGGCACCAGTGGTAAGGGATGATATCCCGCACCCGGAATGATTTCAGACCTGGTTTGAAGCAGGGCTAACAAGGGTGGGACAGTTGAGAGTGAAGGGCAGATTCATCTCCCTGCGAGAAGCTAGAGACAGTATTGCAGATTGGCCCCCTGCAAGTGTTTTCTTACCTGCAGTTAAAGGGGATATTGACGGCTGATAAATGGAGGAAGTCAATACAGCAGGACCTATTGGATTCTCAGAGAGGGATTAAGGGGCTCATCTTGTTATTGTATGCAGCGCTAGTGGAGGCAACTAGGGGTTCCACTGAGGGGCTTAGGGCTAGATGGGAGAGGGATTTGGAATGGGAAGTGGACTCCCACCTGTGGGGTACAATGTACAATAGGGCTTTTCGAAAGGTCAGTGGCGTGCCAGTGTAAGCTACATGGTACCAAGTTGTTACACTGTTGGCAGTACGACCCTGTGTGGCATCCACGATGTTCACAGGGGTAAGCCTGCTCTGCTGGGAGGGAATGTGGGGAGCGCAGGACGTACTGGAACATGTGGTGGTCCTGCAGGGACGTCCAGGTCTATTGGTCAGAGGTGCTGGGTTGGATCAAGTATGGTGAGGGGACGGTGACCCCATGCTGATATTACATGGGCTGGAAAAGGTGGAAGGGTAGTTGACATCTTTCCCACACAGGTTCCACTTTTTTCTTTTAGTGGCCTGGGCCTGTGATTTCTTGGAAGAGGGTGCAGCTGCGAACTGTGATACAGTGGTCCAGGAAGGCAAGGGAATTACATTTAATGGAAATGCTCACAGCGGGGTTGCATGGAAAAGGGACATGTCTAGAAATGCAGTGAATGAGGTTCCATAGGGTCTACGCTGTGACTCAGTCCGGAGACAGGGAATGACGGGTGTTGAGGGGGAATCCGACATGGCAGGTGTGTCTAAGGAGAGTGTGCTGTGCCCCCCCCCCGTGGCGGATGCCTGTGGTGCAAGTGGATGGGGATTGAGTAATATGTCCCACAACCTCAAGGAGCTATAGAGAGGGTCGCCCCTCTCTCCCCATGTGCCATAGGTGCCAATAAAGTGCTGCTTTATGTTCTACCATAGGGGTGAGAGGGGCAGGACAAGGGTTTCATCAAAAGCTAATGTTTTTGAGAACTATTACACAATGTGCCTTGTTATGTCTTTTTGTATATGTTAAAACTTGATAAAATATGGAAATGTACACACAAAAAAAGAAACAGTCTGAACCTTGGCACAGAGAGAGCGGGACCCTGTCTGATGCAGAGGACGACGGGATGGAGGAATTGCCAAAGAAGGAGATGGAAACCCGAACGGGCTACTGATAGAGCCTATGGATCTTTCGTGATGGTCTGCCAAGCCTCCAGATGAGAGGAGATGCGTCCCCCCACCGGAGTTGCATGAGACCACTCCAAACCATCATTTGATTTTTTTTTTTTATCTGAGGAGTGGATACTGGATCCGGCAATGGAAGTGGGGGACTGGGAGAAAAAACAGCCACTCTGCCTCTGCTGCTTTCGATGAGGTCCACTTGGTGAACCGTCCGGCTGACCAGTCTTGTAGTCCTGCAATCCCCAAAGAAAATCTGGAGCTGGAGGTTTATATAGGAGCAAGAGCGATGTGGCCATTAAAGTGCTAGCTTTGGTTTTTGCCAACTCCTCACCAGTGGAGCTAGGGAAGAGTTCCTTGCCCTCAAAGGGAAGACCTAGAACCTTCTCCTGGACCTCCTTTGAGAATTTGGTTGCACGTAGCCAAGCTTGGCGGATGATGTCAACGTCAATCATAAGGCTAAGTGCAGAAGTATCGACACAATGCGCTGCAGCCTCTAGCAGTCTAGTAGATCCTGAGCCAGGACTCTGGTGCCGGACAAGCCAGTTTTGAAATCTTCAAGTCTGTTGTGGGGAATGAACGGCTCAAATTGGGAAAGTTCCCTCCATAATTTTAGATTAGCAGCAGCAAGCACTGCTTCAGTATTTGTCTGACGAAGCTGAAGTGCTGCATTAGCAAAGACCTTCTTCCCTACCCCTTCCAAAACGATATCCTCCTTTTCCAACACCTGGGATGCAGAGGAGGACAAAGATGAAGACTTGCACCGCAAGATTTCTACAGCAACAACAGTGGAAGACGGAAGTGGGCAAGCAGCCAATGGAATGTCTTCAGACGCCTGTACCTTACAATTAGCATCTATCCTCTTGTACTGGCCTGTATGTGGTTTTTCCCACACCCTGCGGGCCTCTGCTAAAATGTCTCTTTGAAGGAAAATGTCAGATCTTTCCTGCGTTTTCAACGTAAGGGCCCCTGCTAGAACCCCCACCTTCAGCAGAAGAGGATCAGGAGTTGGAATGTCCAAAAAAGCCATAAGAGCTAGCACCCAGTCGTCCAGATGGAAGAAGGCGGATGCAGACGGCAAAGATTTGGGCCTGGCATCCGGAGTAGACGCCACTGAGGGTGCTGACAAAATGGCCGACTCTGAATAGGCCGACAAAATGGCTGACACAGTCGACGCTGGTTGAGGAGCCATTTTGAGACCATCTGTGGTGACATGCGTTGCAGGTCTGTCAGAAGCCAATGTGGATTTTAGGAGCCTTGAGTTAATCTTTAGCCCTCCTTATGGGAGCCTTAGCAGAGAATGTAAATAAGCACTTTGAGTAAGTGCATAGGTCGGACAAGCGTTCAGACTTGCCGGTAGTAAGTTCAGCCCCTGTGAGGGGAACCTCAGAACTTAATCCGGTCTGGTTAGCCCTGGAATGGGAATCCTCAGCCTTGCTTGAGCTTCTTTTAGCTGCTTTTAGGGGAACCTCTGGTGAGACCCTAGTAGTTTTAGCCTCCAGTGGGGGAACCTCAGGAGTGACCCTGGTACTTTTAAGCCCCAGCTGGGCAACCTCGGGAGAAACCCAGGTACCTTTAACCCCCAAAAGAAGAACCTCACAGGAAATTCTGGTATTCAGTTTAGACCATGCTTGGGGTACCTCAGGGTGAAACCTGGTGATGTTAAAGTCCATACAACTCCTCCCAGAACCGGATGACCCCCCGGAAGGAGTCACCTGGACGGGGTGCCCTGAAAAGAACAGTACTTAACGAGCGACTTCTCTTCTATGAAATGTAATAGGTGTACCAGAGGGATGCTGTGGACGACCTCTTCCCACCTGACAAGCCTTCTTTCAAGTGTATGGAGCGAGAGGGAGTCGCAGTCGAAACACACATCCCAACGATGGTCAGGGCCCAGGCACTCGAGGCAGACGATGTGTGGGTCCACCAAAGCGTAGTGACGCCGGCAGGAAGTACACAAGGCAAAACCCAAATGCTCCGGCATAGGTCGAGGAAAACAAAACTACTGCGGTACCGGGGTAGGAAGACGAAATTGAAGGACAAAAGCAGGGAAGACCAAAAAAACCTGCAATCCTAAGTGCCTCCGTGCTCTTAAACTTTGGAAAGACTCCTTCTGAATATTTCAAGAGGTTTAGAGACCACAAGAAGAAAGAACAACATGTGCGTCACTTGCATTAATCATTCTCTGAAGAACTTGAGTGGCTGGGCCAAGGTCATAAAGTAACCACTTTTGAAGGCAAGATAAATATGGTTATCCTGGAACATATCTTTACTTCTTGTTCCCCTGAGCTAAAACAGCATTTGGCATATTCTAAGGAGTAAATCCAAAAAAGCTGGCCATTGCTGCTGATATATGGGTGTCTCATAGTGTGCCATAAGGACAAGTGTGCTTGTGGTAGGCATGGGGAGGGGAACAAGAAATACCTGCATTCCAAAAGGGCAGCAAAAAGGTTCATAAAGGGAATAAGTCACATGAAGAAAATGTAAAGGGTAGTGGGGCATACTATCAAAAGCACTAATCTAGCCACGGCAATCCTAGCAACATACACAGCTCCTCTGGATTTTGGGTAATCCATGGAGCAAATGACCATGTGAGGGGTACCCCAGATATAAACGTAAGACCATGGGGCTCCATTTTGTGAATCTGGCATCACCATATAAAGCAAGAGATACTCACAGGAGCAACCTTCTCTTTTAACTACTTGCCCAGTGGTGTTACTATAGTGTCCCTGGGATCCTGGAAACCAACAGTTGTTGAAGCATATGCTAAAATCCACCACAATACCAAGTCTTATTTTAAGGATAGTACATTGGTAAACTCAAAGGCTCTGGCCAGAGCTCCTCTGCGGTCCACAAAGTTGGCTGATGACCCCTGTCAAAGCTTCCTAGTAATGCCTTTTAATCTAGCAGTAAATGAAGGAGTGGTTAGTATTCCTTTAAGTGTTCAAAAGAAATTGCCAAGTAGAGTTTGTCTGAGACATGATCTCAAGGTCTTATGACTTGTGGGTGGATACAGCAGAACTCCGACAAAGAAGGATACCTGAACCAAGTCTAAGGGAAAGGCTAAGGAGTTAAAGGTTCGTAAACAGTGGAAGAAGGGTTCCTCCCCTAAATTACCTACAACTGAGGTTGAAGTGTCTGACCAAACCCTTGAACCTGACGAGGAAGAAGGGTTTTTTGAGGTATTCAGTCTAATGAGCATCCACAACTGCACAGGGTCTTTCTAGGGAAGAATTTAGCCCGGGTCAGAGAGATTGTCCATCTCTGAAGTCCTTAGGAGACAGGCCTTTTCCCAGTTGGAGATTTAATCCCCTGGGAAATATAGGATATATACGCAAGATGGGTTACTACATAATGAACCCATAGCCCACAGGTGGCAATCATAGGAGGTTGGTGTTTCCTCAGTATGCAGGACCATTCCTCCTGCAGATGACCAGACGTCCCACTTATAGGTCATCTTGGGGGTCAAGAAGATTAAAGAGAGGTTATCCATATTTCTACCGGCCTAAAATGGGGACTAGATTGGTCTTTGCGGGAGTTGCACTAATTGCCAATTGTCTGGTATGAGTGAAGCAAAGTTTCATGCTCAAAACTACCCACGTGGTGCCCTTTGTGACAGTAGGGATTGACATTGTTGGTCCCCTCCAACATCCTCTGGCAGCAGGTTTATCCTGGTGGTTGTTGATCATGCCACCTGGTATCCTGAAGCCATCACACTCAAAACAGTGACTGCTAAGTCAGTTGTTAGAGCACTGTTAGGCATCTTTACTAGGGCTGGCTTCCCTAAAGAGGTTGTGTGTGGCAGAGGCAGAAACTTTATGTCTAAGTAGATGCAGGCCGTGTGGAAGGAGGGGTGTCATACATATTCATCCGCCTACCATCCATAAACCAATGGTCTAGTAGAGAGATTCAATGTAACTCTCAAAGGCATGAACGGAGCTCTTGAGAAGCCCCAGACAAGGCAGTGGGACTTTCAGCTGCCATGCTTACTTTTTACCCCCAGAGATGTGCCTCAAGAAGGGGTTGGCTTTAGCCTCTATGAACTGTATGGTCACCCTGTCTAGAAACCCTTAGCCATAGTGAAGGAAGGATGGGTAGACCCTACTCCTTCTATAACCTTAACTGTGAGACTGAGGGAAAGGATGGCCCTTCAGCAAGCTGAGGGCTGGTCAAGAACTGGTGTGACCAGAAAGCTTCTCATGTTCATTTTACCACAGGTCAAGAAATCCTAATCATTAATCCTATATGGCCTAGAGCTCTACATGACAATTGGACTGGTCCGTACTGCAAAGTTGAAAGACTAGATGAGGTGAACTATTTAGGTGACTGGTTTAGGCCTTCCAAGGTCCACTTAAGTGTTTCATGTGAATAGACTGATAGCTTTCCTTCCAAGAGTTGAAATGGAAGTCCTGCTTCTAGCTTCATATGGGGAAGAAGAGGAATCTGAACCTTTCCCTGATCTGTTCCAAGGTAGCCCTTCAGATGGTTCCATTGGGGGTGTCAAGCTGTCCTCTCCACCGACTCTGCAACTGCAAGGTGAGGTTCAAATGTTGCTTAAGAAATACGCCCCCTTGTTTTCACTAACTCGAGGTTGGACACATTGGAGTCAGCATGGCCTTTACTGCAGGGTATTGGCAAATATCCCCAATAGTCAATGCTGAGGAGAAGACCACATTCTCAACACCCAAGGGCATTTTCCACTTCAGGGCAATGCCCTTTGGCTTAAAGAATGTACATGCCACTTCCCAAAGGTCGGCTAACCATGTCCTGAATGGGTTAGATGGTTTCTGCATGGCATATATTGATGATATTGCAGTTTTCAGCCCTACTTGTGAAAAACATGTCAAACACCTTGCATTGTGTTTGAGACCCTTCATCAGACCCATTTGACCATAAAGGCTACAAACCTCCAGATTGGTCAAGGTTCAGTGACCTACCTTGTGTATGAGGTTGGTGGGGGCATGATTCATCCTCCACCCAGTAAAGTACAAGTTGTACAAGACAGGGCAACCCTGCCAACCCAAACCCAGGTGACATCTTTACTGGGCCTCACTGGCTATTAGAAAAACTTCATGACAGACTATGGCACCATAGCTGCCACTTTGTCTGCACTCACCCCTCCAAAGAAACCCCAAAAGGTTACTCGGTCAGGAGTTTTAGTAGGCCTTTCACAGCTTACAGGATTCCCTTTGCCAGACCCCGGTTCTCAGGGGACCAGAGTTTCAGAAACATTTTATCACACAGCCTGATGCCTCTGACAGAGCAATAGGAGCAATCCTCTCTGTTAGATGACAAAGGCAAGGAGCACCCTATATGTTTTATCAGCCGTCTGCTTAAGGACAGGGAGTTAAAGTGGGCCACAGTGGGAAAAGAAATTAGTATTTTCCCATTGTGTGGGTGCTTAGGAAGCAGAGAACCTATCTCTTTGGTACTCACTTTACCATACAAATTGGTCATAAGCCTTTAAAATGGTGGATTAACATGAAGGGGGAGATTCCAAAACTGCTCAGGTGGTCCAGAAGCCTTCAAGGCAGGGACATCACTATTGAGCATAGGCCAGATCCTCAACATAGCAAGTGATGGGCTGTCCAGGATATACAACCGACTCAAACAGGAATTCTCATCCAGGGATGGATTAGAGCCTCCTGTTCCAAGTCGGGTGTGGGGGAGGAGGGGTGTTAGGAAATATTTGTTTTTGCTGCTTTCCTTGCATAGATGCCTATGAGCCACCCTTTTGTTTTTCTTTATTTTGATCCTGTCCTGACTTTCTGGATTTAAGTGAAGCCGTCTGCTTTACTTCCCTTATCCTTTTTCTCATTCTTATGTGGAAAAGGATGAGTCCATAAAACTATCAGTACTGAGAGACTATGTATATTTACAATTGCACACATCACCCTAAAGTAAAGTGAGGTTAGGATACTTTGCATCCTTATAAATTTTTAGATAGTGGCTTTTTGGTTACTTTTACAATGTGCGTAGGATGAGCTGGTGGCAGCAGATATTTTTCTACCATTTGTGCATTTACCGCAAAAGGCTACTAAAGGGTGAGTACCGTAGATTTCACCGAATCCAATTTCACCTACTCAGAAATCTTCAAATACATTTTTCTTCAAATTGGTTAGGTAAGTAGGTACATTTTGAAACAGATGGGGGTGGGGTAAGGGGATTGGATAAGGTAGGAGGACGTGGAGGGGATTGGGGGATCCTGCATAATGAAAATAAATGTGAAGAAAATAAAATTCCAAGATTTGTGCTTTAGGTGAAGTGGATTCATGAAATCACAGACATCCACTAAAGGTGGATAGCACCCTAAAATGGCTGTGCATGTCCTTCGGCCATATTGTTCTTTGGCCTTCTTCCTGCCCTTTCATGTCCCAAACCGAAATATATGGGAAGACATTTTACTCAGGAAAGCTTTTGCTTTCCCAGGCAAAGACGTGGTTTGTGTGAGAACCCAGATGTGGGTGCTGGGACTGTCTGGTCCCAATACACTTAATGATGCCCGAATGTCTGTTGCTGGGCAGATGTTGAGGCCAGTGGCTATACTCTGGGTCCCTGCATGCATGTTTAAGGTGAGTGAAGAGGTCAGTGTGGAACCCTGTGTGTCTGAGAAGAATGCTGTGTGAGTGGAGTTTTGACCTAGGCAGTTGATGAAGATATAGCCTGGGTGGTGAGAGCCAGCGGGCTCTCCCATGATCACCATAGCTCCTTGATCATTAATACTGAAACCTGATGACCAATAAACTACATGTGTAGTACCCTGATGCGCAAGAGTATCCTTTCTACATGTACAATACCGGCGACAAGTTGATCTCAAATATGGACGCTATTGGATTAAACCCAAAGAGAAAACAGGGACCTGTCAATGTATCATGAAGCGAGAAATGGGAGTGACTGCTGCAGGAGGTGCAGTAATGGAGCTTGAGTCTGCGGATGTGATGCTGGATGTGGGATTGCACACTAACCGTTGTGGCGGTTGGTGCTGGGTGGCTCCTCTCCCCACTGTGTCCTTGGCCACAATGGTGACCTCATTGTGTCACTGTAGGGGTTTGGTGGAGGTGTAACCCTTCGTCATTCGCATTCAATGGTGTGTGGTCTTGGTATGAAGCGTTGCGGACCGAGCAAGATATGAGACCCTTAGAGTAACAGACCTTGGCACGTGGAGGCGGCGTCATGACCTCACGCTATTAGTTTGGATGCCAGATAGCCTACTTACTATTAGCATCAAAGAGTGAGAGGCCCTAGAAACGAAAAGACTGAGAAGAGGCATAATCAAACTACCTGGAGCTGACAACATGCCAGCCCTGAAGCAAAATCAATGTATGCTGAACTAACGAGTTACTTGGAGATGCCGGTCCTGCTGCGAGAGATTCGACTCAGAGACCTCACTCACGGGATGATGTCGGTATTAAAAAAAAAAAAAACTCAACAGTGTTGAGTGATATGGGAGTTATTTTGAAATGTTCCTACCGACAGTGCCTCATTTCTTCTGTTGACTGATATTAGATATGGTCATCTTTGAAAACCGGCACTGCGATGTGCCCATTCAACGCTGTACATCAGTCTAATCAGATTTTGGATTTTATGGCACGCTATTCCAACTGTTGGGAGTGCGTGATGTGCACTCGGCAGTATACACCTCTGGCACCAGGCTGGGGCGTTGCTCAGTGGGGATATATGGAGATGCGCAGCGACTGTTTTCAAAGGTGTATAGTCATGAACGTACAATGCTATGTTCACGCTTGCCCTGCCCACAGTTATTTGATTTGTGGAAGCTCATGTATCTATCGTTTCTGCTTTCAGCTTGAGTGCTGCAGCTCGAATGCTGCAGCTACCACATTGGGACTATATGATTTTGGTTAAGGGTTAGAGTGATCAGCTCTGAGTGTGGTGTCTATGGTGCAGGAGTTTGTGTACAGTTTTACTGGTGAGGGTCCATGCATATGGATGTGTGTTCTAGTGTTCCATAATGTGCTTGCTTAGAGTTAGCCCTTGGGGGAATACAGGAGGAATTCGCTTCTGGGACTTTTATTGCTATGGTATTGTTGCATAATTTACGAATTGGCAATGAGGTGCGAGTGATTTGAGAATAATGCTGTGCGAGTGTTTGGAGGTATGTAATTCAGAGTAATAGCTCCAATTGCTTTAGCCTGTTAGTAGAATTACAATTTAGAGGAAAAGTACCAATTGCTTTAGCATGTTAGTTTTGAGTTGTTGAGGGCGTGGAGTGACTACATCATATGCATTTAGCCTACTGCATACAATTCTATGAGGATGTATGTACCTGATTTGTAGCTTGAAGATATCACTAGTACACTGAGGCCAAAGGATGACTCAGTGCTGTTGTGAGTGTATATGCGCTGACTGTGCTGACATGAGTATGACTGGAGTGTCATCTTGGTGTGGGAAGGGCGCTGTTTGATGGTATGCATATGATACTATTGCATATGCTACAAATCTTGAATCAGGTGTGAGTGATTTAAGAGCAATGCAGAGTGGGTGTCTAGAGGTATGCAATTCAGAGTTCATAGCAGAGTTGCACCAATATTGGTTTTGTGTTGAGTGTTTGAAGTGACCAAGTCCTTGCCACTTATGGAGTTACATACGGTTTAACAAAGTTGTTTTATTTGGGGTGTTAAGATGCCTCTTGTGCACTGATGCCAAAGGAAAACGCACTGGTGTTGCGTGTGCGCGTATGACTATGGCGATAGGAGTTGTCAGTATTGTCATTGGATGTGGGAAGAACGCTTTCTACATGACAGCTTTGAGTTGTTTTTTGGTTTGGTTGGGGACGCTTGGCTGCCATTTTGTAACTTATGGATTGCAGCTGTAGATTGGAGATTCACTGAGGTGTTTTGATGAATGAAGCCATTGGTTGGTTTACACATTTTTATTTGCACAGATCAGATCAACCGTGCCACTCCCATTAGTTGGGCCCTGTGTGCGCAGGTAGATCACTCTAGACTCTATTCACATCTTGCCTATGGGAGCTTGGGTTGGTACCTTGTTCCTTCTTTTGATGGGTTTTAATGTTGCCCAGCTGGCAAGTTAAGATTGGTTGCCAGTAGCCTGTGCGTGGTGTGGTAATAGATCCCACTGTGCCTGCTCCCATCTGGTTCAGTCTATGTGTGTGAGTGTGTGTGACTGATTGTGGTAGCGTCGAGTTCTATGTCAGGGGAGTGAGATGGAGATAGATGTTGCCACCGCAAGTTAGCTTAGAAGTTAGATGGCACAGAGGCGCCAGCGTGCCAGCCCAAGAGGGGCAAGGTTGTGCCCCCAGAGTAGGAGTCTGGAGGTCCATCAGTGGCAGAGATGGATGGAAGGTGTTTAGTTTATTACTGGTGGTATAGGAATGCTTTTTGATTGCCCTTGGAGGGGCAGGTTAGTTCTCTAGAGTGGCAGTCTAGATGTTCATTTGTGTCAGAGATGAAGAGGAGGTGTCAAACTAAATTTTTAAAGTGTATATGTTGTGGTGCTGCCCTCTGTAACAAGTTAGTTATGCATGGTTGGGCGCATCAGTTCCCGGGTGAGGAACTACTTCAGTCTTTAGAGGTTGTGTGAGTGTTGATTGAATGGTGTTTATTTTCCTGTACTCCACATGGTAAACGGAGGGAAGTGTGTTATGTCTGACTCCGATTTCCTGTATGCATGTTTAAAGGGAGTGATGATTGTCAGCCTGGAACCCTTTGTGTCTGAGAAGAATGTTGTGTTGGTGGAGTTCTGATCTAGGCAGTTGATGAAGATGTAGCCTGGGTGATGGGAGCCAGTGGGCTCTCCCATGATCACCATAGTTCTTTGATCATTAATACTGCTGAGACCTGATGTAACCTGATGACCAATAAACTACATGTGAAGTACCCTGCTGCGCAAGAGTATCCCTTCTACCTGTACAATACTATCCATGGTTGGATAGCCACTGCCAGTTTGAATGGTGCAGATCCTTACCATCGGAAGAGAAGGGTGAGCTTGTAGTAGTAAAAGGAAGACTCGTATAGCCATTCTTTCAGATCATCATTGGAGACAAAACCTCTATAAAGATGACTAGCCCATTAATGACCTGGGGACGACCCCTACAGCTGATCAGCACCCGCTCTAGTGAAGTCCTGGTGAAGCCCTGCTCCTCTGCCTGATCTCAAGATTACCCTGGTCAGTGCTTCGATCCCTGGAATGGTGGGAACAACCAGTCTTGACCCTTGGACGAGGATCCGTGCCGTAAGAGCCTGCGGAAGCTGCAGCCGTCGCCGTTCTGAGTGCATCATTGGAACCTGGAGGATTTTTAACGTATACTAGAAGACACTACTGCATTTTCAGCCTTCTTGCATTTAAGGTTGACTGTATCTCCATGTTCCACAGAAGTCTTCATCTTTTCTTCATTTTGTATGTTCAGTTGGAAGGTGCCTACAAATAATTGGTTACAGAGTCAGGGTGGTAAGTTAACATACCCGTTTCTCCCCGCCCCACATTCTCCATAGGGTTACATGGGCTTAAAGTCTTCTCCCTAAACTGCTCTTTCAAAACTTTGGTTGGTGGAGGCCTGGTCAATGATCCCTTCCTAGTCCTATCCAAGCGACCGAGATTGAGTTAGTTTACTTACCTGAACATGACTTACCTTTTTGACTTTTGTATTGTCCTTATTAAACCTGAAAAGTATACATTTGGAATTCATGTCTTTTGGGGACAAGGCCCCAAACCATCTTTTAATAAGTGCTAGGGAAACCGCTCTATGGTTATTCTACAGTATCTTTTTACAGAAATCTGACTACTTACCTGTTTTACACTTGTTATTGAATCAAAAGCTTTCCAACTTTGCCTAATGGTGAAAGAAAAGTGTGTGACAATATTTGTCTAGAGTTTTTACTTGCTTAGTGTCCTTTTTAAGAGCCTAATAAATCACTGTGTATTTTGTACTTGCCTGTCTAACAGAAATCATTGGTAGTGTTCTTTGTGGATTCATTGTAGCCCTAGAGCCCTCTCACAGTCCTCCTGAGAATAAGCCATGCCAATTTGCAACCTTACCTTTATTGGGTTTGGCTAGTTCTCAGTGTCTCTGCGTTCGCTATAATAGGATGGCCTCCCAAAATTCACCTGGAAGGTTGATTTTGGAAATCCATCTTAACAGCTATGATAACAGAAGTAACAGAACTTGAGAACAATAACTTTGCTCAAGCGAGATTTCAAGTACTCCCCCTAATCGAATAAGTGTTAAAATGTTGGGAACATTCTGGGAACATTCAAAATAAAATAACCAAACCGTTCTATGCAGAAGTCTGAAGATGTACAATATTTTATTTTAAAACTACTGGAAGAGTTGAATTAACAACTGAACTTAAAAGATTACCCTTTGGCAGTTTAAGTGGCTGAGAGAATCTGATTGGTATAATATCCATTTTTGTTTTATAGGACTGAAATTGGCCCCATGCCAATAGCGTTGCTTAGTAAAATTACTAAGCAAAAAAACACATGTCAAGGAGCCTATGTATACTTAATGATTCACCTTTGATGTTAAAAAGTTTTCAATGTCCAGGGTTTATTCAAAGCAGACGACATTGGTACATGTGCAATCTTACCTTCGAGAGTGGCAAGTTCAAAATCACAAACTGTGAAATCCCCTGGCCCTTTGAAACTGTGGAGATGTCTAGACAGCACCAGATGTTCAAAGGAACCCTGCAGGCAACCAGGATGTCTGGTCTTGCTATGGCCTTTGGTTTCCTTCCTGTTCTTTCCCTTATTTTTGCACTAAACTCAATGGCATCATTCTCCCGGTCTGAAGAAAGAACATGCATAAAACATCTAGCTATTGGTGTCTTCATAAATCCTTCTGAGTTTGACTAAATATGTGATGTGGTATTGCATGCAATCGTAGCACAAAAATCAAGAATAAAGTTCATGCATCCTGGCTATAATGTGTCCCACTTCTATCATCTAATGAAATTGTTCAAATGGACCTGCCATCGCTAAAGAGATTTTTTTTTTAAATGCAAAGTTTGGATGCCAAATTAAAATCACCAATTTGACCTCTTGCAGCACAAGTTAGCAAACTCAATGCAGTGAATTTCATAATTCCAACCAACTGACACTTCAAGATAAACTGTGATGACGGATTACCAACAGTGTTATCTGCTTGACACCCAGTATAATGCAGATGTAAACAATCCTAATACGAGTTTTTTTTGTGCAATGTAAGTTTTTTTTTATTTTTAATAACCAATCAACGCATAAATAACACTGTAAACAAAACAGTGTTTTTTTCAACCACAAACTGGCATTTAAGGCTGCATGCCACAGCGGTCTCCTCAGCTCAGTAATGTGTAAGCAGGAATCTCAAATGGTCCAATGGGAGAGAACCTTATATATACTCTACACAGAACACTAGAACTATAGAACTATGAAAGATTAAATGCTGAATATCACAGGCTAATGAGATAAAATCCTAATTCTACTGAAACCAGAAATGTAGACATTACCGCGTGGAGTAACGTGAGTTCCATTGAAATATTACTTATAATATGTATAAAAGGGTTGTCAGTTAAAGCATGTCAGAAGTTGATCTCTTAGAACCCAATTACAAAATATAGTTAAAAAACACATTAATTTAAAAACCTAGCATGTTGCTTTCATCTAGCAAGTGAAATGCTTTTCAAGTAACAGTCATATTTTCTTTATGAAAACACAAATGAAATTATACTCACGGCGACAATCATTATGGCATTATCGAGAAAGCCAAATCCTATGAAGGGTAATGCATTGTGAAAGCCGACTGGAAGAGAGGAAGAATAGCAGATGAGTATTACAATTACATGCAGCAATAGCCATCAATAGCATGTATTTGCCTAACCATTTGAACTCAAAAACAACAGTATATGTGTTCAATATTTCTATATAACTGATTTTACAAGACATTCAACGATTAAAGAAATTATTCCATCTAACATACATTGAAAGATAAACCTAGGCCAATTATTTGTAGCATTACAAGTCCATGATGAAATGCTATTCCTACCTTAAGAGTACACACCCTAGCAAAGTTAGATACTGATTAGTTAGATTAGTGAAACAAACTATTTTATAGCAATTCAAGACCTTCCTTTTTCGCTTTCGCTTTCTCGCTCACTCTTCCTTGCTGATGCCCCGGTCTGCTGTGCATACTGGTTACCCGTCCACCCACTGAATTTACGGACCATGCTCCTGCATGACCAGTATCCCTTGCACTGCCTCTGAGCCTCCCAACCTCGTGGGGACTTTATCTGCAACCCTACAGTCCCCTGACTCTCTGCACTTATGAGCCAACTCCCTGGCAGCAATTATGCGTTCATTTGCACTCTCCGCCCCACCCCACGCCACCCCTGGCACTTCTGCCCCACCCCGCCCCACGCACTTGCACGATTTGAATGACACAAGGCCTAATAATATCGTTTTGTCCTCCTTCTGTCTTGCCTTCCTTGTCTTGTCGTGCCTTTAAACACTTCTGTACAGGCGTGTTATAATGACTTATCATAGATTTGATCTGTAAACATTCTTGATAATTGAGGGTAAGGAAAAGCGGTCCCAAACATATACTTGGCTGAAGATCTGGGTTTAATGTTATTTAGTTGAATTGCAGTAAACGAGTTGATGACAATAGGAGTGAAGAGTGAACGAAGTAGTCTAACAGAAGATTTCTATATGGTTTTCTCGATACATCACCTTCATTATGGTTGCAACCCCTTGTAAAATCTTTAGACATTTAATTCCAAGAATGTAGAAATTGCAGAACACTATGAAAAATTAACTGGACAAGATTTTTGGAAGATCTACTATTGCCTGGTAAATATGCAGAGGAAGTATGAAAGACTAAGAACCAGTGCGTTTTGCATCACATCATTAAGACCTCCATGTGTGCGCATCTGCTGCAGCTGCGATACGTCTCTAAAAATGATGGAGAGACATAAGCTGTTCTCTGTACTCTGCACATACCGTTGGAGCATTCCGCCTGCTTGGTCAGGATGGCCACTACCGCCCAAGCAATTTGACTTGGGTCAGCAACATCAGAAGATGTGGGCGCATTAAAAGGCAGCATAAGCAGAATACAATCTTGGATGTGCTCATAGAAGACTTCTTGTAGCTCATTATGGGGAGGGCCTTTTACAGATAAGGACGCCACAGAAATATTCTCAAATAAGCTGCAAATGTGAAGTGTTTTGGACAGAGTGAAAGGAAGGTATCTAAGTACTAGGTGGGCAGAGAGGATGGAGTAGGAGTATGGAGAACAGAGGAGCAACACAGAGTGGAGGCAATGGTAGATGGTGCGAAAGGCATCAGAGAGGCAGAGAGTAACAGAGTACAGGGGTGGACTGGGAAAAGGGGTGACGTATGGGAGAGGAGAGGGCGAGCATGGTAGATAGGAGACCGGATCAAGCAGGCTGTCTGCAAGGCGCAATCCCTATCCCTGAAGAGTACTACCACCTGATGGAGTAGGAGCAGTCAGAGGAGTCCCTGGGGGAGCTTAGCTAGAAAAGGCATTTGGCCTTTAGGTCCTCACACTTAGGGCAAGGTAGAAATTAGACAGTGTGGGATCAATAGGGACTATGTACTAACCTCGGGTGAGAACCGCCTGGGAAAGGAAGGAGGTGTGTTGCAAGACGAGAGAGACTGACGGCCCTAGGTCCCACTGATAGTTCCATAGAAATCCTTGAACAGCCACAGACTTGAAGTGATTCTTGTGCCATCTGCTACACTAAACACACCTTCATTTGACAATGTGAGTGCATAGCATAGCTGTGTCATAATCGGAGGTTTACATCCTTCCAACTAATTGTTCTTTTATAAACGCGCTTAATACCAGTGCGTGGTTTCTAAGCGCGGGATCGGGATTCAAACCTGTGTTGCGCTGCATTGTCTTGCTTCCAAGACAAACGCGTTGCCACTGAGCTATCTTTCCTCACCAACATGGCTTTGTGGAATATGACATGGACACCAAACATTCAAATCGCCACCACCATAATCATGGCTGCGGTTGCTACATCACTGCCTGGTATTGGCTGCGGTTCTGCTCTGTCTGTGACTCATGTATTGTCCATGGCTCACGAGTAATAAAAGGTCATAGGCTACAGCAATGCAGAGAACTTTAAATTCTATTGGCTGTTGGATGGGAGGCCACTGTAGGCTTTTCACTGCGCTAGAGAGGTGGTCCTATTTTTTCAGACCAACTAGTGATGTGAGGGACCACACTTTCTACGGCACTAGAGCATTGCAAGAGATGCTCATTCATGTTTTGCATTACTTCAAGGCTCGATTTATTCTGATCATGAACATATCCTTGTTAACAGTTTGTTTGCATGCCAGTTATCCCCATACTCTAGTTTTGCATAACTCTTTTCGTATGTTGATCTCTGGTAGAAATCTCTGGTAGAAAAGTTGCGTGAGTGTCAGTGTTTAATTTTCCAGCAATGACTGTGGAAATCTCAATGGATATGACTTAAGCATGCAAAGAATTGCGGCAGCAAATCTGTAGTTATGTCACATTATATAGATACATGCACATACGCTCAGAATTTGCACTGGTCATTGCGGGTGATAATTGACATTTGGTGAGTAAGTGGTAGGGTGTACGTGAAGAACTGAGGGGGTGAGTGGCTTTTTATGAAGCAAGTCACAAAGGACATTTGGGAATGACAAAAACCAAAGGAAGGATAAGCAGTGCTATTTGGTGCCAGAGTTGGACAAAGATGTGAAGAGTTTAGTGAAAAGACTTGATAAAGAGGTGATAAGGTACTAAAGAAACCGGTCCAATCACAGAGCCCTTTAGAGTTGCCGACCTTGCCATGGGAGTTTGTGGCATAGGATATTCCAGGGCCACTGGATGGAGAGAGTTCACAGGAGAAAATACATCTTGATGTTGGTAGAGTTATAGCCTAAGTGGGTGGAGGTGCAAACTGCTGATGAAGAAGTCTACGGCAGTGTTGAACGTCCTGGACAAAGTGTTTCAGAGGGAGCGTAATCCGAGGAAGATGCTCATGGATAACTGAGTGCAGCTGATCTCCCACATAGTGGAGCCTTTTCTAAGGGAAACTGGGGTGGCTCACCAGAAGATGTCTTTGTACTATCCATAAACCAAGAGGGCCATGAAGAGGTTCAATCGCACGTTGATGGAAGCAGTGAGGACACAAAAGAGCTGGCAGGAAGTGGTGCAAAAGTGTTTTCATATCGTCTAGCTCCCCATGCGACAACAGGTTTGGTTCAATTTGAAGTCATAAGGAGAGGAAAATCCCACACTTCAGCGTGCCCTCTGTGGTTGGGGTATGCACATTTTATATAATGGGATTGAGAGGTCCCTGAAGGAGGAAGTGGAGAGGATGAAGCTGCAGGTGGAGGATGAAGTCTGAGTGCGCCTCTAAGAGGCTGAGCTGGTTCTGGGGGCCCCGAAGAGGCATGGGATGGTAGGACTAGGAACAGAGGGAGGGTGGAGCCAAAAGGTATTAGAGATTAATCTAAAGCATTCAAGGGGGTGGGAGCAGAGGGTAATGTGTGTTACATATGGCTGAGCTATAGTGTTTCAGTACTTCTTAGTGAACTTAGCTAGACAGTAGTAGGCATGTACTTCTTTAGTGTATTTTCTCTTTGTTAGGTCCAGAATGTGTGTCTGGGAATTCCAGAGTGGAATGCCCCACCTAGGATTCTGCGTGAGGTGAGACGGTTCCAGGAGCAGAAGTTGGAGGGAGGTGGGAGAGAATGCTCCTTTGCCACTCGCAAAGCATAAAACCATGTTGAACTGGTTCCGTGTCTTCCCTTCCCGGGTGCCAGCCAGATAAATTATATTATTTTATAAATACATTTTGACTAGTTTGACTTATCGGTATGCTTTCAAGCTCCGGCCTCTTAGAATTTGATTTTATTTATAATGAGAAAGTTTAGTGGATATTCGTGCATGGGTTAAAAGGTATGCAGCATTGAAAAAAAAGGTTTTTTTTTTGTTGCATTGATTTCCCATAGGGAAAATGAGCATCCATTGAACAAGTGCACAACATACACCACTGAAGTGATTGGTTTCCAATAACAAATAGGCTGTGCACAAAACAGTGCACCTGTGCCTTTTGGTGATTTGGTGCAAGTACTTTAAAAAAAACAATTGGCAGAGAACACCAGCTGATCTCACTGATGTGAGATACTTTCACAAATGCGCTTGCGGGAACTGGAAATTAAAACGTGCTTAAAATTAGGTTGAGGTGCGCAGAGTAAAAAGTAGAATTTGGGTGTATTTAAAGTTCGACTTATCGTCAGAATCATGCTTGAGTGGCAAGACGTGTTTCTTACTGTCATTTCTGGCAACAATAATTATTGCGCTTGCACAAGAAAATCGTGGGGCACTCCAGGGGTAATATACTGTGACATTTTCTTGTGAGAACAAGGCGGGGCATGCCCTTTTCAACAGTGGCTGCTACTTTGGATGGCTTGTTGGGGCCTGGCCAAAGGCCACGCCGCAGTCAATGTGGCCTGTGGCGCAAAGATCCGCAATGAACAGGTTATTGCCCATAGGCCAGGGCAAGTGGCAACATTGGGTGGCTTTTCAGGGAATGCCCCAACGCCATACAGTGTGCAATGTGGCACCAGGCTGTGCTCATAAATATGCTCTGATTTCCAGTGATGTCATCAGTGTGCTCATGGGTTGCCCAACAGGGGGGCTCAGAGTTAAGGTGGTGAAGCTTCCAACATTTGCTGAATTTCACTTATTTTGCTAAATTATTTACAAAACAAAAGTGTTATACACTGAAGAGTTCCAGTCCCGTCGCGTAGGGTGGAATGTCCCAGAAGTATGGAGGAAAGGGGAAGGGGCATAGGAGGGTGTTTCAGTTTCTTGGTGCCTATTGGGGCAAGGCTTTTTATTGTGTGCAGGTTGGCTTGCCATTTCGAATGCATACACAATCTTGGTTGGCTTGCCTTGGTTTATCTGGCAATTGGTTTCAATATGTTATGACAGTAGGATGGTGTTATGAGGTAGATGCAGGGTATATTAAGATCAATTTCCGGTTTACTGGGGTGCCAGAGTAGCTGGAGAAGAGCTACGGTGATGTGTGAGTGTTTGGGTAGTTTTAGAATGAGTCTTGCTGCAGTGATCCCTATAGCTTGCAGAGGGTTGTTGGGGAGTCCAGTGAGAATTGGGTTTCCAAAGTCCAGCTTTGAAAGAACTAGTGCCTCGACTGTGGTATGGAAGTCAGGGGAAGGTTGTGTGTTATCATCCGTAAGAAGTGTAGCTGTCGTTTGCATTTGTTTGCCGACTGTAGCTGTGGTGGGTGAAGGATAGGTGGGAGGTTGATGGTAGAGCATTGGAACTTGGCATGGATAGGGATACGTGTGGGTTGTCTGTGGCAGGTTTTGATCCAGTGGGTCAGGGTGGGTGGATGGGGTGAGTGGTGCAGGGGTGTGGGGAAAAGCATTAGGAGGGTGCAAATAAAGAGGTATTATGTTTCGGATGGTTTAATGCGTTTTAGGAAGTGGGTGGCCAGGTGTTGATGGTAGAGAGACAGTTTGAAGGTGTGGAGTTCCGAGTGGAAGGAGATTTGGGAGTACATTTGTATATGGTCTGTGCATTGGTAAAAGTGGATGTGGTAGGTGCCAAGAGTCTGTCTGAGGGATTCAACACATACATGTGAGACTGGGAAGATCCTTGTGGTAATAAAGATGTGAGAGCGAGTTTCACCCCGTTTAGTTTAAGAGGATGGTGTGGTTGATGGTGTTGAAAACTACAGAGAAATCTAGAAGGTCTGTGTATCCTTTGTAAGTTAATACAAACACTTGCGACTCACCAAATTACATGTTTTATGTTCTTAAAGAAGCAAAATGCATTTGAATCTTAAAATGGGTCTACTGCTTCCCCACACAGTTGCTGAAGCCCGGTGCAGGCTCTGTCCTGACACGGAGCAGCAGAATCAGATTAATCCTACAGGGTGACGCAGGGTCACGTGAGACTTGACCCGGGCAGCCCTGCCACCAAAGTACCACCTCATAGCTCACAAAAATTAGAGGGAATTGCGCATGCTCTCGGTATTCACCAACAGTTTGCTAAATGGATGATTTTAGAAACTTAAATACTTGTGTGATACGTTGCCAGGAAGAAACATCTACAAGAACCTCAACCAGAAATGTGCTGAGTGCAAAGTGCGGTAACCGGCCACATCAGGAACTATGGAGCATTTTACATGTTCCATATTGACTTTTATAAGAAGTATTACAGTATTTAATTTCTTTTTATATTCTAGAACAAGTGTGCGCAAACATGTTATGCTCTAAAAATAGTGTGTGCGTTACAAGTTTACATTCCACAATCATCTTAATCTTCATAGTGCTGGGTTACTCGTGTCAGGGACTCCATGGGCACTCGTGCTAGTCTTTAAACTGCAACATGTGCATGACAGTAATGGAAGAGCAAACTGGGCAGAAACCAGAGTGTATTGTTCCCAAAAATTAGAAATGGTTGGCATGAATGAACGTGGACAGGTGATGTGAAACATTGCATTTTATTTCAGGTGGGAAGGCAGCAGGAATTCCGGACCACTTCCAGTAAGAGGCCAGTAGGAGGCAAAGTAGCATACTTACCCTAAATCTCCTTCCCTATGCTAGCAGAACAAAGTCCCTAATCCTCTTTGCGGTTACCCTACTTCGCCATACCTATCCAATCAAGTAGGCCAACCCTCTTCCCCACCCTTGGTGGTTGCAGAGACTGGAGTTATAAAATAGTCAGTCTCAAAACGATTCAATGGGTAGTGCTTGCTACTTCCGAAATGATTACTAGAAGATTACATCTGATGCTCACTCAGCTTTCTAGCTAGAGGCGGTGGCTGTCATCCACGAGAAATAAAATGCCAGAGGTAGCCATAGGCTCAAAAGAGTCCCAGGAACAGTGCAGAAAGGAACAGGTTAAGATCACACTCGGGGTGCACCTGGGAGATAAAAGGTGGTGAAAACTGGCAAAATTGTGTTTTAAAACTGGATTCGAGAGATAGAAAGAATCCGAATTTTGATAGGCACCAATGCCACTAAATAGATGCAATACGAAGGCATTTAAAGCTCGAGGCGCTAGATCTGTGATAAAAGATCAAATTTAATTTAAGGAACAGGTGAAGGGATTTCACTGCTTGTGGAGGCAACAGTGACAAAGTCTAGTCTACGTGCTCTGGCAAAGCTAGCAGTTGAATCTTTTCCTAAAGGTCTGAATTGCGTTTATGTTACCCGCAGGAACAAGGCAACTAAGAACATTGTTTGAGGGGTGGTGTGAAGAATGAGCCACACTGAGAAGAGAGAAGACCCCTCTTGCCGGGCACGCAAAAATGTGGGTCAGCAGGTCAGAAAACTAATATCTGGCATTAGGATGACTGAGCATGTTGGTGTGAAATGTCGGATTGGTCCATTAAACCAAATGGAGAGTGGGAAAAGCATAAACAAACATCACTTCTCAGCAAATGGCCTTGGCACCCCCACAGAGACCCAGACTCCTGCCCAGCTAAAAGGCAACTGTGGACATGAAATTGAGGTGAGCGGCGAAAAAGTCAACATGGGTATAACCCACCCCACCCCTAATGGGGCAAGGCGCAGAAGACCTCCAGATGAAGTTCCAATTCCTGAATCAAGGAAGAGAAATTGCTCAGGAGATCTACCTCATTGTTCAAGAAGCCCTGAAAGTAGAGGGTTCAGAGATGAATGCTGTGATCCAGGACCCATTTCCACCTTTGGATCGGGAGAGGAGCTAGAAGCGGAAACATGGTACCTGTGCAAAAGGAAAATACTAGGAAGGTTGCTATGAGTTCCTGTACACTGCTAAGATTGTGGCGATTTCTGGAAGACAAGTTTTTATTTACTGCAAGGTCACCCAGTGTGCTTTCTCCTCAACCGCCCCACCCCCGCACAGCAGCCATAAGGCCCTGTAGTCCACCACACTGAGAAGGTAGTCTGAATAAGGAAAGTATTGCGGGTGTTGACAATGTCAGATATTCTCTCTCGGAAAGGAAATACCTGGGCCAGTGTTATGTTCCAATCGAAGCCTAAGCCTATGATGGTTCAGGTCTTGACAGGTCATAAAAGAGGACTTTTGAGGCTCACAGGATTAACGGTACTCCTAGAAGAAGGGATGGTTTGGCCATCTAAGATAAAGGGGCCCAGACGAGACGAAGATAAGAGGCCACCATTGCCATAATTTTGAGTAAGACATGCAGGGCAACAATAAGCCTAAACGGCAGCACCCTATATTGGAAAGGGGGAATGCGTGGGTCATAGGAGCACTGAGTATATGTGTCTCCTAGAAGTTCAGTTACCCGCCATAATGTACATTAAGATAATATGCTAATGTTCGCTAATTACGAATTTCCTGTTTTAATGTGTCGGAAAGCCAAGAGGAACCTGGCACTGCCAAAAGGAATATGTAAAATAACAAAATGGAATGAAGACTATGTGGCATAACCCCCATCCTGCCAGGAAGACCGCGATGAAGGCGAAGGTGCATTGGGCTCCTACATCGGCTGCCACAGCAGCCGAGAGATGAAATACAACATGCAGTTTGCCCGAAATCAGGAAACGGGGGGATTCGGTTTCTATCGAGCGTCATTTTATGTGGAAATAGCTAGGCATATTTGAAAGAAGAATGACAGCGTACATGAAAAATTAAGCACTAACGGAGATGTAGCAACAATATGCAGGGAACAAACAAATGGCCATAACACTCAATTTAAGGTGGCTACAGCCCATATCGAGGAACAAGAGGGGAGGCTCTGCCACAATCATGCTCGGATTCTAAGTGTATCAGAATCCAACAAAGATCAGTCACGTCCGCATACACTGAAAAGCTGATCAGAAAACGTTTGCCAGATGCTCCATTATGAGCGGTGTTCTTAGTGGAAACAGCGCACAGGGCACTTGGCCCTTACCCACCACCCGGATCTTCAGATTACAAGGACCGTGGCTTATTTTTATAGACAGCCAGAACAAAAAGAGAAATAAGACTGGGAAACAGCAGTACAATTTTTTACCCAGATTACATGCTCCTTGTTTAGAAAGTAAGGCAAGAATTTCAAGCAGCGAAAGTTGCATTACAGTCAAGGGGGGATATTAGGTAGACTGTGTGTCATCCTGCGTACCTCCGTATTGCTCACAAAGCAAAGCATCACTTCTACAAGGATCCCAGATTGGTACTTGATTATATAGAAAGGAAGATCCCTTTCCCGAATATACCAACAAGAATACGTTCACACTTCATAGGGGAGCCCCTGTCAGGATTGGACCATGCAGACGAAATGAAAACATTGTATATAGGTTTTAAGTCAGCAACCTTGAAACTAACGATTTGCTGTGGTAAACTGTGATTATTTTCACAGTGACCGTTTGCCTTCAGTTAAGGCTGAGTTGAGTGGAACCGATTCCCTGCTCTTTTACCTGCCCCATTGTTCCGGTAGCTCATTCCTGCAACAAGTACGAAGGAAAGACGGAAAGAAATAACACTGCCGCCCATGCAGTCGGCGCCATTTTGCTGTGGTACCACCACACCCCTCTACTCACCTATGCATGCCAAGGCACCCTGCAGACACCATCACCTCGTTCTGATGCCAGAATAGTGCACCTTTTCGGAGCTGCCATGGAATGTGGTACTTCTCACAGACATAAGAGTGAGTATGGGTACAGGACCTGAAGGGATTCCAGACCGCACCCCCTCTATGAGGCAGTGGTCCCCAGGGGCAAAGGTCTCTGCTATGGGTTTTTCAGGAAATCCACGAACAAGGCTTCTTAATAGTAACACTGCATAGACGTTCCAGCCGGGCTCCCAAAAGCGACCCTCTAGTCCTCACACTTCCATTCCAGTGGAATAACCGACCTCTCTGTGAAATGTGAAAAGCTGGATGGATTTATTTTTCAATGCAGGGTAAAGCACAATCGTATGCGACTGGAGAAATGCACCAGATTACGGAATAGTCATCTGAGCTGCAGCTTCTCGGTGGATCCTGATAATTTCATGCTAGCTGCAAGTAATGAGAAAAACAAAAACACACCCCAGGTGAGTAGACTGGAGCGGGGTGCTGGAATCACACCTTTTATCCATATCTATTTACCAGGCTGGAAAATAGTTCAACGGCAGCGCACTTTTCTTGAAATCAAGACAAAGCAGAGCAGCACGATTTTAATCATGATCCTGCACTTAGAGGCTGTACTCCGGCATGAAGCCCAATCGAAGAACCCAGTTTCATTTTCATTCATCTTTCCCAGACTTTGCATCACTGGAGAGTGGCTTCGCAGTGTACTTCCACTGACAGTTGTGCTAATTTCTGAGTGGCAGAGGCTTGCGCAACCTGCAAGGAGGTAAGATTAATAAAGTTACTCACCATAGTGACTACCTTACTCAAAGTCCATAGTCCCCTTTCCTCCATACTTATGGGACAGGACCGGAGCACTTTGTAAAAACCATCACATTTTTCAAAAATGTGTCCTTTCTCTCTTTTTACACTGGGTACTGCACGCGGCTGTAACCCCGCACTCCTTAGCTCCACCCAGCGCATCGCCCATCAGTCCTTTTCTATCGCCAGGTCTATAACCTTAAGCAATAACAGAGGAAATGTTTTAGAGGGGACGGTGGGCGGGCGTATGGAGGAAAGGGGACTATGGACTAGAAGTAAGGTAGTCACTACGGTGAGAAACTTCATTATACTCCTACGTCCCGTCCCCTTTCCTCCATACTTATGGGAGATTCCCAAGCACTCCTCACAGGAATTACGGGTGGATGGAAACTCCTTACTGAAACAGGTTCCTAAGCACAGCTTGACCGAACTGAGCATCAGGCCTGGAGCTCGGGTCCAGACAGTAATGCTTACAAAAAGCCGATGGGGAGGCCCAAGTAGCCGCTTTCTCCCAGGGAACATTTTTGGAAGGCAACAGCAGCTGCCTTGCCCCGCACAAGATGAGCATGAATTCCCTTTGGGGCCCGAAGACCCTGAATGGTATACGCCTCAGAAATACAGGCAGCGATCCATCGGGAGACGGTCGCTTTCGAGGCCGGCTTTCCTTGCGGATTTCGGAAGGTCACAAAAAGCTGCAAAGGGTTCCGAAGCCCAGATGTTCTGTCCAGATAGAATTTAAGGGCTCTTCTAACGTCCAGGCAGTACAGAACCCTTTCGATCTGAACTGGACAGCTGCGGTCTCCAACAAAGTGACGCATAGGGCCGAGATGACAGACTGGACTGGCCCACCTAACTTCGTTTGCTTGGCCCGTAGGAATATTCTTCTGCAAATAGAGAAAGGGAATTAACCACCCGTGGAGTTGAGCGTAAGTCCCCCCCATCCCCGCTGTTCTCCCCACTGATCACCTTTGATGTCCCCTCTTATAGTCTCACCTGATGGTTTGAAAAGATGAGCTCTCCATCCTGCATTGAGCACAGGGGCGCGTAGATAACCAGTTGCTTCACTGGCTCGAAGGAATTGGTGAGTTCCAGAACAATATTGACTCAGAGATTCCCGGCAAGACGCCGTAAGTATGTAGTTCGTAAGAGTTCAAATGCCTGACTTTCACTCTTGTCCGATTCCTTGCAGGTTGCAGCTTGACCCTAGTGAAGAGTTCCTCGTGGCAACCGGTAATATTCTGGTAAGGATTTGTATTATCCAACACAGTTCGATAAAATAATGTCAATATGTAACCTGTTGCTTTCTCCCTTATTCAGGCGCTGAGAGAAAGTATGAAGTCTCTAATATTCCTCTGTGTATTCCCTTGGCTCACCTTCCTGTTCTTGTCTTCTCCTTAGGTGCCGGAGTACAGCAGGAACATGCAGGAGGATGCGGTGGAATGTGAAGATGCTGCGAAGGCCGGTGGGTTCAGCGCGGTGGTGCAGCAGGCGAGGCGACGCGCATAAAATAACTTCTTTCTTCCAGCTTGAAGGCGCGATGGATCGGGAATTCAGGTAAGGATCAAAAGGTATTGCTCTTGTTCTAACCTTTTCTCCTTCTTTCTCCCTTTTTCTAGGAGCTCCAAACGCGAGGCGGGCGTGGCAGAAGGCTGGATGCAGACTTGCAGGCACGGTGAGCGGTACGCTGCTGGATGCAGAATAACGCAAAGCGTGTGCTGCTCTTCGGGCGGGGTTTAAATAGCCTCCAAAGTAGTCCCAGGTAAGTATTCCTCCCCAGCCCCACCCGAGTAAAAAAATAGTCCCTAGGTAAAGTAGTCCCTTCCAAGCCTCTTTTGGCTTGGAGCTCTTGCAGCATGGTCTGCATAAGGTAAGTTTGCAGCATGGTCTGCATCAGGTAAGTTTTAATCTATGAGCCTGGCACCTATGGCACCAGGACTGACTCTCCATATGAGCCTGGTGCTATAGGCGCCAGGACTGCACCCAAATAGCCCCTAGCAGGGGTTGTTGGGCTTGCTTGGGATAAATTGATGCCTGCTTCCGGGGTTGCTGGACTTGGTCTGGGTCCCCGGGTGTAGGCATCATGACAATTGACTGATTCAAATGAAAATCAGAGACCACCTTCGGAAGAAAGGCAGGATTCGTCCGCAGGACAACCTTATCCTTATGAAAAGTAAGGAATGGATGCTCCACCAACAAGGCCTGAAGCTCACTTACACGCCTTGCCGAAGTCACAGCAATCAAAAAGGACACTTTCCACGAAAGGTACTTAAAATTGACAGTAGCCATGGGCTGAAAAGACTTATGACACAAGGCCGAAAGAACCACATTCAAATCCCATCTTGGATGCAGGTTGCGAACAGGAGGATAAAGATGCATCAGGCCCGCAAAGTGTCTTTTAATGTCTGGATTAGACAGTGAAAACGAGCACTTGCCAGTGGACAAATAAGCGGCAACAGCCTTTAAATAAGTCCTGCAGGACAAGACATGGATGCAGACTCTGCCAGATGCGAAACAAAAGACAGGGCCATGTCAATAGTAGCCTCCCTGTGGTCCAGCTGCTTAGCCAAACACCAGTGGCAGAAACAAAGCCATTTACTTCTATACTGAGATATTGTAGAGGGTTTCCTGGCCGCCTGAATGATGCGCATGTTATCCGCGGAAGAATTGAAACGCTCTAAAGATCTGAACTCAGGCACCAGGCCCCCAAGCTGAACGATTGTGGGGAGGGGTGCCACAGCTGCTGATCGCTTTGGAAGCAGATCGGGGACCAGCGGAAGCTTGAGTGGCGGGCGCACCAATCGATGTGGAAGCTCTGAAAACCAAAACCTGGCCAGCCACCGAGGGGCTATGAACAGCAGGGAGCAATTCACTGTGTTCCTCAGCTTGCAAAGCGCCCGATGGATCAGAGGAAAGGGCGGAAAAGCAGGGGCCTTCATGTTGTGCCATGGAATCTCGAGAGCATCCCCCAGTGAGGAGACTCCGAGCCCGTTCCTGGAGGCATACAGAGGAAGCTTCCTGTTTGTAGACGTTGCAAAGCGGTCCACTTCTGTGCCCCAACAGTGACAAATATCTGAGAGGATCTCTGTGTTCAGTTCCCACTCGTAGCAGACAATTGCTCGTCGGCTGAGGGCATCTGCAGTGACATTCAGCTGGCCCGGGATGTGTACTGCTACCAGCCAGATACCATGCTGAATGGCCCATTCCCAAATCTGAATGGCAAGATCCACAAGAGGAGGAGACCTAGTCCCCCCCCTTGCTTGTTGATATAGAACATTGATACTGTATTGCCCGTGCGGACACGGATCACCTTGTTGACAATGCCTGGTTTGAACGCTTTCAGCGCCAGGAATATCGCCAAGAGCTCCAGATAATTTATATGAAGCCGTCTGTCCTGTGGCGAACAAAAATCGAAAAACTGAAGATGATCCAGTGTCGCACCCCGACCCAGAAGGGAGGAATCCGTTGTGACAGTCAAAAGTGGGCAAGGGTCCAGGAAGGGAGCGCCCACTGACAGATTGCTGAGAGACTACCACCACAAGAGGTGCGTCCTTATGAAAGGTGGAACCAGTATCATTTTGGAATCTGGGTCCACTGCTTGAAGCCATGAGCTCCGAAGAGCCATCTTGAGACGAGCAAGAGGAAGAGCCAGCACACACGAAACCATGAGGCCCAGAAGCCTCTGGAACCACCAGGCCGGCATGCTCTCTGACTGTATAAGCACCTGACACGTGGCGAACAGATCCGCCATTCTGTCCCCAGTCAGGTACACTCTGTAATCGATCATGTTACAACGTTAACCCAGGAAGATCAAGTCCTGAGAGACCATCATGGAGGATTTCCGTCAGTTCACAGACAGCCCAAGGTGGAAACAGTGCTGGAGAAGAGAATGAAGGTTGCTCGAGGCAGCCAATCATCCAAATACAGATACACGGATACATATGGATGCCCTGTAGCCGAAGACAAGCTGCGAGGGCCGACATCTTCGTAAAGACACGCAGTGCCGAGCCGAGACCAAATGGGAGCACACAAAACTTGAAATGCTCCTCCCCCATGGAAAACCGCAGGTATTTCCGATGCAGGCTCCAAATGAGGATATGCATATAAGCATACTGAAGGTCTACCACGCTGAGCCGGTCGCCCTTCTGTAGAGAGGACTTTATCTGACAGGGGGTGATCATCTTGAATTTCTCTTGGGGCAGAGAAAGGTTGAACAGGGAAAGGTCTAGGACGGTGCGCAGGCCAGCCTGGCTGAGTTTGGGCACTGTAAACAGACTGAAGTAGAAGCCCTCCCCTCGGGGAACGGGTTCCACCGCCTTGAGATCCAGAAGCTTCTGGACTTCGGCTCTGAGGGAGGGCGTCCCTGACTGCTGGAAGGGAGGATTGGGTAGGGGAAAGGGGCAAGCGGAAGCCCGCCCAAGCAACGGACTAGACCCACCGATCCTCGGTGATGGTCTGCCACGCCTCCTAGTGAGACGCAATGCTCCCTCCCACCAGGGTCTCATGCGAGCGCCGAAAAACCTAATTTAGCGGGTTTTTCGGTGGCGAGACCCCCAGATCCTGAGGAGGAGGCAGAGGACTGAGAGAAAAATCAGCCTCGCTGCTGACGCCGATGTAATTTTCCAGTTGGAGGATCGACTCTACGTGTCTTTCGATCCAGAAACCCCCGAAAACCAGAGGAGGACCGAGGCTGCGAGGGTGTTCTACGAGCCCTGAAAGGAGGTTTCACCAGAACAGACAAGGACTTGACTGTCTGGGTGCTGTCCTTCGTCTTAGTCAGCTCTACATCCGTTGACGAATGGAACAGTTCTTTGCCGTCAAAGGGCAGGTCCATAACTTTAACCTGAACCTCCTTGGAAAACTTTGTGGCATGAAGCCAAGCCTGACGAGAGGTGTCCACGGCAAGCATGAGGCCCCGAGCCGAGGTGTGAACATGATGCGCCGCAGCCTCAAGCATATCACGCGCCAGGACTCTGGCATCTGACAAGCCAGCCTTAAAATCATCCAGCTTGTCTGCAGGAATGAACTCCTCAAATGCCGACAGACCTTTCCACATTTTCATATTCGCCCCAACTAATATGAGCTCTACGTTCGCCTGGCACAACTGCAGGGCCGAATTAGCAAAGATCTTCCTCCCCCAAAGAGCCAAGCAGCTTGTCCTCTTTGGCCAGAACCTGAGCCGCCGCTGTAGATGACGCTGAAGCCGGTCTGGATTGTAGCGTGGCGGACGCCACCACTGTGGAGGAAGAAAGCGGGCAAGACGCTGAGGCTACCTCCTCTGAAGTATGAAGCCTATAACGAGCGTCAATCTTTTTGTTAACGTGCAGTCCAGAGTGTGGCTTATCCCAGACCTTGCAGACCTCGGCCAAAACGTCCTTCTGGAAGAACAAGCCGGTGCGCTCCTGAGGAGACAAGGTGAACGCCACAGAAAGCCCCTCTTCTTGCGGAGGAGGTGCCTCAGGTACTGGAACATCCAGAAGAGCCATCATGTCCAGTACCCAGTCATGGAACGCCCTAACAGAACGGGGCTGGTCATCGCCATCCTGATCCCCTTGTGTGTCATCCAAAGCGTCCGGATTGACCTGCGTCACATCTGGCTCTGCCGAAGACTTGTCTATTGGGGACAAGGGAGGCAGGGGCGGAAGTGCTGGAGGTGGGCCAACCGGTAGAGGTAGAACAGCTTCCAGAACAACCGGTGCTATGACAGGAACCGTCGGCACAGGATTCGACACTGGAGGGCAGATTTCCTTAAAAAGACCTCTGAAATACTTCTTCATGGGGTCAGAGTGCATGAGCTTCTGAATTTTCTGAAAAAAAGGCATCCTCCGCCGAAGGCGTAGACACGGGGGCGGGCGGAGGCCTCTCATGAGAGGAGTAGCTCCAGAGCCGCAAGGGAAAGGCCTGCCAAGAAGCCGGATTAACAAAGATCCATGGCGCAGATGCCGCAGGAAGCGAGACTGTGTGCGGTAATGGCACCCAACCGTTCCAGTCATAAACTGGACAAAACGGTGCACAAGGAAAACTATGTTCACCTGAAAAAATGCTCCCAGCACCTAATGCTGATGGCATAGGTGTTAGGGAAGAGTCCAAAATGGCCACCGGAGTTTGCGCGGGAACGGGTGCCATTTTGTTTGCGCCTGAGGAGATCTGCGTCACATGTGTGAGTGAGGCGGGGTCTCCACAGACGGGTCAGGGGTCTTGATTTTAGCCTTGACACAAGGAACCTCAGCAGAGCCGGTACTGTGTGGCCTAGGATGTTTCTGAGACATACTATCAGCCAAATTAGCCTCTAAAAGAGGAACCTTGGCCACGCCAGTAAGAGAGGAATTACGGTCAGCGACCTCACTCTGTGCCCCCTCGACTGAACCGGTATCACCACCAGGGTGGGAACGATGAGGAATCCACCTCACGACAAGACCTTAACGGGCCTCTCAGTTCTGTCGGTCACTTTAGCCTCAGACAGAGGAACCTCAGACCCGAGTCCGGTACCAGCTCCCTCACGAGGGGCTTCGAACCTTGGTTTGGTACAGAAAGCCTCCACCGAGGCCTCAGGGCGCTCCCCGGTGTCTGTATGGGAAGCTCCAGACAAGGAGACATCGAAGCAAGCTCCGGTACCACTCGGCCGTTGAATAGCCCCCCCCAGGATGGGCCTCGGATTGCAATCCGGTGTAGGCAGGACCCTCATGGAGGCCCTCGGAGAAAACTCTGGTACCTTTTTTAGGCCGGAAAGGCACCTCAGGGGAAACAGCTTTTGAAGCCCCTCCCAGACCGGCTAGACCCCGGGAAGGAGTCCCCCGGTCGGGGTGCCCTAAAAACGAAAGAACTTACCTGACGTCTCTTCTTCTCATCAATGAAACTCGGAAAATGTGGGGGAGATACGAGCTGAAACACCTCCTCCCACCGCTCCAGACGACGGTGAAATGCCTGGACCGAAAGGGAATCGCAGTAGAAGCACGAGTCCCACTGGTGATCCGGACCCAAACACTCTAAACAAAGAAGATGGGGATTCACCCTAGCGAAGCGTCGCTCGCAAGAAGAACAAGGAAAATCTAACCAAACCGGCATAGACGGACTTCTACGTGACCGCTAAACCAGGGCAGGAGAGGACACTGGAAGGAAAAAATCTTCAGAAGATGCAAGTATGTCCATGTTAGGAAGAATTCTCTGTTTAGGCTGAATTTCCTAACCTAGTGAGTCCCCCAGCAGCTTTGCTGGATTTTTGGGGTTTATTTTTTTCTCCTGCCAAGAGTGAGACTCTTTTACCCTCACTCTTGGGCATGATTTGAGTGCGTTTCTTTGAATCTAGATGTGTTTAATGGGCTATGGGGTCTTTTACTCCATAGGGCTTCATGTGTTTTTGTGATGTGTGTTACACAGCACCCTCAGTGCAGTGACACAGGGGTGTCATAGTGACCCCCCAGTGTAGACTCCATACCCTGGGACTGAAAAAGTCACCATTGTAAAGTCACCATTGACTTTACTAGTCTTAAATTCTGAACAGAACCAGTACAAACCATCATATTGTGGACGTACTGGTTGGGGCAATTCGATTGCCCCAGGGTCTGTTAGTCGAGGGGGCACGTCTCTGTCCCCCCTGATCGAGTTTTGGCTGGTGGCAGTGGATACTACTTTTTATATTCAACCGCAAATATTTTCCTATGGGATTTCCCATTGTTTTAGGCTACTATCTTTATTTAATTATTTACGGTAGCCTCGAACATACCGCCGGTTTATTTAATTAATATTAATTCTCCGGTTGGTATTTTTTGCCAAAACTTGATTCTAAAATGGTGTTTGTGTTCTCTTCTGTGACTCCAACCCAAGTCAGACTTTTGTTCCACTTTTTGGTGGGCTTCTCCACAGAAGCCCTCCAAAGTGGTGCCACTCTGTCTGGGGTACTTAGGAGGGGTGGAGGGGGATTTAGGCAGCCTGGACTGAGTTGCCTAGGCAACTCAAGTCGCACTCCGTCCTGATTGGCCCAAGTGGTGAGCCGGCCGGCTCACCACTTAGCATGTTTCAGTGACAGCTAGGCTGAGTGAATGGGGGTTTTCTGCATAAAAGCAGGGCTTTGGGGACTGGAACTTCAGAAGTCGCCACAGGACCTAAGAATCCGACGAGGGAGAAGTTAAGCCGACCTGCCACGACACCACCACCGGTGGAGCCCTGCTGGACCGTCTCACCACTTTTCCCAACGACAGAGGAGATCTCCCGTCGGAGAGTCTTCTTCCTTTGACTGGTGGGGATAACCAGTTTCACCGTCTTTTCGCCTTCTCGACATACCTCGTGGCCGCCTTGCCTGTGCCAAGCACCCCGGCAACCGGGATACCACGTTTTATCACGACCGCGAAACAAAGGTACCACCTTTAACCGGAAAACTCCACGGCTGGTTTCTTCCCTGGAAGTGCAACGATCTTCATCATTCCTCCAAGTCGAGATCTTCTCTTCCCCTGGACGACGACGCAACTTGCACCCACTACCAGGAACAACTGCCACCGCTGGAGGATCCTTCCCACTTAAGGTACCGTGTCCCGCCTGGCTTCCCTTGCTACCGACTGTACGGGGTAGATTTAGTCCCCGGCTTTCGAACCTGGGTTAGCCTGGGACACCCTGGCTAAACTTTCCTAAGCCTCTCTAAACTCTTTTTGAACCCTCCGCAAGACTTTCAAAGCCTAGTGTAACTGTGTGATCTTGGGCGCATTTGTGCTCTGCTCTCTCTAAGAGTGGGCCCAGCCTTTGGACTTTGGCTCACCAGTGAATTTTGCTCTTCTGCCTTGCTAACAGTGTTCCTGAATCTTAGAGTGGTGTACCTTTCCATATTCTGTCTTTCTCCCCCCCCTTTCTCACAAACTTGTTGGAGTGCCATCTAGTTAAGCGCTCACCTCTGTATGAAAATAAGTGGTGTTTTACTGGGAGTTATCTGATAAGGGAAAAGGGGTATATATATTACAATAGTAACTGTGTTTAGAATATTTTACAACAAGAGTGCTGGAGTGTTTCAAACCGTGTGTTTTTAAATAAATAATTATATACTTTGATACCAAAGCTCTGGTCAGTGTTTGCTTGTATTATTGTGTCTGGGTACCTATTGTGTATACTTTGCATACTGTCTAACTCTTCTTGAGGGAAGTCTGACTGCTCAGCCACAGCTACCAGGTAAATCTGGGTGGTACAGACTGCTGCCAAGTGGGTTTACTGCCAACACCTGTAGTCTTAAATCTTTTGCAGTGTTCCCTAAGGGAACTGCACAGGTTTCTGCCTAACAGTCCAGTCCCGAACGTGCAGAGAAAAGGACTGATGGACGAGGTGTTGGGCGGAGCTGAGGAGGGCGGGGTAAAAAGAGAGGAAGGACACATTTTGGAAAAATGTTAAAATGTTATGCTTTTTACAAAGTGCTCCGGTCCCGTCCCACAGGACGGAGGAATGTCCCATAAGTATGGAGGAAAGAGGACGGGACGTAGGAGTACAGCAGAAAACATGTGTTGGGATGCAAGTGCAACATACCAGGCAGGTGAATAGAGTTAGACTGCGAAAAATATATTACCGGGCAGCTTAGTGTTAGCAGTTCTCATTGGGTGCGGCATAATGTGCATGTACCCATTTGCAGTTAGCTTTGATACATATTAGTAACATCATGTAGCCATACAGAAAGAGCAACAATGTATTCACGTTGCGGTTGCAGAGGTTTAAGATAGGGTGACGTATCTTGCATTTACCGGTAGTGTACAGTGTTACATTTTAAGGGATGTGCGACTAGGTAACTTGCATAAATAGGCATACGAGATGGAGTCAGAAGTGTTGTGGTAGAGGCGAGGTCTTGGGGCTAAGGTAGCTAAGGTGGATTGTAGGGCACACTACAGGATGTCATTGTGAAGGTATGAGAAACTGGCCTAACGTGGCGCTGCGGCTCTGTCTTGTTGATCCTGAGACAAGTCCCCCTTCCATCTCCCCAGAGAGAAGTTATGATATCAAGGCCACAGGTAGCCGTGCCCTGTTGAGAACAGCTAATTGAGTCCAGCTGTAGAGCTTGGAGGAGTTGGGAAAGGAAATGTTGTGAGTAGGGAGAAAGGGTAGGGATGCAACTTTTGAAGGCTGAATTCATGTGAGCAGGGCATGGAGTTAGGTGATGCCACGGGGCCTGGTTAAGATTCAGAGCACTAATGCCCTCCATTAAAGAGCAGACATTCTATTTGAACTGCAGGCGCTGCACTCTAGAGATTGACAAATAAGCAAAATTCAAACGTAAGAGTGAGGCCCGATCACATCATTCATGGGCACCTGGGTTCCCGCTGAGATAAGGGCGCAGACGTGCTACGGCTGCACCGTGATTTGGGACAGGAGGAGCAGAAGTAATGCCAATAAATGTATCTAAATGGTCAAGGAGCGGTTTGTGCGTGCCACAGTGTCAGGTATAATGAGGAGGCCCATTGCATTATCCAAGCAGGTAGACCTCGCTAGTCGCACTTTGCTCAGGATCCGACACAGCGGTGCACATCACGTGATGGTCAAGATTACTACTTGGTAGTCAATCAACGTCAGAGTTTCGTAGAGACTATGCAGTAGGTCGCGTGTTTAGGGGAATGTGTTTAGATAATGTGCAACCACTAGGGTAATGGACTATAGGGGATATTTAGAATTGTGTATAGGTGTTAGCCAATGGGGAGTGCGGGATCATGTTGTAATATTTATTATGCATGGTTTTGTAAATTTGTGGTTTCCCACTACAAAAGATTTAACTTCTTTGGGTGGGGCGAGCTCCACTTTAGTTCGGTTCTATGGGACCATCTGATACTTTTGCATGTAAAAAAACGTTTTCCTTGCAAGGTGCATCGATAATTTGGCCTATTTGGGATGGTTTTCATTGTTCGGGTTTTGGGTCATTCATCTCAAAGATGATACTAATAGGTGCAAAAGAATAAGAAGTACTGAAGTGTGCATGGAATTGCAGCATGGTGTATTCAATTATTAGTTGAGATCTCTCCTTTTGGACATCTTTCCAAAAGGTAAAAGGCAGTGGAGTATGTATTCTCAATGTCTAGTTGTTTCCAAACTGCTCTCCACTATGTGCCTAGGAACTGTGTTTCGCGATTTATCTTGGTAGCATCAGTTTAAACTGAACACATGATTCACAAACCGAGTCGCAAGATGACTGGCGGAAAGGGACCCAGCACAAGGAATCCGATAAGCCATTTCCGAACATCTACTACTGTTAATATGCAGGTATAACCAGCGGAGTGGGTGGAAATTAGGTCCACTGTAATGGAATGGCCGGCTGGAGAAGACCTTCTTTCTTGCCACCTTTAGCTCTTGCCACTGGCACACACTCGACATCCTCGAACATTTCTACCCAATAGTTCTGAGGCGTGGCAACAACAACTATCTTTGATGTAGAGCCATACTTGCACACTAGGCTTCATGACCCATTTGTGCTGTGACACCATGGAAGAGGGCCATTTGCCAGTACCACTTTACTGCTGCTGTGGAGCACCCAGCCCTCTTTGACTTTGGTCTCTGAGATGTGGTCTATTTCAGCATCGACATACTTAGGTTGGTAGCCATCTCATATTTTTTGCATGAAAGTGTTGAGGTTAAATGTAGTTATGATCTGGTATGGGGAAAACGAGAAGGGAATCCTCTGCAGCTTGACTTGGTAGTGGATCTCTACAAGATAATGCACTTGCCTTGGCAAGCTCTTTTCTTGGGTTATACACGATAAAGTGAAAGCGAGGAAATAAAAGCATTTAATGAGCCGGTCACTGATTAAGGCACCTCAAGGTATGGAGATATTGCAGGATCTTATGGTGCATATGCACTTAAACAGTTATCTCCATTTCAATTAGGTTTTCGCTCACAATATTCTACCGAGACTGCCCTTCTGGCAGCTCCAACTTGATCCAAGACGCCAGACATCGAAAAAGTTCCTCTATTTTAGTTCTCCTTGACTTAAGTGCTGCCTTTGATACTGAAGATCACTCCACTCTCCTTAGTAGACGCTTCTTTTGGTCTGGCTGGTTCTGTGTTGGCATGGTTATCCTCTTATTTATCAACTCGTTAATTTGCAGTTTCCTGGAACAGACACTGTTCTTCTAGACCGGTTTCCTTTGGTGCACCCCAGGTTTATGTTTTAGGTCATCTTGTTTTCTCTCTTCACTGCTTCTCTGGCTTTGTTAGAAATGATCCCTGCTGGGAATCAGGCCAGGTCACCAAACCTATGTTCTATCATAATCCTTTCTTGCATGCTAACTGAATGAGGAGCCAGACAAGAGGGAGAACCATATGGTGGCACCACACCGGGATGTCCCAGTGAATCTGACCAGGACTGTGTACCATTCCTCAGACTGCGGCGTCACATAGAAAGTGACCACGCAATAAGGTCCTTTCCCAGAATACAAGGGCGGAATATGGAGCGTGACCTCACAGGTCACGTTTAGGGTCTACCGTTATGGATTAAATTTAAGGGGCTAAAACAAGAGCAGATTCGTCCTTACAATAGTCATTGTTGCTTGCTTCATGGGGGAGTTCATAGTAAATCGTTTTTTTGGTTAATTGTTTAGGTAACTAGAGACTTTTGTATCACTGCTGTACCAGGAAGACTTCAAAGAAAGGGAGTCTGTATCCAAGGTAAGACCTTCCCCCTGTGTGACGTAGTGTATCCTTGCATCGTATCCCCATACCTTCTTAATTCCATGTCCTTGGTTTCTTCTCACTACAGCTTCTGACTCTTGTTCACCCGTTCATGGTGTGTGTCCAGTAGCACTCGCGCCTGGAGGGAATTGTTGCTCTGAGTTGTATGATACCAACCAGAGTGGCTTTTCGTTTTAGGTTTGAAGTGTATTGTCTTCAAGGGGTCTGAGAGAACTCTGCATTACTGTTGAAGCCTGGGGAAGCTAACAGACTCTCTTAATTACAGAGTTCAGGCGCTTAGCGCATCTTTAAGCTGATATTACCCAGGCCTTTTTCTCTTTTCCTTCTGAACACAACAATAATGTATCTGCTTGCACTGTTGCCATTAGTTCTAGGATATCAAATAATTTTCTCTGGCTTAATCCCAAGGAAACTGGGATCATGTTCTTTACTGCATATTCTTCTATTTCATCTTCTCTATTTCTTTTACTCCAGTTAAGCTTTGCTTTTCCTCTCAGGCTGTAATTTAGGTCTCATTTTTATCTCTATACTTTCTGGATCAGATTGTGGGAGTTGCTTTGGTTGGTAATTAGCTTTATAATATTCAGAAAATGTGTATTCTGGTACTTTTTAAGCTATAAAATTACTTCTGCAAACCTTGTTTTTAAATAGTGTTTCTCTCTGTAAGAGGGTTTACGCACTCTGCTACTTTGCCTCTTTGCTCTCTTCTTTATTCTACTGTTCCCATTTTTCACTGTCTTCATTATTCTACTTCCATGTGTCCTAATTTATCTCTGCACTATCTAGATGGCTGTTTATTCCCTATTACTTTAATTTTCACTTTATTTACAGAGTTTTTAAATGCGTACATGCATTAGCATCTGGATACATCTGCAAGCTGATCTCCCGCTCTATACTCAGTCTCAAGCCCACTATTCTGCTTTTCAATGACTTTTTTCCGCTCTTCGCCCTCCTTGTGCTTCTTCTCGGGTTCATTCATTTCAGTTACTTGCTCCCAAACTGTGAAATGCTTTACTTTTGCACATTCACTCTTCTGCCACCATATCAGTTTATTTAAATAAATTCAAAAATATAAAATAAAAATGTATTTACTTTGTCCTCTGGCTAATTTTTGCTTTTATTTAGTTTTTAAGACTGCTTTTTGATCATCCTATTTTTCAGTCATACATTTTTGGTATGAATAAAGTCTACTCTCTCGGATTGTTACTTTGTTTGTCCTGAATTTGAAAGCACTTTAGAAAAAGGTTTTGTATAAATGATTCCAAATAAATAAAATCTCAGTTCCTTCCAAAGGATGGCACCATTCTGTAAAACACTGATTTTGGTATGAGATTTTTGGCCAGGATGTATAGTTTGTCTCGAAAGAGTGAACGTTATGGATCGCATCTTCCCAAGCCAAACTCCAAGACAATACCGCCCCAAAGCATGATGGCTCCATACTGGCTGCTGCATCAGAGTGGTATTCTTGAGTGTCGGAAAACCTCCTTTCACCTCAGGAATCCAGGCAAACATTTGCCCCTTCCAAATACACAAGTTAATAAGGTAAACTACTTCCAAGAAGTCGACTATGAAACGCGTTTAGAAACTGCCGAAGACGATACAGGTCTGCACCCACTTTGCGATGGTTGTTGTGGGCCCTTTAGGAATGGCTTGGATTTTACAAGGGTCAGCATGTATTCCTACGGTGATGATGTACACTAAGAACTCAAATGATATGTGAAAAAGACACCTAAATAGTTTACAATACAGATGCTGTGTACATAGTAGATGCAATGCTGCACAGACAGTGTACGTGGATCTGAAGAGTTGTTAAAAATATTTCACCTCTATTTTCAGATGCGGGTGCGGTGGCTTCATAATCTCTTAGGCAACTGGTGACTGAACTGCAAGGCAACCAGCTGATGAACACAGATCCACAGGAAAGAGCGTGGAAGTGGGAACCACAGAGGAGGGACTCAGCCACCCGCAGAAACACCACCGACCCTAGACACGCCTCCGAAGCCCAAGTGGAACCAGCCGCCGATGACTCTGTGCCCGTATTCCATGAAAGAGTGACATTGCGCTCGCAGCTGGCGCCGTCATGCTGTGGTGCTGCCACCATGTCCCTCTCATCACCCATGGCATGCAACAGCAGTTTGGTGGTTCCAGGATGGGATACATGTCCAAGCCATCAGGAAATACAGCACTTTCTAAGCACTGGAGCGAGTGCGGGTTCAGGCATTTGGGGATTCCTGATAGATTTATACCTCTCAAAACATTTTGAAACTTCTTGCAGTTAAGCTATACAGGTGAATTGAAGTTCTGTAAACGTACAAGTAGTCTTTTCTGGTAAAGAGTCAAATTGTTTAAACCACAGTTTGAGAAAAATTGACGTTGTTCCTGAAATATGTGAGCGTCTGAATAAAGGAACTATATTATTTATGAATGTGAACAAAAACCGTATTAAATCAAAATGTATGGTTTACGAATTGATAATTAGCCAGTGAATTGACTGCAGTAGTCCTGGCATTCGAGAAATGCGCTGCCAAATAGTGATGGCGCTGTTACTGGCCAGTAAGCCCCCCCAACCCAACAAAGGGGGCTTAGGACCTAGGAACCAAACTAGAGGAAAAGGAGTACCAGGTAATGATTTGGGGAGGCACTAATGTGACAGCATGAAACTACCAAAAGAGAAGGACAAGCCAGAAAAGGCATGTACGGGGAGGGCAGAGGGTGTTTGCCAGGATTTGTGAAGGGCAGCATCGAGAAGGTGCTGCGAGGGGGGAAGGTGGGTGTTACTGCCACAGAAGGAGGGTGTGGACCAGGACAAGCATAGCACCCTGTAGCTCAAATAGGGGGCACGAGAGTCTGGAGAGAGAGGGGACAGGCAGAAGGCATTGGCTGGGGAAGCAGTCGAGAACAACACGTGAGTTTCTAAGTTTGACCAATCAGCAACATGGAAATGACGGACGATGGTGCTTATATACACTATCAGCTGGGTGCAGCAGTAAATTAAACGTCTGGCTGTGCAGAGAAGAGTAAAATAAATTAAAAACGTACAATTTAAGGGGCAACAATGTCCTGAGCAAGGATTAAAACGGTCAGTGGCTAAATGCTATCTCACACAAGAGTAGACGTTTTAATCGATCATTCTCTTACAAATGCAAAATGCAAGGTTTGAAATGGCTTGTTAATGATATGATTTAGTGCGCATGGACTCATCCTAAACAGTTTTCATTAGCAAACAAAATGATTTTATTAAAAATAAAATTGAAAAAGATTTCTATTAGTAAATAATAAACACTGTGGCAGCACGACAAAATAAGAAATGCCAACCTAGTTTAAATGGTTCCAAGTAATAATGTCCCCGAAAAAATGTCTCATGCCAAAAATGTCACCGTTTTTTGCGGAGACATTATTACATTGAACATGAGGGGGACACCCCCGCTAGCTTTGAATTTTTTAGTTTTTTTACAAGGGGAGCAGGGGACATTCCAGAAACCTGTCCCCATACATAATGTCACCATATATAATGTTGCCAATGGCTTTTCCCAGCAACATTATGTATAAGGACATTATTAACAAGGTTACTCACCGTAGTGACCACCTTACTCCTAGTCCATAGTCCCCTTTCCCCCATACTTATGGGACATTCCTCCGTCCTGTGGGACGGGACCGGAGCACTTTGTAAAAGCATCCAACATTTTGCAAACATTTTAGTCCTTCCTCTCTTTCTACGCGGTGCCCGGCACGCGGCCGTAGACCCGCCCATCTCGGCTCCGCCCCGTGCATCACCCATAAGTCCTTTTCTATCGCCAGGTCAGAGACCTTTTACAATAACAGAGGAACCTTATTAGAGGGGATAGAGGGCAGGCGTATGGAGGAAAGGGGACTATGGACTAGAAGTAAGGTGGTCACTACGGTGAGTAACCTGGTTATACTCCTAAGTCCCGTACCCTTTCCTCCATACTTATGGGAGACTCCCAAGCACTCCTTACAGGAACTATGGGTGGATGGAAAAAGCCCTTATTGAAACAGGTTCTTCAGCACAGCCTGACCAAACTGAGCATCAGATCACAAATTCAGGTCTAGACAATAATTTAGTTTAGTTTAGTTTATTATTTGTATAGCGCCGCCTGGCCCTAGGGCATCCGGGCGCTTGCGATGAATACAGCAAGAATAATGAATACAACAAGAATAATGCAACAGAAATGTACAAATCGATTACATATTTACAAATTTACAGTCTTGGTGCATGCTAGTGCGGTAGGGCTAGGCAGTTTCTTTGGATAGAAGCCAAGTTTTGGTGTTGTGTCTAAATCTGTGAAAGGACGGTTCTGATCTCAGCTCGAGTGGAAGTGAGTTCCAAAGTTTGGAGGCAAGCACGGGGAAGCTGGAGCCACCTGCTTTTTGGAGCTTAAATCTTGGGATATTTAAGCAGTGTGTTTGAGCTGATCTGGTAGGGCGCGCTGGGGTGTGGTGCTTGAGGTTGTCGGATAGGTATCTGGGTGCTTGGTTAGCTAGGCATTTGTGTGTGAGTGAGATGGTTTTGTATTCAATTCTTTGTGGTATGGATAGCCAATGGCAGGTGCGTCTGGCGTCCGAGATGTGTTCTTGTTTGGGTATGTTCAGGGCTGCTCGCAAGGCGTTGTTTTGTATGACTTGTAGTTTGTTGATGTTTTTCTGACTGGTTCCCAAGTATAGCGCATTGCAGTAGTCAACTTTGGAAAGGACTAGCGCTCTGGCTAAGGTGATGCAGTTGGATGGTGAGAGGTAAGGTCTGCTGGCGTTGATAAGTTTACAAGTGTAAGCAGTGGCTGATGAGATGGAATTGATCTGTCTTGTCAGTGTGAGGGAGGAGTCGAGGTAGATTCCTAGGGTTTTGACGCTGTTAGAGACGGTGATGTTATTGCCGTCTATAGTGAATGCTTGATAGAGTTTGTCGAGTTTATTAAGTCTGGGTTGGGAACCTAGGAGAAGAAGCTCGGTCTTGTCGTCATTAAGGCATAGGCCATGCTTGGCCATCCATTCTTGTATAATGGAATAAATGTTGTTGAGAGCAGTGAGGTCAGTGGAGTAGTCGCCTGTTAAAGGGATCAGTATTTGGGTGTCATCTGCGTAGTTGGTGTAGATGACACCCAAGCGGTCCAGTATGTCAAAGAGGGGTTTCGTGAATACATTGTATAGAGTGGGGGAGACGCAGGAGCCCTGGGGGACACCGCAAGTGACTGGGGATGGGATGGCAGAGGCTGTGGGTGCGAAGACTCTCATGGATCTGTTGTTAAGGAAGGAATGGATCCATGCGTTGGCGTTATCTGAAAATTTGGCTGCTGAGGATAGATGTTTGCAGAGGATGTCGTGGTTGACCAGGTCGAAGGCGGCCGATAAGTCGAGGAGGAGAAGGAGGGCTAGTTTACCATTGTCTTTAATGTTGTCCATCTGTGTCTTAAGGTCAATCAGGGCGGTCTCAGTGCCGTGTTTGGGGCGGAATCCTGATTGTCTGAGTCCTAGTAAGTTATTTTTCTCGAGGTGGTTCTGTATCTGGAGATAGGCAGCTCTGTCGAGGATTTTTAGTAGGAAGGGTACAGTCGTTATGGGTCTGTAGTTGGTGGGGACATTAGGGTCAAGGGTGGGCTTCTTAAGTAACGGAAGAACCCAGGAGTCCTTGAGGTTGTTGGGCACTATGTTGGAGGTGAAGGATGCGTTGATGAGGGAGGTGATGAAGGGAGCAAGTTGTTTGGCAGCATCTTTAATGATAGGGGCTGGGCAAGTGTCGCCTTGGCATTTGGACGGTTTAAGAGAGTAGATTATTTCTTCAACCTCTTTAATGGTTATGGTGGAAAACTCAAAGAGGTTATTGTCATCATTTTGGGGGGTGGTGTGGGTGTATGTAGCGGGGGTGATGTTATCGGAGAGGGTGAGGCTTTCTTTCTTTGTCAGGATTTTGGCTTGTAGCGTGGCAATTTTGCCTAGGAGTGCTTCCTGGATGTTCGTGCACCAGTGGATGTCTTTGTTGCAAGTGTCTGGAATGGGGGAGGGTGATTCGAGTTCTCTCAGGATATTGAAGAGCTCTTTGGTATTAGATTTGGCGTTGCTGATTCTTTCATTGTACATGTTTTTTTTAGACTGGATGATGGCTGATTTATAGATGTTCGATGCTAGTGCGTAGGATGTCTTATTAATAGTGGATGGTGACTGTTTCCATGCTAATTCAGCTTGTCTTTTGGCTTTGCGGAGTGTTTTTAGTTTGGGGGTGAACCAGGAATTGAGGTGTGCTCGTGGTTTGGCTTTCCGAAGCTTGAGTGGTGCTATGGTATTTATGGCCTTAAGGATAGTTGTGTTGTATAAATCTACTAATTCAGTAGGGTTGGTCATGGTGGGTGAGAAGTCGATGATGGGTCGGAGTAGCGGGAGGAGTTTCTCTAGTGTGATGTTTTTGTTGTTTCTTGTGAGTGTGGGTGGGGCATTGGAGGAGGGCCCTGGTGTTTGAGAGCCTTTGTTGATGGTGAAGGTAATAAGGTGGTGATCGGTCCAGGCGCATGGAGTGTTGGAGAGGATGGTAGTGTTGCAATTGAGGTCAGCTATCCAGTCAAGGATGCGGCCTTTGTTATGTGTGGGTTGTGCGATATGGTGGGTGAGTCCTAATTCTGAAATAGTGTTGGCGATAGTGTGAGCTTTGTCATCTTTCTCATCATTGAGACCTAGATTAAAGTCTCCTAGGATAAGTAGTCGAGAGTTAGGTTTGATATTGTTAGAGAGTAGAAGGGCTATGTCGTCATTGAAGGATAGTATGGGGCCTGGTGGTCTGTAGATGAGGTGGATGGTGATAGTGCTTGTGTGCGTTGTGGATAGTTTGAGGGTGAGTAATTCCGCTGATGTCAGTGATTGGTTTTGTATGTGTCTAATGTTGATGGAGCTTTTTGCAATAACGGCTACTCCACCACCTTTAGCTGTTTGTCTGTCTGCACGGTAGATGGTATAGTCATTGGGTATAGCAAGTGATAGAGAGGGGCCAGATGCTGGGTGGAGCCAGGTCTCTGTAATAGCTATGAAGTCGAGATCATTGACGGTAATAATGTCGGCAATGTCTAAGGCATGGGCGACTACAGATCTCGCATTGATGAGTGCACCTTTAATGGTTTCGGTGGTGATGCATGATTTTTTGATGTGGGTGCGGGGGGAGGGTGCGATCAGGCCGTGTGATATCTGGTCTGTCGGAAGTGTAGGGCGTGTGCAGTGGGGGGCAGATTTGGTTAAGGTTATGTTTTGTTTGTTGCCTAGATTGGGGAGGGATGCGGGTGTGTGTGTTCTGGATCTGAGTCGGGTGAATCTCGATAATCCTGAGCAGGGATAGGATCTGCTGGTAGTGAGGTTCGTGATAGTGGGTTGGCCGATGGGAGTAGTTTGTGATGCTTCTTGGGGGCTGGGGGTGTCTGCTATGCGATGAGAGTCAATGGAGGAGGTAGGCTGGAAGGGGTTGATGTTGGGTAGGAAGGGGGTGGGGCAGGGTATGGGATAATGTCTGGGGCAGGCTAGTCTGCTGAGGCCGTTGGAGTGTAAGCGAAAGTGTGACCCTTTACAAGGGGTGTCATGGGGGACCAGGCAGAATGGGAACATAATGAGGAAGGTCCAGGTTATCATTTCTGAGTTTAGAGGGAACTGACGCACAAAATCGTCAGAGAGAAGCTAGTGCGCAATGTTAGTACACAATGGTGCTGCAGTGAGGGTACTAGCGCAGAGAATCGGAGAAATGCTAGTGCACAGTGCTGATACCCAGTACTAATACGCAGTGTACTCTAGGCGACCATAAGGCATTACACAATGTTACAGTGGTCTCTAAGCGACCATAAGGCACCACACAATGTCACAGTAGTCTCTAAGCGACCATAAGGCACTACACAATGTTGTCACAGTGGTCTCTAAGCGACCATAAGGGACTGCACTATGTTACAGTAGTCTCTAAGCGACCATAAGGCACAACACAAGTGGTCACAGTGGTCTCTACGCGACCATAAGGCACTACACAATGTGAGCAATAGTCTGTGTTATACCGTACTGCGAGAACAGGGTTCAGTGAAGGCTTGAAACAGTTCACAGTGGTCTCTACGCGACCATAAGGCACTACACAATGTTGTCACAGTGGTCTCTAAGCGACCATAAGGCACCACACAATGTCACAGTAGTCTCTAAGCGACCATAAGGCACCACACAATGTCACAGTGGTCTCTAAGCGACCATAAGGCACTACATAAGGCACTACACAATGTTACAGTGGTCTCTACGCGACCATAAGGCACCACACAATGTCACAGTAGTCTCTAAGCGACCATAAGGCACTACACAATGTTGTCACAGTGGTCTCTAAGCGACCATAAGGGACTGCACTATGTTACAGTAGTCTCTAAGCGACCATAAGGCACAACACAAGTGGTCACAGTGGTCTCTACGCGATCATAAGGCACTACACAATGTGAGCAATAGTCTGTGTTATGCCGTGCTGCGAGAATAGGGTTCAGTGAAGGCTTGAAACAGTTCAGGTAGCTGGCTGGAACAGTTGAAAAAAGGTTGCAGTAAGGGGCGGTGTGTTTACCCCAAAGGAGATGGGCAGGGGATCTAGCCCTATGCTCGGTGGTGTATACAGGCTAGAGATAGGCACAGTGCACAGTGCCTTCGAGGTGGGCCGGTTCGGAACCTGCTGGCTTGTGGTTGGCTCCCAATAGGGGAGAGGGGCCAATCACGATGTTTGCAGGGTAGCGGGGCCGGATGGAGGGCTATAGGTGCGGCGGACAGCCATCTTTAAATGGTGTGAACCTCGGGCTTCGATTGGTGGCTGGATGCACTTAGAGTGCATTAATGGGGCAGATCCTGGCAGGAAGGGCCGCCCTGGGCAACGCTGGAGCAGAGCAGATAATACTAAATAATTTGCCGCGTGTTGCCTTCAAGACGCACGCTCGTGCTGTAGCTAGGGACTCGTGACATACCTGGTGTCAGCAGCTCCAGCAGTGGATGGAAGGAGCTCCTGCTCATGGTGGCTCTGGATTGGTAAGGGCAGAGTTTCTGGCCCCTAGCTCCTGTGGCTCCGAACAGGCACCCAACAGGTCTTAGAGTGGCCTTGGAGCTGGCCGCCGGCGCGATCCGCCTGCCGGCGGTTCCAGCTGATGTTAGCGAGGCTCAGCCTCGGTTTCAGGCCGTGCTGCGCCCGGCATGCGCGAGTCAGGCGGCGTGTGGGGACAGGGTCAGGCAGGCCCTGTCCGTGTTCCTCGTGGTTCCTCTGCTGGGCTGGGGTGCTGGGGGGGCTCCTGCCCTCGCCCCACGATGAGGAAGAGTGGAGTGAGGGGGTGAGCAGGCACCCAACAGGCCTTAGAGTGGCCTTGGAGCTGGCCGCCGGCGCGATCCGCCTGCCGGCGGTTCCAGCTGATGTTAGCGAGGCTCAGCCTCGGTTTCAGGCCGCGCTGCGCCCGGCATGCGCGAGTCAGGCGGCGTGTGGGGACAGGGTCAGGCAGGCCCTGTCCGTGTTCCTCGTGGTTCCTCTGCTGGGCTGGGGTGCTGGGGGGGCTCCTGCCCTCGCCCCACGATGAGGAAGGGTGGAGTGAGGGGGTGAGCAGGCACCCAACAGGCCTTAGAGTGGCCTTGGAGCTGGCTGCCGGCGCGATCCGCCTGCCGGCGGTTCCAGCTGATGTTAGCGAGGCTCAGCCTCGGTTTCAGGCCGCGCTGCGCCCGGCATGCGCGAGTCAGGCGGCGTGTGGGGACAGGGTCAGGCAGGCCCTGTCCGTGTTCCTCGTGGTTCCTCTGCTGGGCTGGGGTGCTGGGGGGGCTCCTGCCCTCGCCCCACGATGAGGAAGAGTGCTTACAAAAAGCCGATGGGGAGGCCCAAGTAGCCGCCTTTGCGTTGGTATCCCAGCGGACATATATTTGAAAGGCAACTGCAGCTGCCTTGCCCCGCACCAGGTGTGCATGAATACTTTTAGGAGACTTCAGTCCTTGAACGGTGAAAGACTACGTGATGCAGGCGGCGATCCATCGGGAGATAGTCGCCTTAGAGGCCTGCTTACCTTATGGATTACCAAAAGTCACCAACAGTTGAGAAGAGCTCCTAAATTCGGATGTTCTGTCCAGATAGAACTTAAGAGCCCTTTTAACATCCAGGCAATGCAGAACCCTTTCCGCCTTGAAGCGGGGTTCGGAAAAAAAGCCGGCAGGGAGACTGACTGGTTCAGATGGAAATCAGAGACCACCTTTGGCAGGAAAGCAGGGTTTGTACGTGGGAACGCCTTATCCTTGTGAAATACCAAGAAGGGATGCTCCACCGACAAAGCCTGGAGCTCACTCACGCGTCTTGCAGAAGTAACAGCAACCAAAAAGGACACCTTCCACGACAGGTGCTTGAGGTCCACCGTGGCCATTGGTTCGAATGGTTTATGGCACAACTCTGACAGGACCACATTTAGATCCCACAACGGGTGCGGACTACGAATCGGAGGATAAAGGCACGTGAAGCCTGCAAAATGTCTCTTAACCACTGGATTAGACAGAGGGTAAGAGCATTCGTCCGTAGATAGGTAGGCGGAAACCCCCGAAAGAGAAGTTCTGCATGACAGAACGTGAATTCCCGACTCTGCTAGGTGGGATACAAAGGACAGTACCGTGTCAATTGTAGCCGCCCTTGGGTCCAGCTGCTTGTTTAAACACCAATGACAGAACCTGAGCCATTTGCTTCTGTACTGGGACCTAGTCGAGGGTTTTCTGGCTGCCTGAATAATACGCATGTTATCCGCAGACAGGCTAAGATGTTCTAAAGACCTGAACATAGGCACCATGCCGCCAAGCTGAGCGATTGTGGGTAGGGGTGCCACAGCTGTTGCTCCCCCTGGTGAAGAAGATCAGGGTTCACCAGTAACCTGATCAGCGGATACACCGATAGGTGTTGAAGTTCTGAGAACCAAAACCTGGCCGGCCACCACGGGGCTATGAGTAGAAGGAAACAGTTCAACGTGTTCTTCAGTTTGCAAATTGTCAGATGAACCAGAGGCAGAGGCGGGAAGGCAGAAGCCCTCATGTTGTGCCATGGAATCTCGAGAGCATCCCCCAGAGAGGAGGCTCCCAGCCCGTTTCTGCAAGATTTCCGGTGTAGAAACCCCCTGAAACCAGAGGAGGGCCGGCTTTGTGACAACTGTCTCTGGGTCCTAAAAGGAGTTTTAACCAGGACCGACAAAGACTTAGCTGTCTGGGTGTGGTCCTTCGTTTTGGTGAGCTCCACATCCGTTGTGGAATGTAAAAGCTCCTTACAATCAAATGGCAGGTCCAACACCTTGTCCTGCACCTCCTTTGAGAACTTGGTGGCATGCAACCATGCCTGTCAAGAGATATCAACTCCCAGCATAAGGCCCCGAGCCGATGTGTCGACGTGATGAGCCGCGGCCTCAAGCAGATCCTGGGCCAAGACCCTGGCATCGGATAAACCCGCCTTAAAGTCTTCCAGCTTCTCAACCGGAATGAACTCCTCGAACTCCGACAGACCTTTCCACATCTTCATATTCGCCCCGCTAACACCAGTTCTGCATTAGCCTGCCGGAGCTGCAAGGCCGAGTTAGCGAAAATCTTCCTCCCAAGGGAGTCGAGGAGATTGTCCTCCTTTCCCAGGACCTGAGTGGCCGTCATAGAAGAGGATGCTGCAGGCCTGGACTGTAAAGTGGCCGCAGCCACCACTGTGGAGGAGGGGGACGGACAAGATGATAAGGCCACCTCTTCCGAAGAATGTAGCCTGTATCGCGAGTCAATTTTCTTATTGACGAAAAGTCCAGAGTGTGGCTTTTCCCAGACCCTACGGACCTCGGCCAAAACTTCCTTCTGCAAGAACAGGCCGGTACGCTTTGAAGGAGACAGGGTGAACTCCCCCGAAAGCTCACCCTCCTGCGCAGCACGTGCCTCGGGCACTGGAACATCCAATAGGCTCATCATGTCCAGTACCCGGTCATGAAAAGCTCTAATAGAGCGTGGCTGGTCTTCGCTGTCCTGATCGCCCTGCACATCATCCGACAGGTCAGGATCCTGCTGAACCGTGTCAGGTACTGCCTTGTCCACAGGGGACAATGGAGGCAAGGGCAGAAGGGTCGGGGGAGGCACCGTAGGCAAGGGCGGCGCCGGCGGAGCCACCTGGGGAGCGGGGGGAGCCGGAGGCGAAGGCGGGCATATCTCCCTAAAAAGACCCTTGAAATACTCTCTTATGGGGTCGGTACGCATGAGCGTCTGAAATTTGCCGAAAAAGGCATCCTTCAGAGACGGTTTTGGAGCTGCCGGAGGAGGCCTCTCATGAGGAGGATAATTCCAGGGACACAGAGGGGAGGGTGGCCACACAGGCCCATCCCCCGAAGTGCCCACCAAAATTAAGGGTGCCGAACCCACAGGCAACAAGACATTGTGCGGAAGGGCATCCGAGCGTTCCAGTTGTAAACTGGACGAAACGGATGCACACAAGGAATTTTATGTTCACCCGCAGAACAAACTCCTACACCTGAGGCCGATGGCGTAGTTGTGGGGGAAGCGCCCAAAAGGGCCGCCGTGGTCGTGGCGGGAACGGCCGCCATTTTGCCATCACCTGAGGGGAACTGCGGCACGTGTGGAAGTGAGGCAGGGGTCCCCGTCGGTGGGTCAGGGGTCTTAATTTTAGCCTTTACATAAGGAACCTCGGCTGAGCCGGTACTATGAGGCCTGGAATGTTTCTGCGACATACCAATAGCCAAACTAGCCTTCAAAGGAAGGGCGTCGGCACTGCCGGTAAAGGAGGAACTTGCCCCCTCAACAGTTCTGGCGTCGCCACAAGAGCGGGAAGGGTGAGACCGAAACACCTCCTCCCACCGACGTTGAAGTGCCCAGACCGAAAGGGAATCGAAATAAAAACAGGAATCCCAATGGTGATCCGGACCCAAACACTCTAAACAAAGAGGATGGGGATCCGCCCTCGCGAAGCGTCGGTGACACGATGAACAATCTGGAAAGTCTAGTTTGAACGACATAGACTAGTACACGATCGCTAGCGAGAGCCACAGAGGAGGGAAAAAAATGGGAAGATCTTCCGCGGATGCAAGTGCGTCCAGTCCCGAACGAGTGGAGAAAAGGATTGATGGGCGATGCACGGGGCCGAGCCGAGATGGGCAGGGCTACGGCCGTGTGCCAGGCCCCGCGTAGAAAGAGAGGAGGGACTAAAATTTGTGCAAAATTTTGGATGCTTTTACAAAGTGCTCCGGTCCCATCCCACAGGACGGAGGAATGTCCCATAAGTATGGAGGAAAGGGGACGGGACGTAGGAGTATACCTGATACTGTATATATGAGACTGCAATAGGTCAAGTGTAATGTGTTGCAATGTAAAGTAATTAATGGATAAGCCAACAGTTTGGAATTTCGTATAGGCAGGGGATAGGCATTTTCCAGGCATGGTCACAATGGTACAACCTAGCAATATGATATCAGTGCATGGCACATGCCTATCTTATACATATGTACGAACCAACACAGTTGCCTTTTGTCAATACTTGTTTTTAACAGGACTTTAGAGCAAGAAACAGAATTCAAGTGTCTGAATGCACCAATAGGGAAAAACACAGCAAAACACCAATACACAAGGAATTGGCCTCATTGGACTATTTGGTTAATCCAGCCATATTCCAGTGCAGGTGTAGTACAGCGGATAATGGGCCATACTGTCCAAGGCAATTGCTTCCTGATGTACCAAAGTCCGACTTGAGACCGTCATAGTGTGGTAATCTGCCTAAATGAAATACTGAAGGGAATACACACATTTGTGGGACCCTATAAAAGAAATGTTATTAACGGGATAGCAGTATTGTAAAAAACCATGCCCTGACCGTTCATGACAGTGTTGACACATTACAGAACCTAACTTAGCTGATTGTTGGGTTATTTCAAGTACTCTAAAAAAAGGTAGCATCAAATGGTTGAGTGGTCGTGAACATAAGTGTGGGAAATGCACAAATAGTAAACATTATTTAGGTTTTTGATGCCTTGGGGTCAGAAGTCTAACAAAAACGGATGGACATCAGCAAAAACAATAATTACCATGCTTCAGCTGTCCAGATGAAGGTGGTGCAACTTCCAGTTTTTCTAAAAGGCAGAAACGGACACACATTTAATTCATATACACGAAATACATTTTGCTGCCACATTTAAATGAAAACGAAAGCAATGTTTTTAATGTATGCCAACTGGAAGAATAAAACAATCAGGTTTTAATGACAAATACATTCTTTAGTAATGGAAACACTTATTATAAAACCTCAAACATTATCCTTAGAAAAAAACATCCTCACAATTTTTAATAATAGAAAAAACAATGGGCCTCATTAGGACCCTGGCACTAAGTGTTTAACGGCGCCGTAAAAGGCTGCGGCGCCGTTAAACACTTAGCGCCTTACTACGAGGTCCCTTTGCGGGACCCGACCTGAAAGGCTGGTCTAGACCAGCCGTTAAAGTAGGGACCCGCAAAGGGACGTTGGTGCTAAGTACGGTACCGCAATTTGCGGTACCGTACTTAGCGCCTTCCCCATTCCCATAGAGCCCTATGGGGCGAAAATGGGAATGGGGAAGGGCCATGGTTCAATGGGGAATTACCTCCCCGCCAACCTTGGAATGGGGTGGTAATTCCCCATTGAACCATGGCGGACCTGTTACAACACCAGCACCAACCATAGTGCTAATAGCGCCATGGTTTAGCGCCGGTGTTGTAATGAGGGCCAATGAATTTGTGAATCACTTCTAAAACTCGATAACATTAAATAATCAAACAAGAACTCAAAACCACCCCAGACACTAGGAACAATAATTACAGATTCGTCAACTCGAGTTTTTTTGTTATCCTTGAAGTTGCTCGTTTGCCTTTGTTCAAGTCCTCAGACATTTTACTGACCAGACGAAGTAAATGAGTACAAACACGCTTATTGCCCACAGTACGGTAAGTTACACGGTCTCATGTTAAGCAGTAACACCGCACTGCAACGTTTTTATTTTTACAAACGTTCTCAGTTTATGTGCTCGTTGCGCAGAATTGGTGTTTAAGTACTTACACCGATATTCAAGTTCAGCGTTGTACAATATACATGTATGGTACAGTAGCCATTTTATGGTAGGGGAAAATTAATGTATTTGTGATCAGCTTACACTTGTTTAGGCATAGTTTATTGAGCAGTTTTGCTTTTCGCTACAAACGAATGGTGGCTTGTCAATTCATGGCAGAGACATATTTGCAGCATGCAGACTTATAACATATCCAAAGCTGGAGAACTCCACTTTTTATAAGAAGGTCCGTTGAGATTCTTAGGTGAAATATCTTTCTTAATGTAGCAAGTGGAGAATGGAAGTGTGAGGTGTTTGCCTATTTCTGAACATCACACAATATTCTGAGCTTTAAGTGGGGTGAGCAATGGAGAAGGGCTCCAACGAGGCACAAAATATTTGTTTTGGGAGTGGCTTAAGAAGTGTTGGGGATCGTTAAAGGGGTAGTTGACTCAAAAATGTTATGGTTGGGCCATAATGAAAAATATATATATAAATATATATTTTTAAAGTTCCGATGTACAATTTGTGGGAAATGAGCCTCAAAGTCTGGATTTTTTAGCACTAGTGGCATCCATTTTGTGAAATGAAGCAGCCTCCTCTGTTCATGTTAAGTAAGTTCCCGCGGCACTAATCAAGCAAAAGCCCCCTAATGGGAGCTTTTACTCATTACTGCCGGAGAATAGAGAATGCTGGCAGGCTGCAGCTAGAGGACATGCTTCTGGTGAGTGCTGCCTTTGCACTCTTATCCCATTTTATCGCGCCTGCCGCAATCCTATATTCATGAACTCGGGTTCTCAGAGTTCATAAATATAGACTTGCAGCTGGTGGCATAGTATTCATAATTTCCAGTAATGTCTATTTAATTTCCCCGGACATGCCCCGGAAAATTAAAGTGAATGGACCGGCAATTATAAATACAAGGCCGCAATCGATGGGTGGCAGAGTCTTCATAAATGCCAGTACTTTCGCTTTTAGATTCCAGGGCTCGCCAGGAAACTTAAAGGAGAGTTCCGGGACTTTTTTTTTATTGTCCCTACGGGTCGGCCATGTGTTTGTAAGCATAAATCGGTAGATCGTAGGAAACTTTCCTATGGACCTTACCCGACTTTTCGCCCCTTATCGCACTCGAAATCAGCCTCCATTTTGTGATAATCCTATCATTCCGCCGCATCGACCTGGCTCACCTGCCTTTGCGGCACTAAATCAAATCCCCCGCCCCTGAGCCTGACATCAGCAGACGCGTACTGCCCATTTCAAGCACGTCTCGTGTCAACAATCGCTGCGCCTCAGCTATTGACGTGTTGCCATGGAAATGGCAGGACGCCTCTTTCCCCAATAAGTATAAACAGACCGTTTCACAACATACAGCAGCAGATTTTCGATTCCATTCCTCTCTCTGTGTTACTTTGAGTATTCTGTGACTCGTTTCAGTGCTCTGGTCAGCTACCTTCGCCGCTTGTAGCCCGTGTGAACAGATACCAGTACCACCGCTATAAATTATTTTACTATCTTTACCGCACAATGGCCACAATAATGCCGTATATGTAAGAGCCCGAGTACACCGAGGAAGAACTACTGGAAAGGCAAGCACGCGAAAACGATGGGGATTCGGACGGCAGTTGGGAGGACCAGTCAACGGATGAAGAGCCTGGACCATGTCGCATGGACGGCGTCTCCACCTGGTGCACGTGCAATCGGTGCGAGCTAATGCCAACTGAGGAGGAGAACTGCTGCTGCCGTGAAAATTCCGGGTGCTTGGCCTACATTTCGGAAAGCGAGCAAAGTCAGCAGGAAGGCGAGCAAAGTCCGCAATGCATCACCGAGCTGCCAGAGTTCAGGGAAGCCTGCCTCTCACGGACAGTGTTGAGGATGATGATGGTGCTTATGCACGAACTTCGTGGCACTGTTCGTCCGCGTAATCCGAGTAACGAGTAAGTATACTCTGTTTGTGATGTCAGTGATGCCACCACTATTTCATGGTCGTCTCCCACATATAAAATTACATTTACATATCATTGGAACGCATGTAAATTGGTTCCATATAGTGCATTTTCTAGATATAATTTTTTTCTAAGGAAAATGACATGTGTTACCTGAATCGACATTGATAAGAAAGTTTGGTCAGTTTAATACAGTTTGCATCTTTTTTTTTCACAGGTGGTACAGGCTGGTGGCCTATCGTTGCTTCACTTGGTGGCTTCACGGGAGGCTCGGACACCGCGTTCGGAGAGTAATACCTGCCTGTGCGGTACTTGCCATTAGACAACATTTCCCCAGTGACAGTGGACAATACCGCGGATTTTCCCTCGATGTGCTGCAACCTCAAATCTAAAATAAAGCCCAACATATATTTTAACAATGGTTGTTTTGAATTTTTAAATGAATCTAGTGTATATTCTCCTGGGAGGGTGAGGTATTTATAAACTCACCCCCCTGCCTTCCATGTAGTAGATCCTGCAGCCATCCTCTTACATTCAGTTAGATGGCCTCTCCTTGGTGAGGCCCTGCGGCAAACGGGTCTTGTCTGCACGACCACCGCCCCGATCCACCCCCCGCCTTATCAAAGGCAGTTCGCACCGGGGTACTTGCGCTGCTGGCAAGTGGAGCTGTCAGGGAGCGATAAAGGCCAAGAGGTGCCAAAGACCATGTACACTTCAAAGTGGTCTATAGAGCATGGGTTTGTTGTTCCCATGTCTACCTCCAGACCCCGTGTCTCCTGCCAAGCATCCCCCTCACGCTGGACGGCCCCCTGCAATCCACATAAGTGTGTCTCCATTCACGAGTCTTCCTGTGTCTTGTCTGCACGACCACCGCCCCGATCCACCCCCCGCCCTATCAAAGGCAGTTTGCACCGGGGTACTTGCGCTGCTGGCAAGTGGAGCTGTCAGGGAGCGATAAAGGCCAAGAGGTGCCAAAGACCATGTACACTTCAAAGTGGTCTATAGAGCATGGGTTTGTTGTTCCCATGTCTACCTCCAGACCCCGTGTCTCCTGCCAAGCATCCCCCTCACGCTGGACGGCCCCCTGCAATCCACATAAGTGTGTCTCCATTCACGAGTCTTCCTGTGTCTTGTCTGCACGACCACCGCCCCGATCCACCCCCCGCCCTATCAAAGGCAGTTTGCACCGGGGTACTTGCGCTGCTGGCAAGTGGAGCTGTCAGGGAGCGATAAAGGCCAAGAGGTGCCAAAGACCATGTACACTTCAAAGTGGTCTATAGAGCATGGGTTTGTTGTTCCCATGTCTACCTCCAGACCTCGTGTCTCCTGCCAAGCATCCCCCCTCACGCTGGACGGCCCCCTGCAATCCACATAAGTGTGTCTCCATTCACGAGTCTTCCTGTGTCTTGTCTGCACGACCACCGCCCCGATCCACCCCCCGCCCTATCAAAGGCAGTTTGCACCGGGGTACTTGCGCTGCTGGCAAGTGGAGCTGTCAGGGAGCGATAAAGGCCAAGAGGTGCCAAAGACCATGTACACTTCAAAGTGGTCTATAGAGCATGGGTTTGTTGTTCCCATGTCTACCTCCAGACCCCGTGTCTCCTGCCAAGCATCCCCCCTCACGCTGGACGGCCCCCTGCAAACCGCATAATGCCACGACATATACACGTCATTCATTCACAAACACACCCCTGTTTCGAATTCTTTATAACCCACTTCATATTTCTAATGAGCACTTCTTTGCGCTTTGCTAGTCAACCCGTGAAGGTGCTGGTTATCTGCTCTTCGTCTCTGTGAACTTCCGTGACCACTTCGAGGAAACTCCTCAGTTTGCAACCTGTGAACTGCTCCCTGTTCTACGACAAGAAACTACTCTGATCCCTGCATCTAACTGTTTGTTCGTCAAGGTAAGTCCATGTACCATAATCATTTTGCGTCCAATTTTTTAATTTATATCTATTTGCTAGTAGTCATCAAATTGCATCCATGTTTTCTTTTCGTTCACGACAGTACATGCAAGGAACTAGTCACATGTTCTGAGTTTAGTCAAATTACTTTTTCTATTTTTTGAAAGTTATTGAAATACTTATCCGCATGTGAATAACGTGTATAGTTCCAAGAACCCAAACGGACCTTGCATTGAACCTTTTATGTGTCATTTACTGTTTTAACACATTGGTATTCATAGAGAATTGTTGATCTTTACTTTTCAGAACTTTCCATAATGCCTGCCTGTTCCATTGGCGGTTGCCCTTCGAAGACCCATAACAAATCTGAAGGTACTATAATGCATGTTTTCCCTAAGACAATAGATCAGATAAGAGAATGGGTCCGATATTGCGGATATCCAGCCTCTGAGCTAGAAAGTAGAGTCCTAGAAGTCTTTGCGGACAAGAGGGGTGATCGATACCGCATCTGCAGCAGGCACTTTAGCCCAGACATGTACTCCACATCATTGCTAATAAAGAAGAAAACACCGCGAGCGAGGCGAAAATTGCTCTCAACCGCTATTCCCACTCTATTCGTCCACATCCCTCCACTGGTGAGTCAAGTTTACGTATTTATCTCTCGGCCTTGCGGTAGTGTGTAGCATTAGCTAACAATAATTTCCCCATTTATGTATCCACTCAATATGAAGGCGGAAGATTCTCCATCCGTGTCGTTATTGCAGTCATCAGCCACTTCAAGCGCCTATCGGGTAATCTTACTTAGCTATTCTGACACTGACTTGTTTTAGGCATGTAAATCAATAGTTTTAATTGATCGTGTAATTATTTTACCTAATGGTACACCCTTGTACTCGTCCTCTAGTCTTTGTTTTCAGTTATAATTATTGTTATCCAAAATAATGCAAGTACTGTCTTTCAGGGAGATGCTGAGGAGTCCAACGCATTGACGACAACCGTAGATGTCACTCAGATGCTCGAGGTACGTTTCCGGACAGTTCCATCGATGGAGATCATCAGATCTTGCATTCTTGTAGCGTGATTGTTACACACAATGTTTCTTTCGTTTTTAGCCATTGATATGTCCTTCTGTCGTCGCCCTCCTATTTGTCTTCTTTTTTCAATATTGTGTTCATTACTAATGAAAGTCCTATGTTTCAGGGAGTCGATGGAGCATTAGTCCAAGTAGAAGGGGGAGCATGCAGTTACGGGTCGGCGCAACAGCTTGCAGAAGTGTGCACCGCAGTTACATCGTCCCTTGATGTTCTTATGCATTTCGAGGTATGGATACTGACAGTTCGATCAAGCGAAATCATATGACGTGATTACATCCGCTATACTTCCTTCTTTATTAACGCAAGTACTATGTTTCAGGGAGATGACGGAGCTTCTTCTACAAGAACATCACCCCTAGTAGTTGATGCAGATCTCTGGGTGGTGACACTTCCAACGATCGAGCAAATCGAATCATATTTACATATCCATTATTTATTTTAGACAACTGATCATTTGTGCAGGTCTATTTAGATGAGCCGTTGACGCCTGCTCAAAGTTTATGTTCTTTTTAACAAAATAGAAAAGCATACTAATGCAATTACTGTGTTTCAGGGAGTTGCTGAAGCGTCATCTTCAATAATATCATCAATGGAAGTCTATGCGGAGCCCGAGGTATGGATCTTGACAGTTCAATCTAACTAGATCAACAATGCGTGAACTATTGTCGTTTGAATGTTCTACACAATGCGTTCATTCGTGTTTTGCTATTGAGATGTACGTATGGGTATTGGTCCCCAAGTACATTTTGTGTTTTCAATATTATTATACATACTAATGAAAGTTCTATGTTTCAGGGAGTCGATGGAGCCTCAGTGAGTGATGGATGTGCTTATCATGAAAATATAGTCGTTGCAGCGCGAGAGGAAGTGGAGACATGCACACACGAGTCGGAGCAACAGCGTCCAGATGTTGAAGTTCGAGGCAAGAAAGTTTCAAAGAAAAGAAAGCAAAAGAAGGTTAGTGTCCTGTTCACTATATTATGTTGTCTTTCACTGTCAATAGTTCAATACTGTAAGTTGTGTTTAAACTGAACATCCCTTTTCTAATCTGTCCTCTAGTTGCGAGTGGGTGTAAGAACTAGATCTACACAGACAGTGAAGCGAACGAGAGATGTTGCTTGTCAAACCTTTTGGCAGGGACTTGAGACTGGAGATGCATCGTGCCAATGGGAAGAATATGAAGTGATTGACAACGGAGCTATACCACCACCAGCCATTGATAGTGAATGTCCTCCTGGTAGTTTGGATGCAGTCGGAGATCAATTCACAGAATCCACACCCGCAAAAAATAAGAGCGCGCGAAAGTTGAAGACATTGTTTTTTTCTCCCATCTCCGGACAAGGAACAGATGTTGCAATGGAAGAGAATGACGTGGACGACAATGAAACACCATCAATATCACTCAGCATAGCGGAAGACGATATCAGAGATTGTACCTTTCATGCGAGTGACATGTCCTCAACGTTACAGGCCGAACCAGCTGGGATGCAGAGTGACAGTATAAGGAAAGAGGCCAAATTCATTGTATTCGATAGCTGTTTGATGGATATTATTATGATGATGAAATGTGGGCATTCGGTTGGTGGGGAAGTATGTGGGGAGCCATTGATTAATGTGACTCGTGCAATTCGAGGCACTAACCTTAAAATACATGCCACCTGTACACAATATCATCCGTTCGCATGGTCTGCACAACCCATGCTGGGGCAACTGCCAGCAGGCAATCTACTTTGTGCAGCGGCCGCACTTTTTAGTGGTTCAAGTTTTAAAAAGTTACAGTATTTCTTTCAGTTTGTGGGAATCCATTTCATTGCGAAAAGTCAGTTCTACAAATACCAAACCGATTATCTATTTCCAGCCATCAGCGAAGCTTGGAGAATGGAAAAAATGTCAATGGAAAGTACATTCGCGGGCAAACGCTTCAGGCTAGCCGGTGATGGACAGTGCGACAGCCCAGGATTTTCAGCCAAGTACTGCACCTACCACTTTCAGGACATGGAAAGTAAGAAAATTGTGAGTTCGGTGGTCGTGCAGGTGTCACAAAGTACATCCTCAGTGGCCATGGAGAAAGTTGGCTTTGTAGCATCATTGCAAGAACTACAATCGCGGGGAATGGTGATCGACCTGATAGCCACGGACAGACACGTTTCAATTGCCAAGACAATGAGAGAAGAGTACAAAAATATAAATCACCAATTTGACGTATGGCATCTTGCAAAAACAATCAATAAAAAATTGTCGGCTGCAGGAAAAAAAAAAGATATGCAAGGTATTTCACAGTGGTCCAAGTCAATCAGCAACCATCTTTGGTGGAGCTCAAAAACATGTGAAGGGTCGTTGGAAATTCTACTGGAAAAATGGCGGTCAGTAATGTTGCACTGTAGCAACGTACATCGATGGTCGACAAATGAGCATTTCCACAAATGTGAGCATGGCCATTTGTCCACAGAGGAGGCACGGAAGAAGAAGTGGTTGATTCCTTCATCACCCACTCACAAGGCCATTGAAAAGATTGTATTTGATAAAACTATAACAAGAGATTTGAGGGGACTCACGGAATTCTGCCACACAGGAGATTTGGAGGTGTTCCACAATATGTGCCTAAAGTACAGGCCCAAAAGATTGCATTTTGGCATGGAAGGCATGAAAAATCGGACTCTTCTAGCGGTCTTGGCACATAACCATAATGTTGGCCGTCAACAAAGTAGGACGACCGGAACTTTAGGGACGCTTCGCTACAATAAGGCCTTCACTAAAAGAAGTAAACAATGGGTGATCAAACCAGTGTTTGAGGATATGCAATATGAGTTTATTGAGAGACTTATCGTAGATGTCCTCGATAGGCACATACATGGAGTGGTGAACGAACCTATGCAGGGGACAACTGCATTGCCACCCAACATTGCCTCTGTTCCATGTCCACCTAAAGCAGAGCTCATTGAGAAATACACATCACGGTTTAAATGATTGTAATTTGATTGTCTGTTCTCTCGAGTCTCCTCATGTTGCAGGCCCATTGCAATTAAACCAAACAGTAATATAAATCATTTTTACAAAAATTATAGAATGTTTCCGTATTGCAAAAACATGGCCGACCCATAGGGACAATAAAAAAAAAGGCACGCAGACAAGATGTCCCTAAAACTAACTGCAGCTAACTAGAAATGTGTGCTCGCTCAAAGTGAAGGTCAGCTGCTTTGATGTTTTGCTCGGGTGGCGGAACGGCCCACGACCCAATATAAGGTTCTATTGTGATTTGACCTTGACAGGCCGGGACCATCCTGAAAGACTAAGAAAAGATAATGAATAAAAATTCAGAAACGAAACGATGAGCCACGTTAATTAGAAGAAGTAACGTCGGCAAAGAAGGAGTGGTGTTTCGGGTCTGCCCTACACAGAGACACAATGGAAAATGCAAATATAATGTAAGTAACTTTTGATGAGTTTATACCGCAATTTCATTACTATACAGTGGCTTTAAAGACGGGTTCAGTTGTACTTGTTCGTTCTATGTGGCATATTGTTTTCTACCGCGCACTATCTTGAGGAGAAACATCTGCTTTTACTGAAGCACCTCAAAACCTTCCTCTTTGCTTCTGCTTTCTCTCTCCCTCTCCCCTGCTACAACTGGTCCACTGTCTGCGACCTCGGTCCTGGGCCCTTCCACTCTACACCTGCACTGCCTCCCTGTCAACCCCTGCACTGGGGGACTGTCTCAGTATCCTACAGCCCCCCCTTCCCAGCACTTGTTCTGCACTTACCTTGCACTTGCCACCAGCTGGCCCTATTTATTTATTATTTTATGCTACTTACCTTGTACTCCACTCCCCCCCCCCCTCCATGCCTCGCCACGCCTTTAAACACTTGTGTACACCCAGTAGCGCTGTCCTCGCTATGAAATGAATAATTTTAATAAGGATCTGATGGTGAGACTAATTTCATTTTTTATGTTTTTAGGTACATCATTCACTACTGTCTGTGTCACGAGTACCAGACACCTGCGGACGGGTTCTACAGCCGCCAGTTGCTTCTCCGCGTGAACAACGTTACCACCCTGACCATTTTATGGGACGATCGCCAAGTACAAGTATGCCCTTACGCGGTACTAACGGTTAGATGCAACATACCTACCGTTGTGGTGGCCTAGTGCCTGGTTGTTGGAACAGCCATGCGATTATCAGTGCGACCGAAGAGCTTATTTTTATCGTAAACCAACACCCTGTGTACTGCACACGAACATCGCTTCCCTCAAGACGAACTAATTTGGATCGAGAGCAAAGAAAAATGCAAATCGCTGAATATTCTCTAAACATTTGATGTCCAATAAACGTACTTTGCCAAATGTACAATCTTGCCGTTTGCTTTTAAACCACGGTTTCACATTCCGAATTGTGGCGCTGTATTGTGAGATGCTCTAAGACCCTGTGTACAGCAAAGGACCATCGCGTTCCTCAATACGAACTTTTTGGAACGTGAGCAAATAAAAATGTAAATCGCTGAATATTCTCTAAACATTTGATGTCAAATAAATGTACTTTACCACATTTACAATCTTGCGGTTTGATTTCAAAGTACAGTTTCATATTCCGAATTGTGGCGCGCTGTATTGTGAGCTGATCTGTGTTGATTTCCGGGGTCTGTGTGGAGTCGCGTAGAAGACGCCTGGGCGCGTTTGCCTACGCAGCTCAGTCACGTCACGGATATAGGCGGGGAATATGAATGTTTTGATAAAGTCTGTTTCAGGGGCGGGGGATTTGATTTAGTGCCGCAAAGGCAGGTGAGCCAGGTCGATGCGGCGGAATGATAGGATTATCACAAAATGGAGGCTGATTTCGAGTGCGATAAGGGGCGAAAAGTCGGGTAAGGTCCATAGGAAAGTTTCCTACGATCTACCGATTTATGCTTACAAACACATGGCCGACCCGTAGGGACAATAAAAAAAAAGTCCCGGAACTCTCCTTTAAAGCAATAGTACCGGTATTTAAGAAGACACTGCCGCCCACCGCAGCAGAGTCTTCAAGAATGCCAGTACTTTCGTTTTAAGTTTCCTGTGCTCGGGAAACTTAAAACGAAAGTCACAGCAATTATGAAGACACCGCTGGCAAAGTATTTATAATTGCTGTGCCTTTCCTTTTACGTTTTCTGAGCTACCCTGGAGAGGGGGAGCAGAGGAAATATAAAACGAAATTCAAGGCAATTATGCATATTGCGGCGACCTCATTTGTTCATATTAAGTTCTGCTCTCTGGCAGCAGTAAGAAACAGCTCCCAGTAGGGGGCTTTTGCTTGATTAGTGCCGCAAGAGCAGATCTCAACATGAACAGAGGAGGCTGCTTCATTTCACAAAATGGATGCCCCCATGTAAAAACTCTGAAGCTCATTTCCCACAAAATGTACATATGAACCTTTTAAAATACATTTTTCAGTATGGCCCTATCTTTTTAAGCCATAAAATGTTTGAGTAAACTACCCCTTTAATAAAGAAGAAGGGTTTACAATGGGTGTGGAATATATAGCTAAGCCATTGGCCTATAACAGTCTTTGTTTGATAACATTTTTAAATAAATATAACATACAAATGAAATCAAAGTAACAAGTTATTATTTTACATAAATACTGTAACCTTAACCAGTGCTGTTAGATATGAAATATTTGGAAAGGCTGTGGAAGCAGGATACTTGCTTCTTTACAAGTAAAACCGATCACAGCAGAGAGGACAGCTGAACAACGCTATTGTACACGTCCACATGTTATGTTATTTGATATTTGTAAAAGTGCCTACTGCCATTAGTATGGCTTCAATGCGATGCAGTGGACAAACGCCCTTCGCAAGACTGTACTCTATGCAAACATGTAAATAAAAAGTGTAATACAATGCAAAGGAACAGTCATTGACATTCCATGATAAGCAGAGAGGACTAGGTTGAAGCAATCAATGCTTCAATGTGGCAAAACCTCACAGTGGCCAAACTCAAAGTGGAAAATTAAAATGCAGCAGAACTCAAAATGGTGCACACCTCAAAGCAGCAAGATTCAAAGTAGCAGAGATTCAAAGTAGAAATAAATCAAAGGTGGTGAGACCAAAATTCAAATGCAGTAAAAAATCACAGTGGCAGGATTCAAAAGCAGCAGAGCTTAAAATGATACAAACATCACGGTAGCAACATTCTAAATGGTGCAGTTCATAAGCAGCAGAACTAAAAGTGGTACAAACATCACGGCAGCAGAACTGAAATGCAGTGAAGTCTCACAGTAGTAAACATTCTAAGTGGTGTAACCTCTCACAGTAGAAGAAAAACGTTCAAAAGGTGATGAAACCTCAACAATAAATTCAGATGTGGTGAAACCTCACAGCAGCAAATTCATATGTGGTGAAACCACACAGCAGCAAATTCAGATGTGGTGAAACCACACAGTATCAAAATTCAGAGTGGAAAAATTCAAGAGCAGCAGAGTTTAAAATGGTGCAAACCACACAGTAGGAACATTCAGAGTGGTGAAACTTCATAGTAGCATCATTCAAGTTGGCAAAAATTCATAAGCAGCAATACCCATAATGAAACAAACATCACAGTAGCATAATTTAAATGAGGTGAAATCTCACAGTAGCAAAATTCAAGTGGCAAAACTCAAAAGCAGCAGAACTTAGAAAAGTGCAAACCTCACAATAGCAAATTTCAGAGTGGTGAAACCGCACAGTGGCAGCATTAAAATTAGCAAAATTCAAAGCAGCAGAACCCAAAAAAGTGCATACCTCGCAGTAGGAAAATTCAAGTGGCAAAGGTCAGGCTGCAGAAGTTCCAAGTGGTGAGACTTCACAATAGTAGGATTCAAAATAAACAGAGTTAAACGTGGTGGCAAATTATCAATTCAAACTTTTAATGGGTATGTTGTGTTGTCCCTTACCTTATTTTCAGTGGTCCTTCGGGTCGATTGGGGGGTGGGGGAGCTGCAGTACAAGCTGCCCTGGGGGGGTCCAGTAAGAGTGCTGGTTTGGTCATATGTGCCCCAGCAGCACCAATCAGGGCCATGGCGTGGGCAGGCTGCGGGGGAATGTCAGGAGATGGGTGGGGTAGTGGGCTTTGGGCTTTTTTCTCAAATTGAGTTAGGGGATTGAGTCGGGAGGGGAAGTGGGCTTTGTTTTTAAATTGAGTTAGGGGATTGAGTCGGGAGGGGAAGTTGGCTTTGTTTTCAAATTGAGTTAGGGGATTGGGTCGGAAGAGGGGAAGTAGGCTTCAGGATTTCTTTTTTTAAAAAATTTAATTAGGGAATTGGGTTGGGAGAGGGGAAGTGGTCTTTGGGCTCTTTTCTTTTTAAAATCAAGTTAGAGGATGGAGTCGTGAGTGGGGGAATGTGTTAAAATGTATGTGCCGAAGACCACCAGAGGGTGCAGATGAACTGGCTGCCTGAGCCTTCGTCGTCCCTCAAGCCCACAAAGTAATGGCAGCGCGCCGGAGCAAATTCAGCCCATAACAAATAAAGAGCGGACAAACGAATAGAGGAAGCGACTGGCACCAGCAGATCTTTTTGTAGAGGAAATCGGTGCGGATTACCCCCCCCCCCCCCCCCCCCCGAACGCAGCACGGACAGGTGCTCCACCCTGCAACCCTGCCTCAATGTGTGCAAACCTCGGAATATGCCAGCAGCCCCACTCGGCGCTCAACGCATACAGCCGGCAGGAAAGGAAAGCAGAGCTGACAGGATCAAGGGCGACACCGCCGAGTGCCAACGACACGCTGCACCTAAGTAACAAGCCGACAGCCTTGTCTGCGTGTACCCAGACTCTAAGGAAGAGGGTCGAGCACCACATGGTACTCCCACGCAGGAAGCCCCGGGTGTAAGATCAGTGCCCAAGTAAGGAGCGGGAGTGAGGAAGGTGCAGCCTCTGTAGGAAAGCAGGCGCTCGCCATGGGTGGTGAGGAACAGCCAGCCGGTGGGGGCTCGCAACTCTGAGGGCCGAGCCGCCATCCTCCCGCCCAGCCTTGCAGGAAAGGAACACTCGACTGCACCACAGTTTCGGAAAGGGGGAGGTCAGCGTAGACATGTGCTGCAAGTGGGATTCTTTGGCTTCCCTTTGCAAACGGCGGCAGCAGCGGAAAACGGGAGCAGGTGCAATCAGCAGCCTGAACCAAGCAAAGGGACACTACACAGTGCATAAGCAACATAAAGTGGCACGGAGGAGAAACGGTCTTAGACCCTTTCTAAGATCACGTAGTGCATGCAGCAAGTCACCGACCTGCTCTTACATTGTGGAAGATTTTAGCATGTTGTGTGAGCGGAAATGAGAAAGCAGCACAGGGGTGCAGGGGCAAGCAGTGTAGTGCTGCCATCCCCCCCTAGTCATCAGTTGGCAAGGACAGAGAACTGCTTAAGGCCAGGGGGGCAGCGAACATATTAAATCAACTCCAAAGCCCCCCTCTGGGCACTAAGAGCCTTGCGCTCTAAAACGGAGCCTGAATTGTAATTTGTGTTTCCCCACTCCACCCATTCGCAGCGGGGCAAACCCCTGTCGCCACAGGAACTAGGTAGAAGGACCCAGGAAAACCTGCCGACGCAAGCACACGGCTTGCAACCGCCCCTCAAGGAGAACTGAACCCAGCAACTGCACACAAGCTTCCAGTGTCCTGCCACACAAGCTTAACCATGGTGTCTCAACCCTCAACAGATCTACTGATTATACCCGGAGCAGACCATGATGCTTCCATCCAAGCGGATGTCTATTTGAAGAAATCAGGATATCAAGGAGGTGTATGACAACCACTGTGAATGCCCTCCAAGAAAGAGTCCACAAGATTGAAGACATGGTGGAGGCCCTTGAAAACTACCAGCTGTCAATCGATCTAGTGGAGATGAAAACAGAGGGTTGCATCCATGACCTCGAGCAAAAGAATGCATATCTGGTTGCCAAGGTTGACGACCTCGAGAACAGGGAGAGTAGATCTAATATCTATAAGGCCTCAAGGAAACCCCAAACGAGAAGCCAGCGAGCCTGGAGAGACAAGTGAAAGCCCTGGTCAATTCCCCCACCCCCCTCCCAACGCCAGACTTGGAATTTGAAAGAGTGCATCAGGCAGGAGACTCCCCCAAATGAACCTAGGTCTGTACTAGCTAAATGCCACCACTAAAGGCACAAGGTCGAAATTGTGCAGCGGGCAAGAGAGCCGGACCGTACTGACTTTGAGGGTTTACGTGTTAGAATCGTCCAGTATCTACCCTCACCAAAAGGAGACTGCCTCCCACTAACCACATGCCTACATGAGCAGAACATCAGCTACAGGTGGGGCTTTGCCTTTGCACTTTCCTTTGAACACAGCAACGAGGAATACACAGTTGGTTCCCCAGAGGAGGCAAACAGCGTACTACAAGGCATAGCAGCAGGAGCAGGTGGAATCGAGATGGAAGAACTCCCGTCGTCCTCTGAACCAATCAGGAAACCAATGGGCCCCTGGCCCAAAAGAGGGCACACCAAGGGCACAAGGAAGTTTAAGAGATACAACACCCCCTGACAAGCAGGGGGCACAGGCCCCCCCAGGATCACACTACATGGTTCTATAAAGAAACAGGAAGAAGGTTCTTGCCATGGGCACTGAACATTTCAGGATCGGCGGGTGCACCGACCCTGGGCTGAGAAGGAAGACTGTTTTTTACTGCTGTTCCCTTGTCATTATTTACTGGGCTGAATAGTTAAGTGTTGGTTATCGAATGCAAGCACTGACTAAAAGCAAGTATGTTGTAGTGAAAAGTTGTGGGTTTTGGGTAGTCACTCATAGTGTGGGCCTATGTTTTTTTCGAGGGCGTCTCCAATTTTAATAGGGAATTGCTCCCTGTTTGTTGGATGGTATTGGGGAGACGGGCATACAAAGGGAGGGAATACTCACGGGGGGATGAAGGGTTGTCAAATAACAGGGTGTTTGCATACCTTGGAGCTTCGTTTTGCAGTTTGAACTCTACCCTGCTATTCACAGCATTGCGAGCTGCAGATAGCTCTTGCTGTGGCCCCTTCTGCTTCCTGGAGGAGGCGGAGCCACGCTGCATCACGTGACGGATCACGTGATTTATCCGGACCTTTTATCTCCTATCTGCCAAGTCATAACGCCAACACCCATCTACAAGTGCTCACTCCAACTCCAAACCAAAAGGGATAAAGATCATGAGTTGGAACACAAGGGGTTATGTGCATTTACTTGGCAATTCAGCAACACACCTGTCCTCTTACGACCTATTTTGCTTGCAAGAAACCTGGTTGTGTGATCTACCTCTTCTTGACAGGTTTCAGCTATATCTAAACCCCGCAACAAAGGGCTCAAAAGGCAGACCGAGCTCGGGTTTACTGTTGGCGGTAAAGCGTACCAGTGGCATAAAAGTGCTCTGTTCTCTAAACAGAAACCCTTGGATCCAACTTACTAGGATTTCATCCACATCAGAACCAGCTTCACTTACTTCAGACTGGCAGTTGCTTATATGCAACGTATACTGGGGCCCGGCAGCCCGAGATGAGGACAAGCTTATGGAAGTCCTACTGGAAACCATAGACGACGCCAGGATTGAATGCCCACTACTTGAAATTCTGCTATGTGGTGACTTGAACATAGAATGTTACGACAAGAAGCAGAGGAAAATAGAGTTCCTGCCTTTGAACGCCTCAAAAAAAATAACGAGAGGCGTGGTCATGGAGAAGGAACTACTAGCCAGAAATATATACTTGGTAAACGGTAACTTGGCGGGCGACAAACCAGCCGCCCGTACATGGAAACGGGGTGCCCAAACAAGTACACTGGACTATATGTTTGCATCAGAAAATCTCTTTGGCAAATTAATATCGTTCGAAGTGATCCCCACGATCCAGAGTGATCACAACATCCTGGAACTCAAATCTGAGGCCTGGAACAAGCTCTCGTCTGTACTAAGCAAACATCTACCAAACCAGTTTCTTGAGTCAACTCGTGGTGGCAATAGACTACGCATGGGAAGAAAAGAGATGGCCCTGGTGCTGGATTCCTTAATCAAGGACCAAGGTCCAAACCTAATAGAATATGCTGAAACACTGAAGATCTTTCGCCCAAAAGTAGTCACCAAGGAAATTCACCAATGCAAGCGGCACCACTATGATCACCAAGTAGTGACAAAAAAAACTGGTTAAAAAAGCCAGGAGATTATATGTTAAAACTAGAGCACCAGCTGACTTAGTCCTGTATACTAAAGCTAGAAACACCTACAGGAACTGGCTTAAGCAACACAAACATCAAATAATGCAACAAGACAGTGAGAAGATGCTTCACCTACTATCTACTAAAAACATCACTGGTATTTGGAAGTTGATCAATGAAATAAACATCCCTTCCGACTCAAAAATGGTAAATCCAATAGCCTCAGAAGTTTGGGAAACTCACTTTCGGAACCTTTACTCTATGGGGAAAATCTGTGGTCCTGCCCCATTCTTACCATCGAATGAGCCCTGGGACTTTAAATTTGGAAAACAAGATATTCTAGACCTTATTAAAGAGTCCAATTCTTCAAAGGCTGCAGGACCTGATGGTCTCACCAACGACATCCTCAAAAGGGACCCGGAAAAATGGGCTTCGTTCATGCTGGATTTGTATAACAACATAACAAGACTAAAAAAGTTACCTAAATCTTGGACGACGTCCATAATTGTGCCGATCTTTAAGAAGGGAGATAGGTCCGTGCCCACTAACTACAGACCGATTGCCCTTTTGGATGTCGTCGGCAAAATATTTGCAGCACTAATCTTGAAACATCTAAATGATTGGAGTCGGCTGGCAGACCATCTGGACCCTTGGCAATCAGGCTTTCGAAAGGGCATTGGAACATCCTAAATGTGCTACTCATCAACATAATCAAATGCATGGTTAAGGCCAAGAAATATAAGAACATCTATATCGCGTCAATAGACTTGGAACAGGCATTCGATGCTGTTGATCGCGGAATGCTATGGCACAAATTAAGGAAATGGGGATGTCCGACCAACCTGAGAGAACCTCTCGAAGCACTACACACGGGGGCAACCCACAGAGTAAGGTTGGACAGACAGGGCAACCGCTCAAACAATGTGGTGGCCATGCACGGTCTGAAACAGGGCTGTCGGTTGGCTCCCGTTGTTTTTTGCCTTTTTATATCCGACATGCAGGAAGCTTTCGAAGCAGTGAGGTGTTTCCCCCCAAAAATCGCAGAGACCGTCGTGGGAAGGCTGTTATTTGCGGTCGATCTTCTGTTGCTAGACCAAACGGCCATCGGACTTCAGCGGCAACTAAAGGCACTTGAGTCATACATACAAGGAAACGGCCTCCGTATAAATCCAAAAAAATCAAAGATCTTGAGGCTAGGACCTATCATCGGCATGAAAAATCTAAGGTGGTACCTTTCCGGGGAAGAAGTACCAGTGGTTTCGTCCATGATATACCTTGGAGTAACTTTAAACAACAGCATCCAAGATGGTCCAGGTATCTGCAGGCTTAGAAGTAAAGTTACGAACTTAGCTTCGCAAGCCTTGTTAATCAAGCGACGATACTGTTCTTTTTGCCTTCATCCTCTAATAGATTTCTACAAACTGAAAGTTGTGCCAATTCTCACTTACGCAGCAGAGGCAAATTTCTTCATCAATTCAGATGTTTGGAAACTGTTGGAGGGCCTATTCTGGAAAAGAGTATTGGGCTTACCGACATCAACTCCAATGGAAAGTGTGCGTAAGGAACTAGGCCTATCGTCCCTTTACATATCTACGGTCTGGAAATCCGTGACACTCCTCTGCAAATGTCTGCACCCCCAGGAAAGAAGTGGATTTGTGGCAATTAACGAAGCAATCAAAAGACAATTGATTCCGGTCCTAACCAAGTGGCAATTAATTTGTTTAGAAATCCTGAATACCATAGCACTAAAACCAGACAATCTCATGTTAAATCCGCTCATGGTAAAGAGAAAACTCTTGGACTGGGACTGGATAGCTACCCTGGACAGGCTCAGTGCTTTGCCATCAATCACCCAAGGCATGGACGAGCACTTTTGCAGAGGCACCGTCCACCCTTACTTGGATAAATTTCCCTCAAATACGGAAAGACAGCGGTTCTTAAAATTCAGACTAAACCTCTTCCACACAAGAGAAGTCTTAGGGAGAAGAACCAAAAAAGAGGAAAAGCCCAGTCTGCTGTGTCGAGGCTGTGGGCAAGAGGCTGAAACCTTACAGCATCTAGTGATGAATTGTGTTACCTTAACTAAGTTCAGAGTGAAATGGTTGGGGACGCACCTTTCAAATTTAAGCACTTTAACCTTGCAGGACAGGTGGCTAATTCTGAGAAGGGGGGGAAAAGTATCTACGACCCTGGCTCTGTTGAACTTTATGAGAGAAACCTTTACAATTTTGGACATTTAGTTATTTTTCTCGAGTTATACTGTTCCCCCCCTATATATATATATAATTGATGTAACTTTTTTTTTTTTCTTCTTCTTCCTTTTCTTCCTTTTTTTCAATTCTTTTCTTTTCTTTTTATCTCCACAATGCATTTAAAGTTTCCTTTGGTAACTAATTGATGCAATAAAATAAAAAAATAAAAAAATAACAGGGAATTGCAGCAGGCATCACGTTACCGCAAAACAGTATACCGGCAGAGAGGCAATAGACATCAGGCCACAGCTATCTTGAACACGAGAAAGCGAACACTGGGGCTAAAACCACAGCTACTCGCAAGATTCTTCACAAACCGGGAGTATATGATATGATATAACGCACTTATACACAAGTGTTTGAAGGCGCGATGAGGCAATGGAGGGGGAACAGAGGGAAGACAGACAACAATCTTACTTGGCCAGGTGATAGAGATTGCGCAAGTGCAGGGGATGGGGAAAAGTGCAGAGGGGATGGGGCAGTGCATTACATGGGATCGACCGAAAAATAAATAGAATAAATAAGGCAATAAGTAAAAGGCGTGGCCAGCTGGTGGCAAGTGCAATGGTAAGTGCAGACATCAGGTGTCAAGTGCTGGTAGGGGACTGTAGGGATACAGAAAACAGTCCTCCAGGACGGGGGTTGCCAGGGAGGCAGTGCAGGTGTGAAACTGGTGGGGGAGGGGACATGGGCTCGAGATCTGAGGGTAGCCAGGTGACCAGTGCAGTAAATGGCCAGGAGTTCTGCAGGGGAGAGAAGGTGAGAAAGCAGAAGCAAAGAGGAAGGTTTTGAGGTGCTTACGGTACCAGAGATGGTTCTCCTCAAGTTTCAGGGAGACAGGAAGGCTGTTCCAGAGGGAGGCCCCAGCTGAAAAAAGAGATTGGCCACCAACTCGTTGCTTGGAGAAGCGACTGACCCCCAAGGGAGTTGGAGGCAGATGAGCGAAGAGCTCGATAAGGAACGTATTTAGCAAGAGAGAGTTGGAGGTATTGAGGCTGGATGCCCCAGAAGGCCTTGTGGACAATGCAGAGGGTTTTGAACTTAATCCTTGCAGCCACTGGGAGCCAGTGCAGAGTTTTCAGTCCTGGAGAGATAAGATACCTTGGCTTGAGGCCAAGGACAAGTCTTGCAGTCCTGTTCTGGATGAGTTGCAGAGGGCGGAGAGTAGAAGCAGGCAGATTTAGGAAGAGGCTGTTGCAGTAGTCCAGCCTAGAGAGAACCAGAGAACTGGAGATAGTGAGCTTCTGGGGGAAGGAGAGGAAAGGAAGAATACCTCTGAGGAAGTGCCGCTGGTAATATGACCTCTTACGAGTCATCAGAGATGGGAGGAGAGAAGGAGAGCGTGGAGTCGAAGATGACCCCGAGATTTTTAGTCTCACAGGTGGGAGCAGGAACAGGGCCAAGAGAGGCTGGACACAGAGTGACAGGAAAGGAGGGAGCGGGTGTGACGTTGAGGAGAATCTCAGTATTACTGGCATTAAGGCAGAGATCATTGGCAGCACACCTCTCCTGGACAGCAGACAGACAGAGATGAGAGAAGGAGAAGAAGTTGCAGAAGGGAGCATGAAGAGGAGTTGAGTGTCATCCGCATAGCACTGAATGTTGGGGCAGAGGGCAGCAATGCAGTGGGCAAGAGGTGCCAGGTATTGGTTGAACATCCAGGGAGAGAGGTTAGACCCCTGGCGAACACCACAGGTAGAGCTAGAGATAGAGGAGAGGAAGGACCCAGGTTGGACCTGGGAGGGCTGATCAGAGAGGAAAGAGGTCAGCCAAGCCCGGGCCTCATCAGTGATACCCAGGTTATCACGGAGACGGGTGAGCAAGATGGCATGGTTGACCGTGTCAAAGGCAGAAGAGAGATCAAGTAAGATGAGCACACAGGGGGTGTTGGAATCGAGGTCGGACAGCAGGTCTTCACAGATGTTCAGGAGAGCAGCTTCCGTGCTTCTGGCAGCTCTGAAGCCAGACTGATGGTCATGGAGACTACCAACAGATTCAGTGTGAAGATTAAGCTGGGAGATGGCCAGCTTTTCCAATAGTTTGCCCAGGAAAGGAGTGATGGAGATTGGGCGATAGATGGCCGGGCAGGACAGGTCAGCCGAGGGTTTATTTAGAAGAGGGTGAACAAGGGAGTGCTTCGGGGGAGGGGGGGAGACTCCAGTGGCGAAGGAGTGGTTGAATAAGTCAGCCAGAGCAGGGGCCAAGGTGTCAATGTGGTCCTTGATGCTTTTGGAGGAACAAGAGTGAACCTGTTTTGACGAGACTTTCATAGATCGGACTTGTCTAGAAACCTTGTCTGGGGAAAACAGGGGAAAGGCAGAGAAGGAGGGAGGAGGGAGGAGATGTGGCTGAAGAGGGGCCAAAGGAGGAGCAGGGAGTAGAGGGAGAAGGGGGAGAGGAAGGGACAGGTGAGGTATAGGCTGCAGCAGGATTGGCCAGCTCCTTGCAGATTTTAAAGAGTTCGGCCGAGTTGCTAGATGTGCAGAGACGCGGTCTTGGATGTGGACTCTCTTCTTGGTGCGGACAGAGAGCCGGTATTGCCTTTGGAGCAGGCGACAGGCCAGTTTGTCAGAGGATGTTCCGGAAGCACGCCATTTCCTCTCAGCCACCCTGCACTTGCTTTTAAGGTACCCTCGATGCTCTTGCCCCTGTCATGAGGATCCGCTTAAAGCCCAAAGCGAAGTGCAACTCCTGGTACGACTCAGACCTCGCCACCGGGTATCAGATATAGCAGAGTGGAGCATGGAGAGGGCTATGTCAGGGTGTGAGTCAGTCAAAGGAGGAGGGGGGTGAAAAAGTGGCGGCGAAAGCCTCACTGACACACGCTTCATGGGTTGCAGAACCGAGAAGGTAGGTGGCAGTACTGGAGTTGGCTTGGCCTAAGGTGTGGAGTGAGCTGGGAGGAAAGGAGAAAGTGATGAGAGGGATAGAGGGGAAGGTCTGTAGACATCAGAACATCAAGAGCGTGCCCTGCAGAGTGAGTTGGGCCACAGAGTAGGAGAGAGAGAAAGAGAGAGAGAAAGAGAGAAAGAGACAAAGACAAAGAAAGAGAGAGAGAGTCACAAAGGTCACAAAAGAGTCCAGAGGAAGGACAGGAAGTATCCAGGTGGATTTTAAAGTCTCCAAGAAGGAGGAGTCGAGTGGTCAAGACCAGAAGGGAAGAGAAGAGGTCCGCCCACTCGGAGAGGAAGGAGGAGGAGATGTGACCAGGTGGCCGATAGATTGTAGCCACAATAAAGGAATGACTAGGAGAGAGAGAGAGAGAGAGAGAGAGAGAGAGAGAGAGAGAGAGAGCCTGCAGACGAGGCATTCGAAAGAGGAATGCGCCTGCGTTGGAATGACAGAGGCAGGAATCCACTCAGGAAAGATCAGGGCTACACCCCCTGCCTCCTGGAACAATTGGACCTGGGCGCAGAGAGGATCTTTTAGCCGTCAGCGAGGAGAGTGTCAAAGCTTGTGACAGAGCTGGCCATGAACCATGTCTCAGTGAGACCAAGGACATCAAGGTCAAGTTCTTCCAGGAGGCGGCAAATGTCAGAGGAGTGTCTTCACAGCTGAGCGAGAATTAAGAGTGGCAATATGGAGAAGGTTGCCGTCCTTGAAAGACTTCCGGGGAGGTGAATGATACAGTGCGATTTGGGTCACTAAATGTAAAAGACCCTAATTCACCCCAAAAGAGATCAATGTTGACGAGGGGATTTAACATTTCCAACCTAGACGTACTCCTTGTGCAAGAAACCAAATTTAAGGAGCGTAGAAGAAAATCATTCTAGAGTAGGCAATTGGGAGGAGCTATCAGGGCATCAGGCCAGGTCAAAAAGGGAGGGGTGGGAACCTTATATTGCGCATCATTGAGGTTTCAAGTCACACAAACTCACACAAACTCAGATGGGAGGTATCTTGTGATAAATGAACCATCCGATCGTGAGTAGTCACATTATGATCATCGTACGCGCCATACAGCCAAATTACATTTAGCAGGGAGCTTTTTGCCTTTCTAGAAGAATGGAGAACAGGGGCTCTGATCTGCGTAGGGGGTTTTAACATGGTGATGGACCCAGCTTTGGGAGGCGTTCCACCCCAGGAGAGAGGGTTGTTTCAAGACCTTAGGCAGGAAAATTATTTGGTGGATTCATGGAGATCGCGCCACCCGCAAACAAAAGCATACACATTCTCTTCTCCCCCACGCCAAACATTTACCCATATAGATTACATCTTTCTAGAGGCGGCACTCAAACACAACATTGAGATGGAAGCCAGAGAACTAGTGGGCTGGTCAGAACATGACATTAGCACTAATTGATCTTGACTTAGGCCCGCGCACAAAAACAGACAAAAGATGGATCTGTAACAACACAGTTTTTAAAGACGGAGTCTCCAGGGAATCACTTGACACTAAAATCAGGGAATTCTTCAAGCAAAATGAAATAGGTGGTCCCTCCGAGGGACTGTGTGGAGAGCAGCCAAAAACCATGACAAAGGGACTTCTGATAGCGCAGGGGACATTTACGAAGAGAACTATACTCCTGCGGGAGACACACCTCAAGGGGGAAATAAGACACAAAGAGGCTGACATCTCATGTGGGGTTGGAGATGCTGTTAAAACGTTGGCATATATAAAGGAGCTCAGACAAGAACTGAAATAAATGTGGAGCGGGAAAGTGTTAACACACCTCCAGTACGTGAAGCAAAAATGTTATGAAAGAGGAGACAAAGCCCACACCCTACTAGCAGCTAGACTAAGAGGGCAGAGAGCCGAAAGAGTGGTATGTAAAATAAAAAACCCACAGGGGGACAACACTGAAAGAACCCATTGAAATCACAGCTCGCTTTGCTCAGTTCTACAAACAACTGTACTTCTCAGACTGCCTATCCACCCAAGAAACATAGTCAAATTCCTAGAAACAGCTGCGTTTGAACCACTGCAAAGCCCAGACAGACAAACTGAATGCACCAATAACAGCATAGGAAGTATGTGCCACCATCTCCAAATGAAAGGCAGGATCCGTGCCAGGACACAATGGCTTTACCCCAGCTTTCTACAAGAACTTTAGTGGTGCTATAGCACCCTTTTTGACCCTTCTGTTGAATGGCATCATGGAAACGGGTAAGGCCCTAGCGTCCTTCAAGGAGGCTAGAATTATCGTTCTCTGCAAAGGAGGAAGGGACAAGCTCTCGAGTGTGGTTGCTACAGGCCAATTTCCCTGTTAAACATTGATGCCAAAATCTACACCAGCATCCTCGCAAACAGACTGTGTGGGGTGCTGCTGGGGCTTATACATAAGATTGGTTAGGTGAAAGGGCGACAGGGGTCATATAACATCTGCAAAGCGCTGGTCCTAATTTCGTTAATTGACCCTCAGGACTCAGACCCCGCCCTTGTTTCAGTGGACGCAGAAAACACGTTTGACAGGGTGGAGTGGCAGTTCATGCTTAAAGTCTTGAGGAAAGCAAACCTGGCGACAGGCTGGATTGGGGGACTAGGCAGGGCTGCCCGTTATCGCCTCTGATTTTTGCACTGGTCATGGAGCCTTTGGCCCAAACCATCTGAAAAGATGCCTCAATCACTGGGATTATTACATTTGGGAAGGAACACAAGCGAGCTCTGTTCACAGATGATGTCCTAGATTACCTGACACACCCATCTGGTCCATTCCAGCACTCTAAGGTGCAATAGAGGAATATGGGGCCCACTCGGGTTTCCGTGTTAATCAATGCAAAACGGTTGTCCTACCACTAAGTATCGGTGGATCCCCCTCAGACAGTCTCTCGGAAATCTGGGGTCTGAAGCAAGTCCACGATAGCATCCAATACATAAGGGGTAACCATCACGAAACAGCTAGGAGATCTATATCAGACTAATTATGCCACACTTTGGACAGGGATGAAAAGGGACATCCAAAAATGGTCGAAGTTAACACTCTCATCGGCGGGTAGGTTCACGACAATTGAAATTAACGTGCTACACGGCTACGCTTCCTGTTTCAGTCTCTCCCGGTAACACTACCAGCCTCTTTCCACACAGACATAAAGCACTCTCTACTAACCTGTTCAAGGGAAGGGAAAAGGACTTGTAATCTTGTAAAGTAGGACATAGCTTACATAGCTTACAAAACTATGATACTTCCAAAAAACAAGGGGGGCATGGCATACCCAGACATCTAGGAGTATTATAGAGCAGCTCAGTTCTGGGTATTATTAGACCACTTGAGGGAATCAGAAAACAAGCAATGGGTTAATTGAGAAAATTGTCATTTTACACCAGTCACGTTAGGAGAATGGCTCTGGGTCCCCCAGAAATCTCTGCCGCGAAGGGTGCGTGACCACCCGATCCTGGCGGTGTTGTGGGCCCTTTGGAAAAAGAAACCACACATGAGTGGTGTCACCACATGGCCTTCCCCCTATAGCTGCATCTTGGTGCCTCCAATTAGAGATCTTATAACAGACCCCATTTGCTTCCAACCGCAATATGAACAGGGTCTAGTAAGGGTGGGACAAATGTGGAAAGATGGGATCTTCCTGACCAAACCATTGTTGTACCTGCAACTAAAGGGAGCACTTACAGACCCACGGTGGAACACGCAACCCCAGAAGCAACTTACTCCACACACATGTGCTCCAAAGGGTTGGTTGCAAAATTGTATAGCGCCTTATAGGAAAGGGGGCACCTACAAACACCACACACACAAGCCCGGTGGGAAAAGGACTTGGGATGGGAAGAAAATCTAGGGGGATGGGCTGCAGTATACAGAGCTGTCTGGAGCTCCACAATATCACTCCAATATAAGATGCACAATAGCAGGCTGCTCATGCAATGGCACCTCACTTCTCAGAGATTGGCGAAAATTTACCCTGGAATAAGCCCCTACTGTTGGCAGGGATGTACACAGATTAGCAACTATTGGCATCAATGGTCGGACTGCCCCAGTGTTCACATTTATTGGAAAGAAATCTTGGGCTGGATTCATGACATAGAGGGAATTGTGAGGGCCTCGACTCCTCTCTTGGTACTTTTTGAGGTCGTGCTCATTGATGAAGAATATCTAGTCCTACCCCATCTTCCCAGAAACGTATTTCTAGCAGCTCAGGTGTGTTTAGCCATACGATGGAAGGGTAACATGCTGCCAACAAAAAAAGAATGGCTGTGCAAAGCTAAAGAGATATATGACATGGACATCCTCTCCGCTTCACTTATGGAATCTCACTCGCACATAGATACATTGTGGCTTCCCTTTCTGGAGTATTGGAAGTGGTATACACTAGCGCCCTAATGCCCCAATTGAAAATGCTTTTCACCCCTGTCGAGTCTGTCATATTACATACTAACTCAATCAGTTGCCTAAATCATGACAACCCTGAGCAAAATTGCATGCCGACTGTTTAGCCGAACATGATCTGCGCTGAACGTTTGAATGTTTGCTGTCGTTCTCCAAGCTTGTTATGTGCTGGGGGAGGGCAAAGGGGGGAAGGAGGGCTAAAAATTAGATCCATTAATTGCACTGTTTGGAAACTGCAACACAATGTCATTTTCTGCATTTGTAGGTCTACAATAAAAAAATGTATTAAAAAAACAACAACATATGTGCCAGAGGCCTAGCTTACCTGGCGTGGGCGGAGGATGAGGTATCTCTTACCTCAGTGAGGGAATCTTGTAAAGTAGGACTTTGCGAAAAACATCAGTACAGCTGCCACATGGCCATATAAATCAGTACTTCTAGTTTGTTAAGGGGCACTCTAGTAGGAGACAGACTACAGCAGCACCTACTCTCAACACCACCCCTTCCACTCACCCACACAATGTATGATTTCCCAGAACCCACATGATAATCATCAATGTCTACTACCACAGAACAAGGATCTTAAATTTAAATTTTCGCCTCTAGGATATACTCACCTTGCGATTTGAAGCTGGGTTATGTTATAAAGCCCTTTAAAAAAAATAAAGTATCTTTCAGTGACTAACCCTGTTCTAAATGACAATTGCTCCATCAAACCCTTTCTAAACACCTTTAAAGAATGTTTACAATTAGGTATTAAGATAATGTTGCCAAACAGAACTTCAGGCACATTTCTCAGTACACAAGATATTCAGCCAACAACGCGGAAACAAGCAATACTCCTAACTCCCCCAAGTACAATTTGAAAAGCTATAACTCAAAAACAGACTGTACGAGCAAAAGTGAAACAATCAGTGTTAGTAACTCCCCCCCCCCCCAAAAAAATCACCCTCCCGCTCAGAGAACCTGTGCATGGACAGGTGTTGGTCCTCCTGTCAGAGGACTGTTGCTGGTCTAGTGCATGGAGTTGGCAGTAGTTTCTCGGCACAGGCAGGCTAGAGGCTGATGACCATTAGGAGGGTGAGCAGAAATACCAAATCAGGTCAGGTAAAAACCCCCATAGAGCCATGATCCCACACATACATTGCATCTCACACCTGTGCAGTTAAGTATGCTACACAGTTGGAGTGGTTCTCATGGTGCACTAGCGCCATCCCAACCTTGGCTGCAATAAGACTGATCTGCACAGTGAGAAGTAACCCTGTGCTGTGCCGAGCAGGCAACTTACACTACGCATCTGCTGCAGTAGAAGGTGCTAACAAGCTCATCAGACTTCAGGATGATGGGAGAGATGTACCCACGTTTGGAGAGAGTAGTGGGTGCACTGGCTCGAAAGAATTTTGGAGGATCCAATACATTTGGGGACCTGAGAATCGAACACTTACCTACTTCTCAAAAAATTGTTATAATCATAAAAATATTGTTTTAGGGCAATTGTAGGACATATTTATCATTTGTATACAGCGCTACCTCTGGAATCACATTGAAATTCCTAAAAACGAATGTCATGCCTACCACCATTACTGTATGTAAATTGGTAGGATCTCATTTTACTTACGTTTTAAAGTCCTCCAAGCAAGTGTTCATTTTAAATAAAAGTGATCGAGTTTGAAAGGATTCATACTTAACTGCAACCGTTCAGCTGTCAATAGATTAGCCGTTACTAGATATTGACAGGGATTTCAGATTAATACACCATGATTCATAAACCCATATCAGCAGAAACAAAATAACTCTTCAGCAGGTTTCTATCAAGGGGATACTAAGGCTACAACCACCTTTGATCGGTGCCAACATAATATGCCAGCTACAATTCAACACTCCCCTTGCCTGGCTGTTCAGTATTCTCTCCACTCACCACGCCCCAGTGAACACTGCCCTTGTGTGGGGGGAGAATTATGCATATACTGCTATTCATTTAAATACCTACTCGCAAAGCTTAGCCTAAGCTCATACATGCCATCTTGAATCGTGCTGCACCGCTCCTGAGAAAAGTAACCTATCCCTATATTATTGTATGCATGTCTTAACTGAATGTGCACCAGGCACGCAACAAGAAGCATCCCTGCTTCATAGTCTTCCCGCTTCTTGCGAGTTTTCGAGCAACGTCTCATCTGCCGGGACAGTTTCAGCTTGTAGAATTAGCAACATTAGGCAGGTCATGCACTATCTTAGCCCTGTTAGAACCGTAGTTGCACCAGAAAATGACTTGCTGAAAATGTATCTGAATAGGTCTACTACATGTTGCAAAGTTTACTCGCCAAAGCATGAGAATGTAGTTAATATTCGTATGCAATATGATGAGAACCATGTAGAACAGGTTGGAGATACCCTGATGCATTGTATTTTGTGTCCATCAAAATTTATTTGGAATGCCTCTTCCATAGAAGACATTGTTATGTGTTCATAAAAAAGATGTGTAAACCAAGGAAGGGGTTGGAGTTGTGTTCTGTCCGGGAACAGGGATCAGGCGTTTCGTGTCCTGTAGATGTCTGTCTGCTGCTTTGCCAACTGCCATTAAGGGCGCTTCTCAACCTACCGTGCCATTTGATTATTTGCGGAGTGGTGAATTTTTCCACGACAGGCGCAATTCTACAGAATGAAGTTATGCACCCACAGGAGTTCAAGGATTCAGTGGGTCCGAGCAGAAATGTTAAATATGTGATGATGGATTCAGCAGCAAAAAACTTGTCTGGGAACAGACAGGAAGCAGTCAACCTCTACCAAATTATGTTGAGAAAATAATGTCTGCACTCACTAGGTGGAGCGAAGCATGCTCGAAGTTCATGTGATCTCATCCGTGCATGGTAACGGCTTCCGTCAATTAAGAACCGGCTACCAACCCATGCAGACTACAATTGCTGTGCTTCTGATGCACTTCACTCTCCTCTTTTTAAAATTTCTCTTTATTTGTACAGCAGAAATAGACAAAAGGAAGGAAATAGCAAAATGGAAACAGGTGCACATACAAAGAAAAAAATAAAAGAAGATTCCGGCCCAATCCAAAAAGATTAATACATGTAGTTATGGATCTGTCATATCAGGTGCAAACTCAAAACAGTCCATTTGCTACTCAAGTATCTTGGCATATACTCATCATTCAATTCACTCATGAAGAGAAGACAGAGATTTGGTAATGAGGTCAACCCAACGGTCAGCCCCATGAGGTGGCGCTAGAGACACCGACCAGCATGGCAGACTCACTGAGTTCCGACGCCCAGCCTTAATTAATCCTGAAATAATGGTGGTCCCGGGGACTCTGAAGGTGTGAGTGAGCCCACAGAGATCGGAAAGCGGTTGGAGTCTGGTGGTGGCACCGAATATTGCGGGGATGAAGACCAAAAGCTGGGTGGTGTCGGGTCCCCCTAGCAGGTATGCAGGGCAGCCTTGGCGGTGGAGCTGCTGACAGTGGAGCAGCCGTCCTGGAGGAGAGACCCAGCGAACCGTGACCACCCCCCTCTCCCGACCTCAGCGATTAATCATGCCGCTGTGGGAGATCGAGAGCTTGAGCCTGAAGCCCTGGAGGGTCACAGCCGTCGCTCGACCCAATTCTGTTACCAGCGCCGGCTGGGTGCAGAGGTGAGGCGTTGTGCTGCTGCCCGGCCCAGCCCAGCGGGGAGACAAAGACTTAGGCGGCGGTGCCCCCAGGCCCCTGGTATCCGTGAGGACATTGTACGGAAGCCACAACGGAGGGCACAGAAGTTTCAGCAGCAGCAAGTTGGACGATTCTGAGGTATGTGATGGGCCAGGACCCACAGACCCCGTGCATCTGAAGACCCGAAGGCGCAGACAGCTGCTGCTTGGCCCGAACTGCAGCGTGATGCGGCGGAGAGCCAGCACCATACCCTGGGCCCGGTGAGGCCTGGGTGGCCAATATATCGAGGTTGCCGCATGCATGGGGGACGTGTCAGCGAGGAGCAAAGTAAGGCATGCCACAACCCCCTGCGGCACGAATACAGCAGAGAGCAGCTCAAAGACAGGAAGGAAGAGGCTGGTGAGACTCTGGGACAGGGTAATAAACTTGCTGGGACATCTGGTGCCCACTTCAAGTAAGGCCTGACCCACGGACAGTGCAGGGTCTGGGCGGAAACGCTCCTTGGCCCTCAGTCTGGTGGTAAGCCTAGTCCCCAGAATAGGGCCCAATATGGAGAAAAGAGGCAAAAACCAGAAAACTCTCCTTCCAGGGTGGGTCGGTCACCAAAAAAGCCAAACCTCTGCAGCCAAACTCAGAGCTCTGTGCCCTTGCAATCAGCTCGATTGATATCTCTGGAGATCAAGGAGCTCCTTCTTCAGCTAAAGGCAGGTATAGGCGGGCTGGACTCTAAGTTGTATACCCTCTCCTCCAAAGTTGTTATGCTCGACAAGGCTGAAACGGTATTGGGTAATATTATCCCCACCAATAATATTGCCGAATATACAGTTGTGGGGTAAGGCCATAAGCAATATTATTAGTGGGGATAATTTATGGGGTTATTGGGACCGGGGATTGCAGGGGAGACCCACGCTCCATGAAAAAAAAATATGGGTGATGCAGGGGTGTCCCCTGCATGTTCCATGGCTTAATATAACACAAAAAAAACCCCAAGGGGGAAAAAAGTTCACATGGAAGAGTACTATATTAATTTGAGTACCCAATAATGGAAATAGAGGCGAAGAAGTGAAGGGAGCCCAATCATGATAAATTCACATTTTCTTTTTAGTTTATTACCATTATAAAATTGCATAATATACAAACATCAAAACAACAATAAAATAGATGAATTAATTTTAATATAAAATACTTGTCAAATCTAATGCCTTAAAACATTCAATCGCAATTTGATTACCACAATTCATAACCTCGTATTACTCAAGGTAAAGCATCACTGTCTCATTTTCAAATTTCATTCGAATAGTGGAGATGCTGTAGAAAAAATGAATGGTTGACAATAGAAAAAAGTGCCAAATGCAACCAAGTGCTAAGTGCCAAATTGTTAACAATGGAATAAAGTGCTAAATGCAAAAAAGTGCTAGGTGCCTACTGTGCATACATGATCTTCAAATATCATAATAGTTTTGGCGAAATCAACCTATCTGGCTCAATTAAACGAGCCAGTAGTCACCTTCTTCAGGGCGCACTAAATATTGCAAATATAAACCTGGAACATACTAATGCTTGAATTTTTTTCACTCAGTAGTTCTCATAGGTAAAACTTTGTACAATTCAAGAGGGCTTGATTGTAGATCTGAAAGTCTGTTCGAGACGTTAGCCTTAATGAAACACATTAAAACAGACAAAAAAGAAAAAACAAAGAAACTTTAAGTTTAAGATACAGAATATAATGAGTGAGCCTCCTAATATTCAACGCCTCCAACCATAGAAATGAAACCTGGGGATATATATATATTCACCTAAATTGGTCCAAATATGGTGCCGAAAATTGTATTTGTTTCGATCTGCCACCCGAACAGGACTGAAGATGAAAGTAAATTTACATCTAAAAAGACAAAAATATGAAGCTTAATGAGATATCACAAGATTATCTCAAACTTCAAATGCTAAACCCCAGTATCCCCTGTCTCCACAGGGAGTAGATCGCTATATTGCCCCTTCTATTACCAACCTTAAAATGTTGAATGTTTCAAACTCTGGGTTTTTTTTTTGTGTTACATTGTTGTTCCCCAGTTCCATGGTTCAGGGGTTACCCATCCGTTATGATGTATTATTGGTGCAACTCTGTGTTGCATGGGTTAATCGAAAGGTTAATTTGAAATTTGAGACAATACTTTGTGCAATTCTTTCCCGTATTGCTTTACACAGTATCCCTTTCTCTGCATTGTGGATCCCTTTTTTTCTTTACCTCTAGTGCAGATTATATACAAACAAACTCTGCACGATTTCTTGATCATGGCAGCCACTGACGTGGTCTCGTTCAGTGAAGAACAGTTGGCAGATGCCATTAATGTTCCATCATTTTTTCACAATATTGAGGGGACTATGGGCCTCAACGACGGTTCTTTGATTACTAGTGACAGCATTATTAAATTGAAAAAGAAAAAATTTCGAACAGAAATGCATAGTCATTTGTTGACAGAATATTTAAAAAAGAATATCATCACCCAGGGTCTTTTGGTTAGAAATGAGCCATGCTTATTTATAGACGATGAAGAATATAAAACACTATTCTCAGGAGTCGCAACTAAATGTAGTCGCGACTGGATGTTGCTGACAATCAATACTGCCCTCAAGAAAAGTTCCATTATTGGAGATGAAATAGATCAGGCAGAGACAACATTTTCTCTGGATACCACTATCATTAATATAAAGGAGAAATTAGAGCTTATAGAAAAACATACTAAGGATTTTGTCAAAATTACTACTAGCAAAAAGATGGACAAACTAAAAAAGGATATCCTAGCCTTTTCCAAGGAGGCGGCCTATCCCTATTTGTCCTCAGATTATCAGGGCCCAGGACATTGGCGAGATCCCAACAACTCTCAACAGGGCACTATTCCTTTTCAAAAGAAAGTTACTTTTTCGGATACATCATCTGACGGCAGTGGATCATACCCCACTAGAAATTCTCAAGGCAATAGGGATAGGGGCAGGAATTGGAACAGAGGATATAATCGAGGCCGAGGACGTCCTTATTGGCATTATCAAAACCATACTCGCCCAGCTAATTTTGTTCCTCAACGCCTACATACTCCTTTTCCCCCACCTAACCTCCCTTTTCCGCCTCCCGAACAAGGAGTTCCCCCATTACAAAATTATTTTGAAACCAGGCGAAGGGCATACCGCAGGTATCCCTACCATCGGCAGTATATAACATTTCTAAGAGACAACTTAGTGAACACGAGACTCGAATTTTGGAGAAGGGTTTCTCGTTTGTACCTATGAGAAACCCCTCCAAAATGGAGGTAGAGATAGAATTACGCGATCTATTTCGTAAAATACGATTGCGTGATTTTTTTGGGAATCAGGCCCATGACAATGATGACTATGGCCTTCATACCACTTTGAAATGTAAATCGACCTTCACTCCGACTTTACAAATGGTTTCTGACGAGACAGCGGTATTTGAAAAGGCGGTCCTAAAAGACTTCAACTCCTGCTATAATACACCTAACAACTATAGCAGGGGTTCCTGTTTCAATTTTGGCAGACATGATTGGGCCAGCCTTCAAGAACTTAAGTCAGATACCTCGATAATCATAAAGCAGGCAGACAAGGGTGGCGGTATTGTCGTTATGGACTCTACTCAATATGACAATGAAATTTTGCGTCAGCTTGATAATCCAGCTATATATAGGAAACTTCCGAGTGATCCTACAGAGAGCATTAGAGCCCAAATTGCAGCGATAGCCCAACGAGCACTAAAAAGTGGAGCCATCAATGACAAGGAGTTCCGTTTCCTCACCATTAAGGGAACCAGGACTCCGCTTATCTATGTACTTCCTAAAATACATAAGGATCTTCTCAATCCGCCGGGACGCCCTATCGTGTCATTATGCGGATCTATATTAGAACCCATTGGTCAATTTTTAGACTATTTTCTGAAGCCATTGGCGGCCTCTACTGAAACATACCTGGCTGATACCACTGATGCTATTAAACATCTTGAGGGTTTTCCTTTTAATCATGATTCCGACATACTTATGACTCTAGATGTGGAGTCATTATATTCTAACATACCACAAATGGAATCTTTAAAAGTAATGAAAGACTTTTTGGATTTACGGCCAGGCATTCAAGTAGTTCCAACTGAAATATTAATAGATTTACTTGAGATAGCTCTTTCGCGCAATTATTTTCGCTTCAAGTCTTCCTACTATTTACAAGTGAAAGGAACAGCGATGGGGGCAGCGTTTGCCCCTAATTACGCCACACTCTTCATGTGGAATTTTGAAAACAGGTGTATCTTGTCAGATATTAATCCCTACAGAGATGCCATCAAATTGTATAAACGTTATATCGATGATATAATCATAATCTGGGACAAAACAAAGGCAGACCACCTTTTATTTCTTCCATGGCTAAATGCGATGGACACGAACCTTAAATTTACTATGTCAGCCAATAGCACCTCTTTGCCATTTTTGGACTTGCTAATCAAGAATTCTGAGGGCTACATTACCGTTGACTTGTATCGAAAAGAAACTGATCAGAATACTATAGGGCTAGACGAAACTGTACCAAAGTTGAAGATTACAAGACTCAGGCGAACATTATTGAAGAAAGACTGCATCAGCGAGGCTACCCAAAATATTTACTTCGTCAAGCTCGAAAAAGAGCTAGATCTCAACATCGTGATGTCCTCCTCGAGAAACATTCTCGGGAAGACATCACTAAGGAGCGGTTGGTGTGTGCCATGACTTTCAACACCTTTCACCATAAGATCAAACAAAGCATTATGAAACATTGGCACTTGCTCCAATTAAATAATCCAGAACTTGCAAAACCTATTTTTGCATTTAAGAAAGGCAAGAACCTTAAAAGTTGGCTCACTAAAGCTGACAGGTTGAGTACTGGACCTAAATCAAACACAGTGACAGGACTGTGGGGCATTAAACCCATTCAAGGTCATTTTCCATGCGGTTTTTGCAACCAATGTGCTTCTACAATTACTGGAACCTTTGTAGGGATCAATGGCAAGAATTGGAATCTTAACCATAATACCACGTGCAACACTAAAAACGTGATTTACGTAATAATCTGTCCTTGCGCCCTAACGTACATTGGCAGAACATCTAGGCCTATTAAAACTAGAATTGGTGAACATAAATCCAAAATTCGAAATAAAATTGTGTCTGCCCCTTTAGTGTCTCATTTTTTTGAAAATAATCATGACCCGAACAGTTTGAAATGGTGCGTTTTGGAAAAAGTCTATGGCACTGATGTTAACCACACAGCAGCCCGTTTGGCGCAAAGGGAGCAATGGTGGATGTACAACACCAATAGCTATTAGACAGGATTAAATCGCCAAGAAGAATGGCTCCATTGTATACCTTAACACGCATATAAACAAAGTTTTCTTATCTGGTTTTGCTCATGATTTTTTAATACATCCATATAAGCAAACCTTGCTGACATGCACTCGGCTGCCTTTGTCCCTACAATTTAGATATTAAGTCCCTTCTTAGCATTGATGGGACACAGAACTGACGTACGTAGTCTCACTTTGATTACAGTCTTTTTCGGCGTGTATCTATGAACATAGCCGCGGTTATAACACTTAATGGCATGCTTTTACGCCGGTCGTTTAAATATGGCCCTATATGTAATATTATTGGCTTATTCCAAGTATGCTACATTTGTTAGCACATACTCGTTGGTTCTTTCCTTTGTGAAGCCGTACTTAGTCCTTTTTTAGTTTCAATGGGACAAAGGGCTCACATGTAGTCCTATTACTGTTTTTAGTCCCGCGAGTACTTATAAACACAGCCGCGGATGTTACACCGGACGGCGTGCATTCCAGTCGGCTGCTTTTCGAGACGAGAGAGAAGGCTCATTCCGGGTGAGAACTTTGTTATTTCTTCATACACTCGTTGACTTTCCCTTTCGCGAGCCGAACTTAGTCCTCCTTGCAGTTTCGATGGGACATAGGTCATACATGTAGTTCTATTAACGTCCCTAGTTCCGCGTGTATTAATATACTTAGCCGCGGAGGCTATATCGGACGGCGCAAATCTACGCCGGCTGTTTTAAAATCAAGAGAGAAAGCTGCTCTAGGTTAGAACTTCGACATTATTATACTGGTTGGAAATGGGCGCACGAGAAGTCAGGAATTGTCGGTTGCAGTATGACAAATAAGGACAGGCTTGTGTAAGTGGCATTTGCCTGACTCAAGCAGCAGTCCATCTCCTCCGATGAATTTGAAATTAATCTTAACATTCTAATTCTATTATTCTAGTTTCTTAGAGGCTCGGAGGTTACTCATCTGTCAGAATCTATTTAATTCTGATGCAGCTTGTTTTTCATCCCAAAATGCTCTTGTAATCGATGCACTTAATGATTTGCAACTATTAAAATGCACATTTGTTCTATACCTTTCCTTTAGGGTTCTTCACCCATGGTCCTGCAACTGTTGGTCTCTCCTTCCGGCTTGACCCTACACCGTCTAAGATCCACAGATTTGGAATATTTTCTATCTTTATCTATAATTTAGTCCAATGCTGTTTTGACCCGAGTTTGAAACATTCAACATTTTAAGGTTGGTAATAGAAGGGGCAATATAGCGATCTACTCCCTGTGGAGACAGGGGATACTGGGGTTTAGCATTTGAAGTTTGAGATAATCTTGTGATATATCATTAAGCTTCATATTTTTGTCTTTTTAGATGTAAATTTACTTTCATCTTCAGTCCTGTTCGGGTGGCAGATCGAAACAAATACAATTTTCGGCACCATATTTGGACCAATTTAGGTGAATATATATATATCCCCAGGTTTCATTTCTATGGTTGGAGGCGTTGAATATTAGGAGGCTCACTCATTATATTCTGTATCTTAAACTTAAAGTTTCTTTGTTTTTTCTTTTTTGTCTGTTTTAATGTGTTTCATTAAGGGCTAACGTCTCGAACAGACTTTCAGATCTACAATCAAGCCCTCTTGAATTGTACAAAGTTTTACCTATGAGAACTACTGAGTGAAAAAAAATCAAGCTTTAGTATGTTCCAGGTTTATATTTGCAATATTTAGTGCGCCCTGAAGAAGGCGACTACTGGCTCGTTTAATTGAGCCAGATAGGTTGATTTCGCCGAAACTGTTATGATATTTGAAGATCATGTATGCACAGTAGGCACCTAGCACTTTTTTGCATTTAGCACTTTATTCCATTGTTAACAATTTGGCACTTAGCACTTGGTTGCATTTGGCACTTTTTTCTATTGTCAACCATTCATTTTTTCTACAGCATCTCCACTATTCGAATGAAATTTGAAAATGAGACAGTGATGCTTTACCTTGAGTAATACGAGGTTATGAATTGTGGTAATCAAATTGCGATTGAATGTTTAAGGCATTAGATTTGACAAGTATTTTATATTAAAATTAATTCATCTATTTTATTGTTGTTTTGATGTTTGTATATTATGCAATTTTATAATGGTAATAAACTAAAAAAGAAAATGTGAATTTATCATGATTGGGCTCCCTTCACTTCTTCGCCTCTATTTCCATTATTGGGTACTCAAATTAATATAGTACTCTTCCATGTGAACTTTTTTCCCCCTTGGGGTTTTTTTTGTGTTACATTGTTGTTCCCCAGTTCCATGGTTCAGGGGTTACCCATCTGTTGTGATGTATCCATGGCTTAATATAGCCACAAAAATATGGCAATATTTTTGCAGGGACATTAACACATGGAACCGGCTGAAACTAGAATCTCAGATTGAAGGACACCACAACCTCTCTGGTGTCCAGGGTTGCAACGCTGGAGTCGATACTTAAGGCAGTATCACCAGAAAATGAAGATCTGGAAGGGCGGGCCAGCCAGAACAACATCAGGTAGGGGGGCATCCGTGCACAGCGGGGACAGACCAAGATGTATGAGATTGTGGAGATGCTGTGAAAGGCAGTGTTGGTCAGGGACGAGTTCTCTGCTCTATCTGTTGTGGAGATGGCACACCGAATTCCAGCGACAAGGCTGGTCCTCTGCGCACACCAACATTGTGCACATCCTAAAATTCCAGTACCATGACACCATCCTTCAACTGGCGCGGCAGAAAGGTGAACTGGCATATGACAGGGACCGGTTTCAGGTGCTCCCAGATTTATCTGTGGGGGTGCAGGAGTCCAGAAGATTGTTTGCCGGAGTTAAGCTCAGGGACAACGAGATTTGATACTCAAAGCGGTTTCCTGCTAACTTTGCATTCAGTTTGATGGGAAGGTGATGTTCTTCACCTCACTGGAGGCTGCCTGCTCGCTCATCAAAGGGGTTGAGATGTCCACACGCAAGGGTGGCCAGAGACCCTGTGATGGGGCAAAGAACCACGGGGTGCAAGGGCAGGTGAACCCCTGTACAGATGCCTGGCTCACCTGTCGCATCGAAATTAGACTATTTTCAAGGCTCACCATGGACACTTTGGCTTTTCCTGTGTTTCTAATTATCACAGTTCTAAGTGACCATGTCTCTCCTGTGTGCTAGCATAGGCTGAACGGCTCTGAGGTGGGCACTAGCACCCTGTGCACAGCTGACTTAGTTGACAGGAATTGGGCGGGGGGATAGAGTCCGTTGGGGTTGCTTGCAGGGGGCGGGGGGAGGGAGGAAGTCTTGAGTTGGGGGCAGGGGTGTGTTTGTTTAGAGTGACTGAACTGGGATTGCAACAGACTTGTCAGACTTCAACTCAAGATGACAGTAGATGGAGGGGTGGGGAGAACAACCTCATATATACTGTACTCACATAACCATAGTCAACAACCTTCAAGGTGATCACATGGAATATCAGGGACGGCAATCAGCCGGGTAAGACAAGGAGGCTCTTTCTATACATGTGAAGACATAATGTTAGTGTAGCCTTCATTCAAGCGACGCATCTAACACCATCCACAGAGGCACGGTGGGACACTCAATGGGGCTGCCACAGATTCTCGGGTCGGGTGGTTGCAATTATGATTCACAACTCCATTAAACTCTGTCTACTGTGCGATAGTAAAGGACAACGAGGGGTAGGCTTTGATGGGGAGAGAGAGCAAAAGCGGTCATAGTCAATACTTGACCCGACATGGAACAATCCAATAATGGTACAGCAACCCAATCCAAGGCTAGCAAGAAGGTAGCGGATATTTGCACCACATGTGGGCTGGCTGATGTTTGGAGGATACAACATATGAAGGATAGATACTATACCTTTCACTCATGGGTACACAGGTCGGTGTCCCGGACAGACTATATACTGGATTCTCGTGAAGGGTGGCTCACAATGGGTCAATGTCAGATTCTCCACGAGGCCATAACTGACCATTCTCTGGTCATCCTAGAGTGCCAAGGAATGGGGAAGCATGTTGGAGCGAAAACCCTGGCACTTCAAGCCTGATGCCCTGACAAATGCAGTCTTTAGATAGGAGGTGCAAGCAGAACTAGCCGCCTTCCGCACCAACTACTGAGGCTCGTTGACCTTGCAGGGGGCACTCTGGTAGAGTCTCAAATGTTCTATATGGGGGATCTGCATGCCCAAAGAGGCTGGGGTCCTAAAACTGATTAGGAAAGAGTTGGAAGTCAATTAATACTTTTTCTCTCTGTTACTTTCCATGTCACTCACTCTCTTTTCCTCGTGTTCTTCATGCGCTAGCACTCTTAATTACTTTCCTTTTATTCCGTACTACTTGTACACTTTAACTTCTTTCCTTTCGTTTTTGCCACGTGCACTCTTTTGCTTCTGTCCCTTCTTTTCATGCCGCTTGCACCTTTTAAGTCTATCCTTTTCTTCTGTGTGACTTCAACGGTTTCTTTTTTTCTCTGCTTTCCTTTTGTTCGTGCCGATCGCACACTTTTCCTTTCCTTTCAATCTCCCGCTCCAGCCCCACATGTGCATCAGGTTTCTTATCATTCCAAGACTCACTGGTTAGCGCAATGCTGTCTGGAAGGCTCTCCGGCTTCAGTGCTGAGATGAGTGTCTCACCACCTGCTCCTCGGATACCCCTGGGACCTAGGTCTCTCCCAGAGGAACAAGCATCTGCCTGACCACGACCCACAGGACTCAGCATGCCCCAATCGAGCTCCCTGGAGACACGGCTCCCTCGCCACGCTGCAACCTACACAAAACACTGGGTCAGCTCGGGGTCCTCCTGCTGCAGCATCCTGACCTCCAGCTTCCACGGCTCGCTCAGCATCAACAGCTCACCCACTTTCTCTGGCAAAACTCCACCCTTTATACTTGGGATGGTGTTCAAGTCAGGTGTGCATAGTTGCTGTCAAGTGCCTGACTCTGCCTGACCTCAACATTCCCATATATTTATTCGTTATTTTCACACAGTGATGGGGGATCATTGCAGAATTCTTGTGGGCTGGGAGACAATCTAGGGTAGCTTGGACCGCCCTATCTCCACCATACAACAGAGGCAGACTGGCTGTAGCAGACCTGGAGAGGTATTACTGGGCCGTGCAAGGTACAGTACCTGTCGATTTGGCACGCTACACACTTTCTTAGGCCAGGTAGAAAGAGCCCTGGCAGCCCCGACTGATGGAGGACAGCCATCCTGGGTGCCCACAAACCGGTCACAGGAAGCATGCACATTCTAAACATTACATGGGAGATATGGTGCAAAATTGGCAAAAGAAAGGATGTTAGCACTCCATATTCGCCGACACTTCCAGCCAGGCACGTGGTAGGTAAAGATATCATGAGAGAACTGGTGTATCTGCAATGAATGGACAAGATAGGGGTGAGTTCTCTCGGGGATTACTACCCGAACTGTAAATTCATGTCCATACAGCAGATGAGACAGTGTGAGGGGGGAGGGTCTACTTCCCCTGACCTTTTTATGTACTTCAGAATTAGGAACGCCTTGAATGCAAGATTTCCCTCACATACAGTCATATACATGGGAAATATTACACAGGGTCATAAAAGCGCAAGGGGAGGGTTGACTATTTTCTCGCTTATACAGAGCCTGAGTCGGACATCCCATGTCCGACAACAAATAGTTTCTAAGAATAGCTCAAAATAATTTATTTATTTGACATATAGTTCTTACCCCTACAGGCTTCTCCTATTTAAGTGACAGGCTAATTAATTGTGACCAGTTTTAGATCTAATGCCTACACCATCACTTACAAGACAGGGTAAGGGTTTGGCATAGGTGAAATCTAGGTTATGGTGCTAACTGGTATAGTCGTGCAACACCTTTTTAACATGGTCCTTTATCTTTATTCTCCTCCTCCCACTGCTGTCCAGATTGCTCCCTTTCTTCAGATATCGATCTGAGTATACCGAGAGGTTTGGCAGGACTGGGATATTAAACCTCTTGCCCTTTTAATTCTCAATCACACGCTTGCAGTTCTGGCTTTGAGGGACTTTTGAGGATGGGAAGTAAGTCACAGAGATCATGCTATTTGGTGTCTTCCTTCTCCTCGGTAGATGTGTTTGTCACGGGCCCCCCAAGATTGTCCTTCTCAAGGGAACCCATGTGTCCTGTGGAAGCCAAACAAGGGAAAGATAACCCCTCGAATCAACTCACTCTTTCAGGCCAAGCTCATATTAATTATCTTTCTGATGTTTTGTTCTTTTTTCTTGATTCTGTGTTTCAGCTTGTATTGCTTTACTGTATCATTTTACAAAGTGTGCACATCTACATTCAAGTGGAAAGAAGCCTCTGAAGCAGAGGAGTCTTCTCTCAAATAAACAATCAAACCCACTCTAATATGAGAAGATAGGACACGCCAGTGTATGGAACTTGAACCTAAAGGTATAATATAAACAGACAGCAGGAAGGCCTTTCTGAAAGAGCAAGAGCGGCACCATTCACAAAAGCCTGCTTCCAGTTCGATTGCTCATCTTGCTCGCTGCCAAGATGAAAAGCATGCCTCTGAAAAACGTTAGGTGCAAATAAAATGCGTGCTTGCCCAAGAACTTTTTTCAATCAAGTAAAAGTGAATTCCATGGGCTGCGACCATCACCAAGGCCGTTTAATTGAATATAGAGACTGGCTAGTTGATGCTAAGGTCATACAAAAATGCACATGGAAGTCAGAACTTATACCCCATGTAGAAACATACCAAGGCCCAAACATATGGATATCGGCAAAAGGCCTCAGCCTGGGACCCTCAGGAATGGGCCTCAGCCTGGGTGCACCAGTCAACACCGTAGTGGTTTTAGAGCACTGTGGCAAGTGTGGCATAGTATACCCCCAACTATGAAGTAGTAGAAAGGGGAACAGGAGGTGAGATGGGGGAGCAGATTTCAGACAAGCATGAAAGATTTGTAAATGTCCAGAGTACAAATAAAGGAACTAATTGAGTTAGTGATAATTTGAATGGCATCACCAATGTATTCACTTTGTCTAACATTTACTTTATGTATTTACTTCTTCTTACTGTTACTTTGTCTGCGTCTTCACATTCTCGAGGCAGCAATGGATATAATAAGGTTATCTTAATGATTGAGGTGAAGCGTGTGGAGGGGAAAAAATTGGGTTCGAACAGAATTAAGTCTCCCCCAGCAATGACGAAGTTAGAAGAAACAAAAGACAGAAGTAGTAAAGGTATGAAGAGGTAAAAGTGACAAAGTGAATGTATGGGGAAGTGAATGCAGAAGAATTAAAGACACATCCAGTTTCAATGTGTGTGGCATCATTGCAGAAAAATCAGGGAATAAACGTGTTCAAGAAAAGGGCTCAAGTACTCCTGAGAGGGAGCATACAGGTGGGCAAGTTCTGGTACTTTAAAGAAGCACTCCAATTAGTCAGCAAATGGTTGAATGATGCACTCAAGGTATGCCCCAGCCTACCCTGTAAGAACTGGGGCTTCATGGTCTGTTCAGTGTTCACATAACCTGCCAGACCTGAAAAGGAAATAAAACAATCTAGAATTTCCTAGCCAGCTGTCAGAAGTGACAGAACCCAGAGTGGAATGTGCTTCATTACAACGTTTTAGATTGTGCCAATTATCCACTATTGTATTCTTAGAACATCTAGATTTATCAGAAAGGCAGTGAATAGTGCCCCTCCCAGGTGCTTCCAGACCGTAGTCTGCAAGGAGCGAGAAAAAGAGGATGTAGTGGAGGAGGAGAAAAAGGAGTAAAATAGGACGAATATGGAAAGGCATAAACAAGTAGGAAAAATGGAGATTGGCAATGTTTATGAAAGTTAGGGTGCACACGGCACTAATACGCCTAGAACAATAAAGAATTGCAGAGAAGGTTAATAGTGTTAAGGATTCCAATCGGGCATCACACCCCGGACCAGGACTCTTGCCCTTAGCCTATGATGTAGCACTCAATTAGAATACTTTTTCTTTATTTTCTACGAATTCAAATTGAGCTGGCACCCAACCCGTCTCACACCCCCTTTTACAAATACCCCGGGTCACAATGGACCATGAACCAGGCCGGTTGGTGGGAATGCAATATTTATTTTAAAATGCAAATGAAATCACACAAATTTTATATTGAACAGCAATCACCAATGGGGTGATAACTACAATAGAAACTGATTAAAGACACTTGGTTAACCTCCTACTAGAACATATCCAAAGCACAGATGAATAGGAGCACTTTTTCTATTCAGGTAGATGGCCCCTGAGTTAAGATGTCCCCATGCAATGCTCCCTCAAACCCCAATTAATCGAATTAGTGGATAGAAAGGAGCAGCAAGGCGTCAGGGATATTAAGCAGCAAACAGAATCAAAACCGGATTTTAAAAACCCTTTGCAATTGCATAAAATGACATAAAATGACACTCGGAATTGGTAAATAATAAATTTACGTGCGGTTGAATAAATTAGGTAATTATGATTAATCACAGTATCAGGGATGTAATATCAATAGCAACTACAATGCAAGGTATCAACAAAGGGCATACAGTTCAAAGAACAACTTGAAAGTAAGAACACAGTGCAGACAAAATCACATGTTGAAAAGTTGAATTTTTCTTTTGCAGTATTAAATGTCAAACTTTTTTTTTAAAAAAACTGTGAAATAGACAGAATAAGAATGCGTTTTTTAGGCTGGGTGATAGATGCACATCACAGGGATAACACAGAAGTGAAAGAGTGACTCTAGCTTGATAACTGGATAAGATTTTCAATGTGGAGGGAGATTCAGTTTTGGGAAAATAAACGCAGTCAACAGAGAAAGTCGGTTTGGAAAGAAAGGACAAATTTTACTTACACTAGATTATCAAGACTAAATTGTTAAAGAAAGACAGTATGCTCCAAGGTTAATTTGCAACTTAACCTTTTCACCATGCGTTCAACTCCATGTGGGAATTATTTAAATTATTCAAAATATGACTAAGGATTTATGAAAGACAAAAATGAATGGAAGAATTGCACTAACACTAGAAAATCAAGGACAGGATGCACAGAGAATTCAAACTTAACCAAATTATCAGGGTGCGGATGGGATTACTTAGAGGGTGGAACCAAGACAAGGTATCAAGATAGGGTAGGCTATGTGTTGTTAGGGGTTGGGGAAATACTCACAATCAGTGCTTAAGTCAGGGATTTGGGACAGTCAACGGGTTCTGGACTCAAAGGCTCTGAACTCTCCTGGCAAAAGACAGCTGGGCAAAAGTATGGTCACAGCACAGCGACGCCTCAGCTGGATGGAGCGGGTAAGCAGGGCAAGCAGGCGGCACTGGAGAATCCCAAAGCGGGCTCATCCACCTTTCCCCTTTCTCCCTGAAGTTAGTGGGATTTACTGCTAAGGAGTGGTTCTGCCTGGATAGGAAGGCCTGGATCAACTATCCCTTTTGTGGCTGTGGGATCTGGAATCTTGCAGAGTGAAGGTGGAATATCTGGATACGCAGGCGCTGGAAAATTCAAAATAGAGTCCCTTTTGAGCTTCCCCCCTTTATTTATAAGGTGGGTGACATCACATGATTAATTGTTGGGCAGAACTAAGCTAGACCTACCCCTAAGGACCGGATAGGTCAGCCTATGTTGGTCGCCTGCTCAAGGAGGGGACTCAGTTTATGGGGTTGTGTTATTAGGAGGTGCAAAGCCATCCCACAGTCTGTTTTGCCTAAAATCAAGCTTAACATAAATCACACATTTATACAGTTGTGGCACTTTTGAAAATTACATAGGCAAATTGCATATTTCATACAGAACATGGTAATCCAACTCCCAGGTCTGCACAACACCTTTAGATTGCCCTTCTAATAATTTTTTTGTGTTTTTTAGTGGAATCTGCTTCACCCAAAATTCCACAAATTTAGGCATGTGTACATATTATCATAGGGCATATTTCCATTCATTTGTAACGGTCCACCATATGTACTTTTCGCATGATTCACATTTTCCTGGTGTTTCCGTCCCATACATGCTATGGACAGCCACAATATCTTGTTATAAAGCCACAAAAATTCCATTTACATTGTAAAACTTGTACACTACTGCATTGCCTGGTTATCAAAATAACAGTCTTACTGTTTATTAATAAAAGTAGTCTTTTAAGCCAGATTGGCTGTCCCTTTGTCCTCCAAATATGGTCATGTCTTTCCAGGCTACCATCAAATCTAAGTTTAGCCCAGGGCTGCCATGGAGTTTCTCAGTTTGAGTGAATGGTAGATATCAATTCCAAAAGTAACACAAAGGTGTCCCAGAAATCCATGTGGCTCTTTTTGGGGGAAGGCCACTCTTGTTGCCAGCACACAATTGTCCTTTGAAGCCATGCAGGAAACCCGTTTGGCTGCTTCCCCAGTACAGCCAATGCATTTATTTACTTATTTATCCGTTTAATTTTCCTGAGCCCAAAAGACAAGGCTGTTAGAATAAAACATTATATTATATTTTAACCAAACCCCCCTTACATTTCTAGGCAAAGACAGGGCCTTCTTCAACATTACACTTTTAAAACAGATATCTTTCTCGTTTGCAAAAGCACATTTGAACACATGGTGAATTCTGCTAGGATGTCCCTTTCAAATTAGGTTATCTCTTCCCTCTGGATTCCAAACATTGTTTGCAGCCTAGTCAGTTACTCTTACACAGCAATCTGTTCAAGGCATAAGTCCACTGAAATTGACATATGCACAGAGAGGTAGGGTTTCTTTTGAGAGTTTATTTTTAATATTTTGTAACATAAAAGTCAAGCGGTTTTCCACACGGCTGAGAGTAAAGTTTCTGGTGATTTTCCAGACCTTTCCGGACACAGCCTGTCATTCAGTGAGAAATGCTTTCTTTTGCTAAAGCACAAATAGAATAGGGCTGGGCATGGTTGGGCCTTACTGGATCAGAACTGTATATTGTTTAACAGATGAAAAGAGCATCAGGGCGAATCATTTTAAATGTAAAATATTTCCTTTTTCAAGTGGAAATTCTGAGCTAGCAGCAAAGCAGCGCTGCTTTTTAATTCTCTTCTTTGGTGCACATAAGAAAACACACTGGCAGCCTTTCTCAGTGTGCTCCCTGTTCCATCTTGCCCAAAAGGCTCTTGGCAAGACAGTGCAGGCATCATGTTATAGCTGCAAAACTCAGTTTTGATGCGATGCAATGGTGCTCAAAGGAGACAGCGCACCCGTTTTGCTGGTGCAGCTTGGTGATGGAGGGTAATTCTTCTGAGTGGGTAAATGTACCCCACAATACTAAGTTCAAAGGTGTTCGTAGGTAACAGAGAATTCACTTTGAATATTACAAACTGTAGTGTATCGTGTCTGATGGATTTTAAATGTGCTCCAATTACATTATGTCAGCTTTCTTGACCCGGGAAAACACTTAATTTCTCCCACAAAACACACTCTAGAATAGCGATTCTGGGACTGCCACGGCTACTGCCCCAGTGAGGGCAAGCAAAGCATAGACTGTGCGGGCAGCCGGTGAACACCAGCGAGCATTGACACTTCTCCAGGAGCTCCATAAAATAAAATATATATTTTCCCTTCTTTCCCTCAGATTTCTGGCCAGGTAATCTGTGACAGGACAGCCAGAGACACAGCTGACGCAAACCGAGCACAGTGCACAGCGATTGCCAGGAGCACATGGAGCAAAAAGATAGCAATGACAGTGCAAAGTTCCATACTAGCATGCACTGCGACGCCGCCTGGACTGACACCCAACGCAACCCCCCTCGTCTGTGGCCTGCAGAGCACAGGTGGCCTGCATTTTTTACCAGCCTGATCGGAGTGGCGCAGAGGGTGGGCCTGGAACAGTGGGTTGCCCGCCAAATTCAACTTGCTGCAACTGATATTCCCCTTGAAGACCCGGGACACGCGCTCCACCAGGGAAACACTTCATACGGAGCACTCAGACTGTTACGGTTTGCTTGGCACCATGACCCATCAACAGGGAAAACATAAAAGGCAATTATCTGATGAGATGTCGGATAGGTCCCGTTAAGGTAGTCCTGCAGAAAAAGATCCCACACATAGAGACCTGTACACACTGCTGCAAACTATGGTGGGAAACATTGCCTTAATGAAGAAAGAGGTGCAAGAAATTCTCAATGATTTGGGCACAATCCATACAAGGCTGTTGAGGCAGAAGACTGCATTCCCATGCTAGAGGATGGAATGTAAACCTTGAAAAAAAGGTGACACCCAGTTGATACAACATCAGAACCTGCTTGCAGAGCAGCAGGTAGATCACGAAACCAAGATACAGGCTCAACAATATTAAAATCCTCAGCATCCTGAAGGGTGCTGAAGAGCAAAGATATTAAATCCTTACTACTATTTCTGCGCTGTATGCTAGGCATAGAGAACCAAGACCTCAGATTGACAGAGTTAATCGGGCTCTCAGGAGTTTCTGGACCACAGCAAGCCACCAAGGTCCATCATAATATGCTTCCTAAGGTATGTTATCAAAGACAGAGTGACAAGGCTGGCAGAGACAAGAAGGAAGTGGTGCGGGAGGGCCACAAGGTGGACATCTTCCAAGTCGTAGCGCCTGGAATCTTGGAGAAGGAACAAGTTACTTACCTGTAACTGTTTTCCTCCAGCATGGGTCTGGCACAGATTCACATGCTCATGAAAATTCCCCGTCGTCAGGCTGGGAATCCTCGGTAAAGAAAAAAGAAAAAAATCAGTTCCAGTTTCACTTTTGAACTGTCTTTCTCCTAACAACCAATCACTGGTCTCTGGGTCATACTGCCCCCAGCCAATGACTGCCCTCTACCCACGCCCTCCTCTGGTAGCCATCTTCAGATTTGGTAGCACGTAAAGGGGTAGTAGGACCAAGAGAAGAGCCGCAGAGGAGTAGGCGGAATCATTCGCATGTGAAGCCACGCCAGACCCATCCTGGAGAACAACAGTTACAGGTAAGTAACTTGTTCCTTTTCCAGCACGGGGTCTGGCGTGGATTCACAGGCTCACGAATAAAAAATACACAGCAGTACACACATGCACAACCACGGGAGGTGGCAAGGCTCAACATTAAGCATCTCAAAATTAAGCATCTCTTACCTCCTCACCAGGCTCACCTTCAAGCAAACAGGTTGCACAGCACTACTTGGCCAACTCTGTACTCCTCCCTGGAATCCCTGTCGACGCAGTAGAACTTCATGAAGGTGCGCGTCGTCCTCCACGTAGCAGCCCTGCAGATATCAAGCAGGGACACACCAGACAGGAACGCCGTAGTGGCAGCGATCGCTCTGGTCGAGCGGGCTCTCGGGCGGCCAGGCAACGGTCGGTTTGCCAATCAGTGACAATGGGTGATGCAGCTGGAGAGCCACCTGGAAATGGATGCCTTGGAGAGGGCCTTCCCATGGTTCACAAGGCCAAAGTTCACAAAAACTCATCTGGAATCTCTCTGTGCAGTCCACATAGAACTTCAGCACTCTAGCCACATCCAGCGAGTGCAAAGTCCTCTCAGCCGGCGACGAAGATGTCGGGAAGAATACAGGTAACACCAAGGGCTCATTTAGATGAAAGTCGGACGGCACATTTAGCATGAAGGAGGGGTCCATCCGTAGCACCACTCTCATCTTGTGGAATGTCAAATAAGGTGGTTTACAAGAGAGGGCCTGGATCTCTCCCACTCGTCGTGCGGAGGTGATGGCCACAAGAAAAGCTGTTTTCCATGACAAAAATGTCAGTGGGGCCAAAATCATAGGCTCGAACTGAGGACCCATGAGCCTAGTTAGCACAACATTGAGCTCCCACGCGGGGGCCGGAGCCCTCACCAGCGGGAACAAGCGAAATAGTCCTTTGACGAATTCCTTGACCTATCGATGCGAACATAAGGATGATCATCCAGGAGATCTGGTGTGGCAGGAGATAGCCGCCAGATAAACTTTGATGGTAGCATGGGCCAGACCTGCCTTGGCCAACGACAACAAATACAGAAGCACCTGCGGAGCAGTGACTCGTAGAGGGTTGATCTTCTGAGTACGGCACCAAACGGTGAACCTCTTCCACTTGCGCCTGTAGCATTTGAGAGTAGACAAAGTTATGGCCTTTGCGAGCACCTCCTTACAATCCGCTGGGAGATTGTAGCCCCCAAACTCTAGTGCTGCAGGAGCCAGGCCTTCGGGTTCAGCGATCCAGGGTCGTGGTGCTGAATCGCACCTCCTTCCCTGGCGAGAAGATCTGTGACCGCCGGAAGCTTGACTGGAGGGGACGCTGACATGTTCAGAAGGTCCAAGTACCATACCTGGACCGACAATGCCGGTGCAACAAGGATCATCCTGCACCGGGACCGTCTGAGTTGATTGACTAGTCAAAGAAGCACAGAGGGAACGCATACAGGAACAGGCCGTCCTAGGGGAAACAGAATGCATCCCCCATGCTCCCCGGCTGGGGAAACCTGCTGGCGAACCTCTGGCACTTGGTGTTGATCGCCGTCGCAAACTGATCAATATGGGGATTGCCCCATCTGTGGAACAGTGGATCCACTTGGTCCTGCCTCAGCTCCCTGCTGAGAGAGTCGGCGACAGTGTTCCTCACTCCTGCCAGATGAAAAGGGATGAGGAACATCCCCTGGGCTACGGCCAGTGCCAAAGGTCCTGCGCCCCCTGCTTCCGGATGTAGAACATTGTGGTGGTGGTGTCCGTGAAGACCCGTACCACCTTGCCCTTGAGGGACTGGAGAAACGACTTGAGGGCCCAAAACACTGCCCGTAGCTCCAACACGTTGATGTGCAACGTCTTCTCCCGGTAGCCACAGGCCTCTTTCATGAAGACTTCCGGTGTGCGCTCCCCATCCTTCCAGGGAGGCGTTGTCATGACCGTCTACTGATGAGGTGGGATCTGGAAATCCGCATCTGCGGACAGATGTGCACGCACTCCCCACCACCGTATAACCCAACAGAAACCCTTGTTGAATGTGATCTTGTCCTCGAACCTTCCCGACACTTGTACCCAAAGGACGTCCAGGAACTCCTGCAGCGGATGCATCCGTAGCCTGCACAGCCAAATGAGGTATATGCATGATGACATGCTGAGTAGGGACATGATGGACCTTACCTTTGTGACATTCAGGGCCAACAGCTGTCATAGCTTGCCCAAGATGGCCGATATCCTATCCTCTGACAGAGACGCCAGGCACGACACTGTGTTGAGTCAGAATACCAGAAACCGCGTGTCCTGCGATGGAATCAAGCAGGACTTTGCATAGTTCACCTAGAACCCCAGATCCCTCAAGAGTTGGACGGTCTTCGCCGTGTGTTCGACGGCGTTATCCTTTGAGCCAGTTGTCCAGGTAAGGGTACACATGGATCCCTCGTAGGCGCAGCTGCGCCGCCACCAGCGCCAGGCACTTGGTGAACACTCTTGGCGCCGACTTTAGTCCGAAGGGAAGGGCCTTGAACTGGTAGTGTTGGCCTTGAACCACAAAGCACAGATACTTGCGGTGGCCCTTGTGTATGGGGATGTAAAAATCAGCATCTTCCAAGTCCAGCAACAACAGAAAATCCCCCTCATCCAGCTGTCCTAGCCCGTGCTGATGAATCGTAGGAAAAGAAAAGAGGATCCAAAGATAGGAGCCCTCCCGTCCCCTGCACTCTATTATAAATCCATCAACAGCTGGTTCATCAAAATCAAATAAACTAGTTGTTATAACTCAAAAATATATAAGTTTTATGAATAACAAAGATGTTCATTGATCTGGTAAAAAAACAAAGAAATTTTAATTGTAGTGACAATTAATTCACCATTAAAACTTAAAATGCGGGGGGCGTGGCCTGGAGCGCTGACTATGCAGTTGCTTCCTTGATGGCCTCCGTGGGACGCCCGCTGCATCTCAGCTTCCTAAGGCTCCCATGCAGCGTTTACGAACCTAATTAGGTGAGGTGGCGTGAGAAGGTTCGGAGCCCCGCCGGCGTGCTGCTGGGACCCAGAATCGCCAAGATGAAGATAATCGGGCTCTCCTTATCCCGCGGCCCCTCTGCCGCGTAATCCAAGATGGCGGACGAGACCCAGCGACAACAACCGAGACGTGGCCTCGCCATCGGAGCTCCTCCTGTGGACCCCTGAGTCTACCTGGACCCAAGAGCCTCCCGCCTTACATGACCGGAGGGATCCGAGCCACACGCCTGTGCTTCAGCTGATACTCCCGGCTGCGCTCTGGGGAACGCTCTGGGAGAAGAGGCGCGCGGACGGCAGAAGGCGGGGTAGGTGCCCCGGGCCCCGGGCCTCCTCTGTTTTGGCCCATCTCCCCGGACATCACCAGGGGGATAAAACCCTGCCGCCACCGCAACCGCGCCTGCGGCGCGCCACGACTCGCAGCTGCTGTCTCCCTGCTCTCGCCCTCTGCTGTATCCCTCCGCCTCCACTCCAGAAGAGGGGGCTGGAGCCGGAGAGTCTTCGGGGGTGCACCGCAGAACAACCCTTCAATTGTGAGGAGGCTGCAACACCTCATTGCCCCCGAACTCTGCACCTCTGCGGGAGTGGACCTACTGGCTTGTGGTTCCGGTCAGCGGCGCCATGTTCTGCTGCCCCCTTTTTTGAGCAATCCGCCTTCAAATAGACCCTCTACTGCCACCACTACCACCAAGAGTCTTGCTAACACTCGTGGCGATCTGGGTCCTCATCCTCCACCTCAAAAGGCTACCCTGGACTGGTGTGCTCCAGTATCTAAGTTGCTCCCTCTCATCTCCCTGTTTGCTTCCTGGGGCGCCCCGGCCCACATTCGCCCTCCCCTTGTCCGACTTGGCACCAGGGAGACAGGGACAACACTGCAATCCTCTTCCTCTTTACTCGCACTGGAATCACCTACTGGAATCACCTACGCCAGAGTCCAACCAAGACATCGGAACCCTCACCCCAACCCTCTGAGAGGCCTCAAGCTACCCTCAAACCATCGCCAACATTGCGATTGAGCTACCTGCAGCCATTGACCCTCTCCTGTCAGACCACATTATGTCTAGGCAACCGAAATCCACCAAGTCCTCAGACATAGCAACAATGCTAATGTCATCCGACAAAGCGAAGAAACTGGACACTCTCCCCTCCATCTCACAAGAATCCCTGGACAACAAGGGACCTCTAGCGACCAAGGAGGATATCCGTGAATTCATGGCCGACATTAAAACCGAATTTCGATGTATGTCTGAGCTTAAGTTGGAGAACACTGATAAAAGGGTTTCGGAGATGGAACAGAGAGTGGGAGAGACTGAAGATCGAGCCCAGGACCACGCCTCCTCCCTGACTGAGGTCCAGCGTTCCGTTGGGCTTCTGCAGGACAAGTGCGAAATCCTGGAATATAAGCAGGAGGACATGGAGAACAGAGCCCGGCGCAACAACCTCCGCATTCGGGGGGTTCCCATGTCAGTCCCAGACCAAGGGCTGGCCGAATATGTAGGCCTTTTCTTTCAAACTCTCCTCCCCGATCTGGAGGACTCACTACTGCTACTAGATCGCACTCACAGGCTAAACCCCCGTCGTGGGGTGGATTCAGACGGCCCACCTGATGTTATCACCAGGGTGCATTTCTTTACGACAAAGGAAGCCATATCAGCAATAAGTCGCTCCGAGAACGAAATCACCTTCCAGGGGACCCCCCTTCAGATCTATCAAGACCTATCTCCGTTGACCCTTCAGAAAAGGCGAGCCCTTCGCCCACTAACCACCTTTCTTCAAGCCCAAAAAATTCGCTACAGATGGCTTTTTCCAACAGCTTTGCAATTCTCCTATAAGGGTACCCTACGTAAGATCAATCACCTGGACGACGCTGAAAGTATATTGCATCCGGACTCCGCCAACACCTCGTCCCCACAGGCCACTGAAGCGGCGGCTGACTCGGACCCCATAGCCTCCCCTAGGTCCAAACAAAACACATGGTCGAAGGTTCCGAGATTTAGGAGGAGGAAATGACCCAGTGCGGCCCCATGAGGGACTCTTCTGCGCCCTGAGACCCGGCTTAGCGAATCCGGCGCTGTGGAGCCGACCGCCACTTTTGGAAACATGGATGAACTCCATCCCCGATGCAGCGGGCCTCCCCCACGGCCCATGCCCAGCTCCAAGGTACATTCCACCTATGAGTCCTTGGAGCATTTCACTCAGACTATTCATACCTTTAGCCATGCTGGCTATTCTCTGTTATACGGCCCCGTTGGCCAGGGGAGGGTCTGACCCCATAATAGGTCTCCCGCCCCCAGTTAAATCTTGGACTTCCCGTTGGCAGTCCGAGCAAAAACCCCAAAAGCAGGATAACAGATGGTCACATCTCCCACAACATAATGGCTGATTCTTCAGTAGCTCCCCCCCCTTCCACAAGTCTCATCAGCGACCCCAGATCCCGGCCCGGAACATCAAACTTGGAAGTTTGTCTCTCTGAATATCAAGGGACTGAATTCACCGGCTAAACGCAAATCAATTCTACGAAAACTCCAGAATGATACTACCACTGTGGCTATGGAAACTCGCCTGCTGCCGGCAGATTTCGGACGCCTACACTCTTGCGACTTTCCAAAGCAACTCTTCGCGTCTGGAAGCTCCAAGCGGGGTGGTACAGCAATCCTGTTCCGGAGGGGGCTGAATCCCCAGATACTGGATTCCATAAGCTGCCCGGAGGGACGCTACATAGTGGTGAAATGCCTGCTAGCGGGGCAGCTGTTCTCCATAGTCTCCGTGTACGCGCCGAACTCTGGCCAAGCACCCTTCTATGATTCGCTAACCACGACTTTCTCTCCCGTTCTGGAGGGCCAGATAGTGATCGGTGGGGACTTTAATGGGGTCCTAGACCCCGTAAAAGACAAATCGCATCCACCCTCCGCCGGTGACTTCGCCACGGCCCTAGCCCTCTTGCGATTATTTAGAACTCTAGGGGTGGTGGACTCATGGAGGGTACTCCACCCGTCTGAAAAAGACTTCTCCTTCTATTCTTATGTTCACCGGACATTTTCCAGGATAGATCTTCTGATATCTCCGCAGATCTTCGCTTTCACTGAGGAGGTGACTATAGGCTCCAGAATCTTATCCGACCACGCCCCGGTAACCTTGGAAATCCGAGTCCAGGGACCTCCTGATCCCCAGCGGCGTAGATGGACTCTATATGATCCCATCCTTAATGAGATGCCACTCAGAGACGCAATCACAACCATGATCAACAACTTCTTTAAGGAAAACCCTAGCGGCGATACCTCTTTAGCCAACAACTGGGATGCAATGAAGGCAGTGGTGCGGGGAGAACTGATTGCCAAAGGGGTAGCCTATCATAGGCATAAACAACAAATTCGTCAGGGCCTTGAAGAGGAACTTGAGAAGGCGGAGAGGATCCATAAGGAGAAGGGCTGGACCCCTAAAACACAGCAAGTTCTCCGAATAGCACAAAAGAAAATTGAAGCCCACTACGTTGAATATACCGCCCATCAATTGACGAAGGCTAAACAGTTCTATTATTCCAAAAATAATAAAGCAAACAAACTACTGGTGGCTAAACTTGCCAAGACAAGAAGGAATAACACAATCGTGGGCCTTCGGGATCAGCAGGGCAAGACTCAGTACTCGGATCACAACAAGCTTCAAATCGCATCGACCCACCTGACCCAGGTAATGACCGCCCCGGCCCGAGACGTAAAAGAACAGAGGGAATACTTGCAAAGGGCGGCGCTCCCCCGACTGGAAAACGCAGCTCGTGACTCGTTGGAAGCCCCAATCACCGACGAGGAAGTGTGAGGCGATAAAATCCCTTAAATCTCGAGCCCCAGGCCCAGACGGCTATACGACGAAGTTTTATAAAGTTTTCAAACCCCAACTCCTGCCACCTCTGGTACAGCTGTTTAATTCATTCAGGACCAAGGGCACTATAACCCCGTCTATGCAAGAATCAATCACAGTTTTGCTGCCCAAACCTGGCGGTGACCCGAAGAATCCTGCGTCCTACAGACCCATTGCTCTGCTCAATATAGATGCCAACATATACTCTAAAATTTTAGCAACCCGACTGTCCCGGATTTTGCCAGAGATAATCGACGCCGACCAGAGTGGCTTCATCACACACCGCTCAACCGCTGATAACATTCGAAGAGCTTTGAACCTGGTGGAACTTGCCTCCCGAGACTCCCGAGAGCTGGTGCTTCTGGCCCTGGATGCAATTAAGGCCTTTGACAAGGTGGACTGGAACTTCATGAGGCTTACTCTTGAGGCCTTTGGCTTTGGCCCAGAGTTCTGCGCCATGACTTTGGCTAACTATACAGCGCTCAAGACCTTTCTCAGAGTCAATGGCATCCTCTCCGCCCCATCGACTTGACCTGCGGAACCAGACAGGGCTGTCCGTTATCGCCACTGCTCTTCGCGCTAATCATGGAACCATTCGCCCAACGGATCAGGCGAAACCCGGCGATCAAGGGCTTCCAATCGAATACAATACACCATAAACTGGCCCTCTACGCAGACGACGTCCTACTAACCATCACGGAACCTCGTACTTCCCTGAGATAGAGAGCTATGGAAAGGTCACAGGCTTTGCCATCAACTTCCGGAAGTCAGCTGCCATGGGGGTAGGCCTGTCCCAGGAGGTCCGGGAGGCACTGGCCCCACTATGTCCGATACAATGGACGACTAAGAGCATCAGTTATTGGGGTGTCCAGATCCCAGCTGACCCTAGGGAAGTCTATCGAGCAAACTTTCTCCCACTGTTCACGGATCTCGAGGCGGACTTAAAACGGTGGGCGGCACAAGAGATCTCACTGATGGGCCGCATCACGGCCTGTAAAATGAACTTGCTACCAAGGCTCCTATATGCCTGCTCTTCGCTTCCAGTACCAATCCCGGCACCTGCCCTTCAGAATCTACAAAAGAAAATGTCACGGTTTATTTGGAAAGGGAGGAAGCCTAGAATCCCTAGGACCACGATGCTGGGCAATGCTAAACTGGGTGGCCTCGGAGTTCCAGATCTACAAAAATATCAGATGGCGGCCCAACTCCCCTGCATCCGATCATGGCAGATACTTACCAACCGCCCGAGATGGACCTCGAACAGGCGCAGCTACCGCTCCCGCTACGTTTTCTCCCGCATATCAATCCCCCCGAGCGCCGACAGTGGCAGAACCTCCTGATGACCACCAAACACACTATTGCTGTCTGGGATAAAGCACTGAAACAAAAGAAAACCCCAGTGGGACTCAGCCCTTCCGCCCCGGTGTTCCTGAACCCAGCTTTCTCTCCTGGCTGGTCCACCCGGAACTTCAGACCCTGGATTGCGGGAGGCCTGGAGACCCTGGGGCAACTATTCGAAGGGGGACAACCCTGCACCTTTGGGCGTTGTAAAGAACTCTTCCAACTTCAGGAACAGGATAGATTCACGTACATTCAGCTGTGCCACTGGTGCTCCCATCCACAGACCCACCAGGCCGCCACCCGCCCTCCCACAGCTATTGAACTGACCCTAAATGACCTCCCAACCAGGGGGAGAATCTCCACTCTATACAAACACCTCCAAAATGACTTCCTAACCTCTAAAACCCGGTACATGGCCCAATGGGAGGCGGACCTAGGCCACCCAATCGAGGACCAGCTATGGGTTGACATTTGGTCGCGGGCCCACACCTCTTCATCTTGCATTACAAACAGAGAGGGCGCCTACAAAATCCTTCTTCGCTAGTATTACCCTCCCCTAAGACTACACCATATGAACCCCACACTTAACCCGAACTGTTGGAGGCAATGCGGCCAAGTAGGGTCTTTCTTTCATATGTGGTGGTGCTGCCCGAGGGCCCAGACCTTTTGGAAACAATGCCTAGCAACAATCGCGGACATCACTCAGGTACGGCTTCCCCTGGAGCCTGAACCCATCCTCCTGGGAGCCCCGGTCCCCGGGATCTACCCAAGATCTGGCCCTACGGCCAAACTACTATCCCAATGCCTACTGGCAGGCAGAAATGTAATAGCTCGCACTTGGAAAACCGCAGAAGGACCACTAATGCCTTTTTGGTGGACTAAAATTTTAGACATCTTAATCGCGGAGAAGGTGGCGGCTGCCGGGGCAGGCCGCTTACATCGCTTCGAGAACATCTGGGGCCCGATCCTAGACTTTGATCAGAATTATCCAGCCCTGACATACAAGCCCCAATTAGCCAGGAGAACTTTACGGGGCGATAATTCTCAGCGGGGACAGGAAGAGGAACTTTAAGACCCGGGGGAGGGGAGGGAAGGGCAACCAACTGTATTGCTTTTGTACCATATGTCGTGATTGATCAAGTTTTGTATCATTTTATCCTGTCTGTTTAAAATAAATATTTAAAAAAAAAAAAAAAAAAAAAAAACAAAATGCAAAAGTCAAATTAGCTGTCAACAGAATATGATGATAAGCAATGATAATCCATGTATACAATTCAAAGGTGGCTGACGCGTTTCGGGATAAGCATCCCTTCTTCTTGAGCCAGTGGTTTAAACTGGAAAACAAACATAAATGAAGACTGTTTCAATCCTGTATTCTTCCCATAAACATCATGTATCTACAGAGGAATAACAAGTTATACATAACATTGCCAATTAGTCGTATCTGTGTTGCTATATCATTCTGAGCACAATTCAAAAGACATTCTAGCATGAGAGTCGAAGTTGTTCTAGTATTTCGAGGCCTCTACTGCAGCCAGTGTGCACTGGTATACTCACCACACGTCCCAAATCAATCAGTTAAGAAACCATCTAGTTATAATTGCAATCCATCATATTGTTTAGAGTTAGCATACCTTGAATTTCTTTCCCTCACCATCCAGGGGGGAGGAAGCCGCCGACGAGGAGGAGCCTTTAGACTTCTTCTTGGCCGCCGCCAAAACCACTGAGTCTGGCGACGCCAAGGACCATAAGCACTTGGGCGCAGAGTTTGGGAACCTGTATTTCTTCTCATAACGGTCCCTCTTCGCTGGAGGCGATGAAGTGTTCATGAGGGACAACCCCTCGTCCCAAATGTCATCCAACAGCGGGACCGACAACACGGTCTTCCTTTTCGCCTCTCAGCGCTGGTATAGGAAACCATCTTTCTTCTTCTCCTCCGGGACGAGCTGGAATAGCTCCAAAGCTCTGGAGATTATGGCATGGAAGATGCCATGGATATCCCCCAACCCGCCGTCGTCGTCCGTGCCAGCGCCCGTCGTCGCCGTGTCTGGGTCCATCTCATCCCTCGGTGGGGGAGAGGGAGGGAGGGGAAGGGTGGAATGGAGGAGGGGGGTGGACTCTCCTCCGCTTGGATGGTGGTTCCTCCGATGCTGTTGGCACCGCAGGTGGGGCCGCCGGCGTAAGAGGCATCGTTGTCCGGATCTCCAAGCACAGGGTATGCAGAGCCATAAGAATGTCCACCAAAATATCCCCAGGTGGTTATTGAGATGGTGGAGGTGGAGCCAACAGAGACAAGGGCGTTTGCGGCTTAGGTTGTTCCTCCATGTCGTCACCGCCCTGCTGCTCCTCGTCGGTCTCCCTGTCGTCACCTTCATTTGCCTCTTATTTTGTGAGGGAAGGTCGAATTTTGATTCTGTTTCCTGCCTCTTATACCCGACTACCTGCTGCTCCTTTCTATCCACTCAGAATTCGATTGTTTGTGGGTTGAGGGAACATTGCAGGGGGAAACCTTAACTTGGGTGCTATCTATCCTAATTCAAAAAGTGCTCCTATTCACTTGTGTTTTGGATACGTTCTACTAGAAGGTTAACCAAGTGCATTGCTTCCATTTCCATTGCCATTATCACCCCATTGGTGATTGCTGCCCAATATTAAAATTTGGGTGATTTTTGGGAATTTTAAAAATAAAACAACATTGTATTTTCACCCACCGGCATGGTTCATGGTCCATTGTGACCTGGGGTATTTGTAAAAGGGGGTATGAGACAGGTCGGGTACCGGCTCAATTTGAATTCGTTGAAATTAAAAAAAAAAAGTATTCCTATTGAGCACCACATCCCAGGCTAAGACCAAGTGTCTTGGTCCAGTGTGCGAAACCGGATTGGAATCCTTAACAATATCCAAGGGCTAGGACACCCCATCAAACGGCACCGACTCCTTAAGTATGTCAGGGATTTAAATGGGGATGTCTTATTACAGGAAACACACCTCCCCACCACTGAAGCAGCTAAACTGAGTAGGAGATGTGTTGGTGTAGCGGCTCACTCCATGTATCATGGGAAGCACAGTGTGTCTATCCTACTGCATAAGCGTGAGCCTCTCACGTTCTGGACACAAAAAAAATCGGACAGGGAGGGCAGATATGTCTTATTACATGGCACTCTGTATCATCAGCCAGATTACGCTCTTAAATATCCATGCCCCAACAACAGACTCTCCGGGCTTCTTCACTCACACACTGGCCATATGTGTGCCCAATTGGTGGCGACCTCAATGTCGCGCTAGATCAGACACGCAATAGACAGGGGAAGACCAGCACACCATCATCATTACCAAAAAAGACAACGGGCCTCATTAAAGGCCGGCGGTAACTCTGCCGGTGCGACCGGCGGCTTTACCCCGGGACACGCAATTTACTCCGCCTGACTTCCTGGTGCCACCGGGTTATTACAAGGTAGCTGTCGGGAAGTCAGGTGTCGGTACATTTGCTGATCTCCATTCCCATAGAATCCTAATGGACTCATGGGAGTGGGGCCACGGGAGCACTGACACAGTTGGTAACGGTGCCAGTAATCCTGTGACAAGTCTGCCTACCGTGGCTGCTGCAGCCGCAGGGTCAGACGGGCACCCTTGTTTCCAGACCAGCAAACATGTAATGAGGCACAGCGACACTCCGCTCACTAATGTGGAACTCCGGCTGACAGACACTTGGCGACACATACATAGGAAAAAGAGGGACTACAGGTTTTTCTCACACCATTACGGGAGTTACTCTAGACTGGACTACTGGCTCCTTCCCTGTAATATTCTCCACATGGTTACGAAATGCACCATACTGCCTACCACCCTCTCTGATCACGCACCCGTTCTGCTACAATCACTGACAAGCTCAAGCATACTCCTTCTTGGCGCCTCAATCTGATGTCGCTTGCCCACCCCGACTTTGTGCTCGACTTGACTGAAGATGCTGAGGGTTTCTGGAGAGACAATCTCACTGATGAATTCTGAGTAATACGATGCTGGGATGCATTCAAGGCGCATCTAAGGGGACAATGCATCGGACGATGGGGATACAAGCTACGTATCTGGAAACAGCAGGAGGGGACACTTATTACTGCCTTATTAGCTGAGGAGCGCAAGCACAACCTAACTAGGCTCTGATAGTCTATGCCCAGATCCTTCGCAGCAAAGTGGAGCTGGCAAGGATATCCACTTTGAGAGCCCAGAAAGCGTTTAAATGGGCCCACCCACTCTACTCTGAGGGTGATCGCCCACTCCGGCTGATGGCACTTGCGTTGCATGGCAAACAACGTGCACAAGTTATAGAGACCAAACAAGACACACAGGATCTTTTGCAAGGCGATAAAACCATCAATAAGAGATATGCCGAATACTATAAAGGGCTATATGCCGAGCCTCACCCTAGGGACGAAAGTCTGATGCAGGATGTTCTGACTACGCTTTCTCTCCCACTCAGGGAACTAAATGCACCTCTGTCCGATGAGGAGGTGCTGAGTGCTATTAGGGGTCCAACTGCTGGTAAAGCCTCTGGCCCAGGCGGCCTACCAATCGACATCTATAAACACTTAAGCGATGTGGTTGCTCCGAAGCTGGGGCAGATGCTCAGAAAAGCAACTGACGCAAGCTACCTCCCCGAAACTCTACTTACAGCAAGCATTGTGGTCTTCCAGAAGAAGGACAGCGACCCAATGCAGTGCAGTGCCTACAGACCAATATCTCGGGTTAATGCGGATGCAAAGGTCCTAGCGAAGCGTCTTGAAGGGATAATGCCCACGTTAGTACAGCAAGACCAGACTGGCTTCATTTTACACTCCTACTCCGCTGACAATTTGTGCAGGCTACTCCACATCATAGAGGGCCAGAAGGATCCACAAGATGGGGTCCTATCACTGGACGCAGAGAAAGCAGTGCAGTATGACTATATGTTCGTCCTTCTCCAGCGCTTTGGCTTCTCAGGGCGTTTCCTACATATGATCTGCTTACTATACAATGCTCCCGATGCTACGGTGGTCACCAATGGGCACACGTCCGAGCTATTTCCGTAACACACGGGTGCTAGACAGGGATGCCCCCTGTTGCAACTATTATAAGCATTGGCCATTGAACCACTGGCCATGAAACTGCAGATAGATGCAGAATGGACGGGGGTCATGAAAGGGGGTCAAGAGCATAGAGTGTCTCTCTACGCAGACAATATCTTGCTTTATACCAGCAACTGTGCCCGATCCCTACCCCGCATTTGAATGATCCTAATATAATATGGACCAGTTGCAGGCTACTGCGTAAACTGGGACAAGTCGGAGATCCTCCCTCTCCACCCAGATATCCTGTATGACCCCGGCGGTGTAGCACCCTTCAGATTACAGGGCCAACATATTAAATATAGAGAATTAACATTAGTGCACGCCTCTCTGATCTGAGCAACTTGAAGTACTGCAGAAAATAAAGTCGGACCTCGAAAGGTGGCAAGTCATACCATTTTCTCTCTTAGGGCAAATCAACGCAATAAAAATGAACTCTATGCACAAACTAATTGATTCCTAGGCCCCTGCGCACCCACAGTATGAGGAGTTCGATAGAGCAATGCAGAAATGTATTTGGAAGGGGAAAAAAAGGGTGTCTCAATAAAACCATCCTACAGGCCTCTAAGACTAATGAGGGACTCTCTCTCCCGTCTGGCGCACCCATTATCTGGCAGCACAGGTCTCCTGAGCTAAGCCTGGGCTCAACATCTCGGACACGACTAGCTGGAGAGCCATGGAACGGGTGATCTTGAGCCCGATTAATCTGAATGAGATACTGGCGATACCGCTCAAGCGGCTCCCGAGATGGGTCAAATCCCACCCGATTATAGGGCCCACTTTAGTGCAATGGCACCGTAAACGCACATTAACAGGATACAACGCTAGGGTGCTCCCAGCCCGGATAAAGCTAAGGATGCTCCCATTGCTTGAGACCACTTATCTACTACATAATCGACAAAACACTTCATGGAGCGCCGTGAGGGTCATGGATCTATACGACGGCCGGTCTATCCTGCCATCACAAAGAGGACCCTGGGGCTCACCTCCCAGGAATGGTTAATATATCTCTCTATACACTCAGCTATAGCTTGGCAAGTCAACGCAGAGGCTGGGGCTTTGGAACCACCGCAGTGCAGATCAAAATTTGGGCGAGACGTGGATGGCACCTTTTAGGACTACAGTGTACCAAATTACCTTCCAAGACACGTGGCGCTAGCACAGACTTGAGCTCAGGACCTAGGCACATCACTCTGTGCAGAGGACATGTACGAAGCATTCGAGGCCATTAAATCTGTGTCCTGCAGTCTGAAGCTTATGGATAAGCAGTACAGAATCATACAGACGGCCCATTAGTCACCCTCCAATATTATGGGCCTAGTACAATCCCCCCCTTTGCTGGAGGCAGTGCGGGCGGTAGGATCCATCGAACACATTTTCTGGACCTGCCCAAAGATACAACCGCTCGGGTGCTTTGCCCTGCATTGCCTATCCAGAGTGCAGGGCAGCCCTGTCCCTGCGACCCCATCGGCTGGTCTTCTGTGTATCTGCAGTGAAGAGTGGCATGTGGACCGAACTGCGGGCAAATTCACACATGGGGTCGAAGAAGGGGACGGCGCCAGGTAAACAGAGATGGTTGGCCCAAGCGGCAAAAACCTGTGACGCAGAACTAGCCTGCATTAAAAGGACAATGTCACAGCCCAGTACTGATAAATGTATGTCCCTGATGGAAGCGGAGGATATGATTGATGAAGCATGTAATGGGTGTGCGGGGGGTGGGTTCTGCGAGAGATACATATGCCGGTCGAAGCTTTCTGTGTTTCACCGATATGTTCACAGAGAGAGAGAGAGGGGGACCTTAAGGGGGGCGGGAGGGGGGGAAAGTTGATTATTGTTGTGGCGCGAAGCAGGTTGACCTTAAATGTGGACGCTAACATCTTAAGTGTACTGATGTACATTTATGTGACGGTTGTACAGTCACTCTTTGCCCTTAATTACAGTTTTGTTCAAAATGCTCAATAAAAAATTCAATTGAAAAAAAGAATAACCTCTTGAAAAGCTATACAGGGACACGCCCACTTCAACAAACTGGAACTTATGAGGAGGGACAAACATGATCTGATTCATAAAAGTCAGATATCTAAGATGATCCAAGCAATTCATAAAAGGAAAGGAGCGAGTGGGACCGAGCTACACAAAATCAGTAAAGCCTTCCAGGAATACTACTCAGAGTTGTATACATCAGCTCATACATTTAACCAACAGGTTTCTCGAGAATGTGAAGCTCCCCACATTTTCCCAGGAACAAGAAGAAGCAATGGCCCATCTTAAAACAAAAGATGAGGTCCGCCATCTAGATCTTCAAAAGACGGCAAGCCCAGGCGGGTTCTCCTCTGAATTTGACAAGAGCTGCAAAAAAGAAGCTAGTTCACCATCTGCAGGATTTAAAATTGAGATTCGATGAGCTGGAGCTAAAACCAGATCCGGGGTGTCGGGCATCCCCCTCTAGGCAGGGGCTACTGCAGGGGAACCAGGAACTACCAGAGATGCTCCTTTATCCTTTTGTCCACTTTGTATGAACCATTGTTTTTAAATGTGTATTGGACGTGTTGTAATTCTTCTTTATTAACATTCTCAAATACTCAAGTTGTCAGATGTATATGTTTGGAACGCACCAGTTGGCCCTAGGAGCCAAAAGTAGCTCCTGGTAGCTGTTGGTTTCAAGCTATCCAGGCTCTATCACGCTAGAAGCAGGAGCTAAATAGCTCCCAGCTTCCCTCAATTTCGAACCCTGATCTGGCATGCCCATAGAATGATTTTTTGGAACAGGGTAGCCTCCCAAAAAACTACGTGCCAATGCTTTCAAAGAACCCGTGGGAAAGCGGGAGTTAGCGCTAGAAATCACTCCTCAACACAGATCTGCAGATCCTAATTAAAATCCTAGTGGACCGGTTAGAGTCACATAAGGAACATCATTCAGACAGACCAGCTAGGCTTACTAGCAGACAGGTCATCTGCAGACCGTTTAAGAAGACTAGCACCGCAGGGGGACATAGAAGGAGGGGGAACACTACTCTCAATTGATAGGGTTGAATGGTCATCCCTGACTGCATCCTTAAAAATGTTGGTTTTCATGACACTTTTATAACATGGATCAGAACTCGGGTAGAAACCAGGTGACAGATTAAAATATGCGTCAGAAACTCAGAACAATTTAAGACAGGTTTAATAGACCATACAACTTGTGCACTGTTAGAACGGGGCAAACACTTTAAGACAAACTTTAAGGGTGCATACAATTTGTGGTATGTTTTGTGTGCACCGTTATGTTACATTTTCTCAGCTGTAGCCGAACATGCGAGGGACAGGGCCTCAGCTGCAAACATTAGTACGTTTGCCAGCTCAGCTAAGAACAAGGAAATGGTGTGTTTCCTGCCTCTTCCAGCCGGCTCTCAAACTACAGTTCAGTTGGCAGTTTTGAGCTGCACACTGCTGAGTCTTAGCTGATAAAATCAACACAGGAAGTCACCATTTAATGAAGATTCACCAAGGACATTGTCACATAGTTTGCAGTGTGATGTGCTTGGTACAAGTTAAGAAGATTTCACCTCCGATACAGAAAGTCTTTGGACGTAGCTTACAGAAGAAGGTGATTCTTTAATGTTGCAAATATTCTACCTCTGATGGAGAAAAAGTGATACCCCACCCATTTACTGATGAAGAAGCAGATATTACAAATCCACACGTGCAGGGCAGCTATTTTACTGTTACAAATATATATATCAATATATGGCCCAGCACAAGACACACAGAGGAGAGGGCAGCAGACATACCTGCGCTTTGAAGCCAGAGGGGCTGGGGAGAGCAGAAGAGAGGAGAGGTAGAAGGAGAGGAAGAGACCGAAGTCCAAGGAAGCAGATGCCCGTCAACCTCAGAAGGAGCCATTTACTTTGATGCTAGTTCCCCTCTAGACATGAGTACAGGTGGATTCCATGTTGCATAGAGAACATAGGCGTGCAGTGTAGTGTAGTGTAGCTTAACAGAAGAAATGTGTTCTCTGTGTTTTTAAACTAAACATCACTTGTTTTATTATTTGAATGCTCAACATGCTCTTTGCTTACATGATAATCATGTAATAGCTTTGATGATATGTTGGTATATATGCTTTTACACTTAAATTGTTTAACAAAGAAAAGAAACCCCCAAAAATAAGAGGTCATACTAAATACATTAAAATGATAACTCTGTGTCAGTGTATATTTAGTCAAAAAAGTCAGAATGTTATCTCTGAGTGAGTCAAGAACCTTAATTCCAAGACTAAGTGTTTAATCGTATAATTAATAATAACAGAGCCTGGGCCTGAATGTCCTTAAGCGCTGGCAGTTGGTCTAGGGTGTTTTCAGACATGAATGACTGATGACCAGGGGTCACTTGTCACAGCCACGCAAGGGGTGGAGGCAAAGGACTCGTGGTCACACCTGAATCATGGGCAATCAAGACCGGTGGACTCCATGATGCACAGGGCTGCTTAGCGATTACAGTAGCGTTGATAATAATAACCTCATGCCCCAGTTACGATAAACAGGGAAAAATATATTTTAAAAAAAAACTTTTATAAAGAGGTTAGGTGGGCAGAGAAAATGGCCCATCAGGCGATCAATATTTCTATCCATTGCAGAACAGCATTTTTCGATTGGATAAGCTATTACCCTGTGAGGGGCCAAATATAAACTGGGCAGTAGCTGTTGCAGAATTGGGAGGTCTGCCGGCAGAATCGCAATTCACTTACTTAAAAACACCAGCCAATAGGGTAAATAATGTGTATGCCACTCTCCTGCTAAGGAGCGACTTAAATATCATCCAGTATCACAGATACCCGTTTCCTGAATTGGCGTCAACAGATATAAATCAGGTAAACTGGTTTGGAGATAATCTAGTTTTATCCACAAAACTAGGTTAGCCACACCAAACCTGTCGCTAGAATTCTTAACCTGTTTTCATCCAAATGGTAGTGGGCCCTTTTTGCAAGCAGACTATGAACTCCTGTCTACACATTTTGAGAATGTACATAACCTTGCCTTACATTATGCTGCACAGCATGGCATAACGCCTGCCCAGCAACCACAAGGACAGACAGACACAGGAGGAGTGCAGCTGCAGATATTAAGAATTATATTTGGGTCATGCCCTTCCATAAATGAGGACATACCCAAGTATTCAGAAAAACTAGGACAGCTGCAAGCCGCCTATCCACAGGTTACACATCAACACAGGAACAGAGCCCTAGCCATGTTTCTTCCCTCCGGCTGCTGGCATTTGATGGATGGAGTGCCTAACAGCTGGCTTTATTTACAGCTGTTATCCACTGCATCTATCACATCTTTAGCATCAATATTGGCAGACATTATGGGAACACAAGTGTTGTGCAGCCATGAACGTAGGCTTGTCCATAGCATCCAATAACTATCAAATGGTGGAGAGCATAATTCTAACTTTATTGAAAGGAGAACCTGCAAGATTAGAAGTTCATAGAAAGCTGTCCTTATTAAATGAACAAGAAAAAAGGGAGTCATTTGGGGACATAGTGACAGCCATTTATCAGTCACTAAGCAGAGAACACCTAGGCAGGAGGCCTGCGCAGGTACAGAAATAGGCTAATTAATATAGTAAGCCGGACAAAGAGACACACCAGCAAGGGAGAGCCTCGAGACGAAGGGAATCTTTGAAAGGTAGAGCGGTTGGTAGAACACACAGACATAAGCTTCCACCGATAGAGGATGAAAAATACCCAGAACATGAAACAGAGTGAGAAAGCTACAGGAGAAAAGGACACCTCTCATTGGCAAGGCATTTGGAGAAAACCTAGAGAGAAGCCCCATTTAAGATCAACAGGCTATTATTTCCAGAGTCCACAGAAATATGGTATTGATGAGGGCTCATCTCATTCCCCACAGGCGATGGAGGCCAGATCGTTCTAAAACTGAGGGGAAATACATCAAAGTACAATCGTCACTGAACTTCGCTCCCCCAATCGCCCTTAAGTACACTTGAAAGCCATCAACCCATTGTTCCCATGGGCACATAGGGCTCCCTGGTTGTGGAAGAAACTGGGCCTGCGCATTTACGTGTTGCATTCTCCAGGGTTAATGTTGCACTTTTAATTGGCAATGTCTTTATGGAAATATACTATTTGTCTATTTGCCGAGATGATTGTACACCTTGCTTTGTACTGTCCATGCAGAGTTCAGCAGACCTGCTCTCACGTATCTTATGTAAGACCTGATGCAGATATTCTCCCTGCAGCTGGTAACAACCTTTTGTTTATTAGTACGGTCTCGTTATACTGGAATTTGTCATGGTAACATACATGATCCTCAATATGGCTGCCACGTTGCGTGCGTTATGTAAGGTCCTTTCCTCTAATGGTGTTCCTTCGGCTGTTTGCACCTGCACAGGTGAATGATGCGGCTGGCGGAATGGGACTCTTCCTTAATAAACCATCACCAATCGCAGTACGTTAATTGTTCATGGCGCTGAAGGTAACTCACCGCTGCTATCCTTGCTCTTGAGACGAGAACCGCTGATCCGATGCCGCTCGTACTTTATTCGCTGGTCCACACTGCATCAATCAACACAGTCATAGTAAGGCGCCTTCACCTTTTCCCTGGGGCCCTCTAATATCCTTCTTGCCAATTGTTGTATATGCAATGACACACACACAAATAGTGATTATTTGACTGGTTTTATTGTGAGAGCCCCCGGAGGGATACAGCCAGCCAGATATCCTTCTCCACACCTCAAGGTTCGGAAATGCAGGGGAACTCCAGAACCCCGTCAGCACATCCACACGTCACTAAGTAACTAAACACTTGTGTATAGGCGCGTTACAAATGCCATATCATATCATATATCATATCATACATACAACAGTAACTGAGTTGACCATCGCCTCTAGAAATCAGAAGTGTAAATAATTTACCATGCAAGTCTTCATGCAGCGGTAAGACTCCCTTTGAACTCTTCTTTGGAAGATAAATATGAATGCCTGATCTGCACACTCTCTAAACAAGAACAACTGCTGAAACATCGCTTGGAAGCTGCTGATGGCAGTCCTGAGGCTACCCTCAAGGCAGGAGACTGGGTCCTGGAGAATATCCATGACAAGACTCTGTTTGGCCTTTCCTACAGACCAGCAGTGCAAGTGATCATATTGAAAGGTTCCAGAATCGCTGTCCTGCCTGCAATACCACCCAAGAGTGGCACAGGACAAGTTTCTGTGGATCAACTGAAATCCGCTCCAGACCATTACCACAACGTTTCCATGCAATCATTCTATTCCAGTTGAGGAGTCTGAAGACTAGATGGAGATCAGACAAATGATGATTTATTGGCGTCCAAGATAAGAATATTCCACACTTGGCCACAGCTCCACCATGAGTCTGGGGTGTACCGCAGCTCTGCCCATTTGGAAACAGAAGGCCTTTCTTGTTTCTAAAACCATGACAGAATTTGCTTAGACAGACTTTCTACATCATGCCGGCAATCTACTTCATTCTGTTATGTTTGAGTCTCACTGTGCTTTTATTCTCACTGACTTCTGAGCATTTTTTTAGCAAAGTTTCCACTCAACCTGTAAACAAAGTAGTAATAAAGCCTTTGAATTATTCACACATGTTACAGAGGAGAGAGCTTCAGGAGCCAGGAACTCCAGCCTCAATACAAATGTTTCCTCTAATCATGGGTCACGTGTGGATGCCATGGTTTAAAACTTTCAATGGCCCACCCAAGCACCTGCAAGTTCCCTCTTTTTCTGTGATTGATGAATCCAGCCTGTTTGCACCCAGTTATCCTGTGTCCAGAACATATAGAGCACGGTTAAGAATTATTCTCCAGAAATGTGTGTAAAATGCTTTGTTTGATTCTTTTAATGATATTGAAGATCTCCATGAGATGGGGTCCACTGCGTGTTATGTGAGATATTACAATACCTTTTTGTTTGTCAAACGTGAGCCCATCTTGTGGTCCAAATATACATTCTGGGAACACTGCAGTGCAGTTCCAAACTGATAGTCCTGACTTCCAAGCACAGTTCCCATATATTTCACTGAAGCCATATCAAGCATGGGATTACACATTTGAAAATCAGCATTAATTCCCTCCAGAGCCAGATATTGCACAGCACACGTATGTTCACATGTTAGACATGGCATGTAGATTACCACATTTGATGTACTTTTTAAATTATATGTAGTTCCAGACCACTTGCAGTAATAAGAACTTGAAGAAAGCGATTCTGGAGTGCAATATATAGAGAAGAAAAGGAACGCAATGGCACCAAGCATATTACCAATGCACTTCTCCGACACAAGCTATATCGATAGGTAAGCTGTGTCAACGAATGCCTTTGCAATCGGTATCAGTCTCCCCAACTCACTGGCTTTGCCAACTTTACGGGTGCTGCTTTGTTGTAGAAACCAAGGACAGTATCACAGCGGCAAACGCTTCTCCCCGCCTTGACTGGAGACGCAGGAGAGCCCTGGTTACCTCCATTACACAATGCAGGATTCTGCAGCTTTAATTCCAGGTCTTACATTTCCTATTCTCGAAGGCTCATGAAAGAAGTGGGTTTTCAGTTAAAAGGTCAAGGGCACATACCTCCTTGCAATCCTCTTCGGTCTTGCAGTCTTCCGTCTTGTATTAAACTGCCATCTTGAAACTGCTGCTTCCTCGTGTGCTTTGCCTTTATCCGTGTGGGGAAGGTTGATGGAATTCAGGTGTGTGTAATGATCAGTGATTTCCTGACTCTGCCTGACCATTGTATTGGGAAATGTCAGGTATCCGGTTCAGGTCCGTTTTCGCTCACATGAAGTTGTCCATGGGAAAGTGTTTGTGTCGGAAGGGGTGGGGGTGCTGAATCCTTAAGTATCCTACCTGGTAGGATGGGATAAAGGTGTTATAGGGAAGGGGATAACACGTCATACATTGTGCCAAATCCACTCCCTGAAGACCTCTCATCCAGGTGATCCTCCCGCACTGGTCCACCCCTAGGAACTGGATCCAAAAGCGATAGCCGCGTCCTGTGAGAAACCTGAAGGTGTCTCCCTCGCTAGTCCCCGGGTATCTGTCATCTACGTGGCCAGGACACGGCCATCACTATTGCATCCAGTTCCTGGGTCTGGACCAGTGAAGGAGGATCACCTGGATGGAGGGTTCTCGGGGAGTGCGAGTGAGACGTGCTATCCCCCAACCCCTTTTCCCATCCTCTCATGTAGGACATTCCAAAACAATGCCCCCCCCCCCTTTTTCCACCGTGAACACTTTTGCACAACACAACAGACAACAGTCTAACACTAAAGCCGTTTAACCAACATGTCCCAATACCAGGGTCAGGTAAAGTCAGGCAATTGATCAGAATCACACAAACCCGATGACCCTTTCCTTTCCCGACAAGGATAAAAGGTGGAGCCAAAGAGCACAGTACGAGAAAGGCGAATACGGCAGACAGCACATCGAAATGACTACTATGCGGCAGTTCAAGAGAAGGAGAAAGGCGTCCGGAAGCGAGGAGAGAAGAGACCTTGCCCTTTTCGTCCCAGGCCTGCAAAACCTTTGTGTAGGGGAATCTAAGACCGTGAACAATAGCACAAGCGTTCTGCTGCAGATGTCAACGGTACACGGGGAAAGCCTATGCTGATAAGGCAGAGCAGAGGAGACTCCCACGCCCGTAGTACCATCATTGACTACAGAGAAGCTGAAAGCCAAGCAGTTCATCACAGCCAGTGAGTCGAGGCGTGAATCGATAAGCACCGGGCTCGGTTGAGTAAGAATCTCAAAGTGGCAAGTTTTGAACCAAAGCTAATGAACTTTAAAGGAACTGTTATAAGTGTGAGGGGAAGACCAGCTGCAGAGGGAACGCATCACCACGTGTGTGCTCACTGGAGAGACTCTGGTCGAGCCCCATATTGAGAAACTACAGAAACCAGAGGACCATCGGAAGGTCGCCAAAGGAACTCAAAGTGGCCATAGGTGAGGGTCGAGCAAAAGCCCTGTACACTCGAAAGACTGATGCATTAGATGGCTGAAAGAAAGGAAAGTAAATTCTGCAGTGAAAGGAAACCTGGGAAACTAATCCCAGGAGGGGCCAAGTCTAGAGTCCCAAGAAACAGTGTGTTTGGAACCGTTTGTAAAGATGTTAAGATTTGTGGATTACAATTGAGAAGGGACAGCCCAGAAGAGGGGGACCCAGGGTTGAACCCATCACCCAGCGAATATTGGGAACAAATTCTTGATTTGTTAAAGGAACTTTTTTTTTGTTGTTGTTTGAATACATCAGGCCCTGAAGGAAAGAGACTTTATGAGGAAACGAGACTTAGTCATCGACGGTCCTGGGAACTGCCATTGGAACGGTCGTCTCCTGCTGGATAAGCCCGAGACAGTACTGTGCTCCAAGCTCCCATCCTGCCCCGTGCCAAAACATGGGGAAGAGAGACCCAGGCTACCACCTCCTGAATTATCATTTGAGAACACTTCTTTATTTCTTCAAACTTAACCCCACACCTTTTTTATTTGGCGCAAGGAATTGGCAATAGGTTTTCTTAGTACAGGCCTTTATTTGACTGGACGCCACTAGGACTGCCTTATTTTCATTTGATGGTCGACACCTGTCCACATCTTATATTTAGGCTTAGATTATGCATTTTTCATACCCCGTATACCAATTTAATTGTTCAATAAACTATCACTGGCCACCTGGATGACAGATCCCCGGGGACTAGTGGGTGAGACACCTTTAGGTTTCTCACAATCGCTTATCAAATGGCTCATACTTTCAGTACATCATGTTAAAATTGTGGTACCAATCCTCATCACTGTAAGTACCAAAGTTAAATGTTGTGAATTTATTTTGAAACCACCCAGGACATCGCAATTCAGATTCCTACCCTGGCCAAGCCTCAATTTAAGGCCCTTACAGTTTCCAAAATGTAGCTTATATTTGGCACACCAACAAAATATTTGCATAAGAGTATGCAGCAGGGAGGAACCTTATCTCAAAGTACACTCCGCAGTGGTCAAACAGATTGCATCTCTCCTAGCCTGTGAAGATACAATGGAAGAGGCCATACACTCTTTGATCAACAGCTCTTAGTTAATAGGAGCAAATATGGTTTTCTCCGCAGTCAATAGGTTTGCTACAAAAACCCTGCGAAAGGGCCTGGGCACGGTCCATTCATTCATTAGGATCCTGACATATCTGCAGACGGGTTCACTGTGTGGGCTGCTAATAATACCTCGACTTTCTCTCCTGTGCTGCTTTAGATGCAGCGCCTTGAAGCAACCCATTTCTGTTTCAGAGATGAACTATGATGATGCCTGATGCCTGATGCCAGCAACGTGTGCAATTTGAAAAACATTTTATTTTTCATTGATCATGTCCAAGTCAACATGTCAATCTGGATTTTTCTATGGTTTGTTTAGCATGACCTAATCCATTCATTAATCATTGATTCATTCATTTTGCATTTCATTTAGTAGAGGCCATGTTTGAGCACAATAGTTTTGTTCTAAGCTATTATGGTTCAATATTTGCGGAGAACCATGTAATTATGTACACTTGTCATCTATAGCACATTATAGTGTGCTTCTAGGCGCTAGAGACCTGCTTTGTTTTTCTGTCCATACGATTATGCTTCATTCTGAGCGCAGAGAGGGAATTCTTTTCGCAGTCGAACACAGTGTAAAATGTTATCATTACAAAAATTAGTCTTGGCAGACAATCAGCTTTTTTCGAGCACAGAGAATATAGCCTTGACTACGAGACTTCAGAGATAGCATGTAGAATGTTTTTGTTCTGCAGGAGAAGGCTTGTTTAGTTTTGCAAATGAGAGAGTGTCGAGGCGAGAGAGAATGTTAGCGATAGCTTGTTCTGTTCTTAGAATAATGTATATATGTCACCATGACAGTACTTTTATGCTTGCTATGCTGAAAATGATAGAACACGCACACATAGCCATAGAAATGTAAATGTGTCATAGCCACAATGCTTCTGTATAACAGAGGCTGTTCTGTTCTGTTCATTAAGTGCTGTTGAGTAGATTCAGCAGTAGCAGTAGTAGCTACAGCAGTGGGCTGGAGCTGGAGTTAAAGAGCTAGCAAGAAGGAGGGGCTGCCTCATTAGCAGGTCGAGAGAGAAGGGAGAGAGACTCATCACAGCCTAGGGCTAGAGAGCTGGCTGTGTGGGAGAGAGCACTGCTAGAGAGAAGCCGGGAGGGTTGGGGTAGCTAAAAGCACTCATAGGTAGAGAGTGCCGATTGCTTGCTTGTTAGTAATTAGTGACATTTTGCAATGCACAGAATAAAATGCATTTTGCTTTGAAAAAAACGATTTCTGTGTCTTTTGTGATCTTATGTTTTGTTTCCATAGCATAGCATTTTTCCTTTAGTTTCACAGTGTCAGCCATTGCCAGATGTATGGTGTGTTCCAAGGAGTTGCTAATCGCCAGAAAATCAGGGGACAGGGGGCGGGGAGGGGGTCAGAGTCTCACTCAAGAGATTTGCATTGTGGCAAGATTGGCTCTCCAAAACTCTGAACACAGAGACGTGTGTGGGACCAGAGATTCTTTCTTGGAGTGCTCAACTTTGACTTCATTGAAATCCCTCCAGCTGCCAAAGATCGTCATGGGATTGTGTCTGGGCAGGGCACATGGCCAGGACGATGAAAACAACCTTTATGTCCGGATGTCTCTCATGTGTACAACACAGCAGCAAGTGGAACAGATGGTGCCCAAGTTGCAAAGGCTGATTCAAGCCAGATACAAGATGGCACCAGTTTCCTCTCTAACCCTGTGCACTAAATAGCCAACAGTCTTGAGATAGATGATGGATACTTTTGGTTCCAGGAATACATGGCAAAATCTGCCCTGATCATACCCATGTCCTTGCAGAAATCTGCAATGCAAATTCTGTTTCCATCACCACTCGGTTTTCTGGCACACATCAAGAGAAGATTGGTAGCAAACCCCTGAGTTCAAAAGGTCTGAAATATTGCTGAATCCGCCACTGTTGGAATCACAATCTGGCTCCAATGAACTGAAATGAGACCGCATTTTACCTCAAGGCTCAAGTCTAAGCCCACATCATACGTACGTATTTGCATGACCACCACCTAAAAATCGCTGTTGGAGACAGAGTAACTCATGTGTTAGTCTACCTCAAAGACCACCAATTCAAGTTTTGGACAATAAACACGAACAGCCATAGGCTTAAGAAAACACATCCTGAAGAATTGTTAGATCAGAAGGTCAGGAGCTAATTTATGCTAGTTGTTAATTTCTAATGGTGTCTCAAAGACCCCACCTTCGTACCTTGAGGCTATGACCAGTAGTAGGAATTGGAATTAATCTGAATACCTCACATTAAGTACACGTATTCATTTATATTTTTTCTTAGCCATAACCACTGGTAGGAATTAATATGAATGCTTCAAGTTAGATGTATTCATTCATGTTTTTTCTCAGCACCGACAATATGTTTATAGGTGCTCATGTCATTTAGATATGGGAGTTAAACAAGAAAGAAGGTGTTGACCCCGATAGAAGAAATCTAGTAGTTGCGGAGCAGCTCTTTTTTTTTTTTTAGAAAGTTTATGCGTCACTGTAAATCTTTTTCACTTTTTGGTGTCTCTAAGAAATTAATTTTCCTTTTGTGAATCTAGAAAACTGGTGGTAGGTCTTTACTACACCAAGGACAAAGACCAATATTTGTTAAACAGATCCTTCTGTCTGTTTTTAAACACAGACCCAGATGAACTTTTAAATAAAGTTAAAATAGTGATCTCGGATGTTCTGATGCCACCTTATAATAAACTATGAATATCAATCTGAAAATAGAGAGCATCATGGCACTGAAACTCATTGTTAGGATTAGGGCCAGCATCTCTTGCTGTCCCTTTTCTTTAGATAGGCAGTGCACCAGCAAAAACTAGGGATTTGCATCCCACACTAGGGCCAGCAGCTTTTCATGCTTTATTTTTGCCACCAATAGAGGTAGCTTATTTTGGAAGTATAGACGTTTCAATGGGGGGCTTCAAAGTGCTACAGATCTCTGATCTCTGATCCATTACATCTGTCTTGAGGGGGGTCACATGCATCAGAAACTCAGAACAATTTCAGACAGATTTAATAGCCCATGCAACCTGTGCAATGTTGGAATGTGGCAAACACTTACATACAAACTTTAAGGGCACATACAATGTGTGCTATGTTTTGTGTGCACCGTTATGTTACACTATCTCAGCTGTAACTGAACACGTGAGGGGCAGGGCCTCAGCTGCAATCGTCTTTATTTTTCCCTATTTAGCTAAGAACAGGGAAATGGTGAGTTTCCTGCCTCTGCCAGCCGGTTTCCTCCCTCTGCCAGCTGGTTTCCTGCCTCTGCCAGCGTTCAGTTGGCATTTTTGAGCTGCACACTACTGAATGTTAGCAGATAAAATCAACACAGGAAGTCGCAATTTAACGAAGATTCGTAATAGTCACTTTTCTAAAAGGACAAGCCAGTGTCACATAGTTTGGAGTGAGACACGCTTGGTAAAAGTTAAGATTTCACGTCTGATACAGGAAGTATTCTGACATAGCTTGGTGAAGAACGTGATTCTTTAATGTTGCAAATATTCTACCTCTGATAAACAAAAGCATCATCCCACCCATTTGCTGCTGAAGAACCGGATACTACAAATCCACATGTGCAGGGTAGCCATTTTACTGTTTATATATATATATATATATATATATATGCTTACATGTTGGGTGAGGTCTTTTCAACCTTGGATCCCCCCTCTTCCAGGCTCAGACCCCTCTCAAATGTCAGCCTACCTCCGTCGGGTTCACTACGGCTTTCAACACAATCTTCTCAGATATTCATAAATCTTAATGTGTTTTTAAAACAGTTCATTGAGGATATCCCTCAGCCGGTTTCAAGCTTGTCAACACACTTAATCGGGACATTTGGCTTCGCCCCTTCTTTATCGCCATCCCTCCATCGGGTTCCCTCTTGCCAACTTTATGATGCGGGATTCGCTTCGCTTAGCTTCACAATCATCTGTGGGTCAAAGGCTTTCGACTGTACAGAGGAATTTACTAGATCCCTGTATGACCACTTTGAACCCATTCTCGCCTTTCTCCCAAGGCTTTTGACAACAGAGTAATCACCCAGAGTTTCTCAAGTGAACACCCACGCGGTGTCTGCTCCTCTGTAGCTGGTTTTCCCCTCTCGCATCAAACAAACAGTTCTTTGTACTTTCTTCAATTAGCCGGTCGCTACTTTTGTTCTAACACAGTTCGGTTTCTTATCGGCTCTCCCCTTGACTCATGACTGTGATGAACCACTTGGCTTTTCCTCGTCTCTGGAGTCAACCCCGGTGTGTGTGGTAATCATCACCCCTTGGATTGGTTATCAGCAGAGGAGAGCCTTGTGTACGTTGACATTTGCTGCAACACACGGTGGCTATTATTCGCGGTCTTACAATTAATTCTGTGGTGGTTCAATGGGCCTGGCTCGGAAAGGGCAAGGTCGCTTCTCTCCTTGTCACCCTCTCGGTTCGCGCCATCTTTCTCCTCCTCTTGAACTGCTGTGCTGAGTTAGCTCTCTCATCGTGCGGTCTGCCTTGCTCGTATTGTGCTCTCATGCTCCACCTTTTATCCCTGTGGGGAAGGTAAAGGGCTGTCGGGTGTGTGTGTGATTCTGGTCAATTACCTAACTTTTCCTGACCCTCGTGTCTTTCGTGGTGTGCAAAAGTGTGTTTCGGAATAGGGGGGTAGAATATTTGAGTATCCTGCGGGGTAGAAGAAGGGGGATACCGCTTCTCACCTGTCGGTGTCCGACTTCCACTCGCCGAGAACCCCCCCATCCACGTGATCCTGCCTCACTTGTCCACCCCCAGGTACTGGATCAGACAGCGATGGCAGTGTCCTGGCCACCTGGACGACAGATTCCCGGGGACTAATCACAGAGACACCTTCAGGTTTCTCACAGCATGTTTTGGAAAATATTTAAATAAAACGAAATTCAGACAAAATGAAGACTGCACAAAAGGCGAATGTGGGAGGTAACCAATAGGGCACTGTAAGGCGAATGTGACTGACACAAAAGAAGAGAGGAATAAGTAATGTAAGCCATTGCCCAGAGTGCAAGCTATGCAAGGTCACAAGATGAGGTATGGGTGCGATGAGGTGGAATGGTGGAATAAACCATTTCTCTAGGGGAAGACTTGTCTACAATGGCGAAGGGACGTCAACCCACCACCCACTTTGGATGAGCCAAGCCAGCCCAGTGAAAACAATGGGCGCTCCCCCAGTTGCAGCCAGCTGCTGAAGAAGCCCCCCATGAGCTGACTTTAAATGACCTGTCGAAAGGAAATCTGATTCCACTTTGACAGTTCAGTAGTACCCCAGCAGGTATTCCCCAATTAGCCATTCAATGCTCAGGGAGTTTCACCAGACTTGCATGGCCTATCGTAACACCAGCTGATTCGCCAAACGCAGCCGCTTTAAAGGGAGAGGAGGACAGCCGCCAGGCGAAGCCGCCACACGGCGAAGGCGACAGGAAAAGGCCCATCACCCTCTCAGCAGCTCTCTGCTGCTCGACGGCGCAGATGGCGTCCCAAAGCTCTGCCCTGCTCGCACAAGGTAAGGCCCAAAGCCTCACTACCTGCCTGCCTCACCCCCCTCATCAGCTGACCCATATCAGTCCCCTGCGCACCACACCCTGCAAGTACCGTAATGCACGTCTACGGTGACGCACCCACCCCCTTCTCCTTAATACCTACACACCCGACTTGGGTCATCGTAACGGGAGGGTAGGCTTGAGATGCCAGCCTTTCCGCTACTCGTGCACCACCACCAAGGCTAACTTGAACCACAGGGCTGCCAACTACACTGCAGCCACGTCACGTCAGTCTCGTCATGTGAACAACCCTGACACCAATTCCAGGGTCACCACGAACATTCTGCCCAACTACAGCATCTATTTGGCATCACCCAGTCCTAACCTTTGTGCCAGCACCTTGTTCACTACTCACACTGCTGCCATACCCACAACTGTTGACACTGCCAAGCCCATTGCCAAGCACAATGCCGCTCCCCTGTCCATTGCCCATAATGCTATGCCTAAAGTTGCTCCCATGCCTACTGCACATGTGGCTGCTCCCTCGTATACTGCTGATAATGATATGCCTTATGATGTTCATATGCCTACTGCACATGTGGCTGCTCCTTTGTTTACTGCTGATAATGATATGCCTTATGATGTTCCCCCTGCCTACTGCACATGTGGCTTCTCCCTGATCTACTGCTGATAATGATATGCCCTATGATGTTCCCCTGCCTACTGCACGTGGCTGCTCCCGTGTCTACTGCTGATAATGATCTGTCTATTGGTGATAATGATTTGCCTAATGTGGTTACCCTGCTCAATGCCCCCATGATCATTCCAGCTGAGGCCCCGTCCACATCCACCAGCCCACTTGCTCCTAAGCACCCTACTCCCTACACACTCAGCTGCGCCATGCTTAATGAACGTTCAGTGCTTGCCCACGCCCTTGACATTAACGACTTGCTCATCAAGGACAACCTTGACCTCCTCATCCTTACTGAAACATGGCTCAATGAGACCTCAGGCCCAGCACTATCGCTGGCCATTCCATCTGGATACTCCATCCTCAGGAAAGACCGCACCTCCCACAGAGGTGGAGGCATCGCCCTCATCCCTAGGGAAACTCTTGCCATCAGAGTAATCGATGGACTACTTGACAACAACAACGACTACCCCCCACTAAAAATCAACGTCTCCCTCAACTGCACCATAACTATGCACATCGTATATAGACCCCCAGGCCCATGTCTCGACTTCCACGATACCCTCATCCCTGCACTCTCCAACAACATCAAAAAGACATCACAGGTCATACTTCTAGGAGAGCTCAACCTAGGACTCAATGACCCTAAGGACTCCCCTGCCAAATCCCTCAAGAAGGCATTATCTAACTTCGGCTTCACGCAGTCTATATCTGACCCCACACATATCAAAGGTTGCACCCTTGACTGGATCAGCCACCACAACTGCTCCTTTCTCATCACCGCCAACACCCCCATCCCTTGGTCCGACCACCACTACATCCAATTCAACCTTGGAACCAAACAAGTTGCCCTCTCACCCCCCCCCCACCGTGCCCGGCCACCTACACAAGGAGCTCACGTCTACTCACAGCAGAGAATCTAGCACCCTATTTTCTCCACTCGGCCCTACAGGCCCCATCCTCCAATAACCCCGAAACCTTACCCAACACTTTCAGCGAAGTAATCACGTCAGCCGTGGACGCCATCGCCCCTTTGACCCTCAAAAAAGCCAAAAAGGCCAAACATGCCAATGCTTGGTTCACTAAAGAACTCCTTGACCAACGTGCCCTAAAGAGGACTTCCCTCTCCGCATGGAAAGCCAACCCCTCTGAAGCCACCAAACAAAAGTTCAAAGCCAGCTCAAAATCCTATAAAACAAACATTACCACAGCCAAAGCTGCCTCCTTCAACGCCAGGATCACCGATGCCAAGTCGGGATCCAAAGAACTATTCACCATCTTTAGGAAATTGGAAAAACCACCTGCTCCCCCTTCCTCAGTCCTCAAGGATGCCAAGTGGTGTAAGAGCATCCAATCTGCCATGTTAGAGAAGCTCAACAATCTCCAAACCAAAATTTGCGGACACCAAAAAGCCCTCTCCAACCTTATAGCCAATCTGCATGCCAAACCACCCAACAAGACCACCCCCTCCCCGCTATTTGACTTCAAAGATGTCTCGGAGCTAGAGGTCATTGCCCTGCTCAACTCCATTAAAACTTCCAATTGTAAGGGCGATGCCTGCCCAGCTAGTCTCATCAAAGATTCGGCACGCATCCTGGCCCCATTCCTTACTGCTTTATCAACTCCTCCTTCCAGTCAGGCCATGTCCCGTCTGGACTTAAGGAAGCCTGGGTACGCCAACCCCTTAAAAAACCCTCACTCGACCCAACGGTCCTGGGGAACTACAGGCCCATCACCACTGTTCCGTTCCTGCTCAAAATACTCGTCAAAGCTGCCTACCTGCAAGTCCAAAAATTCCTGGAAGACAACCGTCTCCTCGGCCTGCGGCAATCCGGGTTCCGCCCACGCCATGGCACCGAGACGGCCCTCCTTGATCTAAAGAACCAAATGGACAATCTCAGAGACAAAGGCAAACCTGCTCTCCTATTGCTCCTGGATCTTTCCGCCGCCTTTGATTTGGTGGACCACAACACCCTGTGCCACCATCTAGCCACCCAAGCCAATTTCTCCACCAAAGCATGCCAATGGATCCCCTCCTTTCACCAAGAAAGAGCCATAAAGGTCTTCTCCTACTCAGCAGCAGCCTCTCCCAGCCTCATCACTTGCGGTGTCCCTCAGGGCTCTTGTATCGCGCCCACACTTTACAACCTCTTCACAAGACCCTTGTTCAACATCCTCGACTCCCTTGGCATCTCATATACCAACTAAGCGGATGACACACAGGTCCTTATCCCCCTTACCGGAGATTACCTAGCTGACACCAAAACCCTCAACTCCATCTACTCTACCATCCAATCCTGGATGGCAGAGAATTGGCTCTGCCTTAACAGTGATAAAACTGAACTCCTCCTCATGGGCTCCCCACTGACGCTGGGCAACCTCAGAGATCAATACACCTCCTTCACCATCGATAACATTCCCATTAACATTCCCATTAATGTCTCCAACTACGTGAAGACATTCAGAGTCTACCTGGATTCCAACCTATCCATGGACAGACAGGTGAATGCTATCGCCGCCTCCTCAGCGTACTACTTTAAAGTCCACAACGCCGCCAGGCCCTTCCTGTCCCCCCATAACTGCCTCACCATTGCCAGGGCAATTATCGGGTCAAGGCTAGACTATTGTAATGCCCTCCTCGTTGGGACCTCCAACAAAAACATTGCCAAATTGCAGCTATTCCAGAACAATGCTCTGAGGGCAGCCACAGGTACCGCCAGAAGAGACCATATCTCTGAAATCAGGAGGCAGGCTCACTGTCTCCCAGTCAAACAGAGAATTGTCTTTAAGACCCTCGCTATCACCCACAAATGCCTGCAACTTGCCCCTCGCTACCTAACACACAATCACCAAGCACACGGCCACAAGACCCTTAAGGTCACGCTATGTCAACACAATTGTCAAGCCCACCACGCGAAAAGTGTGCACTGGTGGCTCCAGCTTCCCCACCCAAGCTGCCACGCATTGGAACGCACTGCCACCTCATCTCAGACTGATTGAGTCACACCTAGCCTTTCGTAAGGCTATCAAAACTAGGCTCTTTGTCTAAAAGGCCTCCCAATGTGATTCACCTTATGCACTATTCCTGTTCCTGCATACCACTGTATATCTATGTGTAAATATGAGACCTATGGTCATCCACTCTGCTAATCACAAGTTCCTCTTACATTCTGTAACAGCGTCTTGATGCCTTTTGGCTGCAAGTGCGCTTAACAAATGCAAATAAATAAATAAATAAATAAATAAATAAATAAGATGGGTTACTGCGGGCCTCAATGTGAGAGGGGCACTCTTACACATCCCCATACATCTAAGGCACAAGGAGGGCATCAAGATGATGGTGCTCTGGCTCCATTGCGCACATGCAGGAGCCAGGAACCGGATGGCCTTCATTATACCAGGAAGCAAGAGGTTGTGCTGGCTGGAATGCGGAGTGGGGTTGCAGGTAAGAATTTGTTTTTAAAGTATGTGTGTGTCTGTATGCAAAGGTGTGCATTTGTAAGTGGGTGCGTGAGTGAGAGATTAGGTTGTGTGGGTGCGTGCGTTTATGCGAGAGCATATGTATGCTGTATGACTGGGAAAGTGAATGAAGAGTAGGAGTGTTCAATGACTGCTGCATGAATGAGTGATCATAGATGAATGTGAGAGTGCCAGCTGGACAGCAAGCGTCTTAGGAGGGTGGAGGTGAAATGGGACGGCAGCCAGGAGGACCTTTGTTTTATTAGTGAGGTGAATATTTGCCCCAAATTGGTATGGCCAGTTTAGACATATCCACAGTGGCACAGCATTTGTGTACTGGACAACAAAGGGAAAGGTTGCATAATAAGAGTCCTTAAGTGGTACTAGTCCATTGGTGGATCCAGCCTTTACAGGTTTCCTTATGGTGGCATGGCATGTATTACTTGTCATCAAGGGGGAAGGCAGCATACTGAGCATTTCTACATGGTACTGGCTCACATTGGAGGGTCCAGTCTAGACATATGTTCTTACTGTGTCAGGGCATTTGGTAATTGTAAAGCTAACAGGAGTATGTTCTTATATGGTAATACTGACTATTGCATTTAGCCGATTCTGTCCTATATCTGATTGATGCATTTAGCCTATTGCTGCTCAATATCTGACTGCCGCTCTTAGCCTACCCTGCCCTATTTGCTGATTGCCTGTATTTAGCCTATTTTTGCTCAATACTTGACTGCTGCATCCAGCATATTCCGTCCTGTAGCGGACTGATATATTTAGCCCGTTCTGCCCAACAGCTGATTGCTGCATTTAGCCTATCCAGCAGCTTCGAGTTCAACTAATCATAACAATATGTACTCTCACTTGCCTACCACAGCCTATCGAGCAACACTCATTAACTTGATAGCCCTATTTATTATCACTGTATATTTCACCATGCCTTCCACGTCAGCCCCAGAGGGTGCAGGAGCCTCTCACATGCAACTTACCTCCATATCCCCTTGTAGCACAGCACAGAGAAACCTTAGACTCAGGGCACGTCTACCTAAAATATTCGACCCTGTCAAAAAATATAACATTAACTTGGATCACCTCCGACTAAAAGGCCCTTTGGAAACTACCACTCTTCCTAGCCGCAAACCCCCCCTAAAAAGAAACAAGACTACTACCAACCGACCTGACACCATCAACCGGAGTCCTATACCACAGGCAGAACCCCCTGACCTGAAAGGTGCATTAATCAATGCTAGATCTCTAGTCGCTCATGCTACAGACATAGCAGACACTATCATGGAAAATGACCTTGACTTCATCGCCATTACTGAATCCTGGCTCCATGAGGCAGCAGGTCCAGCACTTACGCTAGCAGTCCCGGACAACTATACTATCCTTAGAGCTGATAGACTAGACGCACGAGGTGGAGGAATAGCGATCATCGCCAAAACTAATCTCTCCATGAGAGTCACCTCTACACCTAACCTTAAATCATGTGAATCTCTCTCCATTAAACTTCCCACCGCCAACTCTCAAACCTTAAATATCCATCTCCTCTACAGACCCCCAGGCCCAAGCAGTACATTTAATGAAGATTTTACTGCTATTATCTTTGAGAAGTTAAAAAAACTCCTCACAAATATTAGTGCTAGGAGATTTAACTTAGGTTACAATGATATTCATGATCTCCAAGCCACTACTGTAGCTAACATCCTGGCAGAACGAGGCTTCACGCAGAAAGTGAATATGTCCACCCATACTAAAGGGAGAACTTTAGACTGGATTGCCAGTCAAAACTGCAACCTCTCCATTACCTCCATCGCCCCCCAAATATGGACGGATCACCACCTAATTTCCATTACTCTCAATACCAAAAGACCCACTGCTCTAACACTACCCCCCGCCACTCCTACCTTAACTAGAAACAAGAAAAATATCACAGTAGACAATATCCTGCCCCACATCCTACCGAATCTTAACTCCCTACATGACCATATTGACCCAGGCCTCCTAGTGGAGGAATTCAATAAAGCCATGACCACGGCTCTCGACAGCACTGCTCCACTTAAACTTAGGAACAGTAAACCTAAAAAGCATCTGAACTCTTGGTTCACACCCCACCTAAAAAACCTAAGACTACAGAAAAGAAAATGCGAAACAGCATGGAATCTACATCCTACCGCAAAAAACAAAACTAATCTAATAAATATCTCATCGCAATACAAAAAGGATATCATTTTGGCCAAACAAGAAACGTATAATAATAGAATTTCCCAAGCCAATTCCAGTATGAAAGAGCTCTTCTCTAACCTAAAGGAACTGGAAACCCCTATCGCAGTTTAGGACGACTCCATTAAAGACAACATTTGGTGCACAAACATACAGTTGGCACTAACCAACAAAGTAGCCAACCTCCAAACAAAAATTTCTCTAAAAAAAGCTTCATTATCATCCCAAACTCAAACCCAAATCCCCCTTAACAAAATATCTATACCTAAAAATATCTATACCCAAAATATCTAAACCCAAAGAACTCACACAATTCAACTTTTCTAAGGTTTCAGTGATTGAGGTTGAGAAAACCATTCTTGGAATTAAACCATCTAATTGCAAAGGCGACCAATGTCCAGCACAATTGATCAAGGACGCTGCCAGAGATCTGGCTCCCTTCATCACCAAACGTATTAATGCCTCCTTCACTACTGGCATCATCCCACGCAACCTAAAGGAATCATGGGTACTCCCCCTTCTGAAAAAACAAACACTGAACCCCAACATTCCCACAAACTACAGGCCCATCACCATGGTGCCATTCTTACTAAAAATACTAGCTAAGGTAGCATACACCCAAATTCAAAATTTACTCGAGGTGAACCATCTCCTTGGCGCCCGCCAATCTGGTTTCCGCCCTCAACACGGCACAGAAACTGCCCTCATTGATTTAAAGGCCCAAATAGACGCACTCAGAGATGAGGGCAAATTAGCACTCCTCCTCCTACTAGACCTCTCAGCCGCCTTTGATCTGGTGGACCATAGGGTCCTGTGTAATCACCTTGACTCTGCGGCCCACTTTTCAGGGGAAGCTATAGTCTGGATACAGTCATTCCTCAGTGACAGGACCATGAGGGTATTCTCCCCCCTGGCGGCGGCAGACCCAATACCCATTACATGCGGAGTGCCCCAGGGATCTTGTGTCTCGCCTACACTATACAACCTTTTCACCAAGCCACTCTTTGACGATCTTGATAATCTGGGTATCGCCTACACTAATGGCTTATTGAGAATGCTATGTAACTGCACCTGCTATAGATTTGCCACTTTGTTAATGTCAACTTCATGATGACCTGATGTCTGCAAACCGTTTTGTATTGGTACCCTACCGCCTTACCTCCACCTGTAGAGCTAAGAGAATTGGCTCAACTATACTCTGTATAGATATAACTGCTGTAAGTATTTTTGTTTATGTACGTCACTGCCTTACTTTTACCCTTTGGAGCCAAAAATATTTTGTTTCTCCATGATCTGTATTTTTGTAACTTCTGTAACCAAGCTGTAAGCCTTCTTGTCAAATGCGCCCTGCTACTTCAGGGTCCGGCGCGCACAATAAATAAATAAACAAACAAACAAACTGAAATATATTGGTGCAACCTCCACGGAAATGTATTGGCACAGACAACATGAAAATGTTTTTACTCTCATATATTGTGTGCAACGGCATCATGAAAATGAACTGAAAATAGTACCCGTGCAATGATGATTACTTGAATATATTGTATTCTTTCATGTTACCCTACAAACCCCATTGCAAACAGGCATTTTACCCACATTTTCATAGAAAGTGTGCTGAAAATGCACTGTTTTAGCCCAGTATTTTAAACAAATTCTCAGGGGCGAGAACCCCCATGAGCTCTCCCCCCCTGCTTGGTTCAGGCTCTCTCTCTCTCTCTCTCTCTCTCTCTACGCTCTGTCGCACCGGCATATTTGGAGGGGGACCTTTACACCACACCAATTACAAATTCACCAGCCGCCACTGCATTTCACTGTGTTACGTTATTAGTCTTTTAGACAGCGCACATAGCCACCGTAGATATGTATGCATTTAGGTCTTTGTTCTTAATGGCAAGAATGTCTATCAGCATTTATATTTAAAATGTTCTAGTTTTACTGTTAATGGGCCTCATTACGAGGAATGCGGTAGAAGGATAATGGCTTCGGTAGAGCTGCCGGCCCAGCTATCCCTCTACCGCCCCATTACGAGGTCTGCTGGCGGGTGCCGCTAAGGATGTCTGGTAAAACCAGGCATCCTTAGCAGGACCTGCTAACAGAACAGGATGATACCCGTCATCAAGGGGCCCGTTGTTAGCATCCTCCCCATTCCCATTGAGCCCTGTGGGGGCTCAATGGGAATGGGGTTGTACAAGGTCCGGGTTCCTGGAATGGGAAAATACTGGACCCTCCAAGGTCGGAATGGCCTGGTATTTCCCCATTCCAGGAACCCGGTACCCAGTACCCGGTATGGGGGTAGCCATGCCGCTAAAAGCGGCATGGCTACCACCATACTCGTAAGGAGGCCCAATGTAAATTTCTGTGACATGAACTTATCAAGTCAGGAACCACATATTCTGAATTTTAATTTATTACCATAGGTTTAAATTTCTTGACTCCATTTAAACATTTTCAGATGGTGCAATCAGCACATCTGTAAAAACCAATATGCTTTTGCAACTCATTTTTGTGAACAATTTAATTTCTTAAAGAAGCAACATGTGAGACTATATACAGGCCGTCCAGAAGAACACTTTGCGTTGTAACAAGGCTCCCAGTATCCTGCGGAGTTCAGCAAGTCTGTATTCTCTCACCAATCCTTTTTAACCTTTACATGGAGCCTCTGGATACCCTTCAATACGGCCATCCCCCAATATGCCGGCAATACTCTGTTGTACATGAGAACAAAAAGGCCATCGGACATCAGTGGTCTCGGTGATTACATAGCCATGATCCAGTCCTGGATCTCGGCTGCTTTCCTCAAGCTTAACCCAGCCAAATGCGAATTCGTCCTCATCGGACCCCTGCTTGTCCAACAATGGCTCAATGATATGTGCCTAGAAGAATTTATTCTGCAACGCTCAGCATTAGCCAAATCTTTAGGCTTCACCATGGACAGTGGCCTGTCCTTCCAGAAACACATAGCCAAGAAGCTCAAACAGTCTGGTTCGTAATCTTCACCCTTTGCAAAATCAAACTCATCCCGCTGCAGGACCTGCAGACTGTAAGTGCAGGCCCTGGTGGTCTTGCACATCGATGGAGCAAATGCCCTCCTGACAGGATTCCCAGCAGCTCACCTGGCTCCCCTAAAACCAGTCCACCATGCTGCAGCACTTCTTTCTATGGGCGCACCGAAATTTGAATCACCCCCTTTATATGCAAACTACATAGGTTTCCTTTCCAGGCAAGGATACAGTTCAAGACTGCACATATCATCAACAAAACAGTAACGAGTAGCACACCAGAGTACCTAGCAGCTAAACTCAACATATATGGTGTCACACGCTACTGGCACAGCAAATCAACGAACCGGCTCGAATTGCAACTAGTCCACCAAGAGAGGACACGCAAATAATTATTCCATTGTCACGCACCCACCCTCTGGAGCTCAATCCCAGCATAGACCCAGAATGCCCCCGCAATTCTCCAATTTCACAAATCTCTGAAAAAGTGGCTTTTTCAACAGCACCTGATCATGGCCGCACAGAATGCAACTCACAGTACTGCGCTACTGTTAAAAGATGCCAGCCCAAACGCAGACTACCCAAAACCTTGTGCAGTGCTCTACTGCTCTCGAGCCAAGTCTGCGGTTAAAATATGAAAATACATTTAAAATTAAAGCCCCACCAAAACAAATTGATGTTCTAGCGCCTCTACATTTATTGAAGACCAGGTCATCCCTCAGCATGTGCCAATGTTAATTTCCAATGGCATTGTTGCTCTTTTCACCAGACCTAGTGATAAAGAGAACATTGGCGATATACATATCTTTATTGGATGGGTCCATGGGATTATTCCTGTCCCTCCCATCGGCTGTGATGCATACTGATTTTACGCATTTGAATATTTTCCACACTCTTAAAATCTACAAGACAGTCTGTACATTGTGTGCCAATCATCTTGGATAGACAATTCCGTTAAGCCCCAAGAAACTCCCCATACAGTACATTTTTAATTTTACATCAGTGGATATACAGAAACATCAGCGCAGTTGACAACTGTTGCAACCTTCTCAAAGGAGGATTGAGAGGCGCTCTGCTCCATACTCACTGCAGTTAAAGGGGCCTGAACGGAGGCGCACCTTAAAAAACAGATGAGCATCCATAATCGCCATTGCCTCCCAGGTGACCAATCACCAACGGGCCTCGGGCACTCAGATAACCCGCACACCTCCCAGCTGGGAGCCCACTGCAAGTAGAGCCCCCTGAGCCGTGTATAAGCCCTCCCTTGCTGTGTATATTTTTTTAAGGGGGCGTGTCCCCTACCAGACGACCAACCAGGAGCCAGACTGCTCCAGACAACGCCGGATTGCATCGGACATACGCAGCCGGGCCAGCTCAAAAGAAAGGACTCCCACCCCGCTCCCCCACACTGCTGACAATTGCTAGACTGACCTAGCATACGCAGCACAGCCAAAGAAAGGACTTTGGGCTTCCCTCACACGGCCTGCCTATACTAAAGAACTGCTTGCCTCTTAGAGAATCCTCCATCCACAGACGAACATCAGCAATTACCTTGAGTAAGGCATTTCATATATATATTTTTAACAGTGCACTTTATGGACTTTGTATATATATTTTTAACTGTTCATACTGTTTACATTTCTTAAGGTTTTAGTTACACAGCTCCTTAGGGTTAGTCAATATTGAAAATAATGTCTTCTGGTTTCCCCCTTGTCTACAAACCTTGTAATAAATACCTTCTGATGTACCAGACTAAAGCATAAATGAATCTAAATAACCACTAAAAGAACCGTACACAATCATTATTTTGTCAACCTATCCATTCGTGTGGCAGTTGTTTTAATCTAGCGTGTTTCTCTATAGGGGTTTTGGAAAAAACCACCCTGCCTTAACCTTTGCCTTCCTGTCCCCTTTCAAAGCCATATCAAGACGCACCAAGGTGACCTCAAACACAGGTAAGCAGGGTTAGGAGACAGGTAGGAGGATGGTCAAGCATTAAATTGGGACATACAATTATATTGCGCACCCACCACACCTGTCTCCCGAAAAGGTGAGTAGTACGATCCCCCGCTACACCATGCAGGACTGAATTAGAATACATCTCTTTTCTAAACATCTGTTTACTAAATTGTCATCCCTCGCTAAAACTCTGGAGGTCAATTAATACAATTTGTACACTAAGCTAAGATCAAATGGTTAAAGTCACGCATGTAAAATTGTACAAAACTGATGAGATGGTTAACCTCCTGTCCATATCAAAAACAGATTTTCAATCAAAATAATTCCCAAAACAACATTGTATTCCCATAAATTGTTTTCAGTATGTCAGATGCCTGTTTGTTGTGCATGAGAAATCTTGCCTAATCCCTATTAGTTTAAAATCACGTGACCATTTTTTCTGTACATTTATTCCTGCACATCATCACTTTAATTTAACATTTCCTCTAATACATGAACATTTCTAAATGCTCCAATCGGGTCATATTCCCTTTTAATCAATAATGCATTTTGTTTTTTGAACTTTGAGAATTAACAAAAGAGACAGTTGAGTTGCTTCTTTGGAGTCACATGAGGAAGAACTCTTTGAAAGATCGAATCTAGGATGGGAAAATGGAAAATAACTGCCATGTGTAGCAGGGAAAGTTGATGATTCCAGACATCGCTGGCCAGAGCTTGCTTGAAGAATCAGGTAAGGTGATTCGTAAACAGGAGACATCTGCATCAACCGACTATTCGACCCATCTTAATGAACTTGACAATGGTAGGAGGCCACCTCCCTAATTATAATATTGCAGTCGATTCCAGAATTTTCCTATGTGTTGTGTAAGTCTGGGTGGGTCAGGTTGTTGTGCGTTTGTTCTGGTATAGTAAACCTGCTGCCCTGGTAATTGTCTTGCAAAACAATTAAAAAAGTCGGACTTTGCTACTGAGAATGATTTAGTGAGCCTGTTTCTCTAACAATTTGGCGCTTCGACTTGGGGCTGTCATGCTCCAGGGGAGTGCCAATGGCTTGCAGACCGCCTTCTCGTGGACTCCTCCAGGAAGGTAGCTCCAGTGGGAGGTCAGCAGAAGGCTGGTCTTAATTGGTGCTCGGCTGTAGCCACGCAGTGAAACTATGGTTAGTCCAGCAGTAAGTCAAGATGCAGAGACTTTGTCTAACTGATAACCGACTGCGCCAGTAGAATAGTATACATTATTTTGTTTGGGCATATATTTAAGCTAAAACGTGCCCTCAAACTGTATGGTAAAAATTAATCTAAAATCCAGTTTGGAATCAGGTTAAGGATTGAGAGTGAGACAGGAATAACTTTTCCCTTCTCAGGACCACTCAGCGGACTGACTCTCTATCCCCTGCATCACCGAATTTCCTTCATCCTCAGGGATGCATAAACATGGAGGTTTTCCAGGCGTGCATGTTGATAATTGGGAGTAATGACAAATGATTGGGGAATTAAGGTTTAGAAAAATAAATAAATGTAGAAATAGAAAAACAAAACATGGAACCAAATACCCAGTTAAGAGTTGGCCATAGAAGTGGGAAGCATGGTACCCATGAAATTGGTCAAGTAGTGTTTTCTCTGCATTTGGCTGGTCTTGGTCCCAAAAAATAGCTGATCGGGGATAAAACATCAAGTCGTATAGATGTACAGATGGACTTTGCATAAAGATTTGTCGAAAGATAGACTTCTTTCCAAGGGACGCCCTGTATGGTGTTCTTCACATCACTTGGGTCTTTGATAAATGATGGCAGAGAAGTCACATAAGGGGATGGAAAGAAATCAATCGAACTGGGCACTGGTTCTGTTTTTGAACCTGTAGACCTAAAAATGGGCCTACCTAAAGGATCACCTATTTATGAAATTTATGCAAATAATAATAATGGTGAATTAGCTTAATTTCATCAGATTCCTTATTAATGAAGGCACCCTGCCTTCCAGGCAGAATCCAATAGAGTGGCTTACAATTTTTGAAATGTTCCCGTATTCTTTTAAGAGGAGTATAAACTCTTCCACCTTTCACCTTGTCCACTGCCTGTGTTTTTCTGTCGCTGACAAGAGATCAACAAGAAAATGGGACCAAGTACTTTCCGGTTCTAGAAGCATACCAATTAAGTAAGAAAGAGGGCTAGCTGTTGTGGACTGCCACTCATCACCCACCTTCCCTGAAAGTACCATAATCGTGCTGCCCCAGAGCTATTGCAAGTCACATCACTGATTATGTACAGCTGCATACGGCAATGAGCAACACTACAGGATACCCCTAGCTGAATATGTAATAAAATCTTGTGGGGCTTCATCTATTGATTTTTACAAAATATATTTGGTCCTCGGTCACGCTGTTACGGGCTTCCTTAGTGGATTTCTCGTGTTATGCCTGAAACGTATTCACCCATGCTGGTTTGGGTTTTCTTAAGTGACTTCTCATGACAAGCAAATAATCTTCAACGTACTGTGCATTAAAGCTGCACGACGGAAAGCTTCCTAATGATTTCTCGTGATAGTCATATAATTTTAATCCACACTGTATCAGTCTACATTAATTGATTTATCACGATACACAACGTTTTAATACTGTTTCTTAAGAGCGTACGGTATATGTCACACTGTTGTCGAATTCCAAAGTTGCTGTTCATGAAGAGCAGAGGTGGCACTGTTGCAAGCCACTATTTGCCAATTATGTACCGTAATATATTACACCACATTGCGATAGGATTTGTAAATTAATATCTGCAAAGCAAAGTAAGCCCGTATAAAGTAGGAGCTCTACACTGATTTTGTCAAATGTATCAAACCGTGCTGCTGCAGGCTTACTAAATTAAAAAGTCATTAAAAACGCAGTTTTGCCCAAGCTGTTGCTAGCCATTTGGTGGTTTAATATACTGCACCGTTCCATTCTTCCTTCATGATTACTTTGGTGTCATATACAGTATTAGGCCTGGCTTAACTAATTGGGTTGAATATCTACATGTTTTAAGGATTTTCAGCAGGGAAACCCTGGCCCGCCTGCAGTACTCCGCATCCCTGGGTTGCAGATGGTCGTAATGACAATATGACAGCATAGCCTCATTCACCATGACAGCTTAGGCACTGCTTGCTAAACCCACTATCGGCTGTAATCTATTTACACCCTGGCACAATGTAACTACTGCATTCTGGAATGTGTACTCTGGCCAGGGTTCAGATTAATTGCCAGATTCTAAATTACTATAACAAGGCACCCCCAACGCCTCTCCTTTTTGCGACTGATCGTGGAGTGTTTACGCTTTATTTAACCTAAAGTATTGTACTTTATTGGCAGGGGAAGTGTGTTATGTATTTGGCATATCTCCACCCTTCCTAGGATGTCTCTGAGAACGTACCAGGCTGGTAGCTTGCAACTTGGAATGTATAGCCCTGCCCTGGCAGTGCGACTAGACTTCCAAGTGCAGGATTTTTCCAGCATCTACAACAGCACCTGTAGAGGAGCAGGTGAACACGTCATCCCTATCGCCTGCTCCCTCACCTCCGTTATACTGGAACAGCAGGAGAAGAGCCCTATGTGGGACACCAGGTAGCATCCAAATACTGCATTGAGTGAATGAGACGTAACAAATGTACCCTCGCACTGAAAGAGTGGAAGGATGTCGGCACACACCATTGGACTTCATAGAACTATCACACCATTGGACATTATATATCTATAAGTGAAATCTGATGAGGGATGGGTCATGTCATAAAGGAAAGACACAAAGATGCATTGACACGATATACAAATACTGAAGAATGAAGCTGTAGGGGGCGTGGCTTGAGCGCCATGTGAAAGGACGTGGAAGCGAAGGAGCTCCCGTGCATCCGTATGGTGATCCGATGAAAAAGTACAATTCTACGTATTAGAGGCGGACAAAAAAAAAGGCACATGGTCATGAACCCTTGAGGCCTGTTATGTGATTGGCAGGCCCCCTGGAAACTGGATGGTTCTGATGGTTTGGAACTTTGCAGGGTGGCGGACGATCGGACCTGCGAAATCGAAGATGGCAGATGCCACCGAACAAAGGGACTCGAAGACTAGCCTGGAGGGGGACCAGCGACGTAGTCACTAGAACGCTGATACAATACTGCCACTTTCCCTGTGCCGCAGGGTTGACCCCTCAGAAAGCAACGCTACTAGGAACCGAGCAGGAATGCTCACTGGGTCCCTATTGTGCTCCGGGGTACACTCTGCCTGAGACCCTGCGTCGTCGTCGGATGACCGCGGGCCGCGCGGGCACTGCCTCAGCCAGGGAAGTAACTCCGCTGTGACCGGGATATCCGAATGCACAAGTAGCTGCAATAATGTTGCGACTTTAACAGGACTCTGATGCTGAAACTCGAGGAACGGCCCTGAAGGGGGCAAGTGAAGCGACCGTGCGAACGCTGTTGCTGCACAGCCGCTTCCCCTCAGTGCGGAGACAGCCCCTCTGCACAGCATCGGTCAGGGGATGCCCATGCTAAGTCCAGTATACCCGGGCGCACACACTGCCTGCGCCCCTACAGGGGATGACAGAGCCGCGCGCAACGTTGGAAGCACCTCAGACCCGAGAGTGTGCAATGACTCCGAGGCTAGAACACTCCAAACAATGAGCCGCCACAACAAAGTTGCAACAGTAGGAGGAATCTTGCCGCGCAACACGTGAGATGCACTGAGGGCTGCCCAAGTAGGTGCCACGAGACAGACAAAGCAATTGAGGAGGCACACGTATTCGACACACTGAACCCCAGGTGGACGATACAGTGTGGCCTTAAGACGGATGCCAATAAGGGAGGGTAAGGATCTACGAGCCGGGGCGCATCCTTCAATGAGGTCTACCCCTTCTCGGCACCCTGCAGCACTCACCGTCGGATGTCCGAGACACCCGCCACACCTGCTACAGGCACGGAGAGCCTAGCTACGGAAAGAGGTCTGCCCGAAGAGCATGCGGGTCACTGTGGCTGAACAGACCATGCACCCCACATCACGGTGACATTGGGCGAACACTGGTACAGAGGCCCACAATGTAGGGCGAAACAGCGGCTGGGGCGCCAGGCACCCGGAAAGCAAGGATACAGGATTTGAGGGCTGTATCCCAAACAAAGCCCGCCATACTGACTCCTTGACCGTGGGACTCATTCCCCCCCCCATGGAGGAGTAGAAATCATGCAAGGCCATCAACCCACGGCCACACACATATTGCCAGGCATGCCAGGAACACAGCAGTGATCAGCAGCAACGCTCCTGATGAGCACTGCTTATGGCCAGGGTGAGTCTTGTTCCTAGTTGCGTGCCGACCACCGGACCCTCGTGGAAGCACGATCACGACGCACCTACACCTGCTCAAAGGGGCACGCAACACAAAGTACTGGATACCACATGAAGAGGGCCTGAACAGGTCACACAGGCTACACGATAAGATTCAACCACATCAGAAGCGGCTCCTGACACACCGAAGCGAAGCAGGCCACACTGGTGTTCGGGATTTCCCATTGCTACGCGAGAAGACGCGGGGGCGCAACGAGACACTGGCAAGGCCCATCCGGGTAGCCTGGACATACCCCTTTAAGCCCACACGAGAAGGCTGATACCCCTCAGACCAGGCAATAAACTGTAGCTGTAAATACTGCCTCATCAGGATGGCGTCCAAAGCAAACAAACCGAAGGGGAAACAATCCTCGCTGGATATTTTTACAAAGCCCCACTAGACCAGGGAGGAAGCAAATCCCCTACCGCACGCCACGCCGGAGAGAGGAGAGCTGCCCAGAGGTGATCAACAGATCCTGGAGGCCATTGCCGCATTGAAAACTGCATGGGAGTCCAAGCTAGCTGATCTGAAGATATCCCTAGAGGCCAAAATAGACGCGGTCAGCATCGATGTAAACCTAAGGCAAGACGTGCGAGCAATAGCAGACCAGACTGGAACACTGGAAAAGGACATGGAGGTCACCACGGAATCCACCAAAGAAAATAGTAGGGAGATACATATCTTGCAACAGCAAGTGGAAAACTTGGAAAACCAAGCGGAGGAGGCCAGGAGGAACAATATTTGCATAGTGGGGCTGCCGGAAGGCGAAGAAAATCCTGACCCCACTGAATATATCGAGGCCATGCTACAGTAAGAAATAGGTGCGGGCAAGTTATCCCAAGGTTTTGCAGTGGAAAGAGCTCACAGAGCCCAGATCAGAAGACCACCACCAGGAGCTCCGCCCCGCCCCATTATAGCGAAAAGAACAAGTTACTCTCTTACCTGGTAACGTTCTTTCGATGGGGTGGTCCGACGACGTATTCCATATCTATGACAGTAATCACCACAGCTGTGCTGCTTCGGAAAATCTCTCGGCGTCTGTGTCCTGCGTCCATGACGTTGATACGCCGTCCTCGAGGACCTACTCAGACAGCCAATGTCACCAGATGTTATAAGTAGGACGCACAACGCCCGTAGCCTCAGTTGTAGTTTTTTCCCAGAACGTGTGGCACCAATCTTTCGGCCAGTCTGACCACAGAAGCCTTGCGGAAACGTAAGCTGCAATCGCATAAGAAATTCTGTAGCGGGGAAGGCAGGGAGGGAGCGATATGGAATACGTCGTCGGAAAATCCCATCGAAAGAACGTTACCAGGTAAGAGAGTAACTTGTTCGTCGAGGGGATTGGGTCCTCTGACGTATTCCATATCTATGACATATTCCCAAAGCAGTAACAACGTAAGGAGGTGGGAAAAGAATTTAGAATATAGAAATTTGGAATGCCCAATCAAATTGCAGAATAAAGGACCGCCTTGCCAAAGGCTATATCCTGCCCACGGATATAATCGAGGGAGTAGTGACGTACAAAAGTATGGACCGAAGCCCAGTTGGCAGCATCACAGATGTTACGAATAGGAACACCCCTCTGCAGGGCAGTAGAGGCAGCCATACCCCTGGTAGAATGGGCCCGCAAGCCTACCGGAGGGTCCTTACCCGCCAAGCGGTAACATTCAGAAATTGCCAAGATAATCCATCGAGACAAAGTCTGCTTAGTAACAGCAGATGGACAAGTCGAGAAGGTCCGGGTACCACGTCCTCCTGGCCCATGCCGGAGCAATGAGGATCATCCGGGTACCGAACCTTCGTAACCTCCACAGCACTTGCGGGATGACGGGGACTGGAGGAAACACGTACAGCACTGGGAATGACCACTCCACTATGAACGTGTCTCCTAAGGCTCCTCTTGGAGGAAATTCCCGTGAGCAGACCCTTTCGCACTTCCGGTTGACACTGGAGGCGAAGAGATCCACTTGAGGGGTCCCCCAAAGGGCGAAGATCTCCAGGAGAATCTCCTGAGCCAACTCCCACTCATGAGAGATCGTGATCTGCCTGCTCAGAGCGTCTACCGTCTCGTTTTCGTCTCCGGCCAGATGAACTGCAGAGATCGAAATTTCCTGCTGGATTGCCCAGAACCAGAGCTGCATCGCCTCCCTGCACAGAGGAAGTGACCCTGCCCCCCCCTTATTGTTGACGTAGTGCATGGCCACTGTGTTGTCTGTCAGAATCAGGACATTTTTTCCTCGCACAGTCGGCAGAAAAGCCTTCAGGGCAAGCCTGACAGCCCTCAGCTCCAACAGATTGATATGGAGTCTGGACTCCGAGATTGATATGGAGTCTGGACTCCGACGGAGACCAACGACCGCTGACTGTCAGTTCGTTGACATGAGCTCCCCATCCCGTGAGGGACGCGTCCGTCACGATCGTCACCTACGGCCAGGACAGCTAAAACGGAGCCCCCTTCATCAGATTGCTTTTGATGGCCCAGCACAGAAGGTCCTGGGCGACCGAGGGCGGCACCTGAACGGGGTCCAACATCCTGCCGGAGGACTGAGACCACTGGAGCTTGAGTGCCCATTGCAAAGATATCATCCGCAACCTGGCCTTTGGCACCAGAAGAATGCAGGATGCCATGAGGCCGAGCAATCTCAAGAACTCGAACGCAGGGAGACTCTGGGCATGTTGGAACTTTTGCACCATCTGCTGAATGTGATGAGCCCTCACCTGGGGAGGAAAACACTGCCCCTGTCGAGCACTGCTCCGATGTACTGGAGCCTCTGAGTTGGCGTCAAGTGGGACTTCTTTAAATTGAGGGAGAAGCCCAGCTTGGGAGGGAGTGGCAGGTGACGGACAGATGATCCAGGACTTGCTCGGGAGAGGGCGCCCGGATCAACCAATCTTGCCCACAGCCGACAGCATCGACGGCTTCGGCACAGGCCTTGAGGGCGGAGCCCCGAGCGTGTCCTTCCACAGCCTGGGGCGCCGATGGCGTCGACGACTTCCTCGGAGGTGGAGCCTCGAGAGAGTCCCTAGACGACCTCGGCACCACAGGCGTCGACGTCTTCTTCGAAGACTTCACAGGTGCACACGGTCTCGAGGGCGTCGAGGACCTGGACCTGGAACTGGCATGAATAGAACGATGCCCCTTGTCCGAGCGGGACCTTTCCCGCAAATCGTGCCGCTCACCCGAGCCCGAAGGCATACGAGCAGTGTCTCTAGTACGGTCACACCCGACCCCACTCGGAGGCGCGGACGGACCGGTGCCCTGCGATTCAAGAATCGCCAACATTTTCTTACCGAAGGAAGCCCATTCCTCCGGAGTCGCATGCTTGGTGGGTTAAGCAACCTGCTGACGGGCAGAGCCCTCGGATGAGGACAGGGAAGGTGACTGATGACGGCGCTTCCGGGAGTGCCTCAAAGAGGCAGAGGAGTGGCGGAACCCACTCCGGGACCGAGACCCCAGAGACCTACGACGACGATGCGGAGAGTCGCCCCTCAAATCGTCCGTCGAAAGCCCAGTGGACCTCAACTTCCAGGGCTTGGACACCTTACCGACCTACAGCTTCTTCTTACGCTCCCGCAAGGCCGTGGACGTAAGCGACTGGCAGTCGAAACAATTATCTGTGTCGTGGGCCTCCCCGAGGCACCAGAGGCAGGCCTTGTGCGAGTCCGTCACCGACATCTTGGACCCGGAATCCCCACACTTCTTGAAGCCCGGACGCGGGGTGGAAGAAAAGGAAGACATCCCAATAAACTTCACAATGAACAGGTTCGAAGAACCGAGGCGCGCCAAGATCTCCAAAGCGAACACGTTAGCGGAAAAAACGGAACTGAGGCTACGGGCGTCGTGCGTCCTACTTATAACATCTGGTGACGTCGGCCGTCGGAGCAGGTCCTCGAGGACGGCGTATCGACATCATCGATGCAGACGCCGAAAGATTTTCCGAAGCAGCACAGCTGTGGTGATTACGGTCATAGATATGGAATACGTCGGAGGAGCCAATCCCCTCGAATTCTGTGTTATAGGGACAGAGAAAAGATCCTGGAGTACTTTCGAAAAGGCGGAACAATTTCTAGAGCTTCGGCGTCCATCACAGCATACCCAGATTATACGTTTCTGGTGCAAAAACAGCGTTTGAACTTTGTAGCGGTCAAAAGGAGGACGAGAGACTCCGGCCTGAAATTTGTACTGCTCTTCCCTGCAAGTCTCAGGGTCCAACACAACGGCAAGGCGCTCTTCGTCGAGACTCCAGAAGACGCGGTGGGGTGGATGGATGGACTGAATTGCTCAGAAAGTACTGTTGACCGGGAACTCTCGGCGAAAGATAAGTGAACCACTGTCGCTTTCCCCCATATAGGGCCATGCTGGCGGGCAGGGGTCGAGCACCAATAACTTAAGAGGACAGGTAGGGGGCTCTGCCAGCAGTATCGATAGAAGCGCTCTATGAATTGTACAGGGAGCAACACAGCATTCATTGCCCCCAGTAGGGAGTTTAGTAGGGCTACTGTAGTTAAGTATCCACCTGCAGCAGCCCTGCACCTGCAGCAGCTAGGTGGGGGCCAAGACGCGGGCGAGCCTGAGATCCAGGGATGGAGCTGAGCAATGGTTGGGGGGAGGGTGGCCTGGTTGGAGGGGAGTTAGACGTTGGACATGGTTGAGGAAGGTGATGGGGGGACAAGGGAAGTTGGGGAGGGGGGGAGTGGCAAGTGGTGTGGGGTGGGGAAGGAAGGGAGGGAGGGTGGAAGTATGGAAGACAAAAACAAGGACAGCCCAGTATGTCCACAAACACAACTAAAACGGCACCGGAAAATGGAAGGGAGGAGAGAGGCAGGTGTAGGATAAGGTTAGATGGGGGACTTGTGAATTATGACCTGGAATGTGCGGGGCTTAAATACCTACATTAAGCGTAATAAAATTATGATGTACTCGAGACGGCAAAAGATAGACATAGCAATGCTACAAGAAACCCACTTGACAAAAGAGAGGTTAGAGTTGATTAAGAAGAAGTGGAAGGGGCCGATCATTGGGGCCACTTACTAGGGGAGTCCTCATATGGATAGCGCCCCATGTCCCCTTAAAACTGCTCCAACAAGAAGTAGGTGCAGATGGGAGAATAGTACTAATCAAAAGGAGTGGTAGGCAACAAAATGGTCACTATGATCAACATCTATGCCCCAAACAATGATGCCGCGCAATACTTCAGGAATATATATACCACTGTTAGCCCCTATATGGGCGAGAAAGTTATAATCGGTGGGGACTTTAATTGCATACTGGATCCCGTGTTGGACAGGTCTAACGACAAGATGACCAGACCGAATCCAGCGGCGAAGTTCCTCGCCTCCTTTATACTGGATTTTCAGATGACTGAGACATGGTGGGTTGTGCACCCGCAACGCCAAGCGTATTCACACTACTCAGCTCCACATGACCTACATACCAGGCTAGATGATATATTTGTGGCGGATTCTTTAGTGGAGGAGATTAGAGAGACTGAGTATAAAGCAGCTGTCCTATCGGACCACGCACCCCTGGTTATGACGTGGCAGACCTCACCGCCCAAACCGAGGATTCCGACACGGAAACTCAGAGCGGAGTCGCTCAAGGACACAATTTTCAGGGAGGACCTCAGGGAATCCATACGAGAATACTTTGAGTTCAATGAGGGAAGCGTAAAGTCAGCCGGAACGTTGTGGGAAGCCTTTAAAGTGGTAGTGAGGGGGGGAGGCGATTTCCAAAATGGCTATCTTACAGAGGGGCGTAGTGGCGGACCTGCAGGCTACAGAGAAAGAGATCGAGGAGATAATGCAGGCGGGGGAGGGAGCCCCTTAGAGGTCAGAGACTGCAACGCTTAACTGAAAAGTGTAAAACCCACTGGGAGAGATTATGTAACCTAAATTACAGGAAATATGTGGAAAGGCAACATGCAGAAGGGGATAAACCAAGCAGACTGCTGGAATGGCTGTGCAAGAGCGAAACCCCGAGACAGGTGATGCGGGAAATATGCCGAAAGGACGGCACGATTGAGGACACCCCAGAGGAGGTGAACGAGTGCTTCCAAAGATACTACCGTAAACTGTACAAAGACGCGGAGGTTGGGGAAGGACTAGACATGAATGAAGCATTAGAAGAGATAATTCTACCCAGGTTGGGGGGACGAGCTGGAAGCCCCACTTGAACTGGAGGAACTAGAACATGTGATCCAAACTCTACCCACTGGCTAGGCCCCCGGGGCGGACGGTCTCCCTAGTGAATTTTATAAAACATACATGTCGGACCTACTTCCGCACGTGTTGGCTATGTTAAAGGAGGTGCTTGAAAACGGCAGGCTACCAGAGACTCAGAGACGATTATTGTCCCACTTCTCAAGCCTGGCAAAGTAAACACAGACTGCGGTTCCTATAGACCACTATCAATGTTGAATCAGGACAGCAAGATCCTTACTGCGGTGATGGCCAATAGGCTGAGACCACTGATCTGCTCACTGATACACCACGATCAAACGGGGTATGTCCCCCAATGGTGCCTCTCCAACAATCTTAGAAGACTACATCACATTATAGATCACACTAGGGGGGAGCACCCGGGAGTTAGCAATTGCCACACTAGACGCAGTCAAGGCCTTTGACTCAGTAAAATGGCCATTGCTGTTGGCAGTTCTAAAGAAATTCGGAATAGGCCCAAGGTACATGCAATGGGTTAAACTAGCGTACAATGAACCAACGGCCAGAGTCCGGACGGGACCGGTGGTTTCCGAACGATGGACCGAGGCACTAAACAGGGATGCCCTTGGTCCTCGGTGTTACTCATCCTGGCAATAGAGCTGATAGCAGCATACCTCCGGTATTACTACGGGGAGGTGGGCATTGAGATGCACGGGGAGCAGCACTTGATATCGCTATATGCAGACGACATGCTGCTGTATCTGCGATACCCAGAAGAAATCCTACAATATATACTAGAGGTATTAGGACGGTTTGCACAGTTATCAGGCATAACAATAAACCCATGGAAATCTAGCATATTCCCCTTAGGTAGATATGTAGGCGTGCCAGAGGACACGCTACCTGTGCTGCAGATAAACTGGGCGCTAGACACCTTTAGATACCTGGGCATTGATATATACCATAAACCTGAATGTGAGCATGAAAACAACACAGTGAAGGCGGTAAAAGGAATCCAACAAAGTATGACTTTTTGGACGAGATTGCCCCTAAACATGATGGGGAGGACAGATTTGCTCAAGATGATAGTATTACCCAGGCTGCTACACAACTTTGCGAATGTGCCATACTTAATACCGAAACGATTTTTCTCCAACTTACATAGCATCTGTAGGGGGTTTATTTGGCACAATTCTAGAAATCAAATTGCCCTATGGAAGTTGCAGAACCCACACGAACAGGCAGGGATAAAACTGCCTAACTTCGAGATGTATTACCTAGCGGGTCAGCTACAATATGTGGCCAGATGGTTATCGGATGACACTTATTCAGAGGTGAGGTTGCTAAGAACCGAGAGTGCACCTTACTTCCTGAAAGAGTGGATGTGGGTGACGGACCCCCGGGGAGGAAATAGATTAGCACAGATGGCCCTGGGTAGGGAGATTTGGCACAGAGCTTGTGCGGCTATGGGGTGCCCGCAGCCGTGCTCCCCTCATGTCCCGCTTGTGGCACTAAGGGGCGTAGATGAACAATTGAGGTGCGCCATTCGAGAATATTGGGAACCAGCGGGTGTGACAACACTGGGAGATGTGTGGCGGGATGGGGAAAAAATGGAATGTGAGATGCTGGTGGAAGACACAGGCTTACATAGTGGGCAATACATTACATATGCAAGAGTGATGAAGCTGGTGTCGAAGACGTGGTCGGAAACAGAACTGACCCAGCAACCAGACACAGCCATAGAAACCTTCCAAGCGGTGTCAGAGGGCGGGCATGAAGTCTCCAGAATCTATGAGATACTGATGTCCAAGGTGGGCAAAGAGGTGGCCAAGATCAAGCAAGGATGGGAAGAGAAAAGTGGGGAGATCATAAAAGATAGACTCTGGGAGAAGATGCAGGGATACCACAAGAAAGTTTTGAGGAATGCCCGGATGCAGCAGATTCAGTTGTATATCACCCACAGAGCATATATGACCCCTAAGAAAATTGCCAAGTTCACAGGGGCAGCCGAGCAACAATGCCCAAAATGTGGGGCAGAAAATGAAGGGATGGTACACATGTTCTGGGCCTGCCCTGAAATCACAAGATACTGGGAGGAGATAGCAAGCGGACAAAGGGATTAATTTAGTGGTCGACTCTCTTTGGGCATGTATGGTGGGGAGCTTCCCCAGACCGCGCATGCTTAAACATGTGTCCAAGCTTAAAGACCTGGCTTACATTTTGGCTAAACACAGGATTGCTATGGGGTGGAAGGCCCGGGAAAGACCCCACGTAGAAATTTGGTGGAAGGACCTCCTAAAGTGGGCTGAAGCAGAAACAGTGGTAAGGAGGGAGGCAGCTTGCAGAGGGGCAAAGAGGAAACAGGAATATTTACTGAGTGGCAACACCTGGTGGCATCTCTGATGTGTAGGGACCCTGAAACGCCGGACACGGACAACTCAACGGAGGAGGACACAAGAGAGACAATAGTGGAATAACTCGCGAGGGATGGGTGTTGAAGTTAATTATGCACCATGTTGAGGTGCACTGTTTATTGTTTGTGAAATTAATAAAATTATGAATAAAAAAGAATGAAGCTGTAACTGAAGTAAGAAGAGAAGCATGTAACTGAATGTGAAGAAATCATATGCGCAAAGAATAATAAAGTAACCTGCTGATTAACAAGTGTATATAAGCAGAAACGCAAGGTAGATGAGACGTATAGAGGCTTGCTGCAGAAGAAAATATAACGTGGCTAAGGCGACCATGATGGAAAGATGGACATCAGACTCGTGTCAAAACCAATCAAGCTACCTCGGAGACAGATCAGGGGCACAGAGTCAGGAGACGCGGAGTGTGGTGTGAGAAATAAAGAGGAGTCTATTGTTCTGGGATCAAGGATGTTACATCAAGGATGATTGCAGTGCACAATGGGAGTCAAAAAGGATAAGTCAAGTATTAGACAATCAAAGATGCAAAAAGCCTATGTGAGGTGGAGTGAGCAAGACTCCAGAGGCCAAGAGGAGTAATGACACCCAGCTTATTTGGATCAAATAACTGTAAATAGAAGGTCAACACTGACAAATTTGCAGTCTCCTCACACGTGATTCAGAAGTCAAAAATAAGGGCTATTCATTACGCTCTAGACGAAGATAATGGTCTACCTACACTCCCTTAAAAATCCCAGAATAGATTAACAGGCTGCAAGGTCAACTACAAAGGAAACACCTTGGCAGAGGGCTGGCCTGATGAGAGATGATGGACTCATTGGGAAAGTGGGGCATAGCCTGACGTTACTCTAGGCACCTGGGGTCCATTCTGTTTGCGTGCTGCTAAAATAAAATCATTATGGGATGTCTAGGGCCCGAAAACACAAGGACCCCAGTGCGCGGTACAGCAACATACTTTGTGCACTGAAATACAGTTGCCAAAAGTGGCAACAAAGTCCTAATACTAAGGGAAACAAAGCTGCACAGTACTGACAGTCAGAAGGACAAGTCAGTTTCTCCATACTGATGCGCAAAAGCCCAGTGGAGTGCAGCTGGAGGCTGTGTTCCACTGACAGAAAGTCAGGACAGAAGGCTGAAACATAAGTAAAAGGTTGGGGGGTCCACAAATATAGAGGTAAAATAGCAGTAAGTGAAATTGTATCAAACACTCGTCCCTCCCAGAATAAGGACAGGGGGACTTAATACACCCCTGGATGAGTCTCATGTTCAGGGCGGTTAAGAATTCTTAACAACCCATCAGCATTGCTATGTTGGACACCTGGCCTATGCTCAATAGTAAAGTCAAAGCGTTGCAGGCTAATGGTCCGCTAGAACAACTTAAGATTCTCTCCCTTCATGTTTAAGGGCTTATGATCAGTCTGCACGGTGAAGTGGTTCCCATAGAGGTAGGGCCTCAGCGTCCTTAGGCCCCACACAATCGAAAACATTTTTCTACAGTATGCCACCTGAGGTCTCTGTCCTTAAGCTGGCGACTTACCAGGTTACTCACCGTAGTGACCACCTTACTCCTAGTCCATAGTCCCCTTTCCTCCATACTTATGGGACATCTCTCCCTCCTGTGGGACGGGACCGGAGCACTTTTGTAAAAAGCATCCACTTTTTTTTCAAAAATGTGTCCCTCCTCTCTTTCCTGCGCGGGGCCCGGCACACGGCTGTAACCCCGCCCACCTTGGCTCCGCCCCGCGCATCGCCCATCAGTCCTTTTCTATCGCAGTGTCCAAGACCCATTAGCAATAACAGAGGAACCTTATTAGAGGGAGCGGCGGGCGGGCGTATGGAGGAAAGGGGACTATGGACTAGGAGTAAGGTGGTCACTACAGTGAGTAACCTGGTAATACTCCTACGTCCCATCCCCTTTCCTCCATACTTATGGGAGATTCCCAAGCACTCCTTACATGAACTATGGGTGGATGGAAATACCCCTTACTGAAACAGGTTCTTCAGCACAGCCTGGCCGAACTGAGCGTCAGCCCTAGAGCTCATATCGAGGCAGTAATGCTTACAGAAAGCAGATGGGGAGGCCCAAGTAGCCGCTCTAGCGATGGACTCCCAGGGAACATACTTCTGAAAAGCAACCGCAGCTGCCTTGCCCCACACCTGATGTGCATGGATACCCTTAGGAGGTTTCAGCTTTTGGACGGTGAAAGATTCCGTGATACAGGCAGCAATCCATCTGGAAATGGATTCCTTAGACGCCGGCCTGCCCTGGGGTTTACCGAAGGTCACAAACAGTTGGGAAGAGCTCCGAAGCTCGGCCGTCCTGTCCAGGTAGAACTTAAGAGCTCTTCGGACATCCAGGCAGTGTAGAACCCTTTCCGCCTCCAAGGCAGGGTTCGGAAAAAAGACCGGAAGGGAAATCGACTGATTCAGATGGAATTCGGTCACTACCTTTGGTAGGAAAGCTGGGTTCATCCGAAGGACTACCTTGTCCTTGTGAAAGACCAAGCAAGGATGCTCCACCGACAATGCCTGGAGCTCACTCCCTCTGCTCGCTGACGTAACGGCGACCAGAAAGGACACTTTCCAGGACACATACTTGAGGTCAACCATAGCCATTGGCTCAAAAGGTTTATGGCACAGGGCCGTCAGGACTACATTTAGGTCCCAAGGCGGCTGCAGACTATGAACCGGAGGGTAGAGGCGTGTCAAACCAGCAAAATGTCTCTTCACCACCGGGTTAGTTAACGAATAAGAACACCGGTCTGTAGAGAGGTAGGCGGAAATCGCCAAGGGATAAGTCCTGCAGGACAAGATATGAACCCCTGACTCTGCTAGGGAGAAGACAAAGGACAGCACAGTGTCAATCGTAGCCACCCTCGGGTCCACTTCTTTCTCCAAACACCAATGGCAGAACCTGAGCCACTTACTCTTGTATTGGGATCTGGTCGAGGGTTTCCTGGCTGCCTGGATAATGCGCATGTTATCCGCAGACAAACCCAGAGGCTCTAGAGCCGTGAACTCAGGCACCATGCCGCCAAGTTGAGCGATTGTGGGGAGGGGTGCCACATCTGCTGTTCCCCTTGGTGAAGAAGATCGGGAGTTACTGGTAACCTGATCGGCGGACACACCGACAGGTGTTGAAGTTCTGAGAACAAAAAACTGGCCGGCCACCACAGAGCTATCAGTAGAAGAGAACAGTTGACAGAACTCTTCAACTTCCAAATTGCTCGATGAACCAGAGGAAGAGGCGAGAAGGAGTAAGCTCTCATGTTGTGCCATGGGATCTCGAGTGCGTCCCCCAGAGAGGAGGCTCCCAGCCCCCCTCTGGAGGTGTACTGAGGAAGCTTCTTGTTTACCGCCGTGGCGAAGAGGTCCACCTCTGTGGTGCCCCAATGCGAGAAAATCCACAACAGGATCTCCGCCTTCAACTCCCACTCGTAGCTGACCACTGTCCGCCGGCTGAGGACATCCGCGGTGATATTCAGCCAGCCCGGGATGTGCACTGCAAGCAGCCAGACCCCATGAAGCACGGCCCTCCACGAGAGGGGGAGACTTCGTTCCCCCTTGCTTGTTTATGTAGTACATTGACACCGCATTGTCCGTTCTTATGCGGACTACCTTGTTGGCAATGAGAGGTCTGAGCGCCTTGAGCGTCAGAAAAATCGCCAGAAGCTCCAATTGATTTATGTGCAGGAGCTTGTCCTGCGGTGACCAGAGGTCAGAGAACTGAAGAAGATCCAACGTCGCACCCCACCCGAAAAGGGAGGAGTCCGTCGTGATCGTCATCATGGGGGCTGGGTCCTGGAAACCCACGCCCACTGACTGGGTGCTGAGAGAAGACCACCAGTCCAGGTCCACTCTCATGGAATCCAGAATCATTATCCGTTTGGAATCCGGGTCCACAGCCTGACGCCAGGAACTCCGAAGAGCCATCTGTGTCCGTCTCATTTTGAGACAAGCAAGAGGAAGAGCCAGTACACACAAGGCCATGAGGCCCAGAAGCCTCTGGAACCACCAGGCCGACATGCTCTCCAACTGCGTAAACATCTGACACGTGGCCAACAGATCCGCCATTCTGTCCCCGGTCAGATACACTCGGCAGTCTATCGTGTTCCAACGAAAACCCAGGAAAGTCAGGTCCTGTGAGACCGTCATGGAGGATTTCCGCCAGTTCACCGACAGCCCAAGATGGAACAGGAGCTGAAGGAGAGACTGGAGGTTGCCCGCTGCTGCCAACGGGCAAGGGCTGCGTAGGAGTCAGTCGTCCAAATAGGGATACACATGGATACCCTGGAGACGAAGATGGGCCGCGATCACCGACATCATCTTCGCGAAGACACGCGGCGCCGAACTGAGGCCAAAAAGAAGCACCCGAAACTGGAAGTGCTCCTCTCCCAAAGAGAAACTGAGGTATCTCCTGTGTGGGTTCCAAATCAGGATATGCATGTACGCATCCTGAAGATCCACCATGCTGAGCCAATCGCCCGCCTGCAATGAGGAGCGAATCTGGCCAGGCGTGATCATCTTGAATTTCTCTTGGGGTAGGGAAAGATTGAACTGGGAAAGGTCTAGGATGGTGCACAGGCCAGCCTGGTTGGGTTTGGGCACCGTAAACAGCTGGGAGTAGAAGCCCTCCCCTCGCTCCCCAAGGGGAAGGGGTTCCACAGCTCTGAGGAGCAGAAGTTTCTGAACCTCGGCCTTGAGGGAGGGTCAGCCCGACAGCTGAAAAGGAGGGTTGAGGGGTGGGGTAGGGGGTAAAGGTAAGCGGAAGCCCGCTCGAGCGACTGACAAGACCCATCTGTCTTCTGTGATGGTCTGCCACGCCTCCCAATGAGACGCAATGCGTCCTCCCACCGGGGTCTCGTGCGAGTGCAGAAAACCCTCATTTGGCAGGTTTATCGGTGGCGGTGCCACCTGAACCTGATGAGGAGGCTGAGGAGCGGGAGAAATACCGCATACGCTGTTGTCTAAGGCGGTTATTCCCAGCAGGAGTATCCACTCTGCGATTTTTGCAGTCGAGGAAGCCCCGAAAACCAGAGGAAGGTCGACCTTGCGACAATGGCCTTTGAGCCTTGAAGGGAGCTTTAACCAGAACAGACAGTGATTTGGCCGTCTGAGTGCTGTCTTTGGTTTTGGTGAGCTATACATCAGTAGAAGAGTGAAAAAGCTCCTTACCATCAAATGGAAGGTCCAGAAACTTGTCTTGCACCTCCTTCGAGAACTTAGTGGCATGTAGCCATGCTTGCCGCAAGGTATCAACCCCTAGCATCAGACCCCGAGCCAAGGTGTTTACGTGATGAGCCGCAGCCTCCAGGAGATCCTGGGCCAAGACCCTGGCGTCGGAAAAGCCTCCTCTGAAATCCTCCAGCTTCTCGACCAGAATGTGCTCCTCAAACTCCGACAGACCGCTCCACATCCGCATGTTAGCTCCCGCCAAAATCAATTCTGCATTGGCCTACCTGAGCTGCAAGGCCGAATTGGTAAAGATTTTCCTCCCTAGGGAGTCCAGGAGCTTGTCCTCCTTTCCCAAGACCTGAGTAGCCGTCAAGGAGGAGGATGCTGCAGGTCTGGATTGCAACGTGGCCGCAGCCACCACAGTGGAGGAGGGAGGCGGACAAGACGACAAGGCTACTTCTTCCGAGGAATGTAGCCTGTACCTCGCGTCAATCTTTTTATTTACAAAAAGTCCAGAGTGTGGCTTTTCCCAAACTCTTCGGACCTCAGCCAGAACGTCCTTCTGCAAGAACAGGCCGGTACGCTCCAAAAGGAGACAAGGTGAACGCCCCAGAAAGCACGCCCTCCTCTAAGAAGCTCATCATGTCCAGTATCCGGTCATGGAAAGCTCTGGTAGAGAGGGGAAGGTCCTCGTTGTCCTGATCGCCTTGAGGGTCATCTGACAGGTCCGGATCCTGCTGAGCCGTATCAGGCACTGCCTTGTCCACTGGGGACAATGGTGGCACAGGCGGAAGCGCAGGGGGAAGCACCATGGACAAGGGAGGCGCCAGCGGAACCACCGTCGGAACGGGTGGAGCCGGAGGCGCGGGTGGACATATCTCCTTGAAAAGCCCCTTGAAATATTCCCTCATGGGGTCGGTGCGCATAAGCGCTTGAAATTTATCGAAAAAGGCGTCCTCAGGAGATTGCTTCGGAACCTGAGGAGGCCTCTCATGAGGTGGACAAATCCAGGGACATAACGGGGAAGGGTGCCACACAGGCCCCTCCACCGACGTATCCACATAAATTAAGGGAGCCGCCCCTGTGGGCAACGAAACATTGTGCGGAAGAGGCATCCGGGCGTTCCAATCATAAACCGGCCGGTAAGGATGCGCACAAGGGACCTTAGGTTCACCCGAAGGACCGAACCCTACACCAGGGACCGATGGCGTAGTTGTAGGGGTAGTACCTAAAATGGCCACCGTGGTCGTGGCGGGAATGGCCACCATTTTGTCCTCATCTGAGGGGAACTGCGGCACGTGAGAAAGTGAGGCAGGGGTCCCCGTCGATGGATCAGGGGTCTTAATTTTAGCCTTAACGTAAGGAACCTCGGCCGAGCCGGTACTATGAGGCCAGGAATGTTTCTGCGACATTCCAACCGCCAACTGAGCCTTCGAAGGAAGAGCCTCGGCACTGTCGGTAAAAGAAGAAACTTTCTTCTTTGCCCCCTCAACAGATCTGGTATCACCACAAGAGCGGTAACGGTGTGCTGTCACCGATAGGGCCTTGCCCGGCCCCTCAGAACTGTTGGTATCCTTAGCCTCTGTACGAGGGACTTCGGACCTAGGCCCGGTAGAAGCCTTATCGGCACGGGCCTCGAACATCCGTTTGGTCACCTCAATCCCAACCAAGACCTCGGGGCGTACCCCGGTTTTGTTTTTGAGGGAAGCCGAAAGAGCGGCCTCAGAGCAAGCTCCGGTTCCCCACGACTCAGTAGAACTGAGTCTACACACAGCCCCCACAGGAGGGGCCTCGGAGTGTACTACGGTGATCACAGGCCCCTTACGGAGACCCTCGGAGAAAACTCTGGTAGAATTATTAGGCCCGACAGGCACCTCAGGGCGAACCCCAGTAACAGAGCGATCAACGCCCCTCCCGGCTCGAGAGGAACCCGGGAAGGTATCCCCCGGCCGGGGTGCTCTGAAAATTAAAGAACTTAGCGGGCGTTTTTTCTTCTCGTCGATGAACGCCTGAAAATGAGAAGGAGGAGTCCGTCCGAACACCACCTCCCACCGCTCCAACCAACGTTGAAGTGCCCGGACCGAAAGGGAGTCACAGTAAAAACAGGAGTCCCAAAGGTGTTCCGGACCCAAACACTCTAAACAAAGAGGATGGGGATCCGCCCTCGCAAAGCGACGGTGACACGATCAACAGTCTGGAAAATTCTAGTTTAAAAGACATAGACAGACTAGTAAACGAACGCTAGCGAGAGCCAGAGAGGGAAAAAAGGGAAGAAAATCTTCCGAGGATGCAAGTGCGTCCGGCCCCGATCGTGCGGAGAAAAGGACTGATGGGCGATGCGCGGGGCGGAGCCAAGGTGGGCGGGGTTACGGCCGCGTGCCGGGCCCCGCGCAGGAAAGAGAGGAGGGACACATTTTTGAAAATAATTTGGATGCAGTGCTCCGGTCACGTCCCACAGGACGGAGAGATGTCCCATAAGTATGGATTAAAGGGGACGGGACGTAGGAGTATGTTGAATCCAATAGGGTGTTCCCTGCATTTCTCATCTAGCTGTGATGGAACCGCACCTATCCCAGTGTCAGAGGCATCTGTCTGCACAATAAAAGATTTCTGATAGAAGCCCCGAGAACAGAGTCCTGGGACAAGGAGTCCTTTAGGCCTTGAAAGGCCTTCTCACACTCCTCAGACCAAGAGACCTTCTTTGGAGTGGTGAGGGCAGTCAGAGGGGCAGCTGTGGCAGCTATGGTACCATAGTCTGCGAAATTCCTGTAGTACCCAGTGAGGCCCCGGAAAGCTCTCACTTGGGTTTGGGTTGTGGAGGTAGACCAGGCTTGTACTTTACTGGGAATAGGCTGAATTCTACCTCCACCAACCTCATGCCCAAGGCAGATCACTGAACCGTGACCAATTTGACACTTGCTGGCCTTTATGGTCAATTGGGGCTTCTGAACAGCGCGCAACACAATCTCAAGGTGTTTTACATGTTACTCCCAAGTGGAGCTGAAGACTGCGATATCATCCAGATATGCAATGCAGAATTCAACCAACCCATTCAGAGCATGGTTAACCAACCTCTGGAATCTAGCAGGTGCATTCTTAAATCCAAATGGCACTACCCTGAACTGGTAAAGCCCTTCTGGGGTTGAAAAAGCGGTCTTATCCTTGGCACTTTCTGTCAGGGATATTTCTGAATACCCTGCAGTGAGATCAAATGTGCTGAGGTACTTTGCAGCACCTAGCTTGTCTACCAATGTGTCTGTTATATGATATGGCATTTGTAACAGGTCTATACACAAGTGGTGCAAGGCGCAACAAGACAAGGAAGGGGGAAGAGAGGGAGGATGGAGACAACAATCTTACTAGGCCAAGTGACATTGAGATCATGCAAGCTCTTTATAGGGGGTGAGCATATGTCTTATTGACAGTATTCAGAGCCCTGTAATCACACAGAACCTCAACTAAGAGGTACCTGCCTTTGGTACCAGAACCACAGGACTGGACCATGGACTACTGGAGGGTTTGATCACCCCAAGATCCAACATCTTGTTGACCTCAAACTTGTGGGACCTAACTTTGTCCGACAACTTAGAGCTCCTACTTTTGGTAGGCACACTATCTCCAGTGTCAATGTTGTGTTTGCACCAAGGTGTCAAACCTGGAGCGAGTGAAAACAAGGGGGAGGAGGATTGCCTCAACAAAGTTTTCACCTCACCTTCCTGCTTAGGAGACAGCCGAGGGGCCAATTTGACACCCTCAATGGAGCCATCTGAAGGACTGCCTTGGAAGAGGTCAGGGAGGGGTTTAGATTCCTCTGCCTCTCCGCCTGATGCCACAAGCAGAGCAGCGATTTCAAACTTAGGGATGAATGCCTTTAGACTATTTATGTGGAACGTTTTTGAGGCTTGACCTGGCCTTCCAAGGTCCACCAAATAGTTCACCTCACCAAGTTGATCCACAACTCTGAGGGCCTGACCATGTACCCTGTAGGGCCCTATTCATGATCAGGACTTCTTCACCAGGGGAGGGGGAGTGGACAAGTGAAGCTTTCTGGTCATTTCAGTGTTCGACCAATGCCTGACCAGCCTTCAACTTGTCACTGGCCTGAGCCATCAGTAAGGTCATTCTCGGTCTCAATCCTAATGCATAGTCCACTACATTTGTAGTGACAGGAGGAGTGGGGAGCTCCCATCCTTCCTCGACTATAGCTAGGGGTCCACTGACAGGGTGACCAAAGAAGTTCAAAAGGACTATAACCAACCCCTTGTTGAGGGACCTCTCTGTAGGCAAAGAGTAACCATGGTAAAAGGAGATCCCACTTTCTCCTCTGGGGCTCCTCAAGGGCGCCAAGCATGCTTTTGAGAGCTCGTTAAACCTCTCAACAAAGCCATTTAAGCTGATGAAAACATATAGGAGAACTCACACTCCTTCCACATGACTTGCATGTAGTTGGACATGAAGATGTTGCCACTGTCAGACACAACTTCTCTAGGGAAGCCAGCCCTAGTGAATATGCCAAGTAATGCCTTAGCAACTGGCCTGGCAGTTACTGTCTTCAGTGGGATGGCTTCAGGGTATCTGGAGACATGGTCAACTAACACCAGAATAAATGTGCTGCACAGGATGTTGCAGGGTCATGGGGACCAACAATGTGATTCTCTACCCTCTCAAATGGTACACCCACTACATGGAGTGGTACCAGCGGAGCCTGAATTGGTGTTCCACTTTTACCAGCGATTTGGCGAGTAGCACAATTACTGCAGTGACCTACCTGGACCCCAGATTGGGCCAGTAGAAGTGCATGGATAACATCTTGTTCTTCTTGAGACCAAGATGACCTGCAAGGGGCTCCTCATGCGCCAAATGCAGGAGGAAGGGTCTCACGTGAAGGGGAGCGACCAACCTCCTATGGTCTCCTTCAGTGGGTCTACAGGCTCAATATATAGTAGTCCAACTTCCCAATAAATTTTGTGTTTCCCAGGAGGTTCATCCTCAAGCTGGGAACAAGTCTGTCTCCTAAGGACTTCAAAGATGGGCACTCACATTGGTCCTTACTGAACTCTTCCCTATCAGGACCACCTTCTGCAAGTAAATTCTGCAACTCAGGATGGTCATGGGAGTTAAGTGTTTCAGGCAGCTCCTCTTCCTCGTCAGGTGAAGGAGCTTGGCCAACTGCCTCCTCCTCAGAGGTAGGGGAGTTGGGGGGACTATTCGCTTTCCCTCTTTTGCTTTTTGACTCCTTAGCTTTGAGTTTCCCCTTTGGCTTTGAATCAGCCTTATACTTGGCCAGGGCAGCCTTTGTTTGAGCCCTAGTGCAGGGTCTCTATGCTGTATCTCCCACAAGACGCAAGTCTCTGAGATCTGTTCCGAGCAGCACTCTCCGAGAGTTGCCTCTGAGCACTTACAGGTAGGGCTCTTTCTCCTCCGCAGGGCGTGCCTCTGATCTGTACCCCTCCCTGCAAGGTCTTTAAGGCTGGCAACCTGTCAAACACTCCTCTGACATCTACCACCTCCTTGAAGAACTAGACCTTGATGTCCTTGGTCTTACTGAGACATGGTTCATGGCCAGCTCTGTCACGAGATTTGACACGCTCCTCCCTGATGGATACAAGATCCTCTCAGCACCCAGATCCTCCCGGTCCGGTGGGGGGTAGCCCTGATCTTTGCTGAGTGGATTCCTGCCTCTGTCATTCCCACTCAGACCTACTCCTTTTTGAATGCCTTGTCTGTAGGCGTTCTCTCTCGTCTACCCATTCTCTTACTGTGGTTACCATCTACCGGCCTCCTGGTCAAATCACCTCATTTCTCTCTGAGTGAGCAGACCTCTCCTCCTCCCTCCTGGCCTCTACCACTCAACTCCTCCTCCTCAGTGACCTCAATATGCATTTAGACTCTCCTTGCTCCTCCTCTGTACTCTTCCCTGACCTCTGCGACTCCCTCTCCCTGTCCATCCTCCCCTCTGGCCCGACTCACTCTGCAGGGCACATACTCGATGTCTTGATCTCCTCTGACCTACCCCTCTCCATCCCTCTGACTCATCTCTCCTGGAGCGATCACTCCCTCCTCTCCTCTCATCTCTCCCGCTCTTCCCCCCCAAGCCAAGCCTACCCCAACACTGCCACCTACCTTCTCGGATATCTGGCCCATGAAGCGTATGTCAGTTGAGGCTTTTGCCACCACTTCCCCCACTTCCACTTTGGCTGTCTCACACCATGACAGAGCCCTGTCCCTGCTCTACTCTTCAATTTCTGATACGCTTGATGCTCTTGCCCCTTTCATGAGGATCCGTTTGAAGTCCAAAGTCAAGTGCAATTCCTGGTATTACTCTGACCTAGCTACACTTAAACGTAAGTGTAGGGCGGCTGAGAGGAAATAGAGGACTTCCTGTTCATCCTCTGATAAACTGGCCTGTCGCCTGCTACAAAGGCAATACCGACTCTCTGTCCTCACCAAGAAGAGAGTCCACATTCAAGCTCGTGTCTCTGCGGCATCTAACAACTCGGCCGAACTCTTTAATATCTGCAAGGAGCTGGCCAACCCTGCTGCAGGCTTTACCCCGCCTGTTGCCTCCCAGGCTCTTTGCAATGCCCTTGACTCTCAGTTCATTTAAAAAACCCAGGACATCCTGTCCACCCTCTTCACCCACACCCCTCCTCTGCCCTTCCCATCGGTGCTTGCTGATCCTCCTTTAGCCACCCCCCCACCATCCTTCTCGTCCTTTCCTCTTTTCTCCCCTGACAAGGTCACTAGACAAGTCCGATCTATGAAAGCCTTGTCAAAACAGGTTAATCCGTGTTCCTCTAAAACCATCAAGGACCACATTGACACCCTTGCTGCAGCCCTTGCTGATTTTTGCAACCACTCCTTTGCCTCGGGATCCTTACCCTCCCCTCTGAAGCACTCCTTTGTGCATCCTCTTCTCAAGAAACCCGCAGCTGATCCTTCTTGTCCAGCTAACTATCGCACAATTTCCATTACTCCCTTTCTTGGCAAACTCCTGGAAAAGTTGGCCATCCCTCAGCTTAACATTCATTCTAATTCTGTTGGCTGTCTCCATGACCACCAGTCTGGTTTCAGAGCTGCCAGAAGCAGGGAAACTGCTCTCCTGAACATCTGTGAAGATCTGCTCTCCAACCTTGACTCTAACATTCCCTCTGTCCTCATCCTCCTCAATCTCTCTTCTGCCTTCGACACGGTCAAACATACCATCCTGCTCAACCGTCTCTGTGAAAACCTGGGTCTCACTGATCAGCTTCTGGCCTGGCTGACCTCTTTCCTCTCAGATCGGCCCTCCCAGGTCCAACTTGGGTCCTTCCTTTAATTTATCTTCCTCTATACCTGTGGTGTTCCCCAGGGGTCTAACCTCTCGCCTTGGCTTTTCAACCAATACCTGGCCACTCTCGCCCACTGCATTGCCACTTTCTGCTCAAATTTCCAGTGCTACGCTGATGGCACTCAACCCATTTTGAGGCTGCCCTCTGCCACCTCCTCTCCCTCTCTCATCTCGGATTGCCTAACTGCCATTCAAGATTGGTTTTCCGCCAATGATCTTTGTCTGAATGCCAGCAAGACGGAGATCCTCCACGTCGGCACACCTTCACCATCCTTTCCCCTCACTCTCTGGCCGGCCTCCCTTGGCCCTCCTCCTACCCCCACCTGCGAGGCTAAGAACCTCAGTGTCATCTTTGACTCCACCATTTCCTTCTCCGCCCACATCTCTGAGGTCTCTAAAAAAATCAAAATTTCCGACTGCACCTCCTCAGAGGTACTCTGTCTTTCCTCTCCTTCCCCCAGAAGCTCATGGTGTCCCAAGCTCTGGTTCTCTCTAGCTTGGACTATTGTAACAGCCTCTTTCTACATCTACCTGCCTCTACTCTCCGCCCTCTGCAACTAATCCAGAACAGGACTGCAAGACTTGTCCTTGGCCTCAAGCCCTCGGATCGTATCTCTCCAGCTCTGAAATCTCACCATTGGCTCCCAGTGGATGCAAGGATTACATTCAAAACCCTCTGCATTGTCCACACGGCTTTCTGGGGCCTGGGTCCAAAATACCTTCAGCTATCCATCCACAAATACCTCCCCTCTCGAGCTCTTCGCTCCTCTACCTCCAACTCCCTCAGGGTCAGTCGAGCTGGGGGTAGATCTCTGTCTTCGGCTGGGACCTCCCGCTTGAACAGCCTCCCTGCCACTCTAAAACCAGAGGAGCACCATCTCTGGTTCCGGAAGCACCTCAAGGCCTTCCACATTTTCTTCTGCCTTCGCTCCCCCTCTCCGCTGCTGAGCTGTTCTCTCTTGGCACCGTGCGCCTGGCCACCCTCTGTCCTCCGGGCCCAGGTACCTGCTCACCCTCCTGCACTGCCTCCAGGCCACCCCTTGCACTGTGGTCTGTATCTGTACCCATACAGCCCCCCTTTTTTTTCCTGCACTTATCAGACCTACCCTGTCTGCTGCCTTAAACCTAGCGCTTGCAAATTGCTGGCTGCACTAAAACTGTTTGTTGCCTTTATTATTTATTTATTATTTATCTGTTTCTCCTCTGCTTCGCACTTTCCACTTCCCCCCCTTCCATGCACTTTTCCCCTCCCCCTCTCCCATGCACTTGTGCGTTCTCAATGTCACGTAAAATCACTGTTTTTGTTCTCCCCTGTTCCCCTCCCTTGCCTTGTCGCGCTCTCAAACACTTGTGTACGAACGCGATAGAAATAAAATATCAATTTCAATATCATTATCAATATCCTTACTACTCTACCATTCACAGCTACAGTTACAGGCATAACTGGGAACTTGAGAAGGGAGCCGTCAGCCAACTTAGTGGGCACCAGAAGGGCTCTTGCTAGCTCCACTGGGTTTACCAAAGTGGAATCCACTACAGTTCTGCTGGTCCCTGTGTCCCTGATGGCAGAGGTATCTACACCATCTACCATGACACTATCCTTGAAGTAATGCTTGCTATTGTCAGGAATAGAGGCATGTGCCTCAGCACGTTCCCAGCATCCCACGTAAACTAAAACTACTTCTGATCCTATCCCACTGGGGAAGGAGTCAGAATAGAAGGATGTCCCTGCGACTATGTCTGCCTCCTCATGGTAGAAGGCCAGATTCACATAGTGGACCCCCAAGGTTTTGACCTTACATCTAGGGCCCCCTTCACGTGGTCATTTGCTCCACAAGTCACACAAGATCCACTGGGTCTTGCGATATAGGGAGGCTTAGCATTACCATAGTTGTGCCTGGGACGATTAGTCCCACTACCCTGTACATGGTCATGTGACTTACCCTTTTTAAACCTTTTATGGCCCTGTTGGGATGAAGGTTTTCAGATGACCCCACCCTCTTTCTCCTTCATCCCCTCTTCCTGCTTCCCAGAAGCAGGCTTGTTCTTATGGGACACCCTGAGGGATACCCATCGATCTGCTGAAGAGGCCAACTTCTTAGGATCGATCTCCTTGGAGTTTGCCGGATGCTGCTTAAGGTCAGGGGAACATGAGGCAAAACCATGTTCCAACATGAGCAAATGGATCATGCCTTCAAAAGTGTTAACATTATAACCATCCACCTAACCAATCAAGTTGTTCAAAGATTCTGTTACATATGTGACCCAAGTACCACCTTCTCTTTTCTTGTACTCCCTGAATATTTTCAAGTATTGGGCAGGAGTCTTCCCAAACTTTAAGATCAGGCCCTTCTTCAATTTTGCAAAGTCCTTTCTCTCAGTCTTTGACATTTCCACAATGGCACTGCAGCCAGAGTGGGGCTGTCTATTGAGCAACCATGCAATCGTATCAGCATCCACTACTTCTTGCACTTCACAAGCATATTCAAACGCAGTCAGCCAGTCCATGATGTAATTTTTCTCATCATACACACTGAGCAGATCTTTAGGAAATCTAGGATGTGAGGAGGAACCAGAACCATTTCCAGATCCCTTGGAGGAGCTGTTGGCAGCTTAATTATTGCCTAGTTCCAATTGATGTTCCCTCTCTTTTTGTTTTTCCAAGGTTTCCATTTCCAGCTTAGCCATGTTGAACTCAAATTCATTTTCTCTCAGCCCAAGCTGTTTTTGTCTCTTGATATCTAACACAGCATCAGTTTCAGAGGAAATAGAGGACACATGGGATTGGGAGTCATCATCCTCATCCTCTCTCTCTATGATGGCAGCAACAGGCACATCATGACTGTTACTGGGAGCAGCCCCAACACCTTCTGCACTATCATAAGAGGTACAATTCTACTTTCCTGCCAATCAATCATCTTTTGGATTAGCTCAGCATTTGCGCCAGAGGCAGTGATGCCTCTTTCTGCACACAGCCTTCTTAATGTTTTTGATTTAGAAGCACTCAAAGGAATAGCAGTGACTGATTCCATTGTATAAATTGGGTTAAGTGGTGTACAACTACTGGGTAACACAAGTCACTGTGTAAATGTAATCCATTACCACACCAGTGTTTAACACCCATGTACTTTAGTTCTTATCCCACCAATGTGCACCAAATTGTTCGAATGGATGTGTAAACACTGCTCTGATGAACAGATGTTTAGGAGGCCATCCTGGTTTGTTAAACATGGAACACTTCTGTGAAGTTAGCCAGGACAATTCAAGATAACTTGGAGAGCAGCCAAGGCTAAGTCTCAGGAGTAATGGGGGTGATCAGAGGTCCTGGATTAGCATACACAGTAGGATGACAAGAATTACGCTTAGACAGTAGTATATCAAAACTCTACAGTTTATTTGGCCCAGAAAAAACAAGTGGACACTGGCAAACACAGTTATACTACTACTTGAAAGTAATACTGCAGCTGGTCAGAAAGCACATTGAGTAGAGCGCTTGCTTTGACATTCAAGCAGAGCTTGCCAACGCAGGGTCAAACTCAGTCATTTTTCCTTCCAAGGTCGATAAATGAGTACCACACACCGTGGCTAATAATAAGTAGCACTTGGATGCCTGAGGGTTGGTAGCGCTATATAAAAGCAAATTATTATTATTATTATTATTACTTAAACACACACTATGTAAAATATATGTACAGTCACTTTTCAGTCAAAGCGGTAAAGTGCGGAATACCTTCAAAACCTGTGAGGAGGGAAAGCAAACAAACTTTATCACAATGGCCAACTCCAAAAATGGATATCCCTAAGTCCAGCCCTACGAAGATTGGAGCCTTGTGCTCACTGTTATGTCTGTGTGCAAAAGTGCTTGTCGATACGTAAAGAGTACCAAGGACAAACTACAATGGGAAGGAAAGTTAGAAGAGGACACTGTAGTGTGGAAAATTCAGTTCCGATAGTCAGAGGAGGATCTGCTCCGGAGAACAAAGCTGTCACCAACTTTCGGATGACTTTAGGAAGCAAGAGCCACCCAAGCCAAAGCAAGGACAACAAGAGATCCTTTGTGTGTACAAAAAGGATGGAGGAACTAGGGGCCACCGTTAAGTGGTATGAGTACTCACCACCCTTAGCTCACTCCGGGTTCAAACTTGGCAGGTTTGAATATGGTAGCCTGGAGTATGAATCCCCTCCTTGGTTAAGCTCCAAGGTGCACAGACACTGCAGGTGCAGGTCCAGTTTACACCTAGAGTAGGACCTCTTGCCACGCATGCAGGACAAAGAAAGCACTGATTCATTGATGTATCCTGATCCTGCCTCCTGCAGGATCTACCCTGAGCCAGTAATAACAAGGAGCAGGAACCAGGCTGACTCAGGTATGTAGAAAATAGGAAGTACGCTTTATTGTCTTAGTTACAGGTTCAGTATAGAAGTTAGGAGAGAGAGATCATTAGTAGCTTCTTCCCTGGTTCCCTGCCCAGCTCCAAGTCCTTAACCGTCTCCTTTGGAATCCCCAGGTGCCCCAACACTCCAAGCTCCACTAGCATTCCATCACAGCTCTTACACAGACTCAGACATCATTCATACATATGCAGGATACAACACATCCCCCTCCTTTTCAATCAAAAGAAAACACACAACTCACAACCATGCTAGGACCAACAACCATAACATTTCTAGTACTCCTTCCACCCTGGCCTGCCACACCAGGGTCTCAGTGCCGCCACCACCAAGCACTACCTTGCCACTAGGACAAACAAAAACAAAACTACAGACATCGACCCTCCTAAACTAAACACCTTCCGCCAAGACTGCCACTCTTGGCCTCAGGTCTGCCACACCTGAGCACAATACAGAACGCCCCAAAAATAGGCTAACTACCTCGCCAAAACTGTGTAGCCACGAATGTTGCAAACTTACACAGGGCCATCACAATAGTCCTAAACATGCCAACAAAGATCCCATTGCACTCTAACAAATATCCCAACAACATGCCTCATCCTCCTCTCCTAAAGAAAACATGAAAAAGGAATGAAAAACCTAGGAAAGAGACATACAACACAAGATCACAGAAAACACAACCACAAAAGGAAGGAATTGTGGCTTAAAAATTGCATAGCAAAAGCTATGAAAAAATGTTAACATGCACTTACTACCAAATGACAAAATTAGTAGTGCATTGCACATTCACCTTTGCAAAACCCAAAATTCAGATGTAAAAATTTTAACACTACCAGAAAAAAGAACAGTAGTGTAGTGCAATTTCAAAATTTTGCAACCCAAAAGCTCCGGCACACCACTGGGATGAAAAATCAAATGGTGTGACCTGGAATTTCTAAAAATATTTTGAAAAGTGTAATAAAAACTGAAATTAATCCAGTAACCCAAACCAGTGTACAATCCACAACTTATATACTAAACACTGGCCTAATACTGTGTGCCCTCCACTCCTATTCCATACCACTTGCAAACTGGCGTGCTAAAACAACAAAATCCTCCTCCCAAGTGCACCGCCTGGCATCACAGAACTAACTAGGGAAAACCCTAAACTCAACTAAAGGAAGTATGTTGCCGTGCGGTTACCTACAACGCAGACAACTAGTGTAGCCCCTATAATGTAAACATACACTATCTGAGAAAAAAAAATTCTCCTTTCACTTCCTTTTCCAAACGCACAACTGCGTTGTAACTCCACAAAACAACTCCGAAGAGGGCCCATGCCCTAAGGTCAACTACATTGGAACACCCTTCTGTGTCCAAACTCCTCAAAACAAAACTTTGGGGTTCCTCCTGAAGGTTTTATACTACTGCCAATACACCTGGCCAGGGTGTATAAGCCTAAACCCCATTTGCATGCATGCAACTCCCATTTATATATTCCTATTTTGCGCAACATACTCCGCATATAAACGTGTACTCTCCCACACGTCAACATCTACAACCGTACAACACCCTGTACACACACCACTACAAAACACACGTGCTACCTCTCACACATGTACTAGCACAAAATGCACTACAACTGCAGAACCTGCTACCTCCTGTGCGCACTCTTGTGTCACACACCCCATAAGCTTGCGCTCACATACGCAGACTTAATCCACAATCGTACAGAACTTCAACACATGCAAACGCAGATCAGACAATTAGAATTTCCAAATCTGCAATTCCCAAAAATTGTGCTTTTCCAAAATTTGCATTTCCCCAAAATGCAAATTACATAATGCATACGAAAGATCAAAGATTCGCCCAAAAAACCATATCATGTGCAATTTCTAACAAAAATCAAGCATTTCTGCATATTCTTTAAAATTCTTAATGCTAAACTTCAATTCTTGTTTCCCCACAAATTGCATTTCCCCAAAATGCACATCACATTAAGCATAAACATGCTCAATGCTTCCCCCAATGCTTACAAAAAAATCAAGCATTTATGCATAATTCTTCCATATTATTGTGCCATACGTCAATTCTACTTCCATTCTATACTTCAAAGTTCCTCCAGAAATGATGTGCAGTTCGTTTAAAAATAAAGCAAATTAAAACATCTCCAAAAAAAAAAACAGCGCCCCCAAATCCACTGTGCACACATGCAACTTCTGCCTGCCCATATATGCAACAATAAACACAACTTTACATTATTACTAGTGCATATATATAAATGACGTCTTCCGAAAAATAAACGTATAACCTGCATCTTGTCATTGTGTGCACTGAATGTGCTGCAACTTCAATTTAAAACCATTTCGAGTTCGCAAAAATGTATTACATTACATCTGCCAAGATAACTTTAACCTGAATACTGGCATCGTGGTCCGTAAATCAAAGTGCCATCTGTCTTCATGCACTGTCCACTGAAACTTCAAACTCCAAAACGGAGATGCCTTAAAAAACAGCTGTGCACTCCCCGTATCGAAATTACTCTGTTCAACCATGTTTGTTTGATTTAATTCAGCTGCGTGTTCCAAATTCCCATTTTCAACCGATACTTCACGGCTTCATGTTTCATTTCACCTCTCTTCCGTCAAAGATTAATCTGCAGCTGCCGGTGTAATTTATTCACTCCAACATTCCGTAGTTCCATTATGAAATAATGCTCTTGAATTTCCGCAAACGTCATCACGTTTGTACACGCACAGACGTCCTTTCCTCTGTATTCCTCTGCAGGCTCCTGAGCTCCGAGGAAATAATGGTGAGGGGCTGCCTGCATGCGTTCCAGCTCAACGGCAGAGCTGGAACGCAGGGGTTCAACTGGGCGCGCGCCACCCAGGACCCCATACGACCCTCCAGGACTTACGAAAATGTGTACCACAACACTTTTCTTTTTTTTTTTTTTTTTTTTTCTCAGCAGAAACTCTTTTGCTCCGGACTTGAAGTTCCACAGACCCTTTCTCCAGCAAAAGCGCAACGGCGCTCAGGCTCCAAAAGATGACAGCTGCTTACTGGTGGCACCTTCTCCCTGCCACACGGCCTCCTTCCAGCAAAGGCCCAATACTCCTCCAGCTGCTTTATCACTGACCACAGGCTTTTCCTCTAGCCTGACTGGTGCCTCCAATGAAATAGTCAGTCACCTCCATAGACAGCGCCAACTCCACATTTATTTCCAACAGCTCACCGACTTCAGAGCTGTTTGGCGCAGGTAAATTGGGCATCTCTCTCCCTCCAACCTTCACTCCAATGTTCGCTTCTTTAAATCCCATCCTCGTCGCCAAATGATGTATCCTGATCCTGCCTCCTGCAGGATCTACCCTGAGCCAGTAATAACAAGGAGCAGGAACCAGGCTGACTCAGGTATGTAGAAAATAGGAAGTACGCTTTATTGTCTTAGTTACAGGTTCAGTATAGAAGTTAGGAGAGAGAGATCATTAGTAGCTTCTTCCCTGGTTCCCTGCCCAGCTCCAAGTCCTTAACCGTCTCCTTTGGAATCCCCAGGTGCCCCAACACTCCAAGCTCCACTAGCATTCCATCACAGCTCTTACACAGACTCAGACATCATTCATACATATGCAGGATACAACATTCATCTGGTCTCAGGATACTTGAAGAAAGGCAGGAAAGTCACCAGCATCAACTGCCACTGTCGCACAGGGGCACAAAAGTCTCGCGGACTGACGCACGCTTCTCTCTTGCAGCTCAAAGCAGTAGGGAAGACGAGATTTGGCAAGAAGAGGCCAAATAAGGACTCCCCTGGTCACAAAGTCACCAGCATCGACCGCCATTGTCGCACAGGGGCGCACAAGTCTCGCGGACTGACGCACGCTTCTCTCTTGCAGCTCAAAGCAGTAGGGAAGACGAGATTTGGCAAGAAGAGGCTTTCGAGTGCGAACTAGGGTTCCCCCAAAGCTTGAGCCGAAACTCGATGTAGCAATGCTTCAGCACGGGTGCCAAGGTGCAAGCTGGTCAGTGCACTGGAGGGCCCACAGACACTTCCGAGAAGGCTCGTTTGCAGGGCACTAAGGAGGTGTTGAGAGTGATTGGTGCCACCACTCCAAGGAGTTGAAGCACCTTTGCAGGCCTTCGGAGATTGAGCGCAAAGCAGGACTCTACTGGGACAACAGCAGACTTATGGTGCCAAACCTTCTCTGCGTGGTTCTGGATAGTCCTTGGATCCACTTTGCTCCTCTGGATACTTGCCTCCGTGTAAAGGTCGATTCAGACCTATGGATGGTTTACACTCAGGAAACCGCCTCATATTCTAAAAGTCCAGGGTACCCACACACATGACATGCATTAGCCCGTGAAAAGCACTGGCTTTCGCGGGTGAATGCATGGCCAAATAAGGACTCCCCTGGTCACAAAGAGCAGGAGGGAGGCCAAAGTACAAAATGGCCACAAGAGAAGACAAAAGACCTTGCGGCACGGCCATGACAGACACTTCAAACAGTCATGAGCCAAACGCGTTAAGGCTCAGTAAAAGTTAATCAAAATACATGAAAAAGCTTCTGTTGTCACCAGTCTACGCCTAGGCACATTGTCCATTTACCAATAAATCCTTAAGGGATGTCTCTGGGTCAAAAATGCAAGGACCCCAGTGCACGGTACAATAATGTACTTTGCATACTGAAATACAGTTGTCAAAAGTGTCAATAAAGTTATAAGATTGAGGGAAACAAAGTTTCCCATTACCGACTGTCAGAAGGATGAGTCTGTTTCCCTATAACGATGAGCGAAAGCCCAGTGGAGTGCAGCTGGAGGGTGTGCTCCACTGACAGAAAGTCAGGGCAGGAGAATGAAACAAAAGCTAAAAGCTGGGGGGTCCACAAATATAGAGGTAAAATAGCAGTATGTGAAATTGTACCCAACACAAGGTTAGGAAGACATGCCAACCAATCAGAGGGTCTATGTGGCAACATGCTATACCATGTTGCATAGGCTAACCCGCTGTTGGTATTCTGCTATAATCCGTATTATACATATTTAGAGGTTGTCTAAGGCATGTCTAATAGATAGGAGGCAGCCAATGGTGTTACTAATATTTACATATAGTATAGGTACATAGTATAAAACCCTGGTATAAACAGGTTGGGATTGTGCAAGCATTAGTCCGATGTCTGCCAGTTTGCCCTACTTTATTTCATGTTTATAATAAAGTAATACTTTGCCATATTCTTTGAGTCTGTCCGGTTATTTGGGTTTCCGATCATTATTGGTTATTCCATCTAGCACATGAGACGCTTCAAGGTGCTAGAGCAGAGCACTTTTGAAAAATATGGATGATTCAAATAGACCAAGTCTTCATGGGCTGGTGTTAGCATAGCAGTGACCCCAATCACAAGATTGGAATTTTACATTAACCATGGTAGTGTCAATGAGAATATAGTTTTGTATTTATAGCACTTACAGCATCAACATGCTTACTAATTTTTGCTCCAACTCAAAATTGGTCTGCATTGTGCTCTACCTTTAAAAACCTGGTTCTGTCACTTCCACCTCCTCCTCAAAACACATATTAAGTAATTTTGCTTGCCACAGTACTTCAACTTAAATTAGTGTGGTTCTCCAAAATGATGAAAACCTTGGCAACTCAGGAAAGTCCACTTACAAAACCATATCTAATCCATTGTTTTAGGGAATTGAGGATACATATTCTGCTATGATGAATCCTCAATTTGAATATTTTAAAGATGAGATCACTAAATAATAGGAAAGTTTATAATAGATATCCGACAGATGGGTGAGAGAATCAGTACTAATGAAAGAGCCTCTTAAGTAATTTCTGAAAAACAAGGTGGGGCATTGGAAAACTAGTAGAGCTGGAAGGGTTAGATGAGGACATTTTAAAGACGAAAGGGTTGTAACACACCGTCCTCAAAACTGCACACACAAATCAAAAAATGGGTCACAAGCTGCCAAGAACACACTTTTGAATGGGGGCACACGGGGTGAAAAACAGGTCTACAGATTGCCAGTCAATATTGATCACAAATGTGGGAGAGGACAACTCAGATGACAGGGGGCAGACGTTAGCCATTGACAGAGTATTGTAACCCAGAGAAGTCATGCTGGGATATTCCCTTTTGTGCAAAGCGATGGAGGCCAAGCACCCCATGATGCTAATAAACAAGCTATGGAGAACATGGGTTGTGTAAAATGGTGGCCCATCAGGTATGCATTACATTCAAGGGGAGAAATTGGAAGGACAAGCGAGAAGAGTTATGCCCATTGAAGTAATGGATTGCATAAATGAGTTGGGTCAGGAGAGGCATAAGGAAATCTAAAATGAAGCAACTTATTAGGAGTGATTATTGGTAGCCGCGCATAGACAGACGAGTGAGGGAATGCCTTTTGTATGAGAATAGTGACACAGTTAGGCCATCAACGTTACCAAACGAGAACAGTATTGTGTGGTGCTGATAAATCATCGTCCCAGGTTGACAGAAGAAAGTTTCATAAAGGTGATCTGCACCCGGGTTGTTAGAAGGTAAGATTTACCAAGACACGGCTTACATACATTACTATCATTTTAAAACAATGGTGCACCATTTAAACCAAACAATATGATGGGATGGGGGAGAGAATCATAATCAAATAAAGAAAACTGTGTTGAAAATAGGGCAGGTGAATGTGTGACATAAGAAGCATTGATGCATTAAAGGGGAGCTGATCAACAGAGAAATTATCAAATGTTTACACTTCAACCTTTAAAAACTCTGTTAAATCAAATAAGAATCTAAATAGTTTATCCAGACGTAGACAAATCTACTCAACTACTAGCATTGTCGAGTACTTTTTTGGTGGTTTGAGTAACATTTACATCATACTCGACATTGAGGGCAAGTGCCCCAACCGTGATGTTCTGAAGTTAATGGGCACTGAATAGCTTCTTGCAGAGCCAATAAATCTACCTACCAGAGAGGTATCTGGTAATGATTTGCAGGCAAAGATAATGCAAAGTGGGAGTCAAGCAGCAGGTGGGGTGTGAAGGACAGGGGCAGGTGGAATAACAGTAGTGCCCACAAGTTTGCCTGTGGACTGCCCTCCCTTAGAAGACGTGGCTTTTGTTATGTAGCCACAGGAGGGCGCCGCTACAATTCTGAAGCCTGCATTTGGTTGGAATACATTGCATCAGAACAACTCAAACTCCAGTCTGCAAAGGCAGCAGCATGTACTAGCAGTTACAGCACTGGCTTAAAAGAGCTCCCAAGTTTTTGAAACCCATGTTCTGAACACAACATTCAGTGCTGTTTTTGATCATGCATTGTGGGGTTAAGTGTTCCATTTAAAATGGGGAAATTAAGTGTACTGGTCTCAGAATGCCATGGAAAATATAGGACATTATGCACTACTCAGCCAGCGCATGCAACTCTGGCTGCACAACACCAGATGGTCCCAATAAAAGCAAATTCCTGCTGTGCTCCAGGGTGAAAGGCTTCACACTCTGGGAGATGTCCATGCAAAGGTGGGAGCTGGGCTGGTCACGACATTACAATACCACAGGCTGAAGTCGGCATGTAGTAAGAAATGGCCCTCTTTTCCAGAAGCTCCACCTACCCACCAATTCTTAACTGAGATCATGATACCAGCGGGCTTTGTGGGAGGAATCTCCACCCTATATAAAGGCAACCCAACGCCATACCCCCTCAAAAAACACAATGAAATGCTAGATGGGAAACGGACCTGGGGGCTCCCATAGAAGATGACCAATGGACAAAATATTCCCAATACACTAAAACAGTTTCTATATTTGCCAACTTTAGATTGATCCATTTTAAGATATTGAACCACTTGCACATAACCCAGAGTGAAATTGCCAAATTCGATCCCTCACTAAAGCCAATTTGCCCCAAATGCCAGGCCCAAGCAGTGAGCTAATTTCATATGTATTGGGACTGCCCCCCGATCAAACAGTTCTGGAGAGCGGTAGCCGAAACTGTGAGCGATATCATCGGTCTCCATATCCCCACTACCCCACTGAAATACTTACTTGGCGATCTTGGCGATATAGGGAAGGTCTCAATCAAAACATAACGTCTCTTTGCGATGCCAAAAGGAACATTCTGCGGGCCTGGAACGCCAGGGCTCTCCCCACCTGACAGGTGTGGTTGAAAGACTTAATATATGTTCAGGAGACCGAGGAAGCATATGTCAAAAGTGTCATGGCCACCTGCAGACCAAAAGACATATGGGTCCCCCTGAGGAGATACCTAAAAACGACCCCAGATTCGTCAGATAATGACTCATTCTATTCGGAGGAAGGCCAAGACATAGCACCTTCGGTTTGAACACTTGTGTTACTGCTGTAACTATAGACATATTCTACCCAGACGAACATTATGCAGCAGGCTTTTGAATGATGTTGTGTTTCAGTCCCCCAATGTTTGAAAAAATATGTCCTTTACTTATGTTCTGCACCTGTTCTGCACTTGTCATTCTCAAATAAAGATTACAAAAAAAAGAAAAGAAAGGCCTCACACTGGCAGTCTGTAATGTCCCTCAAATGGCATAATGCAGCAGGATATCCCAGCATTTAAGATGGTTAGATTGCTCCCTATAAACCAGACACCAGGTTTCCAGGTCTGAGCCTTTATTTAGCTAATTACTATCAGCTGTGTTAATCCACGCTGTGCACATAAATTGAACAAAAACTACATGTTCCAGGATGCACTAGTAGCGTATAGAACAGGAAAAGTGATGGCGGGTTTAAATAAATGAACTGGACTTGTGTCCTTGCAGCATGCAGGCGATGTGGCCTCAACGATTGGTTCTCCAGCAGTGGCTATTGCGCTACACCAGACAATGTTTGACGGCAGGAATTCCTTCATACATGGACAGCTGGGTCCCGGTGAACAACCCAACTATTAGAAAGATGCCTAACATTGGGAATAGACAAGGAGGTGGAAATACAACACGTGTGGTGGGGTGTGGTAAGTGGTGGCATTGATCTAGCATGTGGGGTTCTTGTGTGGCAGTTATTTTGGAGCATTTTATAATGTTATAATTATGTAGTGGTAGATTTCTTCATTGCAGCAAGTGTTTGAAGAAATGCTGTAAGTGTAGTGTTCAAATGAAGCAAGTGCATGATGAAACGATGCGACTGCTAGCAGCCAGGGTATTCACAACAACTTCCATAATTATTTAGTGGGTATGGAATTATATTAACTTAATTTGGCAGCAGACTTATTTCAGAATATTTTGTATTAAATCAGGTATGTAGCGAGTTTTCAAACAGTTGACGTGCATGCAAACAATGGATTAGTCACTTTTCGAAGTAAAGATAGACTCAAGTGATTCTTAAGCAGATTTGAAATGCAGAGCCAATTTGAAATGCTGTGCACATGTAGTTAATGTTGGTGTGGACAGAGGCACATAGTCCAAGAACAAAATTGCCGGGCCTCTCTTTTGTTGTTCTTCAGTGTTACCACACTATCACTTTTAGGAATTCAACCATCCGCACGGTGGATGTACCGCCTGGGCTTTTTGAAATGTTATATTAAATTGAAAGGTGGTAGATCAACCTTGGAAAATCTGCACACATTTTCCTACGCTCACTGAACGACAAACACATTGACCTGTGTACTCTGGGTGGACACAGCCTAGACGCCCCCGTCACATTTTGTTGGAATGTGACAGCCAGGAGTACATCAAGGCATCTCAAAAGGGGGAGGGCAAAACCTTCCTCCTGCTATGGCTAGCCTGATTAAATGACAATGGCTCCATCGATCCGCCCCGTCCATTTATGGCCAGGCTGGTGCCAGCTATGCAAACTGATGAGAGTTCATTTAAGCATGCCCACAAGAGGCCTGATCGCAGGGCTAACACCTTTGATCTGCATCTGTGTCAACCTGAAGCCAGCTGCCACCTCTTACTATCAAGGGCAGTGAAAGTTCATGTCTGGGACAGCTGTTTACAGTAGTCATCCCCGAAGGGGGACCCCATTCAGAAGGTAGGAGTATGTGGTTTGGCGGCGACCGAAAGTCTGGTCTGGCCGCACCTTCAAGGGAGACCTGCTGCTTTCATCAGGAACCACAGAGAGCTCAATTAAACAGTGAGACCCTTTGATCCACACAAGACAGGATGACATGTTTTCACCCCTTTACCTTTTCTGTTGCAAAGCCCTCTGGTTATGATGACCTCACGCATACAGGAGATTGTTGGTTGGGACAGAGGACTGGTTCATTAAGGTAGGCTTAGCCTACACCAATCACTGGGGCCCATTTGGCTTTGAAAGAGAGTCAAGCCCCTGTTTTGGCAGATCATCTGAAGACTTTGCAAGGAGTAACAAGAAGACCTCATTTGGAGTCTGGCTAAAGATACAGTTTGCTTACAGCTTCTACCATTGAAGGAAGGCCAGGATTTCCGAAGAGGGAAGCAAGATCCCTCCCCTGAACATTATTTCCCAGGGAACAGAGTGAGATACTGAATCCAGAAGGCCCTCTAGCAGTTCCAGAACCGGCAACCAGCCAGCACACAGCATGCCCTTCTAGGCTCTAAAACAAGCTTCCTAGGTGGGGAGTGCCAGAGAGTCTCGAACCAAACCCAGGACAAGGCTGGTGCCTGCAACACTCTCCTCAGCTTTGGGCCGTCCGCCTTAAAAGGAAAAGACGAGCCCAGTGAAGAAGCTAGGAGGAGTGCATCGACAAGCATCCGCCTTAAAGGATATTTTCAAGCCACTCGAGCCCCTCAAGCTGCAACCGAATGCACCGCTGACTATTGTCACACCGTAGTCGCTCACGCAGTCATAGACGCCTCGACCAGTGCTTCAGACCCGCCAAACCAGCACTGAGACGATTCCTGACTGCACCGCATACCCACAGATGTCTCTCGTCTTGAACTCTGTCGCAGAAGCTGCAAAGCACCCTGAAACCGACTCAGCCCTGTCGAGCACCAAGGACATCTACAAGGCCAAGGTATATTGTGGTTCTGTCCCCCTGGTCCTTCTCCAAAGGTCCCTAGTGACATTTTACTGCCCATTGCCCCTTTCTGCTGAAACAAAGTATCCATGAACTATTGCGATTAATAACTTTACCACCTACCTTCCTGTCAGTATCCAGAGTGCATCGCTAATCCTTCTTGAAACAGTCTGTCTTCTGCATTTCTTTACAGGGTGGGTTGTATTTTGTAGTGTACTAGCACTTTCTGTTGAATAATAATAATAAAGTAGATATTTTTATACAACCTTGGCTGGCAGTCCCTTTTATCATTGGGTAATAATTGTATTTTCGCTGTGTTGCAACTAACCAACGATCCACGACCTTGCAGAGATAAGCCTGTGTTCCGTCCACGTTACCAAAATTGGACAAGGAGGTTTATAATTTGCTTGCGTTTACCATCTGTTTGTATCCCTTCTGGTGTACTAGAGGTTTGAGGCTGATTGATGGTTTAGAAACAGATATTCATCCCTGGACCACTGGTGCCCCGGAAGTTGATTTGTCACAATCACGACAGGCCAGCTCACACAGATGTTATGACAGGCAGATCTGGTAACAATTATTGGTTGGGTTTAGGGGTGCCTATAATGTTTTTGCATGTTTCACCGAGTTTGTTTCAATAAAAAGATTATACAAACCAGTTCATGGATCGAGTGCTTTTTCCTTAAATGGAATAGATAAACTAAGTTACTCGACCTGCAGATCTGGCAGGATGTTGAAGGTTTTTCGATGCCCGTTATCTCTACTAAATTTGATAAAGATCAATCATGTTAATCAAAATGGACTTACAAGTAACAAACCGCAGAAAATAATGGTTTAAAGCAAATTCAAAGTACCAATCTCTAGTACATCCTTTGAAAATATCTTAAGGTTTTGCAGGACTTAGAGATCAATTAATGGTTATACCCTCTGCATGCACGCAAAAGAAAACCACACAGCATTTAGTAAAGTTTAGTAGATAACCACAAACCGTATACCACAACAACTTGCCAGGCACATTTTGTTTATTCAGGATGTGTGTCCAATATACATTATCCTTAATTTAAAAAAGAAAATCAATTCCTCAGCCAGAACATGCCAAATTAGCAAAACAAGCAATCAGCAAATATTAACTGCTTTATTTATCATCTGCATCATCCATCGCTTTGAAACCCAAGCAATAGTGTCATACCAAAGCGACTGATCGTCTCAGATGAGGTTGTCTGCTTCTCAACTGGGAAAAGTGGAGGCTTTGGGTATCGAGATGCTAAAAAGGTGTAATGCATACATTGTCAGACAGACATTTTACCATCAGATTTGCACAGGTCCAAGAGTAAGAAAATCAAATAAGAGTTTTGTTCGTCTTAAGGTAACCTGTTCAGACTTCACTAAACATATGCAAGAAAAGTATCCCTCCTAAACTCAAGCCACAAAAAAGTGTTGCATTTGTTATCTGAATGGCACATGGCCTAGTAAGATCGTTTGTCTTGTCCGCCCTGTCTTCCCTCCCTTGTCTTGTCGCGCCCAGAAACACTTGTATACAGGCGCTTTATAAATGATCATATCACTGTTGAATGGAACTATCAATCTACTTGGAAATCTGTGTATGTGCGGGGTCTCTGTGATATTTATCAAAGGAGACATGGACATGGAGAATGTTAGAAAGCCCCAACCAACTGGTGTATGCTTCCTCCACTATTTGGGATCCAATAAGCACTTACTTGGATTCACATCGGGCATCTCTTGAAATCTTGTAGGTTTGCTTTTGCCTCGAACTTCATTTATTAATCAATTAGTTTAAAGGTTTTTGTACAATACATTTCTCCTCTATAATATCAACTGTTGTCATTTTGATTGTGTTTGTGCATTACTTTTAGTTCTACGATTGATCCATAACAAGTTTCTAGAATTTAGTTTGATCATATGACCGGACCTATTTTTGTAGGTCTTTATATTTTGCAAGCTTTTTAAACAGTTAATGAAAACATTTGAGAAAAACACTGGTTAAAATTTAGATTCTCGCCAGACCTGGATAGAGAATCATAAGGCTGGGATAAAGAGTAACCTGTCTATTCCTACTCACTTTTGGCAATAGCAGCCATGACAAAATTAGAATAAAAACATCATACTCACAAAATAAAAGAAGTCACAAAACCTCCAAGAATAAAGCTACCCGCAGCCAGCACAACATGCTGGCAGCACCCAAATGCACAAGGTATGAAATAAATCACAGCAGCCTTTGGGATAGTCCAATTGAGAGTCTGGAGAAGGAAGCAACAACAGATTCTGAAAAGGAGGGTTCATTAAGAATTAAACCTGGGGAGGAGTAATCCTAGTCCCTATGACCTTAATAAAAAATAAAAATCATTATTCTATAACCATGTTCTGGAAGAATCTGCATTTTATAGTGTGCAAAAAGACTGGTATTATGCAATATCAAATCTTTGCAACCATCAAGGATGCGGCACAATCATCCTATCATAGGATTGCTTAAATATTGAGTTAGTAGTTCAGCCCAAGGCCTGCACTATGTTCGAGGGAATGCTACCAACCAAGCCCCTAGGCAGAATCTGAACCTCAGATCAATATTCCCGCCACAGCAACCCACAGGGCAAAAGACAATCAGTGAGTCAGAGTTGGAGAAGAAACAGGTGCCTGGGGCTTGTGAAAGGAGTTAAAAAGCAAGAGAGAACCTGGAAAATGCCAAGAAGGCATCCTTGGTTCATACTCTTGCATACAGTGCACCAAAACAGAGCACAGGAAAAGCCTTCAAAGATGGAAAAAATATGGGAAGAGGACATTAAGTCCTTCAAGAAAGAAAACAATCATCCTTTCCAGATGGAACGGACTGGCCATAACATCCAGAGCCTGGACGTCAGACATGCCAGGGAAAAACGAAGCAAAATGGCAAGCTCACTAGACAAGTCAAGCTGCTAAAATGGAAGAATTTGCAAGCAACTAACCTTGCTTATTAACGGGGGACCAGCAGACATTCTAAGGGACCCACCAGAATTAACACTAACTCACTGCTTTCACAGTGGTGATCTTGTGAGTGGAGACCGTGCGCAATGTCCTGAGAGGGGAAGACACGTGGGTGGGTCGATCCTGCCTATCACGCCACAAATTATTTGTGCGTGTCACAAAAGAAGTTGCTTTTCTATAGCAGCTGGGAGGATGTCTCGATTTAGTCTACGATGGGCTTGTGCCTCAGGGAGCTGACAAAATTACTGCATCTGCCACAGGGAGCTCGGGCGAGCCAGGCGTGGGATGAGCAAGGCCCGGGATGAGCATAGAGCAGATTCGGGTGGGAAAGATCAGTAGAATCAGACCTCCTCTGCTCAAAGCTGGTGCTGCCCGGATCTTTGTTGCTGAAGGCTTGGGAATCAGCTAACCCAAACCGTGGAGCCCGAGTGCTGTGCTAGAGTGAAGGGCCCTTCCAAGTCATAACACATTTCCCCCTGCTTGAGCCCATTGTGCGCCTGAGTATCCCCAAATAATCTGGCAACATCTCTGCATACCAGAGCTTGGGTCAGTTGTTGGTGGGCTGGCTGGGGACAGCATCTCTATCTGGCGGATGGTACAGCGGAACTGAAGGTGTCCCATCACAGGAGGCTGCTGCTAGCTTCCAGCCTAGGGGTGCTGACTGGATTATCTGTGCCGAAATGGACTTGGCCTGGCTGGACAGATGGGTAATCACAGTCTCTCCTGATGAGGTCTGGTGAGTACAGTGACAGCCAGCCATTTTTGCTTGGCCGTAGGCTCCCGCCGGAGCTACTGCAGTGTCTCGTCAAACACAGACTCAATATGCCGCTGCTATTCGTGTTTATGTAATTGGGTGTCTCACATAAGCTCCTCCCGCCAACTGCTCTTTTATGTTTGTGCGTGGCCTCTCAAGCATTCCATGCCGTGGTGGAAGCTGCACCCTTTAATGGAGGTCAAGGAAATCATTTAAGCTGACCCGGGAACTGTAAGAAGGGGACCCTTACTTTTTGCCAGAAATGTCCTGCTAATATGATAAGCAGTTTTGTCCCGCATCCCTAAACACTGATTCTTGGGGTTGTCCCTGGAAAGGTGCGCCAGCATGAAGAAAAAGACTGAAGCCCGAAGCAGAGGACGCTGCATGAGAAGGGTAGACCATAGATATGCCTGGGCTGGATCAACTATTTGATATCTGTTGTAATGTTGGATCAGTTGCAAATAACTCTATAGGCTTGATTTGGCATAGGATTACATTTTTTGGGAATGTTGGGACAGCAGTGTCCAACACACTATTTTCAAGGAACGGGTTCACCCACACAGCACACTAGTTCCAAATGTTCAATAAGGAATAGATTTCAATGACTTTATTATCCTGACATCATTTAAAGGACTTGTCACTCCACTCTTCAATTTCAGATGTCTAAGGGAATAGAAGATCCCAAATTGCATTAAGCCATCTAGTATTTCAATTTTAATTATCAATCAAAAAACACATACGAGTTGCATTATATTCCTATTTTCAATTGTTATTATTATTAGGGTATTTATTGAGTGCAGAAATAGGTTCGGGAAGCAGTGCCTCACTTTTACAATCAAAGGGGAACAAATCCAGTGAGGGAAGCAGATAAGGCAAAAGGGAGCTAGCAGCAGGGGAGGGTGGGCAATTTGGCAGCAAGGGTTCTACAAGCGAACAGGTGTGGAAACAATGGGGAGAAAATAGCCCATTCTCAGGTTGTGAGTGGAGGGTGTGAAGACCTAGGTATTAGGGAAGAGGCATTCCTGGAAGAGGAGAGTCTTGAGCCCCTTGTTTAACTGTAGAAATGGAGGAGAAAGTACAGAGAATGGAGAGAGGTGGTTTGAGAATACGAGTAGGAGGGGCCAAAAGATAAGAGGGGACAGGTGAATCGGTGAGACAGGAGGAGAAGGTAGATGAAAGAGTAGGGGAGGGAGAGGGTGGAGGAGAGTGTGGAAAGGAGAAAGAGAAGGCGGCAGATCTTGACAATTTTTCTTTGGGGGGAACACCAGAGCAGGCTGCCATCGGAAATTCTCAGAGGAAGCGGCGTGCTGCTGATGACAATGATAACCGCCCGATTTCCATGCTCCGCGCCTGCCAATATCCTGACTAGCTGCTAACCTGGTATCCAAGCACAGCAGGGTATACAGATGATACTGCCTTGCTTCTAAATGATGGGGCAGCGCACCAGTGGATTTGTAGGAGGATCCGAGCCTCCGTGACATAGTTGTGCAGCGGCGTGAGATGTTACTCGAAATCCCCCAGAGACCCAGCGAGTGCTCTCGCTCGGGGACAGAGATGTGCGGAGTGAAGGACCGGCATCAGAGGCCTGCTGCAGGGTGAGACAGAAAGCTGCAGAGCGGCTGAGCTCCTCGGGTCAGGCGGGCTTGTAAGACATCCTGTGGCTTGCCCATTGTGATTCGTTGAGCCCTGCTGTGACACGCGGCCAAGAGACGGCTGCCATTTTTGGTTGGGCCGCAGGGACTTTGCTGCGGGACACCTCACCACCAATTGAGGGTTGATGAGGCGGTGCCTGGTGCCATTGCCACTACCGGAATTGGCAGACTGTTTGCCTCATCCACATTCTGCTGGAGAGCTGAACTTGCCCAATTATCACATGCCAGGGCCTGGCAAAGTGCTCCTGGTTGCTGAGTGGCCTGTTTGTTGAGTAGTGGTCCCGGGGGCGACGCCGCCATTGTGGATACATCTGTGCGCTGTGCCTGTGGCCAAGTGTGTCAGCTTCCTTTGTGGTGTTCTGCGGACCCAGACATCCTTCTTCAACTTGTCCCACTGCTGGGGTGCCTCTGTCACTGTGTGTACTTGGGGTCACTGCTGGGAAGTGGATCCCTGGTGTGCGTGGTGCTAGCTTGAATTTCACCAGCATGTCTTGGATTTGTCCCAGATTAAACCCGTTCTGTGTTCTACCGTTTTCGTTTTCAATGTCCCACAACAGACCTTCAACTTCACTTAGCTTGCGCCTAATATCCCTAAGAGCACCAGTAGATATGGACATTAGCACCCCTCTAACCCATACCTTCAATGCTTCCGATACTGTGGACCGCAACTGCACTGACCCCCCTTGTGGCAAGTAAAGAAATCACCTATATCGTTGTGTAAAGTCTCAACAACAGTGGAATCCTGCAGCACGGAAGCAGCCATTCTCCAGAGAGGATGTGGTCTAGGGCAGGTCACAAACTTCAAAGACAAAACCACAGGAGAATGGTCTGATAACATTCGGGGGTGAATACTATAATCCTGAACCATAGACACCAACTCAGGGGGGTGAGTAACCAAAAATCTATACGTGACCCAGAGTCCTGAGCTGACGAATAGGTGTATTCCCTCTCCTGTGGGTGCAGTTCCCTCCAAATGTCAAGCAGTGGAAAGTACAACATCAACTGGTGCAGCGTCTGGGCAGCCCTAGTCAACAATCGGTGGGCACTAGCTGTTCTATCAAGCTGATTATCGAGGATTGTATTGAAGTCCCCTCCCCAGAGTATCCATGCCCTGTCAGTCACCCCGCGTGCGTCAGAAATCTGTTGGTAGAACGCAGGGTCATCAACATTCAGCCCATATGCATTAACCAAAATGACCAGGCTGCCAGCCAAAGCACCCCAGACAATGACATATCGGCCCATAGGGTCAACGCTGCTGTTGGAGACCCTGAATCCAAGGGAATGATGTATTAAAGTGAGAACTCCCCTCGACTGTGAGGGTCCACTGGTGCGCAAATGTCTCATGCACCATCTCCAGGGCATGTATCTCCTGAAGAATGAAAATCTTAGGCCCATGCTTGCTGACATACGAAAGGATCTTCCTGGCCTTAACAGGGTTATTCAGTCCTTGCATATTCCATGTCAGTACGATAAGCGGGAGCCCACCCCCGCCCTTCCCATCACCTGCCATGTGAAAACGCTTGCACTTCAGTATTCAAAACACTCAACACCCCTGTGTCGCCGCCCAACGCATGACCTTAAACCATTTTAACTTTTGAACCCATGCCCAACCCCCCCCACCCACACCATCCACCCCAACTTGACAGTGTATCCCAACACCTCCTCATATATAACACCAGGAAGCACGATGCGAACACCAACTGAAACTTGTACAATTAGAAACGTTCAGCAAAGCATCTGGTAAAGCACAGCAGGGCATACCCCACTGAAGGTATAAGCATTAATGTCAACCGCCTCAAACACAAAATCAGTCTCCAGATGGAGGCTGTGCCTTTGTGGACGCATAGTCTTTCCATCCAGCTTTTGGGCCCTGGCCAGTTGGGATGGGGATGGAGCTCTCGATGTATGCCATGGCCGCACCTGAGGCTTAAAAAGAATTCACCGTCCTTTGTGTTGTATGCGTAACTTGGCTGGGAACATCATGGCGTACTGCACCCGGCTGCCATGGAGTAGGTGTTTTGCATGATCATATGTTCTCCTGAGTTCCAGTACAAAAGTCCGGCTAGTAGTACAGAATTCGTATTGAAGCGGTCCCTTCTCTCTCTCCAGTTTAAGAACAAGATCGTGGTAGTTTAGGAATCTAGCAATATTAATTTGTTGTGGGGCCCCAGGCTTCAGAGTCAGGGCTAACGAGCGGTGCATACTTTCAACCAAAATCTGCTTAGAAACTGCACCTCCCCTAAGATGGACCGCAGAATGTCATGAACGAAGGGCACCATTGGGCCACGGACTGATTGGCCGAGGATCCCCACTATTCTGATGTTATTTCGGCGGGAGCGTGACTCTAAATCCGCACATTTCAAGCATAATGCAAGGAACTCCTTCTTGTAGGTCTGTAGATCATGGTCATGTGCCGACTGTCTTCCAGGTCGTCAACACACATCTCCACTACAGTATTCCGACCACTCTCTTTGTCCAATTGAGCGCATAGGGAGTTAATGGTGGACACTGTGCCATCTTTCTTGCAGTTTACCGATGCAAACCCACCCTGCATCGCCGACATATAAGGATCCATATTGGGAGTGCAAGGAGGGGACCCCTCAGACTCAACAGTTGTCATCTCATTCACTGTGGTATCTTAATGCGGAGTGCTCATAAAAGGAGGTCGTTGGGCCCTTCCTGTGCTTCCCGTTCCCACTGGTAATTTCTGCAAGGATCCAGAAGACAAAAAAAGGGGGGTCAACGCAGGATGTGGCTGATCGGGAAGTTCTCCACAGGACTACTACTATTAAGACCAGGAGTTACAGAGAAGGGGATAAATCAAGCACACTGTTAGCCAGGCTTTCTAGGGCGGAAGGCTTTCGACAGCCACTAGTATATGAGGGTGGGATGAAACGGTGCTGGTGCAAGAAGGGGAAACCAATGACACGGTTTCCACATTCGATTCTACCTTGTATTCTAACTGTGACAGCGTAACAGACGATGAGCTCACCCGGTACTTGTCAGGCATTGAATTGCCCACTTGGTCCTTGAGCAGCCCATATTGAGCGAGGTGGTTATGGCAGCAATCAAGTCAATTGCCTCAGGTAAGGCGCTAAGTGCTGATGGGTTAGGAATACAGCTGTATAAAGAATTCCAACAGAAACTTGCTCCCAGTTTATTACAAGCATGGAAAGAATCTATCATGAGAGGTGAACTCCCCCTAACGATGTGTGAGGCAATTATAACTCTACTATTAAAGCCCCACATGCCCTCCCAGGATGTGGCATCCTATAGGCCGTTGTCCTCAATTAATACCGACGAAAACGTGTTTGCTAAAATCTTGGCCACAAGACTACTCCCGTTTATGCCTCAGTTAGTACATCCTGACCAGTCTGGCTTCATTTGAAACACTTGTGTATAGGCGTGTTACAAATGCCATATCATAATATATCATTCCCTCCAGATTCATGGCTTTAAATTAGCTGCGACTGTGTGTGATGGCGCAAATTAACCTGCAGACCAAAGCGGTTGCAGCGTCATTAGATGCTGAGATGATTCGATCTCCTGGTGCTATTCAGTGCGGGTTCTCCACCGATTTGGCTTTGGCCCCTACTGCCTTTGCACTGGTCACCTGGTCACTCTTTGAACTCGGGCCCACGCTCCTGCATGTCCAGTTGCCCTTGCACTGTCTCCGGACTTCCCAGAACTTAAGGGTCTGTATCTGCAACCCTACAGTCCCTTCTCTCTGCACTTATGAGCCACCCGCTGGGTGCACTTGTAAGTTAACTGCACTTTCCCCTTCCCCTCCCCCCTGGCACTTCTCCCTTTCCCTCATTCTCACACTTGCACGATCTGAATAACACAAGGCCTAGTAAGATCTTTATTTTGTTCTCCCTTTGTTTCCACCTCCTTGTCTTGTGGCACCTAGAAACACTTATGTACAGTTGCATTTTAAATGCCAAATCATATCATATCATACCTGCAATATGTTCAGATTCTATATGCTGGCCCGCTGGCTAGAGTTCGCACCAATCAAATGTTATCAGTTCCATTCCCACTAGGAGGGGGCAACAGATAGGCATGCCAACTTTCCCCCATGCTATTCGCACTCAGAATTGAGCCATTAGCACCTTTAGTTAGGAACACCCATGGTCACAGAGGGGTTAGGATATCGGGACCACCTCCTGTAATTTCACTATACACGGATGGTGCGTTGCTTTATATCCGAGCCCCAGAAAAGAACCTGGACCCAATCACGAGGGACATACAGATTTGAGAAAAATTCAGGATATAAAACAAATAGCACTAAATCAGTTCTGTTTCCGCTTACACCTTCCACCGAGCAGCTAGACTACCTCAGGGGATTTAGCTGGGCCCCTCTTCAATTTAGTTATTTGGGGAACATGGTTTCCAGAAAGCATTTGTCAGTGTATGCCGACAACCACGAGATAGATCTACAGCAGCTAGCTGCAAAGTTGTCAAAGGCTGCAAAGTTGTCAGTGTGGGCGGGACTGATTTTGACGTATGGGCAGATCTCGTTGCTCAAGATGGCGGTCCTCCCGTAGCTGTAACATTCCCATTTGGCAGGGGAGATTTTCTTTACCAAGATTAAGACACCGGTGATAGCGTTTATCTGGGGACGAGGGACAGCTAGGAAAAGTTGTGAAAAACTGACTAAGCCCTACGAGCGTGGTGGTCTTGCGGCTCCAAGTCCATTTTGCTGGATTATGGTACGCTGATGGTCCCACAGTAGTACATCTACCGTTCAAACACTACGGTGCATCGCCCACTGACCTGAGATCATTAATATTTAGTGACCGATATATAGACTCCAGCTCCTTTGACACGATTCGAACCACAATCAATGCCTGGTCCAGAATATTCCACAAGCTAGCGATCATAGGACCCTACAGCAAGGTGGTCTCGCAGTGGAATTTCTCTGGCATTTCCCCCACATACGATAGGAAGCTTAAACTTTCTTGGGACGTACCCTGTCAACTGACGATGGGTGCTGTGTTCCCTGAGTGCTGATTCGTGTCCCTGGAGGACTTCTCTTCCACATTGGGTAGCTGCGGCCCTCTCTGAGTACTACAGTACTGTCGAATGCAGGTGGCATTTCACGGAAAATGGCCCTCCTTCTGTAGTGACCCAGAAAGTCATGAGTACATCTACTCCATTGTCTTAGCGATTGGGACACAGTGAGGTGTATCCAGAATATACAGCCTGCTCCAAATACACCTTCCGCTACAGAACACCATGAAAGCTGTGTGGGAAAGAGATCTGGGGTTCCCGTTGGATGAGGTGAAGTCAATGCTATCAGTTAACCAAGGCGGTCTCGCTTAATGCAGGTCTTAGATTGATTCAATTCAAGGTGTTGAACCATTTACATTACACCTTGGCTAGACTGGCCACAATTTGCTAGGATGAGAGTGGTGACTGTCTGAAATGCAGTACAGTGCTGGCTGACTCCTTTCACATGCATTGGTCAGGTCACCCGATCCTGCAGTTCTGGGGCAAAGTGGTAGCTACACTAAATACAATGCTTGATATTCCTCTATCGCTTACACCGCTCAAATACATGGGAGACTTCGGAAATGTTTCAGAAGTTACTTGCCGATTCTTTAATATTGCATTTGCAATAGCAAAGGAGTGTATTCTTAAATACTGGAAATCTAAACATTCCCCCAGCAGTGAGAAATGGCTGCGTGCACTGGTGTACATCAATGAAAGGGAGAAGGGTTATGTTTTCACTGTACCATCCACGTCAGCATAAGGACATTTGGAACCTGCTAAGGCTGTATTTGGCCCACAACAGCTCTAACGATACCAGTGGTGGGGTCGAGGTCTCTGCATCAGCCTGTTATGCTTTACCTCTATGCCAATGGGTCATGTGGTTCAATAATTACTGGTCACTTTACTTTCAGATAGCCTGACACTACACTCTGTGGTGGATCTGTTATTTGCCTTACAAGACGTTGTGTGCCATTTGTCTCATGACAGTCTTATAAATAAAATAAATACATTCTCAGAGGGAGTGAGACAGGGAAGGGTGCAGCCTTCAAGACCCGGTGAATAGACCAGATTACCAATACACAGTAGTGGTTTCATTTCTCTAGTAAGGAGGGGACCCTTCTTGCCAATTAGGTCTTTCTAATCTAGTTCTTTACAATCCTGCCAGACCTACATGGCAAGTAGTTTATCAACTCCATAACTCATGAAGTTGATCACATAATATTTTTTGCATTGAAAAAATTACGACGCATGAAGAAACATTACCAGCAATGTTAATGCCTTTCCAATATTTCCCTCCTTCTGGAATACAATTTTTTATGATCTGCAAGGAGTAGTTCAAGATGCCCCACATATGATGGCTAATATGAGGGTTATAAAACACTTGGATGACAAGCTTAGAGTTTCCAATAGCTTTCGGATTCAAGTTTGGGTCAGAATAAGGATCCCCTACACAATGGGCCACCACCCAAAGCCCAGGATAGGGCTAGAAGTCAAGTTATACGTGGACATATTATACAAAAGGTGCACTAAATAGTGCATGATTAAAGAATATGGCTGGCTGCAAGCTAATGCAGCATTATTATAATATGAGTAACTGTGCATGTGTTTATTTGAAGAGAGAATCCTTCATACCCAACAATGCAGCGGCTTACTTATGATCAGAGTCTTATTGCACTACAGCTGGGTGGCAGGGCCATGCAGAAGGGGCGACAGGCTGCTGCCTATGGTTGGCACAACATACACTTAAATGAGCTGGGGTCTGCCTTCTCCCAGCTAACTATATTTGAAGGGCAAATATAGTTAGCTGGGAGAAGGCAGACCCCAGCTCATTTAAGTGTATGTTGTGCCAACCATAGGCAGCAGCCTGTCGCCCCTTCTGCATGGCCCTTTAGAGGTAAAGCAGGCTGATGCAGAGACCTCGACCCCACCACTGGTATCGTTAGAGCTGTTGTGGGCCAAATACAGCCTTAGCAGGTTCCAAATGTCCTTATGCTGACCTGTCTAATGTACAGATCTATTTTGAGGCTAAACATTAGGTAACTTGTCTGGCCCCTCAATAGGCGAGGGGATGCATGCATTGATGGTGCAGTAGTCAGGGATATCACAAGCACTAGGCTCCAACGCAGTTCCCCTATCCCCCAGCCCTTCACTTATGATCTTTTTTGGTAAATTCTTGGCAGGACAGATCAGATGTTCGAAGTCTGTAGTGATGTTGCATAGTTCTTACCACGTACTCGGATTTCGTATATTCCCCTATTCAATAGTTGAACTACTTGGAATGGAACCACAGCTATCTTCTGCACTGGGTCTTCGTCCTCCACAATGAACCTGCAGTGGTTAGTCCAGTGCTTGCTGCTGAAGCTGTTGGGCTTGAAGCCTAGGGAACAGGGATGATCACTTGCTGCCTCACTCCCAGTCAGCAGTGCCACCTACACAGCAGTCGTAGGCTGTGTCCAGCAAACCTTCACCCTCCATGGACACCACCTCACTTTTCTGGCCCTCTCCTGGGCTGCAGCCTCTCCCAGCCCATGCCCCACCAACAGAGGGCCATTCACCAACTCTGCATTTTCCAAACCTCTTAAATGCATCATTTACCTAACCTGGAGCATGGGTTGTTAAGTCTGCCACACTTTTGGATTCGAGCTGATAAACTGCAAATAAACAAACTACACTCCTCATGTTGGTGCAATGAGGCACTCCAATGTATTCCCTCCTCCTGGAAGGACAGCATTATCGTACCGGTCTTCAAAAAGGGTTGTCGCGACAGTCCCAATAATGCTAGCGATGTTGGACATTTCAGGCAAAATCTTTGCCAAAATATTGTTGGAGGAATTATCCCTATGGGAAGAACACCTAGGTATTATTCCAATATTTCAAACTGGCTTTCAGAAGAAGTCAAATACCAGCATCAACACACTGGCTTGAAATCACGGCCATTGAGCAGGCATGGATGGTGAGGAGGGCCCCAGCCTACGTTGCTTTTATGGACCTGAGCACAGCATTCAACATCGTCAATCGCAATATCCTGTGGAAGAGACTGGAAATGCTCAATATACCAGTTGACCTACTTAATGCTGATGCTCCTCTACATCAACACTAGGGTGAAGGTGAGGTGGATCTGGAGGATGTACGGCATGGACGCCTACCTCCAAAGGCCTAAAGCAGGGATGCACTCTAGCCCCGATCCTGTAACATTTGTACACCGCACATATGGGGCGCACTGAATTATCCTTCTGCCATCCCCCCAAAATTTGGCTTCACGCAGCTCCCTTGGCTTGGTTATGCTGACGACTTGGCCGTCCTGGACTTTACCCCAATTGGGTTACAAAACTCACAGTTTAAAAAAGTATATGGACACCAATTCCCTGAGCAATACCATCTCCAAGTCCAAAATAATGATATTCGATCCTCCAGTAAAGAAAAAGGAAGACATACGTTTTCCTGGCATCTGGCAGGAGTCCAGGTAGAGGTAGTAAATACGTACAAATATCTGGGAATCCTTCTGGACGCCAATCTCAAGGGATACTCCCAGATGGACCAAGTTGTTTGGAAGTGGAACATCGCCACGGGAGGAATACATGCACTCTCCAAAAAAAGGGAAGGCTATTCAGTGGGCGCTATACTACATTTACCAGGCCAAAGTGATTGAACTGATGACTTGTGGTATGGAATCCTGGACACGGTCAAAAATAAACGACTTACCGGCTCTTGAACAGGGTTTGCTTAAAAACTTACTTTCGGCTCCCACCACACCTCATTAGAGTGCTTAATACTTGAATTTAGCCTTCCATCTATCAACCAGAAATTGGCATTTGGTTATTGAACATCTTACTGGAAGATGATCAATGCACCGACTGATGGGCTGCCGAATCTTATCTACCAGGCATATTCTGAACGCAATCAATCACATGGCATCCAGCTCTGTGGCTAATATCGGTAAATTGGTAAGTTCATTAACTAAGGCCCTGGGGCATCTTGGATCCCACTTAAATCTGTTATGAGATCCATTATCTCTGCACTAGGACAAAAACAGGCAATTGTGAACCGCAGCACAAGGAATAATGCCAGGGAATTTGTACACTATAGTTTACAACGTGGCCACCCCTAACATACATCGCAAACTATCTAGGCAACTATGTAATCTGGGATCACCTTAAAATCAAATGCAATGTGGTGAATATCAGAGAAAATAAGGGTGCATGGCAAAAAGATCTCTAGACAAGACAGGGTATGTCGGTTGTGTGGGGTCGAAGTACTGGAATCTTCTAGACATTTACTACGCAACTGAAGCACTAGCACAGTTGAGATGGAATGTAGGGAAGTCTACTGGTTGGAAATTACCCATGACAGGGGAGGATCAATGGGAATGCTTCATGTTGGGCAATGACTATGCATGCATCACGTATGAACTTTGTTCGGGCGGAAAATTGTGGAAATTACTGAATTTTTAACAGAGTAATGTGCTGCTTTTCTCTGCTAAACTCGTAGTATATTTGTAATTGTGAAAAGTTGAATAAACTAACACAATAAAATTAAAACTAAAATTAAAAAAATAAACATAAATTAGACATTGTTTTTCCAACTAATTATCAATGCTATAGCAAGACACATTTACAAAATCTAATTATTAGCATGGAAAGGGTGGATCACTTAGCCAAAAACGTAAACCAGGAAGTTGCAGTGTGGACATTGGTGGGGAGAGGGGATATTTTGAAATAATGATTGGTGTAATGTAAGATCTTTATTGCACCACACCAGTTCAAGTATACATGGATACCTTTTATTTTTCCCCAACAGGTCTCAGCGACACCTCCTCAGTCTGCTCTTCTTAGAGAAAACACAAGTAGACCGACCCCCAGGTAGGCTTGACTGCTTGGTTCTCAGTGCACATACATCTCAGAGCTGCTCAAATACTTCACCCAGACGCTTAAATGGCAATCTGCCACAGAGCGACTTCCAGGCAATTGCGATTAACCTGGTGCACTGCCGCCATCTAGACAGTGCATTACATGCATACAAACATTTCAGAGAGGCCCGCAACCAAAGGATCCAGTGCCATGAAAACGGTATTCAAAGTTCCTAAGAAGTACTCTAATATGCTACTGTTAGAGTGAATATCGTGATGCCCGAGGATGTTATTGCCATAGGGTGAGAATCAATGTATCCTGAGGAGATTGAGGACTTCCTTCAAGAGTTATTTGGTGAGGAGGAGGACCTGGAAGATATGGCCTGGGACCATCAAGAGAGCCAGTGGCTTGACAGCTCGCTGGAGCTTGATATCCCTCCAGCGTCAGGTTCAGGTAGGTCTCACACTTCCTTCTAAAATGTGATAAATAAAGTAGTACTCAAATATGCTAGTGCTTGAGTGGACTTCATAAGACATGCTATCTGTTTGAGTTAAATACCCAAAAAACTCCACCCATGCAAATTCCTTTGACAACATTTTTAACTGGACAGAGCGCATGAGAACCTCACTTAATGTTTTCAGACACACAGAGGCCTCCTCCTTGCTTCCATAGGCCAAGTGCATTTTCTATGTGTCATGAGGGGATGGGTTAGCTGCAAAATAGCCTACTAATCTTCTGAGTGAAATGCCTCAAACTGGAATAATCATTTTTCAAATAATGATCTGCCAGGACATGTGCTATTGATGAGAATTACATATGCAGATGTGCAAGTATATTCAGAATCAAGAGATACCAGTTATTTTTCCATCCCTTCATGCACAATAGTCATTAAAATATTCTAGTTATTATTCAACCAAGCATTTTATTTCCTTTTACTGTGTATATGATCCTTGTTTTGATACAGAATCCAGATCTGCAGCCAGCATTATGATCAGACACATGGTTCTGAAATTATAAATCAGTAAAGTATTTCCAAAGGTCACTTTGAATACATCGTTTTTGATGCATTTTAAATCTGCTTTGTTATACACCAAAACATTTTTGTATACATTTTGCAGTCCTTTGCGGCTTTGGTTTCCTATAATTGGCGATTTCTTACTGTGCAGTAGTGAATAATTTCTTTGTTACCTGGATGCTGCACCTGTTGGAGTGTATATTGCGGCTGCTGCAATATTAAACAAACAATTCTTTTTAACTGCACACTTCCTTGGAGTGCGCTTCCGGTATTCCTTTTCTGAACTTTTAAATCATACAAAAATACATCTTTGATTGGTTATGCACATCTTTGTTTATTATTTCCTTTCAAACAAACTTTCTTCTTCAAATAACTATATCCTTTTTGTCTCTCAACACGTGTTTCTCCACGTTTAACGCACGTGGTTCATCAGGAGAGTTTTCTAATATAAAACAACAGAAAAGTTTTTTTGCTTCACTATATAAACCCAAATACACTGTTTATGTACAACAATTTGGGTGGTAGAGGCAAACCACCAATTAATATATTCATTTAGCATACTCACCAAGAAAAAAATATATGGGATTTCTGTGAAAACCAGAAGTAAAATAAACAAAGTTTTAAGCTTAGGTTAAGTTTAAATAATCCCTATAGTTTTTGATGTCATAAAGTATCCTTTTATCTGCTCTCCTCACCTTATTTATCCCGGTGTGATTGCATTCAATCCTTCTCAGTCCGTGCTACTGTGAGAGTGATTTGAATCCTCTTATTTATACTCGCGGGCCCGCAACGCGATGACGTCATGCGTTACGTTGCGCGATGACGTCACGCGTTTTTCCTACACGGCCGGCGGTCATCTTAGCTTTTGAATAAGCCATGTGTTTTGCTTTATTTCAAAGGCACTAATTCAAGGTCATGGCACTTTACCAAAAGTAAGTTTGGATATTTATTTAAAGCAACAACAGTATTAACTGTCTATATATTGAGTGAAAATTGGTTTTTCCACCATTTTAGCCAAAAGATTTTTTACCTTATTTTCAAAAAGTAATTGGGCAGAGAGGTTATAAATATAACTCGTGGTATTGCAATTACATTTCTCTAATTTTCATACGTGTAAATGAATATGTGAACTCTCTCAAATTACTTTTCTCTTAGATTCTCCTATATCAGCAATTCATTTTTAAATTTTGTTAAACATTTTCACAACCCCCAAATAATTTTAAATTTGAAACGGAATTTCAAAAGCAAATCATTACAGCCAATAACTCATTTCATTATCTGAATTTAACCCTGTATTGCAAGTGTCCAAGATACAAATCCATTTCGCTTCTCTTCTCCTTAATTGTAGCTCTCTGTTGCCTCCTCTCTCCATGCTTTCAATTTTTTCTATGCCCAGAAACTTGATACCCTTAATATCAGTTGCTTTATGTTCTTGATTGAAGTGAATTGCCATAGGGTATCTTGTGTCCTTATTTTTAATAGCTCTAATATGTTCTTGTAAACTGATTTTCAGTTCTCTGATAGTACTTCCCACGTATTTCTTATTACATATACATGTAATTGTATAGATCACATACTTGGTGTTGCAATTAATAAATTGTGAATTTTTCTATTTGGTAGCCTTATCTCTTTTACTCCATTTTCCATTTGGTCACAGATTCCACAACTTCCACACCTGTGGGTTCCTGTTGGTGCCGATACTTGTAAAAATTGACTTAAAACTTCAATTTTTTCTTCTTTCATATGACTGGGGCTGATTTATTGCTTTAAAGTTGGTGCCCTTCTATAAATTATCCTGGGTTTAGCTTCTATATGCTGCTTTAACATTTCATCGCTTTTCAAAATATTCCAATGTTTTGTCAGGAGTTTTTTCAAAAGATGAGCTTCACTATTGAAAGTCGTTATGAAGTCTACCTTTTCTTCTCTTTTCTTCACCATTCTTGGTTTGTCCTTTAGTAGTTCAGTTCTAGGTACTTTTTTCAGCTTTGTAGATAGCTTTGTTCACATCTTGATTTCTGTAACCTCTCTTTATGAATTTTTCTTTGAGCAATTTAACATGATTTTCGTATTTTTCATTTGAACTACAGTTCCGTTTTGTTCTCAGAATTTCACCATATGGTATATTTTTGATTATATGCTTCACATGATTGCTTTCAGCATGTAGTACTTTATTTACTGAAGTTGGCTTTATATATAGATCTGTTAGGATCTTTTCCCCATCTGTATAGATTAGCAGATCCAAAGATTCTATTTTTCAGAACTCATTTTTTCAGTATATTTAATATTATAATCATTTGCATTCAGATATCTGATGTAGTCAAAAAGTTCTTTTTTATCTCCATTACATATCATAAGAATATCATCGATATATCTTCCCCAATAGGTTATGTATCCATTTGTAAATGCTGTATGTTGCCATGCGTGGTTAATCTCAAAGTATCCCATGAATAGGTTTGCATAGGACGGTGCAAAGTTTGGCCCCCATTGCTGTGCCTCGTTCTTGTCTGTAGATTTGTTTATTGAACAAGAAGATGTTGTTGGTTAAAGCAAAATGAAACATTTCTAGAATCATTGAATTTTGTTGGAGGAACGAAATTGATCTAGTTTTAAAAAAAACTCATTTGTTTCAAGCCCTTTTAAATGTTCAATACTGGTATATAAGGATACCACGTCCATACTTACAAAAAGAAAACTTTCTTCCCAAGGTATTTCTTCCAGTTGTTGTATAACATGTTTGCTGTCTCTCAGGTATGATGACAGATTAGTTGTTAAAGGCTGAAGGTGTAAATCAATATATTGGGAAACTCTTTCTGTTAATGAACCTATGCCATTGATGATTGGTCTACAGGTTGGAAATTGTTCAAATGTTTTATGATTCTTTGGCAAAAAATATATTATTGGCATGATTGGATGAGTATTGTTCAGATAATGATATTCATCTTCAGAGAGTAAGCCGATTCCGTCCCAATTTTTGATCATGCTGTGCCATTCTGACTGCAAATCCATAATTGGATTCTTCTGTAGTAGGCAATAACAATTCCTATCATTCAATTGTCTGTTTCCTTCAGTAATATAGTCTTTTCTTTGTATCAGAACAATATTGCCTCCTTTATCTGCACTCTTAATTATCCATTGTGTATTTTTTGATAAGGTCTCAATAGCCATTGTTTCTTTTTCTGAAAGATTGTTTCATTTTCGTTTGTTTATTTTTGAGAAAATGTTGTCTCAGATCTGCACTCACCATTTTTTGAAAGACATCAATTACATTGTTTTCTGCCATTTTAGGAATGAACTTGGATTTTAGTTTTAAGTTCGATTCTTCCGATAAACAAGGATCTATATTTTGTTAATCCAGGAACATTTCTGTAGTGTAATTTTCTTCTGTGAGATTCATGATATTTATTGTCTTTTCTACAACTTCTACTGACAGAGGTGAAATATCCTGATTTGTCTTCTTTTGTTTCTCGAATATTGATTCGGCAAAATATTTTTCAATTTTAATTTTCTACAAAATTTGAATAGGTCTACATTGGTGTGAAAATAATCTGCCTTATTTGATGGACTGAAATGTCGTCCTTTGTTCAACACCTTGTTAATTGTTGTGTCGACTTCTTGTCCACTTAGATTCATGACTAAATTTACTTCATCCTCTTGTCTTGTGATCTGGTTTGCATTCCCCCTTGTCCGCTTCCTTTGTTTTTGCGTTCCTCCTCTTTTTCCTCTTTTGTTTTTGGTAAGTTGATTGATATACCTTCGTTTGTACCAGGTCTTGTGCCCCTTGTATTGATGGTACCTTGTTGAAAATTCGATTTCTTGATCGACTTGTGCCTTCGGAATTCTGCAATAAAATGGAATTCATGCGTTTTGCCTGATGTACTTGGTTCCTCTTCCATTTCTCTTTCTGCTTCACTAACCGTTTCTGTGTCAGATAATTGAGTAGTTGAAGATTGTATATTCACATTTTTTGCCTTAGAATAAGGTTTTGAAATAAGAGTAGTTTTTCCTTTGATGTCATATTTTCTCTGATATGTGTATACTCTTCCAATTTTATAATCTATTTCGTCTCTTAGGAATGCTTTTTGTTTTTTTAGATTTTAAATTCTTCGGTGAATTTGTTTAAATAATCATCTAATATTTGATAATTTTTAAAAGTAAAGGAATACCGGAAGCGCACTCCAAGGAAGTGTGCAGTTAAAAAGATACATCAAAACGTTTCTGTGAACTTTGTATGTGTGGTCTGTTTATAATTGACTGTGGCCACCTGATTTGATAAGAATATTCTGCTCTTTGAGAATGCACCAAATCCTCGACCATATACCGTTACTGTTGACTTTCAGATTAGTTTAAAAATATAAGACCAGGATTGTGGTGTTTTGGAAGGCAAACTACTCGCATTTTAAATGCATTTCTTTGGTAATGTACTCCAGTAAACACAGATAGGCACTAACTCTATTAATTGATTAAAGTAATATACAATGATTTGGACATTGCTGCTTCACAAAAGAGCAACTTTCTGTATTAAATGTCAGCATGATCCAATATAACAGAAATGTGCAATTTAAACAGCTGTTCTTGTAAGTCATCTGACAACAGGTTATCCTATCAACAGAAATTGTGCGGTCTACAAAACAAATAGCATCGTAGCACACATGCAGAATTTTGAATTACATTTTTGTTAGATTACATTTACTGAGTGTTTTCTTTAGAAAGGAATTGTTGGTGAAATACGTTTTTTACTTTGTTCTGTCTGTCTAACATTAAATTAAGTCATAAATTAGTTTTCAAAAACTGATTAACAGAGTTTGCTAATTAAAATGTTCTTGATTAGCAAGCACACCTATTTGATTAGCAATTTTTTACTAATCATTTTAATGTCACCAGAATGTATTTGTACCCAAGAGATAAAATGAGCAACAATACAGCATTTTTGTTTATCGCTGAAGTAAGAAGTTGGTGAGAGGAGTGTCTGTAAAATGTAACAGTAGCTACATGAATATCAGTATGATAAAAAGGCTCTGAAAAACGTTTTCAATGCATGGCTCTGCAGCAGGGTGCAGTCAGTGTTGCACAGGGCAGTGCCCTGTATATGTTATGCTTGACTCATCATTTGCTGTGCAAGGAGGGGGTCAGATGTTTCATAAATGAAAAAGTTCACCATGTTAAAGGCAAGTCATAGCCTGAGATGAAGTATGTAGTATGGTAACGCGGCAGGCCGAGTCATTGCCAACTTCTGGTGAACAAGATGGCTCTTGCCTCCAAATTGAGGTCCACTGTTTTCAAAATAGTGTTCAATACCATTTGTAGGGGAGGGGAGGGCCACTAAATGTCCTTTAGACCGAACCACTAGGCACAAGTGCAGCATTTCAGCCCTGCACACCCATGAAAGTGGTGTTTAGTGCCATTACTACTCCGTGTTGCCCTCTGGGATTATGATACTTTTTTTTAGGAGAACCAGGCTTTGCCCAATTCATGCTTTCCTTAAAAAAGAAATTACACATGTCTGCAATTGGAAATAACTATTTTCAGGACCTTGAGGTGCAGAGCCTTTCTTGCCTAGCACTCCCATACAGGCCTTTTGCACTTGGTTCGTTTGAGATATAGACTGAAGTTGTTGATAAGAAGATTTCTTTTTTTTTTGCTTTTTATTTATTGACACTTGGTATAGATAAAACATCACAAGCAAGTAATGGTCAGTAGAACATAAATGCATTCCGATACAGTTATACAGCACACCGTAGTACACACAGGCATCAGACTGGAAGAGAACACATGCAGATCTAGGTCAAGGAATCTTTTCTAGCAAGATACATATGGAAGTCACTTGTGCCTGCATACTTTACAGAAGTTCCACCGTCCCTTGCCCAATACCAAAATTCCATTCTGACTTTCCAAGCCCCGACTGAAGACGAGGGAGCAACCGTCCCGACCAGGCGAGAGAGAGAGGCAGAGACCTCCAGGTGGCGGACAACCTCAACAAGCACAGAGACAAACCAAGCTGCCTACGTGACAGAGTACCAGCCGCGACTACATAAAAAAACTAAGCGCAGAGTGCTCAGTGACTAAGACACCGGAGACAACGTAACTATTAACTGCTAACGTGCCACACAGCAGTCCGGTTGCGAGTCTGTCATCCCATGTGCACCGGGAAGCATTTACACAAACTAAGACTGCTGGTTGTTTTAAGGGATTGCCATTGCACAGATCCAACGGACCTGCACATCAGAAAAGGGCAGGGTGTAACCCTCTACTTATGCCATAACTCACGTGTCGGGGCACCAGTGCAAGCCAGCAGTGGGACAACATAACATGCCTGTACACAAGTGTTTCTAGGCACCACAAGGGAGGGGAGACAGGGAGAAGACAAGGCAAACAATCCTACTAGGCTTTGTGACATTCGGATCGTGCAAGTGCAATAATGAGAATTGCAGGGGGAAGGGAGAGGGGGAAGTGCAGGGGAAAGGGTAGGGAGAAGTGCGAACAGGGCAGTAAGGCTCTGGGTAAGTGCTAGGAGGCAGGGGGGCTGTAAGGGTTACATTTACAGCCCCTACATGCACGGTAGGCCAGGAGGCAGTGCAAGGAAGACTAGTCATGGAGCATGTACCCAGTGAGACTCTTGAGGGTACCAAGCAACCAGTTGGTGAAGCAGATAGGTAAGTTAGAAATGAAGCGAGAGAGAGAAGGCAGAGGAGAAAAGGAAGGTCTTGAGCCACTTTCGGAACTTCAGGTGGTCCAACTCAAATCTGAGAGGGGCATGGAGGCCGATCCAGACGGAGGCCCCTGCCGAAGAGAGAGATCTACCTTCCACTCTCTGCTTGGAGAAGCATCTGACCCTCAGAGTCAGAAGTAGTTGAGCGAAGGGCTCTAGAAGGAAGATATTTAGGCCAAGAGAGTTGGATATAGTGAGGGTCCCATCCCCAGAAAGCCTTGTGGACAATGCAGAGAGCCTTGAACTTGATCCTTGCAGCCACAGGGGGCCAGTGGAGGGATTTCAGGGCTGGAGAGATGTGGTCCCTGCGCTTGAGGCCAAGGATAAGTCTTGCAGTCCTGTTCTGGATCAGTTGTAGGGGGCGAATAGTAGAATCAGGCAGATTGAGAAAGAGACTGTTACAGTAGTCCAGACAGGAGAGAACCAGGGCTCCGCAGACCATGAGCTTCTGGGGGAAGGTGAGAAAATATAGAATACCTCTGAGGAGGTGCAGCTGGAAGTGGGCCTTCACAGCAAGGTCCGAGATGTGAGGAGAGAAGGAGAGAGTGGAGTCAAAGATGAAACCAAGGTTTTTTGCCTCAGAATAAGGCGAGGGTAGAGGGCCCCAGGAGGGCGGCCAGAGTGTGGGAGGGAAAGCGGTGGCAGGGGTCCAATGAGAAGGATCTCGGTCTTACTGGCATTAAGGCAGAGATCGTTGGAGGCGCACCAATCCTGAATCGGAGATAGACAGTCAGAAACGAGGCTGAGGGAAGCCTGAAAGAGAGCCGATTGTCATCCGCATAACACTTAAAGTTAGAAGAGAAGGTGGAGACAAGGTGGGCCAAAGGGGACAGACAGACATTAAAGAGCCAGTGTGAGGTTTAAGAGCCCTGAGGGACACCATATGTGGAGAGAGAGGTGGTGGAGAGAAAGGACCCAAGTTGGACCTGGGAGGGTCGGGCCAGGAGGAAGGAGGTCAGCCATGCCAGGGCCTGATCCGTGATGCCCAGGTTCTCACGGAGTCGATTGATCAGGGTAGCATTATTGACCCTATCAAAAGCAGAGGAGAGGTCTACGAGGATGAGGACAGAGAGCTGGTACCAAGATTAGAGAGTAGATCTCCATGGGTGTTCAGGAGAGTAGTTTCTGTGCCTCTGGCTGCTCTGAAGCCAGACTGATGGTCATAGAGGCGACCAACAGAATCAGTGTGGAGGGTAAGCTGGGAGATGGGCAGCTTTTCCAGGAGTTTGCCCAGGAAAGGAGTGATACAAATCGGGCGATAGTTTGCCGGACAGGTAGGATCGGTGGAAGACTTTATTAGGAAGGGGGTGCACAAAGGAGTGCTCGAGGGGAGAGGGGAAGGATCCAGTGGCGAAAGAGTGATTATAGAAATCAGCCAAGGCTGGAAATGTGGTCCTCAATAGTTCTGGAAATGGAAGGGCAAGGAGGATGAAAAAAAAGGAGGACAGGAAATTGGAAGGTGTGGGTTATTTGGGTGAGGTTGAGGAAGGAAAACGCAAAAAGACCAAGAGAACAGGTGGAGGAAGGATGGTGAATGGTGTGGATAATTTCTGAAGGAGTATGTAATGTGAGTTGTTGATTAGTTAGTGAAAATGGTACTTGTGAGTATGTGTGGAAGGTGTGAGACTGACCGAGTAGGGAGTGCATGGTAAGTAGAAGTGTGAAAGGATGGTGAATGGGAAAGAAGGTATGAGAGGAGTAGCAGTGGGGACAGAGGTAGTAGTAGTAGCAGCACAGAGTAAGGGATAGTCGTGGAGAGGGGTCGTAGTTGTAGAAATGAGAAGAGAGACTAGCAGAGAGTAGTGGTGTGGAGAGTAACGGGGAGAGCAAGATTGGAGGGTGGAGGTAGACGTAGGAAGGAAAGTAGAGAGGAACATCAGAGGGCAAATAGTGAGTGAAATGGAGAGAAAGGAGAGATGGTGGGTGGAGAAGAAGGGAGGAGGGAGGAAAACAGGGAGAGAGATATATGATATGATATTTTATAAATAGCGCGCTTATACACAGGTGTTTCAAGGCGCAACGAGGCAGGGGAGGGAAACAAGGGGGGACAAGACAACGATCTTACTAGGTTCAGTGACAATGAGATCGTGCAAGCGCAGGTGAGAGGAAAGGGGAAAAGTGCCGGGGGGAAGGAGAGGAGGAGCAAGTGCAGGACATAGGAGATAAACATTGAAAAACAAGATGTGTAGCCAACAGGTGGCAGTACAGAGATAAGTGCAGACAGCAAGTGTTAGTGCAGGTAGGGGAACTGTAGGGTTGCAGATACAGCCCCAAGTGCAGGGTTGCCAGGAGGCAGTGCAGGTGTGCAACTGGGAGGACAGGGGCCTGGGCCCGTGGTTCAGAGGGTAGCCAGGTACCCAGTGCAGTATCAGAAGGAGATCAGCAGGGAAGAGGAAGATAGCAGGCAGAAGAAAAGAGGAAAGTCTTGAGCTGCTTCCGGAACCGTAGATGGTTCTGCTCAAGTTTCAGAGAGGCAGGTGGGCTGTTCCAGAAGGAGGCGCTAGCCGAAGAGAGAGGTCTGGCCCAGCTCGTTGCTTGGAAAAGGGCCTGACCCTCAAGGAGTTGGAGGGATACTTACTTGGAGAGAGTAAAAGATGTAGGGAGAGAAGCAATAGGGTGTGAAGGATCCAAGTGGGGCTTATGTGCCTGAAAGGCACCCATCATTGGAAACTACCCTTGGTGATCATCAAGATTGACCATGGATGAACAGGTCAATGCTGTGTGTAAATCCGGCCACTTTAAACTTCGGGTTCTTCGGACGGTCCTCCCTTTCATTCCTACAGCAAACCAAGTCCCGGTGGTTGCTGCCCTGGTCCTTAGCGTTTTGCACTATTGCAATTCATTATATCTGTCCCAACCCGGCTAGGTAACTGGGCGCTTGCAGTTGCTTCAGAATGTTGCAGCCTGATCTATCACCAGCCCTCCGTTTGGAACCCATATGACTCCTCTGCTGAGGCAACTGCACTGGCTTCCCGTCGCACACCGGATTATGTTTAAGGCTATGTGCATAGTGCACACAGCTTTCTATGGCATGGGAGCAGAATTTCTACAAGCCAAGTTCTCCCGCTACCTGCCTACTCGTTCTCTTCAATCGCAAGCAGCCTTGCAGGTGGCGGTGCCCCGTTTCTGGCTAGCCCAATAAGGAGGACGTGCCTTCTCGGTTGCAGCAACCTGCCCCTGAGGGAGACTACCGACCACTTTGCCTTCTGTCGGAAACTCAAGACCTTGCTTTTCTAGTAACACCTACTCGGAAAGACTCCTCACTTCCCCAGAGCCATGATGCTCTGGTTTGTTTGTTTGTTTATTTATTTCTATGGCGCACCATACCCAGGGGCAGCAGGGCGCAGGCAGAAAGAATATGCGAGGCTTACAATGTTACAGAAATATACAGTTGAGATAAAGTTACATACATTTGCAATTAAGGATTACAGGGAAAAGAATATACAAATCTTCACACATAGAAATATCAATATCTATACAAAGGAGTGAAATATACAGATATGTACAGGGGCTGTTTAAGGCGAGAGCAAAGGCCTCAAACAGAAAGTGTCCGTATCTATACAGAGGTGTAAAATGTATAATTAAATATGGGTGTTGATGGAATTCAAATGACTGATGAGATTCCTTCTGAAGTGCAAATAGGGTTGATCGGCTCTCAGGTTGTGTGGCAATGAATTCCAAAATGTAGCAGCTTTCACAGGGAAGCTGTTACCTCCAATGGTGGAGAGTTTAAATCTGGGAATTATCAGACAGTTGGATTTGATAGTTCTTTGTCTGATGGATGACTTTCTCTTTACTTTGTCCATCAGATAACTGGGGGCAGCATTGTTGAGGGCTTTGTGGGTTAGGGAGGCCAACTTTAGTTTGATTTTATTGTCGGTGGAGAGCCAATTGTGTTGGCGTCTCTTTTATTAATGCCGAGGGCAGCCCTCAAGACATTATTTTGTAGGATTTGTAGCCTATGGGTAATGGCTTTGTTAGCACCGCTATATAGGGCATTACAATAATCGAGCCTGGAGAGTATGAGTGCTCTTGCCAGGATCATACAGCTATCATTGGACAGGAATGGTCTGCATGCTCTTATTAATTTGCAGGTGTACGCAGTGGTGGATGCTAGTGAGTTGACCTGTTTGGTGAATGACATAGTGGCATCCAGGTAAAAGCCGAGAGTTTTTACCTCCCTGGATACTTTGATAATGTTGGTGAACGTGCGCTAAACAAATACAGCCAACACAACATAACATTGTACACAGAGGGAGTTAGTGAGATACGGCATTAGCCTTTAGGCCATCAAAATTAATTAGATAGCTATTAGACAGTTGGGGGCGGCTATTAATCTCAAGTGAAAAGCCAAGGGATGAGGGACACCAGGGTTTTGGAGAGTGTCACCTCTAGGTTAGATAGAGAGGGACGCCCATAGAGATCCCCTCTACTACGAAACAAATAAGGCCATCTGTGACACCACTAATTACACTGTCTGCAGCTGCCCTTTAGACGGCAGCAGTGCAAATCCCAATTGCCTCGAAGTCAATCTGTGGCAGTCTACCTATAAAGGTTTATTGAAGAAGTAGGTCTGGTGGTTGAGCCCTGGAACAGCTTGGAGGTGAATGTGTACCGAGAACCAAGGAGTCTACCTGCCTTGAGTCGGCCCCCTTTTGCTTCTCCAAGAAGAGATCACAGAGGGGCAGTCACTGAGATCTGCACACAAAACAATATGCATGTGCCTAGAACTGGTGTGGTTCAACAAATATCTTACATTACACCAGTCGCTATGTCAAAATACAGCACATCAGAACCACCAACTTCCATACGGTAACCTACGGGATGAGGTTTTTGGCAACGCAGTACAGGTCTGTAAAGGATTCATTCGCGTTTGCAAATGTGTCTTTTAATAGTCAAAAAATAGTCCATAGGTGCCCCTCGGTGAGAACAAAAACGGCCCATTGACCCGTTCTTTGGGAAAGTACCCACTTGAGAGTCTGCAGCCACACTTTAGCTCACTGTACGTTTCACAGATGAGAAATGTCCATTTGCATATCAATCTTTGTCCCGCCCACATGGGCAGTACAGCACCGAAATGCTATGGCAATTCCCTTCTGAACAAGAGTCCCAACAGCACCCCGATACACGCGTTTCAGCCTTGTTGGGCATCATCAGTGAGGTGGAGCTGTGCCTCTCTGCGCACAGTGAGCAAGGGGTCCACATCTGGATGACCCTAGGAAACTTAGGGTGACTAAACCTAAGGCCTGTAAACAATAAAAAAAAATAGTCCATAGGCGCCCCTCTGTGAGAACGAACAACAGAGAAAGTTCAGGAACTGCAACACGTCCATTCTTTCCCTATTAGAATGTCAACATGTTCCTGAGTGTTTTTTAATCCATTGACTCTTTATTCTTGCCCTTGGTAGCCGATCAGGTATGCTTTCGCAGAACCTCTGATGTTGCTTTACTGTCAGCGAATGCAGGAGGGGTTAAGGTCTCTCCTTTGTACGGCTTGATGTCATGCAGTTACAGCCAGGCTTGTCTTCCTTGTAACTTGGCAACTGTGGGAGTAACTTCTTCTGTGTATGGTCCATCAAAGCGGGGTTTATTCCAGGTGTGGACAAAACTACATACCAGCACCTAGTCTCCTGGATACAAACTAGGTTGCTTCAATAGATTGTCGGGATCAATTGTTTGGCTGTCTTCTTCAAACATCTTTGACCCCTCCCTTCGGTTCTTAATCTGTTGAGGAATAAAACTAGTGGTCACAGTTGTCAAGTTTTCATACATCTATTCACCTAATGTCTTCGCTACACTGTGGGCATCATTTTCTACCCTAGTAGGAGGAGCCAGGAGTATTCTTATGCAGCAACCAGTCACCAACTTAAGAGGAGTCAGGTGGTGATCTGAGCCAGGCTGGTTTATTAAAGCGAATAATGCAAGGAGTAGGCAGTTAACTACCCCTTCTTTAAAGTGATCTTGATTTTAGCTATCCTCTCTTTAAGGAGTCTGTATAAGATTTCACAAATGCCATTTGCCTGTGGGTGATAGGCAGAAGAAAATGTATGCTTTATGCCTAATAAAAGAGTAACTTGCTCAAATAGTTAATTTACAAATGCGGTCCATTGTCAGAGAACAGGACTTCACACACACACACCTCATCTAGGAAACACCTAATGTACGAGAAACTTGGCAGCGCATGTGGCATCTGGGTGCGTACGTGGGCCTGCCTCAATCTATCTGGAAAAGAGACCCACTACCACCAATATGAACCTATAACAAATATATGTCTGACACATATCCACATAATCTATAAGTAGATGCTGAAAAGGGCATTTGGGTCTAGGGATTGCTCCTCTCACTGTCCACAAAGTGTGCCCTGCTGTAAATGTATGCCCCACGATGCAATTCACAATAAACTGTGCCACATGTTGTAATAGATCTCCACATGTTGTAATAGATCTGCTGAAAACCAATCCTATGCAATCATAGCAGCAAGACTCTCTAGAGTTGTTTGCGTGGGGTAGTGAAGTTGCTCCAGCACCACATTCAATAATGCTAGAGGCATAACTGGCTTTCCAATGCTATTCTGTCTCCATATAGCCTCAGTGGGAGATAAAGAACACCCTGCTTCCTCCATAAATCTTGCTCTTCTTGAGAGGCTCAGCCATGTAGCTCAATTAGCTGAACAATAGACATCATATTAAAGCCCTCCTTACCACCATGCACCCTCCTGACAGATGTTTAATACCTTTTACTTCAAAATCAGAAATATTTGGGAAATATGTTGCCCTTTTGGCTTCTAATTCTGTGGCTTCATTACTGCGAGAAATCATGTTGGTCCTATTAGTTTGGCCTGCACATTTCATGACAGCAATAGCCAATGGAAATCTTAGTGCCTTAATGAGCTTATCCAATAAGGATGCATGCCGGTCTGGTGTGCAGTCTGCATGGAGGAAATCCCTTCTTTTCCAACGTGACAAACTTGCACGTACGGTTGACACTGTTGATGTCAAATAGGCAGAGTCAGAGTACATCATCACTTCCTCAGCCTCATATATTTGGAGTGTGGCGTTAAGCACCACTAATTCAGCACCTTGTGCTGAGCAATGCGAAGGCAATCTCACACTTGTCACTACTTCAAATTAACCATCACGGTTCAGCTTCACTACTGCTGATCCAGTATGTCTTTCACCAGTTGTTTCGTCAATTTGCGAAGAACCATCGGTAAAGAGAATTTCGCCCCATCCAAGAGCATTTTCTCTAACATGGGGAATGTCATCATAGTACTCAGTATGCGTTGTGCAGTCATGCACATAATCCTCCTTCCCTACTGGTTCTGCTATGAATGTTGCTGGATTCACTATTCTGCATCTAACAATTTTGGATTGCCAGGTTAGAACTAATTACCTCGTACTCTGGTGCTCTTTGTGTAGTGAATGTACCTTTGGGCTTCTCTAGAATGGCAAATAACGAGTGTTCGACAAATACTGTCACTGAACACCCCATTCTAAAGCTTGAAGCTTATTCAATGGAAACGCTACAGCAGCTAACGCTTGTTCACAAGGGTAATGTCCTTTCATCATTGGATCTAAAATCCCATTATAATAGGCCAATTGTTTGTGTCTGTGTCCTGGTGTTGTTTTCTGTATGAGGACTGCTGTCATAACTTCTCAATTTGAATGAGAAAATAGATAAAACTCTTCATTATAACATGAAACGCACCGGCTGTACTAATTGACCTTTTTTTTTGTTTAATGTTTTATTGGTTAAAAAGTCAAACATGTATAAAAACAATCATTAACTTAAAAAAAGAAACTTTACATTCTTTGTTCCCCAGAGAAAGAAAAAAGAAAAGGCCATCCATTGCTTGCAACAACAACAGCCATTTCATTGGGAATCAAACCGTTTCCCTAAACAGCTGAATTGTAAATACCATCCATGGATGTTACAACATCCTCTCCACCTACTCATGAGATGATACTATGTCAGATTGACATTGAGACAATAGTGATATGCATCAATCCCAAAACTCTCTTAATCTCCCTCCTCCCTCGCCGTTTCCCCCTGGTTGGTTAACACAACCTCCAACATTTTCATCACAGCTATACCCATCCTAGGCTTGTCACCAATTAGCATCCATTTCCACCATTCCCCTTTCGAGAGAGTAGTTTCCATCAGAGAGGACTCCTTTAAATATAACATTCGAATCTTAATCAGAGCTTCACAGTTCATTATTAAATGTTCTGGAGTTTCCACCAAGCAAGAACTCAGACAATGTCGACAGTTGGCACTTTCAATCCCCACCATTTTCCTCTTAAACAGAATCTCTCTTGAGTGTAAGATATTTAGGCGACATCTAAGCAGAAGATCACGATATTTGGGTCAGGGAATTTGATCATGAATTTCGGAAGTTCGTTAACTCTGCCTCCCTCCATGGACAGGGGATCTTTAGACCTTAAACCACTTGACCTTTTTAATTCTTCAAATCCTTCAGTCATTTAATCTGTCTATGTTATCTAACTTTTGCCTACCTGTGCTTCCTTAGGTCCTTTGAAAAGCAGTCAAATATATGTGCTGTAATCCAAAACCCAGGCCCTGAAATAGATACATAGGCCTAGAAATGATTGCATTTCCCTCACTGTTTTAGGTACTGAAGTCTTCATAATTGCTTCTGCTGTCTCAGGTGTCACTTTGCTCCCTTCTTGAGAGATTCATTGCCCTATGTATATGACCTCTTCCTGACCATATTGTAATTTTTCATGGTCTACTTTGTATCCTTTTTCTGCAAGTATTGTCATTAGTCAAACTGAGTATTCCCTACATTGCTCTTCTGTCTCACTGCACACTAATATATTATCCACATGCTCGAATATTGCACTCTCAAGTTGTACATTAGCTGGGTCCATCTGAAGAACCCTATTAAAGATTCAAGATTGAGGGGGATTCATGGTACCCCTGAGGAAGACAAGTGTGTTTTAGGCTATAATTTCTATGCGAAAAATCAAGTCAAGCAAGTCTTCTTGAAGGGGGATTTAGAAGAATGTGTTCGAGTCTATTACTGTAAAATATTTGGCCTTAGATGGGTTGTTACATAATATGGTTACATAATATTGTAGCAGGGTTTTGAACCAAAGGAAACTGCTTCAACAATATTGTTTGGAGGACGGATATCCTGAATAAATCTCCACGACCGCCCAGTTGATTTATTCACTGGGTACAAAGTCGCGTTAGACGTGGACTATGGAAGGCCATGAGAGAAGATTCTTTCCTAAGTCTAAGCGGGCGTGCATTCCATGATTTAGGTGCGAGCATTTCAAAACTAGAGCCTCCTGCTTTGGCTCTGTTAAAGGCGGGGATTATGAGTTGGTGCGAGTATAGGTCCCATTTGGGTTTGGTGGAAGGTGCTTGGTGTATTCGTTCGGTTAGATAAGGGGGTGCAGCTTGTGATAGGCATTTGTGGGTGATTGTGAGAGCCCTGAAAGGAATGCGCTCGTTGATAGGGAGCCAGTGGGTGTCTTGTCTAGCCTGAGAGATATGCTCTCTCTTAGGGATACTGAGCACGGCTCTGAGGGCATTGTTTTGGGATATTCGTAGTGTATTAATGTTTTTGGAGGAAATACCTAGGAGGAGGACATTGAAGTAGTCCAATTTTGCCTCTATGGTATCTCTTGCAATATTGAGGCGGTTTTTGGATGAGAGGTGAGGTTTGATGGCATTGATGATTTTAGTTGTGAATGCTGCTGAGGACGCGATATAGCTAACTTGTCTATCCATGGAGAGGGTGGAGTCCAGGAAGATGCCTAGAATTTTTACCGCGGTTGAAGCAGGGATTATAGCAGTTTCAATTTGGAAGTTACAGTATTTGGTGTCTAGTTTTTTTAAGGTCTCCTTGGGGCCAACTAGTAAGATTTCAGTTTTGTCCCCATTGAGACAGAGGCTGTTAGCTGCCATCCAAGCCTGGATGATAGCGTAGATATGCTGTAGGGTTTTCAAGTCTTGCTCATAGTCACCAGTAAGAGGGCGAAGAATTTGTGCATTGTCATCATAATTGGTGAAAGTTATGCCAAATTCTTGCAAGTCCTTGAATAGTGATAGAGTGAAGAGGTTGTAGAGTGTGGGAGAGGTGCACGAGCCTTGTGGCACTCCACACCCAATAGGGGATGGGTTGGCTGAGGCCTGGTCTGAGAAAACCCTCATGGCCCGGCCTTCCAGAAAGGATGTAATCCAGATGGTGGCTTCTTGGGAGAAGTGGGCAGAGTGTCTGAGGTGTCTAGCTAAGATCTCGTGGTCAACCAGGTCAAATTCTGCAGAGAGGTCGAGGAGCAGAAGGTGTGCGGCCTTGCCTTTGTCCATGTTTTCTGAAAGTTGATTTTGGAGGTCTAGCAGAGCCGACTCTGTGCTGTGCCGTGGGCGAAAGCCAGATTGCCTTTTTCCTAAGAGGTTATGCATTTCAAGTTAGGACTGAATTTGTAGGTATGCCGCCTTGTCCAAGATCTTCAACAAGAAAGGCACTGTGGTGATTGGCCTGTAGTTGTTTGGGGAGTCTGGGTTTAGTGCAGGTTTTTTTCAGGAGAGACCAGACCCAGGCTTCCTTAAGGGAGGCGGGTACAATGCCAGAGGTGAAGGAGGCGTTAATGAAGGCTGTGATGAACGGGGCTAATGTTGCTGCACAGTCTTTGACTACACTTGCTGGGCAGATGTCACCCTCGCACAGTGATGGTTTTATGCATTTCATGATTAGAAGGACCTCAGGTATGGTTGCCTCCCTAAAAGTAAAAGGTGTTGGTTGTTGTAGGTTTTGAGGTGTGGGTAAGACTGGTTCTGGATCGTTATGTATTGGGAGCATGGCAGAGGGTATGTTGTTGAGGTTGGCTTTGATTTTATCTTGCAGTAGGTCAATTTTGCTGAGCAGTGCATGTTGGATGTCGTTGCACCATTTCTCATCTTTTACAGTTTGTTGTGTAGATGAAGGAGGGATGCTCAGTTCTTTGTAGATGGCAAATAATTCCTTAGATTGAGATTTTGCATTGTCAATTCGGATATTATAGGCGGCCGCTTTAGCGGCGGCAATGGATGTTTTGTTGTTTGGCTATTGTGAGCTAAGACTCACATGTGGGGCCAGATGGGCTAGAGTGCCATTTTTTAAAGGCTAGCTTTTTGATGGCTTTTTAATCAAGAAGGTCTTGATTATACCACCAGTTGGTATGTTTGATCCTTGTTGCTGTTTTGTTTTCTAAGGGGGCTATAGGGCATACTGATTCGTTGAGTGCTGTATTGTAGAGCTCGACCAATTCTGTAGGGTTGTTAGGAAGTGGGCTTACTAACGCTGATGCTTCAAGGAGGGGTAGAATTCTGTCCTTGTTGAGCAATTTTCTGGATATGGCCATAGCGGCTGACATGGGGGGCATTTGTTGAGTTTCTACTTTGGCAGGTATGAAGAAGTGGAGGAGGTGGTGGTCAGTCCAGGGGCGAGGGGTGTTGGAGCTGATGTCAATGCCACAGTTGTGGTCCACTAACCAGTCAAGTACGCAACCTTTAATATGAGTTTTGAATGAATCCTAGATCGAGGAGAGACTTGGCAAAGGTTTTCCCATGTTTGTCTTTTGTGTCGTTGAATCCAAGGTTGAAATCACCTAAGAGAATGGCCTGAGTGCTGGCTTTAAGGTTATTACCTAGGAGATGTAGGATGTTGGGTTGGAAGTGTAGCAGTGGAACTGGTGGGCGGTAAACTAGGTGGAGTGTAATAGTGTCATTGGGTGAGAGGGATATTTTTACTCAGAGAGCGTCAATGTTGTTTGATGTGGCTGACTGGATTTATCTGGCTTTGAATGTATCTTTGACGATGAGTGCAACCCCACCGCCTTTGTGGGTGGATCTGTCCTGGCGGAGGATGGTGTATCCTGGTGGGAGGGATTGGCATAAAACAGTCACCCCATACAAAAATACTTCTATGTGTAAAGGAACTCCCCGTAATGCTTTTTGACCTGTAAATGCTAATATAAATGATATCAGATTCATGTAATCACATTCATGTAATGTATCCCTAGAGTGGAACACACTATTTCTTCATCAGTAAAAGATATCGTCATGTTAAGTTTAGTCATCAAGTCACACCTTAATATATTAACTGGTGTCTGCCGAGAATACACTAGTGGCATAGACACGTCATGTTTTCCTATAGAGAATGGAAATTCATCAGTAAAAGGAACTAAGCTCATTGCCCCCAGAGAATCCCTGCTCATTCATAGCAATGCCTGACATTTGGTACTTTACCTCTTGAACACAGGAACGAGTCGCTCCAGTGTCCTCAAGAAATGAAAATTTCTTGCTCCTACCATTACCTTGACCCTTGGTTCCTCTTGGGGATCCGGTGTCACTGATAGTACTGAACACATCAAGTCGCTCTGTGGGCTGTCCTACTGTGGATATAAATTCATCCCTGTACCTGTGAAAGGATTTCCTCCTACCACGGTCACACACCTTATTCTAAGTGTGGGTATTTTTAGGGCTCCTGTATTCGTATTCCTTTGTGGTACCATGGTCTGTTGTGCCTGCGCTTGCTTAGTTTGTATCTGTTGTGTTTGCAAAGGTACTTGCTATGATTGTCCTACGTCTGCTCTGCAACTATTAATAGCGCTGCATCATACGTTGTGTTTTATGCAGTCAAACTCACAGATCCTGCTCCAAAGGTCGTCAGCCTTCTACCCTCGAATGGCTGCCAGCAGGCCTTTTATGTTGCCAATTGTGAATGTCATTCTTGATGTATTCTTTATTACTCATAAATCCATTTTCCCGCACCTGAAGTCAAACTAGGTAATTTACATTTCAAATTGCCTTTATCCATTTGTGGCCACTGTACATATTGTGGTCATCTACTCCCTTTTTCTAATAATGTGTTTAAATCCTGGTCCACAATCATACCCACCTATACTTCTTATTTTCCAGGTAGGGCTAGTCTAGACCATTCATCTCCGTCCTGCCAGTGACCTTAATCTGCTTACATTAGGCTGGAATATATCCCCTGCACTGCGTGATCGTGCTTGTGGTCGCTCAGGATAAAGTGTTGGTTCTGTTTTTTTTCTTTAGGGTCCTCTAAATCTGACAATTTTACCCCCTTTTCTATGCTTGAGTCTTTCTAAAAACCTCATGCGCCCGCTCTTCGCGCTCTCTCCTTTTCTTCCCCTTCTTCATCTGCCATCATTATATCCCAACCAAGATCTAGTCTAACTAAAGACAACGTTTCTGTGCTTGTCTATCATTACATCATCTGACCTGCCTCCTGCTTCCCTCGATAGAGTTTCTTCAATATTCTCTTTGGTTTTATACCCAACTTTATCTCTAATTTGCCTATATAAATCCCCAATCCTTTTCCCTAGGCCTTCTGCCTCATGTTCGTCAGCCCATGTTTGTATTCTCTGTATCCCTCACAGCCTACGAGGCTGTTGTGACCCTATCTCTTCTTCCCATAGTTCCCATGCTTCGACCGGCACCATACCAATATTGAATAGATAATCTATTTCGTCATCCCTTTGTCCCCTACTCCTGTTCATCTCTTTTTCCCTTCGTCTCTTTTCTCTTCTTCCTCTTGCCTTCCTTGCAACCTACATTCTTTCATGCTGTGTTTCCATCTCCTCTAGTCTCTCCTTCCCTTTCTTTTCCTCATACCTTATTCATTCTTCCTTTCACATCCTCTCTTTTTCCTTCTCTTCCTTGTACATTTTCTGTTCTTTTTTTCCTGCTCTTCCCTTTCTTCTTTCTCTTAACCCAGCAATGCCCTTGTCATCTACTTTTAGAAATATCCGTCCTCCCTTCCATTCATTTTGTACTATTGTCACTTCCTTGACCTTGTCCTTCGCACCTCTTTGTCTTTTTACTTCTTCCTCTATTTGTCTATCCTTTCATCATGCTGTTCATTTTGATTGCATGTTGATATATATGTGCGTTCTTTTGCTCTCTTCCAAATTGTCCTACTGTTATAAGCAGGTGGCTCATAGGTCAGATTAACACACCCCGCCGCTGCTTTCAATTCCTTTAAAGGGTAAAATCCCTGCTTCTCAATATTTGCGCTCTTGTTTTCAGAACGAGAAAAAGGAGCTGAAGGTGTTACATCCTCCCCTTTATGCTGATTAAGCATCCACTACATCTCAGGCAGATCTTCTTTCTCACACCGATACATATGCCATAATTCTAAAATGGCCAATCTTTTCTGTAACTTCTTCCCTTTATATTTAGCATGCAAGTATGTTGTCATTTGTCGCAGTATTGTTTCTGATAATGAGCCTTCAGAGGCCACGACATGAGTGTTTCATTGGCTGTGCCTTTGACTCACTGAGCATGACACCTTCTAATTTTGGGTGCGTATCTTGGCAATATACCCCATAGTGACAAGTCAGCTTCGACGGTCAATACTTACCAGATCTTTTAGATTATTATTTATTTTACCAAATGTACACTACCAGAAAACCACATATTTAACCAATCTTAAAATTCTATGCAATAATGTTCTTTATATGCCTTGGTTTACAATTTCTATCACTACTTGCTGTCTCGTCGTTTTACCATCAATACTCTAAAAATCTCTTCTTTATTTATTATTCTCCTTTAATCTTTTATCCTTACGATTGACGTCAATCTCCTGATTTTAAAATCTAATGATCACCTTAATTATTACTATTGCTTTATATCTCTTAGTCTATACACAATAAAAGTTTTACGCTGACATATTTATAACCCCATACACATGTGTACTTAATTTTTTGTGTACGCCTTCCTTTACTAGCTCTAGTAAAGTAAATGTATCTCATCTACTAGTAAATGTATCTCATCTCACTTTTTACCCCATTTTGGAGTTTGATACGCACTCTTCATCTTGCCCTTGCCGCAGGAATCCTTAAATAATACCTCACTTGGAGTTTAGTGCATACCCTTCCACCCCTCTTGGAGCCAGGATTCGAGGTATCCCTTCCTTTTTAATCCCAAAAACTCCAGTTACTTATATACATATATTTAGAATACAATCCCTCCCCCTTATATTTGCCACTTTCGATGCTCTACTTGCATGCGGTGCACAGCTCGAGTCCCTCGGTATCGACCATTCCCCAATCAACCACTTAGCCTTCTGTCCGTGGGGCGCCTGCGGGGACCAGACCGGAATTTCGTGCCAACTACTTCGCTGCCACACGTGTATCATTACTCCATTCTCCTCAGGAAACTGTGCAATCTTCCATCTAATGGTGAAAGCTATCGATAGTCCGAGAGCTTGGATCTGGGCCCGGTCGACTGGACCCGAACCATCCGCACTGCTACCAAAATGTGCAGTAGCGTCGGAGCATTTGAAGGGCCCGATGACATTACCAATAATTATCTCAGACCCAAATAAAGGGACAGACTCAAAGAATATGGCAAAATACTACTTTATTATCAGCTCAATAAAGAAGGGTAATCTGGCGGAAAGCGGTTTGTAGTCCACACTCTCATAATAACAATATGCTTGTACAAAGGCTTTATACCGCAATATGCGTCAGCTATGATATTAAAGGGAGGGATTGTTTAAGGGAACATATGTACCCATACATCAAATAAGTGTTAGCATCATTATTGGATGTCCCTTATCTGGTAGGCACGCCTTAAACCACCTCTAGATAAGTATAATACAGATTACAGCAGAATAAGAACAGCAGATTGGCTTTTGTACACCACACTGCTGCAAAGACCCCGAAGTTAGGCTGGCATCCTCTCCCAAAAGCTTGTTAGCAGCACGTAAGCAAAACGAAACTCAGGTGCAGAGAACAACGTCAGAATACTACCCACTTGCCCAATTAGTCCATCATCTCTCATCTGTCAGGCCCAAAGCCAAGGCTTCTTCTTTGTAGTTGACCTTGGGGACTGTTCTCTGCTCTGGGACTTCCAATGGAGTGTAGGTACACCATTATCTTCATCTGGAGCTTAATGAATAGGCCTTGTTTTCAAGTTCTGAATCACGTGTGAGGAGACCATGATTTTGTCAATTTTTACCTTTTATTTAATGCTATTTAATTCAATTAGGCTGGGTGTCTTAGGTCCTCTTGGCCTCTGGAGACTTGGTTGCTCTACCTCACATAGGCTTTCTGTGTCTTTGATTGTCCAGTAATTGGCACTTGCAGATGTTTTCTTCTTTGCTTAATGTAAGAGAAGAACAAGTCACTTACCAACTGGTAACATTTTTTCGACTGGATGTTCCTCCAACGTATTCCATGGGACATGGCCTCATGACTGTTTTGAAGCGGCTGCGGCAGTGCCTGAAGGCAAAGAGGCAGCGGCCTGAGCGGCTTTGTCACCTCTATTTCCCCGACCACCATGCATATTTTTCTGCTGGCCCCTTTGACTGGCGGCCCCTCTCGTTCTACCAAAGAAGGAGTAGTAACGAAAAGAACCTCCTCTCCACTGCTGCCCCATGGACGAAAATGCAGAGGTTGACGCACAGCTGCACTTAAAGATTTAGCCGCAGCTTTTGAGGTCTGCAACCTCTCAAGGTTCTCGTCAGCCTTGCTGCCAAATAAATGTGTGCCATCAAAGGGAATGTTCAGAAGATGGGCTTGCACATCCGGAGCAAAACCCGACTTCCACAACCACGCAAATCTGCATATAACGGTGCTCGCAGCCATGGATCGGCTAACACTGTCGGCCGTATCCAAACCAGACTGAAGGGATTTGCACATGGCATCTTTGCCGTCTTGTACGAAAGCAACAAACCCATTCCTTTCTTCCCCTTCGGGAATATGCTCAGTCGCTAAAGAAACAGTTCCAGAGAGTGTGTGAGAACCTTGCCAAGGCACAAGTGGAGTTGACCGATTTCAATGCCATGCTCCCTGCAGAAAATACCTTCCAAGCCCAACCGTTGAAGCGTTTGTCGTCCCTATCAGAAGGGATGGTAGGGTAAGCCGCTTGCCACGAGGAGACTGTAGCCGCCTGAACCACCAAACTCTCGGAAGTGGGCTGAGTGGATAAATACCTGGGGTCGCTAATGGAAGGGCGGTACATTTTAGCCAATGATTTATTAACAGCCGGAAGAGATTCCGGGGACTGCCAAGCAGCTGCCACCCTTTTCTGTAAGGTGAGATGAAACGGTAACACCGGGTCAGAGAACAGACCTTGATCTAAAATGTCAGTTAGATCATCCTGCACAAAGTCTTCAGGAAGACTGGACCAGCCGAGATACTCTGAGACCCTAGCCATGAGTCTCCTGTATGAAGACTCAGCATGAGCCCCAGGCTGAGGCCTGCCAAATTCCACTTCTGGAGAAGTTTCCAACCCACTGGCATCATGAAAGGATTGCCTCAACTCCTCCAATTGACTGTCTCCAGAAAACACTTGAGCCACATCATGCTCAACAGGGTCCTAAAATTCAGACCTTTCTTCCTCTTCATATATGTCGTCCAGAGGGAGGTGAAAACCTGACCTGGGAACAGAAGAGGTTCTGGAGTCCAATACTGGCCTCACAGACTTCGCCGTAGCCTTCCTTGGGAGGATCCACCAGATCCGGGTACTCCAATGGTAAATTACTTGGAGAGAGTAAAAGATGTAGGGAGAGAAGCAGGAGGGTGTGAAGGATCCAAGTGGGGCTTATGTGCCTGAAAGGCACCCATCATTGGAAACTACCCTTGGTGATCATCAAGATTGACCATGGATGAACAGGCCAATGCTGTGTGTAAATCCGGCCACTTTAAACTTCGGGTTCTTCGGACGGTCCTCCCTTTCATTCCTACAGCAAACCAAGTCCCGGTGGTTGCTGCCCTGGTCCTTAGCGTTTTGCACTATTGCAATTCATTATATCTGTCCCAACCCAGCTAGCTAACTGGGCGCTTGCAGTTGCTTCAGAATGTTGCAGCCCGATCTATCACCCGCCCTCCATTTGGAACCCATATGACTCCTCTGCTGAGGCAATTGCACTGGCTTCCCGTCGCACACCGGATTATGTTTAAGGCTATGTGCATAGTGCACAGAGCTTTCTATGGCATGGGAGCAGAATTTCACAAGCCTAGTTCTCCCGCTACCTGCCTACTCGTTCTCTTCAATCGCAAGCAGCCTTGCAGGTGGCGGTGCCCCGTTTCTGGCTAGCCCAATAAGGAGGACGTGCCTTCTCGGTTGCAGCAACCTGCCCCTGAGGGAGACTACCGACCACTTTGCCTTCTGTCGGAAACTCAAGACCTTGCTTTTCTAGTAACACCTACTCGGAAAGACTCCTCACTTCCCCAGAGCCATGATGCTCTGGTTTGTTTGTTTGTTTATTTATTTCTATGGCGCACCATACCCAGGGGCAGCAGGGCGCAGGCAGAAAGAATATGCGAGGCTTACAATGTTACAGAAATATACAGTTGAGATAAAGTTACATACATTTGCAATTAAGGATTACAGGGAAAAGAATATACAAATCTTCACACATAGAAATATCAATATCTATACAAAGGAGTGAAATATACAGATATGTACAGGGGCTGTTTAAGGCGAGAGCAAAGGCCTCAAACAGAAAATATCCGTATCTATACAGAGGTGTAAAATGTATAATTAAATATGGGTGTTGTTGGAATTCAAATGACTGATGAGATTCCTTCTGAAGTGCAAATAGGGTTGATCGGCTCTCAGGTTGTGTGGCAATGAATTCCAAAATGTAGCAGCTATCACAGGGAAGCTGTTACCTCCAATGGTGGAGAGTTTAAATCTGGGAATTATCAGACAGTTGGATTTGATAGTTCTTTGTCTGATGGATGACCTTCTCTTTACTTTGTCCATCAGATAACTGGGGGCAGCATTGTTGAGGGCTTTGTGGGTTAGGGAGGCCAACTTTAGTTTGATTTTATTGTCGGTGGAGAGCCAATTGTGTTGGCGTCTGGTAGTGGAGATGTGTTCTCTTTTATTAATGCCGAGGGCAGCCCTCAAGGCATTATTTTGTAGGATTTGTAGCCTATGGGTAATGGCTTTGTTAGCACCGCTATATAGGGCATTACAATAATCGAGCCTGGAGAGTATGAGTGCTCTTGCCAGGATCATACAGCTATCATTGGACAGGAATGGTCTGCATGCTCTTATTAATTTGCAGGTGTACGCAGTGGTGGATGCTAGTGAGTTGACCTGTTTGGTGAATGACATAGTGGCATCCAGGTAAAAGCCGAGAGTTTTTACCACCCTGGATACTTTGATAATGTTGGTGAACGTGCGCTAAACAAATACAGCCAACACAACATAACATTGTACACAGAGGGAGTTAGTGAGATACGGCATTAGCCTTTAGGCCATCAAAATTAATTAGATAGCTATTAGACAGTTGGGGCGGCTATTAATCTCAAGTGAAAAGCCAAGGGATGAGGGACACCAGGGTTTTGAAGAGTGTCACCTCTAGGTTAGATAGAGATGGACGCCCAATGAGATCCCCTCTACTACGAATCAAATAAGGCCATCTGTGACACCACTAATTACACTGTCTGCAGCTGCCCTTTAGGGGGCAGCAGTGCAAATCCCAATTGCCTCGAAGTCAATCTGTGGCAGTCTACCTATAAAGGTTTATTGAAGAAGTAGGTGTGGTGGTTGAGCCCTGGAACAGCTTGGAGGTGAATGTGTACCGAGAACCAAGGAGTCTACCTGCCTTGAGTCGGCCCCCTTTTGCTTCTCCAAGAAGAGATCACAGAGGGGCAGTCACTGAGATCTGCACACAAAACAATATGCATGTGCCTAGAACTGGTGTGGTTAAACAAATATCTTACATTACACCAGTCGCTATGTCAAAATACAGCACATCAGAACCACCAACTTCCATACGGTAACTTACGGGATGAGGTTTTTGGCAACGCAGTACAGGTCTGTAAAGGATTCATTCGTGTTTGCAAATGTGTCTTTTAATAGTCAAAAAATAGTCCATAGGTGCCCCTCGGTGAGAACAAAAACGGCCCATTGACCTGTTCTTTGGGAAAGTACCCACTCGAGAGTCCGCAGCCACACTTTAGCTCACTGTACGTTTCACAGATGAGAAATGTCCATTTGCATATCAATCTTTGTCCCGCCCACATGGGCAGTACAGCACCGAAATGCTATGGCAATTCCCTTCTGAACAAGAGTCCCAACATTAACCCCATACACACGTTTCAGCCTTGTTGGGCATCATCAGTGAGGTGGAGCTGTGCCTCTCAGCGCACAGTGAGCAAGGGGTCCACATCTGGATGACCCTAGGAAACACCGGGTGACTAAACCTAAGGCCTTTAAACAATTAAAAAAGAATAGTACATAGGCGCCCCTCTGTGAGAACGAACAACAGAGAAAGTTCAGGAACTGCAACACGTCCATTCTTTCCCTATTAAAATGTCAACGTGTTCCTGAGTGTTTTTTAATCCATTGACTCTTTATCCTTGCCCTTGGTAGCCGATCAGGTACGCTTTCGCAGAACCTCTGCTGTTGCTTTACTGTCAGCGAATGCAGGAGGGGTCAAGGTCTCTCCTTTGTACAGCTTGATGTCATGCAGTTACAGCCAGGCTTGTCTTCCTTGTAACTTGGCAACTGTGGGAGTAACTTCTTCTGTGTATGGTCCATCAAAGCAGGGTTTATTCCAGGTGTGGACAAAACTACATACCAGCACCTAGTCTCCTGGATACAAACTAGGTTGCTTCAATAGATTGTCGGGATCAATTGTTTGGCTGTCTTCTTCAAACATCTTTGACCCCTCCCTTCGGTTCTTAATCTGTTGAGGAATAAAACAGACACTAGTGGTCACAGTTGTCAAGTAATCATACATCTATTCACCTAATGTCTTCGCTACACTGTGGGCATCATTTTCTACCCTAGTAGAAGGAGCCAGGAGTATTCTCATGCAGCAACCAGTCACCAACTTAAGAGGAGTCAGGTGGTGATCTGAGCCAGGCTGGTTTCTTACAGCGAATAATGCAAGGAGTAGGCAGTATAACTACCCCTTCTTTAAAGTGATCTTGATTTTAGCTATCCTCTCTTTAAGGAGTCTGTATAAGATTTCACAAATGCCATTTGCCTGTGGGTGATAGGCAGAAGAAAATGTATGCTTTATGCCTAATAAAAGAGTAACTTGCTCAAATAGTTAATTTACAAATGCGGTCCATTGTCAGAGAACAGGACTTCACACACACACCTCATCTAGGAAACACCTAATGTACGAGAAACTTGGCAGCGCATGTGGCATCTGGGTGCGTACATGGGCCTGCCTCAATCTATCTGGAAAAGAGACCCAGTACCACCAATATGAGCCTATAACAAATATATGTCTGAAACATATCCACATAATCTATAAGTAGATGCTGAAAAGGGCATTTGGGTCTAGGGATTGCTCCTCTCACTGTCAAGAAAGTGTGCCCTGCTGTAAATGTATGCCCCACGATGCAATTCACAATAAACTGTGCCACATGTTGTAATAGATCTCCACATGTTGTAATAGATCTGCTGAAAACCAATCCTCTGCAATCATAGCAGCAAGACTCTCTAGAGTTGTATGCATGGGGTAGTGAAGTTGCTCCAGCGCCACATTCAATAATGCTAGAGGCATAACTGGCTTTCCAATGCTATTCTGTCTCCATAAAGCCTCAGTGGGAGATAAAGAACACCCTGCTTCCTCCATAAATCTTGCTCTTCTTGAGAGGCTCAGCCATGTAGCTCAATTAGCTGAACAATAGACATCATATTAAAACCCTCCTTACCACCATGCACCCTCCTGACAGATGTTTAATACCTTTTACTTCAAAATCAGAAATATTTGGGAAATATGTTGCCCTTTTGGCTTCTAATTCTGTGGCTTCATTACTGCGAGAAATCATGTTGGTCCTATTAGTTTGGCCTGCACATTTCATGACAGCAATAGCCAATGGAAATCTTAGTGCCTTAATGAGCTTATCCAATAAGGATGCATGCTGGTCTGGTGTGCAGTCTGCATGGAGGAAATCCCTTCTTTTCCAACGTGACAAACTTGCACGTACGGTTGACACTGTTGATGTCAAATAGGCAGAGTCAGAGTACATCATCACTTCCTCAGCCTCATATATTTGGAGTGTGGCGTTAAGCACCACTAATTCAGCACCTTGTGCTGAGCAATGCGAAGGCAATCTCACACTTGTCACTACTTCAAATTAACCATCACGGTTCAGCTTCACTACTGCTGATCCAGTATGTCTTTCACCAGTTGTTTCGTCAATTTGCGAAGAACCATCGGTAAAGAGAATTTCGCCCCATCCAAGAGCATTTTCTCTAACATGGGGAATGTCATCATAGTACTCAGTATGCGTTGTGCAGTCATGCACATAATCCTCCTTCCCTACTGGTTCTGCTATGAATGTTGCTGGATTCACTATTCTGCATCTAACAATTTTGGATTGCCAGGTTAGAACTAATTACCTCGTACTCTGGTGCTCTTTGTGTAGTGAATGTACCTTTGGGCTTCCCTAGAATGGCAAATAACGAGTGTTCGACAAATACTGTCACTGAACACCCCATTCTAAAGCTTGAAGCTTATTCAATGGAAACGCTACAGCAGCTAACGCTTGTTCACAAAGGTAATGTCCTTTCATCATTGGATCTAACATCCCATTATAATAGGCCAATTGTTTGTGTCTGTGTCCTGGTGTTGTTTTCTGTATGAGGACTGCTGTCATAACTTCTCAATTTGAATGAGAAAATAGATCAAACTCTTCATTATAACATGAAACGCACCGGCTGTACTGATTGACCTTTTTTTTTTGTTTAATGTTTTATTGGTTAAAAAGTCAAACATGTATAAAAACAATCATTAACTTAAAAAAAAAACCTTTAACATTCTTTGTTCCCCAGAGAAAGAAAAAAGAAAAGGCCATCCATTGCTTGCAACAACAACAGCCATTTCACTAGGAATAAAACCTTTTCCCTAAACAGCTGAATTGTAAATACCATCCATGGATGTTACAACATCCTCTCCACCTACTCATGAGATGATACTATGTCAGATTGACATTGACACAATAGTGATATGCATCAATCCCAAAACTCTCTTAATCCCCCTCCTCCCTCGCCGTTTCCCCCTGGTTGGTTAACACAACCTCCAACATTTTCATCACAGCTATAACCATCCTAGGCTTGTCACCAATTAGCATCCATTTCCACCATTCCCCTTTCGAGAGAGTAGTTTCCATCAGAGAGGACTCCTTTAAATATAACATTCGAATCTTAATCAGAGCTTCACAGTTCATTATTAAATGTTCCGGAGTTTCCACCAAGCAAGAACTCATACAATGTCGACAGTTGGCACTTTCAATCCCCACCATTTTCCTCTTAAACAGAATCTCTCTTGAGTGTAAGATATTTAGGCGACATCTAAGCAGAAGATCACGATATTTGGGTCAGGGAATTTGATCATGAATTTCGGAAGTTCGTTAACTCTGCCTCCCTCCATGGACAGGGGATCTTTAGACCTTAAACCACTTGACCTTTTTAATTCTTCAAATCCTTCAGTCATTTAATCTGTCTATGTTATCTAACTTTTGCCTACCTGTGCTTCCTTAGGTCCTTTGAAAAGCAGTCAAATATATGTGCTGTAATCCAAAACCCAGGCCCTGAAATAGATACACAGGCCTAGAAATTATTGCATTTCCCTCACTGTTTTAGGTACTGAAGTCTTCATAATTGCTTCTGCTGTCTCAGGCGTCACTTTGCTCCCTTCTTGAGAGATTCATTGCCCTATGTATATGACCTCTTCCTGACCATATTGTAATTTTTCATGGTCTACTTTGTATCCTTTTTCTGCAAGTATTGTCATTAGTCAAACTGAGTATTCCCTACATTGCTCTTCTGTCTCACTGCACACTAATATATTATCCACATGCTCGATTATTGCACTCTCAAGTTGTACATTAGCTGGGTCCATCTGAAGAACCCTATTAAAGATTCAAGATTGAGGGGGATTCATGGTACCCCTGAGGAAGACAAGTGTGTTTTAGGCTATAATTTCTATGCGAAAAATCAAGTCAAGCAAGTCTTCTTGAAGGGGGATTTAGAAGAATGCGTTCGAGTCTATTACTGTAAAATATTTGGCCTTAGATGGGTTGTTACATAATATGGTTACATAATATTGTAGCAGGGTTTGGAACCAAAGGAAACTGCTTCAACAATATTGTTTTGAGGACGATATCCTGAATAAATCTCCACGACCGCCCAGTTGATTTATTCACTGGGTACAAAGTCGCGTTAGACGTGGACTTTGATGGAACGAATATTCCCTGGTTCATTAAAGCAGAAATAATCTCCAATATACCTTCATCTGCTTCTCTGGACTGGGATATTGGTTTGCTCATGGCAAGATTGCTCCTGGTTTAAGCTTCATGTTGACTGCTCCTGCCCCTTTCAATACACCCACGTCATAGAGAGTGTTGGTCCATAAAATGCTTGACACTTTTTCTAAATCTTCCTGGTAAATGATGTTTTATTTTTTACCATTACCATTCTCTGAAGCATCTCTTTATTTTCCACTTTAATCCAATAAATGAGATTTATGAAAAATACTAACATCATCTGAGTAATCATCCCTAAAAAGCTCCTCGTCTGTCAATCCATATCCTTCCCCAAGTGCTATCACTGCTCTCCATCCTCTTCCCTTGTCGCCTGTCCCATAGACAACCACCCTTTCTTCTCTAACCACTGCTGCTTTTAGTTCCAGGGGAATAACCTGTCCATCATCCATAGGTATCTCTGGTCTCAACAAAAATTCAGGTATTCTCAATATTTTACCTACCAACCTAGTTAACCATGTTTATTTATTTATTTTATTTATTTATTTCCATTTATAAAGCGCACAACGGCTCTCAGGCAACGTGGCGCTGTTACAAGAATATTTGCTTAGGTGCTGGTTACATAGGAGAAAGTCTTGGTGTTAAGTTACAGTGTAGTTGTTACATACATGTAGTAACGTGTTGGGTACATTGTTGATTGGCATACATGTTATACAGTAAGGCGGTAGCTATACGGTACATAGTAAGGTAAGTAGATAAACAGTGAGGTAAGGTTATAAGGCATAGCAGCAGAGAGAGTATGGTCTACTTAAAAAGAATGGTCTTCAAGGCCTTTCGGAAGGCCATGAGAGAAGATTCTTTCCTAAGTCTAAGCGGGCGTGCATTCCATGATTTAGGTGCGGGAATTTCAAAACTAGAGCCTCCTGCTTTGGCTCTGTTAAAGGCGGGGATTATGAGTTGGTGCGAGTATAGGTCCCATTTGGGTTTGGTGGAAGGTGCTTGGTGTATTCGTTCGGTTAGATAAGGGGGTGCAGCTTGTGATAGGCATTTGTGGGTGATTGTGAGAGCCCTGAAAGGAATGCGCTCTTTGATAGGGAGCCAGTGGGTGTCTTATCTAGCCTGAGAGATATGCTCTCTCTTAGGGATACTGAGCACGGCTCTGAGGGCATTGTTTTGGGATATTTGTAGTTTATTAATGTTTTTGGAGGAAGTACCTAGGAGGAGGACATTGAAGTAGTCCAATGTTGCCCCTATGGTAGCTCTTGCAATATTGAGGCGGTTTTTGGATGAGAGGTGAGGTTTGAGGGCATTGATGATTTTAGTTGTGAATGCTGCTGAGGACGCGATATAGCTAACTTGTCTATCCATGGAGAGGGTGGAGTCCAGGAAGATGCCTAGAATTTTTACCGCGGTTGAAGCAGGGATTATAGCAGTTTCAATTTGGAAGTTACAGTATTTGGTGTCTAGTTTTTTTAAGGTCTCCTTGGGGCCAACTAGTAAGATTTCAGTTTTGTCCCCATTGAGACAGAGGCTGTTAGCTGCCATCCAAGCCTGGATGATAGCGTAGATATGCTGTAGGGTTTTCAAGTCTTGCTCATAGTCACCAGTAAGAGGGCGAAGAATTTGTGCATTGTCATCATAATTGGTGAAATTTATGCCAAATTCTTGTAAGTCCTTGAATAGTGATAGAGCGAAGAGGTTGTAGAGTGTGGGAGAGGTGCACGAGCCTTGTGGCACTCCACACCCAATAGGGGATGGGTTGGCTGAGGCCTGGTCTGAGAAAACCCTCATGGCCCGGCCTTCCAGAAAGGATGTAATCCAGATGGTGGCTTCTTGGGAGAAGTGGGCAGAGTGTCTGAGGTGTCTAGCTAAGATCTCGTGGTCGACCAGGTCAAATTCTGCAGAGAGGTCGAGGAGCAGGAGGAGTGCGGCCTTGCCTTTGTCCATGTTTTCTGAAAGTTGATTTTGTAGGTCTAGCAGAGCTGACTCTGTGCTGTGCCGTGGGCGAAAGCCAGATTGCCTTTTTCCTAAGAGGTTATGCATTTCAAGGTAGGACTGAATTTGTAGGTATGTCGCCTTGTCCAAGATCTTCAACAAGAAAGGCACTGTGGTGATTGGCCTGTAGTTGTTTGGGGAGTCTGGGTTTAGTGCAGGTTTTTTTCAGGAGAGACCAGACCCAGGCTTCCTTAAGGGAGGCGGTTACAATGCCAGAGGTGAAGGAGGCGTTAATGAAGGCTGTGATGAACGGGGCTAATGTTGCTGCACAGTCTTTGACTACACTTGCTGGGCAGATGTCACCCTCGCACAGTGATGGTTTTATGCATTTCATGATTAGAAGGACCTCAGGTATGGTTGCCTCCCTAAAAGTAAAAGGTGTTGGTTGTTGTAGGTTTTGAGGTGTGGGTAAGACTGGTTCTGGATCGTTATGTATTGGGAGCATGGCAGTGGGTATGTTGTTGAGGTTGGCTTTGATTTTATCTTGCAGTAGGTCAATTTTGCTGAGCAGTGCATGTTGGATGTCGTTGCACCATTTCTCATCTTTTACAGTTTGTTGTGTAGATGAAGGAGGGATGCTCAGTTCTTTGTAGATGGCAAATAATTCCTTAGATTGAGATTTTGCATTGTCAATTCGGATATTATAGGCCGCCGCTTTAGCGGCGGCAATGGATGTTTTGTTGTTTGGCTATTGTGAGCTAAGCCTCACATGTGGGGCCAGATGGGCTAGAGTGCCATTTTATAAAGGCCAGCTTTTTGATGGCTTTTAAATCAAGAAGGTCTTGATTATACCACCAGTTGGTATGTTTGATCCTTGTTGCTGTTTTGTTTTCTAAGGGGGCTATGGGGCATACTGATTCACGGAGCGCTGTATTGTAGAGCTCGACCAATTCTGTAGGGTTGTTAGGGAGTGGGCTTACTAACGCTGATGCTTCAAGGAGGGGTAGAATTCTGTCCTTAGTGAGCAATTTTCTGGATATGGCCATAGCGGCTGACATAGGGGGCATTTGTTGAGTTTCTACTTTGGCAGGTATGAAGAAGTGGAGGAGGTGGTGGTCAGTCCAGGGGTGAGGGGTGTTGGAGCTGATGTCAATGCCACAGTTGTGGTCCACTAACCAGTCAAGTACGCAACCTTTAATATGAGTTTTGAATGAATCCTAGATCGAGAAGAGACTTAGCAAAGGTTTTCCCATGTTTGTCTTTTGTGTCGTTGAATCCAAGTTTGAAATCACCTAAGAGAATGGCCTGAGTGCTGGCTTTAAGGTTATTACCTAGGAGATGTAGGATGTTGGGTTGGAAGTCTAGCAGTGGGCCTGGTGGGCGGTAAACTAGGTGGAGTGTAATAGTGTCATTGAGTGAGAGGGATATTTTTACTCAGAGAGCGTCAATGTTGTTTGATGTGGCTGACTGGATTTGTCTGGCTTTAAATGCATCTTTGACGATGAGTGCAACCCCACCGCCTTTGTGGGTGGATCTGTCCTGGCGGAGGATGGTGTATCCTGGTGGGAGGGATTGGCATAAAACAGTCACCCCATACAAAAATACTTCTATGTCTAAAGGAACATCCCATAATGCTTTTTGACCTGTAAATGCTAATATAAATGATATCACATTCATGTAATCACATTCATGTAATGTATCCCTAGAGTGGAACACACTATTCCTTCATCAGTAAAAGATATTGTCATGTTAAGTTTAGTCATCAAGTCACACCCTAATATATTAACTGGTGTCTGCCGAGAATACACTAGTGGCATAGACACGTCATGTTTTCCTATAGAGAATGGTAATTCATCAGTAAAAGGAACTAAGCTCATTGCCCCCAGAGAATCCCTGCTCATTCATAGCAATGCCTGACATTTGGTACTTTACCTCTTGAACACAGGAACGAGTCGCTCCAGTGTCCTCAAGAAATGAAAATGTCTTGCTCCTACCGTTACCTTGACCCTTGGTTCCTCTTGGGGATCCGGTGTCACTGATAGTACTGAACACATCAAGTCGCTCTGTGGGCTGTCCTACTGTGGATATAAATTCATCCCTGTACCTGTGAAAGGATTTCCTCCTACCACAGTCACACACCTTATTCTAAGTGTGGGTATTTTTAGGGCTCCTGTATTCGTATTCCTTTGTGGTACCATGGTCTGTTGTGCCTGCGCTTGCTTAGTTTGTATCTGTTGTGTTTGCAAAGGTACTTGCTATGATTGTCCTACGTCTGCTCTGCAACTATTAATAGTGCTGCATCATACGTTGTGTTTTATGCAGTCAAACTCACAGATCCTGCTCCAAAGGTCGTCAGGCTTCTCCCCTCAAATGGCTGCCAGCAGGCCTTTTATGTCGCCAATTGTGAATGTCATTCTTGATGTATTCTTTATTACTCATAAATCCATTTTCCCGCACCTGAAGTCAAACTAGGTAATTTACATTTCAAATTGCCTTTATCCATTTGTGGCCACAGTACATATTGTGGTCATCCACTCCCTTTTTCTAATAATGTGTTTAAATCCTGGTCCACAATCATACCCACCTACACTTCTTCTTATTTTCCAGGTAGGGCTAGTCTAGACCATTCATCTCCGTCCTGCCAGTGACCTTAATCTGCTTACATTAGGCTGGAATATATCCCCTGCACTGCGTGATCGTGCTTGTGGTCGCTCAGGATAAAGTGTTGGTTCTGTATTTTTTCTTTAGGGTCCTCTAAATCTGACAATTTTACCCCCTTTTCTATGCTTGAGTCTTTCTAAAAACCTCATGCGCCCGCTCTTCGCGCTCTCTCCTTTTCTTCCCCTTCTTCATCTGCCATCATTATATCCCAACCAAGATCTAGTCTAACTAAAGACAACGTTTCTGTGCTTGTCTATCATTACATCATCTGACCTGCCTCCTGCTTCCCTCGATAGAGTTTCTTCAATATTCTTTTTGGTTTTATACCCAACTTTATCTCTAATTTGCCTATATAAATCCCCAATCCTTTTCCCTAGGCCTTCTGCCTCATGTTCGTCAGCCCATGTTTGTATTCTCTGTATCCCTCACAGCCTACGAGGCTGTTGTGACCCTATCTCTTCTTCCCATAGTTCCCATGCTCCGACCGGCACCATACCAATATTGAATAGATAATCTATTTCGTCATCCCTTTGTCCCCTACTCCTGTTCATCTCTTTTTCCCTTCTTCTCTTTTCTCTTCTTCCTCTTGCCTTCTTTGCAACCTACATTCTTTCATGCTGTGTTTCCATCTCCTCTAGTCTCTCCTTCCCTTTCTTTTCCTCATACCTTATTCATTCTTCCTTTCACGTCCTCTTTTTCCTTCTCTTCCTTGTACATTTTCTGTTCTTTTTTTCCTGCTCTTCCCTTTCTTCTTTCTCTTAACCCATCAATGCCCTTGTCATCTACTTTTAGAAATATCCGTCCTCCCTTCCATTCATTTTGTACTATTGTCACTTCCTTGACCTTGTTCTTCGCGCCTCTTTGTCTTTTTACTTCTTCCTCTATTTGTCTATCCTTTCATCATGCTGTTCATTTTGATTGCATGTTGATATATATGTGCGTTCTTTTGCTCTCTTCCAAATTGTCCTACTGTTATAAGCAGGTGGCTCATAGGTCAGATTAACATACCCCGCCGCTGCTTTCAATTGCTTTAAAGGATAAAATCCCTGCTTCTCAATATTTGCGCTCTTGTTTTCAGAAGGAGAAAAAGGAGCTGAAGGCGTTACATCCTCCCCTTTATGCTGATTAAGCATCCACTACATCTCAGGCAGATCTTCTTTCTCACACCGATACATATGCCATAATTCTAAAATGGCCAATCTTTTCTGTAACTTCTTCCCTTTATATTTAGCATGCAAGTATGTTGTCATTTGTCGCAGTATTGTTTCTGATAATGAGCCTTCTTGAGGCCACGACATGAGTGTTTCATTGGCTGTGCCTTTGACTCACTGAGCATGACACCTTCTAATTTTGCGTGTGTATCTTGGCAATATACCCCATAGTGACAAGTCAGCTTCGACGGTCAATACTTACCAGATCTTTTAGCTTATTATTTATTTTACCAAATGTACACTACCATAAAACCACATATTTAACCAATCTTAAAAATCTATGCAATAATGTTCTTTATATGCCTTGGTTTACAATTTCTATCACTACTTGCTGTCTCGTCGTTTTACCATCAATACTCTAAAAATCTCTTCTTTATTTATTATTCTCCTTTAATCTTTTATCCTTACGATTGACGTCAATCTCCTGATTTTAAAATCTAATGATCACCTTAATTATTACTATTGCTTTATATCTCTTAGTCTATACACAATAAAAGTTTTACGCTGACATATTTATAACCCCATACACATGTGTACTTAATTTTTTGTGTACGCCTTCCTTTACTAGCTCTAGTAAAGTAAATGTATCTCATCTACTAGTAAATGTATCTCATCTCACTTTATACCCCATTTTGGAGTTTGATACACACTCTTCATCTTGCCCTTGCCGCAGGAATCCTTAAATAATAACTCACTTGGAGTTTAGTGCATACCCTTCCACCCCTCTTGAAGCCAGGATTCGAGGTATCCCTTCCTTTTTAATCCCAAAAACTCCAGTTACTTATATACATATATTTAGAATACAATCCCTCCCCCTTATATTTGCCACTTTTGATGCTTTACTTGCATGCGGTGCACAGCTCGAGTCCCTCGGTATCGACCATTCCCCAATCAACCACTTAGCCTTCTGTCCGTGGGGCGCCTGCGGGGACCAGACCGGAATTTCGTGCCAACTACTTTGCTGCCACACGTGTGTCATTACTCCATTCTCCTCAGGAAACTCTGCAATCTTCCATCTAATGGTGAAAGCTATCGATAGTCCGAGAGCTTGGATCTGGGCCCGGTCGACTGGACCCGAACCATCCGCACTGCTACCAAAATGTGCAGTAGCGTCGGTGCATTTGAAGGGCCCGATGACATTACCAATAATTATCTCAGACCCAAATAAAGGGACAGACTCAAAGAATATGGCAAAATACTACTTTATTATCAGCTCAATAAAGAAGGGTAATCTGGAGGAAAGCGGTTTGTAGTCCACACTCTCATAATAACAATATGCTTGTACAAAGGCTTTATACCGCAATATGCGTCAGCTATGATATTAAAGGGAGGGATTGTTTAAGGGAACATATGTACCCATACATCAAATAAGTGTTAGCATCATTATTGGATGTCCCTTATCTGGTAGGCACGCCTTAAACCACCTCTAGATAAGTATAATACAGATTACAGCAGAATAAGAACAGCAGATTGGCTTTTGTATACCACACTACTGCAAAGACCCCGAAGTTAGGCTGGCATCCTCTCCCATAAGCTTGTTAGCAGCACGTAAGCAAAACGAAACTCAGGTGCAGAGAACAACGTCAGAATACTACCCACTTGCCCAATTAGTCCATCATCTCTCATCTGTCAGGCCCAAAGCCAAGGCTTCTTCTTTGTAGTTGACCTTGGGGACTGTTCTCTGCTCTGGGACTTCCAATGGAGTGTAGGTACACCATTATCTTCATCTGGAGCTTAATGAATAGGCCTTGTTTTCAAGTTCTGAATCACGTGTGAGGAGACCACGATTTTGTCAATTTTTACCTTTTATTTAATGCTATTTAATTCAATTAGGCTGGGTGTCTTAGGTCCTCTTGGCCTCTGGAGACTTGGTTGCTCTACCTCACATAGGCTTTCTGTGTCTTTGATTGTCCAGTAATTGGCACTTGCAGATGTTTTCTTCTTTGCTTAATGTAAGAGAAGAACAAGTCACTTACCAACTGGTAACGTCCTTTCGACTGGATGTTCCTCCAACGTATTCCATGGGACATGGCCTCATGACTGTTTTGAAGCGGCTGCGGCAGTGCCTGAAGGCAAAGAGGCAGCGGCCTGAGCGGCTTTGTCACCTCTATTTCCCCGACCACCATGCGTACTTTTCTGCTGGCCCCTTTGACTGGCGGCCCCTCTCGTTCTACCAAAGGAGGAGTAGTAATGAAAAGAACCTCCTCTCCACTGCTGTCCCCTAGGACGAAAATGCAGAGGTTGACGCACAGCTGCACTTAAAGAGTTAGCCGCAGCTTTCGAGGTCTGCAACCTCTCAAGGTTCTCGTCAGCCTTGCTGCCAAATAAATGTGTGCCATCAAAGGGAATGTTCAGAAGATGGGCTTGCACATCCGGAGCAAAACCCGACTTCCACAACCACGCAAATCTGCATATAACGGTGCTCGCAGCCATGGATCGGCTAACACTGTCGGCCGTATCCAAACCAGACTGAAGGGATTCGCACATGGCATCATTGCCGTCTTGTACGAAAGCAACAAACCCATTCCTTTCTTCCCCTTCGGGAATATGCTCAGCCGCTAAAGAAACAGTTCCAGAGAGTGTGTGAGAACCTTGCCAAGGCACAAGTGGAGTTGACCGATTTCAATGCCATGCTCCCTGCAGAAAATACCTTCCAAGCCCAACCGTTGAAGCGTTTGTCGTCCCTATCAGAAGGGATGGTAGGGTACGCCGCTTGCCACGAGGAGACTGTAGCCGCCTGAACCACCAAACTCTCGGAAGTGGGCTGAGTGGATAAATACCTGGGGTCGCTAATGGAAGGGCGGTACATTTTAGCCAATGATTTATTAACAGCCGGAAGAGATTCCGGGGACTGCCAAGCAGCTGCCACCCTTTTCTGTAAGGTGAGATGAAACAGTAACACCGGGTCAGAGAACAGACCTTGATCTAAAATGCCAGTTAGATCATCCTGCACAAAGTCTTCAGGAAGACTGGACCAGCCGAGATACTCTGACACCCTAGCCATGAGTCTCCTGTATGAAGACTCAGCATGAGCCCCAGGCTGAGGCCTGCCAAATTCCACTTCTGGAGAAGTTTCCAACCCACTGGCATCATGAAAGGATTGCCTCAACTCCTCCAATTGACTGTCTCCAGAAAAGACTTGAGCCACATCATGCTCAACAGGGTCCTAAAATTCAGACCTTTCTTCCTCTTCATATATGTCGTCCAGAGGGAGGTGAAAACCTGACCTGGGAACAGAAGAGGTCCTGGAGTCCAATACTGGCCTCACAGACTTCGCTGTAGCCTTCCTTGGGAGGATCCACCAGATCCGGGTACTCCAATGGTAAATTGCGGGCAAAAATACCCGAAGGCGTTCAGGGTGCCGAAGGCTTCGACGGCGAAAGCGTCGACAACCTCGGCGCCGATGGCGCTGTGGGCTGATAGGACGGCAAAGTGGCGACGTCTGAGTCAGACAGACACGGCGCCGATCAAGTCAACGCCGGCTTCGAGCCCTTAGCAGGTTGCAGCCGTCCCGCTGGTGATGAGGACCAAGACCTGGAAGCACGTCTGTTGCGACTCTCCGAAAACTTGCCCGAACGGGACCTTGAAGGTTCCCGGTGCGTGTCGCGTCGCTGGCTTGGGGCCAAAGGGGTGCGAGCCGCGGTACGAGACCATTCCATGCCGGCTTCATTAGAAGGCACGAACCGTGCTCTGCGATTGAAATATCGTTAACATCTGCTCCTTAAAGGCAGCCCATTCCTCCAGAGTCGAGGACTTGGTCGGGCATGCCACCTTCCTCGCAGCTCCTTCCGAGGAGGAGGATGGGGAAGGCGACCGGTGACGGCACTTCCTAGAATGCCGTGATGAGGAAGAATGGCAGGAGCCACTCCGGGACCGAGAACCCTGGGCCTCCTCCCGACGCGGAGAGTCGCCCCTCGAGTCGTCGGTGGACACCCCTTTGGTTTTCGATTTAGAAGCACAGGACTTACTCGGCTTAGAACCCCTACCTACCTGGAGCTTCCCCTTACGCCCCTGCAAGGCCTTGGTAGTCAGCGACTGGCATTTTGAACAGTCGTCAGTGTCAAGCACTACAATAAATGTGATGCAGATCGGTGATCGACATCTTCGAATTGCAGTCCCTGCAAGTCTTGAAGCCAGACCGCGGAGTCGGAGGAGTCGAAGAAAATTATCCTATTTATAACATCCGGTGACGTCGCCCTGGACGGAGGCCTTCGAGGGAATCGACCGACGTCATTGACGCAGGACGCCCTCTGCCGAAAAGGTTTCCGAAGTGCACAACTGTGGACATTACATGTCAAAGATGTGGAATACGTTGGAGGACACAATCCATACGAAATGTCTTACCTACATGGCTTATCCTCTTATCTCCCTCCTGTGCCTTGCAATTATTCCTTGATGTGGCATCCTTCATCACAGACCAATAGATACTCTCTGTTCCTCACACAAAGCTATTTTTACAGCATCTCCTGACTTTGCAGCCCGGGTCTGTGTCTCAGGTAGCTGGATTGGTTTTAACACGAATTAACACGAGCCCAGCGTCATCTTTTCATTGTGCCCGCTTTAATCATGTTACATTTTCTTCTGCAGCAAACTTCTATACATCTCATCTACCTTGCGTTTCTGCGTATGTACATTCATTTCATCCCTTCTCACTTAATTCCTTTGTGCACATAATTTCTTCGCACTTGATTAGCCATTCAACTTTATCATCATCCTAGGACTCTAGAATTTCCTTGCTTTATGTTTATTTGTGCAGGTCTTTGTCCATGTCTTTGTCCACGTAAGCGCCTCGAGGCCTGCAGGCAAATGGTGCTTTACAAGAAACAATATAGATAGATAGATAGACATGTTTCTCTTATTACTTCAGTTGCATCTTTATTCTTTAGGTATTCTCATATCGTTTCAGCGAGTCTTTGGATCTTATCTTCATGACATCACTCTGCTTTCGTCAGACTTCACTTATAGGTCTTGGATGTCCAATGGTGTATGCAGACATCCTTCCACTACTTCAGTGCCAGAGTACATTCGATATGGTTGTGCAGAACGTCCCTTGTATATTCTATGCGATATTGGGATGATACCTCATGTCACACAAGTATCTTCCTGTCCTTAATCCACTAGGTCGGAGGTGAGGGGGCGGGTATCATCAATGACGTACACATTCGCTCCTCTACATTCTGTTTAAATAAAAGGCCCAGTTTCCCATATTGATCAAATTCTGCATCCGTTTCCAGCTAGCTTTATTCTTTCTACTAACATCTTGCACTATTTAATGTTCTTCTAAGTTCAAACATCAACTCACACTCTAACCCTATCCTGTGCCTCAGCTGATAGTCCGTTGAGTCCAGTATCATTTATTCCAGCCCTTACCCAAATCCCAACTCTCAGACTTAATCTAACCCGAACTCGATCCAATAAGCTATAGCAAATTCCAAGCCTGCCGCCCAAATGTTATTGCCTGAGTAGGTGGTGTGTCCTCAGAGGTCCCTGGAGCAGGCATGATGATGTCACTTCCTGGAGGATGATGATAACATGGAAGAACAAAGCCTAGAAGAGTCGCTGAGAGAGAGTGACCTCTTCCTATGTTCCTTCTTCCTTCCATGTTCCTTGTGGACAGAGCCTTCCATGGCTCCTCGGCCAGTATTCTTGGCTTCCGGCTGGGAGACTTAGAAGGGGCCCCTTACCATCTTTATGGTAGTAACTGAGGAAATTGGTGGGCTGCTCTAGGAGGCCTTCAAAGGATTCGACTGGCAGGACCTTCAATTCTCGTTCATGGTTTTCCGCAAGGCAGAAAAGGCATATGCTATGGCGATCTGACATAGTAATTTGCCTCCTGTATTCAGCGCAGGGCTTGAAGTCAAGGCATTTGGAGGGTTAGACATGACACAGAAATAATTGGCTAAGATACGTGGCATTCCAGAAGTATTTTAAGTGCGTAGAAAAAAGTAACTGAGGTCATGGAGTGCTGTGGCTCCATATATACTGGCCCGGACGGTCACGTCTAGTGTGGGGCACGCAACCGCGCTGGCTGGAGGTAAAGCGGATTCATGCTGGACCTGCCGGTGGCAAAATGTTTCTGGAAGACAGCAGATAGAATATCAAACATGATGAATCTGTGGTAGGAAGTAATCCATTACAAAGAGGAATACAGATTGGAGCTCTGTCCTGGTCCCTCAAATATTTTTGTTTCAGTACAGTGATCAGAATAAAACAAATATTTCAATCTTTACACCAGACTGGGTCTTGTCTGTTGATCAATGTCCATGATTACACTGCACCCATATGCACCTTGACTGACCCGGGGTCTTTCTACTACACTAGTCAAGAACTAGAACCCTGTATCAGCAACTAAGGATTGGAGATGGTCTGGTGGATTCTCCATACACTGCCTCCATGGTCAAAATCACAGAACTGTAATCACCCTGGCGCAGAGAATTCCCTGGCCTACCTTTACAGATGACAAACTGGTGACCTCATCACACAAACAAGCTAAAGGTCAGCATCAACTAAGTAGCATGAGGAAATAAAATGTCTCTTTTTGAAGATGGTAAACAATTGAACTTCTTTCAAATTTTGGGAAGTTGGTGAGCAAGTTAACATTCTGCATCTTGCAATTCAGCCAGGGCCTTTGTAAGCCACTTTATTTCATATAGCTTCACAGCTGTGTGGTCATGCTTTCTCATACATTAGTACCCAGCACACGCGGTGCACCGGGAATGTGTGTGGATTGGCTCTTTTCCGAGCCATACCACACGGTATTCCCGTGTACGCTGTGCGTGCCGGGTACTCTGTTCCCGGCGAGGGGCGTGGCAGCCCCTTAGCCAATGAGAAGGCTCGAAACGGGGCAATCCCCGCTCCGAGCCTCCCCATGGCTGGAGGCTGCCTTCGTCCCCCGCCGGTGACTCGGGTAAGTTTTTGTTTCCTCCACCCCTCCTCCCCCGCAAACTAACCCCTCCTCATCCTCCCAAACCCACTTACCTTCTTTTTTCTTCTTTTCTTGGAGCGAACGCGCTGGAAACGCTGGAAACCCTTCTGTTCCCAGCGTGTCCGCTCCCGATGGCCGCCATGGAAAGGGAAAACGGACTACGTTTTCCCTTTCCCGGCGGCCATTTTTTTTTCAACCAAAAATGCCATTAGTACCCCCGTCTAACGGGCCGGGGTACTAATGGCTATAAACCCCTCGGCAGAGGGCCAATACCACCCACGGTAATGTCCCCGGGGCTTTGTTAAGGCCCTCGCTATGCTCGGGCCTGTAACTACGGCCCCGGGGGCATTACCTGGGGCGGTATTGGCCCGCCGCCGAGGGTCTTATTGCCACATTAATCAAAGTAATATTTGGGAGAAAGGAAAATGTCGTTCAACTATTAATTTGAGCGAATGGATTGTGCTTGAGAAAAATTATTTGTTGCCCTCTACTCAAGATCCCAAGCAAAGCTAGGCAAGTATACACCATCAATACCATATCCAGATTCGGTTCTCGAGCCTCAGGTAGCACTGTCATGCTGAAAAGTGTTGTCCACTCCTGTACCCTAACAGTCCAATAGCAGATCTCCTCTGTGTTTTTTTACGATACTCCAGGTTGGCGCTCTTTTTCCCTACATAAGCAGCCGTGCAGCCTCTTTTCTTTTGCAGATGGGGAGCAGGTGCAAGTGGACCTAGATCACCCGGCCTAAGCCCCGCCCACCTGGTGCCTTCCTGGTTGCTGCTCTTTTTCCCTACTTAAGCAGCCCTCCAGCCTCTTTTCCTTTGCAGAGGGGGAGCAGGTGCAAGTGGATCTAGGTCACCTGGCCTAAGCCCCGCCCACCTTCTTAGGCCTGCCTCTTCCTTTCTGCTCTTAACTGTTAGATCAAAAGTGTCTTGCCCGGGCATCCGAAGCGAAGGGCATTTCCTATTCCGACCAGGAGGACCCAGGGTCTGAATCCCTGCCCAGACAGCAGGTAAACATGCACCAACATGTGTCTACTCCCTCTGTCCCCACAGGCCATCCCCACCAGCATCAGGCAACACCAACTTCTCCGGTGCTGGGGTGAGAACGGGTGTTCCATGTAAGTTATACATTTGTAAAAGTTTTATTCTCGCACTGCAGCGTATGTGTGTCCGCTCCCACCTCCCGCAATCTCACCGCACCCCCATAGGTTGATAAGCCCTTTAAATTGGCCAACCAAGTCACCCCCTGCCGTGAGAGCCCCCTCGGCCAAGGTCCCTGTCCATCTCGTCTGCCTGCACCCCTCCTTGTATCCTGCCCTAGTGTCTCACCCCACCACGCCTCCTCCTCTCTCCTCTTCCCCCACCTACTCTTTGGTGCTCTCTGTTTCTCTTCTCTTTTCAAACTGCTTCTCTATCGACTGTCCTGCTCTTCTCACCAAGTCTGGTAGGAAGAGGTTCAAAAAAGAATATCTTGGTCTCCAAACCAGGCCTCCCTATCGCTGACACCTATACCAGTGCTGCCTCAAGACAGACCCTCACCTACATCCTTTTTATCGTTCCCTCGCCAGACCGATGGACTCTTCATATGGTCACTGTGCTCTCTCCTTTCTTTTCTTCTCCCATTAATGGTGGCACCCGGTGGGAGGTCCTCCTGGCCACCTTCTACTCCTCCAAGGTCATCATTAATGTTTACCTGAATGGTACCGTCTTGGTCCAAGGCCAACCTTCTCTTTGATAGACGAGTCCCTCGCCTCATCAATTTCATTTCTTCTCCTACTGTCCCTTCTCTCCCTTCATTGCCTCCTCCCTCTGCTTCCTCCTTGGCTACCTTGCCCTCTCCTCCTTCCTCTTCTGCCCCCCCCCGGGAACCTTCTACACCGCCGCAGGGCGTACCTCTGATTTGTACCCCTCCTCGGAGGTCTATTATGGTTGGCAACCTTCTCCATATTGTCACTCTCGCTCAGCTATCAAACACTCCTCTGACATCTGCAGCCTCCTGGAAGAACTTGATCTCAATGTCCTCGGTCTCACCGAGACATGGTTCACGGCCAGCTCTGTCACGCGCTTTGACACTCTCCTCCCTGATGGCTAAAAGATCCTCTCTGCGCCCAGATCCAACCGTTCTGGAGGGGGTGTAGCCTTGATCTTCCCGGAGTGGATTCCTGCCTCTGTCATTCCTATGCAGGGCTACTCCTCTTTCGAATGCCTTGTCTGCAGGCTCTCTCTACTGGCCACTCTCTTACCGTGGCTACTATCCATCGGCTACCTGGTCAGATCACCTCTTTCCTCTCTGAGTGAGCGGACCTCTCCTCCTCCCTCCTTGCCTTGACCACACAACTCCTCCTTCTTGAAGACTAACATCCACCTGCATGCTTCATGTCTCTCCTCTGGACTCTTTTGCGACCTCTGCGACTCTCTCCCTTTCTATTCTCCCCTCGTGCCAGACTTACTCTGCAGGGTACACTCTGGATGTTCTTATCTCCTCAGACCTCCCACTCTCTATCCCCCTTACCATCGCTCTCTCCTGGAGTGATCACTTTCTCCTTTCCTGCCATCTATCCCTCTCTAACCCTCAGGCCAAGCCAACTCCAGCACTGCCACCTACCTTCTCTGTAATCCGACCCATGAAGCATGCGTGAAGGTGAGGCTTTCTCTTCCACTTTCTCTCCCCCTCCACTAGACTCACATCCTGACACAGCCCTTTCCATGCACCACTCCTCTATCACTGATACTCTTAATGTACTTGCCCCTCATGAAAACCCGCTTGAAGCCCAAAGCCAAGTGCAACTCCTAGTATGACTCTGACCTCATCACCCTTAAAGTGCAGGGTGGTAGAGAGGAAATGGTTAGCTTCTTGCGCATCCGCTGACAAACTGGCCTGCCGCCTGCTCCAAAGGCAATACTGGCTCTATGTCCGCATTAAGAAGAGAGCCCACATCGAAGCCTATGTCTCTACGGCATCTAATAACTCGAGCAAACTCTTTAAAATCTGCAAGGAGCTGGCCAATCCTGTTGCAGTCTCAACCTCTCCTGTCCCCTCCCAGGCCCTCTGCACGGCCCAGGCTTTACATTTGATCTCTACCACCCAGGACATCTCATCTCCTCCTCCTCCTCCTCCTCCTCCTCCTCCTCCTCCTCTCTCTACTCTCTCATCTACCTACAGTCCCCCTGTGGCCACCTCTCCTCCCTCTTTCTCTTCCTTTCCTGTGTTCTCCCCTGACGAGGTTTCTAGACCAGTCTGATCTATGAAAGTCTAGTCAAAATAGGGTCTTCCCCGTTCTTCCAAAACCATCAAGGACCACATTGACAGCCTCACTCCTGCCCTGGCTGCCTTCTGCAACCACTCCTTCACCACTGGAGCCGTCCCCCCCTGAAGCACTCTCTTGTGCATCCTCTTCTCAAGAAACCCTCAGCCAACCCCTCCTGCCCAGCTAACTATCGCCCAATCTCCATCACTCCTTTCCTGGGCAAACTCCTGGAAGAGCTGGCCATCTCCCAGCTTAATCTTCACACTGAATCTGTTGGTTGTCTCCATAATCTGGCTTCAGAGCAGCCAGAAGCATGGAAACTGCTCTCCTGAACATCTGCGAAGACCTGCTCTCTAACCTTGATTCTAATCTCCCCTCTTTTCTCATCTTACTCTTCTGCCTTTGACACAATCAACCATGCTATCCTTCTCAATCGTCTGTGATAACAAGGGTATCACCGATCAAGCCCTGGCCTGGCTGATCTCGTTCCTTTCTGATCGACCCTCACAGGTCCAACCTTTCCTCTATCTCACTCACCTACCTGTGGTGTTCCCCAGGGGTCTAACCTCTATCCCTGGCTGTTCAACCAATACCTGGCACCTCTCACCAAACGCATCCCGCTCTCTGCTCCAACTTTCAGTGCTATGCGGATGAAACTCAGCTTGTTTTCAGGCTCCCCTCTACCACCTCTTCTCCTTCTATCATCTCCGACGGTCTGCTATCCAGGAGTGGTGTGCCGCCAACGATCTGTGCCTTAATGCCAGTAAGAAGGAGATAGATTCTCCCCATCAGCACAGCTGCACCATCCTTTCCTGTCACTCTCTGGCAGACCTCCCTTGGTCCTCTTCCTGCTCCCACCTGTGAGGCTAAGAATCTCAGGGTCATCTTCGACTCCACTCTCCTTTTCTCCTGACATCTCTGACTTCTCTTAGAAGTCAAACTACCAACTGCACCTCCTCAGAGGTATTCTTCCTTTCCTTCCCCCAGAAGCGCACTGTCTCTAGAGCTCTGGTTCTCTCTAGCCTCTTTCTAAATCTGCCTCCTTCTACTCTCCACCTTCTGCAACTAATCCAGTACAGGACTGCAAGACTTGTCCTTGGCCTCAAGGCCAGGGATCGTATCTCTCCAGCACTAAAATCTCTGCATTGGCTCCCAGTGGCTGCAAGGATTAAGTTCAAGACCATCACATTGTCCACAAGGCCTTCTGGGGCCTAGGTCCTCAATACCTCCAACTCTCCCTTTGTAAATACCTTCCTACTCGAGCTCTTCGCTCCTCCACCTCAAACTCCCTCAGGGTCAGTCGCTTCTCCAAGCAACCAGTTGGTGGTAATCTCTTTCTTTGGCTGGGGCCTCCCTCTGGAAGAGCCTCCCTGCCTCTCTGAAACTTGAGGAAAACCATCTCCGTTTCCGGGAGCAGCTAAAGGCCTTTCTCTATTCTTCTGCCTTCCCTCTTCCTCTCCCCTGCTGATTTCCTGTCTGATACTGCACTGGTCACATGACTACCCTCTGATTTCGGGCCCATGTCCCTGCCCGCCCAGTTGCACATCCCACACTGCCTCCCGGCAACCCTTGCACTTGGGTCTGTATCCGTAACCCTACAGTCCCCCTACCTGCACTTTTGGACACCTACTGTCTGCACTTACCCTTGCACCTGCCACCTGCTGGCCGCACTTCTTGTTTTGATCCCATGAACAGCACTGCCCCGCCCCTTTTCTCCAGGCACTTTTCCCCTCTGCCTCCCCTGCACTTGCGCGATCTCAATGTCACTTGACCTAGTAAGATCGTGGTCTCTGTCCTCCCTTCTATGCCTCGTTGTGCCTTGAAACACTTGTGGATAGTCTCGTTACAAATGCCATATCATATCATACCTACATACTGTATGACAAGTTGTAAATTATTTCCTGTGAAGTGATTAATTCTTTTGACTCTCTTATTTACAATTCTGTATTCCTCGACTTATTCTTCACCCTCACCGTAGCATTCATTCAATTTTTCCTACATACTTTGAGATTATCAATAACCCTATATGTTATGTTCTCCTAAAACATCCCTCCCCTTAATACAATAGATGCCAATCTCAATATGTGTGGATTTTGTAATAATTAATTCCACTCCGGTGACTGCTTACGTTGGGTTTTGTTTTATTTCATCTTTCCTTTACATTCTGACGCCTGTAAGAGCCTTGTTTGTTCTCTACAAATCATTAAATAGACCCTGTAAGTTTAAATTCACGATGCCAACTACAATTTACTTCAAATATTATTTAAAACCAATCGAGGAAACGGATTGTATAAAGGCGATGCATAATTAAGGATGAAAAACAAGACAGCATTCTAAAAACCCACAAAATAGAAAACTGGCCTATGTGTTAAATAAACAAGAACTGGCACATTAAAAGCAATTTCACAAATTCAAGAGAATAGACGCAAGCTTCTCTGATTTGTATTACCAACACTACTACTTGTCACGGCGGGATTAAAAGCGCTGGGTACATATAATGCAACTCCACTGGAAGCCACGCTAGAAGAAACGATATCCCACAGGTCGTGTGCGGAGAGCAACGTGGCCAGGAATGCGTGTGGTCCACGCTGATAGCACAGCACCCATGCCAGATAAGGTGTAAAGAAACAACGACTACTACCGAAGAGATAAAGCGCCTGGAAGCCTGCAGCTGGGGACGATGGCAGAGATGTCGGTGCCCTCAGTCATTGAAAGCTGCTGGTCATGCTGGACTGCTGTCTGTACTAACCAGTCCAGCATTTAGGAGACTGCAGGGCTGTTGCAGCAAGCAAGCCAGTGTGGGGCGGGTGGGGGGGTTGGTTGCGAGGAGGAAATGCTAGCAAACATTCCTTTGGGTCACTCGGCATTTTCTCAGATGGTTTGCATCCAGTCTGCATATAAAAATCAACCAGTGAGCAAACCGCCCACATTCTGTAAATAAATCAGAGAGGAAGTCAAATAGTATCAATGTGGTTTCCATAAAATCAAAGAGCATTTTTATAACATAATAATGGCCACGTAATTGTATAGATGAAACACGTTTGATAGAAATTCAAGCATGTACACTGAGCTCTCTGCTCCTTTCATTTCTCACAACACCCTAATAGTAGAATGTACGCAAACCAAAATCTATACACACACATTTGGACAGCGTCAGCTTATGGATGCCAGTTTTGGACTTGAGGTGACAAACGTTTCATTCACCTAAATGCTTCACGGAGCTTGTAAATCAATCACTCAGTCCCCATCGCTAACGGCTGTGCAGAAATGCTACAGGCTGCTTATAGGAGACCGAGGGAGCCCCTGCTCAGGAGCAGTTTTTGGATACTGTTGTTGCTCTGACCCGGCTAGCATTGGGTGAACTAGAAATATGGCAGGCGATATTTTTCAATTAAAACCCCACTGGAGCACTGGTAGGGCCCCTAACTGCGAAATCTAACTCTTCATAGGAGGACCAAGCCTAGACATGGGCACTCTAACCGACAGTCTAGGAATTCGTTTTTGTTTGTGCTACGCTTCTACACCCTATCTGACAGATACACATGCAAAATGTTCTCTTAAGCAAACCCATACTAATGCCCTCCCTCCGAGCACCTCGTGGGATCACGTTCTTCAGCACCCTCCCCTCCAGGGGGGGTTAGGGGGGGACTGCTACCCTTTAACATTCACTAAAGGTACGCTGCACTTGAGCATTTTCATGACCAACACTGGGTACCATTCACTTGTGACAGAGTTCCTGATTCTCTTCGCCACAGAAGATCGTTTTCTACAACATTCTCTTAATGTAAAAACTCTATTTTAAAGAACAGACGAGATGAGAGAATTGGCCAATGCATTTCGAATCATAAGTCCTTCTTCAGGGACTACATCTGTAAATAACATATTTCCCAATCCATACATGAAGGCAGAAAAATTGGTTAAAAAAAAAAATAAGATATCCAATTAAAAATACAGAGTGATCAGAAAAGAAAGACATTTTTGATTACATTATGTCTCAATGTTACTTTGATACAGTCAAATCTAAGTCTAGACAAAATTAAGGTAGTTACATTACTTTTTCCTAATCGTTTTGCATAAATGGGGAAAGGGACATCATTTGTCAGAGAAAAAAAAATGTATGGGACTACAACTTTAGAGAAAGATTAATCCCAGAAGAAGAACGTTAATTAAGCTTCTCTGTTGTAGAAAAAAATAGAAAATTAAGGTACATCACGTGTTTTTTTTGTTGTCCGCAGCAGCAGTTAATGTTTGGTCCAAATACTTTATATTAAGACTATATTGGACATATTCTAATTTAGGGGTGGTGCCCGCTTCCCCACAGGTTTTTGCAGAGATCCTGATTCTGCCCACCTTCCTTCCACTGTGCTACTGCACTTCAGGTCCTAGCGTTACATATCCTCCTATGAACAATTGGGATATTTTTATATCTGACCTTACTGAGATCTGTCAGTGAGGCAATGACTTCAAAGACATGCGAGCGGAATCATATCGAGAACAGATATATACCAGCCACAACCCCAAAACTGCTACCTGCATCACAAAAACGTACCCTCTATCAGGTCTTTTAGAGGGCAGAGGCTCTCTGAAACGACTTCCCCAGCTTTGTCCCCAGTAGTATACTAAAGTAAATGTAAAGAAGAGTGCCATGATTGCTCTTCCCCGGTGGATGTCACAATCAACCACCCACAGAACCACCTCATCGGTTACAGATATTTGGAATTAGATTATTCGTTTTCTAACACAGAATGGGAAGCAGAATATAGACAATACACGGTTTGATTTTTCTAACATGTGAAGGCCTGGCATTACAATGATTCAATACAATTAAAACATATGAATTCCCAATTTCAAATTTCCTTCAATCAAAACAACTGCGTAATTGGAATATGCATGGACCAATTTTGATTTGCTATTCGAGTATCATTATTTAGTTGATTTTTTTACTGCACATGAATTATATTTAAACACATCTCATAAAATCGATTGCATTCTCCCTCATTCCAGGTATAAAAACTCGACTGCATCTGTTGGACTATCCCTTTAATTACATTGGCCCCACATCCTTTAAAGATTCCATAGCTACCTAGCATTCCGAGGAGGCACCATATAATTGAGGCACCATATAATTCTTAGGGCCAACCTCCAACCTCAGCTTTGTGCTGCGTTAAGTCACTCTCAATTACTTGTACCACATAAAACAGTGTTGTATAATACATCTTTCACACGGAACACAAGTTGACAGGGTTACAAAGGAACGTGGATGAACAGGGAGACATTGGACTCAACTCCTGAGATCTTGAGATTTCCTCAGACTCGGTGCCACAACTTTACAAAGAGCACCCCTTTCTACACCACCATCTTGTCTCCATCACAAAGGCTAAACGCACCATTAATAGTGTAAATTACAACTGACTAGGACAAGAAGAATGGGTCACCACTAGCTGGCAGACCTCACAGGCACTTTGTAAAATCTTAGTAACCTGTTAGTGTTATTTGATAAGCACTGTGATTCTCTATTTTCGGTCGTAGCAGACACCTAACATTATTAGCAGTTGCTTTTAGGGCTAATGGGTGTTAATTTAGCAGAGCAGTGTCCTGTAAAGTAAGTCTGAAGCGTGGCCAATAACTTCAACTCAGTGAAAGCCATTTCGGAGAAACCCATGTCAAAGAAATCACAACTCACCGCAAGGTAAACTTATCAAAGTTTCACCCATTGGTTCCAATTGAAACACTCGAGGACATTTGAAAACATGGGGGAAAAAAGCAGCGTAAAATGTTTTTACACGACTGTGAAAACAAATTGAATAATAAACAATAAAAAGGGGGAGAAGGGCATACAAAAAGAAACGAAGGAAAAAAGGATTAACTAAACGGGGAAAAGGGGTGAAGTGGAATGGGAGGTCAGAAGGGATTTTAAAAAAATGGGTTAAAAGAGGTTTCCAAGAAAAAAGAAGAAAACCAAACAGTAAAATGTAATGAGGTAAAAATCCCCAAACAAACACCCAGGCTGGCCAGAGTCGTGGGCACTCTGTGCCGTTGTCTACGGGCCCGCAAGCACCACTGCCTGCTGCTTCCATTTAGGAGGCTGGCTTTTCTGTTTGAGTGAGGGCATGGTGTCAGCACCCAAACCCCTTTGCCGATCTAACGAGGAATACCCCCTCGCATCGGCCCATTGGACGCTGCAGGCCACATAAACACTGCTTATCACTTTCTTCTAGCAGAGCTTATAAAGTAGGAACGATTAATAAGTCATTGCTCATTTAAGAGACCATTGTGGACAAGACGTTCTTAAAGTATGTGTTAAGAAATTCAAAGGGGTACTTTCATTCTGAAAGCACACACAAAGCACCAATTTGCAGACAAAACTATGCTCTCCTCCACGCCAATTAAAATATATCAAACAAAACAGTTTAAACAACATTTTCTTCAGATATTCATATTTAAGCATTTATTTTTAACCCCTGCTGAGGGATTTCCGTCTCAGCGCTGAGCCATTTTTTTGGACATTTAGGTATGTCAGCATACACTCCCTTGTAACCTCTTTGTTACAAGTGATATCCCGGCAAAATTCGCACCCTTGTCTTCCCACAGGTAGGCGGTTATAACGCTACCAAGGATTAGTTGTTTGCTGTGGGGGGGTGAGAAAGTAACAGAAAAGTGACAAAATGTTGCATTTTTTCACAAAATGACAATAAAATGATGTACAAAGAAGCCTGTGGTTTTTTTCTTGTAAGACTAGGAACAAATTGTTTGCAGTTCAGAACTCGCCATTTTCTAAGCATTCAAGAACAGGTTGAGTGGAAACAAAAAAACATTTGGATAGAACATGCTTGGACACAATGGAAGAGGAGGGTAGGAAAGCTCAATGGGAACACAGAAAGGCAATCATTTCTGAAAAGTACACGAAATTCCGAATTCAGGAAGGGGTCATTTGTGCAGGTCAGGCAAAAACTATGTACCTAGAATTCCCAAAGTTTGCGAAAAAATTGGAAAAGTGACAGGAAAAAAAAGTATATGTTGGCCATGTTTTGACTTGTAAGGTAATGGCTTCTGTGAATATTGAGAAAAGCAACGCACTGCTACATTCCCTGACTCTTCTAGTTAGGAAATCACACATATTTAGTAATGTTTCACAAAACAAGCATTACCACAAGCCAAAAACGGAGCCAAGGTACACAGGATTGTTATACTGACAGACTAAACAGGCGTACTTAGAAAAATAAGGGAAACAAATGCGGTAAAGAATGGCAAGCATAATTCTTTGAAAGAGCACAGGCAGACCTTTTGAAGGATCAGTGACTTGCACAGATTACTAATGTTTACAGTGCCTGAAGCAGTGACAAAATGTAGGTCACATTTGGGAAATGAAAGGGTTGTTTAACAAAGTGCAGTAGGAAAACGTTATCAAAACCAAGAAAAAACATCAAATGCCCTACCTTCCCACATTCCCACGGGTGTCCCGATAAAAATGGTACCTCACACGTGTGGATGCACTGATATGGGCTCAAAGGGAAAAGGCTAAACCACTTGCACATCAAACGCCCGGGGAAAGACTGGATTTGGCTTTCTGGACAACCCAAAGATTTGGGCATGGGGTGTTACAGCCACCAAGGAAAACAGGGAACCCCACACATTCCTGAAAAGAAGACACCCGTGGGAATCCAAAGAGGTCTGAATTGCGCGAATCACTGTAGAATGGATTACCCACAAGGCTCGGCAAAGTCCAAAATGTAGGGGGAAAAAAGAACATTTTCAGACATTTGCGACCAGAAAAGCACCAAAACATGCCAGCAACAACACATGTACTTTCCTACGCTCCCAGAGGTGTCCCGACGAAAACAGTACATCACATGTGTGGTTGTGCCTTCCTGGGCGAAAAAGAAAAAGGGTTGACTGTCCCCAAGTACAGCGGCAGTCCCAGGGAGCTCGGGCAGGGTCCCCAACCCCCCGCGGAGGGATAATCTGTAACACGGCATGGCCAAATCTCCAGGGCGGTCGGGGGCGCTGCTCCCGGCCTTGGGCACCTGTCTCCAATGTGGGCCGACCCTGCACAAGTCCAGCTGCGCTACCAGGGTGCCCATCCGCCCCCAGAGGGAAAAGCTGTAACACAGCCCAACCAAAGCTCCAGGATGACCGGGGTGCTGACTCTGGCCTTGGGGGCCTGTCTCCCATGTGGGTTGACCGTCCCCAAGTCCAACGGCGGTCCCAGGGTGCCCCGGCAGGGTACCCATTGCTTCCCAGACGGGAAACCTGTAATACAGCCAGGCTAGAGCTCCAGGATTATCAGGTGTGATGTCCCCACCCCTGGGCGCCTGTCTCCCATGTGCGTTAGCGATCCCCAAGTCCAGCGGCATTCCCAGGTAGCCCTGGCAGGGACACCATCCCTCCCAAGAGGGAAAAGCTGTAACGCGGCACGCCCAGAACTCCAGGACAGCCATGGGTGCTGTCCCCAGCATTGAGCGCCTGTCTCCAATGTGGGTCGACCATCACCAAGCCCAGCGGTGGTGCCAGGGAGCCACGGCAAGGGCCACATCCCTCCCTGGAGGGAATACCTGTAATGCATCCCAGCCAGAGGTCCAGGATGGCCAAGGGTACTGCCTCCGACCTTCGGCACCTGTCTCCCATGTCGGACGACCGTCCCCAAGTCGAGCAGCAGTCATGGGGCGACCCTGCGGGATCCCCGTCCCTCCCCAGAGGGGAAAGGTTTAACGCAGCCCAGCCAGACTTCCAGGATTCGCAGCTGTTGCTGCCCCCGACCCTGGGCGCCTGTCTCCAATGTCGGTTGACAGGACAAGTCCGGTGGTGGTCCCAGGGAGCCCAGGGAGGTTCCTCATCACTACCTGGAGGGAAAACCTGTAATGCAGCCAGGCCAGAGCTCCAGGATGGTCGGGGTGATGTCCCCGGCCTTGGGCGCCTGTCTCCCACGTGGGCCGATCATCCCCAAGTTCATCGGCAGTCCCAGGGAGCACTGGCAGAGTCACCATAACTCCCCGGAGGAAAAAGCTGTAACCCGGCATAGCCACAGGTGCACGACAGCCATAGGTGCTGCCCCCGGACCTGGGCGCCTGTCACCCATGTGGGTCGACTGTCGCCAAGCCCATTAGCTGTCCCAGGGAGCCCCGGCAGGGTTCCCATAACTCTCTAGAGAGAAAAGCTGTAATGCCCAGGGACGGGGGTAGCAACTGCTGCGAATCCTGGAACTCTGGCTGGGCTGCGTTACACCTTTCCCCTCTGGGGAGGGACGGGGATCCCGCAGGGTCATCCCATGACTGCTGCTCGACTTGGGGACGGGCAAGGTTCACATCCCTCCCTGGAGGGAAAAACTGTAACGCAGCCCAGCCAGAGCTCCACGACGGCCGGAGGTGCTGCCCCCAGCCTTGGGCACCTGTCTCCAATGTAGGTTGACCGTCCCCAACCCTAGTGGCGGTCTCAGGGAGCCCTGGCGGGTCCCTATTACTCCCCAGAGGTAAAAGCTGTAACGCAGCCGGGCCACAGCTCTAGGACGGCCGGGGTGCGGCCCCTTTCCTTGGGCCTCTACCAACGCGGGTAGACTGCCCCCAGCCCAGCAGCGGTCACCCGATGACCTAGCAGGGTCCCCATCCCTTCTGAGAGGGGAAAGCTGTAATGGGGCATGGCCAGAGCTCCAGGACAGCCGGGGGTTGTGCCCCCAGCCTTAGGTGCCTGTCTCCCATGTGGGTCGCCTGTCCCCAGATCCAGTGGCATTCCCAGTGAGCCTCTGCAGGGTCCACATCCCTCCCTGGAGGGAAAAGCTGTAATGCAGCCCAGCCAGAGCTCTAGGACGGCCAGGAGTGCTGTCCCCGCCCTTGGGAGCCTGTCTCCAATGTGGGTCGACCGTCCCAAAGTCTAGCTGTGGTCCTAGGGAGCCCAGGAAGGGTCTTCATCCCTCTCCGGAGAGGAAAGCTAACGCATCAAAGCCAGAGTTCTAGGGCGGCTGGGGGTGCAGCCCGTGGCCTTGGGCGCCTGTTTCACATGTGGGTCGACCGCCCCAATTCCAGTGGCAGTTCCAGGGAGCCCCGGCAGGGTCAGGGTCACCATCCCTCAATGGAGGGAAAAGCTGGTATGCGGGACGGCCAAAGCACCAGGATGGCTGGGAGTGCTGCCTCCGGCCTTGGGTCGACCGTTCCCCAGTCCAGCGGCAGTCATGGGGCGACCCAGCGTGGTCCTTGTCCCTCCCCAGAAGGCAAATCTGTAACGCAGCCCAGCCAGAGCTTGGGCGCCTGTCTCCTCTCCCATATGGGGCACCTGTCCCCAGGCCCAGAAGCATTCCCAGTGAGCCCCTGCAGGATCCCCATCCCTCCCTGGAGGAAAAGGCTGCAATACAGCCCCACCAGAGCAATAGGACGGCCAGGAGTGCTGTCCCCAGACTTGGGTGTCTGCCTCACACGTGGATCGACCGTCCCAAAGCCCAGCAGTGGTCACAGGGAGCCATGACAGAGTCCCCATTCCTCCCTAGAGGGAAAAGCTCTAACGCGGCCCTGCCAGAGATCCAGAACGGCCAGGTGTACTGCAACGGGAAATGGGCAAAACAGCCACCCCTCAATCCCAAATTCTTTTCCCTGGTGGCTTAGTGCTCCTTACTGCTTCCCAGTGTTGGCAAAATGGGACCAGACCCTCAATTTAGCCCCCCAGGGAAGGATTGGCCTGGGGGGGGGGGCTGAGGAGCCCACCATCCAGATCATATCGCTGGTGGCCTAGTGGTCCTTGCTGTTTCCCGGGGGTAGCCAAAGGGGTCCAGAACCCCAATTATGGTCCCCCATGGACGCAGCAATAATCTGCCCATCCCTGGGGGGCTTTATTGGCAGGGCTGTCCACCAGGCACAGGGCCAGCCCCCTCCACCCCATACCTCAAGGTGTGCCTTTTTGGCTTTTTTTGTTGCCTTCCTTGAGGGCAAATGGGTACAAAACATTACCCATCTGCCTACATAGAAGGCAAAACATTGTTGCATTTGTTTTGTTTTTTTGGTGGGGGTGGGGGACTGTTTGGCCGGGTTTGGGGCACGACCCCCAAAATCAATTCCCTGGTGGTCCAGTGGGATTGCAGTTCAAGGACTGAACGATCCTCGACCAGCAATCTGCTTGTGGGAGGGCTTGTTGGAAAGGGGAGTGTCTCCCCTTTCCAACGAGCCCTCTCCATGCAAATCTGGCAGTAAATGCCCGAGCAGCACGCAAAAGCAGGTCTGCTATACCAACATGTAAATATAATTTCCTGATGATGTCAACACGGCCAGCCCTCGACCCCCAGGCAGAGAATAGGAAGTCCTCCCCTTCACTGTCTGGAGGCCGGGGAAATCGGAGCTGCAACAGAGGGACCGATCCGCTTCTCCAAAGGTAAGTGCTAAAAAAGACGAGGGATCTCTTCCTCAGCACTGAAAACGTAGTGCTGTGGAGGAGATACCTCGTCCTTTGCACTTAAGAGGTTAAAGAGTGTAGTAATTTCATCACATCAAATATGAGGCATGCCTTAGTCAAATATTGAAACACACATGTCCTTTTGTTATGAGATCTTTAAGTCTTGAAAGTACATTTTCAAAACCCAAAGGCCATGTTTTGCGTTCTATTGAATTGCATTGTTGTATTTGTAGTCTCCCATTCAAGGTGGCGTGAATAATGCCACAATTGTACACCTTTTGCCTAACATATTTCTAAAAGAATGTATATATTTCTGCAAGTCTCTTTCTGTGTTTATGTACTTTTCAGGTCATCTTTATAAAACAGAGCATTGTTAAAAGTTAAACATGGGGTGAAGTAGGAAAATCATGAGAGGACAAGAGAGTCGTGAATATTTGCCTAGCAAGTGGCAAGATAGGTTGCAGCCCAGGAGACTTGCAAGGTTATTTTCCATGGGTGTGGTCATGTGCTGCTTTTCGGGGCACAAATAGAGAATACATGTGGATGGACAGAATCCGCCCACTTTTTTCAGAGTGTGGACGCAACCCTCTTTGGGTGTTTATGAGGCTGGTACGCTTCCTAAAATGTTTGGCTACCAGGATTTTACCCAGGTTGTCACGTTCCCAGTGCAGACACTTACCCACAGGACCACATAATGGTGTCTTCAAAGTACATGTCTCAAATGTTGGATTTAAAAAGTGGGAACGTTTTATATTTTGCACAAACTTTGTGGGTGAGTTGGCACCGCTTTTTGTAGATTCTATATCTCAATTAACTTATAGGTGGACTAACTCTTAATCAGGTTTGGGGTGCATACCCTTTCAAGAATGCTTCTGCACAGGCCATTGGAAATAATGGCAATACTATGGACCTGGACTAAATAGCCAGCACTGAGGGTTGCACACCCTTGACCTAGCTAGCAGCTAGAAAAACATTCATTTGAACGGTTACTGTAATGCTAGCTAGTACTATTATTGCTCGCAAAGATGACATCCAGACTTTCATTCAAACAAGACAAACTTGTACTTCAATTAAAACTACCAATTTAAGCAGTCTATGCCAAAAGGCTACAATGCCAATGCACTTGGGACCACATGTCCATCCTCAGGGCAAATCGCTGTTCATACAGTATTGGAGGTCATCAACAGGCCACGATGACCCAAAACAATTAATGGTGCTTTTCAGCAACCAAACATAGATCAACGTCATGTTTGTCAGAAATGCAAAATATTTAGGCGCATCCCATTTTGATATATGTGTACAAAGTGGAAAGGTTCATACCCTACCATCATCATTGTATGTTAAAACAGTTCGTAGAATTGGTTCAGGAGCACAAAAGGATCAATCAATGCATAAATAGTGCATGAGCACAAAGGATCGATCAATATAAATCATAAGGTCCATTGGATAAACATGTAGGGGAGGAAAAGACAAAAGAGAGAGGAATAGAGTTAGAAGACTGTGCATGTCCAGCCCTACAGATGAGGGGAGTGTTGACCACTTTTACTCCCTAGAAATTGGCAAATACTCTGAACAATAGTAATAATAATACTCCCCAAAAGAAAATTGGAAAAAGACATGTAGGATCTTGCGCCCATACACAACCATCACAGCGCCATAGATATGTTTGGACCAGTAGTAAACATGGTACCACAGGAAGAAACAACTATTTTAATTGCCTGATTATATACATCTTTTAATGTGTATGAATAACTAGGTGCAAAAAAATGTAATATTACAAAAATATTTCTGTTTTTCAGTGAAGCATATTTTTACTTGCTTATAAAATGCTCTCATTGGCAATTGGACTTACATGTTTACTCATAATAAAATCATTTTACTCCCATCTTTAGAAAATGGGGAGTAAACACTCCCACTTTCAAATCTGATCTGGAGCACTGGGCATGTCTGTATGTAAAATGAACGCAGACCAAATGATCACATATGTGCTGCATAAGGACAATTCATTCCCCCACCTATGCAGTGAATCAAATAAGCCCAAAACATGCCATATTCATGTTGCTCTAACCTGGCAAAATTGGTACTTGTGGTGATCTGTGTGTCTCGTCTGCACAGACAATCGCATCTGACTTGAACAAAATGGACACTCTGCAAAACTGCATGCAAAGAGTTAGGGTACACTCCACAACAACAAACTAGTAGATCCTGTCTGAGACCTTGTATAATGTACCTTTTCAGTCTGAAACCGGGTGTTCTCAACAAGAGCGCACCAACGTCCCCCACATAACCAACAGTGCAGAAACTGGGAAATGAAACAACAAATGCGGGGTATTCTAAATCAGATGCCTATGCCTGAAACGTACTTCTAAAGCAACTTTGCACCTTACACAAACTGATGTCTTACCAGCCCTGGCAACACGGTACTCTTCCCCAGTCACGCGCTCTTGTCAGTGCTGAAAGTCACGTAACCGCAGACATTCAACAAACTACTCAACTGAGGGCCCACGAGGGTGGTCATCTCGAATGCCGGTCACGTTTAAACTTCCGAAGGTAAAAGTACTAATAGCCCACATCTATGTAGCTGAGAGCAGGCCGCGAGTGCGCATACATGGTGGTGCAGTGTGTCCAGCAAATCAAAAGAGTGAATACCAAACAACAGTACATGTCCCGATCCTACTTAAAACCAAACCGTACCGGTCCCGATTGTCCTTTAATGCATGCAAAAATGTGATGCAATGACGACTAAGGAGGTATGACACTCCAGGATAAACATTAATACCGGGGGAGATGGGTAATAAACCATCTACATGTCTAGAAAGAGTGCTCTGATAACCGCTCACGTAGCCAATCGCTTTAACGACCTGTAATAGTTACAAAAATTCAAAAACGGTCCACAACCTCAATCAACATTACTGATGCCCAATATACTCAGTAATTGAGACCCTACCTTGAGCTCAGTAACTTCCATATCAGTTGGCTAAAACTGGAGAAGTAAACAGGAGTATGGGTGTGAAACAGTGTAATGCATAGTGTGTGAATCTTAAAAAAAACACCTATAAACAGACAGGGTGCATGGTTCAATTCACTGAAAACAGTGTAACTTGAGCTCTTCGTTCATGCCATGGGGCACTAAATACTCCAGCCTGTGCACCCAGAATACCACTCTCTGTGCTATTTTTCTTTCAATGTCTCCTCGAAATTCTGTTGCACTCAGAACATAGAGAACCTGAAATTTCATATGTGCAATTGGGTGCCCATGTTCGTGCCAGAGCTTAATTCATATTCTTTGTGCATGTGCATGACTTATGTTCATTCCATCCGATTCTCGCTCTTCTTTTGGTCTCCCCACATAGTAGATGCCACAAGGACACTTGATACAATAAATGAAATTCTCTGTAGAGCAGGTAACAAAATCTCAGAGTCTAATTCGTTCACATGTGCACGGGTGAAAGACATAGGGGCCTTTAGTCGCGTTGTTGCAATTCCTGCAACTCAAGCATGAGTAGGTGTCTTGCCTTCCATTCTTGGCGATGGGTGGTTTGTGATCCCTGGTGCTCACAACCATGTCCCTGAGGTTCTCACTTCTTTGATATGCAAAAACGGGTGGCTCTGGAAATAGATCATTGGTTCTCTAATCGTTTCTCAGAATATTCCAATGTCTGTTTATACTTTGTTTAACTTTACGGCTCTGTAAAGAGAATTTAGAAACAAATACTAGCAGGGTGTTTTGGGGTCTTGTTTCAAAAGTGCTGTTCTGAGTTGGCTGTTGGTCTTCTCAACAGCTGCCTCAGGATCTTGTGCGAGATACCCTCGGTCTTGGAATTTATGCACAAGTTTATCAAACTCTGCCCTGCATTCATCTGGATCGCTCACAATTATTTTCCTTCTCAATAGTTGGCCATAAGGTAAGTGTCACGATGCTCAGCCCTGATCTCCACTGGCAAGCCCATTGGCCAAGTGGAATCAGACTTCAGAACGCAAATAAGGCCTAGCATCTGCTTCACAGGCCCTCTTGGGGCCAGGATCATAAACAGGGAAAGACATCAGCTAAAAGGAACTACTTTATTCAGGCTTTCAGCCAACATGGAGGCATCCACATAGCTTGATTCCCTGAACCAAGCTATGCGGTATAGTGTTTTGGGTGTGGTGGCCTAGGGACTACTTTACCTGGACTACTTTGGAGAGACTATTTAAACCACACCCGAACAAGACAACACGCTTTGCGTTACTTTGCTACTAGCAACGTGACGCTCACCGTGTCCAGCTTCTCACGAGCCTGGCAAGATCCGGACCTGCAGAAAACAACAAAGAACATCGTTAGCACCAGAATCTTACCTGCAATCTCCATCCTTCACTGTTCACAGCTCCTGGGCAGCTCCGTCTGGATGGTTCGCCACCCGGATCGAAGGACCTGAGAAAGGAAGAAAGACATCATTAAAGAAGGCACTAGAGACATTTCAACCACGAATTGCTTAGAGACTTACCTGGCTGGTGGTTGTTCGACCGGTATAGCTCCGGAACTCCATCCGCACTGGGAGCACACCGTGATCTACAAAAAAGATAAAACATAGGTCAGTGAAGACAAGACATCGCCGCGCTGTGCAAAGCGCCTACTTACCACATGATAGCGCTATTGTGCGCCATCATTTACCGGCGAAAACCAGCCTACCCAGTTTGCCAAGCGGACGCTCCGCGCACATAAGGGAGATAAACAGAGACATTATCGAACAGAGAAAAGGCATGCAAGAATAACAACTCCATAAACCACAATAAGACCTACCTGAAAGACATTACTTGGGCCGCTGTCAGTGAAGTAATTGGGCCACACACGCCCACAAAAGACAACGCGCCCTTGCCCACAAAGTAGGATGGAGAGCCCACCAACTTCGATAACAAGGTGAGAAGAGAACCCAGAGGGGCTGAAATCACAAGGGAGGTGGGAAGGCTTACCTTGGCTGTCCAGTCCTAAACATAGTCTTCATTTCCAGGAGGAATTCCACCGAGAACCGCACCAGGGAATCATTGGAAAGGGCACCAACAAACAACTGGCTGGGTGGCTTCCCTATGGATACCAGGTGAGCGTAACAGTAAGTTCCTCAATGTATTAGGTGGGTGAAATCCCATGCGATGAAGTAGGTTGTTTCCATCTGTGGCTTTCGTGTATAGTGTGGTGGATATCGTATTGTTGTTGACTTTAACGTTAACATCCAAAAAGTGGACATGATGTGTCCCTATTTCGGCTGTGAATTGAATCCGGGAATCTATCTCGTTGATGAAGAAAAGAAAGTAATTCAGAGTTTTGCGGGTGCCATGCCAAATGGCAAAAATATCATCAATATATCGGACCCATTTGACTAGATATTTCTGCAAGGTTGGGTGGTGCATTATGTGCATTGACACAAATCTGTGCATAAAGCAGTTGCCATATGCAGGGGCAATGGTGGCACCCATCGAAGTGCCTAATGTTTACAGATAGTGTTGTTGTTTATATTTAAAATATGAATATTGGGCAATAAGTTCCAGCAGTGCCAATGGTGTCTGACTGCAATAGTAACCATCCAACAGCCTCTTAGCCAAGGTCATGGAGGATGCTTGTGTACAGGCTTCTCACAATGATAGTGAATAAATGTCCTCATGTGTTAAATTGACAGTTTGAAGTATCTGTAGAAACTGTGTTGTATCTTTGACATATGTCGGATTGCTCTGGATGAGAGGTTGAAGAAAATGGTCAATGCAAAGTCCACCTGTGGCAGCCACTATGGGTCTCACTGGGAGGTCTACCAATCGTTTGTGTATCTTGGGTAGTAGGTACAACGTAGGCACTATGGATAAGAAAGCTCTGGTTTTGTTAGCGATCCATTCTAACTCTTTGGCTTTTTTGGCATTGATGTCAGGTGTGGGGTAGTTCGACGGATGAATACACGTTAAGATCCTAGAGTTGTCTCACGCATTTGGTCTGGTAATCCGTGTTGTTGAGTATAACGAGTGCCCCACCTTTGTCTGCTGTGCGTATTGTGATGTTGGGATCCATGTACAATGATCTGAGATAGTTCCCCTCTGTTTAAGTTGGAGTGCTTGGGTTTCCAGAAATTCAATTGTTTAAGGTCTGTCATTACCATGTTCTGGAAGATTTAATTTTTATTTTTATCTTTTAACATTTGTAGAGCGCTCTACAGCCCAAGGGCATTGAGGCGCTTAAAACGGATCGTAAGAAGGCATATTTAAGGGTTACAAAAAGCCGCCCATCAAGTATTCTTGAAATTACATGTTACAGAACACATTGGTACATACATTAGCAGTAAGCATACAGATTGTTTAGGATGTGCACGTGGGGCCTGCAGGTTTACATGAAGAGCTTGGTTTTGATGGCCTTACGAAAGGCACCATGGGATTCAATTAGCCTAAGGTGTGGTGGTAAGGCGTTCCAGTGGGTGGCAGCCATGGTGGGGAAGCTGGTGCCACCAGCACGTGCTTTGTTGGTTTTTGGAACAGTAATCATGTTGGCATATGCTGTTCTGGCTGGCCTGGTGGTGCAATGTTTGGCGATCCTTTGGACAAGGTAAGGTGGGGCCATGTCATGGAGGCATTTGTTTGAATTTTTTTTTCAAATGTTTCTGAATAATTGCATTTTGATTTGTATGAAAAACTGTGTACATTATGGATACCCATGTGTTCTATTTGTATATATTGTGCTTGCTTTGGAATTTCTTTTTAGCCAATTGTGCTTGGTAATTTATAGACCTTGCTTGTGAGCAATAACAAAATAATAAAAAATATATTTTTGTAAAATTCTTAAACAGAATTGTGAAATGGTGAATTTGAAAGACCTTAAAAGATCCCAACGAAGACTTAGGTGGACACGTTAATAATAAACACATACCTAGGAGCCGTTTCAGATATTTTGAGCCATACCCTTGGCATTGAGGAGACTACTATAAATTGAATGTATATGTATGTTTAGTGAACCTGTCAGGACATTGCTAAAAAATGATGCAACGTACTGGATCTTTCTCCTGTAGTGCTTATGTTGGTACGAGGGGTACTGGCCTCTTGGGCTATTTGGGTTTTCACAGGTATTCTCTGTTTCTGAACCACTCAAATCTGATGAGGAGTACCCTCCTGTTCTCATGGGTTGGTGTTGATATTTATCTGCTCCGATGTAGACCTCATTGTTGAGGTAATCATATGTGTCCCTCTTGAAATTCCTTAATTTGTCTCGCGTTCTGTTCTGTATGATACAAATGTGTTGTTGATGTCTGTTTGGATCTCAGTGAGTGTCTCTACACTGGTTAATCGAGTGATCTCAGTAGTCAACTCCTCTCTCTCTCCATTTCTAAGTGGTTAATGTTGTTTGCAAGCTCTTGGATGGTGAGCAAGATAAGGTTGAGGGAGCACTTATTAAGAATCCGCTCTCATTTAAGTAAAGAAAAATCCTTGTTCTCTTTACACAGATTAGGTCCAAGTGGGATTTGTGTGTTGGGCTCAATAACATTTGCCCAGTACCACAGCGTGCAATTTCCGATTTATCTCTTTTCTTTAGGTGTACTCTAGCCGTTTTATTTTTTGTTATGGATCGCCTCCTTTGTTGGTAAGTCTTGTCTCGCTTATTAAATCTAAGATGGTGTTGGCCTCTTCGGCTGAGAAGCCAAGTGTAGCAGCCCTCTTGTTGGTGAGGTGTTCAATAGCTTCAAACGACATTATCTGCATGCCTCCACTGAAAAGGAGGTGCGGAAAAGAAACGTGCACAAACTATGTGGGGGAGTGGGCACCACTTTTTGTAGATTCTATATTTAAATAAGTAATGAACCGAGCATGCAGCTCACTGACAAGAGTGTGTGACGCGGTAAGAGTACTGTGTTGACAGGGTAGGTACGACATCAGTTTGTGTAATGTGCAATGTTGTTTCAGAAGTACATTTCGGGCACAGGCACCTGATTTAGACTATCCCAGAATTTGTACCATTTTCCCAGTTTTGGCACTGTCAGTTATGTGGGAGACGTTGCAGCGCTCTCGCTGAGAACACCCGGTTTCAGACTGAATAGATAAATTATACGAGATCTCAGACAGGATCTACTACTTTGTTGTTGTGGAGTGTACCCTAGAATTTAGCATGAACATTTGCAGTGTTCATTTTGTCCAAGTTAGTCGTGTTTATCTGTGCAGACGAGACACACAGATCACCATAAGTACCAGCTTTGCCAGGTTAGAGCAACATGAATATGGCATGTTTTGGGCTTATTTGATTCACTGCATAGGTGGGGGAATGAATTGTCCATATGCAGCAGATACGTCATCATTTCGTCTGTGTACATTTTACAAACAAATACATGCAGCCTTCCAGGTAAGGGGGCATATCAGGCCTCTTTACCCGGTTAATTAAATGCGGTCCATTTAATTTTTCGCTGCGTATCATTTACGCAGCCTTGCTAAAGTCATTATTTATACATTTGCTTCCCCTTTCCCCCAGTAGATGGCACTGTTGTCTGACTTCTTTAGCATTCGTGAGCTTTGTGGCAGACTGGGCAGTGCCAAACTCGAATTTCTTGTTAGCCCGACAGGCTGGGGAGAAGAGAGAGAGCATGACCTTCATATGTGCAATATTTTCGTAAGATAGGTAATTTCACCATGGCCATGCAAACATTAGGGTAGCAGCCCCCATCCTGGTTCTTGTGAGCATGCTGTATGTGGCTTCTCACAGATACACTGGTCAGGGACAGCATTTCCCATGCAAAAGATGTGGAGCAGCGTTTCGGTCTTGCATCTTCAACTCATTGCGATATACAGCTTCACTGTAGAAGGTGCCCCTCTCGTATTTGCCAGTCATGATGATCCCTGCTTGAAGCGTAAGTCATTGTCTTATCAGCTTGCTGGAACTGCTCTTTTTAAGTTAAAATGCTGCTGCAAGTACCAAATGCTGAAAATAATCTTCCTGGACCACGAGCCTGCTACTCCGTACTTGACAAGAACTTTTTTTCAAATACCAATAAATTGCCTTTTAGAAGCTGAAATTAGATCGCAGACTAGCTACAAGATCTACTACAGTATTCGACCTTGTGCAGGCCAGAAAGGGATCATTTGGGTGCCTATCCCCTGCAGTTGATATTTTGTCATGTGATATTTTAAAATCTTAGTTTGTCCGAGCAAGCAATGGTATGAAAGTGGGTGTGTGAATGCAAGGGAGTGTAAGAAATGCATAGATGTGTTAAAAAGCAAGTTAGAAAGCGTGCAAGGGGGTGCAGTCATTAGGCTGTGTGAGAACGAGCAAGGGTGTAAACATGCACGTGCAAGTACGAGGAGTGTAAGTGCAAGCAAGGATACATGCGAGTTAAATTTGCAACAGGGAGAGCAGACATAAGAGATGGTGTGCAAGAGGGAGAGAGTCAAAGAGGAGCACAGAGCTGCAAGGGTGGAAGAGTGAAACGAATTGGTGTGTTGGAAGGTGTCAATACCTAGGACTTTGGACCCCACATTTTTGGAGATGACACCACCATGCCAAGAGCGAGAGGTCAGACCTGGGCCTGAAAAGGGACTTGGTTGCAGGGGGTAGCATGTGCGTTCGTACTGTGACAAATAACAGCATTACTGGGCCAACCAGTGTGGGGGACATGAAAGTAAGGATTAGGGGTAGTAACTGGCATGTACTGGCTTACTGTCCACAGAACGAGAGTTTATTACACTGCGATGGGGGAGTGTTGGAGGTAGAAACAGAATCCTTACACAAGGATGTCATTACAATGAAATGAACAACCTTATTGGGCGCAGCCAGCACAGGTGTTCCCACAGTGGCAAATACTGGCCTTACTTGCCACAGGCAGCCTTATTGTTCTTAGAGTGTATATATTTAAGCTAAATTGGAACACTGGCCAAAACGACCTCCAGATGAAGTCTGTGAGCTCGGTGGACAGCCATAACTGTGTTAAAGGATGGGGCAGGACTGGAGTTGCCACCTCAACCTGTATCCCCTTCGGATAGCTCGCTCACTGGAGGCATGAGTACCCGAGGTACTGTACCAGAGGTACTTTAGAAACGTTCACAGCCAGTAATCTTCTTCATTCATGTGTGTGTGCATTTCCATTGTGTCTTATTGCTCTTACATATCACTGTGTATCCGCCAATTGTTTCCACAAACTGATGATAAAAAGAAGGGTAGGTGGGACTGGAATGTGCCTCAGGGTTGGGGTCTCCGGAAGCTAGTTGATGCTGGATATGTGAGACTTGCCTTTAAAGATGCAAGCAGAAAATGCTATGGTATTAATCTTGAAAGCAAAAGTATTTTGAAAATACACCCATTTGTAATGCATAAAGATATTTCATTAAGTTGAGATCCAGCTGCAGTTGACAGGGTATAAGCCTTTTCATCTTTCAAATCTTCGATTATGCCAATAACTAGTGCGCCAGATAAGATTTTGAAGTGGGAGTATTTTAGTCCCTCTTTTTTAAAGTTGGGAATAAAATTATTTTTTTAGGGAATATAAATGTAAATATAATTCCCAAAGTGAGTATTTTATAAGTGAGTAAAATATGTTTTTATTGGGAAATGGAAATGTTTGTGTAATAATTATTTATTTGCACCTAGTTATTCATACACATTAAAAGATACATGTTTATGTCTTCCGATCAGGCAGTAATAATAGCAATTTTTTCCTGCAGCGCTACATTGCACTGCTGGTCCAAACATGCCCATGGAGCACAAGCTCCATGGATGACAAGTGTGTCAGTTTCCCATTTTTTTGGGGGGAGTATTTTTACTCTCCAAATCTGTTTCTTGGGAGTATTTGTCTAGTATTAGGGAGTAAAAGTGGCTGATACACCCCTTATCTGCAGGGCTGCATAGAACACATGCTGTTAAAGCGCATGGTGACACACTGAATATCTGAGTGGAATGGAAAGGGTGCATATATAAAAGTGAAGCCTGCAGACATCAAGGGTCTGTTGTAAAGTCTGCTTTCCAGCAACTGGAGGAAACCAGACAAAAATGATGTCTGGAAAACGGTGCATGTGTGTGCAAGAGCATGTGTGTGTAGAATGGCATTGCATGCAACCTGAATCCTGGAGCAGATATACGTATTTAACAGTGGGTTAATGCACTTGCTGCAGAGATCGGAGATTTACGGCTTTGAATCTTGGCAAGGATGAGGCTGCTTTTTTCATTCAGTTAAAACGCTAGCTTCATTGCATTTGAAACCCACGATGGTGAAATGAACACAAACATTGTTACTTGTGGTCGCTGTGTCCCTGCACTCATTCTGTGAACCTTCCAAATCATTCAGATGAACCCATTTTTTCTAGATAATCTCGGGGCCTTACCACCACTGCGTGCTGTCTGCTCCTGGATTCAAAAGGGTAGAAAGCCCAGTCGCAGAAAAATGAGTCTCTCAGTCAACTTGGGTTAAACGCAAACTGCTTGTGCAATCCACAGGTTTCAAGTAACATTTCAGAACTACAAGACAACGAGGTGGTTTAAATAAATTCATTGTATTATTGGGAAGGGGTTCCAATTCCGGCACTCTACTTTGAAAGGGTATGAACTCAGCTAAAAAGATGAAACTTCAATTGTCCGATAGTCATGCAAAGGCTTCATGCAATTTAAAACAGTATCTAAATAATACGCTTTGCAAGCCGGGAGGTAGGGCTGCACCATGTAGTTGCCGGGATGCTGAGTCGTTGAAGGCTGTTCTGTCTTGTGCACTTTCTTCTAAGGGAAGGTCAACTGAACTAAAAAATTTCACTTTTAGATGTGTTCACGTACTGTGTGTAAGCATTTGCTTTTCGCTATGGGCAGAAGTTCCCACACCAATTGAAGTAACCGCACATCAAAACAATACATTTTACAGCAGAAATACGAAAAATGCCATGATTTTCAATAACAGTCAACTAACCTGCTGAGTTGCCTTTGCAACATTCTGCTATAGGATGCCCTGCTATTCCCTCACCCGTCAAACAGCTTTGGCCTGCTAACCAACTCAATTCAAGATCCATGTACAGTAATTGTAGTTTTGATGTGAACAGCACCTTATAATTTTGCGAGATACAGTTCAACAGTTCACCAAGCTTGAACCAAGCAGGACGGCAGCCCGAAAACCTGCCACACACAGTGATTTAGAGGAGTGTGGTACTTCAACTGGATTTATTTTGTTTTTAGTCAACCCATGCAAATGCTTTGGAGAAACTCTGCAGGGCAAAATGGCACTACCGCCCCTGCCCATTATTCAAGGAGAATGGGTGCAACTGCACTCTCTTCCCCTATGTTTTGAGGGCCCATGCATATTTTTTTAGGAGTTGAACCTGGTTCACTTTTGTTAACATTTGAAGACCTGAGAAGTTGCTAATTCTCCCTGCTTCAAGACCTTACAGGGAAATAGGCTCCATCACACTATAAGGCGATCCTGCAGTATATGCAACCGACCCTGTCCGCCCAAGGCCTAATCCGTGCCCTTACATGACATCCTTGGAAACTGCTTGCAGTTTATTTCTATTGACAGTCAAGATAATCCTTAGCTGTAGCTTCTGAAATGAAAGCATATTGATAGTTTGGACAATATGGCCAAATATACACACACAATAAAAATAGAAACAATTGTGCAACATATGGAAAAGCATCCGTTAGCCAAACCCAATCACCATATTTTTGCAAAGCCTTCGACAGCCTTCCATGGTGTTTCCAAACCAAAGTTTCAGAAAGACCTTTTGCATTTCTACCAATTACATCAGGGAAGAGATGTGTTTATGTGCCCGAATTGCAAACTGGTCTCAAATCCCAGCTTTGCCACTTAACCAAAGTATGGGTTCTCCAGCAACACTGTTGTTATCTAGCTATTCCTTATATGCCCAAACTAAAAGTCTCTACAAGGTATTCGGCTCACACGGTCTGCTACTAAAAAACCATACTCCCGATATTGCCATTTAAGTAAAAATTAACAGTGACAATTCATATACTAGACGTCAGTTTGTCTCCTGCCTTACACGTGGCAAAGTGTTATTACTGTAACTTCCGATGATACCTTTGGTAATTTAAGACTCATTTCGTGATACCATTTTATGTGATATGACTGAGGTCACTGTGCAAACGAGGAAAGAGGTGGGGGCTACATCTTTTGCAGGACAGGGTCTCGCAAAACCTGCACCACTTTGCAGACTTACCGCACCCTTTAAAGACACCAGTTCCCTGCCACCGCATCACCTCAGTCCCACCGCTGCCCATTCCAGCTGGCAACCCCCAATCTGTTTATGCTTGTACCCAGTGCTTGATTTGTAAAACAACAAGTGCCAGTGCCCACATATTTTCTACCACACTGGGAGGTGGGTGATCGGGTGGGGATTTGCAATTCCCAGGCCACTGGGGCCACCACCCATTGCTGCTCCCCACAATGTCAGTTCCTGTAGGCTTAAAGCAGCCACTTCCACTAGCTATTATGGGTGAAGGATGTGCTAACTATTGCAGAAGTGAAATTTATAGATACAAAATAATATGACATACTACTTTAAGACAAATGTTAAAAGTGCTTCTTTAAACACGTACTCATTGTTAACAGTTCGTCAAGTGGAAAATGTTGACCATCTATCCAGAGAAAAAAGAGCAAATGTGCTTGCCTCCTATGGTAACTTGACAAATGCAGAAAAAAAACATTACTGAACTGTTGACATTGAATGTCAAATACTGCAATATCTTTGTGTGCAGGTTAGCACCCATGGCAGGCACTCCTCTGGCCTTTCTCAGCCAGTCAGTTAGCACATCGAGCTGAGCGCTCGTTTCTGACGTGTGTGCAGCCTGCTGATGCAGTTTCGAATCCCGGCAACTCAACCCATCGTCCTCCAGAGGTAGATAAATTGAGCACCACACCGTGGGATAACAATATCAATTGTTATCTCAGCGCTCAGATGCATGCGGGCTTGTAGCACTATATAAAACTAGATATTATTGCCCTTATATTGGTGCTTCAGGCTGTTGACTGTCCTCTTGTTCCCAAACTAGACAAGTAGTGTTGCTGGTGAATTCTGCTGTAGCGGAGATGCAGCAATGTTATGCAGGATGACTGGAGCAGCGTGCAGTCAAAGCTACAATAAGCACCCAGTATTGTCACCTTTCAGCTCATTGTGAGCCATGAAAATCGATACCTACCACTGTCCTGCCCCCTTTGGTCATCATATTCATATTAAGGAGCCAGCCCAGGATGAAGAGACTGCCAGTGCACACTGTTGTTACGTGTTGTGTGACAACTACTGAATGAGATCTAAATTAATAAAGTTGCCAATACACCACAATCGGACAGTGAGAAAATAAGTGCTGGGGCTGTGTCCTGGCAAACACCCCCACAAATTACCCACCTTGAGCGATAGCGATGGACTCGAAGCGATGTAACTCTCGCAGCAAGCAGCTGCGTTCCGTGGCATGAAGGCTGTAAATGAAGTCCCGGGCCCCCTGCCCCGTGTTCAGTGCTTCCATGGGCTCCTTCCGGGGATGTGTACCCAATGTTCGGTGCCCCCCGGGCAGGCACCAGGGCCGCAGCCGAGCTGGCCGCAGGGCAGTCCGGCACAATAGATGCAGCATCGGTGCTGGAGGGAGCGGTGAAACACCGGGGGGAAGAGAACGGCTCGCTGAACGCAGACCTAGGATGCCTGCATCCACCCCCTTCAACCACGGGTGCCTGGAGCCAAATGGCTTTACCCAGCGGACCAGGGCAGCAGCACTGAAGAAGGGGCACCTCGGGCACCAGGGCGCACAGGCAGCCAGCAAGGGGCACTGCCAGTCAGCAAGGGGCACTGCCAGCCAGCAAAGGGGCACTGCCAGCCAGCAAGGGGCACTGCCAGTCAGCAAGGGGCACCGCCAGTCAGCAAGGGGCACTGGCAATACACCGGGTACTCCAAGTCAGCATATAACTACTCCTCGGCTGGTGCCAGCGCGCTGCTCCTTCACAGGGCACCAAGGAACTACAGGGAGACTGGGGCAACACCCAGCAAGCCGCTGGCGCTGGCTGCACGGGGGGCGGGGGGAGGGGGACTTGCGCCGCAGCGGGCTCGCGCAGTGCCCAGGGTTCGCGGCCGCTGCTCCCTCGCCGAAGTCTCGCCGAGGTCTGGCTCTTGTGGCAGCCCGCTCGCTCCCTGCGTCAGTGAATCCTCGGCTTCGGTGTCCCCCTCGCTGTGGTGGTGGCAGTCGCGCGGCCGCTGAGTGTCCTTGGAAGCCCCCCCACCCACACACCCACCTGACACCCGGCTCTGGCTGTCAGTTACAGTCGCACGTGTCTCGTGCAGGGAGTTGTCTTTGTGTGAGGAGGGGTGGGGGGAGACAGGACACAAACAGGAGACTCCGGACAGCAAACAGTGGGCGTCACCCGCCTGCCAAACCAGAGCTGCGGCCGCCCCTCCAGTGCAGAGGGCGTGGCCGAAGGGTGACGTCTTTGCGCACGCGTGGAGGGCCCGCCTCTGCCACGCTTGATGTGCCTGACAGGCCCCGAGCCGGAAGCAGCCGCAGCATCTTCAGGCATAGGATCTGTCTAGCCCGACACGTCTCTTCTAACAATGAAACTCACCCGTTAGAAGGTGGTAACAAACCGCGGGTCACACACCAGCAGGGTAACTATATTTATGTCAACACGATCAATGACATCTCCGGGATTTCTATTTAAGGGGAGGGAGAACATGGGTCCTATAGGACTACCCACTTCCTTAAATGTAAAATCCTGCCATATGCCCCCACCCATGTACTATATGGAACGCCCCTGGTCACGCCCCATTTCATGACTAACGTTAGGTATGTTGGTAGGTTGGTTTATTAAGTTGTAAAGTTTGGTCGTGTATTTCATAAAGATGTTTTTTCGGTAACGAGTCTTGGTGTATCATCAGAATGCTATAGCCTCAATTGTAGGACTCTCACGATCTGGTAGCCCCACCCAATTAAAAATGCACCCTTTCCATTTCACGATTATTGCTTCTTAGTTTAATTGTAATTAAAATGAAATCCTATATTATACAGTTGCTTTTATAGGGACAGTATCAAGTTAATAATTACGATTTAGTCATGGCCTTAATGTAAATTTTGTTTTCAAAGTCACAGTTATGAATGATAATTCAAACAAGCAGATCTTCGAACCAGAATGCTGCCTATTTTTATACCATTTGTTTTGCCATGAATCAGTAAATAGCAGGAGTTTTCTCTTAAGGAATGTTTGAATTCATAAGGATCTCACAATTAGAAAACATCTTGCCTGTCAAACCTCTGGCAAGCTTCATTCGCAAACAGATACGTACGTGGCCATATGCATTCGAGGATGGCTCCACCACAGGAACACGTGCCTGACCGTGTGCTGACACCAGTACATTAAAATGATCCATTCAAAAATATCAATATTTTCTGTGTTTCACCGTGCAAACAATTACTCTTAACACTTGGGGCCCAATTCACACAATCATCTGGCAACTAAAAATAACCCAGGCAATCCTCTTATTTTAGATGTCCAATTTTCGGAAGTTCTCACTCTGCCTTTTTCACAAAAGAAACCTGTGTATTTATGGGTATCTGTGCGCAAGCAAATATGATGTGCCAACTGGCCCTGTGCATAAATTAGTGCCCGCAGCATGCGTTCCAAACGAATGTATGATTGGCTCCCATCGACTATGCGTGTGGAGGAAACGTATCTCATTGTGAAATGTCACAAACATTATTTCTATTGTGTGAAGGATAAAAGTGCGAATGGTACCACATCGGGTCATACATCGGTTGCTGTGCCACTTATACAAATGTACGAAAGGGGCTTACTTGATCCCTATTTTGCTTTGTGCATCCTGCTTCGCCTGTTCAAAAAGACACAGGGGAATGCTTTGTTCCAAACAGAGATAGGTTAATACTTTTGGTTTCTGTGCATTTCAAAGAATATCCCATTTGAGAATTCGGGAAGAGGTTTGAAATGTGCAGAAATCTCCCTCCCTCCTGTTGTTATGCAATTTTGTAATGGGGACAAAAAAAGGGGATCTGAATGAGTGCAATTTTGATTTGACAAAACGTATTTGTGCCACACTTATTTGGGCCCAAGTGAAGTGCACCCCATCACTTTAATCCAAAAAGGTTTTCTGAATCATTTGCAAGAATTGTAAGAGCAGCAGTAAATACATATAGTGGACTTTAATCTGAAACAGAAGAAAACGATTACTTTAGAAAAACAGATTCCGTTGTCTTTTACACTGTTCAAACTATCTACTCAGTACAGTTGTTAACTGCATACAACAAGAATAGAGTGCAGGTACACTATGTCATTTACAGATAAAGAAAACCTATTGGGGGTAATTCATAGAATTCGGCGCACAAGTGGCGCATGCGGCTAGCGCACAAAGTGTGCGTGCGACAGTCTGCGCCAGCCGCGTGCGCCAAAACCCATTTCAGCGCACAGCGTATTCATGGATTTCAACATCCATGACCAGCCGTGGCGCAGAGCGGCGCGGCGACCCTGCAGCAGTGCCAGTAACGCCCCCAAGCCCACCCCGTGTGCCAAAAACATTGCCCAAATCCCCTACATGGTGCAAAGGCCAGAGGACCAGCATACAGCCCCCCCAAGCACGAAAACGCGTGGAAAACTCCCCGCACACCCCTCAGAATACACGTACCCCGCTCACGCTAGCGAAAATGCGTGTAAAACTCCCTGCGCACCCCTCGGAATACACGTACCCCGCTCGCTCTAGCGAAAATGCGTGTAAAAGTCCCTGCGCACCCCCAGAATACATGTACCCGGCCCGCGCTAGCGAAAACGCGTGTAAAAGTCCCTGCGCACCCCCAGAATACACCTACCCGGCCCGCGCTATTGAAAATGCATGTAAAAGTCCAAACGCACCCCCAGAATACACGTACCCGGTCCGCGCTAGCGAAAACACATGGAAAACTCCCAGCGCACCCCTCGGTATACACGTACCCTGCTCGCATTATGTATAATGCGTTGAAAAAGTCCCCCCTGTGGTGTGGGATGCCTGTGGGGAATGGGGAGGGTGGATGGGATGCCTGTGCGTATTCCGGGGGTGCGCATGGACTTTTACGCACGTATTCGCTAGGACGGGCCGGGTACGTATATTCTGGGGGTGCGTGTGGACTTTTACACGCGTTTTCGCTAGCGCGGGCCCGGTACGTGCATTCTGGAGGTGCGCGTGGACTTAAACACACGTTTTCGCTAGCGCGGGCTCGGTACATGTATCCTGGGGGTGCACGTGGACTTTTAAACGCGTTTACGCTAGCGCGAGCCTGGTACGTGTATTCTGGGGGTGCGCGTGGACTTATACACGCGTGTTCACTAGCGCGGGCCAGGTATGTGTATCCTGGGGGTCCGCGTGGACTTTTACATGCATTTTCGCTAGCGCGGGCCGGGTACATGTATTCTGGGGGTGCGCAGGGACATTTACACGCAATTTGGCAGTGTGGGCCCTCCCGTGTGTGCCCTTTCCCCCCTCTCCATGCCCTGCAGGCAGCCCATCCACCCTGACCATGCCCTGCAGGAAGCCCACATGACTCCATGCACTTGCGGACCCCGACTCATGTCCCCCACCCCCGCACCCACCCACCAGTGGCAGGCACCTTCCAGCAGGCCCGGACTCATGTCCCCCACCCACCCACCCACCGACCATTGACGGGCACCTGCCAGCAGGCCCCAACTCATGTCCCCCACCACACCCACCAGTGACAGGCACCTGCCAGCAGGCCCGACTCATGTCCCCCATATCCCACCCACCATTGACGGGCACCTGCCAGCAGGCCCCGACTCATGTCCCCCACAAGTGACGGGCACCTGCCAGCAGGCCCCGACTCATGTCCCCCACCCCATTGACGGGCACCTGCCAGCAGGCCCCGACTCATGTCCCTCACCTCACCCACCCACCCAGCAGTGACGGCCACCTGCCAGCAGGCCCCGACTCATGTCCCCCACCCACTCACCCACCAGTGACAGGCACCTGCCAGCAGGCCCCGACACATGGCCCACCAAACAACATGTCATGACTAAACAGACTTATGGCCCAAATGCCAACCAAAATCCCCCTCCCAGTACAAGCACACAACCATTCACTGTGCCCACTCCCAAATCACCCATGCCATGACAGTCTTAAAAAAACCACCATGCATAAATGCACAACGGAGCCACACAGTGGCAACACATGACTGAGGCAATGTTCATTGAGACATGCACAAAAGCAATGATAGAACACAACACCAATCATGTAGTTAGCAAAAATGTTTTGAAAACATAACAAAGTGATATAGAGGATATGAAACATGTAAATCAATATACAACGACAGATATGAAAAAATAGGTAATCCAAAAAAAATAAAATCATTGAACGTCATGTTGAATAAAAAAAAAGTGGTCCTTTGCCAATGTCATTAAGAAATAAAAAATCCAAATAAAAGAAAACCATTGATCCATCGGAAAATTGAAAAAGAAAGTATGTACAAGTCTTCAACTACCTACAATCCAAGTCCAAAGGGTCCATGATCCCCAAAGCAAATGAAACCTACAAAAAAGTCCTTTGAAGAAAACACCTATATACATGAAGTGGAGCAATGTCCATTAACTCCAAAATAAAAGAAAAAAGAAAGGAAACCTAACACTAATGAACTATGTACAATGGCGGCGGGCAAGTCCTACGGCTCACTCTTTGATGTTCCGGGCCAGGGCATCATCGAACTCCTCTTCAACGTCCCGGAGGCGGGCCTCTTCCCTGGCCCGAGGTCTTGCAGGGATGCAGCCATGGCCTCCTCCAACTCCCTGCGAGTTGCCTCGAGGCACTCAGCCCGCCTCAACGCCCTGCGCATGGAGTTCTCCACCCTGACCATAGTGAGCCATAACTCTTCTGCCGGGCGCCGCTCTGCATCTATTTGCCGGCCCAACTGCTGCCACACGGAAGACACTCCCAATCCAGGGTCCTCCTGCCCTCCGGCCGATGCCTGCCCCTGTGATGTTGATGGCCCGAGCCATCATCGCTCCCACCTTGAGCCTGCTGCTGCCGTGCATGTGCCCTGCCTGTCGATGCCTGCACTTCCTCCTCCTGCTGGGGTCCAGTTCTTGGGGTGGCCATTCCTGCTGGACCTCCGACTCCCGAATGTGGCAGGGATGTGTCCTCAACCAACCTGACCGCTGGGTCAGGGGCAGCTCCCAGGTGATACTTGGGCAGGAATATGGCATGGAGGACGACTGGCGTATAGGGGATTCAGTTGATAAGGGGGTCGATATAAGTTCCAGCACACAGAGGAACCCAACCTTGCTGACCCGTCCTAGTAGGTCGACGCGGTCAATGAGGGATTAAAAAATGACGTGCCTTGTCCACACGAGAAACCTGCACGTCATCCCAAATGCCACATTGACGCAACGCCACCGCACCCAGGACAGGCTCAACACGGTCCCGGGTTGCCACGTCCGCAGGGAATGGAAGGCCAGTTGTTCTGTGCACATCCCCTCCCTGAAAACGGGTCTGGACGAAGGCATCCCTGCTGGTGCCGGATGATGCAGTCACAGGATCGGGGACAGGATTACACACAGGCACCTCTGCGGTGGCCTGTGCTGCCTCCTGTCCCTGCCCCTGGACAGCACCACTAGCACCAGTGGAATCCCCCCCTCCAGGCCCCATGCGTGGGCCTTCCACGGCCTCTTCCTCAACCAAACCACCCACCAACCTGGGTGACTCCGTGCCATCATCCTCCATAGGCCCCTGTGGGGTCTCAGCTGCACCTTCTGCTGCCGAGGAGTCCGCCTCCGACCTCCGCCTCTTGGACCTACCCTCGGCAGCTGCGGCCATGGACGTGGCACCAGACTCCTCGCTCCCCGAAGAGATGACAACCTGGGAGGGGATCTGGGCCTTGCGTCTCCGGCTGGTGGTGGGATCCCTGCTGCTGTGCTCCACAGCACCGTCTCCGCCCTCTTCATCAGTTGACACTGCAGACAGGGAGAGACAGAACACAGGCATCAGTGCACTGTACAATGGTCTGATACACACATGACAGTTGCACATGAGTGGCAGTGTCAAACTTCACAGTTGGCATCACCCTCCCCAACACACATATCATTTGAACCCACACACATGCGCAAATTAACAGGAATGTTGCAGCAGACAGCACCATCCATACACATACAACAACATGAGCATCCAAAGGTTAGCCTGACATCACATGCAACACGGGGAGTGCCGAACACATGCACACACGCCACCAGACATACATGCATCTGTACATCTCCACCACTTGTCACAGTGAAATAATCAGCAACTATGTCACATCTGCCAATCAGCCTCCTACATGTCAGTGTCACATGCATCCATGGCGTATCACATCCGCACACATGTCAAACACACATACGCACATATATGCTGTGCACGTACATGAAGGTGGAACCAGCATCCATGTGTCACACCACAACCATGCCACAGTACATACACAGAAATGCAAACATGTGTGCATCCCCACATGCATTCGTGCATCATGCATTTGAACACATACACCATTGATGTGACTCACACATGGCTGGACTCACATGTGGCAGGCTCATGTCCCTGCACATACACATCCATACATGGGCCTTTCCAGACATATGTCCAAGCTGCACACTCCTGGCACACCTCAACATGTACTGCGCCCAATCAGTACACATGGACATTTACCGCTCGACTCCAGATGGGTCTGCCTCTGAAGGACCTGGAGGTGGAGCGCTGGGCATATACGTTCCTGGACCCTCATCTGGTTGTCGGTAAGGCGGACCCGGCACCCCTCTGCATGCGCTACCTCCAAGAGGCGCCGGACCTTCCTGAGGGTCCTGGACCTGAAGTCCTCCCAGCGCTTCCGGACGTGTGCTATGTCACGGGCTGCCACCCCCTCCATGTTGATGGCAGCCACAATGTCCTTCCAGATCCTCTTCCGTCCTTCATTGTCGGTGCGTGGTCTTCATAAGAGGGCATCATAATGCAACAGGACTTGCTCCACCAGGATACCAACTTCTGCGGCACTGAAACTGGTAGCCCCCTACCCCTCTGGCTGGGGGATGCCAGTGGTCTCTAATGGTGTTTCCCCCGACATGGCAACCCACGAGGCAGGTGTGGGTGGGCAACAGGGTCCTGGTGCTGGGCTGTGGAGCGATGGAACTGCAGTCGGGAGTCTTCTGTTCCAGCAGGGGTGGTCACAGCAACTGGACCCCTGCAGATGGCTGATGTGCAGGCACCAAATAGCAGGGCACGTAGCCAGCAGGCAGGCAGCAGCAGATGGCTGGTGGGAGTCGGCTCAGGACTCTGGGGGGCAGTAATTCGGCATTCTGGGCAGGAGCGTGGTCGTCCGTGTGTTGTCACATGGCCAGCTTGATACAGAGTGATTTGGCACGTGAAAAAACAGCACATCAGCGTCTAATTCGAGGAAAGGCCCGTAGCGCATAAGCACGTGTCATGATCTCTGCTTCCAAAAGATCAGGACTTGCCCGACTCCCTTGGAAGCAGACCCATAACCCCGGTTCCGAGTGCCAGCCAGTCCCAATTGGGACCTTTTGGACCCTGTCCTGGCGCCAGTGGCACCGGCTCATAAAGATGCCCAGTCCCAGCGCTGGAAGCGCCGGGCTCATAATGCTTGGGTGGACTTACCTGCAGCAGACCATGCTGCTTACTTACCTGCCAGTTGAACCCCTGATCCTCTTCTGTTTGGGACTACTTTTCCTGTTGGGTGGGGCAGGAGCCACTCCCTAGGTTCAGAACACTGGAACTCTTCTGGAAAGCAGGAACTCTTTTCTTACCTAGGCATGGCTGTGGAAGGAGACACCTAAGCACTACAGGAGGCTATTTAAACCACACCCGATGGATGAAACTTGCTTTGCGTTATTCTGCATTCTCTGCAGCAGAACGCTCATCGTGTCTTCTGCTTCTGATCCTGGGCCTAAGTGAACAAAGGCTTACCATCCTGGAATCCAGTCTTCAGCAGCACCTGTAAAGACAAAGAAAGAACAGGTTAGCACTACGGTCTTCAGTGGCAGCGCATCTCTTACCTGGTCCATCGGCTGTCACCAACGCCTCGCGCTGCATTCCGGCATCTGAAAGACAAAGGCTTACCTACTCTTCGCATGCTCCGGAGGTCTTCGCACTGCATTCCGGCATCTGAAAGACAAAAGCTTACCAGCTCTTCGCACGCTCCGGAGGCCTTCGGCGCTGCATCCCGCATCTGAAAGACAAAAGAAGGTGCGTTTAAAGACATTGGGCAACTTTATTACTCACGTGCCATTACTCCTTCCCACGCCGAATCCAGTGGGTATTCCAGCACCCTTCAGCTTCTCTAAAGCGCCGAACTTGTACCTGCAAGATAAAAGGGACAGTTAGTGCGCATCGTGAAGCAGGCTACAAGCGCTTACTCACGTGCTTCCAGGCGCTTCTATTCCTCACGCGGGTTCGATCCTCAACTCTCATCAGCCCGCCATCCGCTATCGCCGGAACCCTTCAAAACAAGAGATATCATTACAAAAGACTTTTAAGACATTTGAAGTGCCCAGAACTTACCGTTCGTGCAGTTAACGATGGACAGCAGTCCTCTGAGGTCAAGAGGCCTGCACCCTTATCCAGTGAAGAAACTGGTTACGGCACCCTGCCCCGAGGCAGATGGAGAGCTCGGCGTTCACTTACCTAAGGTGAGGGCGTTAACCTTTGGGGTTCTACAGGAGAAGAGAAAGGGAAGAGGAGAGAGGCACCCAATAACCCCAGTTCATTAATCCCATATTTTCTATCTGCAGACATCTTACTCTTCGAGTCAGACATACAGTGCACAAAGGTCCAGCCCAAAGAGCCAACCGTGTGTTACACATCACCTTTGAAGATACGGCATTCACCCAGTCAAGACCGGCGCCTCTGCGGGAATCAGGTGAGTGTTACAGCACGTCTGTGACGTAACACGCACGGGCGTTCCCCTCATCACGGGTGCATAGTGATTCAGTATGTGAAAAAACAGCACGTCCGCGTGTTAATGCGTGTAATTCGAGGAAAGGGCCTAAGCGTGTAAGTGACGTATGCAGGCGTTTCCCTCAGCACGGGTTAAAGGTGAGTGGGTCCCGGCAGTTCGCTGTACGTGCCTTTTGTGGAGACTGGTGTGTGTTGCTACTTCTGGTTGTTTCGCGCACCATCACAACTTCACAGCGGATCAAGGACGTATCTCTTCTTTTGGCGGGGGTAATGGCTACGCGTGTTTTTCATTATCACACTAGTCTGACGATGAGTCGCGCATGCTATCTTTCCCACTGCGGGTGCCCCTGAGTATTGCGTACCCGTTTTTCGAGGTCATAGTAGCCTGCGTGTCCCACGCATACATGTTTTTCGTGTCCCTGGGTGCCACCGCGTACTGTGGGAGGTTAATTCCACACACGTGGGCTACCGGGAGTTGTGTGCACGGTTTTACTGCATTTATGGGGTGCCTGAGCATTGTGTGACCTGTCACTTTACCACCGGGGTCACATACAGCCTTGCAGGTGCACAGGGGTGCTGTTAACATCTTGTATCCCACCCTCTTCACCCCAATTGCCCAGGACAATTGTTGTGTACACCTCCCATTGGCACTAATACATCTGTGCCGGCACTACTACATCTGTGCCATGGTTGGGAGGCCACGAAAGGTGAGGGGTGCCTCAGCTGGGTGTACTCCACATGGTGGGTATGGTCAGGGATGTGGCCGGGATGACCAGGGAATAGGGGGAATCCATGGTGTCCAGGGTGGCTGCAGAGGGGGAAGAGGCAGGGGTGCGCCGGTTCGGCACGATGTTGTGCCATGTGTTGGTGCAGTCATGCCACCACCCCCTGTGGTTACGGGAGATGCAGCTCCTGCATCTGGCCCAAGGGTAGTACTAGCTACAGGTGCAGCTGTGGACACCACCACCCAGGCTCAGGGTGGGCCAGCGCATGGTGCGTTGGCACCTGAACAGTCCCTGGATGCCAGGAGTTCAGGAGGCACAGGGTAAGTGCACGCAGGGCTGCCCTGACCGAGGCACATGTCCCTGGGGCAGTATTCTCATCTGCTGCCCCGAGCAGCCGGGTGTTGGCAAGTGCATGGGCAGATGCACCCGACACCACCCTGGCTGTGAGTCTACCATCCAGGACAGTCCTGGTCAATGGCCTTGGCACAGACAATGTTGCTGCGCAGGGTCAAGTCAAGGGCTCCCAGCAGCCACTGTCACAAGTCAGGGCTCCCATCCTTGTTCCACCTGCCACTCCCTCGGTTCATTCCACCAGTGTCACTGCCCCTACTGATCGGGACGGCATATGCCAGTCAGGGTCCGGACCACTGTCCAAGAGGAGGAAGGTTGCACCTGCAGTAGAAGCTGGGACCCCAGACACAGCTCCGGCCTCCGGCACATCTAGGAAGAAGCCTTTCGGCGTGCAGGAACTGGACTTCCTTGTGGACTACGTGCGGGAACACAACCGTGATATGCTAGTGGGGCCGAATTGTCACACTACGGCTGCCCAGCGTATGTCCCACTGGAAGCATGTTGCGGATTCTGTGAGTGCATTCGGGCATGAGGTGCGCACAGCTCAAGAGTGCAAAAAGCGTTGGGATGACCTTCGACGCTGTGCTAAGGCGAAGCGTGCCTCCAATTATGCCATGACTGGGTTGACTGGCGCTGGGTCACTATCTCAGGAGGAAGACCTCACTTTGCACGAGTCAGTCGCTGCGGAGTTCATACCGGCAGAATTGTACGAAGGAGTGGGAGAGATGCTGGACGTTGATGCCTGGTCCAGTGAGTGTTGTCGTATGTTTGTCCAGACCATGTGTGGTTTGCTTGTGTGATGTGTTGTGCTTAACTGCCACTACATGTTATGTGTACATGGTTCTCATGTGCGAGTCATGCAATGCTACACTGATGCATGCCTGCTGTGCAGCATGCTGGACATGTAGAGCAGAGGGGGACTATCCTCATCACCACACTTGCACCCTACTCACATGCTAGTCACCCGGCTGCCGCTCCGGCCCATGTTCCAGCTCACTAGCCCTTCTACATGTAGCCTGGGGTGTCTTTCCACTCAGCACTGGGACTATGTCATTGCATGACTGACATGCATGTGTGTTCTGCCTGCATGCGGGAACTCCACGTAGGCATGCTCCCTTGCCCCCCCAACCCCCTGCACCCGAATTTCACCATGGCACTGGTGGGTATTATGTTGGAGTACTGCAGTGGACTCTTCAACGCTCCTGTGTACATGCACACTTCCCACTGCCAACCTGCCAGACACATACAGTGGGGTACATCCTTTGTCCTTGATGCAGGGTGTCTCACTCGGACTGTGCAGATGGCAGATGCACCGCAGGGACATGAGTGCCCATTCATGCTCCATGCGTATTGCATGCATGCCCCTATGTGTCCTTGCCCGGATGATCATTGTAGTACGTGTCCAGGATGACCTACATTTAATGCCATTTGATCATCCATTCCATGCCCACTCTGGCTCAGTCCTGCATCACGCACATGTTTAGGGTGTCACAGTCTGTGTGAGGCACAGGCCTCCCCCTGTTTCAGGCCCCCTGACTCTATTCAACTGGTGTAGTGGCTTCTGCACACATGGGTGTACTACTGAGGGTTCATCATGTGTCCTGCTTACTGTCCCATTCTCATATGCTGTGTTGTCAGTTGACTCAGATGATGCAATTGACACTAGTCAACACTGTCTGCCAATACAGAGGTCTCTGGTCACCCTTTCTCTGATATGCAATGCCTCCCTGCATTTTCACTTAGGGGGGGTTTGCTTGTAGCCATGCAACCCATTGCATGCACATTGCACGTGATGCCTGAACTTGCCCTTACACTGCCTTCATGTTTATTGATAGACATCATAATGTACTTGTTCATGTGGATAGTGGGTAACATATACATTCTCTGCACTGCATCAACCCACTTCTGAGCCGTGTTACACCGTTCTCCATGCCTACCCACTGCTGCAATGTCAAAGTGACCTGGCTTGTATGTTCAGATTTTAATCCCTTCTCTGTCATGAATGCCACGGGCACAGGTGCATCATGTGACACATGTACTCAGTATTGGAACTCCCTAGTGGTTGTTTAGCAAAGTTGATTGGTCAATCTGCGGACTATACCAGCTGGCATAGGGCGCAGATTGAATGTAGCCTGCCAATCGGGTTGTAATGACTGTGGAGCTGCCTTCACGTGTGTATGTGTATACTTTCACATACATCAAAGCAAACAGCGTTGTAGCTGCTTGCTTTGCTCTATTGGATGCTGTTCATGTTGACAATACAGGTGTATAGGGAAAGGGGTGTTTTTGAACGCTTTCACATGTACATATGCAAGCAGCCTCAATGTTGGGTACTGCAACATTGCGGCTACTCACTTATGTGTGTGTGAAAGTGTTCATTTACACATGTGTCTTCTGCAACTTTTTAGTTGACTGACTAATATGTAGTTGATTGACGTTAATGCTGGTGAGATTTCAGTATTGCACACCTTATGTTCAACTGGCATGATCCTGAAGGTGCACTGTTGTACAGTATGTGTATGCCCAGGCCCACTTAGCTAATAAGGTTGGGCCTGGCCGTGAAGATTTAACACAAGGAATGATGGAATAGGGCACATTCATAGCACAATGTGCTCAATCAGGCCCTGAGGGGTGTTGTGGAGGCTTCATGCCCTGCAGCTCAGACCGTACTGGGCGTTATGGTCCCTCATGCCTGGTTGCAGGCCCTTGCTTTGCTTGGGACATTCACTATATCTACATGGCCCATGAGACCCGGTACGGGCCGAGCTGCAGATGGATGAAGCTATATTGGTGATGATGGTTTAGTGATGCATGTGTACATGCATATTACGTGTGTCGTGTGTTTGGATTCACTTGCAGCAGAGGTCAATTTGCAGTTCAGGCATGCTTATGGTATGTGCCATCTCTTTGTTGCCATCTGTCTTTTCAGCCTGTGTCATGTGCCTAATCGGGGTGGTGTCTGATAGAGGTGATATACTACATATTGTACTTGTGTAGGCTTTGCTATTTAGACACATCCATTTCTGCTTTTGGGGTGTGTTTGCATATCAGTGCTACTGGATGCATGCCAGGTTCTCATTTGTGTGTGACATGTCTGCTTCATATGTTGGCTGTCGATGTGATGTCTATGTGTGTGTGGGTTATGTGCTTCTGACATGTGTACTCATGTTTGTTTTTTTCCCCTTTTCAGATGATGACACAATGGAGCCAGAGGATGGTGTTGCCATGCCAGGCACAGAGTTGCTATCACACCAGCAACCCAGCACAAGTGGGGGTCGTGGGGTGGTAGACCATGAGAACCCACTTGTGTTCCAGACCATCGTGTCTAGGGATGGCAATGAGTCTAGCCCGGATGATCACTCTGACGACAATGTCGAGTTGGATGTGTGTCATGTCCGTTCGTCAACGGTACGTGATTCTGATGTGGACGCTCATCTGTCTGCGACACCTGCACTGAGGGGCCAGACGGTGGTGGGACCTCTGCCTGTGGTGGATCGGGACGCACGGTCACACTCCACACCAGTTGCTGATGTGCCTGGGGCATCACGTCAACGGAGGAATGTAGTCCTGCAGCCGCAGGCGTTGCCAACCCAACAAGGACTGCGGCTCCTTGGGCCCCGCGGGTGTCAAGCCCAGCAATGCGGTGGCCATGCGCCAACGGGGTATACTGAGTGGGAGCAAGCCATGGTTGCCAATTCCGAACAACAGGGGGCAGCAATTGATAATATCGCTCAGAGCATGGAACGTGTGGCCCAATCCGTGCTCCCCCTGCTAGGCAGGTGGATCTCCAGCAGCAGCCAGCACAGTCCACGGCCCGCTCACTTAGGCTGGGCATGGCGGCCTCAGACAGGGCACGCCAGGTTGAATTGGTGTCTCTGTGTCAAGCAATTGCTGCTCACGCAGAGGCACACAGAGGCCCTGAGGGATGACCATCGATCCCTCCAATCTACTCTGGGTGTGCTCTTGATGACCCAGAGAAAGCGGACTGAGGAGAGGTTGGAGAAGCTGGAGACTACCACCTCGGCTGAGCTACGTGCTTGCCGGGAGGTGTTCCAGATGTCCAGCCAGGCCATGCAGGAAGAACTCTGTGTTACACATGCTCCCTTGCAAGAGGAAGCACGCGTATCATGCAAGGTTCTTCATGCTGACCCACGTGTCATCCCCGCACAGAACCAGGCTCACCAGTCACGCAGACTTGCTGCCGACGAGGGGCAAGCTGTGCATAGGCATGGTCAGGGTACTGTGACACGTCAACCTTTTGAGTCAGAGGCTGAGGATGATGATGACTTATCTCCCACACAGGTCGGGCTGTGCAGGCTTTGAGCCCATGGAGGTTTTTTTTTATCTCAACATCATCGCATGTGGGTGTTGAGGTGCACCCTGTACCTCCCCCCTCCTGTGTGCCTTCCCCCCGGGTCGCATGTGGCCATTTTTGATTTTTATAGTTAGTTTAATTAGTTAATATAGTTTAAAATTGCTTGTCTATTGTGCATTCATGTGACGGTGTGGTGCTTTGTGGCTTTTGAAAGCATCCACTGTCTGTTCCAGCTGGGCCCTTCAAGCTTGTCTCGTGTATGTGTTTGCAGCTTGGGGTCCTGACTCACATATGCCACTCCTGCTTCCCCTATCCATGGGCTCGCAAGGATCGTTCAGTGTTACAGCCATTTACACAAGGGCATTGGACTTTCATCATATCTGTGGCCTGTCTACTGCTGTACTACTTGTGTTAACACCCCTAGTGGGGATAATGTATGTTTTCTCCATGGCATGTCTGCAAGCAATTTTGGTGAGTACATCATTGATATGTCCTTTTATTGATGTTGATTGTGATGTATGTTTGTTTCTTGCCTGTATATGTGCTTGATGCACTTCATGCTATAGACAGTAGCCTGCACCCTTTGGCTGTCAAAGTCACACTGATGGTGGGAGGAGGTCGGTGTCATGATCACTGCTTCCAAGGAGCCAGGACCAGCCCAACGTCCTTGGAAGCAGGCCCCTAATCCTAAGCCTAGGCACCAGCCGGTCCCTACTGGGACCTTTTGGGCCTTGTCCTGGCACCGGTGGCACCAGGCTCATCAAAGCCATCGGTCCCGGCACTGGAAGCGCCGGGCTCATAATATGTGTGAAGATGCTTGGGTGGACTTACCTGCAGCAGACCATGCTGCTTACTTACCAGCTACATAGGAATCCTCTGTAAGCCGGAACTATTTTCTTACCTGGGTGGGGCAAGCTCCACGCCCTGGATACAACACTGGAACTCTTCTGGAACAGGAACTCTTTTCTTACCTAGGCGGGGCCGTGGAGGAAGACGCCTCATCACTCCTAGGCTATTTAAACCTCACCCGATTGATGAAGCGTGCTTCGCGTTATTCTGCATCTGCAGCAGAACGCTCACCGAGTCTGTTCCAGCTTTTCTTCTTCCGATCCTGTACCTGCAAGAACAATACTTACCATTCCAGTATCCAGTCTTCAGCAGCGCCTGTAAAAGACAAGAAACAACAGGTTAGCACGACGACTTCACATGCAACGCATTCCTTACCTGGTCCATCGGCAGCGACCATTTCTTCACGCTGCACCTCCGCCTGTGGAGACAAAAGCATAGTTATTACTTACCGGCAATCCGCGAATTCCGGATGTTTTCAACACTGCAACCCAGCATCTGAAAGACAAAAGAAGAGACATTAGACAGGTATTTACTTACGCCCATCGCGCTCTCCACAATAGAACGCATGCAACTACTCCGGCGTTTTCCATCACCTCTTCAGCACGAACTCACAGCTGTGAAAGAAAGAGACAGTTAAAGCGCTTGCATTTACTCACGCATTTCCAAGCGCTTCTTTCCAAGGCTCTGGCTCCAGCTTTGGCTCTCTTCATTCCATCTTCTAACGCTAGAGCCCTGCAAAACAAATAGAACAAAGTATTATTCCGAGCCCTGTTCAATACTTACGTGTCCACGCACCTAAAGACTATATGGACTAAAAGGTGTCCGGAAACTCACCGCTCGTGCTGTTAACGGTGGTTGCGATCCTCTGATGTTAAGAGGCCTACGTTTCACCCAGTGAAGGAACTGGCAACGGCACCCTGCACCAGACGCAGACGGAGAGCCCAGCATTCACCTATCTAAGGTGAGCACGTTGGCCTGGGGGCTCTACGGAGAAGCTTAGACGAGAGAGAGAGAGAGAGAGAGAGAGGAGGACACTCAATTGCCCAGATCTTTAACCCCATATATTCTTTCATCTGCAGAAATCTCACCCTTCGAGTTCGACACACAGTGCGAAGAGGCTCAGCCCCAGAAGCCAATCGAGTCCTGCACATCACTTTTCGAGTCACAGACTCCTTCCTGCCTAGACCAGCGCCTCCGTGGGAATCAGGTGAGCGTTACAGTCGGATGTAGATCTCAGACATGGCCCATTGACAACCAGCGTGAAGACACACACACAGGAAACTTGCCAGCCTTATTAAATGCTTTTATGCCCTTTCTGCAGGAAAATGAGCCTCCAGACTACCGTTCCCAGCAGACACGTGGCCAAGAACTACAGAAACCTGGCCACATTGGGTGGTGCATACGTGTGCATGAATGCACAAGCAGAAGCACAAGGCCTGTGCTCAGACGTCCGACAGAAGCAGACGTGTTTCCAGGAGCTCCAAGCAAGGTGAGCAGCACGAGGGGCCACACCCCAGCCGATCTTCCTCCAGGCCCCTCGCACATGCATGCTAAGTAGCGCCAGTGCTGGGGAGCTTGGGCAGGCATTGGGGAAGAAGCTCACAGTACAGCTAAGCTGTGTTGAGGAACAAATGCCAAGTGGCTTTACAAGTTGTCAGGAGCAGAGGCAGGGGGTGTGGGTCATATCCTCGAGTCCCCCCTGCTCCATAGAGGCTGAGTTATTAGCGCAGTAGCGTTCCTAGCCAGAAACAAATACAGCGCACGCGGGCACCCAGCGACGCACAGACTACAGTGCAGTGCATATCATTTGCATATGCAAACTGCCACGTGCGCTACCTATCGAAAGCCGCGGCTGGCAGAACACGACTTGTACTGAAGTCGCACCTCGCCAAACGCGTCTAGCAGATAACCCAAGGACCATTCTAGCATCTGTGATTCTTAACACACAGGTCTTCCATTTACCGCGGGGCCACGTGCGGCTATCTTACCGCATTGACAGTGTATGAACCATCACGGGGGCAAGCAAAAGTATACGAACAAAGCACCAGACAAGAGTGTTTGTTTGGGGAGAAGTCACTTAGTTTGAGGCAGGAATGGTGTTGTGTGTGCGGTGAAAACACACACCGATTAGTAGCTCACGCTCTCTTTGCAGCATTGAACTGCTCCTGTTACCGGACCTGAGAGTGCGCAGGCAGGAGGCCAGCACTCACCCCAGAGATAAGTCTCTCTTTGTGTCATGATGCCTACCTCCAAGGTGCCAGACAAGACCCAGCTACCCCAGAGGCAGACATCATGTCTTCAAGGGAAGTCACAACAGCCTCAAGTAGGGGCTCTTTGGACTCAGTCCTGGCGCCTTTGGTGCCAGGCTCATATCGGGCCACAGTCCTGGCAACATAGGCGCCAGGCTCATAAAAGGGGACTTTGTGTTAAAGGTGCTTAGTGTTAACTTACCTGATGCAGACCATGCTGCAACATCCAGGCCTTCTGAGGCCTGAATGGGACTACTTTATCTTTGGAACTACTTAACCACACGGGTGTGGTCAGGGGAGGAATACATACCTGAGAGGAAGGATACATACCTGGAACTACTTTGAAGGCTATTTAAGCCACGCCCAAGCAGCAACTCACGCTTCGCGTTGTTCTGCATCTAGCAGCTGGACGCTCACCGTGTTTGCTCCTGCATTCTGTCTTCTGCCACTCCTGCCAGCATCCTGGAACACCTGCAAAGAGAGAAGAGAAGAGAAAAGGGTAAAGAAGAGTCCTTACCTGCTAAATCTGCATTCCGGAGACATCTCGCCGACGGTCCTGAAAAGGAAGACATCCATTTAAAAGCACATCTCATCGATCGCTGCAGCGCCGCATCTCACTCACCTGTACAAGGTGCCACCACGTTCTACGGCGACATCTGGACTCGCAGCCACATCACCGCGCCTAGGGAGAAAAAGACAAGAATAAAGGTGAGAGGGGAAAGAAAACAAGGAAACCTTAATTTCCATTACAAAGCTTACCTGTTGGGTTATTCCAACTTCATTTCGGGTCGGTGCCGCATCCTGGCATTTCCGGACCCCGGCCCCTAAGGGGAAAAAGAGACATCAGCGTTAGTGGGCGCATGAAAAGACGTTACCCAACGCCCATTAAAGACTAACCTGATTTCTTCTGGATTGATCTTTGTTTCGGGTCGGTGCCGCATCCAAGCATTTCCGGACCCCGGCCCCTATGGGGAAAAAAGACATCAGTGTTAGTGGGCGCATGAAAAGACATTACCCAAACGCCCATTAAAGACTTACCTGATTTCTTCTGGATTGAGCTTCGTTTCGGGTCGGTGCCGCATCCAGGCATTTCCGGACCCCGGCCCCTATGGGGAAAAAAGACATCAGCATTAGTGAGCGCATTGATACAAGGACACTGAGAGAACTCTCATCAAGCTCACCAGAGTCTCATTCTTCGGTTCCACAGCTCTTCTCGGAATAGTTTCCGCACCTGAAAAAGAGACAACGAACAATTATTATTTGCGGAATCATACTCATTAACAGAATCCTTACGGTACTATACCGGGAAAACAAAACTTGAACCCTCTACAATCAAAATCCCAGTGAAGTAACTGGATACAACGCGCCCCTGTATGAGAAGCAGGATGGAGAGCTCAACCTTTCAAACCCTAAGGTGAGACTTCACGTGGGGGTCGCAGGAGGGTTTCGTAGATGGGTGAGAAGGGAGCGGGAGGCTTATACTTTCTCCCGCAGATTGTTAATACTCCCTTTTCACATACAGAAATATATTCCTGCGAGCCAGACAAGCCAGATTCGAAGGTCCGGTCCAGTCCATCTTCCGGGTCCTGCGCTTCACCATAGAAGAAGCAACAACACTCCAAACCAGACCTGCGCATCCGTGGGAGTCAGGTGAGCGTAACAGAACGCAAAGCCTACCTACAATTTCCCACCCGGGCGCTATGGAAACTTCCGAGACAGACCAGCTGGCTCAGCTTTTGGGGGAATTAAGGGCAGAAGTACACTCCGCCCGCCAGGAAACTAATGCTCTCAAAAGAGAATTAATCTTATCCAAGGAAAGAACTGATGACCTGGCCAAACGATTGTTGCAGGGTCAAGCAGGACAAACTCCTTTACCTGGTTCTGGGGGTAATGCCTTGTCAATGGTTTGGAATAACCCGGTACAAATCAATCTACCTGGAAACATGCCTTTGTCCCCGCCTGAACGTTTTGCGGGGGACCCCAAGAAATATGCCGTTTTTATGAACCAATGTCGCCTACACTTTCTATGCAGACCTGGGGCCTTCCCTAATGATCAAACCAAGGTAGCCTTTGTATTATCTTATCTCAGTGGCTGTGCTGCCGATTGGTCTGTTCCGTTGGTAAGTCAGGATGACCCAATTCTCCAGGATTTTCAAAGCTTCCAGGCGAGCATGGAAAGATTATTCGCTCGACACTCTCAGGGACAGGCCCTTGACAACGAACTACTATCCTTACGACAAGGTAACCAAGATCTCTTATCTTATATTGCCACCTTTAATAGGCTGGTCGTAGAAACGGGGTGGCCCGAAAATAAAAGGATCACACTATTTCATCGAGGCCTGTGCGGAGAACTTAAGGATGTTCTAGCTCAAATTGTAAATCCACCTCAAGCCTGCGCAGAATACATAGACTTAGTGGTCCAACTTGACCACAGATTGCAAACTAGAAAAGCAGATCGGTCCAAGTTCGAAACTCAAGTGCTGATCAAAACTCACGCTAACCCTAAGAGTACCGACGTTTCAGAACCTATGCAGATCGGCGGTGTTAAAGGACCATTGACGCAGAAGGAACGAGAGAGAAGACGGCAAAAGCAACTATGCCTCTATTGCGGGGCTTCTGGTCTCTTTCTACGAGACTGCCCGGTAAAGCCACCTAAGAAGGTGGTTGGAGCCACGGACAACAATTTAATAGAACCTGATTCGGGAAACGGTCAAGCCCGACAAGCGTAGAGGTCCGCTTACCGAGCTTGAAAACAGACTCTTTGACCTCGCATTTTGTCATGCCAATGGTGCTCGTGGACCCGAAACGGCCTCAGCGGTTACATGCTATAAAAGCATACATCGACAGTGGAGCTATTGGAAACTACGTAGATCGTGAATTGGCCTCCAGGATTAATCTTCCTCTCCATCCGAAAGTTAACAAGGATGTCAATACTACAGTAGATGGAACCGAAATAGCCTCAGGGCCGGTAACACATTCCACTACAGAAATGACACTAGTGGGACAGGATGGACATCGGGAAGCAATTGTGTTCGATGTAATCAAGGCCCCACAATTTCAAGTAATTCTAGGAATCCCTTGGTTAGAAACACATAATCCTCGAATTGACTGGCGAGCAAAGAGAATAACCTTTCCTGATTGTGAAGTGACTTGTTATCCAAGAAATCCAGATATGGGTCTGGCCACAGTAACTTCCACCACGATACAACTACCGGTTGAACACCAAAAGTTCCAAGATGTTTTTCAAAAAGAACAGGTGAACACGTTACCTCCCCACCGGTCGTACGATTGTCAAATCGACCTGGTACCCAATGCTCAACCGCCCTGTAGTAGGATTTATGCTCTTACTGAACCTGAGAACGTTCATTTGCGTCAGTATTTAGATCAGTATCTTGCCAACCGTTTTATTCGCCCGTCAAAGTCTCCTGTTTCCTCAGCTCTGTTCTTCGTGCCGAATAAAGAAGGCGACCTTAGAACATGTATTGACTACCGCGCCCTAAATCAAATAACGATTAAGAATCGTTATCCTCTGCCTCTGATCCCTGAACTTCTTGACCAGGTAAAAGATGCTTGTATATACACCAAGTTAGATCTCCGAGGAGCTTATCACCTGGTACGTATAAAAGAAGGCGACGAATGGAAGACTGCATTCCGCACCAAATATGGGCTCTTTGAATATCAGGTGATGCCCTTCGGATTATGCAACGCACCTGCCGCCTGTCAATACTTTATGAATGATGTTCTTCGGGAACTTATCGATGTTTGTGTCATCGTATATATCGATGACATCCTGGTATACTCCTCCTCGGAATCCGAACACAGAAAACATGTCAGGGCAGTTCTTGAGAAATTGCGCCAACACAACCTGTTTGCGAAACTTGAAAAATGCGTTTTTCATACGACAGAGGTCGAGTTTCTCGGATTCATCCTGACACCTAAAGGAGTCCGAATGGACTCGCGAAAGGTGGACGCCATCCTCAAATGGCCATCTCCAAACACTGTTAAGGGGGTTCAGAGTATGCTTGGCTTTGCCAATTTCTATCGAAGATTCATCCCGGAATTTTCTCGAGTGGTTCAACCCATAACAGCCCTCTTACGGAAGAAAAAACGTTTCGAATGGACTCCTGAGGCAGAACAGGCCTTTCAAGACCTAAAGACCAAATTCACCTCCGCCCCTGTATTGAAGCATCCGCGCCCAGATCTCCCTTACATTGTTGAAACCGATACTTCCAGTTTGGCCATGGGTGCTGTCTTGTCTCAAAGGGATCCAGAAACTAACCAGATGCACCCTGTAGCCTTTTGGTCCAGGAAATTCACGGCTCCTGAAATCAATTACGCAATCACCGACAAAGAATTACTAGCTATTAAGTCCGCCTTCAAGGCTTGGCGTCATTACCTCCTCGGCGCAAGACACACCATTACGGTGATTACAGATCACAGGAATTTGCAATATCTAAAAATGGCCAAAGCCCAATCATCCCGCCAACTCCTATGGGCTTTATTCTTTGCAGAATTTGATTTCATAATCACCTACTGCCCTGGTTGCAAGAATGGCAAAGCGGACGCTTTATCCCGGATTGGAATGGATGAAACAAATTAAAACTTAGAACCAGTACCAATTATACCTGAACAAAGAATTTTAGGCTTGACCTCTTTACAAACTATAGAGGACGTTCAAACTCGAGTTAAACTACTTTTAAATTCCAGAGCCTTGCAAGAATGGACTCAAAAGGGGTCACACTTTTCCGTTAAAAACGATTTACCGTACTTCCAGGAGTGGTTATTTCTGCCCAACAAAGAACTGCAAGAATTGGTCATTGCTCACTATCATGATACATTAATGGAAGGACATCCTGGTATCGCAAAAACTGAGGAAAAGATCAAACGACAATTCTGGTGGCCATCCTGGAGAAAAGACATAAAATCTTTTGTGATGTCTTGCGGAGTTTGCGCCCAAAATAAAGGTCAAAAGAAGAGACCAGCCGGTCTCCTACAACCCTTGGATATTCCACCGGCCCCTTGGCACACCTTGTCAATGGACTTTATTAACGACCTGCCTCCTTGCTATGGATATAACACTATCTTGGTAATCGTGGATCTGTTCTCCAAGATGGCCCACTTTATCCCTTTAAAAGGGGTACCTTCAGCCTCCATCTTGGCCAAGGAATTTCTGGAAAACATAGTTCGTATGCATGGTTTTCCATCCATATTAATCTCAGACCGAGGAAGCCAATTTATTTCCCATTTTTGGAGGAAATGTTGCCAACTGGCACAAATTGATGTACGCTTATCCACTAGTCACCACCCCCAGACCGATGGTCAAACCGAGAGGACTGACCAAACCCTTGAACAATATCTTCGGTGCATGTTGCATCAATCTGAAAACAGCTGGAAAGATATTCTATGGATCGCAGAGTATGCATATAACAATTCTGTACATTCTGGAACAGGACAAACCCCTTTTTACACCTTGTATGGTCATCATCCTAGAACCTCAGACCTAGACCCTCCTCAAAACCTGGAAATGCCTGCAGTTGATCATTTGCATTCTACTATAACCCGAGCCTTCAAGGAAGCTACAACTCATTTGCAACAAGCCAAGAAAAAATACAAAGAAAATGCTGATCTACATCGGAGTGAAGCACCTTCGTACCAGATTGGAGACCAGGTGTGGCTGGCAACCAAGCATTTGCCTCTCAAAGGACCGCGGACCTTTAATCCCAGATACATTGGACCCTATCCCATCAAAGCTATAATTAACCCGGTGGCCTTTAAACTCGATCTACCAGCCAACATGCGAATTCATCCCGTTTTTCATGCATCACTGTTAAAACCGGTGCAGCCTGGAACCAGACTAAGCAAACCACCTGAACCAATTCAAATCAATGGGGAATTAGAATTTGAAGTTAAGGACATATTGGGTTCCAAAATGTTAAAATCAAAACTCTTCTATCTAGTTGATTGGAAGGGGTACGGACCTCAGGAAAGATCTTGGGAACCAAGTGACCATGTACACGCCCCGCGATTAGTGCAAAGATTCCACGGAAAATTCCCAAGCAAGCCGAAACCCCCGGAAAGGACGACCTTGGGAGGGGCCTTGGGAGGGGGTACTGTCATGATGCCTACCTCCAAGGTGCCAGACAAGACCCAGCTACCCCAGAGGCAGACATCATGTCTTCAAGGGAAGTCACAACAGCCTCAAGTAGGGGCTCTTTGGACTCAGTCCTGGCGCCTTTGGCGCCAGGCTCATATCGGGCACAGTCCTGGCGCCATAGGCGCCAGGCTCATAAAAGGGGACTTTGTGTTAAAGGTGCTTAGTGTTAACTTACGTGATGCAGACCATGCTGCAACATCCAGGCCTTCTGAGGCCTGAATGGGACTACTTTATCTTTGGAACTACTTAACCACACGGGTGTGGTCAGGGGAGGATTACATACCTGAGAGGAAGGATACATACCTGGAACTACTTTGAAGGCTATTTAAGCCACGCCCAAGCAGCAACTCACCCTTCGCGTTGTTCTGCATCTAGCAGGTGGACGCTCACCGTGTTTGCTCCTGCATTCTGTCTTCTGTCACTCCTGCCAGCATCCTGGAACACCTGCAAAGAGAGAAGAGAAAAGGGTAAAGAAGAGTCCTTACCTGCTAAATCCGCATTCCGGAGACATCTCGCCGACGGTCCTGAAAAGGAAGACATCCATTTAAAAGCACATCTCATCGATCGATCGATCGCTCACTCACCTGTACAAGGTGCCACCACATTCTACGGCGACATCTGGACTCGCAGCCACATCACTGCGCCTAGGGAGAAAAAGACAAGAATAAAGGTGAGAGGGGAAAGAAAACAAGGAAACCTTAATTTCCATTACAAAGCTTACCTGTTGGGTTATTCCAACTTCATTTCGGGTCGGTGCCGCATCCTGGCATTTCCGGACCCCGGCCCCTAAGGGGAAAAAGAGACATCAGTGTTAGTGGGCGCATGAAAAGACGTTACCCAACGCCCATTAAAGACTTACCTGATTTCTTCTGGATTGATCTTTGTTTCGGGTCGGTGCCGCATCCAGGCATTTCCGGACCCCGGCCCCTATGGGGAAAAAAGACTTCAGCGTTAGTGGGCGCATGAAAAGACATTACCCAAACGCCCATTAAAGACTTTCCTGATTTCTTCTGGATTGAGCTTCATTTCGGGTCGGTGCCGCATCCAGGCATTTCCGGACCCCTGCCCCTATGGGGAAAAAAGACATCAGCGTTAGTGAGCGCATTGATACAAGGACACTGAGAGAACTCTCATCAAGCTCACCAGAGTCTCATTCTTTGGTTCTACAGCTCTTCTCGGAATAGTTTCCGCACCTGAAAAAGAGACAACGAACAATTATTATTTGCAGAATCATACTCATTAACAGAATCCTTACGGTACTATACCGGGAAAACAAAACTTGAACCCTCTACAATCAAAATCCCAGTGAAGTAACTGGATACAACGCGCCCCTGTATGAGAAGCAGGATGGAGAGCTCAACCTTTCAAACCCTAAGGTGAGACTTCACGTGGGGGTCGCAGGAGGGTTTCGTAGAGGGGTGAGAAGGGAGCGGGAGGCTTATACTTTCTCCCGCAGATTCTTAATACTCCCTTTTCACATACAGAAAGATATTCCTGCGAGCCAGACAAGCCAGATTCGAAGGTCCGGTCCAGTCCATCTTCCGGGTCCTGCGCTTCGCCATAGAAGAAGCAACAACACTCCAAACCAGACCTGCGCCTCCGTGGGAGTCAGGCGAGCGTAACAGAACGCAAAGCCTACCTACAATTTCCCACCTGGGCGCTATGGAAACTTCTGAGGCAGACCAGCTGGATCAGCATTTGGGGGAATTAAGGGCAGAAGTACACTCCGCCCGCCAGGAAACTAATGCTCTCAAAAGAGAATTAATCTTATCCAAGGAAAGAACTGATGACCTGGCCAAACGATTGTTGCAGGGTCAAGCAGGACAAACTCCTTTACCTGGTTCTGAGGGTAATGCCTCGTCAATGGTTTCGAATAACCCGGTACAAATCAATCTACCTGGAAACATGCCTTTGGCCCCGCCTGAACGTTTTGCGGGGGACCCCAAGAAATATGCCGTTTTTATGAACCAATGTCGCCTACACTTTCTATGCAGACCTGGGGCCTTCCCTAATGATCAAACCAAGGTAGCCTTTGTATTATCTTATCTCAGTGGCTGTGCTGCCGATTGGTCTGTTCCGTTGGTAAGTCAGGATGACCCAATTCCCCAGGATTTTCAAAGCTTCCAGGCGAGCATGGAAAGATTATTCACTCGACACTCTCAGGGACAGGCCTTTGACAACGAACTACTATCCTTACGACAAGGTAACCAAGATCTCTTATCTTATATTGCCACCTTTAATAGGCTGGTTGTAGAAACGGGGTGGCCCGAAAATAAAAGGATCACACTATTTCATCGAGGCCTGCGCGGAGAACTTAAGGATGTTCTAGCTCAAATAGTAAATCCACCTCAAGCCTGCGCAGAATACATAGACTTAGTGGTCCAACTTGACCACAGACTGCAAACTAGAAAAGCAGATCGGTCCAAGTTCGAAACTCGAGTGCTGATCAAAACTCACGCTAAGCCTAAGAGTATCGACGTTTCAGAACCTATGCAGATCGGCGTTGTTAAAGGACCATTGACGCAGAAGGAACGAGAGAGAAGACGGCAAAAGCAACTGTGTCTCTTTTGCGGGGCTTCTGTTCGCTTTCTACGAGACTGCCCGGTAAAGCCACCTAAGAAGGTGGTTGGAGCCACCGACAACAATTTAATAGAACCTGATTCGGGAAACGGTCAAGCCCGACAAGCGTAGAGGTCCGCTTACCGAGCTTGAAAACAGACTCTTTGACCTCGCATTTTGTCATGCCAATGGTGCTCGTGGACCCGAAACAGCCTCAGCGGTTGCATGCTATAAAAGCATACATCGACAGTGGAGCTATTGGAAACTACGTAGATCGTGAATTGGCCTCCAGGATTAATCTTCCTCTCCATCCGAAAGTTACCAAGGATGTCATTACTAGAGTAGATGGAACCGAAATAGCCTCAGGGCTGGAAACACATTCCACTACAGAAATGACACTAGTGGGACAGGATGGACATCGGGAAGCAATTGTGTTCGATGTAATCAAGGCCCCACAATTTCAAGTAATTCTAGGAATCCCTTGGTTAGAAACACATAATCCTCAAATTGACTGGCGAGCAAAGAGAATAAACTTTCCTGATTGTGAACTGACTTGTTATCCAAGAAATCCAGATATGGGTCTGGCCACAGTAACTTCCACCACGATACAACTACCGGTTGAATACCAAGAGTTCCAAGACGTTTTTCAAAAAGAACAGGCGAACACGTTACCTCCCCACCGGTCGTACGATTGTCAAATCGACCTGGTACCCAATGCTCAACCGCCCTGTAGTAGGATTTATGCTCTTACTGAACCTGAGAACGTTCATTTGCGTGAGTATTTAGATCAGTATCTTGCCAACGGTTTTATTCGCCCGTCAAAGTCTCCTGTTTCCTCAGCACTGTTCTTCGTGCCGAATAAAGAAGGCGACCTTAGAACATGTATTGACTACCGCGCCCTAAATCAAATAACGATTAAGAATCGTTATCCTCTGCCTCTGATCCCTGAACTTCTTGACCAGGTAAAAGATGCTTGTATATACACCAAGTTAGATCTCAGAGGAGCTTATCACCTGGTACGTATAAAAGAAGGCGACGAATGGAAGACTGCATTCCGCACCAAATATGGGCTCATTGAATATCAGGTGATGCCCTTCGGATTATGCAACGCACCTGCCGCCTTTCAATACTTTATGAATTATGTTCTTCGGGAACTTATCGATGTTTGTGTCATCGTATATATCGATGACATCCTGGTATACTCCTCCTCGGAATCCGAACACAGAAAACATGTCAGGGCAGTTCTTGAGAAATTGCGCCAGCACAACCTGTTTGCGAAACTCGAAAAATGCGTTTTTCATACGACAGAGGTCGAGTTTCTCGGATTCATCCTGACACCTAAAGGAGTCCGAATGGACTCGCGAAAGGTGGACGCTATCCTCAAATGGCCATCTCCTAACTCTGTTAAGGGGCTTCAGAGTATGCTTGGCTTTGCCAATTTCTATCAAAGATTCATCCCGGAATTTTCTCGAGTGGTTCAACCCATAACAGCCCTCTTACGGAAGAATAAACGTTTCAAATAGACTCCTGAGGCAGAACAGGCCTTTCAAGACCTAAAGACCAAATTCACCTCCGCCCCTGTATTGAAGCATCCGCGCCCAGATCTCTCTTACATTGTTGAAACCGACACTTCCAGTTTGGCCATGGGTGCTGTCTTGTCTCAAAGGGATCCAGAAACTAACCAGATGCACCCTGTAGCCTTTTGGTCCAGGAAATTCACGGCTCCTGAAATCAATTACGCAATCACCGACAAAGAATTACTAGCTATTAAGTCCGCCTTCAAGGCTTGGCGTCATTACCTTCTCGGCGCAAGACACACCATTACGGTGATTGCAGATCACAGGAATTTGCAATATCTAAAAATGGCCAAAGCCCAATCAACCCGCCAACTCCTATGGGCTTTATTCTTTGCAGAATTTGATTTCATAATCACCTACTGCCCTGGTTGCAAGAATGGCAAAGCGGACGCTTTATCCCGGATTGGAATGGATGAAACAAATTCAAACTTAGAATCAGTACCAATTATACCTGAACAAAGAATTTTAGGCTTGACCTCTTTACAAACTGTAGAGGACGTTCAAACTCGAGTTAAACAACTTTTAAATTCCACAGCCTTGCAAGAATGGACTCAAAAGGGGTCACACTTTTCCGTTAAAAACGATTTACCGTACTTCCAGGGGTGGTTATTTCTGCCCAACAAAGAACTGCAAGAATTGGTCATTGCTCACTATCATGATACATTAATGGAAGGACATCCTGGTATCGCAAAAACTGAGGAAAAGATCAAACGACAATTCTGGTGGCCATCCTGGAGAAAAGACATAAAATCTTTTGTGATGTCTTGCGGAGTTTGCGCCCAAAATAAAGGTCAAAAGAAGAGACCAGCCGGTCTCCTACAACCCTTGGATATTCCACCGGCCCCTTGGCACACCTTGTCAATGGACTTTATTACCGACCTGCCTCCTTGCTATGGATATAACACTATCTTGGTAATCGTGGATCTGTTCTCCAAGATGGCCCACTTTATCCCTTTAAAAGGGGTACCTTCAGCCTCCATCTTGGCCAAGGAATTTCTGGAAAACATAGTTTGTATGCATGGTTTTCCATCCATATTAATCTCAGACCGAGGAAGCCAATTTATTTCCCATTTTTGGAGGAAATGTTGCCAACTGGCACAAATTGATGTACGCTTATCCACTAGTCACCACCCCCAGACCGATGGTCAAACCGAGAGGACTAACCAAACCCTTGAACAATATCTTCGGTGCATGTTGCATCAATCTGAAAAAAGCTGGAAAGATATTCTATGGATCGCAGAGTATGCATATAACAATTCTGTACATTCTGGAACAGGACAAACCCCTTTTTACACCTTGTACGGTCATCATCCTAGAACCTCAGACCTAGACCCTCCTCAAAACCTGGAAATGCCTGCAGTTGATCATTTGCATTCTACTATAACCCGAGCCTTCAAGGAAGCTACAACTCATTTGCAACAAGCCAAGAAAAAATACAAAGAAAATGCTGATCTACATCGGAGTGAAGCACCTTCGTACAAGATTGGAGACCAGGTGTGGCTGGCAACCAAGCATTTGCCTCTCAAAGGACCGCAGACTTTTAATCTCAGATACATTGGACCCTATCCCATCAAAGCTATAATTAACCCGGTGGCCTTCAAACTCGATCTACCAGCCAACATGCAAATTCATCCCGTTTTTCATGCATCACTGTTAAAACCGGTGCAGCCTGGAACCAAACTAAGCAAACCACCTGAACCAATTCAAATCGATGGGGAATTAGAATTTGAAGTTAAGGACATATTGGGTTCCAAAATGTTAAAATCAAAACTCTTCTATCTAGTTGATTGGAAGGGGTACGGACCTCAGGAAAGATCTTGGGAACCAAGTGACCATGTACACGCCCCGCGATTAGTGCAAAGATTCCACCGAAAATTCCCAAGCAAGCCGAAACCCCCGGAAAGGACGACCTTGGGAGGGGTCTTGGGAGGGGGTACTGTCATGATGCCTACCTCCAAGGTGCCAGACAAGACCCAGCTACCCCAGAGGCAGACATCATGTCTTCAAGGGAAGTCACAACAGCCTCAATGTCATGCATGCTGGACGTGGTCCTACCTCCTACGCTCGTAGAACAGCTAGACCGTTCTATTCCAAATGGCGGTTGTTCGATACGTTGCCGGGAAAACGACGTTTGCACTTTTCACGTCGCTAACTTCACGTGTATTCTGCTTCGTCACGTGAACTACGGCATTACGTATTTAAGCAGCGTGGAAACTTCACTCGCTGCTTCTGATCGAATCATTTGGCGTTGTGTAGCTGAACCTCCGGTCTGCATCCTTGCAGGTTACTACAGCTACTTTTTGGGCCTTCTATAGCGTGTTTTCCGCCACACGCTGATTCCTGGAGCTGTTTTGTTGCATGTAAATCCACACGCGCACGTCGTCTTCAAACGCGGCTGGCCTGGGCTGCGTGAATCCTGTTCGCGTGTAAATCCACACGCGCACGCTATCTTCAAGCGCTGCTGGCCTGGGCTGCGTGAATCCTGTTCGCGTGTAAATCCACACGTGCACGCTATCTTCAAGCGCTGGTGGCCTGGGCTGCGTGAATCCTGTTCGCGTGTAAATCCACACGCGCACGCTATCTTCAAGCGCTGCTGGCCTGGACTGCGTGAATCCTGCTCGCGTGTAAATCCACACGCGCACGCTATCTTCAAGCGCTGCTGGACTTGACTGCGTGAATCCTGCTCACGTGTAAATCCACACGCGCACGCTATCTTCAAGCGCTGCTGGCCTGGACTGTGTGAATCCTGCTTGCGTGTAAATCCACACACGCACACTATCTTCAAGCGCTGCTGGCCTGGACTGCGTGAATCCTGCTCGCGTGTAAATCCACACGCGCACGCTATCTTCAAGTACGGCTGGCCTGGACTGCGTGAATCCTGCTCGCTTGTAAAATCCACACGCATATATTGTCTTCAAGCGCTGCTGGCCTGGACTGCGTGAATCCTAATCACGTGTAAATCCACACGCACACGCTCTTTTCTTCGCGGCTGTACAGAACCGCGTGAACTTTGTTTATACCTTAAAAGGAGCGCTATTTCCAACTCCTGCACCTGTGATATTAACAGGGGGATTGATTCATTTCTATACTTTACTCTACGTGGGAAGGAAGCTTTTCAAGGATAATTGGAAGGTGACAGTGAACAGTACTTTGGACGCTATCTTGTGGTGCATCAACCCGGTATCTAGCGTGAGCCTCGTTCCGTTCGGGATAAGTCTCCCTTACTAATCTTCCCTTCCTTGTCGTTTGTTCTACCTTGGATTCCTCAAGAGACTCTGCTGGATTCATCTGCCCTAGACTCCAGGTTAGTGTGTGCATTCATGACATTTTCTATTCCATCATACCCAGGTTGGGGCAGTTATTCATGATACTTTATTTTGTTCTAGGCTGACTTCCTATACCTTACCCACGCCCTTTCCAGTGATCCATCGCTCTGCCTGTTTTACCAGTCAGAGAGTTGTATCATTTGGAAGGTCTTAACTTGACTTCACAACTATCAAAACGCGTGAACAGGGATCCGGAAGACCCTACCACCTGTATCCTTTTGAGTACCGTATCCTTTTCAGTTAATACTTTGGTGCTCTCTGACACTCAAGTAGGGGCTCTTTGGACACAGTCCCGGCGCCTTTGGCGCCAGGCTCATATCGGGCCACAGTCCTGGCGCCATAGGCGCCAGGCTCATAAAAGGGGACTTTGTGTTAAAGGTGCTTAGTGTTAACTTACCTGATGCAGACCATGCTGCAACATCCAGGCCTTCTGAGGCCTGAATGGGACTACTTTATCTTTGGAACTACTTAACCACACGGGTGTGGTCAGGGGAGGAATACATACCTGAGAGGAAGGATACATACCTGGAACTACTTTGAAGGCTATTTAAGCCACGCCCAAGCAGCAACTCACACTTCGCGTTGTTCTGCATCTAGCAGCTGGACGCTCACCGTGTTTGCTCCTGCATTCAGTCTTCTGTAACTCCTGCCAGCATCCTGGAACACCTGCAAAGAGAGAAGAGAAAAGGGTAAAGAAGAGTCCTTACCTGCTAAATCCGCATTCCGGAGACATCTCGCCGACGGTCCTGAAAAGGAAGACATCCATTTAAAAGCACATGTCATCGATCGCTGCAGCGCCGCATCTCACTCACCTGTACAAGGTGCCACCACGTTCTACGGCGACATCTGGACTTGCAGCCACATCACTGCGCCTAGGGAGAAAAAGACAAGAATAAAGGTGAGAGGGGAAAGAAAACAAGGAAACCTTAATTTCCATTACAAAGCTTACCTGTTGGGTTATTCCAACTTCATTTCGGGTCGGTGCTGCATCCTGGCATTTCCGGACCCCGGCCCCTAAGGGGAAAAGAGACATCAGCGTTAGTGGGCGCATGAAAAGACGTTACCCAACGCCCATTAAAGACTTACCTGATTTCTTCTGGATTGATCTTTGTTTCGGGTCGGTGCCGCATCCCGGCATTTCCGGACCCCGGCCCCTATGGGGAAAAAGACATCAGCGTTAGTGGGCGCATGAAAAGACATTACCCAAACGCTCATTAAAGACTTAGCTGATTTCTTCTGGATTGAGCTTTGTTTCGGGTTGGTGCCGCATCCAGGCATTTCCGGACCCCGGCCCCTATGGGGAAAAAAGACATCAGCGTTAGTGAGCGCATTGATACAAGGACACTGAGAGAACTCTCATCAAGTACACCAGAGTCTCATTCTTCGGTTCCACAGCTCTTCTCGGAATAGTTTCCGCACCTGAAAAAGAGACAACGAACAATTATTATTGCGGAATCATACTCATTAACAGAATCCTTACGGTACTATACCGGGAAAACAAAACTTGAACCCTCTACAATCAAAATCCCAGTGAAGTAACTGGATACAACGCGCCCCTGCATGAGAAGCAGGATGGAGAGCTCAACCTTTCAAACCCTAAGGTGAGACTTCACGTGGGGGTCGCAGGAGGGTTTCGTAGAGGGGTGAGAAGGGAGCGGGAGGCTTATACTTTCTCCCGCAGATTGTTAATTCTCCCTTTTCACATACAGAAAGATATTCCTGCGAGCCAGACAAGCCAGATTCGAAGGTCCGGTCCAGTCCATCTTCCGGGTCCTGCGCTTCACCATAGAAGAAGCAACAACACTCCAAACCAGACCTGCGTCTCCGTGGGAGTCAGGTGAGCGTAACACTTTGGCTTGCATTTGTCCCATTTTGTACAATGTGCATGAAGAACATGGTTTCTCTGATTGAGTATGTGTTATTGTCAATAGTTGTATTTTGTATTTGCCTACTTTCCCTTGTCCATCCACCGCCCCTCTCCTGCCCCTCTTTCCGGTTATCCTGAATACCGATGCCTATCCAAACAATGGATCCCTGACCCTCTTTCCCCACCGGGGTCTCGGAGGCCTGTGTAAGTTTTACCTTGCAGGCGCCCAAACCACGGAGGGGGTGGTTGGTTCGTGCCACTCCTGCGCCTGGAGACCGGAGCTGTGACACTACCCATCAGTTGTTGCATTCCTCATTGATTATTGTGTACTAGAAATGCTACCCATCCTGTCGAACCATTGTTGAACTGTGCTACCTGGGCTGTTCTATCATTCTGCTTGGACATGTGCTTGGCCATTTTCAACAACTTCAAGTCATCTACTGGAGACTCTTCCAGGGTTTTTTCTGGTGGCTACAGGCTTTTTCCCTGGTTTGGGGGTTTGGGTCCTTGGAGTTCTCTGCGATTTGGTATTTTTACCAGTCAAGGTGGTCTCTGAGGGGGCTTGACCCTATTTACACGCAAGGTAGAACATGGAAACCAAGGGCTAGGGGGATCCTGTAGCCAGGTAGACTAGGAGGAAGAAGGCTACAGACCCCAGACACAGTTCTTCAGAAGATCATGGTGATGTGTAAATGGGGGAGGGCCTTTTGTTGTTGGACAGTACGCTTGGGCTACAGTGTTTGGGCACTCTCTGACATTGTCATTGTGGGGTACTATTTACATGATGTGTTCTGCTGGTCAATGGCTGTCCCTTTGTTGTTTACTTTTCAGGTGTCAGGGGATTGTTATGGTTTGACATGCTGGGGTGTACACATGGGCAATGTTCACATGTGATGTGTACAGGACACTGAGGGTCACTTGCTTTCACATGCATGTATTGAGTGCATGTCCCTACTGACACACACACTTACACAATGCTCCACCACACGTACAACCACCCTTCCATGCCCACACGTGCACACAGATTGCCTTCTCTGGCATGCTGTGTCCCTGCAGCGCATGATCATTTGGGGATCGTGTACATGCGTCAATAGGTTATTTTTGTTGCTTGTCCTTTTTTATTTGATGCTCAAGGAGTATCCCCAACACAATGGCTGCTCACTGTGCTGTGTGCTGAGCAGCGTGTAGCAGGAGACACACAGAGCACACGGGTTAGGGATTAGCAGATTTGTCTTGGCCAATGTGCATGAGAACAGGCATTCAGTCTATTGTTGATTGTACCACTGGCGGCATGCATTTGTGTATGACTTTGTATGTGTGGGAGGTTGTTGGTCAGTCATTTCATCTGATTCCATGTCAGGTGTGATTGTCTCGGGCCTCTTCCCATTTATCACATGTCACTTCGTATCTAATTGGTCATGTGTTGGCATTTTGCTGTTGCATGCCATGTCACGGTGTGGCAGACAAGGGTGATGTGGGTTGGGAGGGTTTGGGTGACATACCAGTGATTGTCATGGCGTGTTTTGCAGGGGGGTGGTGTGATACACACTCGCCACGTGCCCTTTCCCCTCCCATGGGCAGCGTCTGTGCCTGTGGTTGGGGATGTGGGGGCGCCACCATGTCCACCGGTACGTCACGCCATGTTGTAACATTGTGCAGGACACATGCTGCCACAATGATCCTGCACACTACTTGGGTGCATATAGTAGCTGGCCGCCAGAGCGGTCAAGGGAGCGGAAGCGTGTCTTGAGCACTCCGAATGTGCGCTCCACTATGCCCCTGGTTGCAATATGGGCAGCGTTGTATCTTACCTGGGGTGGTGTGGTGGGGTTCCGTATTGCCGTAATCATGTGGTTGCTCAGAGGGTAGGCACTCTCCCCTGGGGAGGTTAGGATGGTTGACATTAGTTGGGTTTGTGTATTTGTCTGTGTTTGACATGCATGCATGTGCGCGGACATTTGTACTCACCAATGAGCCATGTGTCGCCATGCTTCCCAGCTTCCAGGTCCCGGCTCAGGGCAGACACTCTGTAAATGAAACTGTCATGGGTAGACCCAGGATAGTTTGCATAGATAGAGGTGATGATTCCATGGGCATCGCTTACAACCTGTACGTTGATGGAATGCCAGTGCTTGGGGTTTCGATAGATGTGCTCAGTGGCCCTAGGTGGACGTAGGGCCATATGGGTGCAATCTATGGCACCAAGCACTTTGGGGAAGTGTACCACCCTGTAAAAGTCCTGGACCACGGCCTGCCTTTCTGCGGTTGTTCTGGGCATGTATATGTGCCTGCGGACTGAGTGGCGCGCAGTCATGATTGTCAACACCTGGTGTAGGCAGCGTGACTGCGTGGCCTGTGAGAGACCCCCGACTAGGGCAGTTGTCCGCTGAAATGACCCAGTGGCCAAAAAATGCAGGATATTGAGCAACTTCTCCAAGGGGCTCAATGCTTGGGAGCACAGGGTGGGTGATGTAAGGTCATCTTCCCACTCCTTGACCAGGTCTAGGATGATACGAGGTGGAAACCTATACCTGCCATACACCTGGTCATCAGGCATCCCAAAAAGGCTGGTCTGGGTCAAATAAATGCGGGGCCTGGCTATTCTCCTCCTCCTGCGGTGTCCCACGATCAGTGCTGCAACAAATGGGGCATTCATCGTAGCTGTATATACGTGTTTGTTGTTTTTGCGCACTTTTATACGGCGCACAGGGACGCTTCTGCCTGCCTTCGTGTGGCGGACATGTTGACGCCTGTGCGCGTCTTTTGGCGTGTGCAGGTTTCCCGTATTCGATTCCATGAATACATGTTGTTCACGTGCGTGTGAGCGTTCTGTGTATTTCCCTGCAGTACTTCCCCAGTTACGCCTTCTTTTTCACGCGTTGTTCCCCATTCTGAGTGTTCTGCCCCCTTTTTGGTGTGTGCGCTAACGTGTGTGCTTTCGCTGTGCGCGTCGCACACAGCATTCGGGATGTTGCAGTGACGTGTGCGCCACGCTCAGATTTGGCACACATCCCACAGTAAACACTCGCAGGCCCTTCCATGAATCGCACACTGATTTTTCACGCTTGCGCCAGCTTGTACCAGCTTGCGCCACGATTTTCAGCGCACATTTGTTCCATGAATCGGCCCCATTGTATTGTTGTTGCTTAAATATTAATCTTGTTGAATGAAGATTACCCCTGCAAATAGCGCTGCGAGTCTTGATTCTATTATGCTTCATCTTCATTTGTATTCCTGTCTCCAGCAGTTTCAACAAAAACAAACTTATAACTTCCCACATGGGAAAACACATTTATTTTCTTCAAAAAATGACATTTCCCTTATTTCCAGTCCATTTGTAGTCCCATGTGCCCTGAGCACATGACCATAGTCCTTCCTGTCATCTCCCTCTTCTTTAATGCTCTTAACTACACTGCAACAAGTAACCAAAGCTGCACTAGTCCAAACATGACGTCTCCTCTCTCGACTGCACTGTTCTGCTTGACTTTCGTATATGCTTGCTGGCTTCGCTGCTCAATCAGCCTGTGCAACCCGGTAGCCTGCATCAGTTGTTCTCTGGTCATCTCCTACCGAAAAACATAAAGAGGATATTAGGGTGGCGGATACACAACCCTATTCCAGGAGAAATCCATCATAAATACAAAATATAGACATTGGGCCTCATTACCAGTCGGGCGGTAGGGGATACCGGGCACCGTTAAGGAGAGAGGTGCCGGTAATCCCCTACCACCCGATTCCGAGGTCCCCTAACGGGAACCGCTAGGGATGTGTGGTCGGACCACACGTCCCTTATGGGTCCCATTAGGGGACCAGGCCGCTAATTACGGGCCTGCCATTAGAAAGCCCGTAAATAGCGCCTTCCCCATTCCCATTGAGCCCTATGGGTGCTCAAATGGGAATGGGGAATGGTTGGTGCAATGGGGACTTACCGGTCCCACCAGGGTCGGATTAGACCGGTAAGTCCCCATTGCACCACACCGGACTCGGTCCCGTTATTGGTGGCAGTCATGGCGCAAATAGCGCCATGACTGCCACCAATCTCGGAATGAGGCCCATTGTCATCAAACTCTCCCGTGTATCTAGGGCGGGAAAGTAATACTCGCCTCCTTGTCTTTAATAGAATCAAGACTCCCTGAGCTATTAGCAGGGGTAATCTTCATTCTATGTCATTACTGTTGCTGCTACTGTAGAACTTTCTAAATGTAGTGTCGCTGGCCCAGTCGGCTGCTTGCAGGATATCTTGCAATTTCGTGCCATGAGCTAGCGCCTTTGAAGCCATCGCTCCTCTGACAGAATGCGCTCCGAACCTGGCCATGTCTACTCCTGCCAACTGCATCACTTCTCGCACCCATCTCGCTATGGTGGCTGTTGGACCGCTATGTATGGTTTCCTGCGCGCTATGAGCAATTGCGTTGTCCCCATGGGCCTGACCTCTGCTGTCTTCCGGGGGAAGGAGAGGAAAGGAAGAATACTTCTGAGGAGGTGCAGCTGGTAGTGTGACTTCTTAGAGATGTCAGAGATATGAGGAGAGAAGGAAAGGGTGGAGTCGAAGATGACCCAGATGTTTTTAGCCTCACAGGTGGGAGCACGAAGATGGCCAAGAGAGGCCGGCCAGAGAGTGAGAGGAAAGGAGGGAGCAGGTGTGCCGATGAGCAGAATCCCGGTCTTACTGGCATTAAGGCAGAGATCATTGGCGGCACACCACTCCTGGATGGCGGACAGACAGTCAGAGATGAGAGAAGGAGAAGAGGTGGCAGAAGGAAGCCTGAAAAGGAGTTGAGTGTCACCCGCATAGCACTGAAAGTTGGGGCAGAGAGCGGCAATGCGGTGGGCAAGAAGTGCCAGGTATTGGTTGAACAACCAGGGAGAGAGTTTTGCCCCTGGGGAACAGAGATAGAGATAGAGGAGAGGAAGGATCCAAGTTGGACCTGGGAGGGTTGATCGGAGAGGAAGGAGGTCAGCCAAGCCAAGGCCTGATCGGTGATACGCAGGTTATCATGGAGACGGTTGAGCAAGATGCCATGGTTGACCGTGTCAAAGGCAGAAGGGAGATCAAGTAAGATGAGGACACAGAGGGTGTTGAAATCAAGGTTGGAGAGCACAGATGTTCAGGAGAGCAGTTTCCATGCTTCTGGCAGCTATGAAGCCAGACTGATGGTCATGGAGCCAATCTACAGATTCAGAGTGAAGAATAAGCCGGGAGATGGCCAGCTTTTCCAGTAGTTTGCCTAGGAAAGGAGTGATGGAGATTCGACAATAGTTAGCTGGGCAGGAAGGGAGGGAGTGCTTCTGGGGGAGGGGAAGACCCCAGTGGCGAAGGAGTGGTTACAGAAATCAGCTCGAGCAGGAGCCAGGGTGTCGATGTGGTCCTTGATAGTTTTGGAGGAACAGAGGTGAACCTGTTTTGACGAGACTTTCATTGATCAGACTTGTCTAGAAACCGCGTCTGAGGAGAGCAGGGGAAAGGCCTAGAAGGAGGGAGGAGAGGTGGCCGAAGTAGGGCCAGAGGAAGAGCAGGGAGTAGAGGGAGGAGGGGGAGAGGAAGAGAGAGGGGACAGGATGTCCTGAGTTTTAGAGATGAAATGAGAAGCCAGGGCCGTGCAGAGGGTCTGGGAAGGTACAGAAGAGGTAGAGACTGCAGGAGAATTGGCGAGCTCCTTGCAGATTTTAAAGAGTTTGGCTGAGTTGTTAGATGCCGCAGAGACACGGGCTTGGATGTGCCATGTGATCCCACTGACCCCATGTGCGAGAAATACTGAAGCACTACCATTTGCAGGTGAGGCCTAGCAGCAGTATGCAATTCCCATTGGAAATGTGGCAGTGTAGTGCGATAGAGAGTTTGAATCAGGACAGACGAATGGGAGCTGTCGTAGTGGTTTCAAACTGCCAAAATGCCCGGCCTAGACTTGAACTGCCAGATGCTTGTAAAATAGAATACCGAAATCCACCAAAATTCAGTTGACTAGTGTGGTCCTCACAAGGCCCAGGAGAGGCTCCGGGGAGGGGCAGCTGATAAGGGGGGAGCAAAGAATGAGACACCCCATGATTTGTGTTACAAGGAGCAGGAGGTGATGCCAACAAATTTCATTCAGCGACGGGGAGGCATGGCAGAGGCGCCTGCCTGTCTGGTATCAAAAGAAGTGTACGATTATTCAAACAGGCCAATTTGACCTTGGAGTTATCCACTTAGCTCATGTTAACATCCAGGTGCACACCACGTGACCAAGCCAATGGGTAGGGTAACATACCAGGTACCTCGCCAATCAGGTAGTGGAGAACCAAGATGACGGAGTAGGGGGACCATGTGTTAGAGGTTGCGGGTAGATTAGGATGTGGCCAATCGGTCAAGGGACTATAGGGGACTGGTAGTAAGTATATAGGTAGTAGCCAATAAGGTGCAGCAAGCATTTTTCCTTATAGGAGTGTTCTTTACTGTCTGGTTGTCCAGAGGTCTGCCTTACAAAACACAAAAACACACAGGGTTGCACAGAAGGTTTATTTATTAACCAAATAGAAATAATTGTATCAGATTACAGATAAACAAATAGTTCCTTCATAAAATGCCCATGAAAAGAAATAATCAACACACTAGTCACTTCAGTTTCCAATGCCACAGTTATGGAAATAGAGACTTTTGTAACACACACTTCCGCCTGAGCACGCAGGCACCATGGATTGAGTGTGAGTGCATGACAGTCCAGGAGGAATCTTTCATGTGTGCAAAAAAGTCAAATTAGTTTAAAGTATGCCTGCCTATCCAGTTCTCGCTACTTCCCCTTTATTCCAGATAGATACCCCCCTTACTCAACAGACATGTCAGAGTTTCAACTTAATTGTAACAAACTATTGGACCTTCTTCTATGTGAATGGCTTGTAGAAAAAAAAATGGATGTTCAGCAGTATGTTGGCAAAATTCCCTAGAGTGATGTTTCTATTTGATTACCGTGTAAAATGTACCTTTCTCCCTTTCAATGGGTACCTTGAACAGTGGAAAGAAATGAACAGAAAATAATCACCCTCTCTATTTTATCTTGAGAAACCCTGCATCAATAACAATATTCTGCTTAATGGCACACCCATAAATTACTTCAATTATCTTATTTTTCTAGGTATAATTACCTTGTCGGCCCTGTTAATAGCTCCTCCGTACTAGATGTCATTTCCAGAAAAAAGGGCCAGGTGACTCTCACTGTATACACACCATGGGACCTAATCTATCAATATATATATTTTCCAGAGGCACATACACTTCTGAAATGTTCCAAAGCTTCACAAGATGCACAATTAATGTATCTATTGCCACCCCTCTGTACTAACAAATAATAGGAGCCTACAGGACCACTCCCCACAAGATTCCTTCCCTTTTAGATAATTCTCACATCTGTATTTCTTTTGGGTGAATCACAGACAGGTGGGCACCCCCTCTTAAATACTGCTTCAATTCTGCCCCTCAAGGAACAGGAGGGCATCAGCCAGTAAGATACGATCAGCTTTTCTCCACAGCCTGCCCACTTTCTCTTCCACTGAAGAGGACCTGGGACTTTAACTCCTGCTAGGCCTCACATACAGCCTCAGCTCATAATCCATCAGTGGGTACAAAAAGAGAGCAATCTATTTCATCTGCTTCTGGTTATTATCAATCCTCCTTTCTCTCCTTCTTCTCCATCAGTGAGTGAGTGAGTGTGTTTCTTCAGTGGGTTTTTCTTAAGTGAGTGTCCATGAATGAGTGTCCCTGAGTGAGTGTGTGTTTGACCTTTTATAGAATAGAAACCCCACTTTTTGCAGTGTGTATAATATTCCCAATCTAATTGGTCAATGTTTATGATTGGACAACGTTCCCAAAGTGAGATCACAATAGACCTTCCCCCTCGGTAGTCCTTGGGCATATTAATGAAGGGGGCAGTCAATCGGAATAACTTCTACACCCAGTTTCCCTCCCATTTAATATGATGTAATCTCAGAGGCTTCTTGCATTAAAATGTATGACATTCTGAAACATTACATTCTACCTATGTCACTACTTTAATTATTTGCTCACCAGATTCCTCTCTTTGGCAAGAATCAATTGATGCAACATTTATCTTTATAGCACAAATAACTTCTGAGTTATAGATTTTTTTCCTTTAACTCAGTTTTTTGTTTATATTAAAATAGTTTTTCCATCTCAACATAATGGGCTTGTCACTGCGAACGCTAGCACATATGGGCCACTGGGGTACGCTGTTTCGGCACAAGGAAATGTACATTCACCTAATTTGCATATTAAAAATACATTTACAAACATAGTTTTGGTCCATCTAAAAGATGATTTCCAGCTGAACATTTCAACACCTAAATGTGTTCTTTAAGAGTTTCAGTTCCAGAGATACAGGCGATATAAATAATTCAACATACATTTAAAGGGCATTTTCCTTGATCCAAAAATATTGAATTACAATTACAGCTCTTCTGCCTAGATACAAAGACTATGGGCCTCATTATAACCCTGTTGGTCGTGGTAACAACGGTGCCAGTGTGCTACCGGCACCGTTGTTACCGGATCGGCAGAGTATAAGTTTGAGGGCGGGATGCCCTCCCGGCCACCAGGTCTGACCTGGCGGGCGGAACGGCACCCACCCGCAGTCTTTGACGGATGCACCAGCACTGTTGCACACAGTGCTGGTGCATCCGTCCTCCCCATTCCCATTGAGTCCAATGGGACTCGAATGGGAATGGGGAGTTTCTTTTTCCGGCGCTTGGCCGTAGGGATTACAGCCCTGGCAATTCCCCATTGCCAGGCACCGGAAAACAACCATGTCTCCGGTGGCAGCCTGCCGTTTTTACTGGCACGGCTACCGCCGGAGTCATAATGAGGCCCTATGACCATGGTAATTTTCTATTGAGTCAGGACTGGAAAACTGCTCTTGTTGACTCAGGCCTGGCTCACGTGGTCTTTATGGCTCAGTGCCTGGCTGATGAAAAGAGCCTTTGAAATTTGAATATCTGTGGTTTTAGGATGTTAATTCTGTCTCCTCTTGAGAGATTTTCAGACCTGTAGTCCTGTTAAGTGTTACATTTTTTCACTCAGGAATTCCTGTGAGATGTTGTTAATAGTTATGAACTGAGCAAGACCACATATTCACCTGTATTTATTTTTTTTAAAAAAATGTTCACTTCTAACATATACACAGGGCAAGTAATAAAACCCAACCCTTCATCTTTATAGCGCAGTCTGGTTTGCTTCACCTGTTTGAAGTATGATCCTTATTGCAGTGGGCAGGCTTCAAAGAGTTTATTCTCTTGGGAAGGGAACTTATTTGTCCCCCCATCCTGTATGCTGTGGTTGAGGGGTCTTAGTGAGTTCAAAGGATTCCCATATGTCAGAATTCAGTTCTGCCTCCATTTGATGTTGGTTTCAGTAACAAACGTTGGAGGTTTACTTCGATCAACAAATGAATATGAGAGCGCAGGTTAACAATCTTGTTTCTACCATGGAGGAGTAAATAAACCAGTTACGTCCATTTCTCACTAAAAGGAACTGTGCCACCATTGTGATGGCCATCATTGGCACCATATTAGCCTATTGTGGCAGCCTTGTATATGGAATTGGAAATTGAAATATCACTAGGCTTCATGTAATACAAAATAGTGCTTTACGGGCATGTGTCGCAAGCCAGAATGGATCTGCACTGGCTTCCTATGGACACTAGGATCTCATTTCACCTTTTGACTATTACCCACAAATGCATTTTGGGGTTAAGTCCTGATTACCTGTCTTAAAGCCTGTCTAAGCTTCCCAGTCGCAGGACTTTACAATCAAATAACTCCATCTTACTATGGTTTCCAGGACCAAATTGGTCCTGGTTAGTCGAGGTGCGTTCTATGCTGCATTATCCAACTTATGGAACACTCTGCCTCCTGATCTTAGGAGCATTGCTTCACTGGAAACCTTTAAACAGACCCTGAAAACGTTTTTCGTGAGTTTCTCGACCTTCGGTTCCTTCCTTTTCTGACACTGTTATTGTTTTCGGAGTCTATGGGCCTCATTCCGAGGTGGGCACAAAGGGATACCGGGCACCGTTAAGGACATCAGTGCCGGTAATCCCTTTGCACCCTATTCCGAGGTGCTTTAGCGGGCCCCGCAATGGGCTCCTGGTTTTACCAGGCGCCCTTAGCGGGAGCCGCTAAGGGCCCAGAGAGCTAATAACGGTACCGCAAATTGCGGTACCGTTATTAGCTACTTCCCCATTCCCATTGAGCCCTATGGAGGCTCAAATGGGAATGGGGAATGGATTTTTCAATGGGGACTTTCCGGTCCCTCCAGGGTCGGAATGGACCAGTAAGTTCCCATTCAACAAGGTCGGACCCGGACCCGGTATGGGAGGCAGTCATGGCACAAATAGCGCCATGACTACCTCCATACTCGGAATGAGGCCCATATGTCTATTTAGTATTTCTTTATGTCTTAGCGCCCCGGTGCTCACAGGCCTGGTTGTTGCTGCAGTATAAATAATAAATAAATAAACAATTGCACCTTTTAATGTGCCTATTTTCATAAAACACCACTGCTCATATTGCATTGGATTGTCAAATCCCTATCAACAGTGCATATTCTCAACAACTATAGGTTTCCTAATCTTAACTTTTTACTTCTGTCGAAGAAAATGAACACATACAGCAACAAAAATGCAAATCCATTTTTCTTTCCTTTACTGGAAATTGCTCTTCTTCGATTAAGCAGTTCCCCATTTTAACAAATGTTGCAGGTTATTTTCTGGTACTTGAAATGTTCATCTCAGGCCTTGTCAGTTGTAGTTTTTATTTGAGTGACTGCTAAACATTGCACATGTGTTTTCGTGTGTGGTTTGCAACTGCTATTCATAGGCTGAAGCTTAAATATTGTTTTTAAAATGACGCCTTGCTCTGCGTCTTTTCTCATGAATAATACTTCCGTACAACAATTGTCATCTGAAACAGCAAAGCCCAAGTTGAATTGCACAAGCATTCAACTCCTGTTATGTTATTGAAAGCCAATTCAGTGAATTCAAGAAGAGTTGTTCATAGAGCATCCAGTCTGGTACTGGAAAGTATGTGAATCCACTATGAATGCGGGGGAGGCTGAAAGTGAAGAAAAGGTCCGGCCTTTAGGGGAGTGGTGTGTGATGAATCTTATAGATCCCTCACTCAAACCCTGCCTAAGGTCTCCTCCCAGGTGGCGAGGGAAAGGCAGACGCTTCCTGATCTTGACCTAGGGGTGGTGTTCTGCGGGAGGATCGCCTGGGAGGAGGAAAAGGCTTGGGGAAGGGGTTCCATGGCATGAGGCACAGTATTTGTGTTCCTCTAGAAGCACTAAAATAAGACTTGTTTTTCCTGATGAGTTGTTGGAAATTTTGAAACTGCCATTTGTCGAACAATTTGAAGCTGTGGTAAAACATTCATTAAATTCTATTTAACCCCAAATGCACTTGTGGCAAAACGCATTCTGGCCAAGAGCATTATTGTTGCCATTTATGAACTAAAGGATTGTCCAAAGAAGGAAATGAGCCTTCTATTTCCTGAGTTGAAGTTATCTGTTGAAGCATTGAGGTTATGCCAGGTAGAGTTGGAACTTTTGTAGACGAAGTGGAACTTTAGCAAACTGATTTGGAACTTTATAGAGGCAAATTGAAGTGGAAGCAAACTGTGGTTGAACATTACTGTAATTCAGGATTTCCTTGTTTTCTTTTCCTGAACTGTGAAACCTAAACCACATTTAAACTTGGGGAAGGGTAATTCACCCAAGTTGCAAAACAAGACTGTGGTTACATTTCAAATTCAATTATTATTGTTTGTTGAGAATTGCTATACACTCATCTGTTTATTTTCTGCATGTGCAAGTGTGAGACACAGATATCCTTTGTTAGAGTGTTTACTTTAGTTTATTTAGGCAGGGAAAATCTCATCAGGGTAGGGATAGTGAGGTGTTCATCCAGCCTTATCATCAAATAAAATGGCATTTGTTGAGAAAACTTTGCAAATGTGTCCGCCTCACATTTCTGACCCCTCACAGTGTCCTGACTAAAGATGACTCTACTGGTTGTTGAGAGGTTCTAGCCTTCTTTGAGCATACAGAAGTATTCTCATCTCCTTCCAATCCCTCAATATTGTCACCCCTGTTGGAGGACATTGAGGTTTTAGGCTCCTTGTTCTTTGGAAAAGATAATGGAGTGACCATATTTATGGGAGCATCACAACTTTCTGTTTTCAAGGGAAGACGGATCTCCCATGATATTGGGCTACCAGGAGCTTGTACCTATTCCTTTAGTAGTCTTGACTCGTTCTGATTGATCGTAACTAGAGTCAGAGTTTCTCGCTGCCTCCAGCTTCGAGCCACACAAAAATAATTCTTGGTCCCTCCTCCCACTGGGGGGTTTCTCTGGGGGTTTTTTCCATCTCCTTTCCTAGAATTCAGTTGGAATCGGGGTTCCCAGAGGGTTTCATACACCAAGAGTCCCACCAGCTACCCATCTTAATCTGTATCAGATTGTAAAACAAGTTCAAGAGGGCAATTTGCATTTCCTCCCCACTGGATAAAAGAGGCAACACCTCATCTAGTTTCACCCAGGGGCATAAGATCCATAACTAAGCTGGCAGGGATTTCTACATTAAGGACTAGGGAGATGATTATGTTGTCCCTACTGGGGATTTGGTATTTGTGTGGAAAGAAAAGGTTTGAGTATTACCCTCCATATTTGTCCTAGTGGGAAAATGGCTTTGGGATCAAGGGAAGAAATTAGACTCCTACTCTATGGTGAAGGGACTCTCATGTTCTTAGTAAAGGACCCAGCCCACTAGTAGAAAAAAGGGCCTGTCTAGATCTTGTAGAAGTGTTAGGGAACTGGGACTTGTCTTGGTTTCTTGGGTATATGGCCCACTGGAGGGAGAGGTGATGTTAATCCATTCTTTCCCAGATGTAACAACCGTGGGGCTAGCGTTTACTTGGGATCCCCAGCTTGTGTCAACTGAGCCCGATCCCAACCCTAACACCATATGTGAGGGATCAGAAATGAAGGTCAGACATAATGTTGTCATACGTTTGGTTAAAGATTTTTATTAATACAAAGAAGTTTGTGAAAAGGCCTCTCTGCCCCTGCTCTAAGAGGATTTCCCTACCAATAACTAAAGATCTATCCCTATAAGGATGTCAAAATCAAAACTGGCCTTGTGTCCAAACGTTCTATCCTGACCCTCACACTACAAATCAAACTTTAAAGTGAAAAGGGGAATGTCTTTAACCTTGTGATCACAACATAGTTCATAAAGGAAATTAGAGCAGCTCCAAAATAAAAGTTCTCCAAGGTAAAACTGAGGGTGATTCCCTTTATGTGAATTCTTCCTTAATTGCTGACAATTCGTGATCTAACAGTTCTTTGACCTTGTTGTACTTCACAAAAATCCTGTTCTTTGAAAAGATACTCTGTGTTGTAGTTGCTTATTTCAAAAGTTGTTTCTCATTTAAAAAGTTCCTTCTCATTCAGCAAACACAATTCATATTCTTTCTTGGGACTTCCTGTAGGTTTACAACTGTCTGGTATACTCCCCTGCCAGGACTTCTTATGCACTTGTTATTTGGCTGGTATACTCTGTGAAGGCATTATGAAGTAGACACAGACACCAGGTGCATGTTTTAGTTCAAAATGTTGTATTAACTTAAAAATCAGGATGGAGTAAGGCCTAACTTGCCCTATGCTAATGTGGGTTTTCCCTACCTAACGAAAACTACTGATCGTCTGTGCCAGGAAGTCCAAATCAAAAGTCTATGGGCCTCATTACACGGTAGGCGGTGAGCCATGGCGCTATTAGCGCCATGGCTCATGCCAGTAAAATACTGGCACCGCCTTGGCGGAAAGGGGATTTACTGCCCCATTTCAAGGTTGGAGGGGCGGTAAATCCCCCTTCCACCATTGCCCTTCCCCATTCCCATTCCGGCCCCATAGGGCTCTATGGGATTGGGGAAGGCGCTAATTACGGAACCGCAATTTTGCGGTGCCGTAATTAGCTCCGAGGTCCCTTAGCGGGTTGGATTTTAACGCCTGCAAAAAGCAGGCGTTAAATCCCCCAACCCACAAAGGGACCTCGTAGTAAGGCGGTAAGGATTTACCGGTACCGGTATTTTACCGGTACCGGTAAATCCCTACTGCCATCCGTGTAATGAGGCCCTATGTCCAAAATCTATACTTGCCCTCACAACTAGCTGTGTACAATGCGTAGGGATGTCAGCATCAAAATGAATATTGTTCCAAATACAGTTCTGAGCTTCTTCCAGTTCTCTGCTTGTAATCAGCTTCATCATCCCCTAGTTCAAACAGCTCACAAGATTTAGGGGTCCCTTCCCCAAGAGTTCAAATCATCCAGTATTTCAAAACAACATAATTCCTTGGGACACTTTCCAGTTCTTTTCTCATGCGTACTTTTCACTGGTACACATAAATAATTCTGTTTCTTGACTTCAAAATCACATAAGCGGCTGTTTCAAAAAACAAGCTTCTTTATGGATACTTTTATTGGCTTTTTCCATAATGGGGGGCACTCGGTCAGGTGCAGTTGTCGGACCACAAGGTCCACCCATTACAGGTCCCACAACTGATACCCCCATCTTATCTGCTATTCATCAACAATTGTCCACTGCTTTCCTTTGATATTGAAACTTGCTTCTCCCAACAGTTTTACACTCTTTTAACACTTTACCGTGGTTTGGTTGACCACCATGTACTTTGTTACAGCTTCTGTATCCTTTTAGCTCTTGCCAATATAGGTTTTCTCTTAACCTGCAGTTCCTTGAGCACTTTTATCTTTTGTCAATACTTGTTTCTCATTACATACCCTTCTTTATATTCTGTTGGCTTTGCTAATACTCGTGTCTCAAGCAATTAATTCCATGGTGTCAGATACTTGCACCACCTTGCTTTTGATAAGAGTGTCAGAAAAGGCCAAATTGCCCTCTTGCTGGCATTTGTCAAAAAAGACACAACACACAGTGTGTTATGCTAAAATGCAAGGTAACCAGTTTATTGCAATAGACTGGGGAAAAGAATCAAGATAAAAGCGAAGCTCTCACTCCAGAATTCTCCAACGTTTGAACAGACAACAGGAGTTTATATACTACAAAAGGATCACTGTAATGCCATAGTTATGTAAACATATTGTTCCTGCTCATTGGCTCCCTCTACTAAGCTACATATGGAACGTATATGTGCACAACTATGGATTGGACAACTGTTATCTAAGATCCCACCGATGTACCTTGCCCTAAAAAAGTGCTATCTCATCATATATGGAAATTACTTGGTAGGCCCTTAATTACCTCTGCAGTGAAAAAAGACATGTGCTAATCGGGTACAATGTGGTCACACTATCCATGAACTGGCTACATGATGACATGTTTATCTAGGTAAGAGAAAGGGAGAGACAAGCGTGTCGCTTTATTTTAATTAAATCAAATAGCCCACGTTACCTCCCATGCCATGCTGAAGGACTTTGTATCACCATCCTATTCATGACATATTTATGAGTACTTATTTCTGTGAGTTATCCTACCCTTACCCTGTTAAGATTTCATTGTAGCATTTAATTGTTCTTTCATTAGACGGTTCTTGCATCTTCCCTTCATGCCTAACCGGGCGCAGATTATATTAATCTGTCACCTCCTTCTGATTTCCCGGGATGTTATAAACATGAAACGGGTTGCTGTGTCCTTGTAACTTGATTTATTTGACAACTGACTGAACACAATAATATCTTACTCCGCCATGTGCAATTTTTTTTTGGCTTAGTAACGTCAAGCCGGCTACAGCATTTTCCCTGATTTGTTCAAGCGTGTTCAACTTGGCATTTCTTAAAGTAGCCAGGTTGAATTCTCTGCTGGTGCAATTTTTAAAATGGCATTTTGTCACGTTTATGTTTCTTCTGCAACACACATTAGCTCTGCATTTATTTGCTGCCTACCGGTCTGGTACATGTCTGGCACATGACATTTCTCCATATGGGTATGCTGCAACATGACCCTACCTATAGAAATACTGCCCTACTAGGGTTGTGAGTCCCTATCTTGGTACACGCTTTCCTGTCACATAGTCTATTCTATTTACAAAGACACACTAATTGAGCAAGCTAATACCTCCTCTGTCCCTACTTGTGTAGCAAAGCTAACTATTCTTTGTGCCAGCTGCATTTCCAGGAGGATTTAAGTGCAGTTTCAAATGTGTGCCTGCTGATTCTATAATTCTATGTTTTCTGGGTAAGGCAGGGGGGCACCTGCGTTCTAGCCAACAACTGCGCCACTACACTTTCATTCCATTCAAGCAAGCTCATAACTTGCTTTTGCTCTGTGCGGCATTCAAAAGTGCTTAAAATGGCTTTCAATTCATTTGGTATTCAAAGGTATTTGTATCAGCTTTCAAAAGTTCTTATAACAAATTTCAGTTTGTTCGGTATTCAAAATGTGCTTGCTTCATAATCCCAGAGTGCCCCAATATGAGTGTTTCCCTGTTTCCACTCACCGGTTACACACAGCCGCTCCCGTCGACTTCTTTCAACTCCTCGCACAACTTTCCAGCTTCCAGTATCGCCGCTCTTCCTTCGCAGAGGCCATAGAGAGCACTGCTCGCTCTTCTGGTGGCTTGTGGTGACTGAAGTGCTTCGGCGCCCCACCGCTCCCTCTGCGCGCACCTGACACACAGGGCTTGCAGGGCTTCACAGACCCTCTTGTGGTCGGTCTCGGCCTCAGAGTCCCAGCTCTCCTGCCCGACACAGCTCCCAGCTCCTGTGCCGTCTGCTCCTCTCTCTCCAGCCCGCTTCTCTCCAGTCGGCTTCTGTTTCTAGCCCGCTTCTGTGTCTCCTTCTGTGCTATGCGGCCACCCTTGTATATCCATTGGGATTGTTAAATGACCACAGGTGTGGGTCATTAAGTTCAGTTGTCTGACCAGGGTAAAACATATTAGCCGGACATGCTTGACTGTTTCACAGGTACACCTCCATATCCCTCTTCTTCATCTCAGTACCAGAGTGGTGTTTGAGGAGGCTTGAATTAAAGGAAGTGTGCATAACTTTGTGTTGTCTCCTCCTCATCTTGGTACTTGATTGATGTGTGTCTGCATTAACAATAAAAGGCTGATAAGTGTTTATTTCACCCAAATGAGGATGCGTCTTCCAAGTTGGTCTCTTCCTCTTCCCAGTGTTGAGGTGGTGTTCCTGGGTGACATTTTAGGGGGACAAAAAGGGAAATTGCTTACAGTAACCTATGAAGGCTTGAGGGATAGAGGGTTTATTCAGAAACGGGAATACCATGTCTCACCTAGGGACGGACATCCTCTCCCCGCTCCCCTGGTTCCTTCCACCCAGGTGATCCTCCCTCGCATATCCACTCCCAAGGTTGGGATCCAAAAGCGATAGCTTTTCCCTGGTTACCTGAGAGGAGGATCCAGGGGTGAAAAAAGTGAGGAAGCACTCAGGTTCCTCACAATTTCCCTGCCAGACCTTCTTAAGCACTTGTAACTGCCTGGTTTACTCACCTGCCAGGACTTCTTATATTCACAGGTAACATTTACTCTTTCACTTCCACATTCACTTGTGCAAGCCCATCAGCCAGCTGGGCTTGGGTGGTCGAGGTGATGGCAGGCTTGGGTGGTCGAGGTGATGGCAGTGTTGTTCTACACTCTTATGTCCGTTGTGCCCAGCCGGTCCACCAATGCACATACTTTCTGTCACAACAGGCCGACGTCCACCATAACCACATCATTTTTGTGTTTCAGTGTCATCTGCAAGGCTGCTATTGCCATCAAGATAGGCTCCAACTCCTGTAGCGCCACCAGTGGCGTCGCCACCTTACTTCCTGGGCTCCCAGGCTGCCTGGTGTCGTCCCCTCCCTTGCTTGCGTAGGCTTCCATCACGGTTTGCCTGGCCTTTCCCTTACGACCCGTATCTGGCATCGGGGGGGTTTTGGGTGCTCCTAGTTGACGTTCTTATCAGTTTGGCCCTGCGTGTGTCTCCCCCTGGGCAGAGGTGCACAAACGAGTTCCCCCGCTTTCACCTAGCAACATGGGTGCCCTTTTTTCTTTTGTCTGCGTGTGGTGGGGCTCGCTCTTCTGTCTCGTGGCAACAGCACAAGTGGCATTTGGCTTCAGGGGCCCCATCCCATTCCCTGCAGTCGCCGGTCCTCTATTGGTGCTCTCCTAGACTGTTAGCGGTACCCATTTCAAGGTATATGCCGAGCACTGCCTTGGAATTTGGAACTGGTGATGTGGCAGCCGTATGCTTCATTACCTGCTCCTCGCTTCTTCTGGGGGAGTAATGGTGCTGTGGCCACTGTAATATAATGCCAACCAGGCACCTATGAGGTCAGCTAGTGGTTACTTTCATCCCAGCAGCGCTCTGTGCACAGGCTTCCTACAACCTCCCTTATCTCCAAGCACAGTCTGTATCTGGAGTCCGTGTCCACCAGGGGCAGTGTACTGTGTCCTGAGACCTAATGGCTTCCCCAGTATCTATGCTGCCCGGGGCTCTAGAGTCCCATGCATAGCCCGTATTCAACCCCACTGGCCGTATGCTGTGTCTGGTGGGGCTCCCGTTAATCCTGGGTGGCTACTCCCCCCCTCCATTACCTCAAGTTGGTGTCTTCGGACATGTCACGTGTGATCACATGTGCTGGGGGGGATCCAGCAGTTCTTTGTGTATACCGCAGGACTCTGCGTCTTCAGTAGACTTGATCGTCTTGTTGGCCCCCTGCTGCTGCTTTGGACCTCTCCTCAGCCCGTGTACCCCCCCAGCTCGCGCCTTCCTTGTGGCCAGAGTTCAGCTGCTGCAGCAGGCATGCAATGCAGTGCCTTGTGCACGGGCCTCTTGCTGCTAATCACCATCTGGCCAGGGGCTCGTATCTGCCGGGGGCAGTGTCCCGTGTCGGTTGGCTGGATGGCTTCCACCTGTGCCAGCGCTGCTAAGGCACTAAAGTCTCATGCATCGCCTGTATGTAGTCCCATAGGCAATTTGCTGTGCCGGTGCGATATGGCCTCTCTTTAACCTCTGGGTGGCTGCTCCCTGCTCCGTTACCTGCAGTTGGTATCCTCGGGCTTGTTGCATGTGATCACACGCTCAGGGGGGGTTCCGGTGATTCTCTGTGTTTGCTGCAGGACCATAAACCCTCGGCTGGCTTGAGCACCAGGTTGGCCTGATGCCTGTCTCCGGATCACTTCTCTGGCCGTATTCCACCTCACGCCAGCTTAGGACCAGGGTTCAGCCGCTGCAACAGGCGTCCGGTTGCCGATCACGCCCCGGGTTGTCGTATCTGCTGTCGGTCACTGTCCGCGCTGCGCCGACCTCTTGGTGGACATTCTCCCTTATATCCGCCAGAGGGTGCCTCCAGTCTGTTCGTTAAGGGTGCAGACGCCATCATGCTCGCAGCCCCTCTGTCGCTCACGCTGCTCCCAAGTTGTTCCGCTGCGATATGTTTCTGTTTTGGGTGATTTCTGGCAATTTACCAGGATCTACTGCAGGATCGTGCGGGAGCTCTATGATCGTGCTGCCATGGCTGCTAGCCACGCCCCCGTGCCTTAGTACTGTTCTACATGTCCTATTAATAAGGCTTGCGTATATGTAGAAAGTTTTAACCCTAATGTGCACAGTTCTCTGCATGTTTTCAGCACTGATAAGCCAGTCTCTGAATTGAATTCAAAGGCCTTAGAAATGGTCGCAGTTGATAAGATTCAGTCTTACGTTGTTGAAAAATGTTCTTGGGAGTGCATTTTGCATTTCACACTTTACAGGAGCCCCATTTCATCATGGCAGCAGGCAAGAGGTAGAAATCTCCCATGAAAAAACAAACTATTTCGAACATTGCCTCTTTCACTCTATAGACAATGCTCCCTGATGCCAGTATATTTGAAGAAAACTATCTGAGCTGATGATTTTGTAATGGGGTGACCCCAATCACTCCTTTTAAGAATAGGAAGTATGTGGAGCACTCATTCTCACAAGATGTCATCTTGAGCCGATATTTCGAGAGAACAGAAACGCACAGGCGCAAGGCACGCAAAAGGTCACACACTCTGAGAGGAGTACAGAGAGAGCGGATGCTCGGCTCTCCTCTCCAGAACATTGTTTATAAGTACAATTAAGATATACAAGATCATTTATAATTATTGTCATGTTAATAAACGACAGTACAATCATATGCAGGTGCAAGTTCTTTTATTATAACAACAAGCCACAATATTTATCTTCTATCCCATGTTGGAAAGGGGTACGTGGTTTGGAATTTCTGGGAGCTATTTGGCTCCTGGATTAAGCCTAGAAGAGCCTTTTTAACTTGAAACCAACAGCTACCAGGAGCGACTTTTGGCTCCCCAAGGCAACTAGTGTCATACAGATATACCTATCTGGCAGTTACTATTTGTTTAGGAATTTGAGTAATAGGTGCAATAGTAAACATCTCGAAAACATTGTAAAGCATGAATGGTCATTGGTACCGTAAACAAAGTTATAGTTGAATTTGGAAGACAGATTTTTTACATACTACATATTAGCACCTCTTTCTGCAGGAAAGAGAGTGACTAAGATTGCATCACAGAAAAAAAGGTAAAATATTGTGAGAGGAACAGAGATTAATCTAGTAACAGATGTAGTGGCAAGGTTATGAGGTTATGAGTTATTTAGGTAAAGACTAAATGAGAGGTAGCAGCAAAAGGAAGAAATGACAGAAAAGAAATGTAAAAGAAACAAAAGGAAAAGCAATTTAAAGAGAACGTAAAAAGTGAAGACATGTCAAGCAACACAGCAAAAGACAGACAATTCAATATACACAGACATCATCCAGTGCTGGACTGGCCTACAGGGAACTCTGGATATTCCCCAGCGGGCCTCTGCATCATGAGCCTATTTTGTGTGGTTAAATATTCTATTTCCACATTTCCTTATGGGAGAGGAATTGGGCTTGCTGAAAATGAGTAATATGTCGCCATTTTGAACATTATTTCCAGGGCCTCTTTTGGTTCCCAGTTCTTCCCTGGCATCAACAGACACACAGCAGTAGAGTACATGACATAGCAACACAGCAACATAAAGAGGGGTTCAAGGAATGTGCATTTGTAGGTGCATGACACTGGCAAGCTAGTTGCACCATCTTTCAGGCCCTCCCTTCATGAGGGTGGACTTTAATAAATAGATCCTGGGTCACGATCAGTACCTTCTGGTCAGGTGAAAATCCTCACACCCAGGAGCTACTTCCAGCTCCTGCTCCCTGAATGCCAATTTGACTTGTGTAGAAACTGTCAGGACACCATAACCGCACAAATCTTAAACACAAGAGTGTATCAAATTTTATTCACCATGATACAAAAGATTCAAAAAAGTCAATTAATGATATATTAATTTGCATTACATTATTATATCACATAACAAGACAGCATAGGTATACATAAAAACGGGCTAAAATTAGTCCACCACAACAGACATTCATAGTTCAGCATTCAGACCATACACAACACTCAGTGACATTCAACCATACAACAATTGCTAAACGACATAACAAAATTGATTAACAGTAGGAGGTGGGATGAACTTTCCTCACGTCCCCACTGTTTATTTTAATATTTAAAGTTATTTTATCTAGGAGGGAGAATATTATGTGGATCACATCCCTGGAAAATAGGCTCAACCGGTTTCAACATAGAATGTACTTTGGACAACATCTTCATCAGGAGAAAAATGTCATAAAAATCTCATAAGGACGCCATAACCGTGCATGCCAACATTCTGAGCACCTGGAGGGAGATTTTGGAACAGAAAGCGGGAGACATACATTTTCCCATAGGCTTGCATTAGAGTTAGAATTATTTTGGGTGGGAGATAGGGAAAAATAGCAATATAAAAATCTGGAGTCTTCCGCCTAAATTGGAAGGGTTGTGTGGTGCTGCCCATTTAAGGGCACACGCACGTGACAGAGTGACGTTGCACTCCGCCATGTGCATTATAAATAAACGGGGTGTTCCCGGCCGCGTCAGAGCGACCGGGGAGCCCGATCCAGGAACAGCTGCGTGTGCGTGTGTCTGTAGGCGGGAGGGGGCTCACGGCACTCCGAGGGTGAACCAGAGACTTACAACAGTGGCGACGAACGCATGGGATGGTCTACCTGGGCACGGTGGTGAGAAGAGTGAATGACTATTCGATTTTTATTAAGTAATTCACTATTCTGATGCCGCAGAGAGGTGGAGGACCACGCGGTTTGGCCGCCATGTTGGAACGACCGCTCGGGATGGTCACGGCTCATTGAGAGAGTGCCTGTGTGCGATCCCGGCTTTATTTTTTGAAAATCTATTGACGGACAGGTGATACTGCACACGATGTGCATTTTGAAGTCAATCTTTGATATTTTGATGTTGAGTAAGAGGTGAGGAGCTTGAGGAGGCCTGCAGTACTTTTGTCTGTCTTCCCCTGGGCCTCCTGGGCCCAACCCTGCTCAATTTCTGGAGCCACTGTAGTGGCCAGAGGTCCTCTGGCAGTGACATCTGCCCTCTCTGCACATTGCTGGTGGTGGTGCCGGCCTGGTGCCTATTTTTCATCGTTTGGACATTTTCTGAGGGTCTACAAGGTGTGGTGGTGTCTGAAGTCTTCTAAAGATCACAATCTGCTGTGGTTCACCAGTGGTGGAGCTTTGGTGCTTACTCCTACGTTATCTGCCACGACATCACTGTTTCAAGGACATTGGGCCTCATTATAAGGTTGCCGGTCCGGGAACTATGGTACCGGTAAGCATGCCGGTACTGTAGTTCCCGGACCAGCAAACCACGAGTTGTGCTTGCGGGTGCCTTTTTGCCCACCAGGTCTGACCTGGCGGGCAGAGTGGCAGCCACGAGCACAGCATGTCGGATGCACCGGCACTGTTCATAACGGTGCCAGTGCATCCGGCTTCCCCATTCCCATTTGAGCCCTATGGGGAATGGGGAAGAATTATTCCTGGTGCCCAGAAATGGGCAAATACCGGGTCCAGCAAAGCCGTAATGACCCAGTAATTGCCCATTTATTGGCGCCGGAAAAAATAAAATACCAGCGGCAGCCCTGCCTGTATTACAGGCACAGCTGCCGCCAGCCTCGTAATGAGGCCCATTGTCTTGCTCATCATCTGTGGACAGGGTGGTGAGTTGCAGCCCCATTCACGAATAGTGGGGTCCCTGTGCGCTTGCCACCATGGATCAGAAACAGGTAGCACCTCCAACCCTCCAGGCTCTGCCACAACAACCAGTGCCTCAGCCCCCAGCACAACACCAGCCACCAATTGGAATGAAGCCACCAGAGCCTCTATGACCAATGGCCGAGTTTGATATCTCAGGTGCCCCTTCCAGTCTGGGACCTCGCCGGAAGATGTGGCTCCATCGCCTCGACATGTTTTTCAGGGCCACGATGGAGACCAATGATAACAGTAAGGTGGCGACACTTCTGTATTCTGCTGGCCTTGCGGTGCATTAGGTCTTCCAGTCCTTACAACCCTCGAACGCCTCCTATGATGCTGCGAAGGCTGCGTCGCAGAATATTTCCTGCCACTGGCTAACGTGGACTATGAACACTTTGTCATGGGTGCGGCTCGCCAGAAAGATGATGAGACTCTAGACACTTTCTACGGCAGGCTGCGTTGCCTAGCCCTGCCATGTGCATTGGACAATCTGGATGTGATGATCCGCAGCCAGCTAGTCCAGGAGTGTGCATCAGGCAAACTATGAAGGCAGGTGCTGCATCAGCCCGCTATCTCTCTGCCTCACATTTTGGAACTGGGGTGGTGTCAGGAAGTGTCGGAGGTGAGAGCATCCAGAATGGAGCCGGGGGTGTGCCCTGGGAAATCGGAGGTGTGCGAAGTTGGCCGTGGCCAGCGTGGAAGAGGAGCAAGACGCCCAGTACCAGGGGGTACCAGTGAGATCGGGGCACCAGGACAATGGACTCTTGTGACGTGCGGATACAATCTTCCACACCCTGCGGAGGGCCCTGCGTTGGGAAAATCATGTGGCCGTTGTGGTGCGTCGGACCACTATGCCCGAATGTGCAGGGCCCCGCTGCTGGTCGTGGTCCCAATGGGTCCTGTCAGAGGAGGATTCTTTCGGCCACAACGCCTGCCCAACGTGCCCCAAGTGCATCATTCTGTACTCCAAAAACAGGAGCAACTGCAATGCCTGGTGAGGGTGAACGAGTCGTCATTTCCGATGCTAGTTGCCAAAGGAGCTCAGTGAACATCATGGCCTGAGAACACTACGATGCCATGGAGTGTCCATCGAAGCTGGTCATCCCCAGGGCACCCCCAGGGCACGCATTGTCACGTTTGGGGGAGCGCAGCCGATGCCATTGGATGGTGCATTTGTGGCCAATGTGGGACACAGTGAGGCGTCAATCAGAGCCCGGCTCTATGTGACAACGGTCAGCTGCAACACCCCGCTAAACTGTGCGGCGGCGGGGGCGTTGGGCATTGTCAGTTTTGCCTACTCTGTGTACGTGGAGGATGTGAAGGAACTACTGGTGAAGTACTGTTGTCTGTTTGACGGCATTGGGAGCATGGCAGGTGAGCCAGTATGGCTCCACATAGATGAATGCATTCAGCCAATTGCACTGAAGCATCACAGGATCCCGTTTCACTTCAGGGACTTGGTATATAAAGAGCTGGACAACCTTGTCAACCTGGACAGTATCGAGAAGGTGGAGGGTCTGACATTGTGGGTTTCCCCGATTGTCATCGCCAGGAAACCGAAGCAGCCAGAGTCAGTGAGAATATGTGTGGACATGCGGCTTCTGAATAAAGCAATCAAAAGGGAGCGCCACTTGACACCCACCATGGATGACATAATCGCTGAGTTTCACGGGGCCCGGTTCTTTTCAAAGCTGGACTTGAGTGCTGGGTACACCCGGAGTCATGGGACATTACAACGTTCAACACTCATCGTGGACTCTACCACTACAAACGCCTGAGCTTTGGGGTATCATTGGCAGCGGAGGCCTTCCAGAACATTATCCGGGGTGCCCTGGTTGATCTGCCCAGAGTATTGAACATCAGCGACAACATCCTGGTGTTTGCCCGATCGGAGGCAGAACATCTTCGCTGGCTTGCCAAGACTTTTGAGCAGCTTCAGTCTCTGGGTCTAACATTACACCAGGACAAATGCAAGTTCCTGAGGACTGAAATTGAGTTCTTTGGCTTTGTCTTTAAAAAAGGGGGCGTGTCACCTAACCCCAGGAAGGTAAAGGACATTGTTGAGGCTCGACCTCCAGAGAACATCTCCGAAGTTCGCAGTTTTCTGAGGATGGTCACGTATTGTGGCCGCTTCATCACGAACCTAGCGCCTCGATCCGAGCCGCTGCAAGCCCTGACAAAGAAGGAGATCACCTGGCAGTGGGGGCCGCTGGAGCAAACAGCGTTTCAGGACATAAAGGGGGCCCTGACAGCGTAGGACACAATGGCCTTTGATCCGTCGCTCCAAACAGAGATTGTGGTGGATGCCAGCCCATTCGGACTAGGGGCTGTGCTTACTCAGGTCGATGCAAACTCTGAGATGCGCCCTGTCCCGTATGCCAGCAAAGCCCTGTCCTGACACAAAACAGTGATACTCTCAGATCGAGCGGGTGGCACGGCTGTACTGTGGGCCTGTCACCATTTCCGGCTGTATGTGTTGGGGAGGGTGGTAACAGTAGTCACTGATCACAAGCCACTGTGGCCCATAATGGCTGGGTCCTCTTCCATACAACCGGCAAGGATCGAGCTGTGGATGTTGGCCCTGCTAGAGTACAGGGTATCCCTGGTGCATCGGCTGAGCAACAGTAATGCAGCCGGGGAAAGACCCAAAACGCTGCAGGACATCAGTGCGGAGGAGGCGGATGAGTACGTCTGGCTGGTAGTGGAGGGGGCCACACCGAACTTGGTGCTGATTGCGGATCTGAAACAAGCGGTTGATGAGGATGAGTGCTTTGGCATCCTCAAAGCAGCCCTCCAACATGGTTCATGGAGGTCTGTGTTGGATACGCTGGCGCTAAGGACTCTGGAGGCCAAGGCGACGCTGGAACAACTATGGAGAGTCTGGGATGAGCTGGCATTCTCTGAGGCTGGTCTACTGCTCTGTGGTGACCGAATAATTGTGGTCCCCCAGGTGAAGATCGCGCAGGTGATTGAACTGGCACACCAAGGTCACCAGGGCACTGCCAAAACAAAGGCCCGGCTGCGCCAAAAGGTGTGGTTCCCGGATTTGGAGAGGCGGGTGGAAGAGTTTGTAGCGGCATGTGTGTGGTGCCAGGCGGCGTCACCCGCGCAAAGGGCACCCATCATAGAGACTATGCAGCGGGGCACCAAGCCCTGGGAGGTGGTCCATGCAGATTTTGGGTCCACAGGACGGGACACACATTTTTTGGTGGTCGTGGACGAGTGGTCCCGATACCCGGAAGTGGAGTTTGTGGAATCCGTGGCACGTGAGAACATTGCTGTTGCAGTTGAGAAGGTCTTTGCAACCCAAAGACTGCCTCAGGTGTTGTGCTCGGACGAGGCGCCATTCCAGGGTGAGAGTTTTGCCAACATGATAGAGGAGTATGGGGTTCACCATTGGAAGATCACACCGCTGTGGCCCAGGGCAAAGGGCGAATGGCGAGACGGAACGCCTGATGAGGACCTTGAATAAGGTATTTCGAATTGCTCAGGGTCGATGGGCCTCATTACAAGTAGGGCGCAAAGGGATACCGGGCACCGGTAATGACACCGGTACCGGTAATCCCTTTGCGCCCTACTACGAGTTCCCTTTGTGGGTCCTTCCTTAATGCCTGCTTTTAGCAGGCGCTAAGGGCGGGGCCCGCAAAGGGACACCGGGGTCAATAACGGTACCGTAATTTACGGTACCGTTATTGCCGCCTTCCCCCTTCCCATTGAGCCCTATGGGTGCTGAAATGGGAATGGGGAATGGTTCCTGGAATGGGGATTTACCAGTCCCGCAAAGGTCGGAATGACATGGTAAGTCCCCATTCTGGGAACAGGGACCCGGAATGCGGTAAGGGGGTAGCCATGGCGCTAATAGCGCCATGGCTACCTACTACCTCGTAATGAGGCCCAATGTCTACAAAGGGCCCTTTACAAGTTTCTAAGGGAATATCGGGTCACCCCGCATTCATCCATGGGGGTGGCGCCGGCTGAGGCAATGTTCAGGTGTTGCTTGAGAGGTCTGTGACCGGAAATGGGCAAGTGTGCACCCGCTGTCATCAACAATGAGCAGGTGGAAAAGGAGAAGAAAGCAAGGACTGAGCAGAAGAACATCCGAAGGGGACTGCGCCCCAATCAGTTCGTCCCAGGTGATGAGGTGTTGGTCAGGAACCGCCATCCACACGGGAAGCTATCGCTGACCTATGAAACTTGGACGTGGTGGCAATGCAAGGATCGATGTTGACGGCGTCTGATGGGGCTGCCTCTGTAACATGCAATGCCAGTTTCTTCAAAAGACTGGTAGACGCACGCCCGGAGGCATTGCAGAGAAGGGACATGACCAAGGTACCGGACAAGGGCGGTGGCCTGGTTCACCCGCTAGGCTCCCCAGTTCAAGGGAGTTCAGATGAGGAGGGCCTGTTCCGGATGGCAGGCAGGAGGTATCACCAGAGGGTCGGGAGGGGGAAGCCTGCCCACCCGAGTGACAATGTTTTGGACCCCGGAATGGGTGATATCTCGCTGTGGACTGGAGGTGACCTGCGGGGATGGAGTGGATGTGATTAAAAGAGTCTGCCGTTTAGTGTGCTGTGTGTTTTTGTAGTTTGTAGGTAGCAATCATTCCTGGTTGTTTGTTATGAAAAAGGAGGAGTGTGGTGCTGCCCCTTTAAGGGAACAAGCACGCGACGGAGTGATGATGCACTCCGCCGTGTGCATTATAAATATACGGGGCATTCTCGGCTGCGTCAGAGTGACCAGGGAGCCCGAACCAAGAACAGCTGCGTGTGCGTGTGTCTGTAGGCGGGAGGGGGCTCACGGCACTCCGGGGGTGAACCAGAGCCTTACAGCAGTTGGCATGTATGCCATAACTCAATATTGTGTGTTACCAGGGCGGGTGAAAACACCTGATGTTGTTTTTGGTGGGCGGGAGCCCATTGAAGCATATGTGTGGGTCTTGGCGGGTGAAAACACTGAATACAGTGGGGGTCACACGTCAAATGCGCGTGAATTGAGAAGTGGGTGTGAGCACTGAGACGAGGAAGCAGCCCGAGGGCTTATGCATGGTTTGGACAGATGGGATTTACGATTCTTTTTGTAAACGGGCGCAATTATAACACAGAAGCAGGGTCCACGCAGGTGTTCGTGTTTTATTTATGCCCACACAAAATGAATCCAAATTGCACCGAGAGGACTTCTTAAAAGTAAGTCCAAATGAGCAGCATAGACACTTGAAATTCTATGTCAAGACGGAGGCGAGCATTATGCTTCATTTTCTCATTTTATTACTCTCCAGCAGTTTCAACAAATTAATAAAAATGTAAAATCCTTTCATTGAAAGGTTTCTTTTTTTTTTCCTTTTTCCAAAATTTTCATTTCCCATCAGTCTTAGGTCCCTGTCCCCAGTGTCCTGGTCATGTGACCTAGTCCTTCCATTTCCTGTAACCTCCTCTTCTTTTCCTGCTCTCCAGGGATAAGTACCCTTTTCATTTGGCTTTGTAATTTGACAGCATTTGTACTAGGGTATTCATATGGTTAACTGTATAAACAAAGATTTCATGGTATTGGAATGTGAGCTCGATGCTACAATAGGTGCAGGGACTGCGTAGCGTAGAGGATTACACTTAATTGTATACTTTAGATAATCCGGCGGCCCCGTGCTGCATTTCCATCACTCTGTGGCCTTGCCAGAAGCCTTCGCTCTCACTCGCGTATGATGCGAGTGAGCAAGGAGCCCCCACCCTTGTGGGGGCGGAGCAAAGCTCAGAGGGCCTGTCAAAGCCTGCTTCGCTCTCACTCGTGTGCGACGCAAGGGAGCAAGGAGCCCCCACCCTTGTGGGGGTAGAGCAAAGCTCAGAGAGCCTGTCAAGGCCTTTTCTCCCTGCTCACGTAAGATACAAGCGAGGGAAGAGCAGAGCGGGAGCTCACACAGAGCCACACGCGCAGCCCCCACCCTTGCGGGGTGGGGCTTAAGGCCAGGAAATACCGGCATAATGATTGGAAGAGCGTGAGGACCCCTCGTTTGGAAAGGAGGGGCCAAAACGCTTTGCGGGCATTGCGCCCCGGTCTCCTGACAGTGACAGTTCATAAATCACACCTAACGAGACACAGAGACTCCAAAAGGAGATAACAAATAGCAAATAGAGTGTTACAGCTCAAGTGGAGCATACTATTATTACATTGCTCAGCACTGAGTAAGACAGAAGCTGCTTGCCAGCCCAGGTGCAGCCTCAGGGAGTAAGAGTGAATAGTGGACGTGCCACCACACCTATAAAGGTATTTCTAGGCACCTACCAGCACACAGCATGGCTGAGTTTGAATGGAGTGAGGAGGAGCGAGAAGCCATGTACTCAGAAGACCTGGCTCACAGCTTCAAGGAAGTGCTGGGTGAATCACTCGTAGAGGCAGTGGCTCAAGGAGTCAGACCCCTTTAGGAAAGGCTAGAGACAATGGAAATATTTCTGAGCCAAAGAGACAGAAGCACCACACCACGAGCAAACACGTCCACAGGGGCCACGCCAGAGGGCCCACAGTGGTGTAACAAGGCCCGGAAGAGCAAGAACTCTTCTGACCCCCCCGGGCCAACCAGAAGGGGTAGATCCAAAGGCCCAGAGGCGACTGACACTTTCATTAGGCTAAAACAAGCCTTTATGTCTAAGACAAGCCTTCATGTCTAAGTCGGGGGTGCCGAGCCTCATGACCTCCTACCCAGGGGAAGAAAATATGAGCGACACAGAGGAAGAGGATCCCCATGAAGAGGAACCTGCAGAATCTCCAACCTCCTCGCAAGAGGAAGGTGATAAGGAAGGAGACGAAGGGAGCTTGCCGCCACCAAAAAAAGAGGCTGAGGAAGTTAAACAAAATAGAGGAGGAAGAAACCTCAAATATGTTTAAGCCAGAGGAAATTAGAAACCCGAAATCCTCAGAATGGTTGCCCTCTCCAAGAGTTGCAAGATACATGACTCAGAGGCTGCGCAAAGCACTCGAGAAAGAGGTGAGGCAAAGGAAGAGGGCAGAATGCCCAAGACTTAAACTTCCAGTCCAAGTGGTGGGAGCACCAGAACTAGACCCTAAGATGTTAGCTTTCGTCGTCAAATCGAACAGGGACCCCAGAAAAGATATCGACTGCTCGTGGAGGAGTTGCCAGGAGAAAGTCCTGGATCTAGCAGGTCTCCTGGCCAATATTATGGACTTGGCGGAGCGAGCGAAGGACATCGGGGAAGAAGTGGACCCGGAGGTGTTAGCAAAGTGGGCACAAAGAGCAGTGTGTCTATTGGGGAACGCCAATTGTGCAATATCCTCCGAACGCAGGAGAGGATGACTGCTGAAAATAGACCATAAATTAGGAGATCTGTCCTCATATGAAGCGGGCGAAGCAGCGCAAGGGCTGCTGTTCGGTGAAACTTTTGCAAAAGAGATGGGGAGATTCGTAGGGACCTACAATTCCCTGGAAAAGGCACAAGCCTCAATAAAACAGATCTTTCCCGGAATAGTTTTTGGAGGGACCGGTCGGTATAGAGTTCGAGCGACAGGTTGCTTTCAGACGTCCAGAAGGCCTCAATCGAACAGAGCACTTTACTGGGAGAATAAGCAACCAGACACATTCTTCCAACCAAGAGGTCGCTCCCCCAAAGGAAGGTGAGGCAGAGGACAAGGAAGAGGACAAAACTTCCCCGCAGGTGAGAGCATCCACATATCCTTCAGTAGGAGGGAGGACAGCGAAGTACTGGGAAAACTGGCATGCGCTTTCCAACGACGCTTGGGTACTGCAGTCGGCAAAAGGCTTACACATACAATTTACCCAGACCCCAACCCAGTACAAAGCCCCCTGACCAAAAGTATCAGCGCGAACAGAGAAAGACTTGTTACACGCAGAACTACAGAGTCTAGCACAGAAACGAGCTATCGAGCCGTGCGAGGCTCTGAAGTTCATAAGCAATATGTTTCTGGTCCACAGAAAAGACAAAGTGAGACCAGTCATAAATCTGAGGGACATGAACAAGTGCGTAGTCTACAACCATTTCAAGATGGAAAGCACCCACCAATTGAGAGACACGCTCAGACAGGGCGACTGGCTCGCAAGCATAGATCTGAAAGATGCATACCTCATGATTCCAGTACAAAGGGAATACCGACCCTTCCTAGCGTTCGACTGGGACGGGCAATTATGGCAGTTTGCTTCGATGCCATTCGGATTAGCATCATCGCCGTGGGCGTTTACGAAACTGATGAAACCTGTAGCAGCAGCGACCAGGGAGAAAGGAATACGGATCATCATCTACCTAGACGATATCCTGCTAATGGCAAGCAACAAAGACATACTTAGCTACCAGACCAGCTGGGTAGCGAAACTCTTGGCTTCACTAGGTTTCCTAGTGAACCGAGATAAGTCAGAGATGACACCAGCGAAGAGGATAGAGTTCCTAGGTTTTATCATTGATACCAGGACAGCGACCCTGGAGCTACCGAACAGGAAGATTCAAGACATAAAAAGGGAAATAAGGAACTGCCTCAACAGACCACACTGCAAACGATCGCATGGATTGTAGGCCGGTTAGCGGCATCAACTCAAGCGATATTTCCAGGACCCCTGCATTATCGGGCACTACAGAGGCTGAAAATAAGACATCTACAGCAGGGCCTCAGCTACCACCAGCTAGTGCCTCTAGACCAAGAGTCCAGAACAGAGATGGAGTTGTGGCTACAAAACATGGAGGCATGGAACGGTAGAGCCATTTTCGGCGACAGTCCAGACATAGTAATAGAATCAGATGGCAGCAGAGCAGGTTGGGGAGCTTGGTGTGGGGAACTCCAAACAGGAGGCAGATGGAGCTCGGAGGAACTCAGATTGCACATAAACTGCCTAGAACTATTAGCTGGATCTTTCGCGATCAAAGCCTTCACAAAGGACAATGTGAATTCATGTATCCTACTGAAGATGGACAACATCTCAGCGGTCAGATACATAAATCACTTAGGTGGAACGAAGTCAAGGTTATTAGCGGAGATAGCCAAGTACTTCTGGCACTCCTGCCTGGAGTAAGGAACTGCAGTAATAGTAGAATATTTACCAGGTGCCCAGAATGTAGTGGCGGACTGGAACTCCAGACATCTAACAGACTCCAGCGATTTGATGCTGGACAGAGCAATCTTTCGACAGATAGAAGAGCTCTGGGGGTCAATTCATACAGATCTGTTTGTCCAGACTGAACACACAGAAGAACAGATTTTTCAGTTGGAGGCTGGATCCTGTAAGTGATTTCAACCCAGCACTCCACCTAAGTCAATGCCTAGCGTGTGATGCACAGCTGGAACCCTTAATTATATATTTTTGTCTATAAGTTCTTTTATTTCTGAATGATGTACCCTTATCTCACGGCCCTCTCTTTGAATCCCCCCGGTCGCACTGAACCAGGAAGCAGGCTGTTTTGCAAAGTTAAAAGATTTACTTTATGGATTCACAATATATATCACACTATTTAATATTTATACAAGGATAACCAATGGGGTGATGTTACAATCAACAATCTCTTTAATCAGAAGGAGTATGGATAAGAAAAATAATGCAGCATAGAATAATACTTTGTGTCGGTTCAGTCAAATGCAATGTCACTCTTTCCCCCTGCACACTACTAAATCCCCCCAATATGAAAGATAAAGATAGAAGGAGAGAAAACAGGTTTCAGGAATACAAACTCAACAAATACAGTATTAATCCCAATTTCCCCCAGCCAACTCAGAGAGAAACAGGAATGATTGCAAACGGGTCAAATGCTTTTAAATATGGCTTTGAATGAATGGTTAAAAACACAGAAAAATGGATTTAATTTACTAAATTGGATTCAAAACTAGTAGGAGCCGCTTTGTATAGTTTCAGATAAACAATAGCAAGGATTATTGAGTCACTAGCAGATTGAACACTTAATTCTGAGGTCGGATGCAAAGAACAGCTGTTTTACATGTGGTGAAATTGAGACAAATGAAAAATTTGTGTGCACGAGAACCACGATTGCGGAATAACTAGAAGGAGTTGGAATGCGGTTTTAGATTCTTTGGAAAGCTGAGGATGTTAGCTTCAATTTGACACTTAAATGTCGTTTCTAAAATACATGGTACAGATGTTATAAAGGTTTTAGTAGAGGTTGGTTTTTCTCAGAAAGATCCAAAATTTTCAAATGAAAGATACACTTTTGAACATTACAAACAATATTTCCTTTAAGCTAGGGAGTCTATGAAGCCACAAGCTACACGACAGCACAGCTACTGATCGAGCAACGTCTCCGAATGCTTTCTACCTGCCGAGACGCTTGTCTTTCTTCAGCAAATATATTAGCTTAAAGATGATATTAACACTACTATTATCAAAGACTATAGGGATGAGAGAAAGATTCAGGAAAGACAAAAGATTTTCTACAATGCAGTTCTGGATATGATAGAATGGTTTGGATAGGATTACTTATGAATAAGATACTTGCTATGGACAATTCTATGCTATAGATACTCACTACTACTGTTTGGAATGGGCCCGTCAGGGATCTGGTCAAAGATTTCTGGACTGGAATTCTGCTAGCCCACCGGACGGAATTCAGGGCACTCGGGTTCTGCACTCAGCACGGCACTCCGGACACTGCACGGCACTCTGGACTGGATCTGACGGGTTGGTTCTGGGTTGCAGCTATCTGGTTACAGCTCTGCTCTACTGGTTTGGATCTCTGGATTCTAGCAAGAATTCTTAGCAAGAAAGCAGAAAAAGCACAGCCAGGCTGTTCTTTTTGGTGCCCCTTGGAGGTCTGGGGTAAAATCAGCTTTCAGGATTTTAAAGGCCAAGCTGAGAAGGGTTCAGCTTTGGAATTGGGCCTCTCTGCTTTCAAAGTTCTGGAGTCTTGGATATCGATTTCTCCTCTTGCAAAGTGCTTCGCCAGCAATCGGTTGATGGGTGAAAGTCTGTGTCTCTAGGTCCTTAGCAGTCTCTATTTATGTATTTCCCAAAGGGGTGGGTAGGCTCAATTATACTAGGCACACCCTCTAGGAATCCTATTGGTTAGGGTCTGTCTTCTCTCCTGATTTGAGAAGAAATCTGGTGTCATGTTGATGCTGTATTTTACAATCCAGGGAGGACCTCCCCTTTTTTCTGCACAGTAAATCTGTTTTTCATATAAAGCATTTTTACAATATTACCAACTTGCTAGCAATAACATATTTACATCACAGATTTAGTGGAGCAAGTATTCAACCGAGTCCCATCTCAGTGAGAGTTTCGGTTCAGATTTGACAGTTTTTCACGCTTTTGGTTGGGTTCCCAATGTCAGATCTGTCTACCTTTTTATACATATATGCGCATGACATGTAGGCATAATCCTGTGAAGTTTTATATTTCTAGCATCCTCACAACTGCTCCAAAACCCCAATTTCCATAGTCATGTCTCTGAGCACAGCACAGAGTTCTGAGTAGTTTCAAAATGTGACCAGGATTTTCATGTTAACAAAACTATATTTTACAGATTTTTGCAATTTTGCACAGTTCTCTGTGAGTCTTTTTAAAACATATACTTTCTTGTGTTTTAAGGATACACATAATTGTCTGGCCCGCCCCCAAGGTTTTGCTGTGCCAAGAGAAATCCAGGCCTCTCATCCTGCTGGCAGTAGTTTCTGTTGACACTTGAATTTGCATCCCCTTTCAGTCCAGGAATCCTTATGTCTCTTCCCAGAGAAGCAGAGCAAAATCTCCTCCCCCCTTCATTAACATCCGACTGAGAGTTTCTGGGGCAGAGAGCAAAAGGAAGACACCTTTGTTTGGGGCACGCTGTGGAATTTGCCTTTGAAGTTCTGTGGTTGGCATCAGAGGTTACTTTAACACACTTTGTTTAAAATTGTCTTTGCTAAAATAAACTTTACATTTTCAAAAATAGACACACAGATCTCTAATTCCAGTCTTTTTATAACATAGAGATTGAATAGTGGTAACCTATATTGCTTTGATGGCAAGTCACTTCTTTTTCACAATTTGATTTTAATGTACAAGTTGAAACTCCCAGTGTAAGTAAATGACAGCTTTGATACAGGCGGCCAGTGGTACTGCACCCATATCTGACAGATTTTACCAGGCAAGCACCTTTTCTAATGCGGATATTCTTGTGATGAAATCTGCTTCTCCTGACATTGTGTGCCTATGTGGATTCTTTAAATAAGGTGATGGTTAACACCCAGTAAGGATGTGGGATCTTTTCTGATGTTTGGGAACCATTATTTTGCAATTTCAACAGCCAAGGAAAAACAGCTTTTAGAGCACCTTTGGTTTTCCTGGCAATTAAGCACTTCCTTTCAGTAGTTTCCATTTTCCCTCTGTGGGCAGCCCAAAAGACAGGTTTTGGCAGTGTGGTCTCCTGTTCTACCACTGACACAGGCAAAGTATATTGGCATCCAATTTTTCCGGTTTCACTGCGCACTTCTCAGTGGTTTTAGCGCACACCGGGCTTTTTGTGGCCATTCTGTTGGTTCTGGTGAAAGCAGTGCACAGTGATGTTGCAGGGCAGAGCCTAGTGGGTCAATACATCCCACAGCCCCCCTCGCGATTTGGCGTTGACCATCCGTCAAGAGAAGTCGCGAGACTGGGATGTTCAGTTTCTTCTCTTTCTGGATCAAAGGGCAAAATTCATCAGCTTCTCCCATCAGTGGTTGATCGACCGGTTCTCCTCGCCAAGTCCTGATGTGAGTATGGAGCGATGCCCCGGGCCCCTTGGATCTTTCCTTCCGGTCCCTGGGTGGTCCTCCTTGGGTTTTATTCTCCATGGTTTCCAATTCTAGGATGACAAAGCAAAAACCTTGTAGACATTTCCTCACCACTATTTATGTAGTGGGGCGAACACACACATTTGGCATGTCAGGACACATTTTTCTATTTGTAATTTATTGACTATATAGATGGAATTTTTATAGTTGGAATTCTAGGGATCTAGAGTGACCCCCTCTGGGGTTCCAGAAGACTCCTCCAGTTGCTGCAGAGTGTGCTTAGGATGGCAACACTTCAGTTGGTTAATATGGAGCCACTTATCTTCCCCCTCTGCCAAACTGCCCTTAGGGATGCAGATTTTGTAGGCGACTGGTGAGATTTTGTCTACAATTTCAAAAGTGTCCCTCCAGCTAGGCAAAAGTTAGTGCTGTTTGGCCTGGTTCCTTTGGAAATTGTATAAGTAGACCCGGTCTCCTACATGGTATTCTTTTCTAGTAGTCTTTGGTGGGTCTTCATGCTGTCTTCAAATCTCTCTAAATTTCGCTGAGCATAGGCAAAAGCATGTTGAAGGTGTTTTCTTAGATTTTCAACATACTCATGAGTTGTGGAGGCATTGATAAATGTCTGCTCTTGGGTCCTGTAGAGCAGATGCTGGGGAAGCACCATCCTTCGTCCAGTCATCAGCTCAAATGGTGACATTTTAGTTGCAGATGAAGGGGTAGATCTGATGGCCATCAGGACAAGAGGTAATCGAATATCCCAACTTGGCCCCGAATCTGCCGCAAACTTTTTTAATATGCTCACAATTGTCTTGTTGTATCTCTCAACTGCACCACAAGAGGCCCGCCGGTAGGCAATGTGTAATTTCCTTTTGACCCGAAGTATCTCCCACATCTTTGTCATTACTTCGCTAGTAAAGTGGCTACCTCGGTCTGACTCGATCCTTTGGGGTAGTCCAAAACGCGAGAAGATGTGGTTGATCATTAGGGCAGCTGCTGTTTCTGCCTTGCAATTTGGGGCCGGGAGACATTCCACCCATTTAGTAAACAAGCATGTCACGGTCAACATGTACTTGTTCCCCCTAGAGGAGCGAATCACGGGCCCGATAAAATCGAATTGCAAATCTGACCATGGCAGTGTCACCCCCTTCTTTTGGCGAGGCGCACAGTGTGTGAGGGATGTCGGCTGTAATTGTGCACACAGAAGACACTCCTTCAAGTATTGGTCGAGGTCCTGCCCCATGTGTGGCCAGTATTCAACCCCTCTTAAGATTTCAAGTGTTGTATGAAACCCCCTATCACCGGCTGTGACCGCATCATGGGCGTGACTTAACATCAGGCTTCGAAATGAGGTAGGGACCACCCATTGATCATGGCCAACTAGGGATCCCCTCACCAACAAACCGTCTTGGATTTGGAACATTTTTGGACATTTCATCAACACTCTGAGGTCCTCTTTCCCTATGTAATCGGTATCCGTCAGCGGAAAGTTCTCAGGCTCCTCAATGTGTTGATAACGCTTACCAATTATTGGATCCCCTTTTTGAGCCGTAATCAAATCAGCATCTGGGGTCTCCTTACTCCATTGTGAAGTTGAGAGTTCATTGTGAGCATTTGTCTGGGACCTAGTGATAGCAGTGCCCTGGCTTCCCCCCAACAGGGACTCGATCTCAAGTAGATCCCCTTGGATGGCTCCGGTTTTGACCAGCTGATCAGCTAGGTCATTTCCAGTTTTGTCTGGTCCTTCTACTTTGGAATGACCCTTAATCTTTTTCCAGTAGATGGTCATCCCATTCGAGGTGACCAGATCATCAATGTTTTGAATTAATTTCCCATGTTTCAATGGTTTGTTATTAGCACATAACATGCCTCTGGTTTTCCAGTTAACCAGGTGCTCCACGAACCCGTTTCATACATAATCTGAGTCTGTGATTATGACCAGTTCGCGGAGTTGGTGTTGGACAGCAGTGAGGATGGCTTGATGCACAGCCATCAACTCTGCCACTTGACTACTTCGGGGACCAATCTTGTACCCAGCGGAGGGTTCTGGGGCCTCATTCACCCATGTATTCCCTACGCTGGCCGCAAGTTCTTTTTCCCCGTTGTTGTCAACATGGTAGAAGCATCCATCCACATAGACAGTGGGCATTCCCTCACAACTGTCTTCTTCAAAGACTTTGTGTGGGGAATTAAGGTATGCCTCCATGTTGTCCTTGATTTTAAGACTTTCGTCCTCGAGACAGTTTTCTCTGGCATAATCATGCAAGTCAGCCAGACCTTGCGTGAGGGGACTCTTCTCGTTTTGGCCATATCTGACCTCCACAGGAAAGCCTTGCATTGACAGAATCCAGGAAGTAATTCGGGAATTACTCACATTTCCGGCCCGGATTGTGTCATTTTGAAGATATTGCAGAGGCTGGTGTGCAGTTTCCACTATGATGTGTTCCCTCCTGGATAAACGGGCGGTAATTCTTCAATGCCCAAACCGTTGCCAGGAGTGTCTTCTCACAATCGTTGAATTTTTCATCCACAGAGGATAAAGTTTTACTCGCATAGGAAATTACTTCATTTACCTTGTCATGCTTTTGGTATAATACTGCAGTCAAGCATGTATTTGAGAACCCTGTCTCCAAGAAGACCTCCTAGTTTTTGACAGGGTAAGCTAGGTAAGGCGCTTGTGAGAGGCTTCTTTTGAGTTGTCTTACTGCCTCGGCTTGTCCTGGGCCCCACACCCACTTGACCCCCCCTTCAAAAGATGGATCAGGGGTCTTGTGATCTCTGCGTAGTCCTCAATGAACTTTCTGATGTAATTAGTCAGTCCAAGGAGGCTCCTTAGTTCCTGCAGAGTTTTGGGGTCTTTCAATTTCTGGAGTGCTTCCACTTTCTTTTCCTGGGGACAGACACCCTGAGGAGTAATCTCACGCCCCAAGAAACTGACACGGGTTCTACACCACTGTGCCTTTTGAAAGGAGAGTTTTGCCCCAGAAGCCCTCAACTGTGTCAGAACATAACAGATCTCCACTATGTCTTCCTCCACAGTTGAGCTTTTGACTAAAACATCATCTACATAGGCCAGGTTACCCCTCTTACCCAGATCGGGCATGGCCTTGTGTAGAAAAATGTTAAATTCATTGCCGGAGTTGATGTATCCGAAGGGAGTCCGGGTCCATGTGTACTGCTGTCCCCCGAAGGTAAAGGCCAGCTTGTATTGGTCCTCCCTACTGACATGTACAGTCCTGTACCCATTGGTCAGGTCTATTGCAGTGAATACCTGTGACCCCTGGATCTGGGCCAGCCCTTGGTCAATGTAGGGAAGAGGCCATCGGGAAGTATGGACCCGTTTGTTGAGCTCCCTAAGGTCGGCACAGAGTCTCCACTGGCCATTTGGCTTCAAAATCCCCAGCACTGGATTATTGAAGGTGCTGTGGACTGGACGGATTATCCCACGGGACTCATGGTTCTTAATTATTTCAGTAAGGGACTCCATTGATGCGAGATGCAAGTGATATTGCTTCACAAACCCTGGAGTCATGCCAGGGTCCGTGGGAATTGTTGTTGTATGGATGTCTGTGAGACCACAGTCATATGAGTCCACCGCAAATAGATCTTGAAAATCCAGGAAAACTTGTTTACATTTTTTCTTTTGCTCCAGAGTCTCACAGGCATCGGCTAGGTTGACTCTCTCTTCAACCATCTGCATGAAGCCTGGAAAGACTTCCGGTTTCGCTATCTCAACGGCCTCCTCCCTGGTCAAAGTGATGATTTGGACTGGTGGGTTCAGGTGGGGAAGACAGTCCTCGCCGACCTCGAAAATCACCTCATCCCTCCTGAAGTCACAGGTCACATCTTCCTTACCATAAGGGCAGGAAGTGTACACCAAGAAGTTCCCCTAAATCTATGGAAAAATGTTGGTCATCAACCGCCATTCCAATGATGGTGCCTGCGGCTAGAGTGATACTCTTTAAGTCGCTTTTATCCACCTCTATTGGAATGGTGTCATGTTCTATATTGACTAGTGGTGTTGGGTTTACCCCCAGCCCTTGCTGTTGGAAGTAAGCATTTAGATGAATATAGGTATCAGGGTTTTTCAATTTCTGTCCTCTTTTAACTTTCACTTCCAGTGCGAATTGTTGGGTCCTTTCTGGGATGGTGACTTCCTCTCCAATCTGAATTTCAACTGCATAAGGCAGCAGTTGAGCTGACCTAAATGCTTTCTCTGGGTCATCAAAGCCCATGGGATTATCCGCTAATCGGGACCAAGCTTTGAAGTTTATTAGGTCCAAACTAATGGCAAAGCGATTGAGAATGTCACTGCCTAAGTAAAAGGCGGCAGTGACGTCTCGCACGACCCAACAATTATGGACTATGCTCTTGTTACCTATGGAGATTTTGAGAATACACCTGCTTGACAGGAGATGTTTGAAATTGGGTGATTCCAGATCCATTTCCCATTTGTCTATCAGTTTAAATGTGGGAATGGCTGGATCTTTGGGAGTTTGCGGAACATGGCTTCGCTGATGAAGCCCTTACTGTTGTTCACACACACTCGGGCGAGAACAGAGTCCTTCCCTTCATTTAACTGAAAAGGGATGAACAACTGCTCTCCAATTTGCTGAATATCAGCCAGCCTTTGAGCTGATTTCTCATCTTTCTGGACTATAGGAGTGGGAATGTCTGATTGTGAATTTGTAAAGAATTTCAGAGTGTTTGCTTCCAGTGTGGAATGCCATCTTAGACTGGAAGGAAGGTTGATTTTCAGAAATAGAGAGGACACCCCATCACCAGTTTGTTGTCCTACTGCTATTACTGTCACGTCTGGAATGTGGCCGTTCTGGAAGTGAAATTCTACTTGGTCAGATTTTTGTTCAATCATGTGGCAGGTGCCGTTTAAACTAACATGGTTGACACTCTGTTTTAATTTTATTGGTCGGTTAGTCTGGGTCCAGAGGACCTTGTTTACGCAATCTATTAGGGGTGACAACCTCCGCAGGAGGCCATTCCCTAGTAAACAAGGGGTGCCCTCTGGAGTTACGACTATGACCGGGTGCTTCACCTTGTGTCACCCAATTTTAATGTCCAAATCCGCAGTCCCCGTGACGGGAATTTCCTTCCTGTCAAAGTTCTGAAGTTGTCCAGGAAGAGGGGTGAGAGGAATTTGGTATTTCTCCCCCCTTCCCAAATTCATTTTATCGAAGGCCCTTTTTGACAGAAGGGTAGCTTGGGATCCAGTGTCCGCCAGTGCCAAAATTGTACACTGCCCCTGTATTTGGACCGGAGCATAAAATATTCCCTCCTTCTCCTCAAGGGGGCACAGATAATGTACATTTTTGGACAACCGGTGGGTTAGTTTCTTTGTTTTGGACACTGATCGAGAGGTGATTTGGGCAGAATTCTGTTTGGAGTCTTGGGAATCTGAAAAGAAAAGGTGGCAACTAGATATGGGAGAAGTTTTGGGTTCCCCTGGTTCCAGTTGTGGACCGCCCCTCCCCCCTTTTTGGAGGCAGTCACCAGGATGGGTTTGAACCAGGAGATTTTCGTGCTGTTGGTTCTGGGGTTGGATGATGGGCGGCGCTACCTGGGTCCCCACATCTGCCCAGTCTGGATTTGGATCTTTTGGGACCCATTTTTCTTTGGGAGGAGTTCCGCCATCTCTGAAGGAGAAGATTCTTTTCCCAGAATCCTCTGAGGATCCCTCTCCTTCAAATTGGAAGATGTGTACCTCCTCCCCTCCTCCTCAAAATGGGTCTGTTTGGGTTCTTTGTTTCTCCTATCCCCCCTCTGCTCCTTGGGTGGCAGACTTTCAGGGGCAAGATATTTTGGTTCCGGTTCCTGGGTTTCCAGGGACTTTTTCCAAGTGGGGAAGGAAGCTTCCTCCAACACTTTACACCCCCTTTCCCCTTGTGACTGCTCCCTGGGAACCAGTGGGTTGTCGGGGTTCTGCCCCCGTCATTGCTCTGGAGCACCAGGTCCAGGGTTTGAGGCATTCTGTGCTGCCATGCTCATCTGAGGGTTCTGTTGAGCCCTCAGCATGCAAACCAGATCCTATGCCATGTTTTGGACCTGGCGCTCTAGTTGTGACACCTGCTCAGGCTGATACAGGGTTCTGTTGTCTCCCCTGGGCTGATCCCGGGAAGGGTAGCTATCCCTTCTCTGAAAATACCCCGGGTTTGGAAAATGTGGGTACCCCTCCACCCTTGGCCTTCCCTCTCCCGGATTGGGTTGTCTTGGCTCAGGAAAGTGGGGAAAGAAGGATGGATTGTTTTGGGGTTGAAAGTTTTGCGGGTACCTGGGGAGAAGTTCTGTCCAGGATTTGGGGAATTACTGCCCTTCTGGGGGAAGTGAGGAGGGAAGTTCCCTGGGTTAGCTGCTGTTTGGTTTGATCCCCCCCCCTTGGGCTGGAGGAGTCCACACATAACCCAGGATGGGTCTGTTCCCCTTGTAGCGGGGGCTGATGTTGTCATGGGAGTGAGGGGTTCCGTTTTGTGGGACTACCTCATTGGCTCCCAGTTTGTGACTGGCCCGAAGTCCTTCTGGGCTTGGGATTGCTCTGATTCGGTGCAGGCAGGTTTTTAGCCCCCCCCCCCATCTCCAAATATAAAATGGGGGCAACGTTCACCTCTGCCACCTTAGCAGCAGCAGGGGTGTTGGTTGGTTTGGGGCTTTTTGGGTTATTTTTGTTTTCTACTGGCTTTTGCACTTCATAAATTCGTGTGGCCTGTTAAATGACCCAGTCTAGTGATCCTTTCTCGTGAAAATCTCTCACTAGCTGGGTCATGATGTACTTGGGGAGAGCGTGGAAAAAAGTATTCACAAACTCTGTGCTGTCAGTGCGCACCCTTCTGGTGGTCTGCGCAAAGGCACGCTTTAATTCCTGAACAAATTCTTGTAGTGCCTGATCTTCCCCACATTGCAAGTTGTAGGCTGCCTTACGAGCCTCCTGAGAATTTCTGTGCACAGAATAATGTTTCAAGATGGCCGCCCTATAAGTGGACCATCTAGAATGATTTTGGTCCTCCAGCCCTGCAAAGAAGATGGAGTACTCTGGAGAGAAGGTCCATTTCACATATTGAATACAGCTTTTGCTGTCCTTCAAATGGAAAGTTTCCATCATCTGTTCAAAGAGCTCTAAGTGCTCCCAAACAGAATATTTTGCGTTCTTATGATAGGGCGTGATGACGCTCCTTATCTCTTTGATTTGCTTTAGGAGATCCTTGAGCAAGGCCCTTTTTACCTTATTGTACTTTTTGGTTCGGATGACCATGTTCCACTCCTCCTCTGACTCAGACGCACTGCTCCCAGAGGTGCCCGTCTGGTCTTCTAGGCTGGCAGAATGGCTGGCAGAATGTGGGGACCTAGTGGGGCGCTCAGTGGAGTTTTCTGATTCCTCCTTGCTCCAAGGATTTGATGAGTACCCCCCCCACTGTCCTAGCTGAGCAGAGGTTTTCAGGATGCCTTTAGTGGGCCTACTCTCATGGAGTTCTCCACTAAATTTTACAGTACTTGGGAACCAATACCCAGATGCCCGCCCGTGCATTCCTGGGAGGTGCTGGACTATGAGGCCCGTCTTCCTTATTGGATCGAAGTTTGCCATCCCCGTGGTCCTTGGCTCATGTGTGCCAGTGGACATGGGGATGGAGGTTATGCTCAGGTGTTTCCCTTTCCCAGCAGACCTCATCTCTTTCAGCCCCTGTTCCCTGTTGCCATGCAAGAATCTGAGCTTTCTGTTCCTCTCTCAAGGCCTTGCTTGTTTCTATCAATTTCTCTTGCATGGCTACCTGTCTGTGGAGCCTGTCATTGTTCTCACAGAGAGCCTCATTTTCTCTCTGTGCTTCCTGTGTCGTTTTACAGTACTGGCCCAGTCTTTGCTGCAGGAGGGTTACCTCCTGAGTCCTGTCCATACTGGCCTGGTCCTTCCTTGCTAGACTATCTTCCACCCTCCTAGTGTGCTCTACCAATTTTTCATGGTCTTTTGGAGGTCACCCAATCCCTGAAGGGCCAGGTGATTTTCTTCTATCTTCTCTTTTAAATAACAGACTTCCTGGCCTAAGGTGTCCCTTTCCTGAGCAAGAGCCTGCCTCTGTGCAGCCAGGTCATCCCTCTGTCTTTGGAGCGCACCAGCTTTCTGGCGCTCTTCATCAAATTCTGCCTGGGTATCCAGGTCTTTTAGGATTCATTTATTACTCTCTTCTTTCTCTCTGTCTAGGTGGTTTTGCAGGGTGACTACCTGCTCTGTGCATGCCCTGTTGAAATTTATTTGCTGTTCCAGCTTTTTCTGGCTCTGCAGTAGAGAGTCGAAACTTTCTTGGTACTCCTTCTGCAGGGCCAGCATTCTGGTATCCTGTTCTACCTTCTCCTGCTGCAGGGTACCCATGTCTTCTTTTAATTTGGTTAGGTATTGCCTACTTTCATTTTCTGATTCCTGGCTCCTCTGTAGCCTCTGCTCAGAAGAGTCCAGATCAGTTTGGGCCTTTTCTAACGCCTGCAGTTGCTTGTTTGCCAGATCTTGGCCCTCGGCATATTTGTCCTGTATTGCTCCAATATCTAGGTACAGATTGGAACAGATATGCCGCTATTTTGGCAATCTTGCTTTGCTCTTCCTTTGCCTTAGGAGCCATATATAATTCACTCAGGGCCACATGTAATGGACGTCTTGCCATATGTCTAACCCCGTTGCAGTGATCTGATCTGTTGATCTTGCCTGCAACCACACATTCTGATCCTGCTCTGCCCATTCACCCCTTACAAATAATGTATGCAATAGGTTTTCTTTAGCCATATTCATTTCTACCAGTCGCCATTCTGGAAATATTGATTTCCTTCCTGACATACAATAGTTTATTTTATTTTTGCAAAACAGACCAATTCCTTAGAGCGTTCCTATTGAGGGGTGCTTTTCACAGTGTAACACAGCGTAGTAGCCCAACAGGGATTATGTACCCCGTCATTTAGCACACTGTATTAGACTGTCACAAGTGGTAAATCTAATTCAGAAATCCCGCTACAAGCCCCCAATCTTGTAAGTGATTCCAACCCGGCACTCCACCTAAGTCAACACCTAGCGTGTGATGCACAGCTGGAACTCTTAATAATATATTTTTGTCTATCAGTTATTTTATTTCTGAATGATCTACCCTTATCTTACTCCGCTCTCTTTGAATCCCCCTCTGGTTGCACTGAACCAGGAAGCACGCTGTTTTGTAAAGTTAAAAGATTTATTTTATGGATTTCACAATATATATCACACTATTTAATATTTATACAAGGATCACCAAAGGGTGATGTTACAATCAACAATCTCATTAATCAGAAGGAGTATGGATAAGAAAAATAATGCAGCATAGAATAATGCTTTGTGGTGGGTTCAGTCAAATGAAATGTCACTCTTTCCCCCTGCACACTATGCAATCCCCCAATATGCAAGATAAAGATGGAAGGAGAGAAAACAGGTTTCAGAAATACAAACTCAACAAATACAGTATTAAACCCAATTTCCCCCAGCCAACTCTCAGAAAAACAGGAATGATTGCAAACGGGTCAAATGCTTTTGAATGTGGCTATGAATGAATGGTTAAAAGCACAGAAAAATTGATTTAATTCACTAAATTGGATCCAAAACTAGTAGGAGCCCCTTTGTATAGTTTTAGATAAACACGAGCAAGGATTATTGAGTCACTAGCAGATTGAACACTTAATTCTGAGGTTGGATGCAAAGAACAGCTGTTTTACGCGTGGTGAAATTGAGCCAAATGAAAAATTCGCAGCAAACTTTTCCGCACGCGAGACACTTGATTTCGATTCTAGCATACACGGTATGGAAGTTATGAAGGTTTTAGTAGAGGTTGGTTTTTCTCAGAAAGAGTCAACATTTTCAAATGAAAGTTGCGCTTTTGAACATTACAAACAATATTTTCTTTACGCTAGGGAGTCTATGAAGCCACAAGCTACACGACAGCACAGCCACCAATCCAGCGACGTCTCGGATGGTTTCTACCTGCCGAGATGCTTGTCTTTCTTCAGCAAATATATTAGCGCAAAGATGATTTTAACACTACTATTATCAAAGACTATAGGGATGAGAGAAAGATTCAGGAAAGACAAAAGATTTCTACAATGCAGTTCTGGATATGATAGAATGGTTTGGATAGGATTACTTATGAATAAGATACTTGCTATGGACAATTCTATGCTATAGATACTCACTACTACTGTTTGGAATGGGCCCGTCAGGGATCTGGTCAAAGATTTCTGGACTGGAATTCTGCTAGCCCATCGGACAGAATTCAGGGCACTCGGGTTCTGCACTCAGCACGGCACTCTGGACAATGCACGGCACTCTGTACTGGATCTGACAGGTTGGTTCTGGGTTGCAGCTATCTGGTTACAGCTCTGCTCCACTGGTTTGGATCGCTGGACTCTAGCAAGAATTCTTAGCAAGAAAGCAGAAACAGCACAGTCAGGCTGTTCTTTTTGGTGCCCCTTGGAGGTCTAGGGTACAATCAGGTTTCAGGATTTTAAAGGCCAAGCTGAGAAGGGTTCAGCTTTGGAATTGGGCCTCTCTGCTTTCAAAGTTCTGGAGTCTTGGATATGGATTTCTCCTCTTGCAAAGTGCTTCGCCAGCAATCATTTGATGGGTGAAAATCTGAAAATCTGTGTCTCTAGTCCTAAACTGTCTCTATTTATGTATTTCCCAAAGGGGTGGGTAGGCTGAATTATACTAGGCACACCCTCTAGGAATCCTATTGGTTAGGGTCTGTCCTCTCTCCTGATTTGAGAAGAAAATCTGATGTCATGCTGATGCTGTATTTTACAGTCCAGGGAGGACCTCCCCTTTGTTTCTGCACAGTAAATCTATTTTTCACATAAAGCATATTTACAATATTACCAACTTGCTAGCAATAACATATTTACATCACAGATTTAGTGGAGCAAGTATTCATCCGAGTTCCATCTCGGTGAGAGTTTCGGTTCAGATTGGACAGTTTTTCACGCCTTTGGTTGGGTACCCAATGTCAGATCTGTCTACCTTTTTATACATATATGCGCATGACATGTAGGCATAATCCTGTGAAGTTTTATATTTCTAGCATCCTCACAACTGCTCCAAAACCCCAATTTCCATAGTCATGTCTCTGAGCACAGCACAGAGTTCTGAGTAGTTTCAAAATGTGACCAGGATTTTCATGTTAACAAAACTATATTTTACAGATTTTTGCAATTTTGCACAGTTCTCTGTGAGTCTTTTTAAAACATATACTTTCTTGTGTTTTAAGGATACACATAATTGTCTGGCCCGCCCCCAAGGTTTTGCTGTGCCAAGAGAAATACAGGCCTCTCATCCTGCTGGCAGTAGTTTCTGTTGACACTTGAATTTGCATCCCCTTTCAGTCCAGGAATCCTTATGTCTCTTCCCAGAGAAGCAGAGCAAAATCTCCTCCCCCCTTCATTAACATCCGACTGAGAGTTCCTGGGGCAGAGAGCAAAAGGAAGGCACCTTTGTTTGGGGCACGCTGTGGAATTTGCCTTTGAAGTTCTGTGGTTGGCATCAGAGGTTACTTTAACACACTTTGTTTAAAATTGTCTTTGCTAAAATAAACTTTACATTTTCAAAAATAGACACACAGATCTCTAATTCCAGTCTTTTTATAACATAGAGATTGAATAGTGGCAACCTATATTGCTTTTGATGGCAAGTCACTTGTTTTCCACAATTTGGATTTTAATGTACAAGTTTAAACTCTCAGTGTAAGTAAATGACAGCTTTGATACAGGCGGCCAGCAGTACTGCGCCCATATCTGACAGATTTTCCCAGACAAGCACCTTTTTTAATGTAGATATTCTTGTGTTGAAATCTGCTTCCCCTGACATTGTGTGCCTAGGTGGATTCATTAAATAAGGTGATGGTTAACACCCAGCAAGGATGTTGGATCTTTTCTGATGTTTGGGAACCATTATTTTGCAATTTCAACAGCCAAGGAAAAACGGATTTTAGAGCATCTTTGGTTTTCCTGGCAATTAAGCACTGTCTTTCAGTATTTTCCATTTTCCCTCTGTGGGCAGCCTAAATGACAGGTTTTGGCAGTGTGGTCTCCTGTTCTACCACTGACACAGGCAAAGTAGATTGGTATCCAATTTTTCCGGTATCACTGCGCACTTCTCAGCGGTTTTAGCACGCACAGGGCTTTTTGCGGCCATTCTGTTGGTTCTGGTGAAAGCAGCGCACAGTGATGTTGCAGGGCAGAGCCTAGTGGGTCAGTACATCCCACAACCCAGCGGCAGCGGGGACGTATGCCTTCCTACAAGACTGGAGAGAAGAGATACTATACGCGTTTCCTCGATTCGTAATGATAAGCAGAGCTTTCACGAAAGTGCACAGAGAAGCAGTGAATCTGATAATAGTAGTTCCGATATGGAAGTCGAAAGTATGTTTCCAGCGCTTATGGAGCTAATATCAGACTATCTGAGAATGTTGCCTCAAAGAGAAAACCTTCTCACAGACCCAGTTATGTCGTGTCACCCTCTGAGAGCGAAGGGGACACTGCCGCTGATGGCGTGCAGGATAGCAGGAGATGCTGGAATCTCCCAGGAATTTCGGCGCAAGCTGCGAGCCTCATCGCAGAATCATGGGCTCCGTCGACTAGAAGGAGCTACGACGCAGCATGGAACAGATGGGCAAGGTCATGCAAAAGGAGAAGGAGAAGTTTTCATCCCGTTTCTGCCCCTTTAGTAGAGATATTAAATTTCTTGGCAGAACTACTACAGCGTGGCAAAGCCTACTGAACGATAGGAGTATATAGATCTGCAATATCAGCAGGACATACACCTATTGAAGGAGTCCCAGTAGGGGAGAATCTAGCAGTGATTAGACTTCTAAAAGGAATAAGATTTAGGAAGCCACCACAACCTAGATATGAGTCTCTATGGGAAGTAACAGTCGTACTGCAACTATTGGCAGACTGGCACAGCAATAGATACCTATCTTTAGGCAGACTGTCAGGTAAATTGGCAATGCTACTATGCATGGTATCATGTAGAAGAGTAGCAGATATTAGAGCACTAGAAATAGATAGAATGGTATATGGACCAGACGGAGTGACTTTCCATCTGGCCAGGAGAACGAAGACAGATTCTTCCACTATAACATATCCATATATGCAAGAACACCCGAAATGGTGCGTAGCCGCAAGTATAAAAGAATATGCAAATAAGACAGCTGAACTGAGACCGATGGGGACGACACAATTGCTGATAGCGCGCAGGAAGCCGCATAAAGGCGTAGCGACAGCCACTATAGCGAGATGGGTTAGAGAGATTATGGCTCTAGCAGGCATAGACATGAAAAAATTCGGAGCACACTCAGTGCGAGGCGCTAGGGCATCGAAGGCACTGAGGCAGGGTGCTCCGTTGCAAGATATATTGAAAGCAGCTGATTGGGCGAGTGATAATAGGTTCAGAACGTTTTATTTTAAACCGATCAACACACTAACAGAAGCTATGGCATGAATCTTTGAACAAGCATAATGCTCGCCTCGGTCATGACATAGAATGAAGATTCCCCCTGCTAATAGCGCAGGGAGCTCTTGATTCTATTAAAGGCAAGGAGGTGAACATTACTTTCCCGCCCTAGATATACGGGAGAGACATAATGATAATAGAGAAATGTACTGTGATATGTATCAGAATAATTAACAGGATTCCCTCTTGGAATAGGGTGTGTATCCGCCGCCCTAACATGTACTGTTGTTTCCGTCTTTAGGAGACGATCAGAAGAACAGCTGAAGACATACAAAAAAAGAACGGGTCACGTTGACCAAGATCGCAAGTTATAATGCGAGGCATCGTCTCAGCAGAGCTCTACAGTTCAGAGACTTTGTGGAACAATTTGGCAGTTCAGCCATGGTTACGATTGCAGTTGGAAGCAGTCGAAGAAGAGGAGTTTACATGAATTGGAAGGACTAGGTCACGTGACGGACACTGGGGACAGGGACCTAAGACTAATGGGAAATTAAGTTTTTTGGAAAAAGGAAAAAAAAGTTTCAATAAAAGGATTGAACATTTTTATTAATTTGTTGAAACTGCTGGAGAGTAATAAAATGAGAAGATGAAGCATAATGCTCGCCTCCTTGTCTTTAATAGAATCAAGAGCTCCCTGCGCTATTAGCAGGGGGAATCTTCATTCCCTGTAATGACAACTTTTTCTCTTGGTACTCAAGTACTTAAAACGTAACTTCACCATCATAAATAAGACAGCTGTGTAAATATTAAAAAACAGGAATACAGTTCTCACAAAACTCTTCTCAAAAATCAAAATACATGATACAACGTAGGGCATGCAGTACGAGTTCCCATGAAACACGAAGAGGCACACGGCACAGAAACGAAATGTTGTGCAATTCCAGCAGCGCAATGTGCCTGGAAAGGACTTTCAGAGGGGAGGGAGGAAATCTTCGGGAAGGGCGGGCCCTGGGCCGTAGCTGGCACAGTCCCGATGATGCTAGTAGATCAAGTTTACCAAAGGGTGCGGTTGCTGGCTGACCTGCGTCTTTGAAAGCAGTGTTTTTTTCTGCGAACAAAGCACTATCTCTGACACGCCCGCCGTACTGGTGAATGCCAACTCTTCTTCTGGAGAAGCGGTTATTCGTTCTCGCGCCTGCAGAAAAGCAGTGCCAGTTGATTTTATAAATGTAACTGTCCGATAGCTTTTTAAACGATGTTCCTGCCCGCTGATCCTAGCAGAATTCGCAAATGCATGGGCTTGAGGGTGTGCAGCGCAGGGCTCCATGTCACACTGCCACGTTCTGCGAGGGGGCATGGGTGGGTAAAACGGTCCGGGACAATGGGAAATAATTCGGCCAATCGTTATCTACTTGGAGTATGTATACTTAATTTTGCACACAATGATAACACCAACATGGGATTCTTTTTTCACCTTTACATAGGTGGACACCATGATCGTTGTTTCGGAGTTAGGCGCATTTAAAATGATCTTTGAAAACAGCTAGTGAACGTTGGCCCACTCGGAGAGTGACAAGGGGAGCCTTTGTGTAAGCGCCGCGCCTGGACATTCCTTTCCCATTAGCAGGCAGGCTTTTTTCCACGCAGGCAAGAGGCACGTAGAATGATGGTGCGCGAGAAGCAAGACGACGGCGCTGCGGCCAGACAGCTCCACAAATGTGGAGAGGCGTCACGTGACTTGCCACGCCTCTCTCCAGCAGAAGGCGAAGCTGCTTGCATACACCGTGCACACGTTGGCTCGGTCTACCGCTGAGCTTAATGGATGAAAACAGCTCGGAAGATTAAACTGGATGCTTACGTAGGCGGTTTTCAAAGTTTTGATACAATAAGCATCCGGAAAATAGTGGGGACAGATATAAAACTTGAAGCATAATGGAAAACTGTGTGGCAAACCCAATCCGCCGTTGCTACCCTCTTTTAGCTGCACAGCCGACTTTACGGTGCCCACATATTATGTAGAACATATACGCCCACATTAGCCGTTCCATTCGGGAGACGGGAATCCAGTCCTGGCTTTATTTTGCATTTTGTGACTTGCAGTCAGGGTCAGACTGGGGCATATAATTGGCTCGGGCACCAGTGAAAAAGTGGCCCGCAGTTGGAAATGGCAATTCATTCCTTTTGTGACAAGACTGTTGAGTAGTACCCAAGGGGGAGGTTTTTGATAAAATGTGATGCAAATTGTGTATTTTAAAGAATATTAATTCAGTAACACGGGTCAAATCTACTAGCCGGATGGTGAAGTAATTTATCAAACTGGCCCACTTTGACCACAAAAAACGACCCACTCTAGACTTTTACTTGTTTGGTTCGGGCATTGCCATATTGCCCTATAGGCCAGTCAGACCCTGCTTGTAGTCCTGGATATCACTATTATAAATCCAGGACCACAAGTAATCCAATTCTGGGAGCTGTAGTCCTGGTTTATTTGGGATCCTGGATTCATAATAGTGAAATCCAGGACTTCAAATCACAGAATACAAAGTCAAACCAGGACTTGCATCTCCAGCTAACGTTGGCATATATGGTCTACTGCACTACATAATATGTAATCACTATAAACTTAAAAACAGGACTGTACTAGCAGCTCCCAAATGCAATGGATAATGTTGGCATCTATGGAAGAGCTCTAAACCGTTGCCATGAGTAAGAAGACCATAAGTTCATTGAATCCTGTTTTTTTTCCTTTTGAATACTGCGACTTGTTGTTTTTAATTCCTTTTCAAATTTAAGAAAACTACAGGTTGTAGGATTTCCAGAAAAAACACAGGCCTTGGTAGCCGCAGCCATGGGCCAAGGAAACATGTGAGCTCTGGTTATCGTCTTTAAAGTTTTTATTCTGTACTAGTTGCCACGCAGTTGTCATACGGTACTGGTACCTTGTCCAAAATATGTGAATATGTCCTGTGTGCTGTGATAACCAGACTGCATTCTATGAAGGAAGAAGAAAGGAAAAATGGCCGGAGTGAGTAGTAGGGAAAAGCAGAAATTGGAAAGGTGCACTCCGAACTAACAAACTGGGAAGATACAATGCGGGTGAGAGAAAGGGAATGTGGGTGTAAAAGCAGGGGTGCCTGTGCACTGATAGTGCGTCAAACTGAATGCTGATCATGAAAGAGGTAAAATAAGAAATCTCTTGACAGCAAGCAATTTTCCAATGATGGCAGTATATAGTGCCTGTGGCGGCCCGCTCCTGGTTCACTGGAGCGGGTCCCACCAGACACCGGGGTCACCCGGTGTGACCATGAAACTGCAGTCATGCAGCGCACAGCTGGCACCGTGCAAGGTCCGGATCACTGAACTCGGATACAGTGGCTTGGGGCACCCAGCTGACAGCCGCCTCTGCTCTGGGGGCGCCCAGGCCGGGGCTGCAACAAAGGCCTTGGTCACACGGCAATAGACGAAAAGACCACGCAGACTCAGAGTTGCCACTTCCTGGGGCTCTGCTGCAGTCCCCGTCACGTTCCAGCAGAGCCCACTTTCTTAAAGGGGCAATGCGCCCACAGTTAAATGGGCCACACACAACATTCCTCCTTTATTATAACAAAACCCAAAACACATATAACACAACAAGCACCCGCTGGAGGTCCAGTGACCGATGTGGGAATTAAAAGATGCCTGCATCAAACTTCCCTCCCTAGGGTGTCACACACCGGTCCTCCGGCTTCCACTGAAGGTACTCGTGGCCGCTTGAGCTGCTGCAGGACAGGTAGAACACATTCTCATCATATTCATCCTCCGCATAGTCATATGGCCTCCTCCTGTGGTCCTCTGCCACGTGGACTGCTGCTGTTTTTGGGGGCTTCCTCCATGTGGCCTCCTTTGACGCACTTCCTGCTGTTGGCCCGACCATGCTGGCAGGTGTTGGGGATGGGCACACATGTGCAAAGTGATCCTCTTTTCCGCACCGGCCACACATATGTCCTTTGGCCGGGCACTCCTACGTGTGCGGGAGGTCCCATCCACACTGATGGCATATTGTGACACCTGACTCTCCATGGCCACTCCCCTCTTCTTGTTGGCCTACCTCCTTGGCATTTACCCACGGCCGACACCTCCAACTTCACCCGTTTCATGGGTGCTTCCACGTTGAGCTGCTGCCTGGAGAGGTCCATAGCCGAGGTTTGCACCTCGGCCAGCTCCTGGGCACGGTCCAGCTCTAGTATTCGGTCAAGGCCCAGCCCTGGCACCCTGAGGACCTGTTTCCGCTGCTTAGCAGAACTAGTCATAGATGATCTGAGCCCTGATCTCCTCATCTTCGAAGTTACCCAGAGCGCAGGACAACGCAATGCCGCGCAGCTTGCCATGAAATGCACCAAGGCTCTCTCCTTCCTCTTGTCTCACGCATCTCACCCTGAACTGTTCATAATCCCAGTTGATCATGGGCATAAAGTACTTGTTCATTGCTGCAATGGCTGCGTCATATGATTGGTCTCTGGGCCACAAGGTCTTGAACAGTCTCTGGACAGCCAGGCCGGCTGAATACAGGAGCGTTGGGCGCTTCGCCGTGCCCTTGATCTCGACGGTCTCGAAATATAGCTCGAGGTTCGCTACCCATGCCGTCCACCGGAGTCCTAGTTTGGCAGGCATGCCTACCCCACCGAAGGGATATAACGGCGCCAGCTGTCCATTTTGTCGATACGCCCCTTCATTTTCTTCATCCCCCATGATGGGTACTTAAAGTTGCACAGTCCCTTGCCACCAGGGCGCACAAACACTCCATTGAAGCCGCTACCCTGTGGCGTCAGCTTGTGCAGACTTTGTTGCCTGATGTGGACTGCAGTCCTCCACCGCACCAACCCAGACCTGTGGGTACTCTGCTGGCCACACCCCAACAGGACAGACCAATTGTTCGCCCTCCCTCTGATGTCAGGAGAGTAAAGGCAGTTATTCACCCCTTGGGGGCCAGTGTGCTCTACCCAGACAGCTCTACTCAGAGGCTAGATTCTGGATATTGCGTCCTCCTTTTTATTTTTCAACCCCACACCCCGGGGTGTTCGGTGGGCCTTGAGGGCTTGTCCTTGTGCCCCTGTACCGTGCCCACCAACTGATGGGTGCTCAAAAGAAATGTGGGCCTTCACTCCTGAGGGCCATTGGCAGTGTCCATGCCCTTTCTGGAGCGGCCCACATCCCTATGTGGGAGCAGATGCACACCCCACGGCCTGCGTGCTACCTTACTAGAGCGGGCAGCGCCCATGGCCCCTCTTATGAGAGAGACCAGGCACCGCCACTCAGGGCGCAGCGTGTTGTTCTTTTTTTCCACCGCCGCTGACCAGGTCGTTCTCAGGCCATGCCCCCACTTCTCGGTGCTACCGCAGGCCTCAGTGCTCCTTTGTTTCTTTCACCGCCACCGGCCTGGGGTGTTCTCAGGCCACGCCCCCGCTTCTCTGGAATGGCGCAGGCCTCAGTACTCCTTTGTTTCTTTCACCGCAGCTGGCCCGGGTGTTCTCAGGCCATGCCCCCTTCTTCCGCAACCAACAGCGCCTTTGTCCCGATGCACTGGGACACAGGGAACTGCGGCCCCCTTACACCCACAACACCGGCGGCCACCTGCCAGGCTGAAGCACTCCGTGATTCACAGCCGCAGGCCCGGGTGTGCTTAGGCACCGCCCACACCTTATGCGGCCGACGCAGCTTCTCACCTCCACACAGCCGATGCCGCTTCACTGGGCAAAACAAAGAGGAAAAGAAGAAAAAAAAATGAACACAGGTTTCCAGCAGCCCGCAGACCAGTGTGCATGGGTCCAGACCGCTTACTCCTCTTCGCCAGTGTAGCGGCCCGCTCCCAGTTCACCGGAGCAGTTCCCACCAGACACCGGGGTCACCCTGTGTGACGATGAAACTGCGATCATGCAGCTCACAGCTGACAGGGGGCACCCTGCAAGTTTCCGGATCACCGGACTAGGATACAGTGGCGTGGGGCACCCAGCTGACAGCAGCCTCAGCTCTGGGGGCTCCCAGTCCGGGCTGCAACAAAGGCTGCGGTCACACGGCAACAGACACAAAGACCACACAGACTCAGAGTTGCCACTTCCTGGGGCTCTGCTGCAGTCCCTGTCACGTGCCAGCAGAGCCCCTTTTTTGGGAAGAGTCTTGACGCGGTCATGACTCAGTTTCTTAAAGGGGCAATGCGCCCACAGTTAAACAGGGCACACACAACAGTGCCTAGGAAAAAGTACTAGAAATGTATTTGTATTTATTAGCATTTAGGCATTAATCTGCAGCAGGCCTGTGAAAGCTGGTCCTGCTGCGTCCATCCTGATCCAGGTAAGTACCCCCACCCCAATCTTTTCTTTCATTTTCTCGCTCTCCTTGTTCTCCCGGCCTTCTACATTTCCTTGTTTCCCTCCTGAATCTCTCCCTTCTCGTTCCCCCTCCTCGTGCCGCCTATGCTCTGGGTGATTGGCTGGAGGGTGTGGAAGCCCCCCTCTTAATGTGGGACACAGGGCGGAGCCGGCTACGGGCCAGAGGCAAAGGGCAGCTCGCCTCAAGGCAGCTCCCATCCCTGTATGCCCCTGTTCGCCCTTGAGTGCCCAGCGAGAAAACCTACTGCAACACACAGGTACGGTGGGGGGAGTACAGCCATCACTGTACTCAAGTAAAACCCCACCAATTCATTACCTTCTAATACTTGATTAGCTCTTTAGCTGTGTCCTGGGGGTAGCAGATTTGTTACAATTACATGGATTCTGAAGGTAGGAAATGTGTTACACTTAGATGTATGTCAGAGGGCAGACATCGTGTTGGATTTAGATGTATTTAGATGTATTTTGTGGGCAGGAAATGTGTTGAACTTATATGTATAGTGGGGAGCCGGAAATGTGTTACAATAGACCAAATTTAGTCAAAGTTTGGGTTGCAAATTAGAGAGTTAAGGAGATATGATATATTGGTGGACTTGGTATCGGAGAGGGTTCGAATGTTGGAAGCGCCAATGTTGCAGGAGCCTGAGATTCTTAACCTATTGGTCTGTGGACTGCGTAAGGTGTCTGATATTTTGAAGTTTATGAAGTTAGATGTACAGTGGACTGATTCGTGGGATAAATTGAGGTTAGCATGGACAGAGGAATTGGGCAGAGAATTGACTTCAGTTGAATGGGAAAGGGTTTGGAAGGTCTCGATTAGGGCTAAAGTAGATATGCAACTGAGATACATTCATCAGAGGATTTTGGGTAGAATCTATTGGACTCCATCTCGTATGCATGCTCTGGGTATGATTGATAGTGATAGTTGTTGGGGTTGTGGGAAGGAGAAGGGTACGTTAATCCATATGTTATGGAGCTGCAAGAGAGTTAAGACCTTTTGGTGTGATGTGGTTGATAGGATTGATCGGGTCTGGGACATTAATTATCCAAGGAACTCATCCGTGATTATTTTGCAATTATTGACCACTGGTTATAAAATTGATTGGGTAACATCGAGTTGGATCGTCAAGGCCTTGTTGGTGGCTACAAAACAGATATTGAAAGTCTGGAAGACGAGGAAGAAACCTTTGGTAGAGGACTGGATTTTTGATGTGCAAGTTCTTTCTGCCTACGAAAAGACTATATTCAGTAGATTGCACGAAGAAACATGTTATGATGAACAATGGGGGAATTTCAATGATCTTCATGGGTGAAGGAAGTTTGGGTTGATGGGGTCTGTGGAGGTTGTGTCTAGTCTCGAGAATTATATTATGGGGGTGTGTGTTTGTGTTTTGTTCTATGTTGTTTTTATGGTTGTGAATGTGGGGTTGTTATATGTGAATAGGCTTTAACGGATATGTGATTGTTTCTTTGATCGAAGCTTTTAATGAAATGTATTTCATAGTGTACTACTGATCCATCTGCTGTTTATACATATGTAATGTTTTCTTTATTGTCGAAAATGGAAATAAAGTAAAAAAAATAAAAAAATAAAAAAAAATAAAAAAACAATAGACCAAATTTAGAAGATTAGCCATGCGTCACATTAGATAGAATTGTGAATATTAGCCATGCGTCATATTAGATAGAATTATGAAGATTAGCCATTTGTGGCATTTAGATTTGTGAAGGTTAGCCATGTGTCATATTAACTCTTTAATCTTGCTTCACTCAGAAGCACACTTTGTGTATGGTAATTCTTGCTGCGCTGAAAGGGGCAAGTGGAAGTAGCCAATGTATTGCACGTAGAGAAATTTGTGGGAGTGGCTAGAGTGTCGAGCTTGAAGGGGTGGTGGGGCCGACCAGCATATTGCATCTGGAAAATTGGAGGGTACCATTGAGTTACAGCTATATGAACTTTGAAAACACACTTGGAAAAACTTTGAGAGTACCCAGTGTACTAACCACCCTGCTCCTGCTCCCCTCCAACATACCTCCCAAGTACTATACATGCCCTATGGGCTAGCAAAACTACACAAACACAACATAACTAACACTCGCATACAACATACAATCCCAGGCACTGCACCGTACCCCTACGGACACAACAAGCCAGTGTACACAACCATAACTACCAGCCAAACTACACATGAAAGACACAAACACACACCCAACATAACAAACATTCACATACAACAAACAAACCATGCATTGGGCCTTACCCTTATGGATACAACACGCCAGTGCACTCAATCAATCCATCTGCAAGCCAACACACAAAGATCTGGATCTATCCTATCATTCTACCCGCACTAACCCATGCCGCCCTCTTTCTTGCAGAACCATGTGAGCACCTGGAGACCACCACAAATGGTAATGGTGTGCGGTTTAAGACAGCATAACATTTATATAGCGTTTAACGCATAAGTATGGTTGTGTGATAGCACCAAGATGAGTTTGAGAAGCCTTTGAATTCCGAGGCCAGAATTGTCAGGCACCCGCTGCAAACTCAGAGATATAACTTGTGACTCCCACGCCAACTGTCAGAAGTGGCAGAGCCAAAGATTAAATGTGTAAGAAAGGTGAAGGCAGAGAAATCACAGTTGAGGAGAGGGAATAGAGACGAGACAGTGAAAACCTCCCTGCAAGAGCCATATGTGCTTGGCCTCCCCATAAGGGCAGATTCTCTAATGCGAGTTGTTTAGAGATGAAAATAATCTAAGTCCCAGAATTCATAAGGAAAAAAAGAACAGGTACTCAAATGTATTATGGTCCTATCACGCATTACAAGGGGCAACTTGCGGGCTGTACATAATATGTACACACCAAAAAGTCAGCTAGCTTTACAAGGTATGGCATCTGTGTGATGGCAGTGCATTTTGTTAACGCTTCCATATGCTCTTCTTGTCTATCACTATTTTAGGTCCAGGGCACATTGAGTTACACTAATCCAGGGATGCAGAGAAATTCATTGGGAGAGAAGTTAATTTAGAGGTGATGTAAAATAATTCATGGCAGGCTAGCTAAATCAAAGGACATATTCAATGAAGGAGAACACTCTAGGGGAGCAGCTGTCCATTATAATGCCTCTATCCAATGACAATCAGGAAGCACTTTGTGTGAAATGATGCAAGTATACCATTGGCTGGGGGGTGGTTAAGCTTTGAGGCCTTCCTGTACCACCTCAGTGTGACCAACTGATGTGCCGAGGATCAGAGGAGCAAACTGTGAGAATAAGGAATGAAACCCAGACACAAGTTGGCCATGTTTTTGGTTAAAGACTTTTATTTAAATGAAAAGGGGTTGGAAAAATGCCTCTCTGACCCTGCTCTAAGATGACTTCCCTGCCTAAACCAAAATTAAAGGAATAGTGTGCTCAAAAATGTAATTGTCCCGAGCGCTCGGGCATGTGTTTTTAAGCAAACTGTGATCAATCGTAAAAACATTTCCTATGCACCTTACCTTACTTTTCCTCACTTTTACATCAACCAGTCGGGCGCGACCATCTTGTGCTAATCTTATCCTTAGATCGATCGCCCTAAATTCAAGTGCCTGTGTGGCACTAAATCATATCACCAGCCCCTGAAGTTGACATCGCTAGACGCGTACGACCCATTTCACAATGTCAATGCATGTCTCGTGTCAACGTTCCCTGTGCGCCAGCTAATGACGTGTCTCCATGGAAATGGCAGGACGTCTCTTTCCTCATTAAGTATAAACAGACCGCTTCTCATCAGACAATATCAGAGTTGCTTTTTCAATCGTTTCACTAGCTTTTTTTTATATAGCCTGTGATTCGTTTCTGCTCTGTTGAGCTATCTTCGTTGCACGGAGCCTCTGCGACGAGACACTTATACTATCAATACTATTGATTTCAATCGTTACTTGCGTTTGATTTAAACATTTTGTCGTATAATGGCAACAATACAGCCCTACCAGTACGAGTCTGAGTATTCCGAGACAGAATTAATTGATAGAGAAAGATGCAGAAACGATGGGGCATCGGACGACAGTTGGGAAGACGAATCACTGGATCCTGAGCCTGAGCCTAGTCGCATGGAAGACATTCCACCTGTTGTACCTGCAAACGGTGCAAGGTCATGCGAAACGAGGAAGAGAACGACTGCTGCAAAGAAAACTCTGGATGCTTGGCCTACATATCGGAAGAAGACACCCCACCGCTATGCGTTACCAAGCTGCAAGACTTCAGGACAGCCTGCCTCACAAGGCCCGTGTTGAGGATTATGATGGTGCTTATGCATGAACTTCACGCAACAGTGCGCCCTTGCAATCCAAGTAACGAGTACGTATACTCTAGATGTGATGTCATTTTGACCACTGAGGCCACTTACATTTCATGTTTGTCTCCTATATTGTCATAACTTGGATCTATCACTGCCTAATGAATCTAGTCTGCAAATTGAATACATTTCTCCCGCTTTTGGGAAATCAGAGTGTTCATCTTATGTGTCTTTCACGTACAACTAAGAAACAATATTTCTCTGTGCCCCAAATGTTAGAGATTGCATGTGTGTTCACTTTTGTACTGTGTGTACACTTCAAAGCCCAAGTTCATTGATCCATGAAGTAACTTTTTTACAGGCAACTATGCCATAGGATACAGGGTACATTTTCAAATAAGGTTTGTACACTTATCAGGTTCATTTAAATACAGTATGCATGTTTCTCATCCACAGGTGGTACAGGCTGGTGGCCTACCGTTCATTTAAATGGTGACTTTATGTGAGGCTTGAATTCTGCGTTCAACGAGTAATACCCGCCTGTGTCGTTGGAGCCATTTGTGCCAAATTCCCCAGTGACAGCGGACAGTACAGGGGATTTTCACACACTGTGCTGCAACCCGAAGTATACAATCTGTAGTATATTTGTGCCATCAACATCAGCAGCAAAATAAAATACAAATGAGCTTTTATGAATAGTTGTTTCAATTTTTCAGTGAATCGAGGACACGCTCATTTGTCTATGATATAATACGATATAATATGTCATTTATAACGAGCCTATACACAAAAGGTTCAAGGCGTGACGAAGCAAGGGAGGGGGAACAAAGGGAAGTCAGAGACACCGATTTTACTAGGCCAGGTGACATTGAGATTGTGCAAGTGCAGGGGAGGGGGGAGGGAAAAGTGCATTGGGAAAAGGGGAGGGGCAGTGCAGTACATAGATAACAATAAAATAAATAAGACAATACATAAAATAAACAATAAATAAATAAGAGACAATAAATAAAAGTGCAGCAGTTGGTGGCAATTCTATGAGGGACATGAAAGAATGGTTGGTGCCTTTTTACGCTCACCTACTCCACAACAATCCATCCTCCCTCCATTATAACTCCATGTAAACCTCAAAGATATCTTGTGCACAGGGGCCATTCTTCACATGGCCACCCCAGACCCAGTGTCTCCAGGCTCCCCTCTCTCGCAGACTGCGCCCCTGCAATCCACATAAGTGTGTCTCCCCTCAGCAGTGTTCCGGACCTTTTCTGCACGCCTCATGCCCATCCATACCCCCTCCAGTATCAATGGAAGTTCGCACCTGTGGCCCTGCACTCCCAAGGGGGCTGGCAGGGTGGGTGGGAACGGCCATGGTGCCAAACTCCATGTACACTTCAAAGTTATCTTGCGCACAGGGGCCATTGTTCACATGGCCACCCCAGACCCAGTGTCTCTAGGCTCCCCTCTCTCGCAGACTGCGCCCCTGCAATCCACATAAGTGTGTCTCCCCTCAGCAGTGTTCCAGACCTTTTCTGCACGCCTCATGCCCAAATATACCCCCCCCCCCAGTATCAATGGCAGTTCGCACATGTGGCCCTGCACTCCCAAGGGGGCCGCAGGGTGGGAATGGCAAAGGTGGCAAACATCATGTACACTTCAAAGGTTTCTTCCACACAGGGGCCATTGTTCACATGGCCACCCCAGACCCAGTGTCTCCAGGCTCCCCTCTAGCAGACCGCACCCCTGCAATCCACATAAGTGTGTCTCCCCTCAGCAGTGTTTCGGGCCTTTTCTGCACGCCTCATGCCCATCCATCCCCCCTCCAGTATCAATGGCAGTTTGCACCTGTGGCCCTGCGCTCCCAAGGGGGCTGGCAGGGTGGGAACGGCCGAGGTGCCAAACACTGTGTACTCTTCAAAGGTATCTTCCGCACAGGGGCCATTGCTCACATGGCCTGCCCAGACCCATTGTCTCCAGGCTCCCCTCTAGCAGACCACGCCTGAATCATGTCACACATTCACATTCACACCCACTTTTGTAATCCTTTATAAACCCCTTCATATTTTGCCAGAGAACATCTCTGAGCACTGGAAGGCAACTCTTTTTCGTGCTACCTATTCTCTTGCTACTCGTTCCTCTGCTTGCTGAATCTAATTGTTTGTTAGTCAAGACAAGGGTAGGTCACCTATTAACTTCTCTATATTCATCTATTTCTGATCTCAAATTTTCTATCTATTTCGACCGAATGTACCCAGTAGTGTAATATTAATTCATCTCAATACCTCTACCATTGTCTAATGTTTCAAGTGTTTTAATCTCGATACATAGCATGTTTAATCAATGTCCATTGTAATAGATTTCTCTTTACTGCACTTTTCCTTCCATCTTTATGGAACCTCCAAACCTTTTGCTTTTATTATTGATCCTGACCTGTATTTTTTGCAGTACGGTGAAGCCTTAAGGCTTATGATTCACTGTACTGGCCTTTGCTCACATGTTATGGGGTAACTGATATGTCCTTAAGGCTATCAGTACTGGGAAACAGTGTTTCTTTTAGTCGTGTTACTATGCTGCAACTTGTGGTTACTTTTGTATCACTTGTGGTAACTTTTTATCATTGCACAAAGCAGCTTACACTGCAGTGCAATGGGGTGCATTTTTGTTTTGCCCTAGACTAACACTCAAAGGATTTTTTTGGTTACTCTAGATATGCTTAAAAGATGGGCTGGTGGCAGCAGTGACTTTTCCCTACTTTTTGGGGGATTTCGTTCTAGCCTTACCGCGTTAACCGTATTTGGCTACTGACTGTGGCTACTGGTCAGACATGGCCGTGCCACAAGGTTTTTCGCCCATTCTTTTTGCATCTTGTTGTTTAGCCTTCCTCCTGCCCTCAGAGTCCAGGGAGATCCTTATAAGGACTTCCAGTGCCCGGGAAAGCAGCAGCTTTTGGCGGGCTACCGGAGGGCTTTGTGTGTTTGACAGGCAGGATGTGGACTGGTTCCTCTGTCCTTAATCCAAATCCTGGTTTCTGTGTGTCTGAGTGGTATGCATGGGTGTTCCTGCCAGTGGTCCCGATTGGACTACTGTGGGGTGTGTGTGTGGGCTAGTTCTGCTATTGGCTAGTGGGAGATTCGACTCCTACCTGGCTTTTAGGATAAGAAGAGGACCCCTGCATGCATTTCCCAGAGATCCTGGAAGAACCTGAGGAGCCAAGTATCCTGCCCAGCTGAGAAGACCGGCAAAGAAACATGAAACCTGACTGAAGGAGGCCTGGCAACCGACTTCTGCTACAGCTCTGGTGGAGCCCTGTCTGTCTCGTGATCTGCAGTAGGCCTGCAAAGGTGCTACGACCCTAGGGGGGGAGGGACCATCGATTCCCTACGTCTACCCGGTGCCTAGCACAAAAACCACCTTCGGACGTGCCCGGGAATCGTCCTGTGGCTGACCAGCTTTGTTTTTGGGCTACCAGGTTAACTTTGTTGCCATTCCGAGTTTCCGCCTGAAACTTGGCACACCCTCAGCTGCAAATATTTAATGAAAAAAATAGGGTAGCGTCCAGCGTGTGCAGTGTGGGTTTGGAGCAAGGATACAAGAGAAATAAGGAAGACATCAACTCACACTGTAACTAGACACAAGAGTTAAGGTCTATAATATGCTAAATTTACCAAACCAATGTACATTCTGCTCCTAAGGAGTTCAGACTATAGGACAAATGCTGTGGACAACCAACTGGAGTGAAACTGATCATACATTTTTAGTATTGTGAGCAGTTTTACAAAAACGTGATCATACCTTGATCATGCACCCACACAAAGGATAGGAACCTTTGAATTGCAATTGTACATTCTGAAATATTAAGTTCAATTTTGCAATTTATACACCAAATGGAAAAATGTTTTGTCCATGTTTAGAACAAAATTTCTTTCTTAGTATGTTTCATCACTTATTTTGACAATTTTGGTTTATTTACTGTCTATGTATTTAAAGAATTCAGGTACAAAAAAACAAATAAACCTCTACTACATTGTCTAGGATTATATCTTTTTCATTTATGTTGTGTATCTGGATATTTTAACCTACTTCTTTTCCGTTTCATTAAAAATGTATGATCAGTTTCACTCCAGTTGGTTGTCCACAGCATTTGTCCTATAGTCTGAACTCCTTAGGAGCAGAATGTACATTGGTATGGTAAATTTTGCATATTATAGACCTTAACTCTTGTGTCTAGTTACAGTGTGAGTTGATTTCTTCCTTGTTTCTCTTACACCCTCAGCTGCAACAACACCATCTGCTAAATTTCGGCGTTCTAGCATCAAGGGGACCCGAGAAAGACCGGAAAGTCCGACCACAGCTACTGAGTCCTGTTGCATGGCTGTGTGCGGCGTGCACCGTCCAAAAACCTGGTTTTCCGATACAAGTGCAGTCCCTAAAGGGGTGCTGGACTGTTTGTTTCTGTATTTCTTGGCCGAGAGTCCTTGCACCAGCAAAAGATCCCAACCAGAGAATCACTCGAACCTGCAACCCCTGGAGATCGAGGACCGCGGATTGTGGTGGGAAAAGCAATCCAGGACACCCTTCCTTTGTTCCACAAGGTCTTGTGAAGATTTGGAGTAAGTGGGGTAAATTACAGAGCTTTTAACCTACCACTATACTCGCATTATAGATCAATGGCCTTATAATAATCCTATTACGTACACTAATTGCTTTGCCATTACTTGCCTTGGCAAGACTTCTGACAGTTGGGGGTAATTTTGGGCACTTGTCTACATTGAACCCTGACTCTTAAGAATCCATCTTTGGACCCCAGAACCCTACCTACCCGTTTTGTTTTCCTGCATCCTAAGTTCTGTGGAACTGCATCCTGAACAATAGGGCACCAGGCTCCAGACAACTTAGGGTTGGACAATTTTAGCTGGGGATCATCTCTGTGGACCTTTTCGTGTATGATACTTACCTATTCATTCGTTTTCAGGAGTATTTTAATTTGTATTGTGATTTTGAACCTGTGACTGTATAAATGTATTTTAGTTTGATGGTATTGGTTGATAAGTCTACCTGCTTGTATTCAGTTTCTTATAGAGTGTGTTGGCCATAATTAAATAACTGTATTTTTATACATCCTGTCTAAGTGCAATTTGTGACTCCCATTGTGTGACCTCATTGCGGAACCTTTACACTCTCATCCCTCTGAAGAACTTAGCCTAGACCGCCTGTCACTGCTACCTTAAACTGGTTCGGCTACAGCTTCCCAGAGTTGTCCCTGTCACAATATAGGTTGGCCTTCTATGCATCTGTCCACCAGGCCAGAGTATAGAAAGTTCTAACAGTATGGTTTTCGGTTGTCCTTCTAGGAGTCATGTCAAAAGTCAGAGCACAGTCCTGCATACATTACCGAGGAATATTGATTCAATAAGAAGATGGGATCGATATTGTGGTTTTGCAGTGGACGAGATTGAAAGTAGATCACAGGATGTCCGGGATGACGTGAGGTCCAATCGATTCGGCATCTGCAGCCTGCACTTTACCGACGATATGTACGATCAATTGTACTACACAAAAAAGCGTCAACCCAGAATTTCTCGTAAATTGCTTCCAAATGCAATTCCAACTCTATTGATGCACATGCAGCCTCAGGTGAGTCCCGGATGATGAATTAGCTGTAGGCGGTGGGGTACTGAAAAGGTAACTTCATGAACGGATTGGTGCTTTTGGTGTAAATGTGTCTTACTAAAGTTTGCATATTTACCAAATTGTATTACATTTTCACTATATCATATTTTACTATAGTTCTGTCCCTAATTCATGGAGCCTCAAATGAAGTAATTATGAACATAGAAAATAATGACATAGTGCCCTTCAAAAGAAGTATAATGTTTTCGTAATCGGTTGCTTGACATGTCCATTTCTTTAGGAGAACATACTGACAGAAGAATAGACCCTCTCAAGTGACGAAACCACTGACACGTCCAGTATACCAACGGTGAGCCCTACAGACATGCAGAAGTTTATATTCTCGATAGTCAGAACTTCCCACATATCTAATGCAAATCTAATTTTCCGTTGGACCACTTTATGACAATGCACTGAAAATGAAGAAGCAAGATTCTGCATCCATTTCTGTTCCGTAGTCAACAACAACTTCAATTGCCTATCAGGTAATTTTATTTCACTTTTCAGTTACCAGAATGTATTATGCTTGGAATTTCAAATAATATGAAAATGTTTATGTATCCTGTTGGTTGTTTACACCAGGTGACATTTACGTGTTTATCTTTATATGTACCATTGTCTGCATCCCATGGTCTCAGTTCCATTTCGCTGTTTTAATCCATACTAAAACAGGTACTGTGTTACAGGGTGATGCTGGTACTTCGACTACAATTACATCGTCCTTTCCAGCTGGTCCAGAGTATGAGGTATGCATATTTACAGTAATCTTGAATGAAAGAAAGGAAATCCTACATAGGATACTATTAGACAGTGACATGCATATAAACGTGCAGTGTTTCAAACATTTATGATTTTAGTTCTAACGTTACACTTCCTCCATAATGCAGAATACATTGCAAAATGTTTGAGGACAACATTACAATCAGAGTGCCTAATTCACAGAAGTGTTTTATATTGCAAAATCATATCCGAAAAGGCGTTGCGAATTAGGCCCAGTATGTTTTGCATGGTGATCTCTGATCAAGTATACTTGACATCTTGGATGGCTATCAGGTGAAATTTGAAATGTATATTTTGACTAAATTACGTACACTGTTTGCGAGGGTATGTGTGTAAGCGCTGTGTGTGATGAAAAATGTATTTTCCAATATGATTGACTTTTTCTTTTTTTTAATGAATATTCTATTCAAGGAATTTACACAAGGTGTGGAATTAGAAGTGGAGGCACATGGATCAGAGGTCAACATAAACTACTATTGGAAACAATTGGACATCAAATCACATTTGAAATACATTTTTAGGTAGTAATATTTTTAATTCAATCAAGTTGTTTCTGCTTGTAGATATTTAAATATGTTTGTTGCGTGTAAATGAAATGTGCTTGATTTAAACCATATAAAAACATTTTTTTTCAACTTGCTGGTGTGGTTGTGAAAGAGAAGACCACGGTTTCATAGAAAATCAAGAAAGCAAGGGTAACTAACAAACAATTTCATTTTCTAGAAGTTTTTTTGGGCTGGTTTTTTCTTCATAACATGTTTTTGTATTTAAAGTGCTATCTGCTGTATGTGTGCTGTACATTGAACATGTTTTTACAACACATCTCCAAGAGGCCCAGAAGGAAAAGACGTATAAAGACACAGACAAAAAATGAAACCAAAGATGTCGCTTGCCAAACAGATTTCACCATGGAGCAACTACTATTTGAGGCACAGCGTGGTCCAGTCATAAAGCAGACTTGTGATACTTATTCCCAATGGCCTGAAACTGAATGGAATGTGACCGGCGAAGCCAGCAAAGTGTTTTTGGACCATTGCTATAATGTGATAATTCAACAAGATGAAACTGAATGAAATCAAGATGCATTTGAATTCCTTGCAGACCACTTGACACAATCTACACCCGCAAAAAAGATCCACCCAATAAATATTCGAAGTTGACGGTTTCTCCAATTCGTGTCCAAATATCACAACCTGAACTGACAGAGACTGAAGCTTCAATGCAATTGACCGAGAAACTTGCCAAATATCTCTACTACAGTATGCCTAGTTTGGGCAATTTGTCCACCACAGTTGAGTAAGAAACCACTTTCATGCAGGACGATTGGCTAATAAAGGAGCCAAAATACATTGTATTCGACAGCTGCCTGGTAGAGATTATACTGATGCTGAAATGTGTCCATAAATTGAAGGGGAAAGCATGCAGGGAGCCATTCGTGAATGTGTCTCGTGTATTACAAGGCACTAACCTGAAAATCCAAGCCAGCTGTGTCTACCTCCATGATACATTTTCATGGTCCGCTCAACCGATGCTGGGCAAAGTGCCAGCTGGAAATCTACTATGTTCAGCAGCTTTACTTTTCAGTGCCATCGACTTTCAGTAAGATGTCCAGTTTCTGTCAATTTGTTGGAGTTCAGTACCTTGCTAAATCCCAATACTACAAATATCAAAGGGAATTCTTATTCTCTGATATTAGTCAATCCTGGCAAATTGAACAGATGTGAATCAAAAGCACATTCTCTGGCAAAGGTTTCTGGCTAGCTGGCGTCGGACAGTGTGACAGCCCCGGATTTTCAGCAAAGTACTGTACATGGAAAGTAAAAAAAAATTGAGTTCGGAGATCGTGCAGGTATCTGAATGTACATCTTCTGTGGCCATGTAGAAACATGGTTTCATCAAATCCCTCGAACATCTTCAATCGAGGGGAATGCAAATAGACCTCATAGCCACTGACAGACATGTTTCAATAGCCAAGGCCAAGCAAGAGCAGTTTCCAAACATTCGTCATCAATTTGATATATGGCACATTGCCAAATAAGTCAATACAAAAAGTATAGCTGCTGGTAAAAAAAGTGTTCAGAAAATATTTTACAGTGGTCTGTCTTTCACCAACCATCTTTGGTGGAGCTCCAAAACTTATGATATGTTTGTGGAAATTCTACTTGAAAAATGGTGCTCATTGATGCACCACTGTTCCAACGTTCACTCATGGACAGAAAACCAACATTTTCATGAATGTGCACATGGACCTTTATCAGTGGAGCAGCAATGCAAGAAGAAGTGGTTGGTGCCATGTTCACCTCCACACAAAGCTCTTAAGAGACCTAAAGGGACTCACAGAATTCTGTCACACCGGAGATTTGGAGGTGTTCTACAATATGTTCCTAAAGTACAGGCCAAAAAGGTTGCATTTCGGCATAGACGGTATGCAGGCACAAACATTACTAGCTGTATTAGCACACAACGAGAACTTAGGGAGAGAACAACCGAGAACTGGTGGAAACTTTGGGATGCTTCGTTACACCTTGGCCTTTGCAAAACGAAGCAAAAAATGGGTGGCCAAGCCAATATACCAGGATCTGCAGTTCAATTTTATGAAAGATCTCTCTTTGATTGTGTTGGCCATGCATACTTATGGAATCGATCCTGATTTTATTCCTAGGACACATACAATGCCACAAAACATTGCAAACAAGCCCTGTCCACCTAAAATTGAACTTGTTGAACAGTTGACTTCCCGGTATAAATGATTTGCAGCAGTGTTCTTAATATGTTCAATTTAACATTTGGGATATGTTCCCCAATGTTTGTACATTGTACATCAACAATCAAATGCTATTAAACTCAAATTTCAATGTTATAAAAAGTATTGAGAAGTATTTAATTATGCTGATTTAATCCGGTGTATGATTCATTTATGTATATCTTTTGTCATCCCTTCATTTATATTACTGGTCCTTGATCGATAAGACACATGTCTGTGGTTGCTATTGGTGATATATTTCAAAATAGAATTGCCCTAGCACATCAGTGCAACACTGCCTATTTGGGTTTCAGAATTATTGATAGGCAAATGGGTATTTACCATCAGGAAAAGGTACACCGAGGGTTGGTGTCTGTAAATCCCTCTGCTAGACTCAAACCACATACACACATGCAGTTCATGGCACTGGCGTTGATGGCCTATGGTGGGTAAGATTTTCATAGCAATGATCAATCGCCTGACCTGTGTCAACCCCATAACTAACTAACATAACATAACTGCGTTTTGCTTTTCATTAGCCCTTCCCTGTGTCCTTCCCATGTGTTCCTCCTGCCCCCACCACCACCGTTCCTCTTCTCTCTACAACCTACCTACTGTATGGTGCTCTCTGTCTCTTTTATCGTTGCTAAATGCTTCTCTGTCGAATATTTTACTCTCATCACTAAATCAAGTCGCAAGAAGTTTAAAAAGAAAATCCTGTTCTCCAATCCTGGCCTCCCTATCGCTGATACCTATACCAGTGTTTCCTCCAGGCAAACCCCCACCGACACCCTTTTTGTCATTCACCTGCCAGAACTATGGAATCTACATATGGTATCTGTTCTCTCTCTTTTCTCTTCTTCTCCCATTATTGGTGGCACACAGTGGGAGGCCCTCTTGCCCTAACTGCCCCTCCCGCTTTCGCCCTGCACTTTTTCCCTTCCCCCCTCCACTGGACTTGCACGATCTCAAAGTCTCTCACATGGGTGAGCTGGGCACATTTTCGCGGTGTGCAGTTCAGGGCAAGGGAGCAATGCATCTATCTAACTAAACCAAACAACAGAAACTGATAATGCATAAATAATGGCAGACATAAAATCTTGCATAAATAGGGGTACTTCGCTGACATGAGCTAATATATTGGCATTCTAACCTCTACCCTTTGGAATATATTTGATACCACAAACTCTGTACCCAGGTGCACATCCTAAAGGTTTGATCTGCCATCTGTCCTGTTTGGGTCCTCAGGATATAGGTAGACGTGTGTTGCTTTTTGGGAGAATATATTACTACATAGGATTAGGGCTGTGATGTGGGTCCTTGACTGATCGGGGCACGGGAGGGTCAGATGGATATCAGCATTAAAGGGACTGCAGGGTCTGAGCTGGTAGGCTCTGACATGGCGGGGTGGAGGCTGTGAGTGCACAGGAAGTTTAATGGAGATGAATGGGCACTTGGGCTTATCACTTGTCAGTGTCTCACGTTCTCTGCAGAGCACATTCCTCCGTGAGAACAGGGCTCGTGCAGAGGTGGCAATGGGGAGGCGATGGTGTGGGCTGACTGAGTGAGGTGCTGGGGATGTGAGAGCTGCATTTGTACAGAGAGATGGATTTTTGGGCCTACTAGAAAGATGTCATTCGGGCTATTTCAAAATGGTTTCCTAATGCTGGGCTAGAAACTAAAGTGCATGTGTTTTTTGTGATGGGGTGTGGTGTAAAGGAATGTCGCGGGGTTGGCTATGCCTCCCCCCTTGGTTATTACATATGTTATATTTCGAGAGTGACGAAAGAGGGGGAGGTGGTCAAGGATCGTCTACTTCCCAACACTAGTAAGATCGCTGTCTCTGTCTTCCCTCTGTTCACCCTGCATTGCCTCGTCATGCTTTGAAGCACGTGTGCATAGGCGCATTATAAATGCAATATCATATCATCATATGATATCATTACCTTCAGTGTAACTGTTGTACAAAAATAACAAAATCACTAGTACTATTGATGGTTAAAAAAGTATTTATGATCGTGCGGCATTGGAGGATGCCAGCAATCAATTTGTTTATTTTTTGTGCATATTTCAAATGCCACGTTGGTCGGCTGGGCTCATCGCTCCCACAGAGTGAAGGTCACTTTGTGTGATGTTGCTTGTGTGGAGTTCACTCCGACGCGTCTTGTATGGTATGTTTTAGTTTTTGTGGCTTTCCTTCACAGAAGCGAAAGCTACCAGGCATACACGCTCTAAACAAGGTTCAATTGTTATTCACCCTTGGACGAAAGGGAGGAATCGCGATGGCTAGAAGGACAGAAGGTGTTGAATACCGGCAGAAATGATAACGTTCACTATTTTGAAAGTGGACATTATAACATTTACTTTCAATCTATGCAAACAGTTGTTCTGAGCGGACACTCTGCGTTATGCCAAGAGAATGGAACTACCAAATATAATGTAAGTTTGAAATTTTCATCTTTTTATTGACATTCGAAACAGCATTTGGGCTGTATGCATATGGAACAATTCAATGTCCTGCTAATAGGCCATTTGACGAAAAAAAATATACAAACTTTTCGTGAATTGTTGTGTATATCCTCTAACCTGGAACACTTCGTCCCATGGCATATCAGGGTGTGCTATGAATGTTGTATTATTGGATGTGCCGGGTGCAGAACATTTTCCAGGGGGACTTGGTTCGCTTGGTCAAATTTAATGTTGCCAGTTCTGTTACATTTTTAAACAAAGTAGCAGGTGCCCCTCTCTAGAAAGAACATGGCATGATAACCTGTTATATGTTTTTTTCACAAGTTGAGTTTCCTCAGCCATTGCCTTTTGCTCAATGTATCTTTTACAGATGGGAAATATCCATTTGCATATCAGTCTTTGTCCCGCCCACAAGGGCAGTCCAGCACCAAAATGCTATGGCAATTCCCTTCTAAACAAGAGTACCTAGAGCAACTGTCATGATCTCTGCTTCCAAAAGATCAGGACTTGCCCGACTCCCTTGGAAGCAGACCCATAACCCCGGTTCCGAGTGCCAGCCAGTCCCAATTGGGACCTTTTGGACCCTGTCCTGGCGCCAGTGGCACCAGGCTCATAAAGATGCCCAGTCCCAGCGCTGGAAGCGCCGGGCTCATAATGCTTGGGTGGACTTACCTGCAGCAGACCATGCTGCTTACTTACCTGCCAGTTGAACCCCTGATCCTCTTCAGTTTGGGACTACTTTTCCTGTTGGGTGGGGCAGGAGCCACTCCCTAGGTTCAGAACACTGGAACTCTTCTGGAAAGCAGGAACTCTTTTCTTACCTAGGCGTGGCTGTGGAAGGAGACACCTAAGCACTACAGGAGGCTATTTAAACCACACCCGATGGATGAATCTTGCTTTGTGTTATTCTGCATTCTCTGCAGCAGAACGCTCATCGTGTCTTCTGCTTCTGATCCTGGACCTAAGGGAACAAAGGCTTACCATACAGGAATCCAGTCTTCAGCAGCACCTGTAAAGACAAAGAAAGAACAGGTTAGCACTACGGTCTTCAGTGGCAGCGCATCTCTTACCTGGTCCATCGGCTGTCACCAACGCCTCGCGCTGCATTCCGGCATCTGAAAGACAAAGGCTTACCTACTCTTCGCATGCTCCGGAGGTCTTCGCACTGCATTCCGGCATCTGAAAGACAAAAGCTTACCAGCTCTTTGCACGCTCCGGAGGCCTTCGGCGCTGCATCCCGCATCTGAAAGACAAAAGAAGGTGCGTTTAAAGACATTGGGCAACTTTATTACTCACGTGCCATTACTCCTTCCCACGCCGAATCCAGTGGGTATTCCAGCACCCTTCAGCTTCTCTAAAGCTCCGAACTTGTACCTGCAAGATAAAAGGGACAGTTAGTGCGCATCGTGAAGCAGGCTACAAGCGCTTACTTACGTGCTTCCAGGCGCTTCTATTCCTCACGCGGGTTCGATCCTCAACTCTCATCAGCCCGCCATCCGCCATCGCCGGAACCCTGCAAAACAAGAGATATCATTACAAAAGACTGTTAAGACATTTGAAGTGCCCAGAACTTACCGTTCGTGCAATTAACGACGGACAGCAGTCCTCTGAGGTCAAGAGGCCTGCACCCTTATCCAGTGAAGAAACTTGTTACGGCAACCTGCCCCGAGGCAGATGGAGAGCTCGGCATTCACTTACCTAAGGTGAGGGCGTTAACCTTTGGGGTTCTACAGGAGAAGAGAAAGGGAAGAGGAGAGAGGCACCCAATAACCCCAGTTCATTAATCCCATATTTTCTATCTGCAGACATCTTACTCTTCGAGTCAGACATACAGTGCACAGAGGTCCAGCCCAAAGAGCCAACCGTGTGTTACACATCACCTTTGAAGATACGGCATTCACCCAGTCAAGACCGGCGCCTCTGCGGGAATCAGGTGAGCGTTACAGAACACAAAGCCTACCGCAAAACTCCCACCCAGGCGCTATGGAAACCTCGGATACCGACCAGCTAGCCCAGTTACTTGGGGAACTAAGAGCAGAAGTGCATGCAGCCCGTCAGGAAACGAATGCTCTAAGAAGGGAACTGATTGTTTCCAAGGAGCGAACAGACGATCTCGCTAGACAATTGCTACAGTCACAAGCCGGACAAACTCCGTTACCCGCATCAGGGGCAAATCTTCCTTCAACATCCTCTACGAACCCAGTGCAGATCAACCTACCTGGGAATGTACCTCTGGCTCCGCCCGAACGATTTTCTGGTGACCCAAAGAGGTTTGCAGTATTTATTAATCAGTGCCGGTTGCACTTCTTATGCCGGCCAGCAGCCTTTCCAACTGATCAAGCTAAGGTAGCTTTCGTGCTTTCGTACCTTAGTGGCAATGCGGCAGACTGGTCGATCCCTCTAGTTAATCAAGATGATCCGGTTCTCCATGATTTTCAAGCTTTTCAGCTCAGTATGGAAAAACTGTTTGCAAGACATTCACAGGGGCAGGCCTTGGACAATGAGCTCCTTTCATTGCGACAGGGTAATCAAGACCTTTTGGCTTATATTGCGTCTTTCAACAGACTGATAGTGGAAACTCGATGGCCTGAGGACAAAAGGATTACGCTGTTTTATAGAGGTCTACGTGGAGAGCTCAAAGATGTCTTAGCCCAAGTAGTGAATCCCCCGCAAGACTGTTCGGACTATATTGACTTAGTCGTTCAAATTGACCACAGACTGCAGAACAGGAAGGCCGATCGTTCCAAGTTTGATGCTCGAGTATTTTCCAAACCACCAACTCCTACCAAAGGAGTAGACTCCGGGGAACCCATGCAAATAGGGGGCCTGAAAGGACCACTAACACAAAAGGAGCGGGAAAGGAGAAAACAGCTGCAATTATGCCTCTATTGCGGAAACTCGGGGCACTTTCTTCGAGACTGTCCGGTGAAACCAGCCAAGAAGGCAGTAGGAGCTGCAGTTACCAGGGTCACAAACTCTGAGCAGGGAAACGACCTCGCCCGACAAGAATAGAGGTCCTCTTGCCGAGCGTTAAAACCAGTTCAGTGACCTCGCATTTCGTGATACCTATGGTCCTCATTAGCCCTGAACATCCGGATCGATTACATGCGATTGAAGCTTACGTCGACAGCGGTGCCATCGGCAATTATGTGGATCATGAAATGGTTTTGAGGATGAATCTGACTCTTTGTCCAAAGGCTGTAAAGGACGTCATTACTACGGTGGATGGTACGGAGCTAGCCTCCGGACCAGTAACGCATACAACCCAAGAAGTGACGCTAGTAAGTCAAGATGGACACCATGAGAAGATCGTGTTCGATGTGATCAAGGCCCCTCAGTTCCAGATTATTCTAGGAATTCCTTGGTTAGAGAAGCACAATCCTCAGATCGATTGGCGAGCAAGAACGGTTCAGTTTCCAGAATGTGTCTCTACTTGTCACCCTCGACCTGGTGCTGCACTGGCAGCAATTTCCTCGGAGGCTCCCCAGTTACCTCCTGAATACCTAGAATTCCAAGATGTTTTCCGGAAGGATCAGGCTAACTCTCTACCTCCTCATAGGTCTTATGACTGCCAGATAGACCTGATACCTGGATCTACTCCTCCTTGTAGTAGAATTTATGCCCTCACCGAGCCTGAGAATCTTCACCTTCGACAATACCTGGATCAATACCTAGCGAATGGGTTTATTCGTCCTTCCAAGTCCCCTGCTTCCTCAGCTTTGTTCTTCGTTCCAAAAAAAGAAGGGGACCTTAGAACTTGTATAGATTATCGCGCCCTGAACCAGATCACCGTTAAGAATAGATATCCGTTACCTTTGATCCCTGAACTCCTGGACCAAGTCAGAAAAGCATGCATATATACAAAGCTGGATCTTAGAGGAGCCTACCACTTGGTACGAGTAAAAGAGGGCGATGAATGGAAGACGGCCTTCCGCACCAAGTATGGGCTATTTGAATATCAGGTCATGCCCTTTGGACTTTGCAATGCCCCGGCCGCCTTTCAATATTTTATGAACGATGTCCTCAGAGAGCTCATAGATGTGTGTGTTGTTGTTTACATTGACGACATCCTCGTTTATTCTTCATCGGAAACTGAACATCGGAAACACGTGAAAATGGTCCTCGAGAGATTGCGTCAACACAAACTTTTCGCTAAATTGGAAAAATGTGTTTTCAACGTGACTGAAGTTGAATTCTTGGGATTCATATTATCACCTAGCGGAGTGCGTATGGATTCAAAGAAGGTCGATGCAATTCTCAAATGGCCATCGCCATCCTCCGTAAAAGGTGTTCAAAGCATGTTAGGCTTCGCTAACTTTTACCGCAGGTTTATCCCCGAATTCTCTCGAATAGTCCAGCCCATTACCGCCTTGTTAAAGAAAAACAAACGTTTTGAATGGTCTACCGAGACGGAACAAGCTTTCCAGAATTTGAAGACTAGATTTATCTCTGCACCGATCTTAAAACATCCTCGCCCAGAACTCCCCTACATCGTTGAAACTGATGCTTCGAGCCTTGCCATGGGGGCAGTACTATCACAAAAGGACCCAGTAACCAATCAGTTGCATCCCGTGGCATTTTGGTCCCGCAAATTCTCGCCTCCTGAAATCAATTACACTATTACTGATAAGGAACTTCTAGCTATCAAGTCCGCCTTTAAGGCTTGGCGGCATTATCTTCTGGGGGCCCGACACACCGTTACTGTGATTACAGATCACCGAAACCTGCAATATTTGAAAACCGCAAAAGCTCAATCCTCTAGGTCACTCCGTTGGGCACTATTCTTTGCCGAGTTTGACTTCATAATTACCTATCGACCTGGTACAAAAAACGGTAAAGCTGATGCCCTTTCTCGGATGGGAGTGGAAGAACATTTGATCAATCCTAAACCTGTACCTATCATTCCCGAACAAAGAGTTCTAGGTGTAATCGCCACACAATCCATAGAGGAAGTTAAGGATAAAGCCAGGCTACTGGTAACTCCAGCAGACATACAGAATTGGCATCTGCAGGGAAAGGACTTTACGGTGAAGGACAACCTATTATATTTCCAAGAGCGGTTATACCTGCCCAGCACAGATTTACAGAAAAAGGTAATCTCTTGTTATCACGATTCTTTAATGGAAGGACATCCCGGTATGACCAAGACCTCGGAAAAGATCAAGCGCTACTTCTGGTGGCCGTCTTGGAAAAAAGATATCAGACACTTTATAATGTCCTGTGGAGTATGCGCCCAAAACAAGAGTCAAAAGGAAAAACCAGCCGGCCTCTTACACCCTATTGACATCCCGCCTCGCCCTTGGCATACGCTTTCTATGGACTTCATCACCGATCTACCTCCATGCTCCGGATACAATACGATCCTAGTAATCGTGGACCTATTCTCCAAGATGGCGCATTTCATTCCACTCAAAGGCTTACCAACAGCAGCAACTCTGGCCCGAGAATTTCTCGAAAACATCGTCCGACTGCACGGTTTTCCTTCAGTTCTAATTTCGGATCGAGGTAGTCAATTTATTTCTCATTTTTGGCGAAGTTGCTGTCGATCGGCTCAAATTGATGTGAGACTTTCGACCAGCCACCACCCTCAAACCGACGGACAAACCGAGAGGACCAATCAAACTCTGGAACAGTATTTGCGCTGCATGCTACAACAAACTGAAAAAACTTGGAAAGATATCCTTTGGATAGCCGAATATGCCTACAATAACTCTGTCCACTCGGGAACTGGGAAGACCCCGTTTTTTCTTTTATACGGTAGTCACCCTCGAACCTCGGAGTTGGATCCACTCCAAGATCTTGGAACACCAGCAGTAGACCACCTGCATTCTACAATCACCCAAGCCTTTAAGGAAGCCGTTTCTCACCTTCAAAGGGCTAAAGAACAATACAAGAAAAGAGCAGACCAACATCGGAAGGAAGCCCCCCAATATCAAGTAGGAGATCAAGTCTGGTTATCCACCAAATATCTACCTCTAAAAGGACCACGCAAATTCAACCCAAGATACCTTGGTCCCTATTCCATCACTACCATAGTAAATCCAGTAGCGGTCAAGTTGGACTTGCCCCCTCACATGAAGATACATCCGGTCTTCCACGTCTCTCTATTAAAACCCGTGCAACCTCAAACCCGACTAACTACATCTCCAAAACCTATTCTAGTTGATGGAGAACTCGAGTTTGAAGTCAAAAGCATCCTGGATTCCAAGATCTCCAAATCTAAACTATTTTACCTGATTGACTGGAAAGGCTACGGTCCCCAAGAAAGATCCTGGGAACCTGCAGAATATGTCCACGTGCCTCGTCTAATCAAAAGATTTCATCCAACATTTCCTAACAAGCCCAAACCCCCGGAGAAGCCCGGTTTGGGAGGGGCCTTGAGGGGGGGTGCTGTCATGATCTCTGCTTCCAAAAGATCAGGACTTGCCCGACTCCCTTGGAAGCAGACCCATAACCCCGGTTCCGAGTGCCAGCCAGTCCCAATTGGGACCTTTTGGACCCTGTACTGGCGCCAGTGGCACCAGGCTCATAAAGATGCCCAGTCCCAGCGCTGGAAGCGCCGGGCTCATAATGCTTGGGTGGACTTACCTGCAGCAGACCATGCTGCTTACTTACCTGCCAGTTGAACCCCTGATCCTCTTCTGTTTGGGACTACTTTTCCTGTTGGGTGGGGCAGGAGCCACTCCCTAGGTTCAGAACACTGGAACTCTTCTGGAAAGCAGGAACTCTTTTCTTACCTAGGCGTGGCTGTGGAAGGAGACACCTAAGCACTACAGGAGGCTATTTAAACCACACCCGATGGATGAATCTTGCTTTGTGTTATTCTGCATTCTCTGCAGCAGAACGCTCATTGTGTCTTCTGCTTCTGATCCTGGGCCTAAGGGAACAAAGGCTTACCATCCTGGAATCCAGTCTTCAGCAGCACCTGTAAAGACAAAGAAAGAACAGGTTAGCACTACGGTCTTCAGTGGCAGCGCATCTCTTACCTGGTCCATCGGCTGTCACCAACGCCTCGCGCTGCATTCCGGCATCTGAAAGACAAAGGCTTACCTACTCTTCGCATGCTCCGGAGGTCTTCGCACTGCATTCCGGCATCTGAAAGACAAAAGCTTACCAGCTCTTCGCACGCTCCGGAGGCCTTCGGCGCTGCATCCCGCATCTGAAAGACAAAAGAAGGTGCGTTTAAAGACATTGGGCAACTTTATTACTCACGTGCCATTACTCCTTCCCACGCCGAATCCAGTGGGTATTCCAGCACCCTTCAGCTTCTCTAAAGCTCCGAACTTGTACCTGCAAGATAAAAGGGACAGTTAGTGCGCATCGTGAAGCAGGCTACAAGCGCTTACTTACGTGCTTCCAGGCGCTTCTATTCCTCACGCGGGTTCGATCCTCAACTCTCATCAGCCCGCCATCCGCCATCGCCGGAACCCTGCAAAACAAGAGATATCATTACAAAAGACTGTTAAGACATTTGAAGTGCCCAGAACTTACCGTTCGTGCAATTAACGACGGACAGCAGTCCTCTGAGGTCAAGAGGCCCGCACCCTTATCCAGTGAAGAAACTGGTTACGGCACCCAGCCCCGAGGCAGATGGAGAGCTCGGCGTTCACTTACCTAAGGTGAGGGCGTTAACCTTTGGGGTTCTACAGGAGAAGAGAAAGGGAAGAGTAGAGAGGCACCCAATAACCCCAGTTCATTAATCCCATATTTTCTATCTCCAGACATCTTACTCTTCGAGTCAGACATACAGTGCACAGAGGTCCAGCCCAAAGAGCCAACCGTGTGTTACACATCACCTTTGAAGATACGGCATTCACCCAGTCAAGACCGGCGCCTCTGCGGGAATCAGGTGAGCGTTACAGCAACCCCATACACGTTTTTCAGCCTTGTTGGCCCTCATCAGTGAGGTGGAGCTGTGCGTCTCTGAGCACAGTGAGCATGGAGTCCACGTCTGTGTTCCCACAGGGGACTTAGGGTCACCAACCCCAAGTTCCTTGCAAATATTCTGTCAATGTGTTGTCCAATTTTTCTGTCAGCTTCCGCATCCCTTTGGGAGCTATACATACTCCACAGTACTAACCTCTCAAGCACATCGTGGACTCAAACTTTTCCCGATATGTTCTGTGTGTTTCCATTGTTTGTGGTTTGTGTTCGTTATCAGGTTTCACCCGGTGCAGAATTACATGGTAAATTGATACATTTGAATAAAGAATGGCTACTAAATATACTAAATATATTTTTATTATGTTTTCTACAAGCTACATTGTGCCGTTCTGCGAATGCCATAGTTTCCAGATACCGACAGATGGTTTCTTCAGCCAGCAGTGGCAGATACGCCTAAATGGGTGGATTTCCATTACGGTGATGTGGGACGATCTCCCGGGACCGATATGCTCTTTGGCAGTACCAGTGACAAGAAGTAACCTGTCATCGTTTACAGTCTAGCAAGAAGCTGATGCCAAAGCCTTGCGATTCAAGGTGCGTCGAATGCGCATCTTCTCACGAAAGGAACACTGTGTGCCTCATGATAAAGTTTTGATGCTCTAACCCAAAGACATTCAAGGATTGGTGGTTAATCGAAATCAGCGGATGTTCTCGGAGCGTTTTTTGTGAAATAAAAGTATTATTGTTTCCTTTAGAAGTAGTGTTTTCTATTCCGATTTGGGACGCGCTGTGCTGTGAGAGTATATTTGTGTTGATATTCCAGGTTCTACCTCAACTGACGTTAAGACGCAGGTGATGACTAGGCGCATTTGGCTACGCTGCCCACTAATGTCATGAAAATAGGTGGAGAATATCGCTAGGAATAGTGATGTTAGCTTCAAGGGCGCGTGATATGATTTAGTGCTGCAGGGGCACTAGAATTTAGGGCGATCGATCCACAGATAAGATTAGCACAAGATGGCTGCGCCTGACGCGTTGATTTTGCATGTGTAAAAGGGAGGAAAACTAAGGTAAGGTGCATAGGAAATGTTTTTACGATCGATCACAGTTTGCTTAAAAACACATGCCCGAATGCTCGGGACAATGAGATTTTTGAGCGCACTATTCCTTTAAAGTCTGTCGATGTCAGAATGTCCAAAACAATACTGTCCTGTGTCCAAAGTTCTATTCTGACCCTCACACTAAAACTAAACTCTAAGGTGAAATGGGAAATGTCTTGAACCTCTGCAAGGTTTTGAAAAGGGTTCCCAAAGTAAGAATGAATGTTTCCAACACAAAAGCTCTTTGATGATAAGAAGCCTCTGCTCTAGAGGGCCGCTCCCTTCCCCCTGGATTCTTCTCTGCTCTTTGAAGTTTCAGATATAACAAGTCGCTAGGGGCCTCATCAGGGGTGGGGGTAGAGTGGCAAAAATGCAGCCGTAACGCTATAACTGATGCATTACCGCTCCGCCCAATCCCACGTTTGGGTGGAAAGTTGGAGGTTTACCTCCAGCTTTTTGCTGGAGGTAAAACTCTCCACAGTCTGCCCATTTGTGGTACTATTACCGCAGCACTATTTGTGCTGGCGGTAATATCGCCAATACTGCCCCATAGAGTCCTATAGACTCTATAACTCTTAATAAAATGGGGAGTAACAGCCTTACCACAACCCAGGATCCGATGCTAATATCGCCAGACCATGTTGCAGTAATGCTAATTGCGTTGGCGGTTGTTAGGAAAGATTTCTCTGAATGCAATTTTCCCTCCATATTATAGCCACCCAACCTTTTTGCTTTGGTTTAGCTATCCTGACCTGACTTTTTCCAGTGGAGCACAGCCTTCCTCTTCCCTTCCCTGAGCTTTTGCTAATTTGTTATGGGGAAATTGACACATCCTTCAGGCTGTCAGTACTGGGAAACTATGTTTCCCATAGTCTTTTAATTTGTTGCCATTTCTTGGTAACTTTTCATCAGTGTGCAAAGTACATGACTGTACCGTGCACTGGGGGTCCTTTTGTTTTATCGCCCTAGAAACCCTCTAAGGAATTTGTGGTGAATTTACAAGTGTGCCAAGAACGAACTGGTCGTAGCAGTTTACTGTAATAGTATCTTTATTTCTTTTTAGTGAACCATACTGCGTTTACTGCTAATGGCTCATGACTGTGGGCAGTGCCGAAAATGGCTGTGCCAAGTAGTCTTTTGTTCTGTCCTTTGGCCATCTTGTCCCTTTGCTTTCCCCCAGGATGAGCTGACCCGCGACTTCCTTATCTGGGCATGCAGTATCCCGCAAAAACCACATCTTTTGCGAGCTCCTGCATGTCACGTGTGCTAGCACCCTGGAATAGGGTTGGAACTGTCTGGTCTCAATCCACTCTACTGGTGCCAAGATGTCTGGTGTGCCTTGAATGCATGGGGACCACTGTGGACTATGATTGGACCATGACTGGCGTGCATGCAAGGGAGCAGATCTACTATTGGTTGTCCAGATTCAATCATGCATCGAACCTTGGATAAGAGAAGGGGCCCTGCATCCATTTCAGGTCGATCTCCAGTGGTTCATCTTGAACTACAGAAGGGGCCAAGTATCCTGTGAGCTGAAGCAGACTCATGGACCCGCCGGCGACGAGCTGGAAGGTTTGGCACACTGAGCCTGCTGTTGTCCCGTTGGACCCCTTTTTCGTTCTCGACCTTAGAAGGCCTGCAAGGGCACTTCAACCCATTTGAGTAGTGGGAACAACTACTCTCAGCGTCTTCTGATTTCCTGCCAAAAGAGCCTTCTGAGAAGTGTTCCTGGGCCATCCAGTGAACTGACCAGCTCTGTCCTGGGACATCGCATAGGAGCGCTGCCGTTTCAAGTTGAGACTTGAAACCTTGGGAATCCCTAGCTTGTGGTTTTCAACACTCTCCTGCCAAATTCCAAAGGCCTAGCTCCACAGGGTCATGAACAAGCAGAGTGTGTTACATCACAAACCTGTGCGGTCACTGTGTTGTGATGACAGTCGCTGTGGGTGGTTTTCCCACCTTCTCTGCTGTGCCCTGAGTCCTGCTGCACCAGAATGTTCTTCTTCCTTCCTTCATGGGTGGAGTTGCGGCTACTGTCCCATCACAGACTATCGCCCCGTCCTGCAGCACCTGAGAGCGGAGAATTTGCAACCTAGATCACCTTAACTAAACTGGCGTAGTTTGGTCTGGATTGAAGCAAGGGGTGGTGAGTACTTGCATAACTTACCGGTGACCCCTGGCTCATCCATTTGTCTTTACGCACAAGGGTTCCTTGGCATCCTCTCTTTGCTGGGATAGCGTGCGCTTCTTAGCCTGTTTAGAACATCAGGAGCTGCTCTGTCCAGGACGGCAGACCCTTCCCTGGCGATTGGAACTTCTTCTACCCCCTTCAGGATCTTTACCTAACTGTCCCAGCATCTTGAAAAGGTACTGTCTTCCGCTTTACAAACGACTGCATGTTTTTACGCACTGCTGTACATTGAGCACAAGGCCCCCCACTTCATAGGGCTGGACTGAATAAGTTAGGGTTTCCATCCTGAAGACTGCCTAATGCATAATTCATTTTAGCCCCCTATCGCATTAGGCTACAGTAGTTATACATATGTTAAAAGTGATATGCTTGTGTGGTAATTGTTGCATTACTAGTTTGATTATTGATGTTGTTTTATTCGGCCTAAAATAAATGTATATGTATTTTGGATATACACCTGTCTACAAGTATTCTCTGGTATATTTACTGTGTGTGCTCATTGTGGGCTTCTGATTACTCTCACCCCTGAGATTTAGGGGCTCATTCTGAGTGCAGCGGTAAGGGGTAATGGTGCAGGTAAGGATACCGGTGCCGTTAACCCCTTACCGCCACATTCCGAGGTCCCTTAGCAGGAGCCGCTAAAGTGTGAAAACAGAAAAAATAATATGAGGCCGGGCAAGCCCAAAGGAAACACACCAAACACCGGTTAAACAGGAACATACAAAGTACTTTATTTTAAGGTCAAGCAATGACAAAGTCAATGACAGATCGGATAGCTATCGGCCCCCAGTACAACACAACGAACTTCAACGGGGTTCGATGTATTCAGTGAGAGAGTGTACATTGGGACATTCAGGCTTATATACATTTCTCCAGCCTTTTGTCCAACCCCTTTCCGGGTTAACCATTTCGTGAATGTATTACTGGTCTAGGGTCTCTGCCAGGTCAACTTTTAATATATACATCAGTATGCGCATAGATCAGTTCCGTTGATACAGGTAATCCATTTACACACAGGTCAACAGGAGGACAAGGTCTCAGTTCACGACCCTAACAAGTGGCCTGTAGGCAAGTTATACATTAGCTGTACGGAGGTCATGACGACCAGATTCTGTTCAGAATGGCATTGTCCGCCATTTTGATGTACAGGGTGACTTTTACACAGCAAGAGAACCTAAAATGGCGGCTAGATTCAAGATGGCAGCTTACATCAATTTCTAAGGTCAAGATCTTTCCGTAGAGAGTTATTCGCGTACAGTTTTAAGCAACTTGGCGTAGGCCAATATACATACAATCGTTACAATAGGAGGCATAATTTAATATCCAGTTTGACAAACCCTCCTTTTGGCCTATGCCAAGTGCTAAGACTACTTCTGATCTCCTTGCAAGTAACTCCATACGTCATCGTCCATACATCCTGAATCGCTGTCAGAGATATCTATGGCCATCAGGTCGTTCACTAAGATCTCTTTTAACACATACTCCTTGGAGGTTTTATCCGGGGCATATACTTTATGTCCTATCGTACCTATCGCCTGAATACATCATCCCCCTAGCATCGAACATATACTAGGCAGACATTGGATGCAACAACAAAGGAATATCAGAACTCCCAAAATAATCAGCAAGACTGAAAGCACCTTCCAACCCCACGATCGCAAGAAATCCCAAAACCAAGCACTAAGATTCCAGTTCCCCTCGGGAACATGCACTTCTGAGCTAAGGACGTGCAGATTCTGAATTGCTTTAAAAATGGTTGGGGGGGGGTCTGGTACGAAAACAGAGCAAGCGGACCCCACTAATTTACATACTCCACCACGTTCAGCCAGAATGACATATAATGCCATCCGATTCTGGAGTACTACTAATCTTATCGCTTTCTGCTCTAATGTCATGTTATAGAGTATATCTGTGGTCCGGTTGATGGTTCTCTCCAGTACTCTCGCTAGTCTCCTGATGTCTTCGGAATTTGCTATCTGCCCCCAGAATGGCACAACTGATTTTGCTATATCTCCCAGGACTTGTGCGGGGGTATCATCATTCTCGTCCCGCTGTGGACGAGCCTTTGAAACTTCCAAAGTGCTTGCTATGAACACCCCTCGTAACAGGATCCCTAAATAACAGGTTCCCTGCCAATCCCTGGGCAACCATGGAAATGCTACATTACCGCAAACGAAATAGACAGGTTCGCCTACATACAAAGGTCTGTTTTCCCCAGTCAAATTTGCAACGTTGGCGCAGTTTTTAAAATCTCCCATTGACCGGGTGCCATTCCTCTGTATGCAGAAAGAAACTGAATCGGGGCTATGGTTAACAGAGTAAGAAGGAGGCACGGCATCCTTATTGCCTATCAGAGCCATTTTAAAGGAAACCAAAGATTGGAAAGGACGAGCTAGTCTATCAGAAGGCCTAATCGAAGCATCGTTGAGTTTACTCCTATTTGTGAAAAGCGAGCATCCCAGGGGAGTCAGAACACGTTTTGCAAAGCTATTCAAATTAGTTCCATCAAAATTCCCCGAGATGATATCATTCCATCAGCCAAAGAACAGTGCTCTAAGAGAGGCATAACAAGCAGTCGTCAAAGGTAAGGGATGAATATACCAACCTAGCCCCTTATCCCCATGTTGCGGTAAATGCGAGCAGACCCAACAATTGGTTTTGTTAAAAATGGCATGTGTCGAATTCATAATCAACATCATAGTATTGTTGTGATACTTCTGTCTATGCTGAGAGTCCCTAGGTGACAGAGTATGCAAATGTACAAAAGGAGTAAAAACAGTAGGTATAATTTCAGTTGGCAAAAGAGGCTCTAGAGGATAAATCTCCTCAACGTACCAGAATCCTAAAGCAGTTACTATAAAAACCCCAATTATTATCATCAAAACACAGCAATACGTTTTCGGGGCCCAGGCACATTGTTCATTGTCCAAGTTGGTCACCCCCTTATTTACAAGTCCAATACAAGCAGTAGCGGTGGCAGGCATCGTAGTCTTCGGATGGAAGCCCCAATGTTCGTTGCTGGCGGCCCCCCAGTCACGTGGCTTCTTAGTCCTTCCCCAACCCTCGCCAACAGAATCCCCTTTCTCAAATTTGGGCAAAAGCAAGCCCTCGATGATCCTTTCCTTTTTTGCATGCACAGTCGAACCGTGCCGTAGGTCTATTTTCTCCGTCAAAGATTATATCTGGTGGTTCCCGGTACTGTTTGATCCGGAAATAAGGTAACGTCACTTCCTGAAGGAAGCAACGTATCAGGGGCAACGGAAGTTGCAGAATTCGGAGCAATGGTTTCCGGAAATGACTTTTCCGAAGAATGTGGAGACAAAACGGACGGTTCCCCAAGCCCCTCGGGCTCAGAGAGATTCTCTGACTCACTCACAGTGCTATTTGCTGCTTCAGGATCATCGATTGCAGCGTTAGCGAGGGGTTCTGCTTCTTCTGTAACGTGCAGCGTTGGGTGAGGAAGTTTCTTCACATGCGTCGCGTGTATCCAATTCTTCTTTCCAGCCACCCGCACTGCCGTTTGGGTGACCAACAAGACCTGGAATGGTCCCCGCCAGCGAGGCGCGAGGCAAGAGGACCGCTCGTATGCTCTCACCAGGACCCAGCTTCCAGGCCAGATGTTCTGACCTGGGCCCTCGTAGCGTACAGGTAAAGCTGATCGTACCTGATGATAAATGAAATACAGATTTTTAGTCAACTGGTTACAGTAGTCTGAAAGCAATACATTCTCAACACTTCTCAGTGCTTTAGGTTTCAGAAGACCCCAAATATTGGCAGGCCTCCCCATCACCACCTCAAATGGAGAGAGCCCAATCTTTGTTTGAGGGGTAGTGTGCATGGCTAGTAACACGATCGGTAAGGCGTCTGGCCATTTTAGTTTGGTACCGGCACACGTCTTAGCGAGCTTGTTCTTTAGGATACCGTTATGTCTCTCTACCAACCCGCCACTTTGAGGATGTCTAGCCGAATGAAATCGCTTATCAATATGTAGTGCCGTACATATCTGAAAAATTACAGCAGCAACAAAGTGTGGACCATTGTCCGACCAAATGACTCTTGGCAACCCAAACCGCGGGAAATACTCCTTTATCATAATTTTCGCAGTGGTCATGACTGTAGCATCTTTGACAGGGAAAGCCTCAACCCATTTACTAAAGGCACAAATGACCACAAGGACATATTTGAAGCTATTGCACCGCTCCATCTCAATAAAATCAAAATGAATCACTTCAAATGGGACAGAAAGAGGCCCAAAGCTACCCCTTGGAGTTACTGTCCCCTTCCCCACATTGGGCTGTAGGCAAATCATGCAATTTTGGACATAATGCTGAGCAATTTCTGAAATCTTATCATTTACCCAGACTTTCTCTAACATTTTCGTGATCTGTTGAGCACACACATGTGTGGGACCGTGTGCCATAGTAACCATCATGACTATGTAGGCATTAGGAAGTAACCATTTCCCTTCAACTGTGTCCACCCAACTGTCGTAAATCTCCCCCCGTCTCACCTGTGATCTCCCTTGTTCGGCCGCAGGACTCTTCCTGTGGATGGTTCGGGTCTTGAATAGGCTCGCCCGAGCCTCGTCAGGTTGCAGGACGCGTTCAGAGTTCCGGGAAGTTTGTGGTTCCAGGGTATCCAGGATTAGCGATGAACGAGTAAGTAGGGGGTGAAATCCAGGAACAGGATAAAGGCAAGGAAGGAAGAAAGAGGATCAAGGAAACCAATGTAGAGAGCAAACACATGTCGGGTCACTACCTAAGATAGCGTTGAGACGCGCGGACCCGCAGGGCATGACCAATTTGTAGTACGTGCCATGACGTGAAAGCTAGTGCGTAGCATGGAGCTTGGTACGGCCATGTTGGGAGGAACAAGGAGTACAAGCACTTTGTGACAATGACCATGAGGTCCAGAAGGGGCAATTTCGCCGGGTCATGACAGCATGCCCCCTCCGAAGACTGGTTCCTCCAGGCTTGCCTGGGTGAATAAGATGGAATCTTCTGAGCAAACGAGGGGTCTTTAAATTAGAAACTGGTTCCCATGTTCTCTCGCTAGGGGGGTAGCCTTTCCACTCGACCAGATATTGTAGTCGACTCCTCCTATACCTGGAATCACATATCCTGGACACCTCATATTCCAACTGGTCGTCCACAACAACAGGTGTGGGTTTGAAGGGTTTTCGAGTAGAACTAACGTAGGGTTTCAACAGGGAAGTATGGAAGACTGGATGTATCTTCTTCCAGGAATCCGGGAGCTTAAGTCGGAAGGAGACAGGATTGATGATCTCCTTTATAGAAAATGGACCATAATAGCGAGGAGCTAATTTGTTTGGTCGTAGATGTCGAGGTAACATTTTCGAGGCTAACCAGACTTGATCGCCAACTGAATAGGAAGGTGATGGTCTTCTCTTAGAGTCCGCATATCTTTTGGTTCGAGTCTGGGCCTGTTCTAACTGATCCTTGGCCTCTCTTTGTACGTCGATCAGCGTCTGAATCCAAGAGTCAAGGGTAGGTACCAGAGTAGATTCTGGAAGAACTGATGGTAAAACAGATGGATGATAACCTTGACTGCAATAGAAAGGGCTGATCTTGAGAGCTGAATGATCTGAGTTATTATAGGAGAATTCGGCTAAAGGTATAAGGAGAGACCAATCGTCTTGAACCTTGGTGGCAAAACAACGAAGATATTGTTCCAGGGTTTGATTTACTCGTTCCGTTGCCCCATTGGTTTGTGGATGATAGCCTGAAGAAAGGGCACGTTGGATTCCTAGAACACGACAGAGATGTTTCCAGAATTGTGAAATATACTGAGGTCCCCGATCTGAAATAATCTTAGAAGGAAGGCCATGAAGACGAAAAATATGTTCCAGGAAAATTCCAGCAAGTTCTGAGGAAGATGGTAGTTTATACAATGGTGTAAAATGAGCTAGATGAGTGAACAAGTCAATGGTTACCATGATGGTTGTATATCCTCGGGAAGGTGGTAATTCAACAATGAAGTCAGTGGCAATAACTTCCCAGGGTCTGGTTGGCAACGTAGGTTGTAGAAGCAGACCTGCCGGCCTCTGATTATCGTATTTGTTCTGACTACAAATAGCACAGGTCTTGATGTATTGAACTACACTGGACTTCATCCCTGGCCACCAGAATTGTCTTCGTATAAGACGGAAGGTGTTGGTTACTCCTCGATGGCCGCAGTGAAGAGTATCATGGCATAGATTCATTACCTTCTGTTGAAGTTCTTTTGTCGGAATGACCACTGAATTGTTCTTGAATAAATATCCTTCCTTGATTGTCAGACGCCAGGGATTTTTCTCGGATATGTCCTTCCAGAGTTCAGATAATTGAGTCTGTACTCTGATTTCTTCCAGGAGATCGATCGCTTGAGCTACAAAGATTGTGGGTGGAAACATTTTAGGATAGATCTTATCCTCCAAGGGAACGTAGTCGGGACGCCGAGAAAGGGCATCAGCAATCAAGTTTTGCGATCCAGGAACATGTGAAATTTGAAATTGATATTGAGCAAAGAAGTAGGCCCATCGAGCTTGTCTACTGTTCCTGCACTCCATGGATTGTAGGACCTGAAGATTTTGATGATCAGTACGGACTTGAACTGGATATTTAGCACCCAGGAGTAGATGTCTCCATTCAGTGAAGGCATGACGAATGGCCAATAACTCCTTCTCCAGAACTGAGTAGTGAGTCTCGCTGGTGGTCAGGGTCCATGAAAGATAAGCAATGGGATGGTCCAACTTATCATCGGATTCTTGTTTTAAAACTGCTCCTATGGCGTAATTGGAGGCATCAGTTTCCACTAGAAAAGGACGATTTATGTCAGGTTGGGCCAGGATGGGGGCCTGAGTGAATTCTTCTTTCAAGCGTTGGAATGCCTTGTCTTGTGGTATAGACCAGTTAAATGGAACGTCTTTCTTCAGGAGATTAACAATGGGTTGAACAATCTCGGAAAAGGTGGGAATGAATTTCCGGTAGAAGCTGGCAAGCCCCAGGAAGGACTGTATTTGCTTAACAGATGTTGGGGCGGGCCAAGCCAGTATGGCCTTCACCTTTGAAGGGTCCATACTAATTCCTCCTGAACTAAGGACAAATCCCAGATAATGAACTGATGTAACATGAAACAAAACATTTTCTGGTTTGGCTAAGAGTTGATTTTCACGGAGACGTTGAAGTACTGCTTTTACATGTTCTTCATGTTTCAAGGAATCCTTGGAGAAGATCAATATGTCATCCAAGTAGACGATAACATTGAGAAATAACATGTCAGAGAACACCCTATCCATAAAATGCTGGTAGGCTGCGGGAGCATTAGTCAGACCAAAGGGCATGACTAGGTATTCAAAGTGACCAAAGGGTGTTCTAAAGGCTGTTTTCCATTCGTCTCCTTCCCGGATACGGATCAAATGGTAAGCACCTCAGAGATCCAGTTTCGTGAATATCACTGCACCTCTCACGGCTTCAAGGATATCCGAGATCAGGGGTAGTGGGTATCTGTCTTTCAGGGAGTATTGATTTAGGCCCCGATAGTCCAGGCAAGGTCTAATCTCTTTGGAATCCTTTTTTGGAACGAAGAACAATGAAGCACCAGCTGGTGATTTTGAAGGTCTTATGGTGCTGTTCTCAAGATTAGTATCTAGGTATTCCCGGAGGGCTCTCTTTTCGGGTTCTGAAAGGATAAACATCCTGCCAAAGGGAATCACTGCTGAGGGTTCAGTATCTATGGCACAGTCTTCGGGTCTATGTGGAGGTAAGGCTTGAACGATGGCAGTAGAGAATACATCAGCATACCCTTGATAGATCTCTGGAACTTGTACAATATTTGAAACCATGAGTGGTGACTCTGGACACCTTGGTGGACTTATAGGAGCTGTGACTGAGGTATCCAGGTTTAAACAATGGTTCATACAGAACTCCAAGCCCAGGAATAAGGATCCGGCCGTCCAGTTAATATATGGATTGTGCCTTTGTAACCAGGGCATGCCGAGAACCAAGGGGTAATGGGCTGATTTTATAATGTCAAACACAATTCTTTCTTGATGATGATTTATGGAGAGATGGATCTCCCTTGTTTGCAGACTTATGGGTCCTGAGGAAAGAGGTCTTCCGTCAATTGCTTCCACTGGCTGTGAAAAACCTCTTGCTTCATATGGAATGTTATGACTTCTGACCCAATCTTGATCAATGAAGACTCCCATTGCTCCGCAATCCACTAAGGCCAGTATGGGGTAGACCTTGTCCTTGGATGGCGATAAAAAGGCCTGTAATATCACCAATTTGTTTTGTCCAGGAGAGTTCAAGGATGGAATTGATGTGGAGCAAACATCGCTCTCCCGAAACCTTGCTCCATTTAGGATCGGGAGCTGGCGTTTCCCGAGTGTCGGGGAGGAGCCAGAGGACACTCTTTAACTAGATGTTTATCTGAGGCACAATACATGCATAAGCCTGTGTGTATCCTTTTTAACCTTTCCTGCGGCGAAATTGGTCCACGAAAGGCTCCATGTTGCATGGGTTCAGAATCAGTGCTCGGATTCTTGGCAAATTCTGTCCTTGTAGTATTCTCTGGGGAGTTTCTTTGAATTGATACTTTATTCTTTTTCTTTTCGGCCTTTCTTTCTTGGATTCTGAAGTCTATTTGCATAGACAAGTCCAGGAGGGCCTGGAATGAACTAGGACGTGCCATCCTGGCTAACACGTCCTTAATCTCTTCATTTAGACCTCTGCGAAACAAGGTAAAACTGGCTTCCAGGGGCCAGTCCGCCTCTTTGGCTAGCTGTTTGAATCTGGTAACATAGGTCAACATGTCTTGGGATCCTTGTTGGAAGTCAAGTAAGTTCTCTTGAGCACCGTGGACCAGCTCTGGTCGTTCGAACATGGTCTTGAGTTCCGCGATGAACCCTTCATAATCATCCAGGAGAGCATCCCCTGAATTGAGTAAAGGAGCGGCCCATGTAAGGGCATTACCGGAAAGATGCGATATTATGAAGCCCACCTTAGCCCTAGGAGTTGAGAAATAGTAGGGCTTGAAGGTAAAATGTACCAAACAAGAATCCAGGAATCCACGTAAGGTCTTTGTTGAACCGTCGTATTTATCAACCACTCCTCCCAATAATACGCTGTCCTTGTTCGCGGAGTCACGTGACAAGACAAGCTGTTTTAGCGCCGCATTCTCGGCTTTTAAATTCTGCATCTCTGTGGAAAGTTCTTGCATTCCGCGCATCAGGTCCTGAATAGCATTCTCCATGGTAGAATCCGTATTGATCGTTTGGCGTCTCAAACTGTCGTAAATCTCCCCCCGTCTCACCTGTGATCGGGATCTCCCTTGTTCGGCCGCAGGACTCTTCCTGTGGATGGTTCGGGTCTTGAATAGGCTCGCACGAGCCTCGTCAGGTTGCAGGACGCGTTCAGAGTTCCGGGAAGTTCGTGGTTCCAGGGTATCCAGGATTAGCGATGAACGAGTAAGTAGGGGGGGGAATCCAGGAACAGGATAAAGGCAAGGAAGGAAGAAAGAGGATCAAGGAAACCAATGTAGAGAGCAAACACACGTCGGGTCACTACCGAAGATAGCGTTGAGACGCGCGGACCCGCAGGGGCGTGACCAATTTGTAGTACGTGCCACGGCGTGAAAGCTAGTGCGTAGCACAGAGCTTGGTACGGCCATGTTGGGAGGAACAAGGAGTACAAGCCCTTCGTGACAATGACCATGAGGTCCAGAAGGGGCAATTTCGCCGGGTCATGACACCAACACCCATCATCATCTAATTTCCCCAAGCCTTCAGCCCATTTCTTAGATTCTTCCATTGTGGCATCAGCTTGGATATCCCGTACAGACCCAATATCCTCGTCCATTACATAGCCATCCCTAGTTTCTCTTAGAGCATACATTTCTGTGTGAAGATCTGTGTCAGTTTGTCTGGCCATCTGATCAGCGAAAGCATTCCCTTTTCCTACATCGTCTGTGATTTTGCGATGCGCTGCGCATTTCATGATCGCTAACTGACTAGGGAGCGCGAGCGCCGAGAGCAATTGTACTATCAGGGGGCCATGCTGAATCTTGGTCCCATGTGAAGTTAGAAACCCTCTCTCTGACCAAAGTCTCCCAAAGTTGTGAACCACCCCAAAAGCATACTGACTGTCAGTATATATATTCACCGTTAGCCCTTCGGAAAGCTCACGAGCTCGGGTTAATGCTATAATCTCTGCGGTCTGCGTGGAGTTATGCGTAATTCGCTTGGTCTCTACAACCGTGCTTAATGTAGTGACTGCATAAGCAGCTGTGGATGTACCATCCGGAAGTTTGAAGCAGGAGCCATCACAAAATAGCTCCCCTTGCGCATTATCCAAAGGAGTGTCCTTAAGATCAATTCTGCCCTTTGTTTCTTGTTCAGTAGTATACAGGCAGTCATGTGACTCGTCATTACCGCAAACAGTATTTTGCGGGAAAGGTAGGAGTTCAGCCGGATTAAGAACACAACACCTCCTAATTTGGATGTGGGGAGCAAACAAAATCAATTCATATCTCGTCAATCGTGCGGAAGTGAGGTGTTGCGTTTGGGTTTTGTTCAATAGAACATCTACAGAGTGAGGCACCATCAGGGTTAGATCATGGCCCAGTACCATTCCCTCACTCTGCTTTACAGACGCGGCGGCAGCAGTGACAGCTCGCAAACATCTTGGCAAAGCGCATGCGACAGGATCAAGGGCGGAAGAGTAATAACCGCACGGCCTATTCTTCCCTCTGTTCCTGTGTTAATACAGCCAAAGCACATCCATCACATTCATGCACAAACAACACAAAGGCCTTGTTGTAATTTGGTGTACCCAAAACCGGTGCAGAGCACAATGCAGTCTTGAGAAGCCCAAATGATTGTTGATATTCCGATTTCCATGGCAATGGCGAAGAAATGCCCTTCTTTGTCAAGGCCAACATCGATTTTATCACTAGTGAAAAGTTCGGGATCCATAACCTACAGTAAGAAGCCATACCTATTAAGGCTCTGACTTCCTTCTGTGTATTTGGGACAGACATGCCAGAAATGTGTTTTATTCTTTCAGGTGTCAATCTTCTTCCCTCCTTTGACAGGAGGTAGCCTAAATAGGCGACCTCCTGGCAACAATATTGAAACTTTTTAAGCGAAGCTTTGTGACCATGCTTAGCTAGATGGATGAGCAACAATACAGTGCCCTCTTTACAAGAGCTCTCAGAATCTGCTGCTAAAATCAAGTCGTCAACGTACTGAAGCAGCGTACAAGTAGGGGGTAATTCAAGAGTATCAAGCTGTTCTTTCAAGGACCTACTATAAATGCTAGGACTCTCGGTGTAACCTTGAGGTGCACGAGTAAATGTGAACGAGCGTCCCCCTAAGGTGAACGCGAACAAATATCTACTGTCCTTGTGTATAGGAATACTGAAGAAAGCATTCTTCAGGTCCACAACACTAAAGTAAGTAGCCATAGCTGGAATCATAGTTAATATCATCGTCACATCAGGCACAATTGGAAATTGCGGAGCGACTACTTTATTGATGGCACGCAAATCAATTATAAAACAAAACGGAATGGCATTATCGCCTTTTTTGTACACGGGCAAAATCGGACTATTACACAAACTTCCTGTAATCTCCTCAATCACCCCACGATGCACAAAATCGGAAACAATGCTCTTCAAAGCTCGCTCACCTTCAACCGAGATCTTATACTGTGGGATGCGTGGCAGCTTAATACCATGTTTCAAGACTATTTTAACAGGCTCAATCTGTAGAACACCGACATCATTGTCGTCAGCCGCCCACAAACACTCCGGGACATTACTGAATTCTGGTGGCAAAGGTCTAGTCAAAAATTGTGAAACAGAAAATTGCTGTGGTGAAATCGTCAAACGCACTCCATCAGACGAACAATGAACTACTGCATTTAATTCCTTCAACAGATTCAACCCCAACACATTTTCTCCACAATTCGAAGTCGAAAGAAATGGACAGTGGTCCGTAAAGGGACCCAAAGAAATCGGTACTGGCGAAGAAACCGGACAAACGACTGGTGTGCCAGAAAACACTATGGAGACATTGGTTTGCCCTGACAGTGGAATGTTTGGAACCCGAGAATGATCAATGGAGCACTTCTGTGCTCCAGTGTCTATCAAAAAATGATGTTTCCTATTTCCCACTACCATTTCAACGTAGGGACCTTTCTGACTAACGGGAATAGGTGTAGGTTCCAAACCCTGCTTCGAGCAATCCTAACGAAACAGAATATCGTCAAGAGGAAGCTCCTCAGAGAGGTAAGCAGCAGAGGGGTGATCGAATATGTTTCTAGTATCCACACTTGAAGTCTGATTGTCCTGTGAAAAAGGTTGCTGAGGATCCTGTGAAAACTGACCTCTACCAGGGCCCCCCACCCCGGGGCGACCTCTGGGTCGTCTACCCATTCTCCCAAAGGTGTTATTCGACCTCTGTCGAAGGACGGGGCATTGTGCACGCCAATGACCCTCCTGGTGACAATAGGCACACTGGTTAATGTTCACAGGACCCAAGGGCACGTTCCCTTGTGCAACATACTGACCTCTAATCTGCGACCTACCCCCTCTGGGGCCTCTAACAATTTGTTGTAACAATACTTTAGTCTTTAAGTCTCCCTTTCTCTTCTCGACTCTATCTTTTTCATTATTGACACGGTTCTCGTAGTACTGAGCCATGTGCAGTACTTCTGATTGGGATTTCGCCTGCCAAGCGCTCTCGGAAGACATAATCTGCGACTGGATGTCAGGCAGCAATCCACGCACGAATTTGTCCACAAATAACCTTTTCCCAGACTCTGTGCCTAAATCCTGTCCACTGAAGTCCAAGAATACTTGTTCGAACTGATTAAAGAACTCGGTGGCACCCTCAGATTTTCCTTGGACACAGGCCGTAAGCTTGTCCCAAATAATTTTTTTTTCGGGTATTATAGTTTTTAATTTTGCAATGATTCTGTCAGGCAAAGTGAATATCACCTGAGGCGGTCTCTCACCAGTTGGCCGTTCCTCGTCAAGCCTAGTTATATTAGCCCACATATCTCCCAACCCAGGTGCATCATCTATTGTTCTAACCTGCTTCCATAAATCTATGGGCAGGAGTACAGGGAATAACAAGTCGGGAATAGATTGCCTAATAGTGTTCACTTCCTGTCGCGAAAATGGGACGTGAACAAATTGTGATGCATAATGTGCGGGAATGTCCACAGCAGCTGTACCCGCTGCAACATTAGCGGGGATCTCAACTTTTGGGACAAATGTCGGAGGTACCTCTCTCATAGGCAACTGAGATATAGGCAACTCCGAACGCTTACTAAGCAACACAGCTAAGTCGAGCACTGAAGCAGTCGAAGAAGTGTCAAGTGAAAAAGCTCTCTTATAAATACCAGTAACTCTGTGGGACAACTAACCTTCTTCCTCACACATTCATCCTGAAGGTACTCTACCATTACCTGAATCACCTTCCTCCGCATTTCTAGCGTATATTGACTATATGTGTCATATACCTCAACTGGAGTTATTGATAAATCCGAAATCCATCTAATCGCATCTTTTGTACAAATTCGCGCTTCATCAGATACCCAATTACGACACGGAAGAAATCGTTTCTGTACATACATACTCTCTTCTTCGTCATCCTCATTCCGTAACTTTTCCAAATCTCTCCTATACTCAAATAACCTCTCGACATGCTCATGTACTTTCTCCACAGTGTCTCTTGAAAGTGCTAAAGTATTCAGATCCCTCAGCCCTTGTGGGAGATCCACATTATTTAATTTACCCCACATTACGCATAAATGAATCCCTAAACCTTCAATGAAAACATTTTTCTCAGGAAAATTATCCATATTAGACAGTGTGGCAAAAACATTAGCTCGATCATCTCTCGCCATACAATGCTTAGCCCATGCAAACAAATCCCGCTTTTTATCTGTAGGGACAGTATTACGAGTAACAACCTTCGACCCCGCACCCCGATCAACTATAGTCGGTTCGGAACCACTCGGGAGTGGAGGTGCAGGCAGATTCAATGGAGGTGTTATTACTGGTGCAATGGGAAGAGGTGGTAGAGCAGGCGGAGGAACAACAGCCGGAAGAATAGGAACAACAGGTTGAGCAGGGAGAGCAGGAATAACAGCAGGAAGAGGCAAAGCAACAGGAAGAGGATCATACGGAGGTGGTGCAGAGGCACCAGGCCTTCGCTCGTTTAACAATTTGTCGAGAAACTTGTCAGAAACATGAAGGTCTTTAGAAGGATAGATTTTCTGAATACCGAGTGAGAAAGCCCTATCCATATACCTAACTGACTCAGACTGTTTGTCCTGATCATATAACAACGCCTTTTCAGCGTTCGTTTTATGACGGCGTGCATGTTTTTCCCTACTCTTAAGCTGCTGCAACGCTTCTTTTTTCCAATTCTGCAGAACATCAAATGCTGCGAGTCTGGCCTTTTTCTTTAACAAGACCGACTCTAAGTATTCAATACGAGGGATCTCAAAACTACCATTGATTGGCCACTGAAGTTCGGAGGTATGTCTGGTTTGTCTGTGCCAAATATCATTAAATACTACACTTCCAATGCCATGCTTACAATACATAGTAAACGCCAGCGACCCCTCCTGTGGTGCCGGGCGGCTAAATTCCAAAGATTGTCGATCGCTGCGGAATAATGCCTTAAAGCAGCTAGACAATTTCCCAGGCATTTCTCAAATACTTGGTGTTACCTGGTCAATAATTGTGTCTGCAGATACAATGCGCCAAATTCAAATTGTCAGGGTTAAATTAAGAGTCAAGTCACGACTCACCTGACCAAGCCTAAGGAGGACCGTATGGTTTATCAAAGAATTTACCTAACACATTTTACCTTGTGTTTGGTGATTTTGGCAAATCTGCCCGTCTCAAAAGTGAACCCTCGTCAAGATGCCGTCTCAGACCACACGGCTATCGTCCAAGGATCGGATCGTGCAGCGCTGTAGATGTGTCGCGTCTCGTTCAGTTGGCCCGTAGTATCACACCGTCCGATCCCGGTCCGATAGCATGCGTCAACCTTCAATGGTCCGGCATCAATCTTGAGGGTCCCTATTCGGGCGCCAACTGTGAAAACAGAAAAAATAATATGAGGCCGGGGAAGCCCAAAGGAAACACACCAAACACCGGTTACAAAGGAACATACAAAGTACTTTATTTTAAGGTCAAGCAGTGACAAAGTCAATGACAGATCGGATAGCTATCGGCCCTCAGTACAACGCAACGAACTTCAACGGGGTTCGATGTATTCAGTGAGAGAGTGTACATTGGGACATTCAGGCTTATATACATTTCTCCAGCCTTTTGTCCAACCCCTTTCCGGGTTAACCATTTCATGAATGTATTACTGGTCTAGGGTCTCTGCCAGGTCAACTTTTAATATATACATCAGTATGCGCATAGATCAGTTCCATTGATACAGGTAATCCATTTACACACCGGTCAACAGGAGGACAAGGTCTCAGTTCACGACCCTAACAAGTGGCCTGTATGCAAGTTATACATTAGCTGTATGGAGGTCATGACGACCAGATTCTGTTCGGAATGGCATCGTCGGCCATTTTGATGTACAGGGTGACTTTTACACAGCAAGAGAACCTAAAATGGCGGCTCGATTCAAGATGGTGGCTTACATCAATTTCTAAGGTCAAGACCTTGCCGTAGAGAGTTATTCACGTACAGTTTTAAGCAACTTGGCATAGGCCAATATAGATACAATCGTTACAATAGGAGGCATAATTTAATATCCAGTTTGACAAAAGGACCAGGGAGCTAATAACGGGCCCATTATTAACAGGCCCGTTATTAGCTCCTGCCCCGCTCCCATTGAGCCCTATGGGGGCTTTAATGGGAATGGGATGGGTACTTTGAATGAGGAATTACCGGGTCCTCCAAGGTTGGACTGGCCCGGTAATTCCTCATTCAAGGAACCCGGACCCGGACCGATTTTGAAGGCAGACATGGCGCTAATAGCACCATGGCTACCTCCAAACTTGTAATGAGGCCCTTAGTATTGACTGTCTGCCAAGCTACCGTGTTTGGTCTGGCTTGTCCAGAAGGTTCCACTGTTTCTTTAAACTAGGGTGGCCACCTAAACTTCTGTCCATCAGGCCATGTTTAGTAATCCATACTAACAGCAGTATCCCAGTGGATTTGCCGCTGGAATACCTCCAAGGTCGTGATTAGGCCCCTAGGCCTCTTAGGACCCACAACAATATAAATACACAAACCTGTCAGATTTTACAATATATCCTTTCCTGAATATATCTCTTCTTGTTTTCACACTCTTGTGATTGCATGGTATACTCCCCAGCCAGGACTTCTGTTTTTCATACACTTGTGACTGCCGGGTATACTCTTCTACCAGGGCTTCTGCTTCTCACACAGTTGTGACTGTGTGGTATATTCTCCTGCCAGGGCTTCTAATTCTCACACACTTCTGTCTGCCTGGTCCTGCCAGGGGTCTTGTTTTCACACAATTCCTTTTCTGATCCTGATCTTCTTTCTCAGGACCTCTTTCTTATACACCAATTTATCTGACTGATCTATTCTCCGATTAAGGCTTCCTGCTCTCACACATTTGTGACTTGCCTGGTACACTCTCCTGCCAGGACTTTTAGTGTTCACACACTTGTGATTTCCTTGTGTATCCTTCTGCCAGGACTAATGATTTCCACACACTTGTAATTACACAGGTTTTCTGCCTTTTCCCAAATTTGCTTATACACTTTGCCCTTCACTTTGTCCTGTGGATATATTATCCATTTTTAATTCCTTTCGCATTTGCACAAACTAGATTTGTCTGGTTGTAAGGGTGTTGTTTGCAATTTAAACTTCCTTCTTATATTCAGTTCATTCATTCTTTCCCTTTTCGTTCCTTGCTCATTATTCAGTTTCATTCCGTTTGGCTGCTGATAGGCCTGGGGCCCCCAATGCCTCTGGGCAGACCCACCGGTATTCGTTGGCATGCTTCTGCGCCTCCGCGGTCAATTGGAGAAATGTCTCTGTTAGCTTTTCTCCTTCTGGGTTTTTCCACTCTAGCGGCTTCTCTTTTATATTTCAGCTCTGCTCCGGACACCGGTTGGCAAAGGGCTGCTTGTGATCATCTCGGAATGCACAGGAGTCCCTAGCTGGATCATGTCATTCATGTGGCATGTCTTCACTTCGCTTCAGCTTCTGCTCTCTTTGTTTGCGAGCCTCTTGGCTCTGCCACTCCGGTACTCGCCTTTCAGTTTCGGCCTCACAGGGCGACTTCGCTCTCTCCTGCCAGCTGCAGTCGACCATCATTCTTTGCTTCAGGTGCTTTTTAAAGTTCCCGGGTGCTGGTGTAAAGGCATAACCACTAGAGCGCTTGCTGGAGTTGTTGCTTTCTGCGCTCTGCACTGCTCGATCCCCCTTCCTCGTCCTAGTAGCTCGGGCCTTCTGGGAAAGGAAGTCCAATTTTGAAAACGGAATTGTAATACTTGAATAAATATTCTTAACAGCCTCAAATGATGAATGGTAGGGAGAATTGGATAGAGGGATTTCTCTATTCTTCATGGGACAAGGGGTGGATGCATAACAATTGGCCATGAGGGAATTGGGCAGGGAAAGGATATTTTCAAGAGAAAATGGGGGATACCATGTCTCATCCGATGAAGCCATGACACAGCCCAGATGTTGTCTCCTCCCATGTGATGCTCCCTCATATATCCGCCCACAGGGTTAGGATCACATAGCATCTGCCATCCCCTGGCCACATGGGAGGAGGTCATCGCTGGGGAATCAGTGATGACTCCATCGGATTCATCACAAAACACTCTTCTGCCTATCCCTTAGGCCATGAATGGCCAGGGTCAATAAAGAGTAACACTGGGAAGAATTATGGGCGTTTTGAACTGTGGTTCCCCATGTCGTAATACCATGGATCGGGCTGCCCAGAAGTTCTAAAGGTCTGCTAGGAGCTTTATAGGGATGGTAATAGTGGTGTGAGATTATTGTTTCCTCTTAGGCTTGGCAGTTAATCTGTATTAGGCATCCTTGCAGTTAAGTTGCCTTGTTAAAAGAGGGCAACAGAGCGATGTTAAGTTCATCAAGTGTTCGTAGTCTGCTTATAGATGTACTTTTGCAGAGCTACTTTGGGCGTTGTGCCCCTTTTCATGGGCTGAGTGCCACTGACAAGTAATATTAATGTAAAATGACATAACAAACCATGTCATATTGTCCCATGACATATTATGGTGTATCATAACATGCTAGTATAACAAAACCAGAATTATGTCCCAACAATTACAGAGTAATGGTGTGTGGGGTTGGGGGAAGTGATTAGAATAACACATAAATAAAACAAATGAGCAAAACTGCCTTATAACTTAATAAAGCCTTTATGTTAAAAAACAACATTAATAAAACACAAGTGTGGAATATATATACGGCGAGGGCGGAAGTGGAAGAGCACCAGGAATATTTATCGGTAGAAAAGGGGTGAATACACATTCATAAAAGCAAAATAAAGCTGTACATTAAAAGCATAAGATCTGGCATTTGGAAAAAAACACATAGATCTTATCAGACTGACATTTCATAACATGACACAAAACTAACACACTTTCTTTCTTTCTTTCTTTCTTTCTTTCTTTCTTTCTTTCTTTCTTTCTTTCTTTCTTTCTTTCTTTCTTTCTTTTTCCTTCTCACCTTCTTTTTTTCTTACCTTCTCGCTTTCTCTCTCTCTCTCTCTCTCTCTCTCTCTGTCTCTCTCTCTCTCCTTCTTTCTTGCTTTTTCTCTCTTTCTCTCACTTCTACCAGATTTGAAGTGTGCTCCTCTGCAGTTTGTCTGGTTGCTTACTTTTCTCCTGTCCGTCCAACACAATAGTCCCAGAGCTCTCAAGTTTCCCTTTTTGATTTGTGAGAAAGACGCCCAGTCCTATTTGTTCTTGGGGTTCTGGGACTTGTAGAAATACATTTTAAATGGAAAAGACATAACCAGAAGTTCCAGAATTTAAAGGAAAAATAGCAGGATAACTTTCTCACGCATGGCATTGGTAATCTTGAAAGAGCAAATCAGCATCAAACTCTTTGATGAACTAGCATCCCAGCCGTGCCAAAGAAGACTGTAGGGATATCTATACCGAAGAAACGGATGCAAAGGAAAACATTTCTGTTTCCTTTACAGGATTTAGAATCCGCTTTTTATAAAGAAAGATACAGAGGCGTGAAATATACGTTTTTGACCGGGGTTTGCCTGCAAACATGTTATATTGTTGCCTTTTTAAAGTGACAATTGCAGTGTGGAAGCATATGACTTTGAAATGCATATGACTTTAAAGGCTACATTTGTGAATAAAAGCATACAACTTTAAATTCTACATTTGTGAATAAAAGCATACGACTTTAAATTCTACGTTGGTGACTAAAAGCATACGACTTTAAATTCTACGTTGGTGACTAAAGGCAGCGACATGGCCTGGACAGCAAAATTACAGGCGCGCTGTGTGTTTTAGTGAAGGTGAAACGGTGAAGCAGAGAAGCCACAGCTTTTCTTTTCAAATTTTCAAGACATGCCTACTCGTGTAGAGTCTGTCTACACTTTCAACTTTTGCTGCTTGTGGCTGTCCTTCAAAAACCTACACCGGTGCGAGGCGCACGGTGTGCCCTGTGTGTTTTAGTGAAGGTGAAGAGGTGAAGCAGAGAAGCCATAGCTTTTCTTTTCAAATGTTCAAGATGTGCCTATTGTGTGGAGTCCGTCTACACTTTCAACTTTTTCTGCTGGAGGCTGTCCCTCAAAAACTCACACCGGCGTGAGGCGCACTAAGTGCTCTGTGTGTTTTAGTGAAGGTGAAGCGGTGAAGCAGAGCAGCCAGAGCATTTCTTTTCAAATTTTCAAGACGTGCCTACTCGTGTAGAGTCTGTCTACACTTTCAACTTTTGCTGCTGGAGGCTTTCCTTCAAAAACTCACACCGGCATGGAGCGTGCAATGTGCGCTGTGTGTTTTAGTGTTTCAGCGGACCAGTCGGGCAGCTGGGCTATTAGTCCTATTCTTGTTTCTGTGGTTCTGTGCACTGCCTATCCTTGATGCAAGAAGGTATCTTGACTCTGTTTTGTAGTCATTAATTAACTGTGATAAGCAACTGATCACTGGTTTGCTGTGCTCTGATAGCTTGCTGGGATCCCCTCTATGGTGTACGGACTCAGGAGCGAGAAACGCCTAATGGAATCTGAATTAACATCACCCGGTGTAGAGATGGTCAAATCTCCCCTGGGGAAGGACCTGGAAGGTAGTTACAGTTTGACACCATCTTTCTGCCCACGGGGCCCCCTATGCGAACACAAGGTGTAATGGGTATTTTGAGAAACCAAAGGGTACCTCACCCACTAGTCCTTGGGGACTTATCATCCAGGTGGCCAGGATACAGCCATCACTTTTGGATCCAGTTCCTGTGGGTGGACCAGTGCGTGAGGATCTTCGGAAGTGGGGGTGAGATAGCCGATGGTAAGACGCAGTATTCCCCTCTTTTTTTGTTCATCTACCCCATCCTATTTTTTAGGATTTTCTGAAGTCCCAACCCCACCACCCTTTTTACACAAACACTGGGCCAAGGAAGAGGCTGACTAAGAGGAGCCAAACTAACTTTCTCACATCGTACTGGGCATGTCCCGTTAATCAGGTCAGGCAAAGTCAAGCACTTTACCCTAAGTGCATACACCTGATAGCAATTAGCTATTTTGAAAAAAAAATAATTGGAAGCAATTTTTACAAATCTGTAAGCAATCCTCAAAACTTCAATTATCATCAAATTGTCCTTAAAATCCAAAAAATCAAAATTCACAAATTCCTATTCAAAACAATTTTAAAAAATGAGGTTGAAGAGGAAACCCAGTCCAAAGTAAACAGTTCCACCTTATTCTTGCACGTTTTAAAAGCCACCAGTGCGATGATCCAGCGTATGTTGTCACCATTAATCAAAGCCGACCAACGTTCTTCGTCGGTCATTTGTTAAAAGGTTTTTCGTCAAAGGTTTCAACAACATGTCCCTCTGTACCGTAACACCAGTGCATTCCATTATTACATGTTTCAGTGACTCTGTTTGGTCTTTTCCTGTGTTCTGGCAGAATCTACAGGACTTAGAGGCGCTGAATCTTCGGATTTCGCTGATCTCATTGGTTGAGATTTGATTTAATCGTATCTACAGAAAGTCGTCTCTCAGACGCCTATCGGCACCCTTTATAATGTAAGTCTGTGGATGATTTAGTTTCCTGCAATCTACTGGAAGGTCTTTTGTCAGCTTATAAGCCCTCGCTGATTCTTCTGTAATAATCCAATCTAGCTTGTTATGTTTTTTTTTCACTCTCATTGGGTTGGTTATGTGGTCTTCCTCAGAGCAACCTAGAGTTACCAGTTTCTCCCTCATGGTAATTGCCCATAGGTTCAATAGTGAAGACCCTGATAATGCCATTTCTTGATTTAGGATCTTCAGAATTGCAAGGTTATTGGGCTCCATGATTTTTTGAAATAATGATAACGCTTTCCATCTAATAACAGCTGCCAATGATTGAAGGCCCAGCTCTCTCCTAATCAACTGAATAGGTGTTGAGGGAGTTAAGTTCAGAATCTTTTTCCAAATGATTCCTTCCAACTTAGGCCATAGCTTCTTAGAGATGTGTGAAAAGGCCTCCATGCCGTCTCCAAGTGTAGGAACTATCTTTCCCTTATAAAATTGTATAGCTGCCAATAAAGAAAATCTGCCGTATTTTCTGTCAATCAATTTTGCCTTGATTGCTAGTAATTTGGCTTTTGCTATCAGATCATCTTTGATAGACGACTCCGCTTTACTAGTGTTCATCTGTACTCCCAGATATTTAAATAGCTCAACATTTTCATTTTTGGTAGCATCCAACATCCAAGTGAATTTTCCACTTTCCTTAAGCCCTTCATTAAATGACAGGATCTTAGTTTTTTCCTGATTTATTTTCCTGATGATCGATCAAAATCAGGTTGTCTGCATACAATAATCTAGATACTTTGGTCTCGCCAATTGTTGGTGGAAAAGATCTTATTTGAGGTTCCAACTCTTTGATGTCAGAAATTAAAAAGTTGTATATTCCTGGAGCCATTGGGCAACCTTGTTTGAGACCTCGAGCTGTAGGGATCGTAGCGGACAGAGTGCCTCATCTATTTAATCGTACCTTAATGCTTGTTTCTGTATAAAGGGCCATCAGAGGCTCCATTATCTCACCGGCGCAGCTCCTTGTGATACCAATTATCTCTCCTCACACAAATAAAAGGCAACACCTAAAGACACACTGAGCAAGGTGGAACACGAGAACAAGCAGAAGTTCCGGGACAAAGGAACGCGTACTGGAGCAGAGCAACGGCCCAAGGGACGAGAGCAGGGGGCCGAAAACCCCAGTGCTTCCCTATAGGAGGTTGTTGCCTCTGACAGACCGCAAAAGACACGCAAAGAAGGCCAGACCACACAAGTGAAGAATGCATTGTGTTTCAAGGATGCCAGTGACCCTCCTGGGTGAACGGCAGAGTTGGGGAGGCGAGGTCAAACCTGTGGTACTAACCTTGACTCGAAAATCGGAAAATGCAAAACAAGAAAGAAGCGCACACAGCCAGTGAGTTGGCAAGCGACCTGAGAGACTGGTGTTTGTTAAAGTGAATGAAGTAGCAACATCATATGACAAGTGAAGGCTGCATGTGTGTTGATGAGATGCAAAGAAAGACAAACCCGCGAAGAACTTTAAAGTAAAATGCAGCTGCAAGATCAGTGACGGAATGGTATGATGAAAGGAAGTAGCCCATTCGAAAGTCTCTGTGAAAGGTGCATTGTTTGAAACTAAAGGACGAACAAACAGCAAGAGTGAAAGTAAATAGTGAATGTTGAGTCAAAGTGGTCTTGCGGTGGTCTGTAACGAAAGCCACGCACATTCAAAAGACTTCGACATCCGGAAGTGGTCCAAGCCCGATTGAGGGAGACCCAAATTATATCATGCTTGGGGAAGGGAGCCCCCTTGCAACTTTGTGTGAACTGTATCGTGAGAGGTCTGAGCCCGCAGGCAGGCCTATGAGAACAGTATGGTGAAAGGTCTGAGCCCTGCAGAGGGGCATCTTTGTGAATGTTTTGGTTGAAACATTATTTTGAAAGTCAGAGAAAGGAACTTTAAACGTGGAAGGCCAGGTGGGCCTCGATCCACTATTTTGAGATGTGTACTGTGATGGAAGCCAGGCCAGAGTGTGTCTTCCTGCCTACAAGGATCATCTTAGCCCGTGAAGCCTAACTGGGGGAGGAGAGCTGGTTCAGCCACATTATCATTTGAACACTGATGTTTCCTTTTGCATACATTTACTCCTTTGTAACCTTTTTGTACACAAGATAGGGCAGGCACTAGGTTTTTGTTAGCTTGGGCCATTTTGATTGGGCAGACTCCACTAGGACTGTTTTGTTTATCGTTGGATGGTCGAGACTGCTCCCATTTTAGTTATAGGGCAGAATAGGAGTTTCTCCAACCCCAACATTTTCAATGTAGGATTTACAAATTGTATCCATTGTGTCAGTGTCAATACTTGTGATACCATGCCTTCCTGAAAGTATCGTGAACGTTGCTGGATTGGTTTCTGGAGCGCCCACGGTAGACAGACAACTTTGCTGTCCATAGACTAATCCTGTAACCTTTGCTGATCTTGGCACTGTTTCTGCAAATGCCTCAATACAGCAGGCACTCTAGGCTTCCTGTACTCTGGACCATGTTGAGGATGTACTGGGATGTGTAAACAATAATTTTGTTTCTGATGTATCAATATTAGCACCAGTTGGCTCATATGAGTCAGCAAAAAGGGTGTGCCTGTCCTTGAGCACAGGTACTTCATATACTCCCCCCACTCCTTCAGTGATGGGGGTGGATGAGGTATGGCTGCACAGGGCCAATTTTAACTCTTCGCGTGTTCCAACTTCTAATTTTGTTTCCACGAATGGGGAACTTTTGGCAGAGAAATTGGTGATGCCGGCTCAGGAGTATGTTTCCTCTAGTCATGGGAGAATCACTAGCTCACCAGGCATTTCTGGTTCCTTTCAGGACCACACTGCACATGTGCAGGGGGACGTTTCCCCTGCCCTTAATCAAAAGTATGACCACGGTGATCAAATAATAGATGCTTTTTCTTTCCCTGTTTTATCAAGGATTTTAAATGCAATGAACACGGGCCAGGACAATACACAATATGAACTCTGTGAGCTCTGTGCTACCCCTAAAGAGCTCTCAGCTAAGATGAGCTTTATTAAAGGGTTTATCATGGTCTGTGGCAGTTGATTAGTTAAAGTGAATGGGGATCATTGTGACACAAAAAGACATTTTAACCAACAAAGTGATTCGGTGGCATCGACCACTTGCCAAACATCGTTTTTGGACCTGCAGTTTCCAGTTCTTTAGATCACTGTGCAAAGTCTCATGCAGTTTCCCAAATGTCACTTGTATCAGTTTCATTGGGTCCTGTGGACTCTGAAGTAGGGAGGCTTGAGGTTTGTGCTGAAAGCATTGGCCCAAGAGCCGACCCCTCTATCTTCAGTGCTTTTTCCTGCAGATGTTGTGGAGTCCATTCTCAAATCTGTCAGCTGTCTAACGATACAAAGAAAAAGAAATCAAAAAATGCAAAAAGGGGGAAATCGCATTTGGGCAAGGTAAGAAATTTCTCTGCTTCCTTAAGACCCAGATTGAAGTTTTTCTTGAGGAATGCGAACCATTGGCCCCTATAGGTTCTTCTGTAAATTTGCTCAGCCCAACTCTTGGGACGGGAATAGAGCACAGGTGTAAAAAAGGGAAACATAATAACAGTGGAATATGTACTTTGTCTATAATGGGTGTCTCTCCAAAGCTGAAAACAAAAGGGAATGCTTTGATAACTGCCTACCTGAAACCAAAATAAGCATCCATTGTGTCTGACATTCTGGATATGAGCATTTTTACAACCCATTCAGACGAAGACTATATTGACTCAATTAATCAATTAGAACCGGTAGTAGCCCCAGAGTCTAAATCTGAGACTATCATGACCCAGCAATTGATTCCATTCATCTCTGATGCTCGGCCTAAACAATCGGTATTGCTGCCTACAGCACTGCTTTTTCAACTGCTAGGCCATACAATGAATGTTTCCTTTCAGGAACCGTCTGCTTTTCTCACTTTAGAGGAGAGACAGAGGAATTGTATGAGTCAAGCTCTTCCTCTGGTCGCTAATACATCTAAGGTGCTGGCTACTAAAAACATGAAACCCCCATCTCGTTTTCAGCTGCCACGTATGGGTGAAGTGCCCTTTGATAAATTGGTGGCTGATTCGGAAATCTCTGAACCTCATGTAACGGATGGGTTGGTGTATCGAGATCTTAAGCGGTCCTTTGAGGTTAGAGGCACTTATCCTCTAAACAGACCATATATTTTGAGGAAGTATTGCCTCTAAAATCATTAACAACAAAGGGCCTAGCACATGTTGAATTTATTGATAATCTGCGGGTTGATGTAGTAAAATTGGGTTTTTACTCTTAAGTAGTAAAGAATTTGGTATTGCTAGACGTTGCACATGTGAGAGACATGGGTTATGTGGGAGGAGCTACTTGGTGCCTTGAGGGCCATTTAAGGGATAAAAAGGCTTGCACTTCTTCCACAATGCCCATATCAGGAACAGCCTCAGATGAGAACAGTGATGCAGACCCACTGGCTGAACATTGCAGTTTGAGCATTTTTTCGCCCTCTCCTCTGCTTCTCTGCTCTCTTCACTGTTTTTATTCTATTCTCTTCTCCTCTCCCTTCCCCTTCTCTCTCTCTCTCCTCCCCCTCCCCTACTTTTTCTGTGCACTTACTCTATGAGACTTGTCCCTGGACCTGGTATGATAGTAACACATTTTTGTCCCCCCCCCACTTATTTGTTATCCCACCCTCCCCCTCCAGTACTATCTGAAATGTAGTCAGGCCTAGTACGATAGTCGCTTGTTTTGTTCCTCTCCCTCCTCTCGCATCCTCTCTCCCTCACCTCATGTAATTCTTTGCCTCTACCAGAAATGACATCAGGCATAATATGGTAGTCGCCTGTCTGTTCCCATTTCCTTCCTATCTGTGTCTTAGCACTTGCACTATCTGAAATGTCGCTAGGCCGAATATGATAGTTAATTTCACATTCTTTTTGTTCATGGCCTGTAAGAATGTTTTGTATTTTCCCTTGTTCCCTCCCTTGTTGTGAAACGCATTGAAACACATTGTGTATAGGCGCTATATAATTAAACGATCATATCATATCATATCTCAAATGAGATGCAGTGGATGATGTTTATTCTAATGAGTTCAATGAGACTAGGCGTGGTAAACTCTTGCCTATTCCACACAATCCTTTGGTGATCAATGATAAATCAGATAAGCAAGCCAATACAGGTGCTGTGCCTATTCAATTCTCGTAACGCTGGATATCTTATAATTGGTCCTATATAAAGAATTCCCTCCATGATCAGGGTCTGGACAAAAGGGGACAAAATTGAAATCAGATCACCAAGATTGTCTCGTGGAATACGCGCAGTTTCCACCTGTGGGCTACATTGACCCACTGAACAGAATTTCGCCTAAACCAAGCTGCATTTGCGCAGAAACAGCAACATGGTTGTGCTGGCTCCTGTGGGCACCATGGCCTCAAAACTGCATTTTGCAGCAACAAAAAGATGGCTGCACCGTCTTGCCAAGCATACATTGGGCAGGATGGAACAAGGGGACACACAGAGGGAGCGTGCCAGTGTGTTCTTACCAGTACAAAAGAAATATAGTGAAAAGGCAGCACTGCTTTGCTGCAAGCCCAAAATCCCCATTAAAAAGGAAAATTTTTCACTGAAAAAAAAATAATGCTGCTGACGCTATTTCCATATGTTCTTCCTTAAACCACTGTGATTCATAAGGCCTTGCCATGCCCAGTATATCTCATTGTGCTTCAGCAAATCCAGGCATGATTTCTGAATGACAGGCCCTGTCAAATCAACTCTGAGAAAAATCAACAAGGAACTCCACTTTCAACCGCACAGGAAAACGCGTACATTTTCTTTACAAAGTATGAAAGCTCAGTAGTTCAAAGAAACTCCAGCTATCTGAGCCATGTCAATTTCAAGGCATCTCTGCTTCAAACAAAACTCCTGCCTACAATAAAATAACTATAGCTGCAAGACAGTGTGGGAGTCCAGAGGGAGATGCAAAACCAAATTTAAAAAGAAATGCTAGCTTTTCATCACAGATGTAAAATGGGCTTTGCAAACTCAAGGAGAGAAAGGCCCGTTTTAAAAGTAAACTGTTGAATGAAAGCCTGCCATTATCTAGCAATTTGAAGGGGTTTGTTGCGGGGGAAAATATACACATGGGTTATTTTATTCAACTGGCTTGACACACAATTCAGGACCAAATATAAGAAAGTAAAACTGTTAAACCATATTGGCTGGATTTTGCAAGTTCCAAAAGAAAAATAGGTTTCTGCTTGGGGGGATGCTACCAACAGGAGGGCCTCTCTCAGCAGATACTAACACCCCAGTGATAATTATTGGATTGGACAGAATCTAGTCTAGGCTGAACCCACTGACAATGGAATTTCTAGGACAAGGAAGTGTGAAGTGGGGAAGGGGCAATAAACCTTCAATCCAGATGGTGAACCCCCACCTTGCTTTGGAGGAAATGACAATTGGTGGCAGCTGAAGAAAGAAAAAAATGGTCCAGTGACAGACAAAGGACTGCCATTTGCTTCCAAAGACTATTTATGAATAAAAATGTAAAGACTTTTATCTCTGCAGCAAGACTTTGTAAAAATGTAAACATTTTGCAGTGTAAAATTGATTTTATGGGCTTTCATTTAAGACATGATAGAATTCACTGACCCTTTGGGAATGGAAATGGCAAAGAATCAGGGATTACAAGGAAAGTATGCATGATGCCAATGCACATTTTTATACTCACATCCCTTATGATAATCCACACATGTGCATAAAGTTATGGAATTTTAGGCCGAATCGTTCATACTCAAAATTACCAAAAAGTATTAGAAGGGTGAAACCATGTCTCACAGATTGCAGAGTTGGAGTGTTATGCTCTACATAAAATATGTAACCTTTGTATATAATTTGCTAAGAGATTTCAACTTTATAAATGTACCGTTGGTGGCAAAATTGGATTTTGGCCAAAATAACTGTGGGAGGTGTTTGAACATTGTAAACCCACATCATAAATCTGCCCTCCTGCTTTGAAATCCAACCAGTTGAGAGCGAGGCAGAGACTAGCACCCCTGATCAATCCCGTCAGTTAGAGGTGTGCTTAGCTAAGCCTGCCCAGCCATATACTTTGATGATGTCACAATGCATTATAAATAAGAGTCCCTGACAAGGCTCTAGACACACAATCTTCCTGATTTTCCTGCGCCAGCGTTCCTGTCCCATTCATCCTGCTGAGTCCAGATTCCAATTACAAGGCCAAAGCATTGCTGACCCTACACCAGAGCCCACTGCAAAACCCAAGCAGTGCTGATCCTATTCCCAGCAAGTACATTGATCCAGAATCAACCCACAAATCTCCCATTAAAAAGGGGAAAGCTGTGATCCCTTTTGCAGCCTGAACCAGCCTACTTTGCGGCCCACTAACTGCTTGCCCACTAACTGCATTGAGAGGCACCTGTGCCATCCAGTGACCAGAATTGCCATCCGGTGACCCGACCCTGCCCAGCTGTCTTTTGCCCAGCTTTCCTTGGCCAGGCGCGCTGCCGTGTAGTGACCAGAACCATTGATGGTCCAAAATCACAAACTAAAAGTGGACTGTAAGTATAATACCTACCCCCTCGAAATCCCTAGTCTATCCTGCCTTGCATTTGTCCTTATCCCAATCTCTAAGCCATCCTATCCTTATCCTGGTAACTTGTTAAAACTGTTAGAATTCTCTGTGTTCTTGCCCTTGATCTCCAAGCGTTTGTGCCACTTTTCTCTTCATTTCTGTCTTGCATAGATTATAAGTCATTAGCGATATGGTGTTTAAATAAATTAATTTTCCCTAAAGAAAAGGAGTACACTGTGTGAAAGGTTACAACTGCAGCGTAACTTTTATATTCACAGTTGGCATTCCCCTTTTCTTAGCCATTAAATCTAGTTTAAGTAAAATTTGCCTTCCAGTTTGAAAAACGATTTTCTCTTTTTCACTGCTATATTTTCCTAAAAACGAAGCTCACTCTACCTTCCAAATCTCTCTCAATTCACCAGCTATAGACCTATGTTCACCTCTATGTTGTACCTGTGATATACATCTATCCCCCAGCCCAAAAACCGCACTCCAAATCATTTCACCCATTTTTATTAAAAAAGGTTTGAGCAAATTTACACGGAAATTGAAAGGAAATGCAACTTTTACACGTGTCATTTTGCTGCAATCCGTTTTAAACTTTCCACTCAGTTTTCAATTGTATGCTTTTGGTAATCAATTGCTGGTAATTGTTAGTGTCTGTGCATTGTTGCTTTAGTGAGAAATTGTATTTACCTTAGAGTTTTAACCGCACATCAATTATTTATATGTCCATTTCCGAGTGTCATTTCATAACATTACAAGGGGTCTAAAATCTGTTTTCTACTCTTATTTGGTGAGGTAAGGTCGGATTTTGATTCCGTTTTCTGCCTCTTATTCCTGATTACCTGCTGTGTCTTTCTATCCATTCCGAATGGATTATTTGTGGGTTGAGGGAACAGTGCAGGGGGAAATCCTAACTCGGGTGCTATCTTTCCTAAATCAAAAAGTGCTCCTATTCCCTGGTGTTTGGTATATGTTCCACTAGAAGGTTAAACCAAATGCATTGCTTACATTCTCATTGTAATTATCACCCCATTCGTAATTGCTGCACCATATTAAATAAATCGTATGCATTCTTTTGAATTTTACAATAAATAAATAAATAAATATTGCATTTTACCAACCAGCCTGGTTCATGGTCCATTGTGACCCAGGGTATTTGAAAAGGGGGGGTGATACGATTTGTGTACCATCTCAAATTGAATCTGCATGAAATAAGGAGAAAAGCATCTCAGTTGTGTACATACTAGGCCAAGACCAAGGTGTGTGTCGCCTGATTGAAATCCTTACCACACAATCTGTGTACACATTTGGAAATTTGTACTATGGCTGATTTAATTTGCCTACAGGGGACACTAATGTTAGATATTCCAGTACTAGTTGGTATTGCTATAGTCCACAAGCCTGCAATAAGGGGACCTAGAGGAATGCCTTTTGGTGGCCTACCATGTGCCTGGTGATTGGCTCCGGGCACGATGTTGGAAAACCTGCACCTACGGAGATCGAACATATTGGGGGTGAAAATAATTGGATGGAATGAGTCTCTTGTAAACTGGAGAATGTTTATTGTGCTTAATGTGTATTATAATCCCTCTTCAACTGAGCTCTTGGACTTTTTGGAGGTGATTTTAAACGCACTTGAGACCTATAAGTTGGTCTTGGATATGGGGGTAATTATACTGGGTGATTTTAACAGTGAGTGTTTAGATGATCTTCACTATGGCTTGAAGAGCAGTAGGAAGACCACAGCTACTGCTCAAACTAGAGGGATATTGGTGCACTATGTGTTGTATCCATGGGACTTTAAACTTTTAAATACCAATAGTCAGAGTGATGTCCCACCAAAATGCACTTGGTCCACTGGTTTGGCATATTCTACGTTGAATGACGTATTTGCCTCAAAAAATGTAGAGAGTAGATATGTCTCCTTGGAAGTAATGAGTAACAAAAGTAGTGACCATTCCCAATTGAGAGACTGAGAAAGAGGCTGTTGCAGTAGTCCAGCATGGAGAGGGCCAGAGCTCTGGAGACATTGAGCTTCTGGGGGAAGGCGAGGAAAGGAAGAATGCCTTTGAGCAGGTGGAGCTGGAAGTGGAACTTAGTAATGTCAATGATGTGAGGGATGAAGGAAAGGGTGGAATCGAAGATGACCCTGAGGTTTTTGGCTTCACAGGATGGTGGGGGTAGAGGGCCCAAAGAGGTTGGCCAGAGGGTAGGAGGAAAAGAGGGCGCAGGTGTCCCAATGAGAAGGATCTCCGCCTTACTGGCATTAAGACAGAGATCGTGATTCCAAGATGTCTGCCGACATGTGAGGATGTGATATTCTGCCCTCTGTCTGAGCCCACAGCAGCAGCAGGCCTATGGCCTAACTAATTAAAGCAAGGGGACCCTCACCAACCTGGGGAGTCGGACTGCTATGCGCTGACAGCACCTTGGGGAATAATGCATACTGCACGCTGTATCTGAAGGAAAGAGAAGTCTCACTTGCGGCCAGTAGCGCGACCGCCGCCGAGACACAGAGGGACGTACCTGCAATGGCTTGCTCGAGATTTGCAGTCGTTGTCCGACCACTCGAGTGAAGAGAGCGAGCGCCGTGGCTTGAGAACGCTGCATCAGAGCTGGAGGGGGAGTGGCAACTCAAAGAGGACAAAGTGGCAGACTTTAAACTCCCTGGGCCGAAGCCCACACCTATGTGGGGAGAAGTCACAATCCTCCATTCCGAGAAGCGGTGAGTGCGGGGACGCAAGGGGGGGTGTGCATGCCTTAGGGCCAAAGGGAAAAGCTCTAGCATCGGGCCGTGGAGCGGCCCCCCTACCCCTCCCTCATACAGAGACTAACGGAAAACACTGCAAATGGGGTGGTAGGCACAGGCAAGAGAGACGTGGCGCAGAAACACTCCCCCTCCCTGGGATAGCACAGATCTCATAATAAGGGTGAAGGGACTACCGACACACTATTGTAAGCAGTATTGGCAGGCGCTGGGGACACTCTGAGTGGGAATGGAGGGGGAGCTGCACTTGTACCCCAGTGGTGTAGAGAAGGTGTCAAGTGGACATAAGGAGGGGAGTGGGGGAGCCTTCTTTGGATTTTCCACCAGTTGTAGCCAAACACTTTGAGGAGGCCTCCTTGGCCTGGACCAGGGAATAAGAACATAGCCAAGACAGAATTGCTTGACCTGAGGGTTGTGGAGTGGGAAGCATCAAGAACCCTTCTTTGACAAGGTGGTCTTGGGGATGACTGCACTTATCAGGACTTGACAAGTTAGGGCTGTGTGTCTACCTTAAACGATGTTGGCCGTGATACGGCATTGATACTGGGAGGTCCATCTTAAGTCATTCGACTGGGAGAACCTGGGATGTACAATATTGTGACTACCTTGAGGGTTGGAATGAGCAAATAAAGTAGCTTGGGTGTCTCCCACCCTGCCCCCCACCCAGGCACATTGACATATTGCTGATTCACCCCACAGAGAGAGGAATTCTGTGAAGAAGGTGACCCTGAGGACCAATTAAGCCACATAACTGAAGGTATAGCTATAAGGGGGAGAAGTTCAAAGGGGAGATCTTCACAGATGCCAGGGGTTAGGGGGAAAACCGCCCAGGCCAAACCTAAAGGGTGCGCCGATCAACAAGGGGGTCAGCTGGAACGGATCTGGTGGCAGCTGGAAGAGGCATCACTAGCAGGCTTTGGGAAACAGTAAAAGAGTGAAGCCAAAGAGGGGGAACCACACATCATGGCATTAAATAAAGATTTACAGGAATGTCTTAAAGGCATGGAGGATAGAATGATGAACTAATTCCAAGACCAAATTTACTAAATTGAAGGACGAGCTAAGGAGCTCACTGCAAGAGGCCAGGCAGGAAATTAATGACATGGGCACCAGAGTGGACATAACTGAAGGAGGTCTCTCAGAAGTGGCAGAAGAAGATAAGCTGAATGGTGATCTCTCGGAGTAAGTAGCGAGAGCCACGCATAACCTCGAACTGCAGTCAGAAGACCTGGAAAATCGATCTCGCAGGTCGAACATTCAGGTGAAAGGCCGTAGTGAGGTAATTCTGGAGGCTGACTTCAGAGACACTTTGCAACAATGTTTCGGAAGCCTCCTGACTGAGACAAAACCAGAAAACGTGATGACAGACTGGGTCCATAGAGTGGGCCCCAAGCGACAGGGTCCAGGGATGAGGCCTAGAGATGTCTTGGTGGCCCCAGCATGATATACAACGAATGAAGAAATACTCCGTGCAGCAAGGGTCCACCCAGGAATAACAATTAACGGGATCCAGATACATCATTATCAGGACCTGGCACCATCCACGCTGCAGAAAAGGAAGGCTATTAGCCCAGTGACCAAAATCCTAATTGCTACAAATGTCTCTTATAAATGGACATTCCCGTTTGGGCTTCTCTTTGTGTGGGAAGGTAGACAACAGCGAGTCATGAAGTATGAGGAAGCACTGTTGATAATGAATATGGAGGAAGAAGAAGGGCACCCGCTGAAAACCTTTAGGGCCTCATCCCCTAAAGAAGGCATCAAATGCTGGGTAAGGTCTGGAGGTCGGGGTAGGAGGCATCAAACTGAAAGGCCCCTTGTTAGAAAGAGGGGGAAACCCCCACAGAAGGAAAATGACTACAATCAACAGTATGGAGAATATTCCCTCAGGGCATCTGAGATGGGATGTAGTTTTCCCCCCGCTGGGGTGGCTCCTGGGGCTGAACTAAGGCCAAAGACCTAGGATAGTATCTGGGGGTGTTCTTGGGAACATGAGCCCTGAACGGAAATGGGGTGGGGTGAGGGGGAGTTTGGGCTTGAAGGGTTGGTGTGGGTGGAAATTGGGTTTGAGGAAGTTTAGAGGAGGGCTAAGTTCCTGAGTGGAAGGGGAGGGGAAGATTGAGGGGAGGGGGTGTGACTCATGCCTATAGAACAAGTTTGAGTTATTTTAAGGCTCCAGTGAAGGTACAAAAGAAGGGAAAGGCCTGTTACAGGACCTATGTAGGTCACAATTGTCTCACATAATGTACAGCGATTGAACTCCCCCGCTAAACGTAAAAAAGTCGACGGGCAAATAAGACGCTATCGGGCAGATAGAATAATGGTCCAGAAGACCCATATACAGAAAACGGACAAATCAATTCCCTGTTTTGACCAATTTACACAACTCTTCCAGGGCAATTGATAGGGGAGAATGGCAGCGGTATTGCTAGGTATTAGGAGCTTGCTTCAAGCGAAGGTGCTACGCATGCTACAAGACAAGATGGGAAGGTTCCTATTTTTACACATACAATTGAGGCATAGGAGAATGACTCTGGGAACGATGTATGCGCCCAATACAGCGCAAGAAAGTTTCATAAGAGAAGCATTGTCGAAACTGCAAGGGTTTGCAATAGGCGAAATTGTCCTTTCTGGTGATTTCAATATGGCTTGGCACCCTATTACAGAATGGTCTTCAGGGAGTAGCCACAGGGATGCTCCCCTACCAAATGCGTAAAGGAGACCTTTGACAATTTGGACCTTAAGGATGTCTCGCGGGCAAAGAAAGGGAAGGAAAGTGGGTTTACTTGTTTCTCACATGCTTATCAGACCCTGTCCAGAATTTATTATTTTTGGGTATCAGCTGCTCCTACGGGAGAGGTTGAGAATATTAACTTGGGAGTGGTTACACTATCTGACCATGCACCGTTGACTGACTCTATAAAGAGATAGGAACCACGTAGAGGATTGTGGTCCTGGTTGTTTCCTCGGGAGATATTGTCAGATGAAATAGTGGTAGAACGCCTGGGTGTTAGGATATAGGAATACTTTGCAGACACCGAAATTCAGGAAGTTTGGGAAGCATTTAAAGTAGTTCTAAGAGGTGAAATTATAGCCCTTCAATCCTGAAAACAGAAACAAAGAACAGCCATTGAAGAAGATCTAGAATCCCAGACAAGGACGACCACACTGACCTTAGCAGGGAAAAAGTGTAGAACCATGTGTAAAAAATTGAAAGACCTTAGAGCCCAACTGGACTTACTGCGCTCGCAGAGGGCAGAATGATCCTTATTACATACAAGGTAGAGGTATTATATAAACATGAACAGAGCAAATAAAATCTTAGACAGGCAGGTGAGACGGGCTGAGGCGAATCGTACCATAATGGCCATGAAGCAACCGGATGGGTCGATGGCTATGGATACAGAAAAAATTATGGGCTCCTTTGAGGAATTCTTTGGGTCTTTATACAAGTCTGGCAATCCTGACCAGCAAGTGTTAAAACAATATTTTAGACAAGTCCCAATGCGGAAAATGGCATCTTTAGATAGGAGCGCCTAGAGGAAGAAATCAACAGGAAGGAAAAGGAGGCTGTAATTAAGGGCTTTCCGAGAAATAGAATTCTAGTACCAGATGGGTACCCGCCATGTTTTTATCAAAATGTCTGTACACAACTGAGGCTGAGGTTAGTGAGACTTTTAACTTAATTAGCCACAGAGGAATAGTGACCACCTCAATGGCAGAGGCAAAGGTAGTGGCGCTTAGCAAACCAAATAAAGATCCAACGATTTGCGGTTCCTATTGGCCCATGGCACTACTAAACTTGGATGCCAAAATTTATACGGGGGTCCCCTACCTACCCGACCCTGTAGGCACAGACTAACCTGATTTCATAAAAGGGTGACAGACGTGGGACAATACTATGAAGGTGTTCCATTTGATAGAGAAGGTGAAGCGTTGCCAGCTTCTGGCAGTATTGATATCGTTGGATGCCGAAAAGGCGTTCGACCGCGTCGAATGGCTGTTCTTATTTGAGACAATGGGTAACATGGGGATAGGCCCTAGATTCATAAAAGTTGTCAAGGCTTACTACAGTACTTCTACGATTAGGCTCTCTATTAACTCACATTTATCGGATAGAGTACAAATTTCATGAGAGACAGGGGTGCCCTTTGTCCCCACTTCTCTATGCGGTGTATTTAGAACTGCTCTTAATTTCTATTAGGCAAAATTGAACTATGCAGGGGATAAGGTTTGGAGAAGAGGAGCTCAAAAAAGTGGCCTTCGCTGATAACATGTTGATGACCCTGACACAACCAGAAACCTCGATACCAGCATTGCTGAACAAACTCTCCAAAATGGAGAAGGGCGCGGGCCTAAAGGTCAATATGTCAATTGTTAAGCTTGGGAACACCAAACGTCAGGGACTCAATTTATTATACTTAACCCCATTTAAAATGTCTAAGGATACGATTGCCTACCTATGGGTCAACTTAACCAATTCCGTCTCAGGTTTATATGAAGTGAATTATCCACGGCCGCTCCCCAAGATAAAGGCAGATTTAAATAGATGGACCCCTGTGTGCATATCTTGGCTGGGGAGGATTGCTACAATAAAAATGATTACGCTCCCTAGAGTACTTTACCATTTTCAGACGCTCCCCGTCAAAAGGTCCCTCAATCGATTAATTGATATTACGATTTATATGGCAGAATAAACGCCCTACAATAGCCCTGCAGACACTGATGGCTCCTAGTGGCGCGCCTTCTAAACTTTGCCCAATATTATGCAGTTGCTCAACTGCGGTTTCTGCAGGAATGGTTCTCAAATGACATGTCACAGTCATGGGCCAGGATGGACCAGGCTGTAGCAGGGACTCTGTTGGCGGGACTGCTTTGGTTAAATAGGCAAGACAGGCCCCGGAATGTAGGCTTGAGCCATGTACTAATGGTAGTCTGTGATGTATGGGATCGCCTCCTTAAACAAGGTCGCCTAACCACTATTCCATCTCGGTTCATCCCATTGTTTGGAAACCCACACCCTGAATGAGTAAGGGCTCTTTTGCAAGATGGCGTGCAGCGAGGTGTAGAAAACTCAGAGACATGATGGTAGCGACAGAGGTTAGGTCCTTTGACAACAATTTGGGCTGACAGAAAGAGATAAGTTACAATACTATCGGTTGAGGCACTGATTGAAACAATCTGGCATTCGTCAAGTGGGACAAAGGGATTCATCGTCATTTGAGAGGTTTATTACAACACGCAGGGGACAAACAGCTGATCTCAAAGCTTTACGAGATCCTATAGGGGAGGGTCCAGATCGTACATGGACGTATATCGGGGGGTTGGCAAAAGACGCTTCGGAAAGAAATACAGATCAAACATTGGGAAATCCTTTGGGAACAAATACCAAAACTAGCTAGATTGATCCAGACCAGCGAAACATGGTCTAAGATAATGGTGCAGTGACACTATACTCTGGAAAGATTGCACTCGATATACCCAGGGGTAGTGCAGGAATACTGGAGAGGATATTCGGGGAGAGGCGACTGGCGACATGTATAGTGGTACTACCCGATACTGAAGGTATTTTGGCAGAACGTTACTAGTCAGATAAAGCAGATGGTGTGCGGTCCGCTGTCTTACTCTCCAAGGGAATGGATGCGCTGGTTTTTCAATCCTGAGTTTCAAATCCCTACGAAACCTCAGCGTAAAGCATATATGATACTGTTAATAGCGGCCTGGTTAGTTCTGGTCAGGAAATGGATGCAAAAGGCGCCTCCTGTGAGGATAGAATGGCGTCATAAAGTATGGGGGATATTGCCCATGGAATGGATTATATATGAGATACAAGGTGAAAGGGATACATTCGGCCAGGACTGGGGATTGTTACTGGACTATCTCAGGGAAGATTATATGCTACAATGGTGTCCCCAAAATTTGACAATATTAGATATAATTAAAATCTGATTCACAATTGGAAGTATAGTCTACGTATCATTCACTAGTCGAAAAGAAGGGCATGGGAGGGAACGGGGGAGAAAGGGAAGATAGACAGGGGGGGTTTGTTTTGTAAATGTGAAAAGGCCAATAAAGATATGTTTAAAAAAAAGACAGAGATCGTTAGCTGCACACAATGCCTGAATGGTGGACAGACAGTCCGGGATCAAAGAGAAGGAAGAGGAGGTTGCAGAGGGAGGTTTGAAAGAAAGCTTAACACTGGAAATGAGGAGAGAAGGAGGAAATCAGGTGAACAAGAGGAGCAAGATTGACATTGAAGAGCCATGGCAATAGGATAGAACCCTGGGGGACGCCACAGGTAGAGAGTGAGGTGGTGGAGGAGAAAGGGCCCAGTTGCAACTGGGAAGGGGCGGTTAGTGAGGAAAGAGGTTAGCCAATCCAGTGCCTGATTAGCGATGAAGAGGGTGTCACAGAGTCATTTTATGAGGATAGAATGGTTGACCATGTCAAAGGCAGAGGAGATATCAAGGAGAATGAGAACAGCGGGAGAGTTGGAGTTGAGATTTGCAGATGCCCGGAATCCAAATTGATGGTCATGGAGGCAACCAACAAGATCAGTGTGAAGAGTCAGTTGGGGAAGGCCCAGCTTCTCCAAGAGTTTTCAAGGAAGGGTGTAGTGGAAATAGGGCGATAGGTATCCGGAGAGAAGGGGCCAGCAGACAGCTTTTTAAAGAGAGGGTGCACAAGGAAGTTCTTGAGGGATCGAGGGAAAGAGCCAGTGGCGAAGGATGGGTTACAGAAGTCAGCAAGAGCCGGGGCGAGAGAGAAGTTGTCCTTAATGGTTCTGGAAGAGCAGGGGAGCACCTGTTTGGAGGAGACCTTCATAGAGCAGACCACTTTAGAAACCTCATCTGGTGCTATGGGCAGAAGGAAGGAGAGTGAGGGGGGTGGAAGGAGGGGAGCCAAGGTGGCCAGGCATGGGAGTGTAGATGGGGGTGGAGGAGAGTGAGGACAAGATGTCCGGGATTTTTTAATGGGAAATGGGAGGCCAAAGCGGTGCAGAGAGCCTGGGAAGGATGGAAAGAGGTGGAGACTGCAGCTGGATTGGTGAGTTCCTTGCAGCTTTTCAAAAGTTTGTCCGTGTTGTTAGTGGCTCCAGAGATGCAGGCTTGGATATGGGCCCGCTTCTTGGAGTGGATAGAAAACCGATATTGCCCTTGGAGCATGTGGCAGGCCAGTTTGTCTGAGGGTAATATGAGAAACCATCCAGGTGTCCATGACGCGTCCATTGCTTTTGGTTCTAGTTCCTGGGGGTGGACCAGTGCGGGAGGATGTCCTGGATGAGGAGTCTTCGGGGAGTTGGAGTGGGACGCCAGATGGTGAGATGCGGTATCACCTTCCCTGGAACACCTTTTGCCCATCCTACCAGGTAGGATACTTAGGAACTCAACCCAAACCGCTTTGCCAACACAAACACTTTCTCACAGACAGCTCACTGTGAGAGAAAACAGACTAGCACCTGAGCCGTAAACCTGACATGTCCCAACACAATGGACAGGCAGAGTCAGGCAATTACTGATTATTACACACACCTGACTTCCATCACACTTCCCCACATGGATAAAAGGCGGAGCACGAAAGCACACTCTGAGCAAATAAAAGCACACGAGGAAGCAGCATTTCCAAGATTGCAGTTTAATATGAGGAGAAAGATGGCAAGACCAGAGATGGATGGAAGGAGGGAAGTGCCCTTGACCTTTTCAGAGACAAAACCTTACTTTCACGAGTCTCTGAGAATAAGAAACTGGAATTTAAGCAGAACAAACCTGTATTGTGTGTCAGGGGTGCCCAGGGACCTCCTGCATCGATAGCCAAGGCGGGGAGGAAAGTTTGCCACTGTTGTACTGTCCTTGACACCTACAACAAAGCAGCACCAATAAAGTCAGCACATCCAGTGAGTCGGAGAGACCAGTCTGTGTTAGAACCATGGTTGCAAGCAGCAACATTGTTTGGAGAAATCTGAAGAGAACAGTGTGTGAAGCATATGTGATGAGCGACATGAATATAATTGAACATCAAAGGAGTGAATGAACTTTTAAAGACAAGATAGATACCACATACAGAGTGGTCAGGCGCCACGTGGGGGCTCATTCAAAAGGTCTCTGGTAGGTATCCAATTGAGAGGTGGCAAATGTAAAAAAGAATTGTGAAATCGAAGTGGTTCTTCAACGGGTCAAGCTAAACTCTGTGCATTACCGAAAGTGTTCAATAGTTTATACAAAATGAAATTGGTCTGAGCCCGGCTGAGTGAGACTAATTGTGTAAGAGGAAGGATCTGAGCCCGGCTTAAGGGGATCTGGGGTGAACCGTGAGTCACCCGAGAAAGAATATTCTCTGAACCTAGGAATAGGGGATCTGAGCCTGGAAGAGGGGTATCCAAAGTAACGATTGGTGTATTAAAGGGATCTGTGTCCGGCTGAGGGGGATCCAGGGTGAAGAGTGAATCACCTGAATTGAGAACTCGTAAAAGGAAATAAACTTTTCATTTGTTTTGGTACATCAGGCCCTCTGAATTAAGAGACTTTGATAAGTAAAGAGACATAGGCACAGAAGGTGCTGATGCTGGTTATTGAACTGTATCCTCGTGCCGAAGTAGCCAAAGAGTGGGGGCGTGGCTTGGCAGCAATGGAATAGGCTGCTCTATTCGTGTGCTCCTGGATCCGACAAATGATCCTTACGAGCGCTTGCTTTCGGGCCGCAACAAAAAATGCGGCAGGAATAAATGGGAACGGGAGCTGCGTCTGATGCAAAGTTCCGCGAACAGATTGATAGACGGAGAGGAAAGTTGTGATACTTTGTAGCCACCGATGGCTGATCCAAGGCTGGTGACAAGATGGCGGCGAATACTGAACAAAGGAGTCTCCGGGAGCCCGAACCGTGCCTGCCATTAGAAGCGCTGCAGCAGTGAATGGGCGCTTGTACCAAGGACAATCGACATATGCGATGAGGAAAGGAAATGCGGTATCGCCCGGATCGAGGAAGATGTAAGGGAGGACCCTGCGGGCACCTGCGATCGTGAGCCTGATTTCGGTACGAGCGCGAGCCCACACGACCGATGCAGGCGCTGCTGCAAAGACGGATGCTCGGAAGGCGGCGGTGCGGCCGCTAATAACATTGTATCACAGGTGCACAGAACAAAGGACGTGCGGCCGCCATCAGGAGAAGACGCATTGCACGGGAGGCGCGGGTGCGCATTGAAGGGCTGACTGCTGGAACGAGCAGACAATAGCAAACAAAGAATAACAAACTCCATTGACTAATCTTGCCGCAGTGGACATAAACTACCGACCATAACATTGCAGCAAGCCGCCACCCATACAAGGGCGGTATCCCCCCTGTGGCAAAGAGGCGTTGCAGGGGTATAACAAAAGTCTGGGAAGAGGCCCGTAAGACAGCGGCATCACCCCAAGACACCATAGAGGCGGCACCGCTCCAGGCGCACATTAGAATAAAGCTGCACACATTGAGACAGCGCCTGGAACACGCAGGCAAGGATCGGGCACTGCAAAGCGGAAGGCCCCCAAGAGACAGAGGGCCACACCACGGTGGGAGGCGCGCCAGCAGAGAATATGGTGAAGCACAGAGGGATACCCCTCACAGAAAGCAAACAACACTGTGGTTACGACTGGGGCGAAGGGAAGAAAGGAAATCCCTTGGCAGAGCGCAAGGAGCCCCCACAGAGATCCTAGCCCGGAGCAGCAAGCACCCAGCCGGCCAGCAAAACAGTGCATCAGCCCTAAGGCGGGGTCCGAACTTAACAACAGAGAGAAAAAGCACTCCGCCTGGGCATGGAAGGCGCGCAGGGAGTACACACCATGTGGACAATGAGATGATATTAAAGAACCGAGGCAGCATAGATGCTGGAGGCGGTTGCCCTAAACTGGCTTCGAAATGGCGGCCGCTAAGTGACTGAGCAACGGAACAGAGTCACCGAAGCTAGAGCGGAGGAGGACTGGTACAGCGCGATGGGCTACGCTATAGGAGGCCTTCAGCCATGGGAAGAAACGGCGAGGGGGCAAACGACCCGCTCACTGCTGGCGAAGCGGACCCTGGAGTAAAAACAGGGTGGAAAATGTCTGTAAGAGGAAGCAAAACCAAGGGTAAGCAGCCCACAATGGACATCTTTGCTAAGCCGCAGCAGGCCCCCACTACCCCAACACAAGGTATGGCTACTGCATCCGCAGTTGTGGCATCGCCAAGTAAGGACCATTTGATCTTAACAGCCATCACGGAACTGAAAACCTTGTGGGGAATAGCAATGGCAGATCTGAGGACTGCACTAGAAACGAAAATAGATGCAGTGGGGATAGAGGTCAATCTGCTGAGGCAAGATGTGAGAGCGCTTGTGGAGAGAACTAGGGCCTAGAGAGCGCGGTGAAAATCAACACGGATACCAGCACAAACAATGCTAAGGAGGTCCACATATTGAAGCAGCAGGTGGCCAACCTGGAGAACTGAGCGGAAGAGGCCAAGGGAAGAGCGAGACGCAATAATATACGCGTGGTCGGCCTACCGGAGGGGGAAGAAGGCCAACACCCCACGGACTATGTGGAGAACATGATTATACGAGAAATAGGAGCTAACAAGCTATCCCAAGGGTTTGCAGTCGAACGCGCACACAGGGCCCTGATGACGAAACCGCAACCTGGAGCCCCCCTAAGGGCAATTATAGCAAAGATCCTGAATTACAGGGACAGGGAGAAGATCTTGGAATTCTTCCGGAAAGGAGGGATGATAACAAGAGCGGCTGCGACCATCACTGCATACCCTGATTACACTATGCTGGTACAGAGACAGCGATATAGCTATGTGGCGATCAAGAGGAGACTGCGCACAGCTGGATTTAAATACATGCTCTTGTATCCCGCAAAACTCAAGATTTTACACAAAGGCAAAATGCACTTTTTTGACACCCCGGAGGACGCGGCGACATGGCTGGATGCACATGGCTGTCCGGAACGAGATGAGGAACAAGGCCGAGAGGAACATGATAAGTGATTAAACAGCCATGCATGATAAGAGGTGGGTCGGGGGGCCGGGGACAGAGATAGGAGAACAGATAACAATGGCGCGGCTAGAAAAGATAGTAGTGAGAAACTGTAACATGAGACATTTGAACACGTTGGACTGGAATATAGAACGTGAAATGCAATATGGGCGGCAGTAGGCGCGCTTAGCTTGACCAAAAAAGGAGTAACAGGATGGAGACACCTACCCCCGGGAGTTAGAATAGTACGACTGCCACTAGGGCGATATCTCCCTGCTGAGCCACGAGTACGGCAACAGCCGGAAAAGGGCTAGATGCGGGGGCACCTGAGATCCAGGGATGGAGCGGGGCAACAGTTGGTGAGGGGTATAGTTAAGAGGGGGTTGAAGTGTAAGTTGGGGTGGGGAGGGAAGGGGGAGGTGGGGGAGTTGGGGAAGAGTATGGGAGTGTGGTGGGGCTGGGAAGGGACGAGGGCGGGAAGGAGGGGGGTGGAGGGGAAGTATTTATAGTTAGGGGAAGTTTGTATTGGCGAATGAGCCTACATGTAAGGGGGGAGAAACGTAGACATGGACTGTACTTGCGGAGGGAGGAGCGGGAACCTAATATGTTATGGGGGACCTCAAAGTAGTTACTTGGAATGTTAGGGAGCTCAATAGCTATTTAAAAAGGAATAAGGTTATGATGTATCTGCGTAGGCAGAAAATAGACATAGCCTTGATACAAGAGACTCACCTCACACAAGAAAAGCTGGAGGTGATCCAGAAGAAGTGGAGGGGGACCGTTGTAGGCGCAACATACTCGGCCTACGCTAGAGGGGTGATTACATGGGTTGCACCGCATGTCCCATTCCAGCTATTGCAATCTACAGTTGCGGCAGACGGGAGGATGGTCATAATAAAAGGGCTGGTGGAAAACAAGGAAATATGTATTATAAACACATATGCCCCGAATCAGGACACGGCAGCATACTTTAGGACCCTATATAGCAAACTCAGCATGAGCTTAGGGGGCACAGTGATTTGGGGAGGAGATTTTAACTGCATACTAAACCCGAAAATGGACAGATCAGATAACAAAATAGACCCACTCCAGCTGCTAGGACACTGCAGTCACTGTTAATGGATTTCGGGTTCGAGGATGCATGGAGGTTGCACCATCTACAGGACAGGCAATATTCGCACTATTCAGCCCCCCAAAATGTACACACCAGGCTGGACTATGTGTTTGTCACACAAGAACTAATGACAGAAATAGCGCAGACAGAATATAAAGCGAGGGTTCTTTCAGACCACTCGCCGCTTACACTGGTATAGCAATACCGACCCCCAAGAGTAAAGATACCGACATGGCGCCTCAGAGCATAGGCGCTGAAAGATACTATTTTCAGGGAGGACATGAGAGAGGAAATAATAAGCTATTTTGAGATCAACACTGGCAGTGTTGAGACAGCGGGCATGCTCTGGGAAGCCTTTAAAGTGGTAATGAGGGGGATAGCTATAGCTAAATCCCAGGGACTACAAGGAGGGATCTTAGTCGAACTACAAGACACGGAAACGGAGCTAGAAATAGCGTTAAGAAGGGGAGCTAATACCAAGGAAGAGAATGAAGAAATACTCAGGCTGCAACAGAAATGCGCGGGGCACTGGGAGTGACTGTGCAATCTCAACTATAAAAAGTACATAGAGAGGCCGCATGCAGGAGGGGACAAACCAGAGAGAGCCCTGGCATGGCTCTATAAGAGTGAGACCCCTAGACCCACAATCAGAACGATAGCGAAGCATGATGGGCGCATAGTGGACACCCAAGTAGGAGTTAATCAGGAATCGCAGATTATTACCGACTCCTGTACGGAGATGAAGAGGAAAGTGATTGCAAGGAAATAAGAGAAACACTGGAGAATATTGGATTGCTGCAGATTAGCGCAGAAGTGCAAGAGGAGCTGGATGCTCTGATTACTCTAGAGGACCTGGAAGAGGTAGTGAGGCAGCTACCCACCAGCAAGACCCCGGGAACCGATGGACTCCCTAGCAAATTTTATAAAATGTACAAAAATTAGGTACTCCCCCCACTTTTAGAGATGCTAAATGAGGCATATGAAGTGGGAAGGCTACCAGAGTCCCTAAGAGAGGCGATTATCATACCACTTCCCAAACCCAATAAGCCTGGCCATGATTGCGGCTCATATAGACCCCTATCAATGTTGAACCAGGACAGTAAAATATTAACAGCGGTCTTGACAAACAGAATGAGGAGGATCATTGATAAATTAATACACCCCGACCAGACCGGCTATGTCCCTAACAGGAACATATCCCACAATCTCAGACGACTCCACTGAGCCATTGAACACGCAAACGGGGATGCGGGCGAAATGGCAATAGTATCGCTGGACGCAATAAAGGCCTTTGACTCGGTCAAATGGCCATGGCTGATTGCGGCCCTGACCAAATATGGAATAGGACCGTGGTATCTCAAATGGGCCAAATTATTATATAGCGTGCCGCTGGCCAGGGTTAAAACAGGAGCAGTAATATCAGAGAGGTGGCAACACAGTAAAGGTACTAGGCAGGGATGCCCCTGGTCCCCCATGCTGTATATTCTAGCCCTAGAGCCCCTGGCGATATACCTGAGACAACAATATGACATAATAGGCATTACCATAAAAGGGGAACTGCATTTAATTTCCTTGTACGCTGACGATATGTTGCTGTATCTACGTTACCCGGAAGAAAACCTCCAGTATGTTCTGAAAGTGATGGAGCGATTTGCAAGGCTGTCTGGCATAGCTGTGAACCCAAAAAAATCTTGTATATTTCCATTGGGCAGATATAAAGGGATCCCGTTAGAGCAGTTACCGGTTTTACAGTATCATGGGAGGTCAGCACGTTTCGATATCTTGGGATATACATATATCATACGGTGGAAGCAGAGCACCAACATAACACTGAGAAAGCGGTTAAGAATATTGAAAATAGTATGAAGTTCTGGGTGAAGCTCCCCTTGACGATGATGGGACGAGGGGCAATGCTGAAAATGGTGGTCCTGCCAAGACTTTTGCATTATTTTGGGAACATCCCATACTTGATATCAAGGCGATTCTTTGCCAGGATGAATAGCATATGCAGGGAATTCCTCTGGCATGGGACGAGGAACAGAGTGACCCTTTGGAATCTACAAAACCCATATGAGAAAGGGGGTATAAAACTGCCAAACTATGAAATCTATTACATAGCAAGCCAGCTGCAATATGTTGCTAAATGGCTCAATGAGGAACCAACCTCGGCTGTTCCGATTGGACTGTGCCCCATTCTTCCTAAAAGAAATTATGTGGTTGCCCTGATTGGATATGGAAGGGCTCCCAAAGATGATGATACTTGGGTGGGAGATATGGCGTAGGGCCTGTCAGGTAATGAAGAACCCATCCCTGTGTTCCCGGCAAGTGCCATTAGTTGCACTGGTGGGAAAAGAAAAACAATTAAGAATGATTATCAGGAAGCACTGGGAACCGGTGGGGATAGCAACAATGTGCAACATATGGCAATAGGGGAGTATAAAGGACTTTGAGGTGTTGGGGGAGGAAACAGGGTTACATACGGGGCAGTATATTACATACCATAGGGTGGTGCAGCGAATCAAAGAGACATGGTCCGAAGTAGTACTAGAAGATGAACCGGACGCCACCATAGATAAAATATATGATTTATCAGAAGGGGGACACAAGATATCTAGAATCTAGGAGCTCATGATGTCCAAAGTGGGAAAGGAAGTGGTACAACTGAGACAGGACTGGGAAGAGGAAGTGGGGCCCCAATGAGTGATGAGATATGGGAACGAGCCCAAGGGTACCACAAAAAAGTGTCAAGAAATGCAAGACTGCAACAGATACAATTATATATAACCCACAGGGCGTATATGACACCCCATAGGATAGCCAAATTCAAAAACACAGGACGACAATTATGCCCCAAAATGTGACGAAGAAAACGACGGAATGGTGCACATGTTCTGGTCATGTCCAGTAATTGAGAGATTTTGGAGAGAGGTAGCACATAGGCTGGAAGAAAAAGGGATTAAGATAGTGGTGGACACGGTATGGGCTTGCCTGATCGGAGGGTTTTCTAGACCACGTAAACTCAAACATGTAAGTAAACTAAAAGACTTGGCATACGTACTTGCAAAGAGAAGAATCGCTATGGGGTGGAAGGCATGCCATAGACCAAGAATAGAAGTATGGTGGAACGACCTACAGAAATGGCCTGAGGCTGAAACCACAGTATGGCAGGAAGCAAGTAATTCTGGGGGGGGAGGAGGCTGAAACCTCCAACTAGCCTGGAAACAACTAATAGCTGAGTTATTTGGGCCCACGCAAGACTGGTCAAGTGATCGGGATCCAACAGAAACCATGGAAGAGGAATCCCTACTGCAAGACGAAGAAAGAGAACATGAAGGAGAGTAGGCTCGGAAGGGGGGGAGGGAATGGGAGAAACAGTGGACACAGATGAAGTGATGTATATTTCAAATGTTACTATATGCACTGCAAGTTTGGTTTGTGTTGTTTGTTGAAATAAAATCAATAAAATTGTTTTTTTAAAAAAGAAGAAACCAAAGAGTGTGCTATTCTAGAGTGAATTGCCTTGTCCCATGCTGAAAACATGGGGAAGGGGGGCCAATGGCCTGAACATCCTGACATATCATTTTTGTGAACACTTCTTTCTTTTTCATAAATACTACCCCACACCATTTGCATTTAGAGGTAAGGATTGACAATATATTTTTTTTAAGTATAGGCCCTTTTATTTTGACGAGACTTCACTAGGACTGCATTAGTATTATTTGATGGTCGTAGCTTGCTCCCACCTGTAGATTTAGAATTAGATAGGCATTTATCACACCCTTGTTGGAGTTCAATAAACACCCTTGAACTATGGTCACTTGTGTCTGTCTTACTGTTGATACCATGCCTTCCTTGCAGTAAATCTAAGGTCTGCCACTTCTGTTCAGCAACTCTGCACTTGCGTTTCAGAGATGCTAGATCGGAGTTGTACAGGCTGTTCTTGGAGGCAGGTTTTAGGTGGATCCTCATGACAGGGTCAAGGATGTCAAGGGAGTTAGAAATGGAGAGGTGCAAGTTAACAAGGACAGAGTCAGAGGTGGGGGTGGGAGAGGGGATGAAGGTGGACATGAAAGCAGCGATTGACACTCGCTTCATAGGTCAGATGACGACAAAGGAAGCTGGCAGTGCAGGGGGGTGTTCAGATACAGGGCCAAAGGGCCCCAGGCGAGAGGACAGGAGAGAGTGGTCAGACTAGGAGAGTGGGGCGGTGATCAGATTAGACATAGAGATGTCAGAGAAATGAGGGTGTCCAGGGTGTGACCGGCAGAGTGGGTAGGGCCGAAAGGGAGAATAGAGAGGCAGAGGGAGTTACAGAGGACACGGAACTGAGTGGTGGATGATTTAAGGGAGGTGAGGTGGATGGCCACCAAGCAGGAGCAGTTTGGAAGGAGAGGTTGAGAGGGAGGTATGAGGTCGCCCCATTCAGAGAGGAACAGAGAGATAGGGCCAGGGGGCCAATAGATAGTGGCGAGGGTGTAAGAGAGAATGGATGAGACTGCAAGCCTGCAGATGAGGTATTCAAAAGAGGAATAGAATTCAGTAGGTATGATAGGCAGGGACCCACTCAGGGAAAATCAGGGCCACTCCACTTCCAGGCCTTTTGTGTCTGTGTTTGGAGAGGATTTTGTGACCCACAGGAAGGAGAGTGTCAAGAGCAGTGACAGAGCTGGCATTGATCCACGGCTCGGTAAGAGCAAGGATATCTTGGTCAAAGTCTTCGAGAAGGAGACAGATGTCTGAGGAGTGTTTGACAGCATGACGAGCATTCAGAGTAGCTGTTACACTCACCTGGTCGCTGCGGGGATGTTGGGGCACGGTTGCAGCCCTCCCTGGAACTGGCTCCCCTGGATCAGGCTTCTTCCCCTGCTCCTGTGTTGTGGACTGCGCTGGTTGTTGGTACTGCCCCTGCAAGAATACAAGAGGCCATGAGAATGCTGTGATATGGCTGTGGTCTCCCTCAAACCCTTCTTCCCAGAATGTGGTGAGCATGCGCCTACCCATATAGTCTCACCTGTTTAATTATGATGGCAAGCTCTCTGTCCTGCTTCTCACTGCAGGGGTGCATTTAGATAGACCTAGTTTCTTCACTGGTCCATGTGCGTGGCAGCCCAAACCGGCTGTGGCTGAACCACTTCAAAGGTAAGTATCCTTCAATAATGATTATTGTCCATATTCTTTTGTAATGTCTTTTTCCTTGATTATTGTCTTTCCTTCTCCCCAATAGGTGATGTGAGGCCCAGCGAAATTGCGGTGCAAGAAGCAAGCCCCTATGGAGAACAACGAAGTTCACAATGTCCCAATAGGTGGTAAGTTTGGTTCTTGGGTCAAGCACGAGGATTGGTTTGCGCGCGACCTTAGCATAATGTCTTTATAGTTTTTCTAACCTTGTTTGTCCTTTTCTCTTGCAGGGATGGCCTGGCGAAGTCAGACTGGAATGCTGTTACCCAAAGATCTGCCGGTGGGTGAAGGATGCCTGGATCCGCAAGGATGCTGGCCAAAGATGGACTCCCGGGTAAGTGTTGAGGCTGGGAGCCGGGATCAGGTGAGGATGCGCTCCGACTGCGGTTGCTGCTGGAATCAGGGAAGGATGCGCTCCGACTGCGGTTGCTGCTGGAATCAGGTAAGGATGCGCTCCGACTGCGGTTGCTGCTGGAGTCAGATAAGGATGTGCTCCGAATGCAGTTGCTGCTGGAATCAGGTAAGGATGCGCTCCGACTGCGGTTACTGCTGGAATCAGGTAAGGATGCGCTTTGACTGTGGTTTCTGCTGGAATCAGGTAAGGATGCGCTTCAGGCGATGGTTATTGCTGGAATCAGGTATGATGCGCTTCATGCGGCGGTGAAGGGAACGCTGCTATAAGCAGACTAACGCGAAGCACTTGCATGCGGGCGGGGCCGGCTTAAATAGCGTGGTCCCAGCCACGCCCATTTGTTCTGACTTGTGGCACCACCCTGCCACTCCCAGAAGATGCTGCACGTGCAGCCCAATGCACTCCTATGGCCACGCCTGACCTGGAGGCACGTGGAGACCCTGCAGGGGAGAAAATAGCACATGCACCAGAATAAAAGTGTGCAGATCACACTTTCCCATGAGCCTGGCACCAAAGGACCCTTTATGTAGTGGAGCTTGCGTTCTTGCCCTGTGGCCATGACAGCACTCCCCCTCAAGGCCCCTCTCACAGGTGCTCTTCCTCATGGTCCTAGCTTAGTGGAGTTGTTATGATGGAATTGTCTGATTAGTCGTGGGGCATGGACAAATTCACTAGGTTCCCATGTATGGTCTTGAGGTCCATAACCTTTCCAGTCTATAAGGTAGGACAGTTTAGATCGCACTATCTTGGAATCCAGAATGGATAGCTCAGCGGCAGCTCAGCGGGAGGATAGCTCAGCGGCAGCATGCGCGTCTTGGAAGCAAGACGACATGAAGCAACACAGGTTCGATCCCCGGGTCCGCGCTTAGAAACCTCTGGGTGTTTAAGCGCGTTATAAATACGTAACTAAGACAAAAAAAAACTATTCCAGTAACAGCGCCTCGATGCCTGCGGGCTGTGTGAGCGCTTTATAAATGTAATTAATTAATTAATTAAAAATTTGACTTCATATTCTGGTTCTCCTCCTATTATGTCGGGCTCAGGTGGTGCCTCAATCCGAGTATTTGGTTTCATTGGTTTCAAGAGAGAAACATGGAACACCAGATGGATCCGCATATTAGATGGTAGATCCAATTTCATGGCAGCAGTGTTAATGATGGCTTTGATGGGGTAAGGTCCCAGGTACCTGGGACGGAAGGCTTGTGGTCCTTTCAAGGGAATGTTGTTGGACGCCAACCAAACCTTATCCCCGACTTGATAATGCAGAGCCTCTCTTCAGTGTCGGTCTGCACATTTTTTCTGTTGTTCTTTGGCTCTGGTCAGGTTGTCAGCTGCTTCTTTAAGGGCTCGAGTGATAGTCTTGTGCAAGGTTGTAACTGCTGGCATTTCCAATTTGTCAAGTGAATCAAAAATGGACGTTCGAGGATGCCGACCATGCACTGTGTAGAATGGGGTCTATCCGGTGCTAGTGTGGATGGAATTATTGTAGGCGAAGTCGGTCAACCAGAGAATGTTTTTCTAGGACTCCTCAGTTTGGTGTAACATACACCTTAGGTATTGCTCCAAGGTCTGGTTGGTCCGTTCGGTTTGGCCATCGGTTTGGGGATGATGACTCGTGGATAACCGGAGGACAATTTTGGCTATTTTGCAGCACCTCCTCCAGAGTGCCGAGACGAATTGTGTTCCGCGATCTGAGATCAATACCGATGGGAAACCGTGTAACTTGACAATTTGCTCCAAAAACACGGTGGCAAGGGCGGAAGCAGTGGGAAGCCCCTTCAATGGAATAAAATGGGCCAGCTTGGAGAATAAATTTACAATAAGCAGGATCGTGTTAAACCCATTGCAGGGAGGAAGAACGGTGATAAAGTCCATAGACAGCGTATGCCATGGTGTAACGCTCACCTGATTCTCGCAGAGGCGCCGGTCTTGACTGGGCGACTACCGTATCTTCAAAGGTGATGTGTAGCACCCGGTTGGCTCTTTGGGCTGGACCTCTGTGCACTGTATGCCTGACGTGTAGAGTAAGACGTCTGCAGATAGAAAATATGGGGTTAATGAACTGGGGTTATTGGGGTGTCCCTATCTCTTTCCTCTTCTCCTCTCCTGTAGACACCCAAAGGTTAACGCTCTCACCTTAGGTAAGTGAATGCCGAGCTCTCCATCTGCCTCGGGGCAGGGTGCTGTAGCCAGTTTCTTCACTGGATAGGTAGCGCAGGCCTCTTGACTTCAGAGGACTGCTGTCCGTCGTTTACTGCACGAACGGTAAGTTTCGAGTCATTCAAATGTCTTTTTAAAGTCTTTAGTAATGATGTCTCTTGTTTTGCAGGGTTCCGGCGATGGCGGATGACGGGCTGAAGTGAGTTGAAGATGGAGCCCGTGTGATGAATAGAAGCGCCTGGAAGCACGTGAGTAAGCGCTTGTTGCCTGCTTCACGATGCGCTCTAACTGTCTTTTTATTGTGCAGGTACGAGTTCGGAGCGGCTGCAGGGTGCCGGAATACCCTGGATTAGATGTGAAAAGGAGTAATGGCACGTGAGTATTAAAGTTCCCCAATGTCTTTAAACGCACCTTGTTTTGTCTTTCAGATGCGGATGCAGCGCCGAAGGCCTCCGGAGCGTGCGAAGAGTTGGTAAGCTTTTGTCTTTCAGATGCCGGAATGCAGTATGAAGACCTCCGGAGCGCACGAAGAGTAGGTAAGCCTTTGCCTTTCAGATGCCGGAATGCAGTGTGAAGACCTCCGGAGCGCACGAAGAGTAGGTAAGCCTTTGCCTTTCAGATGCCGGAATGCTAACCTGTTCTTTCTTGTCTTTATAGGTGTTGCTGAAGACTGGATTCAGGATGGTAAGCCTTTTTCCTTAGGCCCAGGACAGGATGCAGAAGACACGATGAGCGTCCTGCTGCAGAGGGTGCAGAATAACGCAAAGCAAGATTCATCCACCGGGTGTGGTTTAAATAGCCTCCTGTAGTGCTTAGGTGTCTCCTTCCACAGCCACGCCTAAGTAAGAAAAGAGTTCCTGGTAAGAAAAGAGTTCCTGCCTTCCAGAAGAGTTCCAGTGTTCTAAATCTAGGGAGTGGCTCCAGCCCCACCCAACAGGAAAAGTAGTTCCAAACAGAAGAGGATCAGAGGCTCAACTGGCAGGCAAGTAAGCAGCATGGTCTGCTGCAGGTAAGTCCACCCAAGCATTATGAGCCCGGCGCTTCCAGCGCTGGGACTGGGCATATTTATGAGCCTGGTGCCACTGGCGCCAGGACTGGGTCCAAAAGGTCCCAATTGGGACTGGTTGGCACTCGGAACCTGGGTTATGGATCTGCTTCCAAGGGAGTTGGGAAAACCCTGACCTTTTGGAAGCAGAGATCATGACACATGGTGCTGGTGGTACAGACAGGTTGCAATTAATTGGGCAATGTCTTTTCTGTAGGTTGGCCACCAATAGCCCTTTTGTATTTTAGCCCGAGTCTTGGCAATCCCTGGGTGTCCTTCCACTAATGATTCATGGTAGTTTGCTATTATCTGGTCTTTTTATGTTATGTTATGTTATGTTAAGTATATTTATGTAAGCGCACGTACACCCGAAGGCATCTTGGCGCTGAGGAAGTGAGACAGGAAACTAAAAAGCCGCTAAAAAGCAAAGTTTTAAATCTTTTTCCCAAAAGGCAAGATGATCGGTTATGTGTCGCAATTAAATGGGAAGGCGATTCCATGCTTCAGGAGCGGCAACAGAGAAGGCACGGCCACCCCAACGGGCTAGCCTGAACTGAGGAACTGTCAGCCGGCTGGTGGTAAGTGAACGGAGGCTACGGGTAGGTTGATAGGGAGTGATAGGGAGTTAATTTGCTTTGCAAATATTCTGCTCCCATTCCATAGAAGGCCCGGTGGACCATGCACATAGATTTGAATAAGATCCGCTGGGTGACAGGAAGCCAGTGAAGTTCTCTCAGTATAGGTGTCATATGTGCTCCAAAAGGTGGACGGATAATGGAGTGAGCAGCCGCAAACTGGAGTAGCTGCAGACGCCTGCTGAGATAACTGGGTTGGGATAAATATAATGAGTTGCAATAGTCCAGGATACTGAGGACCAGTGCTCCGACTACAGGTGCCGGACAGAAGGAATGAAGGGGAGGACTTTCCGGAGGACCCTGAGTTTAAAGTGGCCTGATTTACAAACTGCTCCCACCTGCTCATCCATAGTCAGAGTGGCTGAGAAGCGTACTCCCAAATTCCTGACAGATAGAACAGGTATCAGGAGGGGGCCTAGCACAGGGGGCCAAAAATCGGCCGTCCAGAACACATGAGGGGTAGCGGTACCCACCACCAAAACATTTAGTTTAAGCCAGTTCAGCATCATCCAAACACCCAGCTCTTCCAGGCACTTTTTTAACCTATTAGCTGTTTCTGGTTTGTAAGGTCCAAATGGACAAATATCTGGGTGTCATCCACGTAAGAGTAAAAGCGAAACCCATGAGATTCAATCAGAAACAGTAAGTATCTTATGTAGATATTGAACAAAATAGGAGAAAGTGCCGATCCCTGCGGGACACCACAGCACAGAGAGGCAGGGGCAGAACGTAAGGCGGAAGCGACACTGACTGAGAGTGACCGATCAGAAAAGTTATGAACCACTTCAGGACCTGGTCAGAGATACCGGCTTCAGAGAGACGGGAGATAAAAAGAGAGTGGTCGACGGTGTCGAACGCAGCCAAAAGATCTAAAAGCAGGACTGCTCCGACACCGCCCTGATCGACAAGACACATAAGGTCATCCATCACTGAGTTAAGAACAGATTCAGTAGCTCTACCAGGCCGAAAACCCGATTGGAATGAATCAAAGAACTGAGTGGATTCTAAAAATGTGGAAAGCAGTGGGGATACCAGCGCCTCCAAAACCTTCATCAGGAAAGGCAGAAGTGAGATAGGGCGATAGTTAGCCAACACTTCTGGATCCAGAGAAGGCTTCTGGAGCAGGGGGATCACCAACGCATGTTTAAGAGAGTCCGGGATAATTCCCGTAGTAAATGAGTTATTGAGCGCGGACGTGATATAATCAATCAGGTCAGTGGAAATTTCTCGTAAAAGAACAAGTGGTATGGCATCTGTAGGAGATGCAGATTTAAGCTTTTGGATCACAGATAAAACTTCTGCATTGGAAAAGAGGGGAAAAGACGACCAACAGCCTTCAGTAGAGGGAGGCTTCACAAAGACTGGGGCGACCACAATAGCTGCAGCCTCGGTCTTGATATTTTCTCGAATAGTGGTTATTTTAGAGAGAAAAAAGGTGGAGATGGAGTCACAGAGCTCTTGCGAGGGTGGGACTACGTCTTGAACTACTTTAGGTGTAGAGAGGGACTGTACCAGGTTAAATAGCACCTTAGGTTTGTTAATGGCCTCCTGTACCGTGTGAGCAAAATATGCTCTTTTGGCATTGACAACTTCTCTGTGATAGGCAGCAAGTGTGTTGCGATAGCAAGTTTTTGAGTTGGGGGAATAGCTCTGACGCCACTTTCTTACTGTCTGCCTACACTGGAGTCTACCATCCTTGAGTTTTTGCGAGAACCAAGGCTCAGGTGGACGACTGTGTTGTTTACATAGTTTATAGGGTGCTAAAGCATCCGCCGTGGCAGTGAAGGCCTCCTGTAATGTAGTAAGGGGGCAACACTCCACGGGGTAGCAGTGGGATTGAAGCAGATTAATGAGTTTGGGTTTTGGGACGGTTTTCCAACTGCGCTTGCGAATCGCAGGCTTTACTATGACAACGGGAGGGGCTGGTAAAGGAATGGAGAAGGGCACCAGAAAATGGTCCGACCAGATAAGTGGCATGGGATTAGCAATATCAGCATAGGAGGAGGGAGCGAAAATTAAATCTAAAATACTGCCACACCTGTGGGTGGAGACCAGGACCCCTTGAGGGAGGCCCAAGACAGTCATCAACAGGGTGAATTTAGCGACCAATTTGGCCGTAGTAGGATTGATGGGCAGATTAAAATCTCCCATGGTAATAAAAACAGGATATTTAATTTGAAGTTCCATCACAAATGCCGGAAATTCAGTATAAAATAGATTATTGGCTCCAGGGGGTCGATAGACAAACAGGACTGTAAGAGTGCAAGTAGGAGAGATAGAGATGCTGGTCAGAATGCATTCCATTTTAAGGGAGTGCTTGGGGATAGTGCTAATGACTTTATATTTAGTCTTATAAATTAAAGCAACTCCACCTCTAGGGTGGAGGGAGGCGCGATCCTCATGAACTAAGTAATAGTTTTCTGGCAGAGATTGGACAATCGCTGGTCCAGAAGTCTCCCTAAGCCAAGTTTCGGTAAGGAAGAGAAAATCAAGGTCCTTAATGGACAGATGATCATAGCAGTGTAAATGGTGAGCAACCAAAGAGCGTGCGTTGAGTAAAGTGCATTGCAGTGAGGCTAAAGATGCTACCTTCCAGGGGATGGGAGCATTCAAAAAACTTATAGGCCATTTAGTAGAATAGCAAAGTATTGCGTAGGGCCCAGCCCACTGTATCACGTGTTCCCACTAGGTGCAGTACCTCCTGCTCCTTCCGCACACGGACGGGCACAGACAGGCTTGCCTTAAGCGCGCTTTCGGCACGCTGACGGCGTGCCAGCTGTGCCTGTCCGCTGCGCCGACAATATGTCTGGCACATAAATGCTGAAGCGTGGAGGGAAGGGAGGCTAAGCCCACCCCTCAATGGAAGCAGAAAGAGGACTGCCAAGGATCCACGTCCTGAAAGGGGAACTCCAATGGAGTAAAGGTTACAATAACAATGCACGCGGGGTGACCATAGTGCCTAATAGCTGATGAGTCAGTAAATGCTGTGGTAAGTTAGCAGCAATAGATACAATTTTAAAACGATTTAAAAAAATTAAACCAATTAGCAGCAATGAATTCTATAAATGCTGAGAGTGTCTTTAAAATAGCATGCTCAACGGAGCAGCCTCACCTCTCTTACGGTCAACATCCAGCCCAGTACTAATGCCGGAGCGTGGAGGGAAGGGAGGCTAAACCCACCCCCTCGATGGAAGCAGAAAGAGGACTGCGCAAGGAGCCGTTGTAACGCTCACCTGATTCCCGTAGAGGCACCGGTCTTGACTGGGCGTATACCGTATCTTCAAAGGTGATGTGTAACACACAGCTGGCTTTTTGGGCTGGACCTCTGTGCACTGTATGTCTGGCTCGAAGGGTAAGATGTCTTAGGTAAGTGAACGCCGTGCTCTCCATCTGCCTCGAGGCAGGGTGCTGTAACCAGTTTCTTCACTGGATAAGGGGAGCAGGCCTCTTGACTTCAGAGAACTGCTGTCCGTCGTTTACTGCACGAACGGTAAGTTTCGAGTAATTCTAATGTCTTTAAAGTCTTTAGTAATGATGTCTCTTGTTTTGCAGGGTTCCGGCGATGGCGGATGGCGGGCTGAAGTGAGTTGAAGATGGAGCCCGTGTGATGAATAGAAGCGCCTGGAAGCACGTAAGTAAGCGCTTGTTGCCTGCTTCACGATGCGCTCTAACTGTCTTTTTATTTTGCAGGTACAAGTTCGGGGCGGCTGCAGGGTGCCGGAATACCCACTGGGTTAGATGTGGAAAGGAGTAATGGCACGTGAGTATTAAAGTTCCCCAATGTCTTTAAACGCACCTTGTTTTGTCTTTCAGATGCGGGATGCAGCGCCGAAGGCCTCCGGAGCGTGCAAAGAGTTGGTAAGCTTTTGTCTTTCAGATGCCGGAATGCAGTGTGAAGACCTCCGGAGCGCACGAAGAGTAGGTAAGCCTTTGTCTTTCAGATGCCGGAATGCAGCGCGAGGCGTTGGTGACAGCCGATGGACCAGGTAAGGGAAGGGCTGTCACTGAAGACCGTAATGCTAACCTGTTCTTTCTTGTCTTTATAGGTGTTGCTGAAGACTGGATTCAGAATGGTAAGCCTTTTTCCTTAGGCCCAGGATCAGATGCAGAAGACACGATGAGCGTTCTGCTGCTGAGGATGCAGAATAACGCAAAGCAAGATTCATCCATCGGGTGTGGTTTAAATAGCCTCCTGTAGTGCTTAGGTGTCTCCTTCCACAGCCACGCCTAGGTAAGAAAAGAGTTCCTGCTTTCCAGAAGAGTTCCAGTGTTCTGAATCTAGGGAGTGGCTCCTGCCCCACCCAACAGGAAAAGTAGTTCCAAACAGAAGAATATCAGAGACTCAACTGGCAGGCAAGTAAGCAGCATGGTCTGCTGCAGGTAAGTCCACCCAAGCATTATGAGCCCGGCGCTTCCAGCGCTGGGACTGGGCATATTTATGAGCCTGGTGCCACTGGCGCCAGGACTGGGTCCAAAAGGTCCCAATTGGGACTGGTTGGCACTCGGAACCTGGGTTATGGATCTGCTTCCAAGGGAGTTGGGAAAACCCTGACCTTTTGGAAGCAGAGATCATGACAGCCGTGTCCTGAAAGGGGAACTCCAATGGAGTAAAGTTTACAAAAACAATGCACGCGGCGTTGCCATAGTCCCTAATAGCTGATGAGTCAGTAAATGCTGTGGTAAGTTAGCAGCAATAGATACAATTTTAAAACAATGTAAAACAATTAAAACAATTAGCAGCAATGAATTCTATAAATGCTGAGAGTGGCTTTAAAATAGCATGCTCAACGGAGCAGCCTCACCTCTCTTACGGTCAGCATCCAGCCAGGTACTAATGCCGGAGCGTGGAGGGAAGGGAGGCTAAACCCACCCCCTCGATGGAAGAAGAAAGAGGACTGCGCAAGGAGCCGCGTCCTTGTAATTTCTTGTCCTGAATATATAGTCTCCCTTGAAAATAGGGTAGATAATTTTCAATGGTGTATTGGTCTCTTCTAGCTAGCCACTCCTGTTGTGCTGTTTGGTTCATCCGGGATCGGAGATCGCTTTCCAAGTCATCCAAACAGGCGGTTGCAGCGATTTGGTTTTGGATCCGCTCTTCGGGAATTATGGCCACAGGCTCAGATGTGGTGAAAGCTTCTTTATCCTCACCCATGCGTGACAGAGCGTCTGCTTTCCCATTGAGTGCTCCTGGTCTGTAAGTAATGACAAAATTGTATTCTGCAAAGAAGAGAGCCCAGCGAAGCTGGTGTGAGGATTGGGCCCTGGCAGTCTTCAAGTATTGCAGATTACAGTGACCTGTGATAACTGTGACTGTGTGTCTTTTATCCCAGAAGATAGTGTCTCCATGTTTTGAAGGCTCCTTTGATCGCTAGCAGTTCTTTGTCGGTGATTGCATAGTTCAATTCTAGCGTGGAAATCTTATGGGACCAAAATGCTATGGGATGTAATTGCCCCATGTCCGGGTCCTTTTGCGATAATAATGCTCCCATGGCTACGTTGGAGGCGTCTGCTTCGACCACATATGGCAGGTCAGGTCGAGGGTGTCGAAGAACTGGTGCTAAGGTGAAAGCAAGTTTCAGTTCCTGGAAGGCATTTTCTGCTTCAGGGGGCCAGAAGAATTTCTTATCTTTTTCTCAGTAGGGAGGTAATTGGATGAACTATTTGTGAAAACCTTGGAATAAACCTATGATAAAAAAATTGCAAATCTGAGCACACTCTGTACTCCTATTATGGATGTTAGTGATGGCCATTGAAGGATAGCCTTCACCTTGCGTGTGTCCATGTGTACTCCTCGTGGTGTGAGCATGAAGCCCAAAAATTCAACTTCAGTAACATGGAAGAAACACTTTTCTAATTTGGCAAACAGCCGATGCTGCCGAAGCTTTTCCAGAACTGCTCTTACATGGCCAATATGATCCTCCTTGGATGTTGAATAAATAAGAATTATCATTTATGTAGGCGAGTGCGCAAACGATAATTCATGAAGCACATCGTTCATAAAGAATCAAAACGCCGCCGGGGCATTATAGAACCCGAAAGGCATGACCTCATACTCAAAAAGTCCATATTTGATTCGGAATGCTGTCTTCCACTCGTCTCCCTTTTTAACTCTCACAAGGTGATAGGCTCCTCGTAGGTCCAGTTTTGTATAAATTTGAGCATTCTTCACCTGATATAGAACCTCCGGGATGAGTGGCAGGGGGTATCTGTTTTTACAGTGATTTGGTTCAGCGCTCTATAATCCATACAAGTTCTTAAATCGCCCTCTTTCTTTGGTACGAAAAAGAGAGCCGTGGAGTAAGGGGACATAGACGGGCGGATGAAGCCGTTAGCTAGGTACTGATCCAGGTAAGATTTCAGATGCTGGTTTGCTTGCTCCATTAGAGCATAAATTTGTGCTCCGGACACCAGATCGATCTGTCAGTTGTAAGGTCTGTGTGGAGGCAGGGTGTTCTCTTGCTCCTTCTGGAACACATCCTGGTAATCCAGATATTCAGGGGGTAAGGAACCAGAGAGCCCAGGATAGATTTCGTCTTGAGTACCCGGCTCTTCACATTTTTGTGGTAGCAGATGTTAGCACATTCTTGAGGGAAGGTCAGCCCTCTTTTTCGCCAGTCGATCCTAGGGTTGTGGTTTTCCAGCCAAGGCATTCCTAAGATCATCTGGACTGAGGAGCTCCAATAAGATCGAAAGAGATGTCTTCCCGATGACCATCCTGACACATCAGCATGACTTTTTCGGTATGTTGCGTCACTGGGTCGGATGACCACTGAGAACCATCCACTGCTGTGAAATTTTCCAATTCAAGCTTTTCCTGGAGAGGAAAGCCTATTTGTGCAGCCAGATCTTGATCAATATAATTTTCCACCACTCCGCTATCAATATATGCCTCCAAGGCATGTACCTTTGACGGTTGTTGGTGGTTGACCAAAAGTACTGGGATGACCAGATGTGAGGTCTGTACAGATTCCTTCTTTTCGCTCGACAAGTGGACCCCTACGCTTGTCGGTCGTTGGAGTTTTCCGGGTTTTGTTCCTTTTCATCGTTCCCATTGACAGTTGCACCAACTAGCTTCTTAGGGGGTTTTACCAGGCATTCCCGGAGGAAATGTCCTGCTCTTCCGCAGTATAAACAGAGTTGTTGTTGTCTCTCTCCGCCTTGGAGACAGGAGCCCGTAATCCCCCGATCTGCATAGGCTGGGTTTATTCGTGGGTTTTAGTTTGGTTGTCCTGGGGTCGCATATAGACCGACCTCCCTTCAGTCCTTGTGCGATCCATTTTTCGATTCTGCAATCTGTGGTCAAGCTGCACCGTCAGATTGATGTATTCCGCACAACCTTCAGGAGGATTGACCACTTGGGCTAGAACATCCTTTAGTTCCCCACGCAATCCCTGATAAAAGAGTGTGGTCCTCTTCTCCTCTGGCCAATTTGTCTGTGCTATGAGACGATTAAAGGTAGCGATATAGGTCAGCAGATCTTAGTTTCCCTGCCTGAGTGACAATAGTTCATTATCCAGGGCTTGTCCTTGGGTGTGTCTAGCAAAAAAATGTTCCATCTCCCGTTGGAATTCCCCAAAGTTTCGGAGTAGAGGATCATCCTGGTTTACTAATGGTATCGACCAGTGCGCTGCGCTTCCTCCTAAATATGAAAGAACAAAGGCGACTCTTGCGCTATCGTTAGGAAAAGCCCCAGGCCGGCACAAAAAGTGAAGGTGACATTGGTTCATGAATATAGCATACTTATTGGGATCACCGGTAATGCGTTCGGGTGGGGCCAGTGGCACTGCACCTGGGAGCACCACTTGAACTGGTGTCGATGGCTGCGGCATAGGAGGCTGTGCAAGCCCAGGTAATGGAACCTGACTTGCAATGGTCTGAAGCATCTGTCTTGCCAAGTCGTCAGTTCGTTCTCAAGCTACAATAAGGTACCTTCTTAAGGCATTGGTTTCTTGTCTGAAGGCATGAACATCTGCCCGTAGTTCCCCCAGTAGTTGGGCCAACTGGTCTGTTTCCGAGGTTTCCATAATGCCCAGGCAAAGATTCGGAGAGGCTTTGTGTTCTGTTACGCTCACCTGGTCTCTGCGGGGATGTTGGGGCACGGTTGCAGCCCTCCGTGGAACTGGCTCCCCTGGGTCAGGCTTCTTCCCCTGCTCCTGTGTTGTGGACTGTGCTGGTTGTTGGTACTGCCCCTGCGAGAATACATGAGGCCGTGAGAATGCTGTGATATGGCTGTGGTCTCCCTCAAAACCTTCTTCCCAGAATGTGGTGAGCATGCTCATACCCATATAGTCTCACCTATTTAATTATGATGGTGAGTTCTCCGTCCTGCTTCTCAATGCAGGGGCGCTTTTAGATAGACCTAGTTCCTTCATTGGTCCATGTGCGTGGCTACCCAGACCAGCTGTGGCTGAACCACTTCAAAGGTAAGTATCCTTTGATAATGATTATTGTCCGTATTCTTTTGTAATGTCTTTTTCCTTGATTATTGTCCGTATATCTTGTAATGTCTTTCCTTCTCGCCAATAGGTGATGTGAGGCCCAGCAGAATTGCGGTGCAAGAAGTGAGCCCCTATGGAGAACAGGGGAGTTCACGATGTCCCAATAGGTGGTAAGTTTGGTTCTTAGGTCAAGCACGAGGATTGGTTTGGACACAACCTTAGCGTAATGTCTTTATAGTTTTTCTAACCTTGTTTGTCCTTTTGTTTTGCAGGGATGGCCTGGCGAAGTCAGACTGGAATGCTGTTATCCGAAGATCTGCCGGCGGGTGAAGGATGCCTGGATCCACGAGGATGCTGGCCGAGGATGGACTCCCGAGTAAGTGTTGAGGCTGGGAGCCGGGATCATGTAAGAATGCGCTCCGACTGCGGTTGCTGCTGGAATCAGATAAGGATGCGCTCCGACTGCGGTTGCTGCTGGAATCAGGTATGGATGCACTCCGACTGCGGTTGCTGCTGGAGTCAAGTAAGGATGTGCTCCGACTGCAGTTGCTGCTGGAATCAGATAAGGATGTGCTCTGACTGCGGTTGCTGCTGGAATCAGGTAAGGATGCGCTTCGACTGCGGTTGCTGCTGAATTCAGGTAAGGATGCGCTTCAGGCGGCGGTGAGCGTTACGCTGCTATAAGCAGACTAACGTGAAGCGATTGCATGCGGGCAGGGCAGGCTTAAATAGCCTGGTCCCAGCCACGCCCATTTGTTCTGACTTGTGGCCCCACTCTGCCACTTCCAGAAGATGCTGCACGTGCAGCCCAATGCACTCTTATGGCCACGCCCGGCCGGGAGGCACGTGGAGGCCCTGCAGGGGAGAAAATAGCACGTGCAACAGAAAAAAGTGTGAAGTGCACACTTTCTCATGAGCCTGCCACCAAAGGCGCCAGGACTGGGTCAAACTGGACCCTTTATGTAGTGGAGCTTGTGGTTCTTGCCCTGTGGCCATGACAGTAGCTAAGTGAAGCTTGTTCCCACCTTTGAAGGTTTTCTGAGGGTGGGTACATGTGTGTGGTACTCCCATCGGTGGTGGTGGAGAGATGGGGGAGAGGAAGAAGGAGTGGCAGGAGGAGGGATTACATTTATGAGAGAGGGCAGGTGCCGGCCAAGAAGGAGAAGAGTAGGTTGAGAACCTTGGGCCATGATAGCGCCATTGTGATAGACATTAATGACACACCTAGAAGATGAGAAGTATGCCAGGAGTACTTCCCTTCTAGTGCCACCATTAATGGGTGAGGAGGAGAAAGGGGAGAGAGTGGAGACCAGATAGGGGTGCATAGGTCACGAGAAGGGACAGAAAAGAGGATGTCCGTAATAGACTGCCTGGAAGTGGCAGTGACGTAGGTGTCAACAATAGGCAGGCCTGTATTAAGGTCCAGGAGGCCTTTTTTCAGCTTTTTTCCTCCACAGTAGGTAGGATAGAAGAAAGAAGAGCAGTTGGAATAGATAGGGGAGATAGAGAGTGTCATGGGAGTAGCAGAAGAGAGGCAGAGACAAACAGGGGAGCTGCACAGTACATAGGAACTCACCAAGTGGCCTAGTAGCCAGGCAAGCACAGAAGAAGGTGGTATTCAATGGCAGACAGTCAATGCATGGATTAAAAGCACACCTAAATTTGAATTCTCAATACTGTATTTAAATTCAGCACAAAATGGAGAGTGCACAGATTACCAAACCTAAATTTGGCTTTTAAGTAAGGGGCTAACAAGCAGCAGAAAGTGAGAAATGTGCGAGTTTAAAGCAGATACATAAATAAAGTGGTCTAGAAATTACAGTTTGAAGTTAGGCTAGAGGGGAAAGGAGGCATGCTTCAGCAAGCAACCAGGCAGAGAGTTATAGTCCAGGACAAGGCGAACCCGGAGTGCTTAACGGTGCAGTGAAGGAGCAGATCTCTCTTGGTCAATAAATGCAGGGATAGCTGTGAGTTTGTTCGTTGGGCAGTGTGGGCTAGTGACAAATTGCAGAAGCAGTGGCATAGAGAGGGGCTCCATCCAGCTCTGGACAGGGCCAGACAGGGGCCTTAGTGTGGGCCTTGGAGGGGGCCGCATTCACCTGACGGCTCCTGTGATTGGGCAAAGATTAATGAAATGATGGCCAATCGCTGTGGTGGATGGTAAGGCAGGACAAACATTCCAGTCATTGCCTCAGGCGGCGGCCATTTTTGTAAATCAGAACTTGTCCAAAACAAATAGCCCATCTGGGCTTTGCGGGAATATCATGGGCAGACAATCGAATTCGGCAGTGTAGCGCTGCCGCCTTCTATACTAGGTAGATCAGGCAATTTACAATCATGGAGAGTACTCGCCGCTCAGAATCACACCGGAAGCGATTGCGAGCACACAATGCCCATCAGGCCATACCTCGCTCAGGTTGGTGAAGGTGCTGCTCCTGCAGCCTTGTGCTGATGTAGATGGCCGCTATTGTTTTCTCAGGGCTGGTGGCAGGCTGAATGGAAAGAGAGGAGGGCCAGGGGCCTAGTGTGGACGTTGGAGGGGCCGGCGTTCACCGGCCAACTCCCGTGATTGGGCAAAGATGAATGAAGGGATGGCCAATCACTGTGGTGAATGGTGAGATAGGGCAGGCACTCAGCAGCAGCCATGTTTGTAAATCAGAAATCGCCCATAAAAAATAGCCCAACTGGGCTTTGCAGGAATATCACAGGCAGACAATCGAATTCAGTGGCGGAGCGCTGCTGCGTTCTATGCTAGACAGATCAATTTAATAAATGAACACTTTTTACCAGGCCTTCCACCACTTTTAGCAGAGCATTTTAATCTTGCCTCATTGCCTCATTATCCTTTCTTAAGTGTGTTATGGCAAGCGAAGTATGGCGACAACTAGCACAGTACCCAGGACCACAAGCATCACTCGAGCCTCCGGCTAGCACCAATCTCTGGGGAGGAGGTTCAAGAACAGCCTGCCTATGTGGAGAAGCAGGCTAAAACTCCATCCCACTTAAAATCTCATACCTGTTTGAGGTCGTGACTTCTAGGGGATAAGACACAGCTTCCTTACAACCCTTAGTAGCTGAGTTATTATTTACAGGTCCTACTAGTAACCTCTGAGGATGATTCAGTATTAAACAATTTCCCAACCTGCTGATCTGGCCGATTTGTGACTTCATTTGGGAATTTTCCCTACTTCTACTAAGGCTGGGAGTGTGATTTTAGGGGTCCCCGGGCTATCCTGTGCTATTTAGCGCATTTCATCCACAGAGAGTATGTCATCATCATTAACTTTATTCAGAAAATACATCTCCATCAAAGTGCAATTTTTACAATACAAAACATTAAAAACACAATTTATATTAATATCTTCATTATTTTCAGTAAATAAAAAAATAATTTAGTTTAGAATATGCATGCAATAATAAAGCCATAATCAGCTTGTATAAATCCCGGCCTCGGTACACGCATCCCACCCAGCCTACTGTTTTACCAGTTTAGTGCTCATTCTGGTCCCTAGCATTCTCTTCTTGAAAGCAGATCTTAAAAATGTTTAGACTGCCAGCACATATTCAGGATGGGTACAACCTTTCAAGGCTCGAATGACTAATGGAATTGGGAGCTGGACTATGTGGCTCCAAGCCCGGGCAAGCCAATGCCCCCTTGCCCGGGAATAGGCCTTGCAAAAAAAGAAAACATGCGCCTCATCCTCTCACCCCTTACCACAAAGAGGGCACTAGGACAAGGGACAAGACCCACTCTTCCACTTAACAGATTCATGGGCCAATGGGAGTATGCCTAATCGGAACTTAGCAAACCAGGTTTTTAGTTTTGCTACCATCGGGAGGTCCAGATATACCTCCGACCCCCAGACGTCCTTAAGCAGCAGGTAAGCCCTAGCTTTTTTCCCCCTTAGGCAATTATCAACCATCATACTCCATGCCCATCCTCAAAAATTATTCTTGACCGCCGCCTTATAGGCACTACCCAACCTTGTAGGGTCACTCCAAAAATCCCCCAATACAATGTTGAAAAGCATGGTTCTTATATGCCTTAAACAAGGAAGTTTCCTACCACCTGGCGTCGAGAGAACCTCCTCCAAAACTTCCCTAAAAAAAATCAAGGCTTCGTTATTCCAAATATGCAGCCAATAAAACACTGGCTGCATCATAATGGCATATTGAATCTCGATAAAACCAAATTTGCATGCCACTGGCGTGGACGGCGCATTGGAGGGTAAACCCAAAAATGCTTTCAAAAATCTATTTTCGGCTATCTGAATGGCAGTGCAATCATTTACTCCCCATAAATCGGCACCATAAATTATCCCTGGAATTGTCTGGTCCTGGTAAATCTTTACGGGTACCGAATGAGCCTCACCCTCCAATCTTGTCACCTGGTTCCTAATGAGGCCACACTGACGCAAGTGCGATAGCACCTTGCTATCTGGTCCTGCCATTTCAGTTTATTCGAGAAGATCGGTTCCAAATATGTATATGAGTCCACAGACTCCAGGGGCTGGCCATTTAAGTTGAAATATGCCCGTACTCTGGCCTTTTTCCCCACACCAGCACACTGCATGGTTTTAGTTTTGGAAAAATTAATTCTAAGGCCCTTTGCAGAGCAAAGCTTTTTGAAAACATCCAATTGATTTTGCAGGCCAGCGAGAGTCTTTGACAGCAAGACTGTGTCATCCGCAAACAACAGTAGACTCCATTTTCTATTGCCCAGCATTGGGGCGTCCCTTGCAGCCTCTAAAAATCCAGGGACTAGACTGTTGAGGTACAATAAAAATAGCACAGGCGCCACAACGCATCCCTGCCCAACCCCTACATCAATAGATACTGGATCGGTTAGCTTTCCAGACCCCCACATATCCGTGCCGTATTCCCAGAATATAATGACTTAATAGCTTTACCCAGGGATGATGGAATGCCTAGTCCCTCTAACACAGACCACAGAGAATCCCTTGGGACTGTGTCAAAAGCCGACTGTAGGTCCACAAATGGCAGATACAAACATTTGTGTATTAAGAAGCATGTTTTTCCAGCATAAGAGGTCCAGCCTCATAGCCTGGTCTACTGTGGAAATACCTGCTCTGAATCCCACGTGCACATCGGAAAGGATGCCTTCTCTAGCAACCCAGTCCTCCAGACGGTGCAAAAGCACCCTGGTGTAAAGTTCTGCCAGAGAATCGATTAACGAGATTGTCCTATAGTTGCTCTGGGAATCCCAGTCGCCCTTCTTGTATAATGGAACAATAATTGCCTCCCTCCAACTACCCGGTGGGTGATTACTAGAGAAAATATCATTAAAACATTTCGTTAAAAAGGGTACCCAAAGTATGGGTTCACTTTTAAAAAGATCAATAGGAATACAATTCGGGCCGGGGCCTTTCCCTTTTTTGCTTCAAACAAAGCCTGTGCGACTTCGAGGGATGTAAACACATCAACCCTGCCTTCGTTAGGGGAAAAAAGGAATACCCGTACCTGCCAAGTCAACTCCCTTCTGACCTGCTCAGACCGCCCCGCAGCATATAGGTCAGTAAAATGGTCATGCCAAGCCTCCAGGGTAATGTTGCTTATCACACCTGGCTGGTCAGATTTAAGTTTTTTTTTACCAAGTACCCAAATTCTTTAGAGTCATTTGACCCGGCAGCCCTTCCGAGGGCAAACCAGGTACATTTACCCTGTTCCCTCTTCTTTTCAATAAGCATGCTTTTATAATCGTGCCTAAGTCTTTTGATCACCCCCGGGGGAATAGCCACCCCGGTCTTAAGTGTCTTAATCAGGGTAGACTTGGCCTCCCGGCAATCATGGTCATACTAACCCACAGATTTACGGTTAGCCAGAGATTGGGGCGTCTTTCCTTGGTAACGAACGGTGTGAGTCTTTCTGTCACTAATCTATAAAAATCAGCCGTTGATAAAGGAGAATATGTCTCCACATATGCCTCCAACACTGGTAGCAAAGCCTTGTATATTCTACCCAGAAATGCAACTGTTGGTACTTCGAGCCATCGACGTTACGTTAGAGCCTGGCAAGCCGTGCTGGATCGTGCATTAACAGGGCCACTTTGGTCGCCAGAGTTAAAAGGGGTCAGAAAGGACATTACCAGAGGATCGTGGTCGCTCTCGACTCTCTTCGGGACCTTAAAAGAAACCAGTCCATCCCACTGGGATGCAAGAGCGAAAATATGATCAATACGACTACCCTTGCTCTGCGTACAAAAGGTTATGTGTGCCGGAGAGTCTTCCAAAACCTCCCATTGCAAGCCCTCAAACCATGTGCATATAACATCGACCGAACCCTGCCCGCCAAAGGGTAACAGCGGGTGCTCGGAGGAATCGACGGCCACGGAACACCCTATAGTTCATCTTCCATGGCAAGGTTCCACGTAAGCTGGCTCGGTTCCTCCAACTGGCAGTTGAAACCGCCTAACACAAACAACTGGCTGTTGGGAGAAGCAGCAATGGATAAGGAAAGCTTGTTCAAAGCTTACTCCATGCGCTTAATGGCACTCCGATTTTGCCTCAAATATACCTTTAGGAAAGCAATAGACAAGCCATTCCTAAAATTGCACACCACACAAAGTAGATTTAATGAGCCCACATCTAAAGCTTTGCATGTTGCCTTGATGCTTGCATGGATCCAAATCAATAACCCTCCCTTTGGGTGCCCCCTCGGGGATCTAACTGCTGGTAAAAAGAAAGCCCGGTAATTGGGCATGTGCACCTGTGAAAGAGACCATGTCTCCTGCAAGCATCTCAGTTATAATCATTAATCAGGGCTAGCCAGTCAAGATCTAATACTTTGCCAGCAAGCCCATTAAGGTTCCATGATAGGCCTGTGATCTCCTCTCTGGACCCTAAGGCTATCCACAGAGGGTCTGTATGGGGCTTGCGCCTCCACTGATACAGGGCCCACAATACGATTTCCAAGTGATGCCCACCCAGACTCAAAGCCAATTACTGAGCCCCCCATAGTAGACCCCAATAGACAGGGCCAGCATCAAACCCCAAGTGGAGAGGTCGCCCCCATGCATCAGTATACAGTATCAAGAGCACCCCGGGAAATGGCTATAGTAGGGGCATTTAGAGCAAGTTCCAGTGTTTCTCGCGAGCAACCCAAAAGGAGCCCATTTGCTGTCAGGTTCTGCGCCTGTGCCCCCAGAGCTTGGGGTTCAGGGAGCGATAAATCTGGAAGAAACCCCCCCCCTCCACAGGACGACTCAAGCCATGCATCATGCAAATGACAATTTTTAAAGATAGCATCAAAACAAACCATATTCCCTTTCGCAGCCAATGCTTCTTTACAATTCCAAAGACAAGTCCTCACATGTGGGTTAATAAAGCCAAATTTGACACTGCAGCCACCACAGAACATACCATTTGATATGATGATATGATATGGCATTTATAACGGGCCTCTACACAAGTGTTTCAAGGTGCGAAGAATACGGCAGGTCGTAAAAATGCTACTTGTCATATCTTTAACCCCCAAAATGTCTGGCAGTGCTTTGACAAGGGTGCGTTTGTAGGCTTTCTTGTTCCCATGTGTTCTCCCTCTAAAAGTAGATATTAGGCTCATAGACCGCCACCCCAGCAAGGAATCATCGGTACCAACACCGGCCAAGAAAGAGCCATGCGCCACTCCTTCAGGGGCATTGATTACTGCAGAAGGCGCTACAAAAACCCCCAAACGCGCTTGGGACCCTTGGGAGTCTTTGTGCCCAGCCAAGCATGCTTCCGCAGGGGGATGGATTATAGACATAGTGGGGCCAGAGGCCGATGCTACACGGACACATTCCAAGGGCATCACATGAGACAAGATAGTAGGTGGAACCATGGGGAGCACATTAGGTCGAGGGGGACATGCTACCACTGGTGCTATAGGCTGGGAAAGGCCCCATTCTACAGGAGTTTGTGTAGCATCATCCACCCCCGCGACCCAGACACCACTCCAGTTGGTTTCATCGGCCCTACCGTAGAGGTTGCTGAATGGGTATTAAACAATTTGGCCGGGCGCTCCAAACAAGAGAGTATGTATACTGCGGGTTTCCATTTTATGGGTGTCTTGGGTGTACAATCATCTTTACATACAACAGTCAGCAAATCATCAGTATCGGTGACTGTGAAATTAGAGCCCGCTTTCCCATCCTTCCTCCCTCCTCCTGCCTGTTTTGCAACCCTACTATTGGGATGAGCCCCTTGGGGTCCAATGTCTCGAAAAAAAGCATGGCTATTTCATGGATCATGGCGTTTGTCTCGTCCATCCGATTTATGAATGTAGTGGCTCGCTTTCCAGCAGCGCTATTGATGGGGGGGGGGGGCTCCATGCTTTTTCTTTTGGTCATTATAAATTAACAGTCCTCACTCACAATGCATAGGCAGGAGAGAAGGTGGTTAGTGCAAGAATAAAACACCCAAAATAGGATCAATAGAGCAAAATGCTGAAACCCCCACACCTTAAATTAGGTTGTCAGAACCAAAGTGTCTGAGCAACTGTGTATCTAAACAGGAGTTCACTTTAAAAGTAGATACACTAGAAAATACCATCAGTCAATGGATGTATCATCTAAAAACAGATAATATAAAATGAGGGTTAAGATGTCACAAATATTAAAATGTACAAAATAGCAACCATCACTTGCTAAATCATACATATATCTGAATAGAACAGTAAACAATTGCCCACAGACTGGCAACACTCTTGCAGGCTACCACTCAAAGGGGCAGCAGGGTGAGACACAGTTGACGACTTCAGGGGCCGCAAGAGTCCGTCTCTCCCCTCGCCTTGAGGCACCAGCAGTCCTAGTTCACCAGCTGTCCTTGGAATCACTTGCGGGGCACTCCACGTAGGATCAAGGTCAGGGCAGGCAAAAGAGGAGCTTGGCAATTTACGAATGGTGCTGTTATATCCGCCCTGCGCCCCGCAACGCAGTGACGCAGGGCGTCTCAATAAAAGCCCTACCCCCGCGCAAGGGAGGCAGTTCCGGGCACAGAATCTAACAACGTGTGGCGTGTTTCATTTCGCTCTGGCCGGAGCTGCGCCACTGCGGCCTACTTCAGAGGCCCTCAACGTTCTGCCTCCGCACGGAGTTAGAACGTAACACTGGTGACGAGGGAAACGGGACCCACCACACGTGCTCGACGCCCTACCAGCTGATTCTTCCTGCGGCGACACGCAAAATTTATGGACACCCGGTGGGAAGGGGCACACATAACCCCCCCTGCCCAAAAAAAAAAAAGTTTTTTTTATGTTCCGTCCCTTCGGCTGCATCGTCGTATTTGTTTTCCACGGCGGTCCCAGGGCGCTGCGACACACGACCAACTGGCATCCAGGGGCCATAGGCACCGCTACACGACGTGTGAGTCCACCGTACACGCAGTGCACACGTGCGATCACGGCAGCAGGCACCTGGAGCGAGGCAGCGGTCCCATCCGCTACTATTTCAAAGGTCGGCCTCGAAAGGGACCAATGACACCTGAAACCACACACCAAGGTGAGGCCGATAGACACCATCAAGTGACAGCAATGCCCCACCATGGCGACCGGCACGTCCATCCCCAGGCCCGGCACGCCCTCTAGACTAGCAGCGAATCTGTCGATGTCGTCACCGCCAGCTCGCCCACAAGATAGCTCCTCCACAATGATTCAGCCATTTGACCCATTCACGGATCCATCATCTGTTGGCCCCCGGTGGCAGCTATGGCTCCAAAAATTCAAAATGGCAATGGAGTGCAAGGACATAACTTCCGCCAGGAAAATGAGATCACACCTATTGTTAAACGTGGGGGACGAGGTGCTACGAATCTTCAACTCGCTAACCATTGCTGATGGCCAGGACATTTACCAACAATCGAAAGACGCTTTGACGGCTCATTTTCTCCCACAACTCAACCCGGATTATGAAACTTTCATGTTCTGCACCACATTTCAGGCAGAAGAGGAGACCTTGGATGCCTACCTCACCCGACTCAGGAAGCTTGCGATTTCGTGTGAGTTCACGGATGTCGAGAAAGAAATCCGGAGACAACTCATTAACGGCATCCAATCAGAGAAACTAAGAAGTATAGCGCTGAGTGAGAGGGGCATCTCTCTAACACGCATTCTGGAGTTGGGTCGTCAAAGGGAGTTGGCACATGCCAGGGCCGCCAACATGGGTACGACTCTGCAAAAACTACAACCTGCCCTCGCATCATCCATGGTGGCCCATGTCACCAATAGACAGTCCACTAGAGATGAATCTGGCGGCAACTACACACCAGCCAGATGGCAGCCATGGATCCTGGGACCCACGGAGGGTGGATGGTGTGGTGGATCATGTCATGGACGGCGAAATTGCCCGGCGCAAGGAACAACATGTGGGGCATGTGGCAGAAAGGACCACTATGCCAAGGTGTGCCGATCATCGGGCGCTCCACTACCGCCTCTGCAGAATCCCCAGGAGAAGAGTGGAACCAAGAAAAAGAAGCAGGCGATCGCGAGTCGAAACAACCAACTCTTCAACCGAGGAAGAAGGGGATGACGTCACAGGGACTCAACAAAACTCTGGTAGAGAGCAGCGGACCAAAGGGAGGAAAGTATACCTGGTGTCAGCTCTGGATCGTGGGCACGCTACGCAAAAGAAAGGGCTCCGGAGGTGCAAATGCCAGGTCACCCTCCAAAACCAGCAGGTATGGATGACTATAGACACGGGGGCCTCGGTAAACTTCATGCCCACAAGCACATTTCAAACACTGCAACCTCGACCAGCCCTCAAGAACACAGACACCCTTCTGTTTGCATATGGCTGCAGAAAACCATTACTGGTGGTTGGCAGATTCCGCACCACCCTCAGCCATGGTGAAAACGGGCTACCGTCCAAGACGTATGTAGTTTGTTTGTTTGTTTGTTTTATTATTTATAATGCGCAGATATACCCAGGGGTATCAAGGCGCAGCATTTACAAGAATATGCGAAGCTTAGTTACAAATATAGAATATACATGTAGGCAATGGAAGTATATACAGAGCATAGTAAGGAGAACAAGCAATATAAACAGTATAGGCGCAAGTACGGGTGGGTGCACGAGGTTACACAGTGTGCGGGTAGCAGGAAATTGATAGCCTTGGCACCTAGCTGTCTTGGTGGTTCCTCGTTTTCAGCCATGAAACTACCATGGATCAGAATTTCAAGTAGGGCATATCTGCTCTCAAGTTGGGAGGCAAAGAGTTCCGCAATTTGGCTGCTTTTACCAGAAAACTATTACCTCCTATAGTGGCAAGTATGAAGTTTGGGACAGCGAGGCAGTTTTTGTATGCAGTTCTAAGGGGTCTAGCGGAAGCTTGTCTGTGGAACTTGATGATCAAATAGATCGGTGCGGCATTGTTGAGAGATTTATGAGTTAGAGATGCCGTTTTTAGGAGGATTTTGTCTTGAGTGGAGAGCCAGTTATTCTGTTGGCTAAGTCCTGAAATGTGCTCTCTTCTAGGGATGCCTAGGGCTGCTCTCAGAGCATTGTTCTGGAGGGTTTGTAACTTGTTGGTGGTAGCCTTGGAGGTTCTCAGGTAAAGGGTGTTACAATAGTCAAGGCGGGAAAGTATAAGGGCTCTAGCGAGTGTAAGGCAGCTAGTGTCTGACAGAAATGGTTTGGCTGAGAGGATTAATTTGCATGTGTATGCAGTTGATGATGCCAGGGAGCTCAGTTGTTTTTTGAAGGAAAGGTTGGAGTCCAAGTAGAGACCAAGTGTTTTGACCTCCTGACCGACTTTGATATTATTCCCATCTATCATAAAGGAGTTGTAGGCAGGGCTAAGTTTCTTTAAACTGGACGTAGTACCCTGGATGAGAAGCTCCGTTTACTCATCATTCAGGCATAGTCCGTGAGTGGCCATCCTTGCCTGAATGATGATGTACACCCTATTTAGCAAGGCCAAATCCTTTTCATAATCTCCAGAAAGCGGAAGGAGGATCTGGGTATCATCTGCATAGTTAGTGTAGGTGATATCGAGATGATCCAAATCATCGAAAAGGGGCCTGGTAAATATGTTGTACAGTGTTGGGGAGACGCAGGAGCCCTATGGGACACCACAAGTGATAGGAATGGGGTACGCTGCAGCAGTAGGGGAGAAGACCCTCATAGTTCTTCCGTTGAGGAATGAGGTGATCCATTTGATGGCCTCTGGAGAGAAGTGTGCTGCTGTATGGAGGTGTGAGCATAGGACAGAATGGTCGACCAAATCGAAAGCTGCAGATAAGTCGAGGAGGAGGAGCAGGGCAACTTGCCCTTTGTCCCTAAGAGTATCAATCTGAGCTTTTAGGGCGATAAGTGCAGTTTCAGTCCCGTGTTGAGGACGGAACCCTGATTGTCTAGATCCTAAGAGGTGGTGTTCCTACAGGTGCTTCTGTATTTGTACATAGGCGACCTTGTCAAGGATTTTTAGTAAGAAAGGAACAGTAGTTATAGGTCGGTAATTTGTGGGTATGGCTGGGTCCAGAGTAGGTTTTCTAAATAATGGAAGTACCCATGATTGTTTTAGGTTGGAAGCGATGGAACCAGTGTTGAAGGAAGCGTTGATCAGTTTGGTGATGAAGGGGGAGAGGTCACTGGCGGCATCTTTGATAAGCTGTTCTGGGCACAGATCTCCCTGGCAGTTAGATGGTTTCAAAGATAGGATATTTTTTTCTACTTCAAGAGTATTGACTTTGGAGAACTTGAAGCGGATAGGATCTATGGTCGTATGCTTATCCTGACTTTTGGAGGGGAGAGTGTCTTTTAGGGCAGCTTTTTTACTAGAGATTTTACTTTGAAGGGTCACAATCTTATTTGCCAAGGCATTTTGAATTTCAGAGCACCAGTTTTTATCTTTGGTGCAAGTGTCAGGGGGGACTATGGGGCTTTCTACTTCTTTAAGTATAGATAAAAGTTCTTTGATATTGGATTTAGCTTGGGAAATGCGAGAGTCAAAGGAGGTTCGTTTGGCCAGGTACATTTCTTTTTTATAGAGTGTGGATAGTTTGGAGAGTTTGAGTTTGTTTGCAGCCGAGGGGATTTTTTCCAGGTGGCCTCGCATTTTCTCTTTTGCTGCTTAGGTTTTTGAGGAAAGGGGTGTACCATTTGTTGAGGTGCGTTTTCAATTTACTGGGTCTGAGTTTGAGTGGGGCAATGAGGTCTAGTGAGGAAGCCATAACCTTCTTATATTCTTCAACCAGGATCTCTGGATCCAGGTTATCAGGGAGTGTGTTAAGTGTAGGGAGTAGATCCGGGATGAGTTTTTCTGGAGTAATATTCTTTTTATTTCTGGTGAGAGTTGGAGGAGCCGTGGTGTTAGGCGGAGGTGGGGGTCTGTCCGTGGACAGCAGGAACGATACCAGGTAGTGATAGGTCCAGACTAGTGGAGTGGTATTTGTGATTTTTGCTGACCAGTTGTCGTCGGCCATCCAGTCAAGTATTCTACCTTTCGAGTGAGTGGGTGCCATACTTATTTGCGCAAAGCCTAGTTCAGCAAGAGTGTTAGCTATGGTGCTGGCTGTTTGGTCTGCCGGGTCGTTATAGCCCATATTAAAAGTCCCCCAGGGTGAGAACTTGAGAGGAGCTTTTAAGATTGCTAGATAGAATGACATTAAGGTCTTCATCAAAGGTGCCAATGGGGCCTGGTGGGCGGTAGATCAAGTGGATATTAAGGGTTTGGGAATTAGTAAGTGGGGCTTTGACTGATGTTTCACAGGAGAGGACATTGGAGGAGGTTGCTAGTCTCATGGACAGACTGCATTTGTGTATGATGGCGACACCCCCTCCTCTGGAGTTAGGGCGATCTTGCCTCAAGATGGAATAGTTGTCTGGGACTGCTAGCATGAGCATAGGGCCTGCTGCAGGGTGTAGCCAAGTCTCGGTAATAGCGAGGAAATCAAGATCTGCTTTGAGGATCAGGTCTGCGATTTCTGTGCCATGAGCTACTAATGATCGGGCGTTGATCAAAGCTCCTTTGATTTTAGGGCTGACTGTATTTTTAGTAGCAGTTGTATGACGTTTGTCTTGTGTTGATTCGAGAGCGCCCAGACTGGGGAGGTTATGAGTGGGTCTCGTGGTGGGGTTGTAAGGTGGATTGGAAGTTTTAGTAGAGGAACTGGAACGAGGAGGCTGTTCTTTGGACTTCTGTAAAGTGGGCATTGAACGGGCGAGAGGCTCATAGATTTTGGCTAGTCTAGCTCTAAGTCCTAGGTTCCTATCCATGATAGTACGAGGGAGACTAGTGGGTGGTAGCTGAAGGTTATTTATGTCTAGGTGTGGTGCCTGGTTGATGAGAGTAGTAGGAAGAGGTATGTTGGGTAAGTACGGGGCCATCTTAAGTTGAGTTACACTGTTTAGGATGAGGATGAAGACGCAGGCGGGCAGGCTGGTAGTAAATGGACGCATACTAAGTAATGGTGAGAAAATTGGTAGGCTAAGGATAGGCTTGGGAACGCTAGATGGGCCAGTATGCATTTGTGTTGAGGACCTGGCCCATAGGACACCAGCTAGATTCAATATGGCAATGAGGCTGAAATGCATAGAACACCATCTAGATTCAGAGGTCCTCATTACAACCCTGGCGTTAAGGGGTTCATGGTGCCGTAAAAGGCTGCGGCGCCTTTAAACCCTTAACGCCCGATTCACACTTTAACGCCTGCTTTTTGCAGGCGTTAAAGTCCAACCCGCTAAGGGACCTTGGTGCTAATTACGGCACCGTAATTTACGGTGCCGTAATTAGCACCATCCCCATTCCCATTGAGCCCTATGGGCCAAAAATGGGAATGGGGAAGGGGCCATGGTGAATGGGGATTTACCGCCCCGCCAACCTTGGAATGGGGCGGTAAATCCGCCATCCACCATGGCGGAATCCGGCATGGACCGTGGTGCTAATAGCACCATGGTCCAACGCCAGGGTTGTAATGAGGCCCAGAATATGGCAATGAGGCTAAAATGCATAGAATACCATCTAGATTCAGAATATGGCAATGAGGCTAAAATGCATAGAACAGTAAATGCGGGGATTGAATGCCTTCTGAGTGGCGAAGCGGCTGAGGACCTAGAGCGGGTACAGTTCGTCAGTCAAGTCAAGGAAGCCCAAGAGGTCGAAAACATCCTTGCACAGTATCCCAACCTGCAAAACGGGATTGGCTGTTTGAAAGGAAAGACGATAAAGCTCCATATTGATAAGTCGGTCCAGCCAAAGGCCGTCAGACACCGGAGGACCCCATTCCACATGCGTGAACAGGTGGAGATCGAACTCAAAGCGTTGGAAGAAGCTGGCATTATAGAAGAGGTAACGGGGTCGACACCATGGGTGTCCCCGATGGTGGTCACAAAGAAACCCAAACAGCCGGGGAAGGTCCGAATCTGTATAGACATGCGCCTCCCGAACACTGCCATCAAGCGGGAGCGCCACATCACGCCAACCCTCGACGAGATTGTGGCTGACCTCACGGGATCGAGAGTCTTCTCGAAGGTTGATTTGAAAGCAGGTTACCACCAGCTGAAGCTGCATAGGGACTCTCGGTACATAACCACTTTTTCAACACACTTGGGTCTGCGAAGATACAAGCGGCTAAGCTTTGGGATACTTCGGCGGCCGAAGTCTTCCAACAGACAATTCAAGAAGTCATCCGGGGCATACCAGGTGTCCTAAACGTGAGTAACGACATCCTGATCCATGCTCAGGACAAAGGTGAACACTCGAGAAGACTACGGATGCTTTTGGGCCGATTAGAAGATGCGGGCCTAACCATTCATAAGGAAAAATGTGAGTTTTTCAGGACGGAGATATCGTTCTTTGGCTACAAGTTTAGCAGCACTGGCAACCCTCAGAAGGTTGCTGACATACAGGCCGCGAGTCCGCCCATGACACCCACCGACATCCGCAGCTTCCTGGGGATAGCCACGTACTGTGGGAGATTCATCCGGAACCTGGCCACTCTTTCGGAACCCCTTCGAGAACTTACCAAGCTCAACACGAAGTGGGAATGGGGGAAAGCGTGCCAGGAAGCATTTGAAAGCATCAAAGAGTCACTATCCGTGGATATGAAAATGGCGCACTACGACACAGCGCTTCCGACTGAACTTTTTGTGGATGCCAGCCCTATCGGCCTGGGGGCCATCCTCATGCAGGTCACCAGAGAGGGCGAGAAGAGACCCATCGCCTATGCGTCATGAGCTCTCACAATGACAGAGCAGCGATACTCTCTCATTGAGATAGAGGCAATCGCCGTACTGTGGGGGTGTGTCGCCCTTTCCACCTCTATCTGTATGGCCGTAGGTTCAAGGCGATCACGGATCACAAACCCCTCCTGCCAATCTTCATGGGCACCTCCTCGCCCCCGCCGACTAGAATAGCCAAATGGCTGCTCCATCTCCAGCAGTACAATTTTGAGTTGACGTATCAGCCGGGAAGCGGCAACCCGGCGGACTTCCTCTCAAGACACCTTCGAGCGGTGACGCCACAGGAGGTTCAGGTGGCCGAAGAGACCGAGGAGCACATCTGCCAGGTGGTGCGGGCCATGAGGCCAAAGGCTGTCAGCATCGATGACATCGCAGAGGAAACATGCAAGGACCCATGTTGCGACTTGGTAAAGAATGTCATCATTTCAGGTGACTGGAGGTCCTTCATGAAGAACACCCACAACAGGACCGAGGAAGCAAAGACGTTCCTCACAGGGATGTTCACCATCCGCCAGGATCTGTCGATAACAGAGTAAGGATTGCTGCTCTGCGGAAATCGCATCATCATCCCGCCGGGCCTGCAGGACCGAATAGTGGCCCTCGCCCATGAGGGCCACCAAGGGATGGCTCGAACGAAGGCTCAAATTCAACACATGTGTGGTTTCCACAGATAGATGTAAAGGTGGAAAGGCTAGTCAACACCTGTCTACCATGCCTGATAACCGGAGCCTCACCAATCCAGTCGTCGGGATGAGGATCTGGCAGGTAGGACGCAATAAGCATCGACTTCTGCAAACTACAAGAAGGCCTGTACCTCCTGGTAGCCATCGATGATCACTCCCGATATCCCGAAGTCGAGGTGGTTGAATCCACGGCGGCAGAAGTGGTCATCCCGGCCATCAAGAAGATGTTTGCGACACATGGGGCCTCATTACGACCCAGGCGGTAAGGGGTTTACGGCAGCGTAAACAGCGCTGACCCTTACCGCCTGAGTACGAGGTCCCTTAGCGCCATGGCGGATTTAACACCTGCTTTTAGCAGGTGTTAAAATCCATGGCGCTAAGGGACCATGGAGTTAATTACGCCACCGTAATTTACGGTGGCGTAATTAACGCCTTCCCCACTCCCATTATGCCCTATGGGGCAAAAATGGGAATGGGGAAGGGTAAATGGGGATTGGGGACTTACCGCCCCGCCAAGGTCGGAATGGGGCGGTAAGTCCGCCAACCCCCATTTACCCTTCCCAAGTCCGGTAACTTACCGCCTGGGTCGTAATGAGGCCCATGGACTACCCACTACGATTAAGAGTGACAACGGCGCACCCTTCCAAGGGGAGGAGTTTAAACACTACCTGCAAGAACTGAACATCCGGTATCACCACATCATGCCAAGGTGGCCCCAGGCGAATGGGGATGTGGAACGGTTCATGAGAACAATCAACAAAGTGCTGAGGCTATCAAAAGCAAATGCCAGTCCGTGGAAAGTCGACCTCTATCGTTTCCTGAGAAACTACAGGGTCACCCCGCACTGCACGACTGGTGTCCTACCATCTGATCTCATGTTTGGCACTGTCATAAAGTCTTCCATTCCACATCACCCCAGCAGAAGACCAGACGAGTTTGACAATGGGTGCACCGAAAGAAGGAGAACAGATGCCAATGCCCACATGAGTGCCAAGAGGAGGTCGAAACCTTTCAACCACCAGGTGGGCGACCAGGTGGTCATGTTGTGGAACCCGACAAAGTCCAAGCTGGACTCCCGCTATGAGACTCTCCCATGGATCGTCAGCGAGACACAAGGGACCATGATAACCATGCAAAGAGGGCACAGTCAGGTGACGCGTAATGCGTCGTGGTTCAAGGCGGTGCCGTGCAACCTTTGGACTGATGGGGACTGTCCCCAAGAAGATGAGGACTCCCAGCTGATTGAAGACGAACCCGCCACCTTTCAGGGTGAAGAAAATGCAGGTGACAGAACGTGGGAGCAGTGGAGTGAACCGGACATGTGTGAGCCGGAGGTGGAAGGTGAGAGATCAGATGAGACTGTGGAGCCCAGCTCCCGGGGTGGGAGATATGGACTAAGAACCGCCACCAAGCCGCCAGCTCGGCTCAAGGACTATGTGTGATAGTTTGCACCACGAGAACTGTTAAAGCGAAAAGTACCTGTGTTGTTGTGTTTATAAGCATTGGCATATATTTGTGTGTGTGTGTTTAGTTGTTAAGTTTATTTATAATAAAGGAGGAATGTTATATCCACCCTGCGCCCCGCAACGCGGTGACGCAGGGTGTCTCAATAAAAGCCCCGTCCCCGCGCAAGGGAGGCAGTTCCTGGCACAGACTCTAACAACGTGTGGCGTGTTTCATTGCGCTCCGGCCGGAGCTGCGCCACTGCGGCCTACTTCAGAGGCCCTCAACGTTCTGCCTCCGCGTGGATCCAGAATGTAACAGGTGCACAGCAAAAAGTAAAAGTATCTAGAATGCAGAGATCACTGAGTTCAATACTGGAGCAGAAATTCCCCTCAACTAAGGGATGCTACAAAGACGTTCCCTAGTCAGTGTAGGGCAGCGCCGAACACTGTGGCACAAACACTGCACCCATTCCCCGCTGCGAGCTTCACCCGTGTGGGACTTCCTCTCACAATTTAAGCCCAAGGGCTTCAGTGCTACAGGGGGTGTCAGAAGGGTGCCACACACTGAGCCCTTTACCCACCACAGGCTTCTCCCTATCCCTATGTACTCACCTTACTTGCTGGACTGGTCTACGGGGCAGGCCGAACTCTGTTCCACTATCCCACAGGCACCATTTCCTCAAAGACTGGTGCCTGGCATGGCGCCATCCTTCAAGATTGCCGCCCGTCACGTGCTATCGACGTGGGACCAAAAGTAATAATACATCCGTTTCATGTCTGCCACAACCAAAACGCCAGCAAGGAACTGTGCTGGCATACTTGCAACGGCTGATGCATCTGGAAGTGTATTACAGATCTACGTTCAACTGTTCTTAATACAGTAAGTTACTATAGGGTGAGGGCAATTTAGGAAGACTCTAGGTCTTCATTGTTAGGTGTATTATTTTGTTTATGTGTTGTACGTTATCATTTAATGTGACACATATGGGTTGTGACCCTTAATGATGCATGAATGTTGTTACTAATGGAAGTGTATTCTCAACTAGTACACAGCAAATTTATCTTGGGAAGTCTTTCGTCCTAGCTCCTATCCTAGGACACATCCTTCTCCATTGCTAACTATAAAGTCAGGTATGCCTTTGGCAAAGGTAATACATATATATACATATACCCTGCCTTCTCCCTTATTCTTTCCACCCTTACCTTTATTTTACCAGCCTGGTGTCAACTCCTGCCTCTTTACACTCAGTTGTATGGTATCTCAGAAAACATCCCAAGACACATCTGTCCAACCTCTCGACCTTTCCAGGCAGACTTCAATGTAACTCAGGTGTTAGCACATGACAACCAAATTCTTAGGAGTCAGAAATGGCCCATCTCTGAACTTCAAAAGGGACTATGACCATATGGCTGTAAACAGGCACGGATTGAAGTGACATTTCATATTGTGATTAATCTCATTACATGTAGAGAAAGAATTGCACTATTTAAAATGTTGCATATAAAATCACATTTTGATTGCATGGTCATAGAAACCTTTTAATAAATTGTTCAGCGTGAAAAGCTCTATTAGCTGACTGTAAAATGATATGTTTTTTGATAACTGTTTAAATGTACAAATTAGATAAATGTAGATATTTGAGCACAGAAATGTTGCACGTCCAAGTTTCATATATCCTGGCGTCTGTGCAGGCTAGGCTGTTATTCTAAGCTGTGAAAACAATCTTTGTGTAAAAGTAGCAGAGTTTTGAGAAACCTGAGGGTATTCTCCCGAGTAGACCTCGAGAATCCCTTATTCATGTGGCCAGGGAAGGGCTGGTGCTCTCAGATCCCAACCCTCGGGGTGGACGAGCAAGGCAGAATGCACAACGTGGGCGCTAACTCAGCACAGCAGTTCAAGAGGAGGAGAAAGACGCCGCATATCGAGAGAGTGACAAGGAAAGAAGCAACTTTGCCCTTTTTTCCAACCAAGGCCCGTGAAACCTCAGCAGAAGGAATTATAAGACCGCAAACAATAGTCAGCGTGTGTTGCAGCAGAGTCTTCGGTACACAAGACCCTCCTCCACTGATATCCAAGCTGGGGAGATATGCGGATCTCTGTGGTACCAACCTTGACTCGAAGGAGAAGAAAGCCAAGTGGTTCATCAGAGCCAATGAGTCAAGAAGAGAACCAATAAGAAACCAAACTGTGTTGAACAAAAAGTAGCAAGCGGCTAATTGAACTGTGAAAGGCTTAATGAAAGATTGATGGAAAAGGGGGAAAAGCAGTAAGAGAGGAGGCCGGCACCATATGGGTGCTCACGCAGGAAACTCTGGGCGATTACCCGACGATAGAAACTACTGTAACCAGAAGCCCTTGGGAAGAGGCGAAAAGAGGTCAAAGTAGTCATACAGGGATCTCGTAAAATCCTCTGTATCGTCAAAAGTCTTTGACCGACAGATGATTGTGAAGCTAAGGGAGATGAATCCCGCTTGGTGAAACTAGTGCATGAACAGTGTGTTGATAAGAATTGGCAAGAGTGAACACGAAAGAGGGATGCCGATGGAAAGGGGGAAAGTCTAAAGTCCTGCAGAACAGTGTGTTGACGAGAGTGAACCCAGCAGAGGGTTGTCCACAATGAACTGTTTTCTTAAAGCTGGCAAGAGTGAACCCGGCAGAGGAATGCCAACAAGAAGGGACGAAGCCTAACGCCTCAAGGAACATTTTGTCTTGACCAAGGTGAACCCGTGAAAGGGAGGTTCACAATGAATTGTTGGAAATACATTCTGCTCAAAAGCAGAGAAGATTGTCCTTGAAATACAAGCCAGAGTGAACCCGAATGAGGGAGGCTAACATTCAAGAGTGGGTGAAACCCGGAAGAGGGGTACCCAAAATCACCCTGAAAGGGAAGAACTGTTTAAAAAGACATTAAGATTCGTGAACCAGAAAAAAGCCTTAGTGACCCCGAAGGAAGGAGGCTGACGTACGAAAGGGGTCCAAACCCGAAGGGGGGAGATTTAGGGGTGGAAAATCAACACCCGAACGGTCCATTTGAAAAGGAACTTTGCATTTGTTTTGTTGAACACGATTCGTAAGGGGTTTATGCCCGGAAGAGGGGGACACGGGGTGAAGCCATCACCCAAAGTATATGTGGAACAGAACTGTTTGTTTGTTTGTTAAATGCATCAGGCCCTCGAAGGCAAGAGACTTTTATTGAAAGAGACTTAACCATCGAAGAACCTTATAACCTGAACTGAACTGTCAGTTCGTGCTGGGAAAGCTTGAGGGTGTGCTGTGCTCAGGAGACCCACCTTGTCCCATGCTCAAAACGTGGGGAAGGGAGACCCCTGGCAATCACATCCTGACTTATTATTTGTGAACACTTCTTTCTTTATTGAAAACCTATGCCACACTCTTTCTGTAATTAGTTGTAAAGATTTGGCAATAGTTTGTTTTTAGTATGGGCCCTTTCATTTTACACTATGCCACTAGGACTGCCTTATTTTTCATTTGATGGTCAAAGCTTGCTCCCATCTTAGATTTAGGTTTAGGTTAGGCGTTTTTCCACCCTGCATTTATAGTTCAATGAAACCACCCTCAAACTGTGATCACGTGTGTCTGTCTTTACTGTTCCCACCATGAGTTCCTTACGGAGTGTAAAAACCCAAACTCTATAGCACACACATCACATGTCGTGTCAAAATCAAACACAGTTCGATTCTCCTGAGAGTGAACAATCTAACGAACTGATAAGTAACATGATCATATGTGAGATACATGAGGTTTCATAAAGTTACACTAGTTTAATGTCAAAATCTCCAAGATGCCATCACATCAAATGGGAGAGAAACTGGGTTCATCGGGTACCCCTATTAGACTGCCTCTTCATTAATTAGATCAGAGATATGGTACACACTTCTAATGATAGGGATTTCTGATCAATACAAATCCAAACCCATAGATTTGGGAGACTCTCACTTGCTCGCTGACTGCAGATGGGAAGGAGAATTGACATCATTAGAAAGGAGAATAGAATAGATTGCTTTCCTCTGGAACAATTTTGGATTACTAACAGTGCACTTTAAGAGAAACTAAGCTGTAGAGGGAAGATGACACCATCTTGTTGACTGATACCCACCTATTATTAGAGAGGGGAAATGGAACCAATCCTTAAAAAGGTTCCCACTGTCTGTGAGACAGCCAAACAAAATGTTTATGTAAAGGGAAATATAGTTTTCAAGGGAAGTATGCTCTAATGTGGAATAGATTAAATCTTCATCCTTTTTATTTGTGAATGTACTGAGAGGGGTATGTAAACTGACTATACATCGTGAGAAAGTGGTACATATTTCAGAAAAACGTATGTGCTTCTGGAATGATAGATTTGATAAAATAGGTCCAACAGTGTGTATGTTGAGAAATCCTCAGACTCGTTATCTGTGTAATGTGCAAGCACAGATTAATTATGTTGGCAGCCAAAAGGATATCTCACTGTGTACATTCCTAGAAAAAGTAATGTAATTGAAGTAATTCTCTCGTTACATCACTATGCAGAGTTCTGTTACTATTGCTGAACAACTCAAAACAAAGAGGTAAGGGTTTTTAACGGCTATCCATATCTCCACCTTTAAGTAACCCATTGAAAATGAAATATTTACACTTTTATAAATTAATACGATAGAGACACCAATGAAGAGAATCTTGCAAAAATACATGTGAAACATACATTTTCATTTTGCAAGCAACTTACATACAGGGATGTAAAGTAGCTTGTCTTTTAAATTTACTATTCTGGATTGCTGCTTAAGGTGCTCACATGTCTATTGGTGAGAGTGGAGGTGTTTAATTTCAATGAATGAATAAGAAGTAGAGAGATTTAGATAGTCAAGGATGAATTTAATTTTTTTCAAAATTAAAGGTTTATCCTGAACACTCATACATTTTTCAATCCATGGTGGGTGTGCGCTCAGGGTAAACCAAATGTGCAGATGATGACTTGTGCATGTTTCAAAAGACTATATTTAAGTAAATGTTGCACTGAAAGTGATGCGACCAGTCTATTAATCCTTCTTCATTGTAGTAACCATTCACATTGGGATCTCATGGATGTGTAGCGTGTTTATATAGAATTTTCTAATAAATAGACTTTCCGTGCTACCCTATTTGTTTCCTGTCCCAAATGGGCAGGGAGGCTGTAGAGAATCAATATTGTTAAATTGGGATTGCCAGGTCCATAAAAAGAACTATTCAATAAATTATTATTGTGTTTGCCTGATTTGTGGTGAGTGGAAAATTCCCAGGAACTAGTTGTCGCCCGATTACGACATCCTACAAGATGGAATACCTATTCTTCCTGAAGGCACTCATGGCTCACAACCACTTAGTTTCCTTCTCTCTATCATTTCTTGTATGGGCTCCATGTTGGAGCGGTTTATTGTTCCATTGCCACCACCCCCTATTGCAGTATTAGTTTCCGTTGCAAGTTCCACTTAAAAGCATTATTTCCACGCAAGCATTGTCCCTCCCTGACCAGTTCCCTATCTAAGCATGCCATCTTTTCAGATAATGTTCAGCCCTTTGGGACTGTGACGAATCGTAACAATTCATCCCTTCTCCCCAGAAGGGAGCCACCCCTTTTGAGGCTAGGGAGGTGAGCCCACTCAGCAAGAACCTCCTTAGGGGTCTGGGAAAGTGTGACCACACTGGAAGTGACTCCCCTTTTGGGGACAAAAACTCCCATTCCAATAAGCAACTCCCAGCCAAAGCACATATTCTGCCTATATGGGTTTCAGAAAGATTTTGATAACTCCCACTGTGACTATAACCAGCAAAGACCCGCCATTCACTCTGTTGGCTTCAGGTAATGCTGAACATCATCTGGAGGCCATAATAAAACAATGCTGACACAATTCTTTTTGTTCTGATGACGTGCTCAACAGTAGCGCGGACTGCGAATGTAGGAGAGACTCCTGCGAACGGAGGAGAGTAATCGCTACACAGAGGCGAGCCTACATCCTGGAGGGGCAGAGGTATGCCAAGCCATAGAGTCAATGGTGGCATGGGAGAAGTGCGACCCACCAGCTGGAGGCTGAAAAGCAGGTCCTCTGAACGAGCAAGAGGCTCCGGTCAGGAAAGGAACTCAGATGGCAAGAAAACCATTGTCCCTGGTGGCACGACCACTGGAGAACAGTGGTGGGCCTGGCCCCTGGCAACCAACGCAGAGATAAGCGAAAGGAAAGGAGCCCAGGTCCCTGAACTCCATACTTGCCACGAGACAAGTATCAACAGGGAAGCAAACGCTCCCAAAGTGAGGACGGCAGTGAGGGTTATGAATTTGCTTTCCAAGATTGCCAAAACCGACAATGTTTCGAGAGTCAGAGAATATGGAAAGGGCCCACGACCCAGGAAAAATAGAGTGAACGAGATATGAAGACTGTATGTCAGGGCTGGACAAGCTGCCAACAGAACGAGAATATGAGAAAAGGGAACGGGCACAAGACCCAGGTACAACTAAGAGAACCTTCAGACAGACACACTATGTAGACAGGAGTAAAAGGGATATGTGTGCTTTATGCCAAGGCTAGGAAAGCCAACCAACATGTGAGGAACTGAGAAAGTCGGACAGATATACGCCCACATGGAACAGAGGAAAGGAGAATGAACATGCTGTAATAAGTCTATCCAAGTCAACCATGTAACGGGAACTTGTAAAACCGAGTGGGCAGAAGCACTACATTTATTAAATTTAACTGATAGCCAATTACTCTGCCAAAGAGTCGCAGGAACTTGGGGTGTCCCAGTGCCAAGAAGGTGGGATACAGAGAGGTGTGTTTCAAATAATCCTGGAGGGAGTTGACCACCGCTTTGGCTTCCCTAGACCAGTTTGCAAAAAAGGACAAGTAATTAGCTTCATGTCTTCTGTTAGACACAGTGTAAAAGGCAAATCCCCTAAAAACACATACAACTTTAAAAGGGACAAAGTACATCAATGATTCCAATGTAATCATTGCCCTCTTGTGGAATGCAAACATAGACATACAATACCTTGCAGACAATTCCACTGCAGTTGCAAGATATGTCACACCAAAGCTGAGAAAACGGAGCTAAAAGACCTGTAGGATGACATATCATCTGACAAATCACTGTCACAAGAATTGTACAGCTTCGGTATAAAAATGCTTTCCCATGGAGAATGCAGGTGCTCCGAAGCTGCAGATCGTTTAACATGTACAGCCGTATATGGCAAATCTGAACACATTGGGCCTCATTACACGGTAGGCGTTAAACCATGGCGCTATTAGCGCCATGGTTCATGCCGGTAATTTACCGGTACCGCCTTGGAGGAAAGGGGAATTACCGCCCCATTCCAAGGTTGGCGGGGCGGTAATTCCCCCTTCCACCATTGCCCTTCCCCATTCCCATTTTTGCCCCATAGGGCTCTATGGGAATGGGGAAGGCGCTAATTACGGTACCGCAAATTGGGGTACCGTAATTAGCTCCACTGGTCCCTTTGCGGGTTGGTTTTTAACGCCTGCAAAAAGCAGGCGTTAAATTCCCCAGCATGCAAAGGGACCTCGTAGTAAGGGGGTAAGGATTTACCGGTACCGGTAAAATACCGGTACCGGTAAACCCTTACCGCATACCCTGTAATGAGGCCCATTGTCTGGCTAAACCTTGGTCCAATAGCCACAAATGATGCTGAACTCATGGGCCCTTTAAGCAAGGTAACAATTTATCAAAGGGATGGGGATGCTGAGTTTACTCTGACACGAATAATAAGAACGACTCAGGAAGTTGGCAAAACTTTAACTGTTTTATTTTCAATTATCTAAAACAGGGAGTACAACGGACATCAACAGACATTCGCTTAAATCTCTCTCAAGAGTCTCAAAGCATTTAAAAAAAAATTACATTTATATAATGAAAATTTGTCATCCTCGACGTTATACTACGTGGAAAAATAAGAAAACCTACTTGGGGTTGTGGTTGCTCTACGGGGAACATCAAGGTATACTTTATATGGGGATAGGATTTTGATTGGGTCTTTAGAGTCAGGTGGACAACTCATGCCCACGCCTAGTACAAGTAATCTTTGCTATCATAAAATACACATTTCATTGGCTTTCAAACTATAGGGCTCTTTGTTACGTGGCCCTCTACAATTGATTGGCACGCTTGTACCCCTCTGAAATATTCCACTCACTAGTAGCATGCAAGTTGTTAGCCCAGGTGTTTGTGGGTGGACTTGACCATGCCTTCGCACCTAATTAACCCATCATCCATCATCACACCTGCTGTCTGCCATTGGAATTGTCTTTGAACTCGGCCTTGCAATAGCCTCTCGCCCCTGGGAATAAAAGGGAGTGTGTGCACAGTCTTATCTTCAGTCTCAATGTAGCTTGCCCAAAGTCTATTTTCATCTAGCCCATGTGACAGGAGACCATGTTCTTAGCTCCTTCTTCGCATTTAATCCTATTAAATGAATAAAACCTGGCACTCATAGTATTTATCCATTACACCTCAACAGGAGCTCACCTCGTTTTTCACATTCATTGTATCTTCTTGAATAGATAACCAGTTTCTTGGCTGCCTCACCCTTGACACTTGGCCAGACCAGCCTTCTACATTTGTCCTCCATCATCAGCTGTTTTTCTTCTACTGAGCCACACATTCAGCCCTTTTCACTCATGTGGTTCTATTTTTCTTAAACACGACGCTGAACATCCAGATTCTATACACACATATATATTGGGTCACCGCCTGCAGTCTATTCACTACAAATAGCCAGCCTTATGATTACATAGTCTACTTGCGTTACAGCATCTGTACAGTTATAAAGCAATTTGCATTTTATTCAGTGCTTTTGTTCGGGCGATCTTCATTCTTACACATGAAATGTGCTCAGCTCCTTACTTCATCATCAGAATCTTTAAGGTCTATATACTTTCTTCTTTGGCATCTCTTCCTGGTTCGCCATTTCATGTGAAGTCACCAGTCTCTTGCCTTTATCACTTCACACTTCTTCAAGAACCTCCTTTAAGAGGCTATAATTTCTTCTTGGGTACGTTATGTAGGGCTTTCTTAATGGATAGCTTGTTTTGAGAATCCACTGTGGAATAGATACCAATACTGGTGTTGTGCATTTCGCAATTTCCGCCTTCCAACATATAGGAAGAATTGAGGCGGGATGTCCGGTAGAGGCATTTGGCTCCTCTACACTCCTCCCTCTGGTTGTTTCATCGACCACTCTTCCATCAGTCTTCACATCTAGACATCAGCGTCTGAAAAAGTGCATACCTTCAAGACTCCTTTCAGAGATCCTGCTGATTTAACATGTTCATTAACACTCCAGGTCATGTGGATACATTGTCCATTCGGACTACAGTAGATCCATCTTCCCACATACTTCTTGTGGTTTCTTGTATGCAGGAACTTCGTTCCCTCATGTGCTAAAATACTGGTCTTCATATAGTCTCTAATTTCTTCATCTGTCAGCTCTTTGGGTCCATACCCACTCAACATCATTCATGATCTTCATAACTACTGCTTTGTTTGCTTTCTTCTTGCAATGTGTGATTATTATTCTGATCACACAGAATCCAAACATGATCATTACCAATACTGCTCCAAGGAACTTGATGATATTCGCCATCAATTATGGAACCCATGAGAAGATTGATGCAAACCAGCTGTCATCTGCAATATCTTCTGTTTCATCTTCCATCTTGATGTGCAGCTTCGTCAGCATTGTTATGGCCTATGTCAAGGTCCCATTCTTGTTATGTGAGAAGGTATGAATGTACAACATGATTCCCTGATTTTGGCATAAACACCTCCATCTAAAGCTGTAATCATGTCCAGGCCATATCTATTCTGAAGAGTCATCAGTCTTATGGCTCTAAGTTCTTCCTTGATCATGTTGAATCCCTTTATATTAGTGTTGCTCGTCTGTAGTTCCCATCTTGTAATCTGTAACCATTTGGCATTCACCATCGTCTGAATCCCTGGCATGAAGATTGTTGCGAATACTGCCAAAGTCTGACTGAACAATCTGTGTTCATATGGAATAGCATTGAAAGCTTCTATGGATTAAGCTGAAAAATAGTTCTCCCTCTTTGTTCGATTGAAAAATTCAACTGGGGATTCCAAGATGGCGGCCGAGCCGGGTAGACGTGCGTGAGCGTAGCTCCGTCCCCCAGCTCGGGCCGCGACAATAAAGAAATGAAATAAGCAGAAGCTGTGCCCTTCCAGTCGAACCCTCCTCCATCGGGAAAAGAAAAAGGGGCGAAGAGGTGCCGGGACGAACAGATAGCAGGCGATCGAGCAGAGCCCCCAGTTCAGGCCCGGGACTGTCTTCCCACCGGGACAGACCTCGGATCCCACGCTGCTCGGCCGAGGGAGGTGCCTCCGGCGCGGGGCCAGCAAATACGCCAGAGACAGAGGAGCGAGTCCTGGAGGGGACACCCGGACCTCTGCCGGAGTGCACCCCGAGGGGAACCGAGAACCAAGGCCGAGGTCCCTGCCCCGCAGGGAAGAAGTGAGAGAGGAGCAGGCGGACTCAGAAGCCGCGGCGGCGCCGGAAAGGAGGGGAGCGGACGGGCGAGCGACCGTCTGGGAGAGGGAGACGCCAAGCAGAAGGAATCGCACCCTGGAGCTCACCAGCGGGGAGCAGACGGCAAGGCCCAGCACACCACGGCGGATGCAGACAGAGCCCAGCAGAGCCCAGTGATCCAACCGGCGGCGCAATAAGCAGGTACGAGGCGGGGCAGAGCTCCGGGGATGAACGGGGAGGGCCCCCCCGGCGCACTCAGCAACGCGGCCCCAGTACGCAGATAAGGGGCCGAAATCAGGAAACTGCACCCCCCCCCCCGGCAGAATAGATACAAAAACAGATCTGGGGACACTTTCACACAACGGACCAGTGGGGAGCACATTAGCACCCAGAGGAACAGACCCCCAGGCACACACAAGAGCCTCACAACACAGAGAGCAATAACAGGGGCGGAACACCAACATGCCCCGAGAAAAGATCTCACACTTGCGAAAACATCCCTATATAAAGATATTCGGACCTGGGAGGCCCAAAGAAAGAAACATGCAGCGATAGCGCACCGGGCAAAGACTTTACACACATGTGCAAAACCAAGGCGAGGCTGGGGTCACAGGCTGCAACGACAAATAAAAGAGGAGCCAGGCAGGTACAAGATCTGACCCACATTTGGGGAACTGGAAACGCAGGACAAAAGCAGCCAAATAAACAGAATAGTAAAGAAGGAGACCCAATAGAGCGAAGTGAAGAGCTGGACATGGCCACACGAGATGAGATGAAAACATGGTTTAAAGAATTCCAGAACCAGTTCATGGCCTCAACTCAGTCGCAATTTGATAATATGAAAGGAGAACTGAAACAGGCAGTACAGGAACTAAAAAAAGACATAGAATCCCTAGAGGAGAGGACGGACAATCTGGAAAAGACGGTCCAGAACATGGACGAGGAGGCGACCCAACAAGCTGAGGCACAAGATCGCCTTGCACGTCTGGCATTGGAACTCGAATCACAATGCAAAGACTTGGAAAATAGATCGAGGAGATCAAACATTTGCATCAAAAATATGCCGGAAACAGTAGAGGATAAAGATCTTCGCACAGCAGTGCAACAAGTATTTCATGATATTTTTGTGGACGATCCCGGGGACGAAATACACATTGATAGAATACACAGGGTAGGCCCCCATCCCGTCCTAGAGACGTCCTAGTGGCCATGACTAGCTACGTACAAAAGGAACAAATATTGAGAAAGGCCAAGACACTGGACCACATAAGAATGAATGGCAGAAAAATACTACTGTTCCAGGACCTAGCACAATCCACGCTCAGAAAGAGAAGAGAAATGGGTCAGCTGACCAAAATCCTATCTGAAAAACAAATCTGGTATAAATGGACATTCTCCTTTGGCCTTCTATTCTCATGGGAAGAAAGACAACACCGGATCACAACATGTGAAGAGGGCGTCAAGATTTTGGGATGTCAGGAACACGAGTCAGATCCTACAAAAACAAGAGAACCCCCAAAACAACAAACACAGCCAAGGGGATGGCAAACAGAGAAAAGAAGGACAAGACTCCAATCACGCAATCCAGAACAAAATTAACGCACCAGGAAAAGTAGCTCCTATGCAGTCTAGGAGGGAGAGTAAACACTGGCACTGGCAAACATTCCAGCAAGGGCCAGTGCCGAAAAGCAGGCGTGGCAGAGCCACGGGACACCAGTGGAATCCGCACCACAAGCAGGGTTTGCCGGAGCAACCATAGGGCCCAGAGCCCTCCTCAGGGACAAAGTTGGGGGGGAAGGAAGGAAGGGGGAGGGAGTTCAGAGGGAAGTTCGGGGGGGGAAAGACTCATACTCCGGTTCAAACGCATTCCATCGCAACCCACAGGATGGTCCCAGTAAGAAAACCCAAGTACACTTGAAAGAATGGGGCTGAAAATCCTAACGTTTAACATTCGAGGGCTGAATACGCCTGTGAAGAGGAAAAAAATTGAACACTTCTTACAAAGGGAAAAGTTTGATATAATATCGCTCCAAGAAACCCACAATCAGAAAAAGAGGAAAAGTCTACTCAAGATAAAAGGCTACAAACAAATATTCCAATCTAACAATGACGAGAAAAAAAAAGGTGTACTCATAGCCTTCGCCAATCATCTGCAGGTCCAAATCAAGGAGACATTAGCAGACAAAAACGGCCAATACGTATTTGTGAAGGTCCAGATAGATAACCGTAAACTAACCATTGCAACCCTATATGCCCCGAACACGGGCCAGGAAGGATTCATCAAAGCTACAATCAATACGCTAGAATAATTTGCGGAGGGAGAGGTGATCATGACAGGAGACTTCAACCTAGCGTGGAATCTAACAGAAGATCGATCAAACCCCAAAACCTCCCAACAAGGGGCCCCGTCGCCCACACTCACACAGACAATGCAGAACCTGGCATTAGAGGACGTGTGGAGAAGACTCAGAGGATCAACAAAAGGATATACTTACCACTCACACGTACACGATACAAGTTCTAGGATCGACTACATCTGGGCCACAGGAGCCCTAGTCGGAGAAATACAGGACATCGAAAAAGGCGCAATTTCATTATCAGACCATCCCCACTATGGACCACCCTTCCTAAATTGCGGAAACAATCAGGCCTATGGCGCTGGACATTCCCAAGAGTAATGATTCAAGATATAACGACAAATGAAATAATCAGAGAGAAAATTGAGGAATACTTTGAGCATAATGTCACACCGGACGTCTCCCTGAGTACTACGTGGGAAGCCTTCAAAGCTGTGATAAGGGGACATTTAATAGCGTTAAAAGTTCAAAAAGATAAACTCTTACATAAATGGGAAGACGAGTTGGGGGTCAAACTGGAAGAATTAAGGGAAGAAATGACCAAGAACACCTCCAGGAAAATGAAGAGAGCATACCGACACATCCAGAGTCAGATAGACCTGATAAAGACTAAGAGAGCCAAAACGCAACTACTGCACACAAAACACTGGTACGCGATGAAATCAAATAAGGCAGACAAGCTACTAGCACAACAACTAAAAGGCAAATGGCAAGAACAATCAGTGAAAACCCTGACGGACGGACAAGGAGTTAAGAGAACGCAAACGAAGGACATAAAAGAGGTGTTCCGAGAGTTCTACCAGAATTTGTACACGTCACAGCGTCTGAGTGAAGAGGCACAGGCGGCATTTTTGTCGGGGTTAACATTACCGACAGTGGATCCGGCAGAAAAGGAAGCCCTCGACCAACCAATCACAACAGAGGAGGTATTGAAGGCTATAAGAGACCTTCCCAAGTATAAAGCTCCAGGGCCGGACGGCTTTATCGCAGCATTCTACAAAACATATGCGGAAACATTATCGCCCTACTTAACAACGGTATTCAACACCTTCAAGTCAACGCGCAATATAGCCGCATCTATGAATGACGCCAAGATACTAGTCTTCCATAAGAAAGGGAAAGATCCCGAAAACCCAGGCTCATATCGTCCAATCGCCCTAATCAATGTCGATGCCAAACTCTATACAAAAGTTCTTGCCAACAGGCTGGCACCCTTGCTTCCCAAACTAATCCACCAAGAACAATCAGGCTTCATCCCCAACAGAAAAACCCACGACAACATAAGACGAATAATCCACCTCATAGAAAAGACCGGAATCATGGAAATCCCCTCGGCAATAATAGCACTAAATGCCGAAAAAGCATTTGACCGGGTAGACTGGTCGATGCTATTCGCTATACTACGGAAAATGGGCATGGGGGAGGACTTTATCGACATGATTCGTGCCAATTACAATTCACTGAGGGCCAGGATAGCAGTCAACGGCGAACTCTCTGACCCAGTCACAATAGGCAGGGGGACAAAACAGGGATGCCCCCTATCGCCCCTACTCTACGCAATCTTTCTGGAACCCATTCTAGCGAAGATCAGAGCGGCCCCAGACATCAAGGGCATAGAAATGGGAGGACACACGCACAAAACGGCGGCATACGCAGACAACATGTTACTGACTATATCAGACCCAAGCAACATGCTTCCCCACCTTATGCTGCAGATAGATGACTATGGAGTGACATCGGGGCTGAAAATAAATAAGCAGAAATCGTCAGTAATGGCCCTGGCGGGAGACATAGAGGGAATATACAAAACAACTAAAGACCTAAACCTACTAAAGGCTGAAGAAGGAGTGAAATACTTGGGAGTAATCCTGACCCCACAGATAAAAGACCTTTATAACGGAAAGTACCCCAAACTTATAGAAGACGTAAGAAGTGACCTAACCAGATGGAACCCACTGTCAATATCATGGTGGGGCAGAATAACGGTCATCAAGGTGACGATATTACCCAGGCTCCTTTATTACTTTCAAGCTCTCCCCATCCGAATCCCAGCATCCTTCTTCAAGGCCCTCTCCAAAATCATTACAAAATACATATGGCAAAACAAAGCACAGAGATTGTCACAACAGGCGCTCACTGCACTTAAATCAGATGGAGGAATGGCGCTCCCCCACTTCAAAAAATACTATTAGGCGGCACAACTGTGGGTCCTACATGAATGGATCACAGATAACTCAGAAAAATGGTGGGAGGCACAGGACAGAGCCGTTGCAAGATCAAATCTGTGCCACCTCCTATGGAGGAGACCCGAGCACAGACATCATAACATCAAACTTAGCGAAGTCATGAGCACCACCATGGAAGTATGGAACAGAGCAACCAAGAAGGAAACCCTAACGAAGGATCCCACCCCCTTTATGCCACTTTTCGACAATCCAGACTTCCCCCCGGACAGGTGAAAGGGTCCTTCAGGAAATGGCGTGAGGCGGACTGTACAAAAGTGGGAGATATGATAGAAGGCCGTCAGGTCAGATTCTTTTCAGATTGCCAAGAACTGCTGGACCTCACGGAAAGGGAAATATATCAGTACGAGCAGCTCCACCACTGGCTCACAACACCAATGTTGTGGGATTGTGTGAGAGTCAAAGATTTTTGGAATGAGGTTTGTAATGTGTGTGACAGGATTACAGGAGGTGGTTCGGTTCTCGATTTTAGGACGGTAATACTAGGTGATGATACAGGGTTGGGTGATATCAGCTCAGCCCACAAGAAGTGGTTTTTTCGTGCATTTATTGTGGCCAAGAGGTTGATTCTCCGCGGGTGGAAGGGGAGGGAATCTCCTTCCTATGGGGAGTGGATCCAGGAAATGCAATGCCTCTCACGGACGGAGAAACTTATTTACAGATTGAAATGCAAAATGTCGACATATGAAAAGATTTGGAATGTGTTCAATGATTTTTTTTAAGTTGGTTCTTGGATATTTCTTTTTGTTTATAATTTGGTTTTCTGTAATATTGTAGTGGCTGATATATTGTATATATTGTATATATTATAAATAAAAACTTAAAAAAAAAAAAAGAATAACAATAGCATGGACAAGGGACCTCCCCCCATTCGAGACATATATGATGACCCAAACGGGGGCAAAGAAATGTCTTTCCGCTCTCTATAATTTTATAAACGCCCAAGAAGAAAACACCACTTGGCAGTACATGAAAAAGTGGGAAGTAACCCTAAGGAAACAAATTGCCCCGGACCAATGGGCATACCTCTGGCAAATAATCCCGAAATGGACATGTGCAGTACAAACGAGGGAAGCCTGGACGAAAGTAATGATTCAATGGCACTATACGCCGGAGAGAATCCATAAAATGTTCCCAACAACGCAAGGGAAATGCTGGAGGGGGTGCGATTCCTTGGGACTGTATAGTACTACAACAATTATGGGTGGAAGTAAAAGCACAGATGCAGATAATCTTCGAGGGAGCGGACAACCTAGGAGAAGAAATATGGATATGCATGGTTAGCCATAGCGCAAAAATGGAAACAGAAGACCCCTCCAACCACACAAGAATGGCTCCGGAGGATCTGTAACTATGTAGGCATGGAGAGGATCACTTATAGTCTTCAAGGAGACAGACAGAAGTTCACCACAGATTGGGGAGATGCCATAGACTTCCTGCAAAGCGATTATATACTGCAATGGTGCCCACACAACATCCGCATTCTTGATATGTTTACAGCTTAAAATGAACACATCCAAGGGATGCACAGACACTGCATAGTTGTTCAACCGGAGGGGAGGTATGGGGGTGGGGTGGAGTTGATAGTGAGACTATGTTGAGTCCCGATGTTTAAGTTTGAAGAAATGCCAATAAAAATTATTTAAAAAAGAAAGAAAAAATCAACTGATTTCCTCTTTCTCAAGTGAGCACCTGCATTTGGGAACTCCTCAATGTTCTGGTCACTCTTTGGAATCACTAATGCTGGACCATGAACAATCACCAAAGAACACAGCCCTCCCCAGTCCTTGGGCAGCTTCATATATGCTCTAGATCTGCAGGTCCTCTAGTGGTCCATTATCACTACTGTTCCACAGGGACGTCATTTCACGAAAATGCCAGGGGTAGCAGAAGTGACATCAAATGACCCTTGACTTCTGATGACATCACAGGAAGTGATGTCATTTCACCCCACCCCGAAGTGACATCACAGGAAGCGATGGAACATAACCTTTACCCCTTGACAAAACAAGAAGTGGCATCACATAGCATTGTTTCTAAGTACACTATGAAAAAGATGGTTACAATATCACTGTAACAAGAATGGATCACCACATGCTATAACTGCAACTTGCGAAAAGCAAAATACGTAGTCCGAAATTGATGCTTATTCTACTCTAAATGCTTTTTGGAGGATTTTGTCTACATTGGGAATTTAAGGTGTTTAAGAGAAAACTAAATCAGTGACTTACCCCCTGAAGTGTGCCTGAAATAAACCTTTAATGAGTCTAGCAATTGTTGTTTAGAATTCCAGAAAGACTAATTATTTTTCATTCCTATTCTTTCTTATTTAGCGTCTCTACTCAAAGTGTTATATTCGTGGAAACCCCAGTTTTTTTTAAGAAGCCGGAAACAAGAAAGTCAGCCCCTCTAGAAACAAAGAGGCACATGGCAATGGCCAGAGCCCAGGAGCTTCAAATTGTAAAAAAAAATCTAAAAAAACAATCTTTGGGCCTCATTACGAGAATGAAGGTAGCCCTTCCTGCAATGGGGATTTACCGGGTTATTCCGACATAGGAGGACCCGGTAATTCCTCCTTGTAGGAACCCATTCCCATTTGAGCCCTCATAGGGCTCAATGGGAATGGGGAGGGAGGTAAAAATGGGCACATTATATCTGGCCCGTTATTGCCTCCCTCTTCCCCTCGCGGGACCTGGAAAGCACGCCTGGTTTTACCAGGCGTGCGATCCGGGTCCCTTGATGGGAAGCTCGTAATCGGTGCTACCGGAATGAAGGGGGCTGGTCCCGTACCGGCCCCCTTCATTACGGGAGCGCCAGCCTTATAATGAGGCCCTTTGTTTTTTTTAGGGGTAGCAAGGGAGACCACAGGGGTATCAGGGAACGGGTCGCAAGTGCGACCCCCGGCAATCCCTAAATGAAGTCCCTGCTGTTCCATCCTTCATTCCAAGTACATCGAAAATTCAGCTGCACTGCTGATTCACTCCAACCTTTCTTGTGCCATTGTTTTTGAAGCATAGCTCTGCACTAGCCAGAGGCACTATCTGCAACATGCTTTCTTTGCCATCAACCCATGTCAGCAACTTTACAATCTTCGGCCAATGATGTTTGCATTCCTTCTCTACAGTATCTATAACTGGTTCATAATATCCTGTTATTGCTACTGCTCTGCACACACTCAGGCCTTCTTCCCAACCATCTGGCGAAAGTACTGTTCTTTTGATTTTCAGCTGGCCTCTCACCTTACATCTTCGTATTTCTTCATAATTCTTTCCTTGACAATCAAGGTGTGGCAAGCAATGAGCTTTCTAAACTGCTACTTCTATAGCTATGAATATTTTCGAATTCCCCATGGCATAAGGTATGAGAGCACAGACATAGAAACACTCCTTTGAGGATCTCTCTCCTAACCATTTCATGGGCTGATACTACACGTTACTCCCCAGGTGTGCTGTACTGTCTAGATAGTTATTTAATTTGTAATCATCTTCCCCTGTGCTTCACCTATGTCTCCCACTCATGAAGTATATCATAAATAGACCTTCCTACAAGGGGAATCACCGGTAGACTTGTCGTAGAAATGGGTGGCCTCACATGAGCCACTGTTGTGGGAATGATCATAAAAGGTCTTGGCCTTTCAATAATAGATACATCTGTGGGAGTCGCTGAGTTGGAAGAATCACAGGGACCTCTATTTTGCTGAGACCAATGAAATAAACAATATGGATCAACAAAATCAGGAAAACATTAATAAATGCTGAGCACGCATAAACTATGCACCAATACATTAATCCCCACCATCTACGATTTTCCATACATCATTGAATTTGTTCTCTTTCCAAAACTGTACCATTCTCGACAGTCCTTATTGTGCCTGTACACTGCTTTAAGGAAGGAAAAAACCTTTTTAATCAGGCAACCTTGTTCAATGATCAGGTAACTGCAGGATCTGTTCAACTATCGCCACAAGCAGCCTCCTGATTGCAGGACCATTTTTAGGGTCCTGTAGAAAAACACGTCTATTAGTACTATGCCCAACAAGAGCAGGATAAGCTTGTAGAATTAAAACAAAAACAGCAAGAAGGAGCCTATGGGCATCGCCATCTGACAGGACCATCGGATTAAGCAAAAAGAAACTCTGTGAGGAATGAATCTGGAAACTGCTCACATTTCTAGTCATCAAATTCAAACTCTAGCATCTGGCATATTTAGAATGTCAACACTTTCTAAAGTTCAATTCAAAGATTCCTGTGACTCAAGAACTTGGTTTGCACCCTTGCTATAGTATCTATAAAGACTGTCTGGGGTGAGCCACAATCCAAATGCACATTGCATTTATTTAATCAGCAACCTTGGCGTCCTTCTTCCTTGTCATCGGTTGAGTCTGCACATGCTGAACTTCTTCTTGTCTTGCTGTTATGACTGGGCATCGGAATTGGTCATTATGGCATAGATGGCGTCAGGTTTTGGGAATACATTTACCTATACCTAAGATGGTTCCTGCATCCTCATGCAACAGTACAGTTTCTACAGCAATACAGCCTGATGGTGCTCTGCCCTCTCACCCGGAACCAGTACATCAGATGTCGAATCCTGAGCAGCAATGCGTTGCTACTATCCAAATAGCCACACTCCGTGAGTTTACGAAAGCAGCTTCTTTGTGTTTTCAGATTTATTCTACTTACCCTTTTCACCCTCCGTCTAACTGTCTTGTTGGTGATTCTTCCTTTCCTACCAAGCAGCCATCAACCCTTCCAGTTCCGAGTACGGGAAACCGAACAGTAGTTCCATGTGTTGTTCAGCCCCTCCTAATGTAGGTAATCATCAGTAGCCAACCTCACCCTCCTCTTTATTTCCTGTGATACGATAATCATCAACACTTTGGCCCATAAAAACACTTTGGAGAAACTTCCGTCTTACGAACTACATTCCCCAGTATCCCACATGCTATTCACGCTTTCACTCCGGTCCTTGCATCTATACAGAAATCAGGATGTCTAAACTTGGGTAAGCAGTGTCTTTTCTTTTCTATTTGTTTCTCAACTGGGTTTCTTTTCTTTCCTCCATATAAATCGTTTAGTGAGTCATCTATATTTTATAGAAACAAGATTCTCTCAGAACCCAGGTGTTTTGAATCATTCCACAAGACGACTACCATCTCGGAACAATCACTGGGTAATACAACTCCACCTGGCGAACATTCTAATAAGCCGTAATCTGTGTCTTTTCACTCATCATGTGTTTTCCATTTCAGTAACCGAAGGAGCAGAGGAGGTAGAGCAGTACTGAAGTCTTCCAATTCTGCGACACGCAAACTACGTACACGAGCTACAAGGGTTTTTCCCCTTTGAGGGTTTCCCTTATTGCTTCTCCTTCCGCCAGATTATTCTGGGGCTGTGAGTAGCGGTGAGGTAAATTACTCTAATCTACTGTTCCATGGAGAAGACAAGGTCAGTGCTTGCCTTTTGTTTGTACTACTGAGAGGTGGAGTGATGGTATATAGATTACAGTACGAATCACGTATAATATAATACTTGCTTCCGAATGAACTGATGGGGGTGTGTCGGTCTCACCAGCGTATTACGTAAGTAAAGTGGATCCAGGCGTGTCTTTCTTGGACTTTTAATGCTGAGGGAGTAACATTCTCAACGATATAGGGACTACTAAGCGTGGCTCGTGCCACTTCTGGGTGAAATTACGCACTAGAACTGGATCTCCAATAATTAGTCTTCGTACAGGTAAAAGTTCTTGAGTTCGGGCTGCTGAGTGGTCTTCATCTGTGTCCTGACACCGGCCCCCCTTGCGCTTGAGTTGATCTGAAATGACAGAGATACTAGCGGTCACACATGTAAAATAAGCATGTAACTCATTTCCTAACATTTCTACAGTCTGCAGGTGTTCTCATTTGCCTCCCTGTCACTAGTTTGTGGGGTGTGAGGTTGTGGTCCGACCCAGGCTGGTTCCTTAATGCATGCAATGCAAGTGGCAGTCAGTACAGCAATCCCTTCTTCAGTGTCAATTTCAAAATTCTCTATTTAAGACGACTGTTGAGTCTCTCACATATCCTGTTCACTTGCGGGTGATAAGCAGAAGAAAACTTGTGTTTTATACTAAACAATAGACTAATCTGTTCAAATACTTCATTACCAAAATGGAACCCATTGTTAGATTTCAGTACCTCACATACTCCCCATCTGGGAAAGACTTCTTGGACTAAAAACTTTGCTGCGCAAGTGGCATCAGGGTGTATGATATGATATGATATGACATTTATAATGCGCCTATACACAAGTGTTTCAAGGCACTACAAGGCAAGGGAAGGGGAACAAAGGGAGGACAGACAATGATCATACTAGGCCAGGTGTCATTCGGATCGTGTATATAAGGACCTGCTTCAATCCACCTGGGAAAGGGACACACCACCACTATCATGTACCTATATCCACTGCATACTTGCAGTATATCAACATAATCGATATGCAAAAGCTGAAAAGGACCATTTGGTCGAGGAATCACTCCTTGGATTATTCGTAGTGTATGCCCATTGGTAAACCTTTGACATACGATTCACTTTACTACATAAAATGCAACATGTTCTAACAGGTTCGGTACGAACCAGTCCTCCGCAATAGCTGCTGCAAGGCTTTCCCTAGTTACATGCGCAGAGTAGTGCAGCTGTTCAAGCACTACCCTTAACAAGGCTACAGGCATTACTGACTTTCCAGTGCTGTCCTGTAGCCATAATGCTTCAGAGGGGGACAAAAAGCACCCCCCCCTTCGTTTCCACTATTCCTGCGCTTCCTGTGGTGCATTGCCTTGAACTTCCATCGACTGAGTTCTTGATAAGTGATTAAACCCTCATTTACTGTCATGATTGTATCTACTTTTTCCTTTACAGCTGGAGTATCAAAACTTGAAATATCTGGTGATTATGCAACCCTTTTGGCCTCTTCGTCTGCGGCTTCGCTCCCATGAGAGATAAAGTTAGTTTGCTTAGTATATGCTGTGCATTTAACTATTGCAATGGCTACTGGGAGTTGCAGTGCCTTAATAAGACTGTCCAATAATGCTGTGTGTTGCACTGGAGTGCCATCTGCTCGGAGGTAACCTCACCTTTTCCAATGTGCTAACCCTGCGTGCACGATTGACGTCACGTAGGCAGAGTCACTGTATACTGTTACTCAGTGGTCGAAGTGTATGAAAACAAGTAGTGGAACTATGTTCCCTACTGGCCTGCACCGCTCCCCACAGACCCCATCGCCGCGCCCCCTCCCCTGCTCAATAAAAAAAATAAAAAACACATGTGCCTGCTCTTTAAGGAAACGTCCAGGTCAGCGCACTGAAAATGCAAGTTTCAACATCTTCCTACACTTTTATTTTAAAACGAAACCGTTCCGGAACGGTTTCGTTTTAAAATAAAAGTATAGGAATGGTAAAACATACTTAAAGGAAGTAGAGGAGCACCGCTCCTGACCGCTCCCGCCCACTTCGACCACTGCTGTTACTTCCTGCCCTGCGTGTTTTTCAAGCACCACCAATTCTGCTGCTTGTGCTGAAAAGTGAGACAATAGTCTTGCACTTGCTACCACTTCAAATTCAACATTAGCTCTGTGTTTTACCACAGCTGAACCGGAATTACTTTCCCCACCAGTTTGATCAATTTCTGAATACCCATCAATGAAGAGAATCCCCCCAGCTAATGCATTTTTAATTACGTACGGGATGGCGCTGTAGAGCTACTCATAGTTAGCGCAGTCATGCATATGCTTACCCTCTGCCACAGGCTCAGCTACAAACGTGGCAGGGTTCACTATTTTACGCCTGACTATTCTGATTGCAGGATTCGATATAACTACCTCATATGCAGAAGCTCTCTGAGATGTCAATGTACCCTTCAGTTTTTCCAAAATGGCAAACAAAGCATGCTCAACAAACAATGTCATAGTACACACCGTCACAATACTAGTAGACTTCTCTATTCCGAACGCAGCTGTTGCCAGCGACTGTTCGCAAGGAAAGTGTCCTTTCATAACTGGATCCAGAATCCCACTATAATATGCCCAAGGTTTATATCCTAATGTAGTTCATGACTGTCCCATTCGTATGTGAAAACAAAAAGAATTCCTCATCAAAGTTGGGATTTCCTAAAACTGGAGCTGTACAAATTGCTTTCTTTAATTCTTCAAACCCTTCGTCCATTTCCTCAGTTCATTCAATTTTTTCCTTATTCACTTGTGCTTTTTTCAGAGCCTGCAAAAGAGGTCTTGTATATGAACATTAATCAAACACCGCGCTCTAACGTAGTTGCATATCCCAGAAACTGTTGCATGTGTTTTATCTTGTGAGGTTTTATCGTTTTCATGATCGCCTGAGCTCTTTCAGGTGTGACCCTTTTCCTTTCATGTGAGATCAACTGACCTATATACAACACTTCTTCTTGACAATATTGCAGTTTCTCTTTGTCTACCTTATATCCTTTGTCTGTCAGGATAGTCATTAACTGAATCAAGTATTGTCTGCACTCATCCTCTGTTGTGCTACAGACCAAATTATCATCTATGTACTATATCACAATGCTTTGCAAATCAATATTGCTTAGGTCCATCTGAAGGACCCTGTTAAAGATTGATGGAGATGCACAATACCTTTGGGCAAACAAGTGCTTTTTAGTTTAGTTTGGCGAAACGTAAATTACGTGAGATCTTCGGAGTCCTTATGCAGCAGGATTGAGAAAAATGAATTTTTCAAGTCATTCACCATGAAATACTGTGCTTCTGTTGGGATACTACACATACTACACAATATCATTGCAGGATTCAGAACTAAAGGAAACTCTACAATCTGGTTAATTGGTCTCATGTCTTGTATGAATCTCCACGATCCTCCATTTGATTTCTTGATAGGAGTCACTGCGGTATTACACGGTGACTCTGATGTCACTAAAATACCTTGTTCCATCAGGGCTGATACCCTCATCCGCCTCTCGAGACATTGGGTACTAGCTTGCTCAAGGTAAAATTGCTCCTGGCTTTAACTTAATCTTAACCTTCCTTAGCCCCTTGAATAGGCCTACCTCATAGGGGCCTGCAGTCCATAAAGAGTTTGGCACTTTTTCCAAATCTTCATCAAAAGATTCTGGGTGCTGTCGTACTATCGCCATTCGCTGTGGGATCTCTCTTTTTTCTTTTCTGATCCAATATGTAATACTCATCTCGAATATCACTTCAGCATCTGATGGATCATCTCTGAAAATGTCTTCATTCAATCTATACCCTTCCCCAATGGCAATCGCTGTTCTCCATGGCCTGCCCTCATCATCTGTTCCTTCGAGCACGGCCATCTCCCCTCATACTATGGCTGCATTTAACTCTAGGGGAGTAATCTGTCCCCCCTCTTCATCCATAGGTATCTGTGGCCTGAACACAAACTCATTAGGTATTCTCACAATCTTTCCCACTAAGCCGGGTAGCTATGTCAACAAAATACATACCCCATAAAGAAAAACCTCTGGCTCTAATGGCATTCCTCGCAGAGCCATTTGCCCTGTAAACGCCAATATACATTCGCCCATGTTCATATAATGTATCCCTAGAGTGGAACACACTATGCTTTCATCTGTGAAAGAGATTGTCATATTTAATTTCGTCATTAAGTCTCTTCCTAAAATGTTAATGGTGTCTGCCTTGAGTACAAATATAGAACAGACATGTCACACTCTCCTATGGAGACTGATAATTCATCAGTAAAAGGAACTCGACTTGTAGCTCCAGAGAATCCTTGATCATTCATTGCATTTCCCGACATTGGGTATTTTCCCTCTTGTATACATGAACGAGTAGCCCCAGTGTCTACTAAAAAAGAAAAGGATTTGCATCCTATTGTCACATCAACCCTTGGTTACTCTTGGCGGTCTGGTGCCACCAATACTACTGAACACATCAAGTCGCCTTGTGAGCTGTCCTATTGTAGGTACATACTTATCCCTATACACGGAAAAGGACTTCCTCCTACCGCAGTGACACCCCCTACTCTAGGTGTCAGTAGCTGACCCGTGTTTGCATTCTGCTGTATCTGCATTGGTGCGTGATGTGACTGCCCTTCTGGGGGATTCAATGGTGCTTGCTGTGGTTGCAATGCCTGTTGTATTTTCTGCACTTGTGCTTGATACACCTTCTGATCTTGGGCAAACCCATCCCTAACCTGTGAGCTATATGCTGGTGCTGGATGGTAAGCTGCCTCCCCTCTTGAGAATTGCCCATTCTGTCATTCTATACATACCTTTGGCTTCCACATGTTCGCACGATGTGCCCTGTCATCCCACATGTCCAACAGACAGGAGGAGCTCTTCTAATTTGTCCCCTTTGATTAAATAATCCTTGCATATTCTGATTATCTTTCTGAATATTCTGAAACCTACCTTGGTTATTCTGAAAACCACCCATTCCTCTGTAGCTCATTCCTCTGCCTCGCGGCATAAACCCATTCCCTCCTTGGTCCATTTGTTGTTGATTAAATGTCTGTGTTGTACCCACTACTTGCTGTATTCCTGATCCTTCTCCACTTGTCAGTAGTGCCCCTTCTATGGCGTACTTCGATAATTCTTTCTGAACTAACTTGACTTTCTCAAGTTTTCTAGCATCTTCCTTTTTCTTATTTTTCTCTTGCAACAGCCGACAACGATGCACTATGGCCAACTGTATCTCTGCCCATGGCTATGCTTCCATTCTGACTAATTTCTTAAGCTGCCTTTGTACTGGCTCAGGCAGTCCTTTACATAAAATGTGGTAAAATACTGCCACTGATTTTCCCCATGGCTTCCTCGGTTCAAGAGTCCACCGATCTTAAATACTTTGAATGTAAGCAATCGGATATTCGTCATCTTTCATCTTACGTGCCATAATTGCACCTGTATCTGACTTATCAGGATACTATGCCCTGAGCGCTCTCCAGACATCTGCTCTACAATTGTTAAATGGCGCACCATTGTGCGCTGTATTCTGTGCCGTCACAGTTGAATATCCTGCTCTCGTCCAAATGTCATCAGCCCTTTCCCCAAGAATGGCTGCTAGGAGACCTTTAATGTCCCCTATCGCTAACGTATTTCCCCTGTAATTTTCTCAAGCTCATAAATCCATTTTCCCGCACTTGCCAAAAAACTGGGAAGTTTACACCTTAGATTATCCTTATCTATTTGTGGCTAAGGAATATACTGTGGTCTGGTCCCTCCTTTCACCAATAAAGGGAACTGTGTGAACCCAAATCCAGAATCTGCTCCCATAGTCTGCCTTTCCATAGTGGGGACAATGGTCCTGATCATCTTCTTCCTGGCAATGACCTCAGCCTGTTCACATATGTTGGCGACTCCCCCTTCGCGCTATACGATCGTCCTTTAGGTCACTCTGGATACGCTATAGGATCTGGCGTTCTATCTTTAGGCTGCTCTAGATCTGACCATCTTACTTGGTTGTCTACCTGCAGGCATCCCTCTGGAATGCACCTCCTCCCTCTTCCCTACAGAAGGTTTCTCTCTCTTCGTCTGACATATCTAGTCCCCAACTAGTATGGCTCTCTTCTCTTTCACCCCTATCTAAAGTCAGCCTGTCTAAAGAAAAGGCCCTATGCTCAAGACTGAATGGGTCTCTTCCTTCACTTTGTGGTTAGTAGACCAGGAACTGTTTTCCCTTCCCTTGGCTTGCTTCTCGCAAGTCTTGATAGGCTTTATCGATTCTATCTCTGATACTCCCTATGCCAAAATTCTCCTTTAGGGTTATCCTAAACGGCCTGACGTTGCTCCCTGTGACGGGAGGAACTCCTCTATATTCCCCCATGATATTACTGGACTCAGTTCCATCAACTGTTTCTGAATGCAATCAATATCAAGCTCCTTCTGTCTCCTTTTATGCTCAATTTCTTCATCTAATTCTCTCTGCTTTCTCGCTTCCCATCAAACTCTTTCCTCTTCCCTCCTCTAATCTTCTCTTCTTTCATCGCTCTAGGCTCTTCTTCTTCCCTTCATCTTTGTATCCTTTTATCCCTTTATTTCTGCACTTCCGTCTCTTCTCTCTTCCTATCTTGTCTGTCTTGGTCTTTGATTGCTCTCTGTCTGTTATCATATTTCATTTGCACCTCCACCCTTTCTTCCTTCTTTTGCTGTTCTTCCTGATATATTTGTTCTCAACTCTGCCTGCTCTTTCTCTTGTGTTCATCTTCTTTCAATTGTTTTTCTCATTCCTTGCCTTTTCTGTCTTGTTCGTTTTGATCTTGCCTTTGCCTAACTTCCTCGATACTTTTCCCAGCAAGATTTAGCAATATTTGTCCTCTGATCCATTCATTCTGTATGAGCGTTACCTCGTCAGATTCTCGTTTTCTCCTTTCCATCTCTTAATCTCTCTTTCTAACTCTGTTGATATATTCGGCCGTTACCCTTTTCTTTTCCCTTTTTTGTATGACCTTAAAGGTCTCTTCTCTCCTCCTAGTCTCCTCTGGACTATCATCACTATTATAAGCATGTGGTTCGTATATCGGATTAGTATACCCCGTCACAACTGCCAGTTCCTTCAATGGATACAATCCTTCACTTTCTGTACTAGTGCCTTTTACTTCAGGCAAGGCAAGGGGAGCATAAGGCTCGGCACCTTCCTCCATACACTGATTAAGCATCCAATCTTCAGGTGGCACATCCTCTCTCTCTTCCTGATACATCTTCCAAATCTCTAAAATAGCTAGCCTCTACTCCAATTTCCATCCCGTGTACGCAGTGTGCATGTATGTGGTCATGTGTTGCAATAACGGTTTTGACAGCGATCCCCCTTGTGGCCATGACATGACCATTTTGTCTGCTGTACCTTTTACCCATTCCGTACTATACTGTTTGAGTTTAGGCACGTGTTTTGGCAGCATCTTGCACAGGTGCATCAGTGGTCCCATTGTGACGAGTCTCAAATGACTGTCAATGCTTACCATCATTTACACAGCTACTTTTCAGAAAAACAACAAATATGAACGTGATCCAACTTTCGCCGCTCAAAAGCTCTATTTCTCAATGATCTCAATCTACTTTTTCGCTCACCACTGATGATGTCCTAAAATAGGTAATAACTTTTTATCTCTTATTTCGACTTTACACAACTTATCCTTTTTTCATTTACAAAATACACAAACAGACAGACATACTAGTTGACTTTTCACATATATATCATGGTACTCCTTTTCTCCTAGCCCCTACAATTCCCCGATTGGAGTTTGAGTCATTCCCTATCATAAACCTGTTTATGTGCCGCCTATTTACCTCTTGGGGTTTTGAAATGACGCCTTATAAACCTGCCTTGAGGTAGGAAACCGGGCTCTATAAAACACTATGATGGTCCTCGTTATATTAAACAACCCCCCGTTACTTTTCTACGTTACCATACTCTCATCCCCTTATTTTGCCATTCCCCTCAATCTACTCACCATTTGCTTTTCAGCTCAGCTCAAGACCTTTGGTATCGTCACCCTCCTCCAATTTACCACCGTTGCCTTCCGTCCGCTCAGCGCCAGGAGGGATTTCGTGAAAGAGGGGCCCGTCCCACCTGCATCGATCTTCTTGCAAGTTTTCTATATCGACTGCCCTCCACAGGGAAATTTGCGATCTTCCGGCTAGATGTGGGAGGGTGTCTGATTGTCCGAAAAACACCTACTGGTCGATGGGGCTTGTAACCATTCTATCTCTGCTACCACATGAACTCATAGGCCCTTTAAGCGAGGTAGCGATTTATCAGATGGATGGGGATGCAGAATTTACTCTGACATCGATAATAAGACCGACTCAGAAAGCTGGCAAAACTTCAACTGTTTTATTTGCAATTGTCTAAAAAAGGGAGTACAACGGACATCAACGGACATTTGCTCAAATCTCTCTCAAGAGTCTCAAATCATTTAATAAAATATGACATTTATATAATTAAAATTTGTCATCTTCAGCGTCATACTACGTCGCAAAATAACAAAACCTACTTGGGGTTGTGGTTGATCTACGGGGAACATCTAGGTATACTTTCTCTGGGGGATAGGATTATGATTGGGTCTCTAGAATCAGGTGGACAACTTATGCCCACCCTAGTGCAAGTCTTCTTCGCTGTCATAAAATACACAACGTTTTATTGGCTTTCACAATATAGAGATCTTTGCCACATGGCCCTCTACAATTGGTTGGCACACTTGTACCCCTCTGGAATATTCAACTCACTAGTAGCATGCAATCTGGTACCCCAGGTGGACTTGACCATGCCTTCCCACCTAATTAACCCATAATCCATCAACACTCCTGCTGTCTGCAATTCAAATTGTCTTGCAATAGCCTCTCGCCTCTGGGAATAAAAGGGAGTGTGAGCACAGTCTTATCTTCAGTCTTGTTGTAGCTTGCCCAAAGTCTATTTTCATCTAGACCATGTGACAGGAGACCGTGTTCTTAGTGCCCTCTTGGCATTTAATACTATTAAATGAATAAAACATGGCACTCATAGCATTTTTCCATTACACCGCAACAGGAGCTCGCCTCGCTTCTCATGTTCATTGCATCTTCTCGAATAGATAACCAGTTTCTTGGCTGTCTCACCCTTGACACTGGGCCAGACCAGCCTTCTCGGCTCTTCCTCATCATCTGCTGTTTTTCTTCTGCTGCGCCACACTTTCAGCCCTTTTCGCTTATGTGGTTCTAGTTTGCTTAAACATGACATGGAGCATCCAGATTCTCTACACACATATATATATTGGCGGCACCACCTGAAGTCTATTCACTACGTATTGCCAGCCTTATGATTACTTAGTCTACTTGCGTTACAGCATCTGTACAGCATCAGTACAGTTATAAAGTGATTTGCATTTTATTCAGTGCTTTTGTTTGTGCAATCTTCATTCCCGCACATGAAATGTGCTTGACTCCTTACTTCATCATCAGAATCTATAAGGTATATATACTATATATACTTTCTTCTTTTGGCATCCTTTCCTGGTGCGCCACCTCTGCTTCATGTGACGTCACCAGTCTCTTGCCTTTGTCACTTCACACTTCTTCAAGAACCTTCATTAAGAGGCTGTCATTTCTTCGTGGATACGTTATGTAGGGCTTTCTTAATGGATACCTTGTTTCGGGAATCCACTGTGGGCATGTTGCAATTTCGGGATTCCAACATATAGGAAGAATGGGGGCGGGACTTCTGGTAGAGGCATCTGGCTCCTCCTCTACAATGCCAAGAGCCAGGAAATTTTAAAAACAATGTAATTGACACCTACTACCCAAACAGAAGTACTGCTTTGGAAAACATCTGACTGTACCAGGGCTCAAGTCGGGGGGTACAAGCGGGTAAATGGAGTTACCCACCTTTTCCCCTTGCCCCCAGCTAAAATGAGAAACGCTGAATGCTCTCTTTGAATTTATTAATTAAAGCCGACCTCAGTCATCAGGTTTGCAGGCCGGACACTTCACCACTGCACTATGTAACATGATGAAAAATAACAAACAACTAAAGGTGAATTGTACCATTTTGGTACTGCAAGTTCAAGGGAAAACATTTGTATTGGTTCTAGGAGTTTAAAACATGCACACCTTTTAAAGTTTTGAAAAGCACTATTAGAAGAAAATAACCTCTCTTGGTTTTGTGTGTTGATTTTATGAAAGGCAAATGCCATTCGTCCCTGCAATTTTGGTGGTTATGCCAATTCAATGAAATGTGTATATCCCACCTTGATATGCTGATATCACTTTAATTTTTAGGACTTGACCCCTGGCCTGTATCACATAGCCCAAAACTACAACTGGCAAATATTCAGTCTCAACTTGTGAAGGAAGCCTGGTGAAATTTACCAAACCCAGCCTAACTAATTGTAAAGTTATCATTTAAATCTCTGCAACATAGAGACCTTTATTACAGCTTTCTAAACCTTGGAGAAAAGAAGAAGCATTATTAGGTGGCTATGACTCATTTGAAGCTGAATTCAAAGCAAATGAAAGCAGTATCCAAAATGTCAATTTCAAACAATACAAACAAATGTTGGACAGTGAATGCCAACAAGAGGAAGAAATTGAAGCTCAGCTAGATAAAGACACTCCTGAGGGCAGTCAACCCTTCCCTACAGGAAGCAAAGAACCACTTGGAGAACCACTAATTTTAAATGAAGCAGAAATAGCCATGACTATACCATGTATCAATCGAAACAATCTGAAGAAGACTTGTCAGTGCTGAATTCACCGCTAAATGATGAACAACTCTCCATTCATCTAGAAGTCACTGAAGAAAAGGAACATGGTTTTAAACATGAAACTAACGTGTAGCTGTGAAAATTATAAACCTCTGCTCCTGTATGTAAGTGATGAAGCTGGTTCTGGTAAAACTTTCTTAATTAAAATAATCAGCAAATTTCTACACAGCTTAACAAACAACAACCTTTTGGCTGTTGTAACATTCCCCACAGGTTTAGCTGCCTACAACATAGAAGGTGTAACACCGACTACTGCTCCTTCCAGTAGAACACCAAAACAAAGTAGAAAACTACAAATTATCAGCAGACGCTGCTACTGAAGTATGTAGAATTCTGAAACAAATTAAAGTGCTCCTAAAAGATGAAGTAAGCATGGTTTCCAACCTCATGTTGGCTTTAATTCACCTCAGAAGTCCTAAAAACTGACTACGAACAACTGTTTGGAGGAAAACACTTTATTTTTTTCAGCAACCTCCTTCAGTTAACACCAGTAAAAGGTCAACCTATTTTCAAAACATTAGGACACAAACAATGCGGCAGAGTACAAACAATGCTGCAACACACTTAGCAGCATTGGAAATGTAACTCTCTGGCAACATCTTCACTACAGAGAACTAACTCAAAACATGTGTCAGTCTGCAAACCTCACCTATGGTAAGATTTTAAAAAGCATTAGAACAGGTCTGCTCACTAAAGATGCAAAATCCTTCTCAAATAGTAGACTAATCCATGAGCTATATGGGCAAAACACGTTGACTCCTGATGTCATGGAATATTCATGGAATAATGAACAAAACAAAACATGAAATGCATGTCCTTAATGCCTACCCCTGAAAGATCTAGTCTATTCAACAATACAATGTTAAAAAAAGAAATGCACCCATACTGCATATCAGCTCCACAAACCAGAACTGCACAGCATGAAACTCCCTATGTGTCAACAAGCAACAGCACAACTAAATAGCTTAGAAAAATGTATTTTCAACACAGCTGGATTGGTGAAAATATTAACTTTGTGTCTAAACTGCAGAGTAATTCTAAAACGTAACGTTGATGTAGAACAAGGTTTAGTCATGGAGCAATTGGTACAGTTGTTGGCTTCCAAACATATCCACATGGCAACAACATTACTTTTGTCAACAGCCACTTTGACAAACTTGCAAAAGTTAAAAGAATTTACTGCACAATAGCACGTTTCCTTCTTTTCAAAGACATGTACTTACACAGAGAACAATTCTCTCTATCTCTTGCATACAGTGTCACTATTGACAAATCATAAGGTCTAACCCTAAATCATGCATTGATTGACATTGGCAGCACAGCCTTTAAGGAAGGTATGAGTTGCATAGCACTTTCACATCTCCATACACTCAATGGTCTATTCCTAGTTAACTTTTATGCAAACAAAGTCAACGCTGACACTCCATGCATCCTAGAATACAACAGGCTACGAGCACTGTACACCCCCTATCAAGATATGTACCCTGTACCTCAAAACATAAAACCTTTAAAAAGAAAACAAACAGAACCTATTACAGATCTCCCAACAATACTGCTAAAGAAACAACAACCAACTACTTCTCCATCAAATAATACAACCACAAAACTGTCTAGTACAAACTCAACTTCATGTCCATCACAAGACAAAAACACAACTATTTCTTCTTAAGGCACATCAAATGATGCAGACACAACTCTCTGGTCCAATAAAATTCAGCAACACAACTGGAGTAAATTGCTATGCCAATGTAACAATCAATCTTCTCTTCCAGTTGCCACCAATAGTTCACAACATCTACTTAAACAGTTCGGACCAGTTGTGTTTGCAAATCTACATCCTTCAAGGAAATTCCACACATAATCCTGACAACACTAGCAGAGTATCAGGTATAAGACAAGAATTTGAAATATAAAAATAGTAAAATATAGTAAAATATACCATAAACACACAGGAAGATCCACAAGGAGTCTTAATGTATTTACTACAAGTACTAGAAACAAAAAAAAATCCATATAAAGGAGATTTTCCAGATTTCATACACTTGGAAACATACATGCACTCTCTGCCTAATGAATGATTTGTATACATACCAAATTGTGAATTCATTTCATTTTACCAGCTTCTGCAGAATGCAAATCATGGCATATTATGCCCTTTACGGCATACAAATAAACTCACATAGCCAATATGTCATACTAATGCTTCTAAGTTGCAACTCAGATGGTACCAAAAATACCTGTAAACTCACCACCTATACACACAGACAAGTATCTCTTGGCAAGAAAACCTTCACAACAGTAGGTGTAATATACCACACTGGTGCTACAACCACTTCAGGGCACTATACTGCATAAGTCAACAAAAAGAAGTGGTTGGTTTGAATGTAATGACGCCTCCGTTACTCCAAAACATAGGTTACCAGCAAATCTAACAATTGCCTACTTAATATTCTTCAACCCAAATGTACTCACTAAACTGTAGCACAATAAACAGAATACACCAACAGGTATCTAACTACTTCAAAAATACCCTTCATTGCAATACACTTCAAATACGCCATCATAGTTCTTGTTACTACAAAATGTCTTGTAATGTCTAATGTAGTTAGAATACGCAGACAGGTATCTAACTACTTTAAACATTCCCTTAATTATAACACACTTCAAACAAACATACTATCCCACTTACACTGACATGATTATAATAGGATTCATTTCCCAATGACCCAATGATTATTTCATGTCAATACAACAACAGTGTAGCACACACTAATGTTGTACCAAACATAGTACATAGAATGTACAGTTTATGAGGGTCAAAAAAGTAAATGTGTATGTAAAATTGTATGCAATTAAAGTTTTCAAACCATCCTGCTTAACAAATTATACTGGGGTTTTTCACAGAAAAAGAACCAGAGATTCCAGCTTTACAAAACAAATATATTCCATAAGCACTATCTTCAATTGTACTACAATCATAAATACTGTATACACCTCAATGATATCACTCCACCATATTACAAATACAGTATACTCCCCCTACAGTACCTATAATTACTATACACATATTACTATAGTCTATGTGGCCAGAGGCCAGATTCTTGGAGACATGGCAGAATCTGGCAACTGGCCACAACAACCACAATATAATTAAACCATATAACAAGTACGTACAATACACCTTCAACTAACAAAACTCGCCTTGACCCCCCTGCAATTGAAATGATGTTCGTGGACACCAATATTGACTGAAGACTCAGCGGCATCTGCAAACCCTTTTTTACCTATAAAAACAACTCCATATCATCTTTATTCCACTCCTCTACCCTTTCCGCGCCCTCTTTCAGCCTTCAAAAAACCCCAAATGTGTTTTCCAAACTGTTCCTTAACAACGCTGTCCGCGGACTATAGCAGTGTCTGCGTACTGGGCGGCACCCACACCCACTTTTTTCACCTAGGAAAATAGGCCCATATCATCTTGATTCCACCACCACTCTTTTCAGCCCCTCTTTTGACTACCACAGACAATGGCAGCTGTTTGTGGATCCAACATGGTAACCGTTAAAAAAATATGATGCACCTTACACTCTTCACCATACAATCAGCGTGTGCATCTGCGGACATCACACTGCCCCCTGATTGGTCCATGGGGTGTCCGTGGACCCAATAGGGAAGTGAGTCCACGGACCAGACCCATATATCACAATTATTTTTACCTATTTATCACCTGTTTTTTAAAAAAGTACTCAACGATTTACACCAAATTTACAAAGGCACACTTTCAGGACTAAGCCGCCACTCCCGGCGCACACATTTTGTGAAAATCCATCCAGCAATTTGGGTGGGTGGTAGGCGTGAGCAAAATTTGTTTTCCATTGGGTCTATGAGGATGTCCACGCATTTTGGGACCCCCCTCATAACTTTGCCCCCCTTGTCGAAACCGCACCAGACCTCACAGTATCAGTCGGAGTGGGCCAACATTGTTTGCAAAGTTTTGTGAGGATTCGTCCATGGGGGGCAAAGTTGTAAGCTGGCAAAAAGTGCTCTTTCTGTGAGTTGAGGCCCTGTAATATATATTTATGTTTCAGAAACATTTCAATGAGTGCTATTGTCAGACTGCTTATTTTCATATTGTGTCTGTAGAAAAGTAAGTTCCTTGGGCACGTCTGTCAGGTTCCATGAGTTAGCTTTATTCCATTCAGGTTATGATCCATCAAGATGACAAGTATGAACCACTGGCTCCCATCACCCAGGCAGGAGCTCTCCAACTGACATACTGCAGAACCTTCACTACAAGCATTCCTGCACTCACAGCTCAACATTCTCTCAGGTACACCAACATTCTCTCATGCATTTCCAAGCACCTGCATTCGCACCAAGCACGATAAAACAAATCTCCCTTCTTAACACACACAAATCCACAAGAAGAAACATACAGGGGACACTCACACAAGGTACCTTTTTAGTGAGAGGTGCAATTCAAAGGTAAGGCACAGGGCGCCCCCAAACACACTGGCTGTGCCTCCAACAGCAGCCACTCATTCTTACAGAAGGCGTTCCCCCTTTCTGGCCATACTCTACATATACTACTCACGTGAATGGGAAGGCGTCCCCCCCTTATTCACCTACACATCTCACCCATTCTTCACTTCAATTTAACCCAGCCATGTCCAAAAGGGGTGGTCCAACAGTACCACCACACCTCACACCACAGGAGAGGTCCCACTCCATACTATACACACACTTTGGGTGGTGTCGCCACAAACCAGAGACCCCCCTCACATAGGGAAGTCCCATAGCACACATATTTCACCCAAACATCTTTAAAATACTCAAAAATACTTTCCCAATGTCATAAAACATTTGGCATCCCTAAAGTCCTGCACATGCAATATCTATTATGACCTGAAATTAGGTAAACAGGTGACTCTACCCAACTCTTGACTCTCAACTCTTTTACAGAAGAGTAACACTTCCCTTAATGGCGGTGAAGTTCGCAATCTAAAAGTCCATAGCTGCGCACAGCTCTAAACCTGTACATTCTCAAAAATGCATTAGTCCCTTGAATTTTCACTTAACATCATCATTTCCCAATGCACCTTCCTTTCATTAGGACCACCACATTTGACACTGCAGGAATTAAATCGTAAAAGCCCATGTTGCGGCCAGCAACCATAAAACTAGAATTCCTCAATAATGTTAAACTAGCACACACTCACCGCTCTCACTCCTGACCCACTTACCACTTGCCCTATAATGGAGTAACCATTATGTAAAAAAACTTCCTAACAGCTAAAAGTCCATGCACACGAAAACCACAAATGCGTTGAAAGTACACATGCCACTCTAATTACCCATAAACTGTTAAACCCTTTCTCATCAACGACTTAAGAAAGAGGATATAAGTCATGCAATACTCACAGCTTAACAACACGCCAAAAGGATACCGATCGAGTGCCCAGGACATCATTGTCCTTCTTACCACAACCTGCGAGTGCGCCCTGCCATGCCAAGAAACCCTCTTGCTGGAATAGCACACATAGGGCCTCATTACGACCCTGGCGCTAATGGGTTAACGGCGCCGTAAAAGGCTGCAGCGCCAATAACCCATTAGCGCCTGATTACGAGGTCCCTTTGCGGGACCCGACCTTAACGGCTGGTCTACACCAGCCGTTAAAGTAGGGACCCGCAAAGGGACCTTGGTGCTAAGTACGGTACCGCAATTTGCGGTACCGTTCTTAGTGCCTTCCCCATTCCCATTGAGCCCTATGGGGCAAAAATGGGAATGGGGAAGGGCCATGGAGGAAGGGGGAATTACCGCCCCGCCAACCTTGTAATGGGGTGGTAATTCCCCCTTTCTCCATGGCAGAGTCGGTAAGTTACCGGCATGGACCATGATGCTTTAGCACCATGGTTTTCCGCCTGGGTCGTAATGAGGCCCATAGACTCTGGATACAGTACTTCTGGGTCCATAAGGCTCAAACCATACTATTCGGCACAATCTCTGTCCGGAGCGCGAAGACCTCATTCAATGTATTATCAAAGGTCCCGTTGCGTCTCGATAAGACTAAACACTCCACACTTGCTACGCCTCGGGCCACTGGCACAGCGCTCCAGCGTCTGTCCCTCTATGAGGTGCCTGCACAGCGCACCAACGTCTGGCCCTCGTAGAGATGCCAGGAGGCTTGCCAACCATCTGTCCCTCAGTCTTCTTCCTTGGTGCTGCTTCAGTCAAGGGGCGGCACTTGGAACCGTAGGGTCCTTTACTCAATCCTGGAAGCGAGTCAGCGCTGACAGTGATGCTCTCGCCATTCACTAATTTGATCGCTGGGGGTATGGCGTTCGGAACTGTCATCAACTCCCCCAGACGATGTGTCTACGTCATCATTTGAGCCACAGGCATACCACCTCACTGAGCCCTTTGCTGCCAACGTCTCTTTTCTCTTTGGAGCCGGGTCGGCATGTGAGGGAACTTCACCACGTGGTACCACTCCTAACATCATATGTGCGCCATATGTACACGCCTCTTCGATCCTCTGTGCGCACAGACCCGCTCGCAGGGCCATTAGTTCCGCTTTGCTCAAACCATGTACGGCCCCTTCGTTCCTCAGTGCACAACGGACCCACTTGCAGACCATCAGTTTCACTTTGCGCCATTAAACATGGGCCTCCACTTTAATAGAGCACCAGCAGGACCCCTCGTGTTACTTGCTCTGGGGCTTTCCAATCAATGTATCTTGATATCTCTGGGCATACAAACGCTCGCTCTTCTTTCCTTTTCACTGGATCTCTAGCAGGGTCGCAGTTCCCCTTATTCCTTGCACAGGGGATGTCACAATTGTCTGCAGCTCCCCTTCTTTCCTTCGCCCTGGGTCTTGTTGCAGTATAAGATGTCCTGCGCTCCCCCTCCTTCACTCCAGCTGGCCTCGGTACATTTGTCCCCTCTTCTCTGTCTTCGCCCACTTGCCTGGGTTATCAGGAGTACTGCAGCTCTACCTCTTTCTTCTTTCTGGGGTATCATAAGGCTGCAGCCCCCCTTTCCTTGGCCCTGGGTGATGGGGCTTACTTATCTAAGGGCAGTGGTTCCTCACCTTCTCTGCACCCACCGCAGCAGACTGGACACATGAATGTTCACTGTTATACCACACAGGTTCTTTTTCTTTACTCGAGGAAAGAACAACTTGTCACCAGTGTAGAAAAGTAAGTTCCTTGGACACATCTGTCAGGTTCCATAAATTAGCTTTATTCCAGTCAGGTTATGATCCATCAAGATGACACGTATGAACCACTGGCTCCCATCACCCAGTCAGCAGCTCTCCAACTGACATATCGGGGACCATTCACTACAAGCATTCCTGCACTCACAGCTCAACATTCTCCCAGGCACACCAACATTCTCTCATGCATTCCTGAGCACCTGCATTCACACCAAGCAGATAAAACCGTAATAACTTCTTTTCTATATAGCAATTGGCACAATCTCGTTTTGTGGCCCTTCAAATAATTGATGTTTGTTTTACTTTATTTAATTGAACTAATGTCTTTTGCTTGGGCAGGATGAAAGGCTGAGTCTGCTCTCTCAGGATTTGACCCTATGGATAGCAGGCTGATCACAGATCTCATGAACAGGTGTTTAGTGCTGGAAGCTGCTTGGCTCAGTGTAGACTTTAACATAGAAAGAGCATCCAACAGTCCTCCTTAATGTTTGGCAATCCCTTGGCATGTAAATCTATGTGCATATTTACTGGGCATCTTGAGCTATGTTGCGGTTACATAGATAATACGCAGGAGCATAGCAGTGGATTGCAACAAAAACTTCATGCAGGTGAGCGGGCCGGGAATGATTGAGACATTGCTCATCCAGCAAGGCTGCTGCGGTGCACATTAAGTAGCCTTGGCATGCTAACGCATTCAGGGAGCGTTCTGTACGTTCATTTGCTGTTTGATGTTTTGTTCCCACGAAAGGGGAACAATACTAATTAATGATTTTCCTACTTCCGTTTCTTCCAAAGTACACATAAAAACAAGAGTTGTTGTTAAACATCTGCCCAAGTAGTAACATATTCTTTCATTGTTTGATCACGAGGGCAGTGTAGGAAAGCTCTACACATAGAGAAAGAAATAGATACTGGCCGGCTGAGAAACACGGCAGTCAGCTCTGCGAAACCTAGATTTGATTGTGTATTCTGATGTTGGTTTCTTCATTGTGTTTATTAAAATACAATCAAGCACCTTTAGGGTCCAGTGATTAAGCATGGTACAACCTCCATTTAATGTTCATGTGTGTTTAAAAAAAGACCGAACTGGTTTGCCTGATGCAGTTTCCCTGATGTGGATCTCAGACTTTCTTCCCAGCTACATATGGTATTAGCATAATTGCCCCCCCCCCCAAAAAAATGTATTAAATATATATATAAATGGTGGTGGGTAAGGCTACAGATTAGGTTGAAGGGAAGTGGGGCGGGGGGTTGCGGGAGGGTCTCCCCCCACATTTTAGACAAAAAAAAGGTCAAATAAATTCGATCAAATGTGATTAGTCAAATAGACCCAAACCCTACATATACATAAGAGAACTGCAGAGAGAGGATGATTGCATCACTGTAGTTCTCCCATTATCAAAGTGAAGTCCTCTGACTCATTGGGCCTTATTACAACCCTGCCAGTCCGGAAAGAACGGTGGTGGTAAAAACGCTGCCACTGTTCTTTCCAGACCGGCAGATTAAGAGTCCTGCAGGCAGGAGGTGTCACTCCCGCCAGGTCTGACCTGGCGGGATTTACACCACCCGCCTGCAGGCGGACATGGAAACATTGGCACCGTCATAGACGGAACCGGTGTTTCCATTGTCACCATTCCTATAGGACTCCATGGGAATGGGGACTTGCACAATTCCGCCTCCGGAATTCCCGGGTCACCGGAGATGTAATGCCCCGGTGATTCCGGGAATCACGGATGCAGAATGGTAATACGGGTCCAGCGGTAACCTGCCGGTGTTTCCGGCTCGGTTACCGCCAGACTCGTAATGAGGCCCATTGTTTGCATCTCTTGGGCTTCAAGAGGGGGCATGGATGAGTAGGGGCACTAATCAACCCCCTTCATGAACTGCCTCCAGGTAGCTCACAGCTCTGATTAAATGTCTCTGGTGGGTTGGCTGTCCTGGGCTGCTGAGCCTTCTCCATGCCCTGTGTTGGCTTCGGACATCTGACCCTGTCACAGTGTGGTGGTCTGCAGAATAAAATGATGGGTCCACACAGATGAGTGCTGAGGTGTTAGGAGTACAATTTGATCGAAGAAGCGTGGTGCCTGTGCAGACGTGATGGTGGAATGGCCAGAAGCATGTACTATGTGATAGAATTGGAGGACTACAAGTGTGTGGGCAATAAAAAAACGTGGAAAGTAGTAGCGATTATTTGAGATGAATGGGAAGGCTGAGTGTGCCCAAGTGGTGTTCTTGAGGTATGGTACAGGTCATCGGGTGTATCCACCCTTTACTTCACCTGGAAAACGTCCTCTACACTTACTGAGACTACCTTCACCTCGCCAGACATTGGCCCTCATTAGGACTCCGGCGGAAAACCATGGTGTTATTAGCACCATGGTCGATCCCGGAGTCCGCCATGGCGGAATGGGGAATTACCACCCCATTCAAGGTTGGCTGGGCGGTAATTCCCCATGCCACCATGGCCCTTCCCCATTCCCATTTTTGCCCCATAGGGCATAATGGGAATGGGGAAGGCGGTAAGTATGGTACTGCAAATTGAGGTACCGTACTTACCTCGAGAGTCCCTTTGCGGGCCCCTACTTTAACGGCTGGTCTAGACCAGCCGTTAAGGTCGGGTCCCGCAAAGGGACCTCGTAGTAAGGCGTTAAGGGTTTAACGGCGCCAACACCTTTTACGGCACCGTTAACCCCTTAACGCCAGGGTCCTAATGAGGGCCATTGACTTACTCATACATTTATTCTTCATGTCTTGACTTGGTCTGCACCTTCACAGGCAATGCTGTGTTTAAGGTTAGCTTAAGGTTATGTTGGGGTCCAGGGGCGGCAGGGGTGGCAGGGGGATAGAATATGGGGTAAAAAGAAGGGGGATAAAAGGGCTCTCCCCCTGTAATGACAAAGTGAATGCTCAGGAAGGGAAAGACAGGAGAAGTGAAGGTATGGAGAAGTAAATGTGACTCAGTCAATGTTTGGTGAAGTGCATTCAGGGGAAATAAAGACAGACGCCCATCATCTGGACAATGCGAGTTAGTGGACTTTATGGCACCTGTTCATGTACTGAAGTGAGGTCGAAATTACAGAAACACGTTAAAGATAGATTTATGATGATGCTGGAAATGGTTAGGAAATGGCGAACAGTAAACGGCCCTGAGAGGTCCAAGAGAAAAAGAGGGGAGTTGACTCTGTTGTAATTTGTCATTTAATTCAAAAAGATTGTTTTCTCAATGTCTGGGTTAAGGACTTGCATGGTTGTTCAGAGTAGAGAAATCGATGTATCGCACCTGCATTTCTCAGCTGAAACACGCTAGCAATACGAGGACAATCAGCTCAAAAACTCTACTGAACATTAGGGAGGTTTTCCTAAGATTCAAAGCCTGTATTCATTCATTCACTGCAAAAGTAAAATATGGAGGCACTTTTACTCTTGGTTTTAGACAGCTCATGAGGGGCGTGTTACCCTCCAGCACATAGCCCAATTAACCATAGGACGACCCCCACACGCTTTATCATTGATACATTATTAACGTATATAAAAACAGGCTCACCAACACCAAACATGCAGCGATATTTGTTTAGAAAATGTGCCTAATAAGCAGTATTTTGCTTTCCTGCATATCACTGTATATAAAAGTCACACCTTTAAAGAGCACCAGAAGCGTTACAATTCAATAGCGCGACTGCCACTATATGACAAAGGCTGCACTGACAAATGCGAGAAATGTCTAAACAAGGGCTGCTGACAAACATTTTCTAGGGAGACACTGGGCCTCATTACACGGACGGCGGAGGACCAAGGTGCTAGCACCTTTGTCCATGCCGGTAAAATACTGGCACCGCCTTGGTGGAAAGGGGAATTACCACCCTATTCCAAGGTTGGTGGGGCGGTAATTCCCCCTTCCCCCATTGCCTTCCCCATTCCCATTTTGCCCCATGGGGCATAATGGGAATGGGGAAGGTACTAATTATGGCACCGCAAATTGCGGTACCGTAATTAGCTCCCAGGTCCCTTTGCGGGTTGGTTTTTAACACCTGCAAAAAGCAGGCGTTAAATTCTCCAAACCGCAAAGGGACCTCGTAGTAAGGCGGTAAGGGTTTACCGGTACCGGTACAATACCGGTACCAGTAAAACCTTACCGCCTACCGTGTAATGAGGCCCACAATCTTTGGTTTGGTCGTTGTCATGGGGACGGATTGATCATTGTCCACTGCTAAAAACATGACACCCTTTGCCCCCAAAACAATAATAGCACTCATAGAGGGATTTCCAAGCACCAAAGCATGATGTTCCGCTCATCTCATGAAGGGACATTGAACAAGTAATATTTCCAAAACATGAAATGATTTAAATACCAAATCACAAGGAGTTTGTCGGTTCTACTCCAGGAATTTTGGTTGCCACTTGTGCCCAATTTAGCATTTTAAAGCAAGTTACATTAGTAATTGTGCACATTTCGGTAGGGGGGTCTTGAAGTTAACCAGAATTAATTATTGTTTTAACAATCTAAAGGACTTTGAGCCAGTACCAGTGACCAAAAACATGATTGGATATTAAAAGAAGAAACAATATTTGTAGTGGTTGGACAACTCCACAAAGACATTTATAGCAAATGATTACAATAACATACAATAAAAGCAAATTGAACCACTGCCATACATAAGAGAAGTAAACTGTCAGCTGCTAGACTTTCTGTGACATTTGAGCCTCTGCTTGACATATGTTATGTTATGTTAAAGGCTCTTATACCGCACACTGTCGCCACTTGCGTGGTTACTTGGCGCTCTGTAAAGCAAGAGGGCGGGGGAAGTTAGATGTGCTGTTGACACTGTTCGCTGAGGGAAGGAGTGTATTTCGGTTGGTTGCTGTCATGTGCTGTTGTGTGAGGCTATGTGTGGTTTGTTTCGTTGTTGTTGTGTAGTGAAGTGTGTGTGGTTTGTTGTGCCGTACAGGTATGTGTTTAGTTATGAGTTTGAGAGGTAAATGCAGAAAGATGAGTTTTTTACTAGTAGGGATGGTTGCCAGCGGTGCCTTATCCTACACCGTCTGTTTTGATTGACTGTTGCACGTATCCTTTCCCCTGTCATGTATTCCAGTTTGATACTTATGCTCCTCCTATGATGTGTGTAGAATAGTCGGTTCTCAAAGGGCTCTATCTTCCCCGCTAGTACATTTTTACGGTGTGCCGAAATTACCACTCCCCACAGGTTCTTTGAGATTGGGATGGGTTCTCTGTGTCCTGTGGTTCATCAGTTTAGATCAGGGTGCCTCTCTGAGTTTCTTTCTCGTGTACGGTTTAGATTCTAGGCGGATATCATTGCTAGATCTCTGTGTACCAGTCGGCTTGTAGATGGTGATTTTCTTTTGCATGAATTTTTCTCCTAGGCCGTGGATTGCTCGGTGTGTTAAGCACATCGTCTGGAAATGATTTGTTTGTTGACTTGGAGCCAATGTATTATCCATAGCGCTGGAGTGATGGGGTGGTGGTGGTAACACATGCACGGGTGAAGCTGTACAGTACCTCATGCATAGTAAATATCTGAGCTGTCCCTGTGGATAGCTCAGAATTTAAGAGCTCCTCTCACAAGGGACCAGCCTGTTCTTTGCAAGTTCAAATCCCCTGGCAGGGCACACCTAGCCTTTCATACTTTCAAGTTTTAAAAAAATGGAGCACTATTTGATATAACCATTCATCCTTTCAAGGTTGATAAATTGAGGGTCCTAAAGTGGGTAATCTGACATGAGGTGCTATATAAGAAACACAATATTATACCATGCATATAAGGTATTAAAGGACTTGGGTGGCATTACTGAGGCATTTGAAGCTTCAATTGGCTTATGACGGCAGCATCTGAACATGTTATGCCTACACATTACATTTGGTGACTATACAATGTTTAAGGCATTAACCTGTATAACTTCCATGTGAGACTGCATGACACAGAGCGTCTGGAGACTGCCCCTGGGTGGTAGCGGTGCATGGTATAAATCAACATAACACAACATAACATGTGATGGCAGCAATTAGATATGGGAGTCTGCACATTACATTTTGTGGTTAGATAATGCATGTGGAGCATCTGCTTTGGATGGCATTACAGGGATATTGGAGATGGTGCTTGCATGTGATGGCACCACTACACATGTGATAACACACGAAAAAGTGCATTCCAAATCCAAACCACTACGGACCTTCTGCCTTGACCATGAAGTCGAAATTGATGGTAAAATTAATAGCACTTCAGAGATTCAGCAGAGAAGCTCTAATCTAAACTATCAAGCAGGCTCCTTACTAGCTTCATCACTGCAGTGCCTGACTTTGCATCAGAGGCAAGGTGTGGCTCACAGGACCACAGTAAACGGTGTGAAAGGCCACATTAGCCTGCGGGGCGTATGGTGAGCATCCCTGGTCTATACTAGGATATTAATGAGGCCACGAGGCCACATGCTGAGTAATGACCATTAATAGCTTTGTGTTTTTTCTTTCTCCTTCTCCAACTATCCATGATTTTCTGCCAACTATCTTGTTTTTACATTCCCTTGTCTACACCGCACATTAGCCTACATTTTACACATTGTGGACACGGCTTACCTGCCCAATTCTCCCTTGTGCAGCTACATTGCAGGATCTAGTTTGTGTAACGGTTATGCCTTTTCCTTAACTGGTACACTATGGGCCTCATTACGACCCAGGCGGTAAGTTACCGCCTGGGCCGTGACTTTACCACCATGGCGTAAACTACGTTTACGCCATGGTGGTTGGCGGACTTACCGCCCCATTCTGACCTTGGCGGGGCGGTAAGTCCCCAATCCCCATTTACCCTTCCCCATTCCCATTTTTGCCCCATAGGGCATAATGGGAGTGGGGAAGGCGTTAATTACGCCACCGTAAATTACGGTGGCGTAATTAACTCCATGGTCCCTTAGCGCCATGGATTTTAACACCTGCTAAAAGCAGGTGTTAAGTCCGCCATGGCGCTAAGGGACCTCGTACTCAGGCGGTAAGGGTCGGCGCTGTTAACGCCGCCGTAAAACCCTTACCGCCTGAGTCGTAATGAGGCCCTATGTGTTTTAATAACAGGTATAATGGAAACATGCAATCAGATGTTTCTCAATGGTTCAATGTGTACTGCAGGTTGACAGCAGTCAATAAAGAGTCAAGTTTTCTAATTGAAAGGTTTATGGTTCTACCAACATGAACAACACAGCTCTTGGGTTCATTTCCTTGGTGCTAAATTGGGCTTTATAGTGCTGGTCTTGCAGTCAGAAGGGCTGTTAATCTAGCACTTGTAAGGATCCCTGGGATGTGGGATTCTGGCAGGCAGACTGGCTGTTGGTTGCCTGGATATTGGCGAGGGAGCCATCCAGCTGGGTGGGAATTGCTGGGTGCTGGTGTTGTGCTGTGGCATCGAAGCCTGTGTATTCAGATTTAGTGCAGCCTACACTTGTGTAAAGTGGACACTCCCATCTTGTTTGTATTGCAGGTATAGGTTTATTGACTAGTTGCTAAAGTGCTTTCTGATATAATTTCTGGAATTCTTGCTTCACAACGTGCTTGCATTTTTTTCGTTTAGTGCATTGTATTGTTTGTCATGCAAGATTGTTTTTTTTTCTTCTCTGTGTCCCTGTCTGGTATCTCCACAATGTACCTTTGAACTTTTCTGAAAATGCTGTTTAGTTTTGTCCTTGGATTTGTCTTAGGTTTTTGGCCTAACTATTCACAGTTCCACTACTTTTTGCGGTACAGATCTACCACTGACACACCGTTACATCCCCTTGCGAATTATGTGCTTGAGCTCAAACCATGTTGTGCAGCATAACTTTAAGCACCACCACAACACCAACTGCAATGTATATAAAACCTCCCACTGTGAAATAATTGCAAGAAGGGATTGGCGTCAGAAAGGTTTAGTTTAACACAAAGGTTACAGACTGCGATCTGTTCGCTCACGTGAAGCCTCCAGAACTATTTTCTGTACATACAAAGAATTTTCAGGTCTTTTAAACCAATGTCTGTTGCATTTTATGCACCGACCAGGGGCCTTTGATACGGATATCGCTAAGATTGTATAAATGTTTGTTTTCATTATCTATAAAGCAGCAGCTTCAATGTAATCAATAAATCCACACTGCAATATCATAAACACACATTCTGACAAAGGCGAACACAATCAACAACGCAGACAACTGCATCATTTAGAAAGTAAACAGCTCTGTGGGCGCACATTAGAGGACCCTGAGAGTCAAGGGTTAACTGTGCCTCTGCAGGCATGGCGAGAACAGAACAGGGTGTTACATCATCTCGCTAACAAAGCTGGGTGAGTGCGGTGGCCCCTTAGACGTATAGGCGGCAGTGCAGCTCTGATACAGCCAGAAGCTGGGTGTTGTTTCCTTGCCTAGGGGAGATCCTGAAATCTGCGGGGTATATAAAACCTCTGAGTGAGAGAGAGAGGGGGCTGGCTGTGTTTATGGAAGAAGACAGAGGGCCTCATTACGAGTCCGGTGGTAACCTGCTGGTTTTTCCAGCTCGGTTACCGCCGGACTCGAATTACCATTCCACCTCTGTGATTCCCGGAATTACCAGGGCATTACAACCCTGGTGACCCTGGAATTCCGGAGGCGGAATTCGGTAAATCCCCATTCCCATTGAGTCCCAAAGCACTCAATGGGAATGGGGACCATGGAAAGACCGGCACCATCTCGTGATGGTGCCGGTGTTTCCACGTCCGCCTGCAGGCGGGCGGTGTTAAACCCGCCAGGTCAGACCTGCAGGACTCCGAATCACCCGGTATGGAAATAACAGTGGGGGCGGCTTTTACTGCCCCCATTATTTCCATACCGGGTGACTCGTAATGAGGCCCAGCGTTCCTGTTAGTTTTGAAATAGGGACGAGGGGCCATGATCAGCCTGTGACAGAGAGCCTCTGACTGAGCCCCCTTTCCTTTCTCTTAGCGCAGGGAGGGCATCCCAGTGGATACTACCCGCAACACTGGAGCATGGCATGGCATTACCTAACCCAGGGAGTCATGGGAGAGAGAGAGATGGACAGGGGTTAGTTCTGCCTGGCCTTCTTGAGGGTCCAGGGACTAGAGGCTGGACAGAGGCCTGAGCATAAGAAGGTCCCTGTGAGCTATTCCCATCAGTATTTTCCCTCCAGTTCTCACCGAGAAGACCAACATTCGCTGAAACCCAACTGTGTTCCCTTCCAGGGCCTGTTTGTTTGAGTTCTTCTACAGAGCTCTGTGTGCAGCAAGGTCCTATATCGTTTCTCATTCGAACACTGTGCAAGGCTGGAATGCCCTCGTGGATATTCCTCAATAGCCCAAATCCTCTTCAAACCTTTTCAGCTCATGTACTGGACGAGTGTCCCCACAGTGGAGTAGAATCATAAAGGGCGTTCATATATTTAACAATGTAGTAGGCTGTAAGTGAAACATAACATGACTTGAGTACCCGTGTTCTCTTCATTTAATCAGCTCGTTGTTATTCAATAGCTGCATATAGGCGGTTCTAGACATGTACATAGAGAGCTAGAATAACCACAATTATCCGATGATGTAAGGTCCCTTGTCTGGCCAACGGGGCATGTAGAGGTACACTAGCACATAGAGGACTGTGAGAAGCATCATGAGAGATATCAGCACTGGGATGATGGGGCGCCCTGGCAGCATTCATGCATGCTGAAGAAGGCATCAGTCCTGCAACCTATTGCGGCACACAGGTAGCAGCATCTAGACGACCAGCAAACCAGGGTTGCATATATCTTAATTAATGTGTCTGGACAAGCAATAGCATGGGCTTCATCTCCGTTCACCAAACACGACCTTTATTATCAAACTATGCTGAGTCTGTGGAGGCACCTCATGCTACTATTGAAACTAAACTTCTGAAAGTTTTGACATTAAAACAGTAAACAAAGTAAGTGTTCATTGCTAATTATTTGCTAATGATCCTTTTGTTAGAAGCAAGGATGTCATTTTGATCAGAAATGACATACAGAGGTTACATAAATACAAGGGGAGGGAATCCCTTGATAGGGTGCCTTTATCAGTTACAATATGTGTATGTGAGAAACCAAAGGGTTTCTCACCTACAGTTCCCGGGGATCTCTCTCTCAGGTGGCCAGGGAACGGCCATCACCTTTGGATCCGGAACCTATGGGTGGATCAGTGCAGGAGAATCACCTGGGTGAGGCAACGGATGGTGAGACACGGTATTCACCCCTTTGCCATATCCATGCCCCATCCTACCAATATCGATACCTTGAGGCTTCAACCCCCCCCTCTTCCTTTACTACCCAAACACTTTCACACGGACAGTGTGCTCTGGGGGAAAGACAAACTCACACCAAGCATTACATTGGACATGTCCCGCTAATCGGGTCAGGCCAAGTCAGGCACTTAACTTTAATCACGTACATCTGATACCCATTAGCTCTCCCCACACGGATAAAAGGCGGAACATAGAGACACACTCTGAGCAATGGGGAACACAAGGAGGAGCAGATCTTTTGGGCGAAGGGAAACCTAGTGGAGCAGAATGACCGATCGAGGAACGGGAGCAAAGGGTAGAGAAACTCAGGAGATCCCTGCAGGAAGTTGTTGCCTCCGAAGAGCAGTGAAGGATACGCCGAGAAGGCCAAATCCCAGACAAGAAGATTGCATTGTGTTTCAAGGACGCCAGCGACCTTCCCGGTCAACGACAGAGTTGGGGAGGCGAGGCCAAGCCTGTGGTATTAACCTTGACTTGTGAATTAAAGCTGAAAAGACAAGAAAGGAATGCAGACAGCCTGTGAGTTAGCAAACGACATTAAAGGCCAGTGTGTGGTAAGGAAAGATTGTAGTTGCAACAGTATATCTCAGAATTGAAGGCTGCGCACATGCTGATGAGATGCGAAAAAAGCTAACCAGTGATGAACTTATATGTGGCTGATAACTGTGCAGCCAATGATACAGAGTAGTAGAGTGGTCCAGCAAAAGGAAGTAGCCCACTCAAAAGTCTCAGCGAAATGTGAACAGTTTTGTTATAAAGCGGCAAAGTTAACAAACTCTGAAATGCAAAACAGTCAAGATTAACCCTGGCAAAAGGGGCAATGAAAGGTGAATGCTTGAAGAGAAAGATTTCTTTTAACTTTTGTGCTTATGGTGCTGAATAACCAAGACCAAGAGACACTGGGGCAAATATCATAAGAGTGTGAGCTGAAGAAGGGTCAAGTGTCCTGTGGAGGTCTATAGTAAAAGTCTCACACATTCAAAAGTCTTCAGCATCAGTAAAAGGTCTGAGCCCTACTGAGGGAGACCAGAAGTGTGATAAGTTAGGGGAAGGGAACCCCTAACGAATGTTAATTAAGCTTGGGAAAGGGAACCCCTGCAAGTGCTGAGATTGAGAGGTCCGAGCCCGGTTGAGGGAGACCTATGTGAACTGTTAAATCTTTGAGAGGTCCGAGCCCGACAGAGGGAGACCCCTATGAACTTTTTGTTGACCCGTATAATTTTTGTTGGACTGTGAGAGAACGTTTGGAAGGCTGAAATAAGTGACCTTAACGTGGCAGGCCTCGATCCACGTTTTGAACTGCCTTTGTTTTGAGAACCTGAGCCAGAGTGTGTCATCCTGTCTATGGGGCCGCCTTACTCTGTCCAATGTGGGGAGGAGAGCTGATTCAGCGATCTTGATCCTTTATGTTATAACACTGGTTTTCCTTTGCATACATATTCCCTTTGACACGCTTTTTGTATAAGAGATAGGGCAGGCATAGATTTTGTTAGTATAGGCCATTTTTATTTGACAAAGACTGAATAGGACTGTATTTCTTTATTATTTTGATGGTAGAGACTACTCCCATCATAGCTATAGGGCAAAGCAGGAGTTTTCCAAACCCCAAAAATTGAATAAAGGTTTTGAAATGTTATCTCTTGCGTCAATGTCATACTTGTGATACTATGCCTCCCTTTCATGCATGAATGAAGCGAGCCAGGTGGTAAATGAGCGATGTGAAGGAACATACACCAGGGACAATGATAAGGGGACAACACATACAAACATTTTACATGTATGCATTCCTATGTGCTCTTGCCAAGAAGGGCAGGCTGGGTGGTCAGTTGAGAAGGTAAAGCATAGGGTTGGTGATGCCCCTTCACTTGCTAGCAAGCAGAGCTTGAGTCTGGTCTTTAACAATTCAACTGATGGAATGGCTTTAATGGATGGTCAGGTGAAAGCATTCCAGCAGAGAGGACAGGTAATGAGAAGTAGTGGAAGTAGGAGGAGGCACAATGGGGCTGCAGGGGAAGGATAGGTTGTTGTGATATAGAGAATGTAGAATCTGAGATTGAGGCCGTAGCGAGATGCATTCAACAAACGAATGGGGGTGGGGAAAGGTGGGAGCAAAACCATAGATAGATTTAAAGACGATGAATAGAAATTTAAAGAAGGAGGTTTGTTGCATGGTGAGCCAACCCACATGGTTATGGTACAAGATGTGGGTGCCATGGGTTGGTCTAGGTAGATTGCATGTAACTAAGTTGAGAATTTTATTCAGAGGATTGAAGCAGTAGAAGGGACAGATCAAAGAGTAGGCTTGTGCAGTAGTCCCGTGTGCTGAGCACCAGACTTGGAATCAGAGCATTTGCCAAGTAGTGAGTGAGTTAAGGGCTAATCTTCCTCATATTGAGGAGGTTATGTCGGCTGCAATGACTGTAGCTGTGATGAACTGGTGGACGTTAAGGTCACTGTCAAAGAGAACCCCAAATTGATGAGCCAAGGGTGATGGAATGAGGGGGGCAGGAGGTAAGGAGATTGGAGAAGGGAGAGTGGAGTTGGCACCTGAAGCTGGAGGAAAGATTACTCCCATTTTGTAGGAGTTTACCCTTTGGCATCATAGAGATATTCAGTAGTGAATGGAGGTGAGGCAGCTGGTGATGTGTTCTGAGATAGCAGCAATGAAGTAAAAAAAGGAGAAGCGTGATTTGGGTTGATGGGTTGAGGAGTGAGCCCAGCACAGATCCTTGAGGCACACCCACTGGGAAGGGTGTGTGGGAAGAGATGTTAGAGTTCCAAGAGATGGAGAAGGGATGATTGGAGGGACAGTAAGCCACTTACTCAAGTACTGTGTGCTTGAAGCCAAGGGAGGAAATACTTTGGAGGAGGGAGAAATGATCCATATTGTTGAAGGCTGTAGAGAGATCAAGCAACTTTAGGCTATAGGAGAGGTGAGTGTTATGAGCAGTGATTAAACAATTGGAGTAGTTGGTGAGAGCAGTTTCAATAGAGCTTGCTATTAAATCCAGATTTGTTGGGGTGATGTAGTGTGTGTCTCTGAAGGTAGTTAACAATGCAGTTAAAGACAACCCTGTCTGTGTTGGGATTGAAACAGATCCATAAATTGAGGGATTGTGAGGTATGCCATGTGTTTTTTAGCATGGCTATGACAGGTTATTTTGTAACAGGATGGGAAGATACCTGTTGAGAAATAGAGAGAGAATAAAGAAGAAGGAGACAGAGGCACCAGAGGGAGACAATTAGGGTTGAGTGAAGAGGTTACTGATTAACAAGATATTCTTTGAAGTGCACAGTCTTCATTTCATTCCTTAATAGGAGGATAGAGGGGTTCAGTCTTATCTGATTTTGGTAATTTGTTCCAGAGACTTGCACAAGAGTTACACAACCCATTCTCCCGCTTCACATTGTTGAGCCTGGTTCAGCACTCGTTCACACAAATTGTACAGTAGCCACAGTTCAATTGGACCAGAGGAATCCGTTCTCGTTACCTCTTAAAACATAAACAGAATACAGCACAAATAAATGAAGAAATACATGAAGCCCCTGTGACGGGAGGAAGTTACTGTGAGTGAGTGGAAATGATTAAACTCACACAATTGGAAGAGTATAATTACAATTATTTTGTTTGTAAGTATTCTTTTCCAACAGCTTTACAGACATTTACTCAATATACTATTTTCTACGTTTTTTTATCATAGTCACAGTCTTTGTAAACTACTTTTCACTTCTTTAGGCATTGCTTGCAATATTCTCCCAGTCTCAGGATTCTTCTGCCCTCCAGTATTCCTACTGTTGATCGATCGGGGTTACTTTCATCATCTGTTTTGTGGGTTTTTTCAAAGATTTGACAGCAGAAGGTATCAATGTTTTTCATTTTCTGAATACTCTTTCCTTGAGAAATGTTTTATAGCCTTGGAAACCCTTTATCCAGTTGAATTTTGGCTTGAATTCTTCGGACTTCATATAGTATCCAAATCTATTACAGATATCCATGGGATTCATAACTCCCAACACGGGTCATGTTTGTTCTTTTCATTGCTACAGTACAGTTTTGTTCCACCTTTCAAGGCTCAAGTGACTTAACATTTTTTCATATCTGAAGCTTCAATTACAATCCACAGAATCTAATTTAGTCTTATTTGTTTGAACTTTTTGAAAAGAAAAAAATGCTTTGGGCACTTCATGCCAGTTCCCAGAATGCAATGCTGTCTCACTTTACGTAGCTTTTTTCTCATGCAAGAAGCACTTTGTTGTTAACTTCAACTCCCATGCTTTACTTCATTTAATTTCTTTCTTGTACCATGAATGTGTTGGCTGAAACGTGCAGAAGGGATGTGACCTAGATGTTCAGGCTGGATTTCCCCTTTGGGGGTGGGACCAAGCCTGATTTGCATATGATCTTTCTCCTTCCTGTAATGGCTTGGCAGGTGAAGAACGATGTTCTGGAGGGTTTCCCAGATCAATTGCCAAAGGTTTAAGATTAATTCTAAACCTTCCAGTCATCACCTTTTTATTTTTGTTTTGTCACCCTGAGTGTGGTGGGTATGCCCAGATGTGGGTCATGTGCCTGCTAGGCCTAGAGACCCAAGCTACTCCTCATTGATGGTGCCCAACAAGGCTGAAACATATCTGTGGATGCTTGTGGTCTAGTGCAGAAGGTATGTGACCTAGCAGTTTGGGCTGGACTGTCCCCTTGGGGGTGGGACCAAGCCTGATTTGCATATTGTCTTTCCCTTCCTGTAATGGCTTGGCAGGTGAAGAACAATGGTCTGGAGGATTGCCCAGAGCAATTGTCATTGGTTTAGGAGGAATGCTAAACCGTCCAGCCATCACTTCTTTGTTTTTGCTTTGGAAGTTTACTTCCACTCCCAGAATGCTCTGCTCTTTTACTGTATATTGTTTCTTTCTTGTATCTGTAACACTCTGGGGTTTCCTTTCAAGTTCCTGAATGCAGTGTTATTTGACTTTGCTTAGTTTCTTTCTTGTACCTTGAACTCTTTGGGATTTAGCTTCAGTTCCCAGAATGTAATGTTGCTTTACCTTACTAAGTTTCTTTCTTGAAAGTTGTGCAAATTGGAATATCCCTTCAACTCCATGAATGCATTTTTTTTCTCTTTACTCAGTTTCTTTTGTGTGTCTTCAACGCTTTGGGATTCACTTCGACTCCCAGAATTCAGCATTGTTTTAATTGAGTTTTCTTGCTTCTCAATGTGGGACTAGTTCTCAGCATAGTCTCAGTTCCTCCTGCTTGTGGGTTGTAGAATATCTCATACCCTATTAACATCTCTCTAACAACTTGGGATTCGTAAAGGTCTCTCATAGCGCCTCAGTTTCTCCCATGTCTACTCAGCACTGATTGAGCACTGTGTGCCTTCCAATGTTTGGCCCAGTGTCTCTGCATGGTTCCAGTGTCTTGTTCTATTCTTTGTTAGGTTAGCAATAAGTACTGACAAGGAGGTAGACAGGAAGTATATACGTCTATTTACTCTCTGTCTGGAAGCATGCTCTTCCATTTCTGCCTGTGATTAGAGCAGTGCTAAAAATGTAAAGTTGCAAGCTACAAGCCAACCATAAAAGGCAGTTGCCACCTCAATTCGACACACAACACACCATTTCTTTCTCGTCAGGAGTCAATTATCACTACACTATGGCTAGTGGCAAGTGCAAAATGTGGGACCTGATTAGAGTACCCACAACCCATTCCTAAACCCCTTTTATCTAGGACACTGTACATGGTACACCACATCCTGCACCTTTGCCCACAAAGGTATACATATCTATATAATGGGGGCATGACATCTCCTCCGGAATTAAAGAAAAATGTAGCAACTTCTTATCTCTCTATCTCCCCAATCCACCTTTCAGAATGTTGAATAGCTTGCTGAGATCTACATAGTTTGGGTTCAACATCCCTGTGAAGGTCTTCTGCAATCTATTTACTAGTAATGATGTCTTAAAAGTTTTGTCTATAGGTGACTCTGAAGAACCTGGTAGTAATAGCATCTCCGAGACACCAGTAAGTAGTTTCTTAAAATGTGATGAGTTTCTCCTGAATGTTATGTCTGTCTTTTCTGCTGTAATCATTGTTCTTTTCATGCATGTGATAGTGAGGCAATTGGATCAAACACCAGCATGGCCTTGTATGAGGTAGGTTGCTTCACCATCACTGTGTTCCCAATATCAAACTCTGGGTGACACTGAGCAGCATATTATTTCATTTTGCCATTTTCTTTGCTGTACCTATTCTATGGTATCTTGGAATATGTGGGAAAATATGAGACATGCACAAGGCAGGACTAAACACCAGTTCTGCGGGGATCCCTTTTTAGTTTCATTGTATTTGTATTTTCTCTATTTGTAAAGCGTGCCTGGCCCTCGGGCATCTGGGCGCATATCTTAGGTTAGGTTAGGTTACAAAGACATATAGTACAGCATAGAAAACATGCAGGTATAAGCAACATAGGAAAATATGTAACGAGCACCTGGTGAGTTAGGTCATATACAATCACAATTTACATTAGTAGGTATATACAGGTCATATACAATCAAGATTTACAGTAGCAGGTAAATACAGGAGTGTGTCAGAGTATGGTAGGAAATGGTCAAGGTAGCCAGTAGGGCCGCTACTTAGTGGAATTGTCGCTATCATGAAGCCACAGTTTAGTTTTACATTTGAAGGCGTAAAAGGAAGGTTCGAACCTGAGTGTAGTGGGCAGTGAGTTCCATAATTTGGTTGCTAGCACCGGGAAGCTGCTTCCACCCACTTTCTGCCGCTTGAACATGGGGAGGGTGATGCAGTTGGTTTGGGCAGATCAATGCGGGCGAGTGGAGATGCGGGGTGTAAATCGATTGGAGAGGTATGTGGGAGCCTGGTTAGAAAGACACTTATGAGTGAGTGTCAGGGTTTTTAGTGAGATTCTTTGGGCTACTGAAGGCCAGCCCAAGTTATGTTTCCTGTCTGATGTGTGATTATTTCTTGGAATGTTGAGGGCTGCCCTGATGGCGTTATTCTGGGTGACCTGCAACTTGTTTAGGTTCCGTTGACTAGTCCCCAAGTAAAGAGCGTTGCAATAGTTGATCTTGGACATGGCAAGAGTTCTGGCTAAGATAATGCAGTTAGCCATAGAGAGAAAGGGGTGACAATCGGTAATCAGTTTGCACGTGTAGGCCGAGGCAGATGTAACGGAATTGGTTTGTCTGGACAGAGACATGGTGCAATCAAGGTAGATGCCGAGGGTTTCGGTGTCATTAGAGACCTTGATGGTGTTGCCGTCAATGATGAAAGACTTGAAAGCAGGATCAAGTTTGCTGAGATGATAGTGTGAACCAAGGATGAGGAGCTCAGTCTTATCATCATTAAAACAAAGCTCATGTTGAGCCATTCAGGCCTGTATAACCAGGGAGACGTCATTCAATGATTTGGTGTCCACCAAATAGTCTCCAGTGAGAGAGATGAGTATATGGGTGTTGTCGGCATAATTTGTGTAAGTGACACCCAGATAGTCGAATATCAAAGAGAGGTTTAGTGAACACGTTGTAAAGTGTGGGAGACACACAGGAGCCCTGGGGCACGCCGCAAGTAACAGGTGAAGGAAGGCTCAGCGCCCGCAGAGGGGGAGAAGACCCTCATAGATCTATTGTCGAGCAATGATCTAATCCAGGAAGTGGCAGAGTCAGAAAGATTGGCGGCTGACGAGAGGTGTTGACAAAGGATGCGGTGGTTAACAAGGTCGAAGGCTGCGGATAGGTCTAATAGGAGCAACAGAGCCAGTTTCCTTTTGTCTTTAAGGTCCTCGATTTGTGTTTTCAGATTGATAAGGGAAGTTTCGGTCCCGTGCCTAGGCCTGAAGCCTGATTGCTTAAAACCAAGGAGTTTGTTGGATTCGAGGTACTCCTGAATCTGGAGGTAAGCCGTGCGATCAAGGATTTTAAGCAGGAAAGGAACTGTGGTAATAGGCCTGTAGTTGGTAGGTATACTAAGGTCAAGAGTGGGCTTTTTGAGCAAGGGGATGACCCATCCATCTTTTAGATTGTCAGGGACAATGCCTGTTTTGAAGGATGTATTGATAAAGGTGGTGATGAAAGGGGCTAGTTTGTGTGCCGCTTCCTTAATAGTAAGGGCAGGGCACAGGTTGCCTTGGCAGTTGGTCAGTTTAAGCTTGTTTTATGATGTTTCAACCTCAAAAGTACTCAGGGTTGTGAAGGTGAAAGGCTTGTGAGTAGAGTCGGGGGAGGTGATGCGAGTGGGAGGAGGTGGCTGGTTGTCAGTCCGGAGAGAGGATTGTTTAGCATTCATTTTGTCCTGGAGAGTGGCGATTTTACCAAGGAGGGCAGCTTGTATGTTTGTACACCACGTGCTGTTCTTACTACAGGTGTCCGCGGGGGTTGCGGGAGATTCAAGTTCTTTGAGAATCTTGAAGAGCTCTTTGGTGTTAGATTTGGCTTCCATAATGCGATCGTTGTAAGTGTCTTTTTTTGCCTGGAAAATGGCTTCTTTGTAGTTAAGGGACGCAATGGTTAAGTAGTCTTTGTTGGCGTCAGAGTGGTGACTTTTCCACCGGGATTCGGCAGGGCGTTTTTACTTTGCAGGTGTGGGGTGAACCACGAGTTAAGGTGAGCTCGGGGTTTGGGCTCCCTAGGTTTAATTGGAGCAATGACATTCAGTGCTTTAAGCATGGACTGGTCAAAGGTGTCAACTAGTGCTGTAGGATCCGTGCATGAAGATGCAATGTTATTTAATAGCGGGAGAATAAGAGGGAGCAGTTTTGCCTTTGAAATGTCTCTTTTGTTCCTGGTCTGGGTGGCTGGGGCGATGTCTTGTTTGAGGCATTGGTCAGTGGCTTTAATATTAAAGATGATCGTGTGGTGGTCTGACCATGCACATGGTAGTTTGGCCTGAAGATTGATGCAGCAGTTAGATTCAGCTAGCCAATCGAGGGTTCTCCCTTTAGAATGAGTAGGTTCCATGATGTGGTGGATGAAGCCCAGGTCAGTTAATGTGTTAACCAGATCTAGAGCTTCAGGGTCGTTAGGGTCTTGGAATCCAAGATTGAAGTCGCCAAGTAAGATAATTTGTGATTTAGTTTTGGCTTTATCAGCTATGATGGACATGATGACATCTGAGAAGGTGGAGATGGGTCCAGGTGGATGGTATATAAGGTGGACTGTGGCCATTTGATTAGGGGAGATGGGGAGTTTGACTGAAAGTAGTTCTGCAGATGGGATTTGTTGGTTGCTAATGCTTCTGATGCCATTGGAGATTTTGTGCATGAAGGCGACACTACCGCCTTTAGATTGGTTAGTGTTACGGTCACATCTGATAATAGTGCAGCCGGAGGGAATGGCGAGAGCTAATAATGGTCCTGAGGCAGCTTGTAGCCAGGTATCAGTTATGGCCAAGAAGTCAAGGTCTTGTGTTGTGATCAGATCAGCAATGTCTAAGACATGCGCAGGGAGTGACCTGGCATTATTCAAGGCACCTTTGATCAGAGTTGCTTTAGGGAAGTCATTGGGAGGTGGGTGTATAGCATTTCTGTGAGGCTGTGTAGATGATGGACTTTTGAGTGCAAGGGTTGACTGTGGTGGCAGGGAATGCCTCTGGGGTATGGAGGTAGGGCAGAGGAATCTTGAGCCTAGTCTTGCATTCCTTGAGATCACGTTGCAAGGTTGTTTGGGTGTTGGTTTAGTGGCGAAATGTTCCAGCCACGGTGCAGGTGAGTCCAGATAAGGATTGCACTGAGTCAGCAATGTTGTAGTGTTGGGGATATTTTGACAAAGGGTGGCACAGACAGGGGCGGGTGTCCTGTGATCTACGGACAGGAGGTGAGTCGGAATGCTGGCTGAGTGGGACATAGTGAACTTAGATATCACGCAAAGCTTATATTGGTTAGAGGGAACTTATAAGCTGGTGCAAGCAGTAGAGATGAGGAGAGGAAGTAGCCAGGTGGTGTTTAGCAAGAAGAGGTGCTGGTGCATAATGAAATGCAAACTGGTGCAATTTATGCAAAGGTGCTTGGGTGATAAGGCAAGATGGCATTTAGTCTAGGCAAACAAAATTAACGGCACACAAAATATGAATAACGCGCAACCAGCGTGTAATCAGACAGGTGAAAAGACTAAGCAACAATTGGCAATGCAGTAATGTCAATAGGCCTCGCTGAGATAGAATATAGAAAGGTGGGCAAAGAGTAAATACGATTATGATGAAGGCACGCATGAATTACTCTCAGAGGAAAGGCACAACAGGGCATGTAATGAACATAAGCTTGGCGGCAAGGGCTGTGGTAGTACCTGATATGCAGGTTAGCTATGTAGAATCTAGATACAAGTTTGGAAGCATGGGGCAGAACAACACAACTCGGATAATGACATTTGCCAGTTTGGCGGATTAAATCAGAATACAATTTCGGAAACAGTGAGAGGAAGAGCAGGTATCGCTAGAAAAGGATGCAGGGCAGATACAAACTTGGCGGGTTAAATTAAAATACAATGTTCGGAAAACAATGTAAGGCAAAACAAGGCTACGCAAATAATTATGCAGGGCAAATACGAACTTGATGGGTTAAGTCAATATGCAGAATCGGGAGCAGTGAAAAGTAGAACAAAACAGAGCACATAGTAATGCAAGGCACAGGTAGAGTGAGACAGGGTTGCGGATCTGGGAAAGTTTGTGGCAGTGTTAATCACCTTGATGAAGGTCAGGGGTAGGGTTGTGGGGCTCGTAGGGTTATGAGAGTACAGTGTGACTGTGCGGTAGAGCCGTGGGTGGGCTGTGCGACGAAGAGATACTCCAGAGTCAGAGAATAGGGTGGAAAGTCAGAAACACGCCGTGACACGCGAGTCAGATGGCAAAGATGATGATGATGGTGGCGCGGTTCACAAGGGCAGGGCAACTTGATTGGCAATGGGGAACAGGCCGGTTTGTGAGCTTGTACTCACTTCGTGGAACGGTGTTGGGCCAGCCTTTCTGGCTTATGGTCCGAACGGCTCTGGACAGGCTTGGACAGGTGATTGCTAGCAGTCGGGGGCCTTCCAGGAGGTGGGCCGGCTCATGCCTCTGGTCGCGGATTGGACAACATATGGGATACTGAAGCCAATTGGAGAACAGAGCATCAAGTAGCTGGACTGCTTAGAGGATATCAATAAGATAGGGTGGCCATCTTTGAATGGCTTCTGCCTCGTGCAGCCCAATGGCGACGATGTGAAGCACAGTCTTCACAGGTGTAGGGCGGCAGAGAAAGCAAACTTTCAGCAACTGGCTATTGAAAGCACAAATATGGCACTTCATGGAGTGGGTTGGAAAGACCCTTTGTAATTGTTAAACTGTATGGGCTAGCAAACCCTTAGTAGGTGGCATAGTTGGATGACCATCTTAATGTTACTCAGAAGACTACAATGGTGTGATCTTCCTGTGATGAAGGCCAAGATATTCAGCAAAAGAGCTGACTTGGAGCACAGTGAAAGGCATCATTGTTCATTGTCAGACTTAACGATCAAAGGGACACCATAGGTCAGGAATATCTTGTCAATCTACTAGCCTAGTCACTTTGGCAAGGACATTTATGAAGGGTGAGTACCATTTGTATGATACTCGACCTTGCTGGCGAGTATGGAGATGTTTGAAACATGTATTTGCTATTTTCTGCAAACAAACCTTGTTTACAGTAAATGGCAAATAAAAATGTCACTGGGCATGGCTGACCCTTGGGTGGCAGTATTGCACCAAATATGAAGTGTGCTTATGGTGACATGCACGAATTTACAGAAAGCACTTACAAATATTTTATCAACCGCCACCACGGGGAAAATGCATTCCTCCTAGGTCAAGTATGTAAACTAAGGAACTTGCCCTGTAGGTCTAGTGGGAATTGTAAAATTTGGGAGGCCTACAATCACAGTAATGGCCACTGCTGCTACCGTGAAAGGGATTATCAGAATCTATGGGTATCTCAGGAACTCATCCAAGACCAATAGGATGTAGTTACCAGCTGCAAGAGGCCAATAGAAGTCAATGGAAACTTTCTGCCATATTTTGTACAGTATGGAAGCATGCATGGGAAATTCAGGTTGCCCCTTCTTTGGAATGTTTGAGAATCATGATAACATTTTAGTACAGTTTCTACCATTTTGTCCACGATCAGGAACCATAGTTGTTGTCTCATAAGTCTCTTTGTTTAGACTTTTCCTCTGTGGCCCACAAGAGTCAAATCAACTAAATGTTGTCGCAATTTAGCTGGAATAATTATCATACTGTTTCTCAGTAGAAGACCATCATCTGAAACAGACAGTTCTTCACAATTCAACCCCAGAATATTTCATTCTGTTATGCCAACCTTGCCCGTTCCTGGCAGTTTGCTGGTCTTCTATGCACCAGAGGAACGGCTGTTGAAGTGGTAGTGTCAAAACTTGACATGTCAGTTATGACTGCAAGAGAGTGAGAGTCAGGCTTTGCATTCTGCAAAACATGGTTAATGGACACTTCAAAATGGACTTTCTGTGGGCGCTAACAAGTAGTGGGTGATGGCAAAGGAAAGCAGCTGGGTTGTGATCCTTGCCAAGTTCATAAACAAATGTTAAAGTGAAGATATTGGAGCCTTAAACACCCCCGCCCGCGCCCCCCTCAATACCAAGCATTATCTTGGCCTTTGAGTTTGGCGTAAATTAATCAAAGTGCCAGGTGATCAGTGACAATGGTGAAATCCTTCCCTTACAAGAAGAAATTATGCTGTTCACAAGCCCACATCACCAGTAAGCTTTCGTTTTCAATTTGAGAATGGGCCCTTTCAGTGTCAGGAAGTCTTGGATATGAGATTTATCTCAGAGGGGTATCTGAACGCAGCCATTGTTGAACCAGAATGGCACTGAGACCACCAGACTGTCATCATTCATTATTCCTGTTGAAAGAGATGGCTTAATGTATGATAAACAGCCAGCACCGGCAATACAATACTTGTTATTAACAAGGACCTCTAGCAGTCATGCAACCATGCGAAAAACTGACCCTGAATCCCCAGCGATTTGCTGATGGATTAGGATGGGAATGCCTTTTTATGTCTCTGTTTCCCAATTGCACGGTTTAAGGAACTCATGGAGGCAACATTAAAGACAAACACAACTGATCATAGTTCAAGGGTGTTTATTAAACTGTATAAATGGTTTGGAAAAACGTCTAATCTAAACCTACATCTAAGATAGGAGCAAGCTACGACCATCAAATAATGATAAGGCAGTCATAGTGGGGTCTTGTCAAATAAAAGGGCCTATACTAAAAATAACTATTGCCAATCCTTACAGCTAATTACACAAAGTGTGTGGGATAATGTTCACAAGAAAAGAAAGAGGTATTCACGAATTATAAGTCAGGATGTTATAGCTGGGGTCTCCCTTCCTCAAGTGTTGAGCACGGGACAAGGCAGGACCTTTAAACACAGCACACTCCTGGGGCTTGCTAGCACAAGGTTACAGTTTCTTTCAATGATGCCAGGACCTTCTGGGGCCAAGTCTCTTTCTGGCAAAGTCTCTTTCCTTAGAAGGCCTGCTGAACCATAAACAATAAACAAAACAAAAGTTCCTTTGGTAATCTTTCACGCTGGGCGTTTGCTCTTTGCCCCTTGGATTCCCCTCAGCCAGGCTCCGATCCTTCTTGCAACGTTATCCTCCCTCAATCGGTTTCACTACAGCCTCTCATTCAAAACGTAGCACTCAACAGTCTCACTGTCTTTTTCAACAACTATTCACTCAGGGCATCCTTCGGCTGGGTACACACTTGTTGCCACAATTTCACGGGTATATCACTGTATACTCCCAATTTGCAGGCATCGCTCCGTCGGGTTCACATTTGCCTATTTCACAGTTCACTCAGTTTTATCACAATGCAGGATTTACTTCTCTTAGCCTTTCCCTTGGCATCCCTCTGTCGGTTTCACATAGCCATGCTAGCACAGTTCATGATCTCTATGTGTCAAAGACTTTTGAGTGTACGAGGGGTTTTGCTCAACCCTCGTAGGACCACTTTGACACTTCACACCAGCCTCTCCTAAGGCCTCTTGGTTTTTGTAGTTTCCACCAGAACAATGCAATCCAAAAGGGGTTTAGTCCGAGTCTATCGAATGAGCAGCCTGTGATGCCTGACCACTCTGCTTCTGAACCTTTTCTAGGGTTTCCTTAAAGTTAAATTACACAAGTTCATTGTTCAACAAGGTTGCCGCCTGCAACCTTGAACACAGCACAGTTCGGTTTTACAATCTGTCTTCTCTGACTCACAGGCTGTGCTGAACTGTTGGAGTTTCTTGTCTCGGGAGTCAAGGACGGCACCCCTGCTGCAAGCGCTTCTCCCCGTTTTGATTATCAGTGCATGCGGGCCCTGTGTGCCGCTGACACCTGTCACACCACACACAAGCTGGACTTCCCGGTCTTATGCTTTCCCTTTCGGAGGCTTTGCAGATCTGATCTGCAAAGGGCAAGGGCAATTCCCTCTTCCTCATCCGTCCAGGTCTCTGCGCCTTTCTCCTCCATTTGTACTGCTGGTCCAGAATAGCTGATTCCTCGTGGCCTTGCTCGAAGTGTGCTTTCGTGCTGTGCATGTTATACCTGTGGGGAAGGGAAAGGGCTGTCAGGTGTGCATAGTTATTGTTAATTGCCTGACTCTGCCTGACCCTTGAGTTGGTACATGTCAGGTAAACGGCCCTAGTGTTGTGCCGTTGTCCGTCACAGTGTGGGAAAGTGTTTGTGTTGGATAAGGGGGTGGGGAGTATAACTTCTGAGTATCCTACAAGGTCGGATGGGGAAACAATGTTATAAGAAAGGGGGTACCACGTCTCACCCATCGGTGTCCTACTTCCACTCCCCGAGGACCCCTCATCCAGGTTATCCTCCCGCACTGGTCCACCCTGAGGAACTTGATACAATAGCCATGGCCGTTTCCTGGCAACCTGGATGACAGATCACTGGGGACTAGTCAGGGAGACACCTTCAGGCTTCTCATAATGGGTAGTACAGCTCAGTGGCAACGCGTTCCTCTTGGAAGCAAGACGACACAGAGCAACACAGGTTTGAATCCCAGGTCCGCTCTTAGAAACCTCTTCAGTATTAAGCGAGTTATAAAAAATAAACAATCATAATTATAATAAAAAATGATAATGTCAACCGCAGAGACTCTTACCAGGGGAGAGTTTTGAGAATACTTTTCAGTATAAAAAGACACAAAACTATCTGGAAGTCTCGAGCACATCTCAGGGCCATCACGCATCCATAACAAGTCTTAATAAATCTCTTGAACACTCTTAAGATATCATGAATCCATCTAAAGAGAAGGTTTCCCTTAAGGTTGTTTCTCTCTCTTCCCAATGTTTTACCTTGTCTTTCATTACGTACAGCCACATATCCCCTACATGCAGTCCTGCTTACATGCGCATTCTACCTCTTGTTATCCATCCTCATGTTTATTTACCCAGGTGTGTGTTGTTTAACAATGAGGATTCAGCCTGCTTGATTTGACAAGTTTATTAGTTGTAATATAAGAACAGGTAAGTAACAATAGAACTGAGTCAATACAATGTTCATGGGCTATTGGTAGAAGGTAGTGCAGGACTTGGGTGTCCTGGGATGCTCATGTGTTCTGTGGCAGTCTTTAGTCCCTCAGGACAAGGAGCGCCGGGAGCGCGACCTAATCCCTGGTATTGGTGCCTTCAGAATGCTGTTTGGTGCTTTGTGTGGCTGTCGCACTGTACATGGGAAGTCTTGTGAGGCTACAGCAGTGCCTTGTCTCGCGAGCTCCATACACACCTCCTTTTGGTAACACCACAAAGTTTATTCCATAACAAAGTCATCATACCTCACCGGTCTTGTGTGCTCTCTTCTCGGACGACCTTCCTTCGTACCACCAGCGTCTGGTGCTTGGCTCGCTTCTTGGGACCCTTCTGGCATCTCTCTTTCTATCTCTCTCTCCATGACCTCCCTCGCCGAAGTTTCTAGTTCTCGATCTCTCGTGTCATCCCCGTCAGGGCTTTTGCAAGGGGTAAACTCTTCTTATGTTCTCTCCGTTGTGTGATGCTTCTCAAACATTGCCACATGCTCCATGTTCCACGTGCGGCCATCCTCTGTGCGACCGTGATTTGTCCCTCTGTTCTGTGTATGACTTTTAATGGCGACACTTGAGTGATGCCATTGGGGGTTAATCTGTTGGCCGCTATGACCTCCTTAAAGGTTTTGAGGGGATCCATGCCAAGAACCATTGCTAACTGGATAGCCCCTTTGACAAATGTATTCACCCTCTCAGCAAGTCCATTGGCCTGGGGGTGGTACAACGCGGCCTTTCTCTGTTTTATGTTATGTTTGTGCAGGAATTACTCCATTTCCAGTGATACTAGTTGCACCCCATTGTCCGTGACTACGTCTTTGGGGTGGCCTTCCCTCTGAAGAATTGATGTGAGGACTTCTATGACGGTAGCTGTGGTAATGTTGGGGACAAATTCTGCTTCTACCTATTTTGACAGGTAGTCTACAAATCACTATGCCATACCGATGCTTGGGACCCATTGGCTCCAATGGTCCAAAGAAATCCAGCCCCACTTTGTCCCATATCGCTTTGGGGATTTCCGTGGGAATCATGGGGGATTGTCTGGTCTTCAAGCGTTTATCACTGTTTAGACATTCTTGACATCTTTCTATCATAGAGCGTATTTCCTGGTCCATGGCAGGCCACAGGTACACCTCTCTCACCTGTCACTGTGTCATGGTGTTTTCTAAGTGCCCTGAGTGGGCGCTGCACAGGATGACTCTTCTCATTCCATTCCCACTGGTGGCATTATTTGGTCACCCTTAATGATCAATCCTTCTGCCTCTGATATTTCTTCTGCCACCTTCCAATATGGCCTCATGCCTTCTGGTATGGCTCTTTCTTCTGGCCATCCCCTCCCAACCCACTCTCTAAGTCTCACCATGGTGGGGCATTTACTGTCCTGCTGCTTCCAGGATCCTTCACTGAACTCTAGGAATTCTGGACACCTGAGGTCTTGGATGGACACGACGATGCATTCCTCTTGCAGAAATGTGGTGGCTCTCTCTTTGTTTCCAGGTAATCTTGACATGCAGTCCACCTGGGCATTTCTCCAACTGGCTATGTGGGTTATTTCAAACGTGTATTCCTGAAGTTTGGCCGCAATGCGTGCCAACCGGGCTGTAGATGACTTTGTCCCTCCTGGACTGAGCATATGAATGAGGGGCTTATGGTCAGTGACCAATTTAAACTTGGTGCCCCATACATAGGTCCTGAAATGCTCTACAGCCCAATGCACAGGCTAACATCTCTTTCTCCACTGTGGAGTAATTCCTCTGAGCTGTGGACTGGGCTTTAGAGGTGAATGTCACAAAATGTTCGGTATCCCCTTTCTTCTGGGTGAGTACGGCACCTAAACCACATGCACTGGCATCTGTGGTGATGACTGTATCCCACGCTAGATCAAACGCTGTAGGCACAGAGCTTCCACTATTCGTCCTTTTATGCTCTCTACAGCCTCCTTCTGGGCCTCAGACCAACTGAACGCCCCTCCTTTTTTAAGCAAGCCCCTCAGCGGCATAGTGCTTCCTGATTTCTGAAAAATTCGGGATAAACTTGCCATAATATTCTGCAAGTCCAAGAAACCACCTTACTTCCTAATTGTTGGCTGGCTCCGGAGCCTTGACAATGGCTTGCACCAGGTTTTGTTTGGGGCTTATACCACGGGCAGAAATCTTGTACCCCAGATATTCAACCTCTTGTTCCCTTTGGATGCACTTTTCATAGCTCAGCTTAACTCTGGCATCCTGTAATTTGTTGAGGACTCTTTTCAAAGTGGCATCATGCGTGTGTTAATCCGCGGCATACACCAGTATATCGTCCTGGAAGTAGGACACGTTTCCAATGTCTTGCAGTAGTAAGTCCATCATGCGCTGAAATGCTGATGCTGTGGACGACAAGCCAAAAGGCATCTTAGTAAACTGGTACATGCCGAACAGGCAGATAAATGCTGTGAGCGGCCTGGATTCTTTGTGGAGATCAATCTGATGATATGCATCCCTCTTATCCAGCTTGGAAAACACTTCCTTCATCATGAGGATGAGTTAATTTATGCTGGCGGGGGGATAGCTATCTGAAATGACCTCCAGGTTGAGGCTGTGCAGGTCTATGCAAACCCTCAATCTTGTGAGTTTTGCTTCTTAATGAGGACGATGGGGCTCAGCCACTCTGAAGCTTCCACTTCTTCAATGGAGCCCTCCTTCACCATTTTGTTGAGTTTGCTTCCAAGTATGTCCCTGGCAGTCGCTGGCACCGGCCGTACTTTATGCTAACGGGGACTGCATTTGCCCTGAGCATAATTCTTTGTACAAAGTTCTTGATTTTCCCTGGCCCTTCCGAAAACAGTTTGGGAAAATCTTCTTTCACTACCGGCACTCCTCCTGTATTCACTGTTAGTACCTGATCTTACGTACTTGGATCTAGCTTAATATTAAGCTTAGTTTGGTTGTCCTGTCCCAGGACTGCTGGGCCTTCTTTTGCCAAGTATACTCTTGTGATGGTCTCTCTTCCCTTGAACTCCACAATTCCTTTAATATACCCTAGGAGGTCCACTGACGCACCTCCAACTACGGTGGGTTTGTGTCGCGTGCTGAGGACTTCGACTGTATCAGTGCCCATCATTTCTTTGTATGTACGTAGGGGCAGTATGGTCAGATCGGACCCTGAATCAGCCATCACTCTCATCTCCATGCCGTTCACTCTGATTACGTAGTGAGGATTTTCCCTCTTGGCTCATGAGCTGTTCACCATCAACACTGTTGGTCTCCCTTCTTCCGATGAGGATTCTCCTTCCACGTTGTGTTCTGCATTGATGGTTGCAACCTTTTTATTTCGCCACCTGCAAACTAGTGAAAAATGTAAAATTTTCTTACATACGGACCACACCTTGTCTCTTGCTGGACATTCTCTGTCATTGGCCAAGCGTAGGGTGCTGGTGCATCTGCGAGACTTTAGCTGTTCCTTTGTTCCCCACTTCCCTTCTCCTGCTTCGGTCACTTGTTTCTCCTTCCTGTTCCTAAAATTGATCGCTTGAACCTCTGCTGGGCCGGAGTTTCCTGCATACTCTTTCCGTCGCCCTGCCGTTTCTTCCACTGCTCTCGCAATCTCTAGAGCCTTTTCTAGTTGGAGTTCTTTCTCCAAAAAAAATTTGTCCTGCACTTTTCTGCTGTTGGTATGGACCGTCAACATGTCGCAGATCATTGCTCTGCATTATTGCCAAAGTTGCACAGTGCGGATAATTCACCCAACTTGGTTACGTAATTGTCCACGGGTTCTGACGCTTCTTGTTTGTGACCATAGAATCGTAGTCTGTGTAGCACTGCATTTTTCTTTGCTGGCAAAGCGCTTGACAATTCCCCTGACAGCCTCTTTGTACACATCATCATTCTCATCCACCCCTGCTTCAGACGTAAGGCCTGCAAACACTTGTTTTCCTCCCACACCCAGTGCATTTAATAACATTGCTTTGCGCCTCGCTGCCATTTACCCTGCACCTCCTAGCGCTTCCAGGTACATTTTGAACAGGGCTTGCCAGTGGGGTTATGGGATTGCAGGCCTAGATGGTGGTTGCAGAAATGGCGGGGGAGGTGTTGCTCCTTTGATGGTGATCTGTGGGTTTCAATCCCTTTTTCTTCGACAAATACATTTTTTAATAATGAGGATTCAGCCTGCTTGATTTCACAACTTTATTAGTTGTAATATAAGAGCAGGTAAGTAACAATAAAACTGTATTCATACAATGTTCATGGGCTATCAGTTGAAGGTGGTGCAGGACTTGGGTGTCCTTGGCGGCTCATGGGTTCTGTGGCAGTCTTCAGTCCCTCAGGAGGAGCGCTGGGAGCGCAACCTGCTCCAAGGTATGGGCACCTTCAGAATGCTGTTTGTCGCTTTGCACAGTTGGCGCGCTGTACGTGGAACTCTTGCAAGACTACGGCGGTGCAGCGTCTTGCAAGCTCCCTACAGTGTGTTCTATTTTGCTCACCCACTACTCCACCAACTTACCTTCACTTTCACTTTTTTCTTTCCTTCCCACACGCTATGGTCTGGTTTAATACCGTTGGCAGGGTCACAATTCGCTCCTCCACAGACAATGAATTGGCACATTAAGACCAATACGGTCGTGACTTGCACAGTATAAAATCTAAATAGCATAGCATAACATAACATGGATGCACAATCCTGAACGTTGCGAGCACAATAGTTAGCCATGCCAGGAAACAAATACAGAGCTGACAGCCTGTTTTGCCGGCATGGACATGTGTGCTTTAACCCTGCATGGATCATCTGCATGCCCTGCATGGAAACATTTGTCCATAAATGCACACTTAGATGAACCTACTCTAAAGTGCCAAATGTCATATTATCTTTGCTCTAGTTTAGACAGTGTGGTATGCTTCGACTGACACTGTGAATCTGTCCTTGATAACCTTTAACATCTCGAGAACTTAAGCGTTCATATCAGTGAAGTGGTGATGTACTTGGCTATTGGGTTTAGTTCCAGTTGGTAGTAGCCTGTGTTCAAATCAAGATCGAGAAAGTAATGTCTCCACTTAGGTGAATCTTGCATTCTTGGCATGAGATGCATCCTTGAATAACTGGTTTCCCTCATACATGCACACACATGTACATTTTATTTTATTGTATTGTTTAATGCGCTGACCTAGCTTGAGAGCAGTGGAGTGCTGTACAGAGTGTGGGTAGCCAGCATTTGGGCTGGCAACTCTTAACAGTAGCACATTACTGTGAGTTGAGGTCTGTGCATCGGAATTAGTACTTGGGCAGGTGTTGTTGAAAAAGCCATGTTCTTGCGAAATTAGTAAATTGTGGGAGCTTTCTGAGCTGACACCAGAATCGAATTCCACAGTGGGGATGTGTGACAAGAGAAGGATTGTTTGTGGATCATCTCTTTGCGGACGAGTTGTGATTCAAGCCGGTTGGTCGATTGGATGGATGGGGAGTGTATGACACCAGATATGTGGCGCTTAGCCGCCAAATAGGCTGGTGTGCTACCTATGACTGCTTTGTAGATGATAAATGCAGTCATGTACAGTATCCTGGATAGAGAGGAAGCTAATGTAGTTTGCGTAAGACGGAGTGATTTGATCAAATTTCCATGCATCTCTAATATGACTTGCTGCAGTGCAGTAAACTGTTTTTAGGGGAGCCAAGTGAGCAGCTGGGAGCCTTGTTGGGAGGGCATTTCCCTTGATTTGCGAGACCACAAGGGCCTGCACTGTGATTCGGAAGTGCTGGAGTGGAATTAAGGGTTTGATTTTTCAAAGGGTGGATATTTGGAGGCAGGCTGTTTGGGCCTTTTTGGCTATGTGTTTCTGGAAGGACAGGCTCTTGTCAATGGTGAAGCCTAAGGATATTACTGAGTCTGAGAGTTGTTGGATCCAATCCTTCTAGGCGCATATCATTGAGCCATTGATAGAGCCATTGTTGGACAAGTTGTTTTGAAGCAGGTGGACCGGTGAGCACAAGTTCAGTCTTGGATGGGTTTAGTTTAAGGCAGGCAGTCAGCATGATGATGGCTAGATAATTGCTGTGACAAGAGATGTCCTGCTCGCTATTTACTCTCATGTACAGCTGAGTATCGTCCACGTATTGATGGATGTCTATTTCGGGATCTTAAAGGAGAGTGCCCAGAGGTTCCATGTAAAGGTTAAAAAGGATTGGTGAGAGGATAGAGACTTGGGAGACTCTGCAGGAGACCTGGAGTCAGTTGGAATGCAACAAGTTCATCTGGATGCCGTGGTGTTTGACTGAGAGTGAGGAAGTAAACCAATTCTCAACAGCGCCAGAGAATCCCATCCTGTTGGCAAGGAGGGAGAGAAGGAGGAAGAGAAGGATGTGGTGGTCGACGGTGTTGCATGCAGCCGAGAGGTCAAGTAGGACGAGGATGCATGAGTGGCCATATCCATGATGTGGAGGGCATCATCCACTACCTTGATGGTGGCACTATCAATACTACACTTGGGGCGGAACCCTGACTGATGGTCATTTAGGAGGTGGAGTTTCTGGCAAGTAGTTGTGTAGCAACTACTTTTCCCAAGATATTTCCAATGAACAGGAGGTTCGTAGAGGGCCAGTATTTGGCCAGGTTGTCTGTTTTTTTCAGAAGAGGTCATATGAGACCAGTCCTGAGGGTGACCAGGAATTACCCTTCTGTGAGGGAAGCATTAGTTATGCTGAGGACCGCGTTGAGCGCCGGGCTAGTAAATTGTTAAATGATGGAGGCTGGGATGATGTCATTAGAGTAGGTTTGAGGGACGCAATCGTTTTGTAGAAGATACGGGAGAGAGAGAGGAGAGAATTTGGTCCACAGGGGCAGTGAGCTTGCCAGGATGTAGGGGGGTGCTGATGCTGTGAGAGGTTGATTCGATGGTCTATCTGATTATGTCTTTTTTTTAATAAAAATGTGTTGATTCTGTTTCATTTTTTCTGTGTTGCTGGTTCTTTGCGGTTGGGTGAGGGTTTGGTACACTGCTTTGCTACTTTAAAGAGGGCTTTGCTCCTGTTAGAGGCTGTTCCAACGGAGGTGGAGTATTAAGTAGCTTTGGTCTCACTAATAAGAATCCTACAGTTGGCACAGAGAGATTTGAAGTTGCTGAGGTTTCCTGGGTTATGGTTTTTCCACCACTGTTTCTCTATGGTTCAGATTGAACGTTTGTTGGAGGCGAGCTCAGGGGTGTGCCAAGGGTTTGATCTTAGCCCGGCTGGTTTTTAGGGGGGCATGAGTGTCCACCAGTTTCACAGCTGTGAGGAGCCAGGAATGAGATGCGGTCACAGAGGATTCATGGCTTTGGATATAAAAGTTTATTGAAACAAAAAGGGGCTGGAAAATACCTCACTATCACTTTTCTAGAAGTTTTATTCCCTACCTCAACCAAAAATGAATGGGTCTGTCCTTTGTCAAGACGTCCAACACAAAATGTCCTGTGTCCGTAATCCTATTCTGGCCCTCACACTCTAAAACTGATTCCCAAACTCCCCCATCCTTTGACTCTTGAAAAGTGTTCAAATCCAACCAAAAGATCCAACTTCAACAAAAAGTTGTCGGTTTTAAATATGTCCAATAGAGATGGTATTTTTGTTTGAACTTTTTTCTTAATGTTGACCAGTATTCTTCTGAATGGTTGGCCTATTGGCATGATTGACTCATACATCTGCAGAATTATTTTGTCCTCTTAGCTTTCTCAAACCTTTTATTAGAGATGGGAAGAGTTTGTCGATGTATGTATCTTCTGCAACACAGGTATGCACATGATGTGGATAAGTCTCCTCAGAATTTCCAATTTAAAACTATTTATGCATCCGCTGTCTGCTTTGATATTGAGAACAAATTTGTCTGCTTCTCCAATGGGATACATATATTGTAGAGTTGCCTGGAATTGCATTTAGCTGAGGAGCACATTAGCAGAGCAATAGGGGAATATTCTGGATTGTATTGGTTTTAGTGCCAGCATAGGTAGCAGTGCATTGTACTCATATTCACCTAAGACACTTATAGTAGCTTCGACATCAATGAGAAATTTCATGTGTTGTCCGATGAGTCAGAGCAGCACCACATGACTGTTGTCAGTGGCTGCTTGATTACTGGGGGAAAATGTATTCACTGAATTGTTTGGTCTCTGGACAAGGAATGAGGGTTCAAATCAGATCGCTCATGGCATGGCTGGGCTTTGAATGATCCATGAACTTGGCCTACTGATCAGCCTGGAACGATACCCTTGCCATGATGAGATTTGTTTACTGGGATTGTCTTGTTTGAATACGCCTATGCCTAAAGGTAGATGACTCACAACCTTCAATGGCCTATGATTTCATAGGTTAATTACTTGAATATATTGGGAAATCAGAGTGTTTGATCCTGGATATGAGGCATGTCATGAAACTATAGTTTCACCCTTGAGTCATGACATTCTCTGATTACAGGGGATAATCTTCATTACTGCAATCCATCTCTTCCTCGTCACCTTCCGTACTTAAATAAAAAGATGACTACATGCTTCATCAGACAACTTTATTTTAGAGGGATTTTTTTACCAAGCTCTCTGACTTCTCCCCTGCACATTCTCTCTGTCCTGTTTCGTCAAAACGAACCTGTGAGTCCCACTTCACCTGTAGGTACACAAACTCACAAACCCATTGTCTCGTTTGGTGGGTGATCAGGGTGGGGGAGGCAAGAAATGAAGATGACAGGAGTTGGGCACAGTGCCATGAAGACCACCCCCTGTAATCAGGGCATAACCCCCATTCCTCTTTCTTGTCACCTTCCTTACATACATGAGAGCATACCCAAGTGACCAGAATGAGCCACTTACCACAGAGACAAAGACCACTAAAATGTTGCTGGAACATTTCTTAACCCTTTAAGTGCCATGGGGTTTTCCCCCCAGTGCCAATGCCTTTTTTGGTGATTTCGGTATGTCGCCATTCAATGCCTTGTAACTTTTTTGATACATGAGATATCTCGGACAAATTTGGCCCCTTTGTTTTCCACATGTAGGCGGTCGTAGCGCCACCCAGGAATTCTAGGTTGCTGTAGGGGGGTGAGAGAAAATGACCAAAAAGTGCGAAAATGTTGTGCTTTTTCAAAAAATTCCAATAGAATGATGTACAAAGAAGCCTGTGTTGTTTTCCTCGTAAGAGCTAGGAACAAATGGTTTGCTGTGCTGATTTCCCCATTTTCCTGGCTTTCAAGAACAGGTTGAGTGGAAACAAAAAAAATGTAGTTTGATGTGGTTATCAACCGTTTTGTGAGAGGTAGGTAATTTTGGCCATTTTTGACAATTGGACATGCATGGACGGAATGGAAGAAAAGGGTAGGAAAGCCAAATTGGAGGACCGAAAGGCATACATTTCTTAAAAGTAGACAAAATTCCAGGTTTCCGAAGGGGTGATTTGCGCAGGTCGGCCAACAAATAGGTAGGGGAAAATGCCATAGATTGGGGAAAAAGCGGGAAAATGACAGAAAAAAAGGTATGTGGTGGCCATGGTTGGCTTGGTACAGCAATGGCTTCTATGAATTTTGAGAAAAACAATTCTCTGCTACATTCCTCCGACTCTTGTATTTAGGAAAGCACACACTTTTTGTAGTGTGTCACAAAACGAGCTATACCACAAGCCAAACACTGAGCCATGGCACACAGGAGTATTATGCTTACCGCCTTAACAGACGTACTTAGCATGTGTAAATCAGGAAAACCAATGTGGTGAGGCATACATTTTTTGAATGAGCACAGGCAGACCTTTTCAAGGGTAAGTGACTTGTTCAGGTTACAAAAGTGTATGGTGCCTAAAGCAGCGACTAAATGTAGGGCACATTTGGGAAATGAAAGGGTTGTATGACAAAGGGCACCAGCAAATGGGTCAAAACATTATGAAAACCACACAAACACAACAAATGTCATACCTTCCCGCGTTCCCACACGTGTCCCGATGAAAACGGTACCTCCCATGTGTGGGTGCACCTACCTGGGTGCCAAGGGGAAAGCCGAACACATCCCTAACCCCAAGTCTTTTCCGATATCTGAATTTCACGATTTTTCCAGACGGGCACACCATACAGATATGGGTCTCGGGTGTCCAAGCCACCAAGGAAAACAGGGAACCCCATTCATTTCTGAAAAGAGGACACCCATGGGAATCCGCAGAAGTCTGACTTGCGGAAATCGCCCCAGAATGTATTACCCAGAAACCCCAGCAAAGTCCGAAATATGGCGAAAAAAACGCATTTTCCGCACATTTCACTTGGCTCACCCACTGAAACACGCTGCCAACAACACATGGCCTACCGTACCGCATTCCCACAGGTGTCTTGATAAAAATGGTACCTCATCACATGTGTGGGTGCACCTACCTGGGTACCAAGGGGAAAGCCTAAAACACGGTAACCCCAAATCTTTCGGCACCGCATCATTTCAGGAATTCTGCTCATGCGCACACCCTACAGATTTGGGCCTAGGCTGTCCAAGCCACCAAGGAAATCAGGGAACCCCATGCATTTACAAAAAGAGGACACCTGTGGGAATCTGCAGAGGTCTGACTTGCGCAAATTGGCCCAGAATGTATTACCCAGCAACCCCAGCAAAGTCCGAAATGTGGAGAAAAAAAAACGCATTTTCCGCACATTTCACTCGACTCACCCACCGAAACACGCCGCCAACAACACATGGCCTACCGTCCAGCGTTCCCACAGGTGTCCCGATGAAAACCGTATCTCACATGTGTGGGTGCACCTACCTGGACGCCAGGGGAAAGCCTAAAACATGGGTAACCCCAAGTCCTTCAGAGGGAAATGTCTCTGAAATTGGCTGGAAATAAAGACAATTCTCAGACATTTTGCTCTGGCCACCCACCGAAACACACCGCCAACATCACATGGACTACCATCCTGCGTCCCTACATGTGTCCCGATGAAAACGGTACCTCACATGTGTGGGTGTACCTACCAGGGCCGCAAAAGGAAAAGGGTAACCCACTGGTAACCCCAAGCCTTTCGGCACAGCACATTTTGTTCATGTGGGCAACCTACAGATTTGGGCCTATGGTGTCGAAGCCAGCAAGGGAAACAGGGAACCCCATGCATTTCCAAAAAGAAGACACCCCAAACCTGCCACAAGGAAATGTGCCCCAAAGACATAGGGGGTATTATAGCTTTGCAAGTAATTCCACCAGGATACCGGAAAATGGCAATACCGTTACCAGCACTCAGTCCGGTAGAATTACTGCCAGATTATGAGTGCCAGTGATGGTGGTAAATCCCCAGTCCGTGGAGTCCCATAGGACTTCATGGGGGGGATTTGCTGGTATTACCGGCACCGGTTATACCGGTGCCGGTAATACCATCGGTTTTTTCCGGTAGGGTGGCAGAATGACCTCCAGCTCAGTTTAGCTGGATATAATTCATCCACTGCACGGCAAACTTGTACTTGGGCGGTGCAGACACGTGCCGGTAAATGGTAATACCGGCTCGTTAATTCCACACCGGCCAAGGCACAATGAGTCCCATAGTGTTTTGTTCTGCACATCACCTGAAAATGTTGCTACGTAGTGTCAATTGAGGCAGAGCATTGCATTTAAAAATTAAGACAAACAGAAATCAAAATATCAGGAATCTGACCTACAAAGACAAATAACTCACTACTTGGCACTGTTTTCAGTGTTGTAATGTGTATCTAATTCAGAACATGTGGTTGTTGATAAAACTGTTGCACAGCAATCGATTTGCCAAGTATACTAGCAAAAACTTTACTAAATGAGTGTGTCCCAAAATAAAAGACCAAACACAACTTAGTCATATTCGATAACAATAAATACTGTAAGGGCATCATGAAGCAAGACACGGACAACAGATTCAAAGTTCAAAATAAAATGGTTTATTAAATCAAATGTCAGGCTGGTTGAAGGCAAGTCTAAATCGGAAAGTTCATTTTAAAATTATGTCTGTGTCAAAACCCTATCCTCACAAATAAATCTAAAGAATGTGAAGGTAGATCAATTAAAAAAGAAATGATGATCAACACAAAGTTCTGAGCTTCCTCCAGCTCCCAGCTTCCTTTTCAGCTTCCCTTCCCCAAGTTCAAGAAAGATCCACAAAGGTCTCGAGATTAGCCTTCTCAAGTTCAAACAGTTCCACATATATATGGGGTTTCCTTTCTCCAAGTTCAAGGCAACACAGTTCTACACAATCCTCAGGGTTCGTTCCCCAAGTTCAATGCAACACAGTTCCAAAGAAAGGGGTCTTGAAAGCTCCGTCCTCAAGACAATATCGCAGTTCAAGCCAGGGGTTCCCTTCCCCAAGACTTTCATGTAGCAACTTATACTTGGTTTCAGTCTCTCAATGACCAACACATCTCCATCTCCGGGTCAGGTTGAGCCTCCTTCTGGATTGCATTAACAGTTCACTAATAGTGCTCATTCTTGGGTTGTTTAACATTGTCTTTGGCTTTCACAATTGAGGGTTCCCTGGGGTAGGTGCAGTTGTCAGACCATAGAGCTCCCCCATCACAAGTCGCGCAACCAGGAACCGAGGCTCTTCAACCCACAAAGGTTCTTTTGTATTTGCCCGTTTACAGATTCACATTCACTCTTCTCTTTGGTGGCCTCTCTGCTTTATGTGCAGTTTCTCACTCTCCTGACTTCTCCTGGTTCACCTCTTGGCTTTGCCACAATGTATCACACATCATATACCAGTCTTTGGCCTTGCCACACTGTATTTATTCACAAAGTTCACTTTGTGGCTGTCTTAACCCACCTTTCTATCATGCTCTTTCACACACGCTTTTATGTTGTATGTTGCGTTCAAATGTGCACTTTCACATTTACCTTTCATCAACTTGTAGCTTTGCTCACAAAGTTCTTATTCAGTTTGGTATTCAATATTCGCTATTTGACTTTGCCACTTAATTCTTATTCAGCCTGTGGCTTCGGGTTTATTTCAATCTGTACCTGTCATTTCATTCAGCATTCTGTTTCGTTCATATGGCATTTCTCAGTTATACGTAGCCCTTAGGGGTGCCCCGGCATCAAGTGACCCTTCCCTGCACTCACCAGTTTTCAGAGTTCCTTTGCCTCTGCTGCGTTGCTCTGCTTATGCTTTGCCGGCTGGCTTGCTGGTAACTGCGAACGCCTCTCATGCTTCGGGTGCTTCTATGCACATGCCGGCAGCTCCGCTTCTCTGTTGCAGATGCTGGTGGCTCCTTTTCTTATTTCCCCTTGGTCCACAGCTCCAGCTGCTCATTCCTGACCATGGAGGCTGCCACATCTGTGGAATTCTTGCGGCCCAACTCTCCCTGGGCTCCACAGGTATTCAGGTCATCTGCCAGCTTCCTGGCTTCCTTTCAGGACCCACCATAGCTTCCCCAGAATTGTCTCCCTGCTGGCCTCTCCCACACAGGCCTTCATGTTGGTCGTCTCTCCAATGCTCTTTTCCTCTCCTCTCATACACCTGCAACCACTTGACAGGTTGCAGGTCTGAGCTATCAATTGGACATGCCTGTCTGTTGTTAGAGTAGCATGTCTTACCCCCACAGTACTTTGCAGGCATCTTCCTTGTCCCAGTACTAAAGTGGTGAAATGAGTTACTAGTATTCATTACTCCTAGTCGCCTCTTCCTCATCCCAGTACTGTCACAGTGGGACGCTCTGCCGTCAAACATTCCTCTGATATCTGCCGCCTTCTTGAGGAACTTGACCTTGACGTACTCGGTCTCACTGAGACATGGTTCACGGCCAGCTCTGTCACCAGCTTTGACACACTCCTACCCGACGGTTACAAGATCCTCTCTGTGCCCAGGCCCAACCGTGCGGGGGAGGTGTGGCCCTTATCTTCCCTGAGTGGATTCCTGCCACTGTTACTCCCATGCAGACCTACTCCTCTTTTGAATGTCTTGTCTGCCGACTCTCTCTCTCTCCTAGCCATTCCTTTACTGTGGCTACTATCTATCGGCCACCTGGTCAAATTTCCTCCTTCCTCTCCGAGTGGGCGGACCTCTCCTCCTCACTCCTGTCCTCAACCACTCAACTCCTCTTTCTTGGAGACTTCAACATCCACCTGGATGCCTCCGGTCCCCCCTCTGGACTCTTTCGCAACCTCTGCCACTCTCTCTCACTCTCTATTCTCCCGTCTGGGCCGACTCATTCTGCAGGGCACACTCTTGATGCCCTGATCTCCTCTGACCTTCCCCTCTCTGTCCCTCTCTCCACTCCTCTCTCCTGGAGTGATCACTTTCTCCTCTCCTCCCACCTCACCCTCCCTACCCCACAGGCAAAGCCACCCCCATCACTGCCACCTTCCTTCTCGGTCATCCGACCCATGAAGCGCGTGTCTGTTGAGGCTTTCGCTGCCACCTTCTTGCCCCCTCCTCTCCTTTCGGCTGACTCCCACCCTGGCACAGCCCTCTCCGCTCTCCACTCTGCTATATCTGATACTCTTGATATCCTTGCCCCTGTCATGAGAATCCGCCTGAAGCCCAAAGCCAAATGTAACTCCTGGTATGACTCGGATCTCGTCACCCTTAAACGCAAGTGCAGGGTGGCAGAGAGGAAATGGCGTGATTCATGTTCATCCTCTGACAAACTGGCCTGTCGCCTGCTCCAAAGGCAATACCGGCTCTCCGTTCTCACCAAGAAGAGAGCCCTTATCCAAACCCGCATCTCTGCGGCATCTAACAATTCGGCCGAACTCTTTAAAATCTGCAAGGAGCTGGCCAACCCTGCTGCAGTCTCTACCTCTCCTGTCCCCTCCCAGGCCCTCTGCACGGCACTGGCCTCTCACTTCATTTCAAAAACTCAGGACATCCTGTCCTCACTCTCCTCCTATAACCTCCCCCCCTCTATTCCCTGCCCTTCCTCTGGCTCTTCTGCAGCCACCCCTCCTCTCTCCTTCTCTTCCTTTCCCCTTTTTTCTGCTGACGAGGTTTCAAGACAAGTCTGATCTATGAAAGTCTCGTCAAAACAGGTCCACCCCTGTTCCTCCAAAACTATCAAGGACCACATTGACTCCTTGGCTCCTGCCCTTGCTGACTTCTGCAATCACTCCTTCGCCTCTGGAGTCTTCCCATCCCCTCTCAAGCACTCCCTTGTGCACCCCCTTCTTAAGAAACCCTCTTCCGACCCTTCCTGCCCAGCTAACTATCGCCCAATCTCTATCACTCCCTTCCTGGGCAAGCTCCTGGAGAAACTGGCCATCTCCCAGCTTAATCTCCATGCTGAATGTGTTGGTAGTCTTCATGACCATCAATCTGGCTTCAGAGCTGCCAGAAGCACGGAAACTGCTCTCCTGAACATCCGTGAGGACCTGCTCTCGAACCTTGACTCTAACATTCCATGTGTTCTCATTTTGCTTGATCTCTCTTCTGCCTTTGATACTGTCAACCATACCATCCTGCTCAACCGTCTCCGTGATAACCTCGGTATCACTGGTCAGGCTCTGACGTGGCTGACCTCTTTCCTCTCAAATCGACCCTCCCAGGTCCAACTGGGGTCTTTCCTCTCTGACATCTTCTTCTCTACCTGTGGTGTCCCCCAGGGATCTAACCTCTCTCCCTGGCTGTTCAACCAGTATCTGGCACTTCTCGCCCACCACATCGCTGCTCTCTGCCCCTACTTTCAGTGCTATGCGGATGATACCCAACTCATTTTCAGGCTACCCTCGGCCTCCTCTTCTCCTTCCCTCATCTCTGACTGTCTTTCTGCTATCCAGGAATTGTGTGCCGCCAACGACCTCTGCCTTAATGCCAGTAAGACTGAGATTCTACTCATCGGCACTCCCACTCCCTCCTTCCCTGCTGCTCTCTGGCCGGCCTCTCTGGGCCCTCTTCCTGCTCCTACCTGCAAGGCAAAAAACCTTGGGGTCATCTTCGACTCCACACTCTCCTTCTCTCCTCACATATCCGACGTATCTAAGAAGTCACACTACCAGCTACACCTCCTCAGAGGTATCCTTCCTTTCCTCTCCTTCCCCAGAAGCTCGCTGTCTCTAGAGCCCTGGTTCTCTCTAAGCTGGACTACTGTAACAGCCTCTATCTTAATCTGCCCGCCTCTACTCTCCGCCCTTTGCAACTCATCCAGAACAGGACTGCAAGACTTGTCCTTGGCCTCAAGCCCGGGGACCGTATCTCTCCAGGACTGAAATCACTACACTGGCTCCCAGTGACTGCGAGGATCAAGTTCAAAACCCTCTGCATTGTCCACAAGGCTGTCTGGGGCCTTGGGCCAAAATACCTTCAACTCTCTCTTCCTAAATATCTTCCTTCTCGAGCTCTTCGCTCATCCGCCTCCAACTCCCTCAGGGTCAGCCGCTTCTCCAAACAACGAGTTGGGGGCAGATCTCTTTCCACTGCAGGGGCCTCCCTCTGGAATAGCCTTACTACCTCCCTGAAACTTGAGGAGAACCACCTCCGGTTCCGGAAGCACCTCAAAACCTTCCTCTTTGCCTCCGCTTTCTCTCCCCCTCTCCCCTACTAATACTACTGAAACTGCACTGAATCTGCAACTGGGCCATTCACCGTTCTCGGCCCAGCCACTCTCCCCTGCACTGCCTCCACGGCAACCCCTGCACTACGGGACTGTGTCTGTATCCGTACAGCCCCCCTTCCCAGCACTTGTCTGTACTTACCTCGCACTTGCCACCAGCTGGCCCTTGTTATTTATCCTGTATGATGTATGCTAATAACCCTGTACTGCACTTTCCCCTCTCCCTTTCCCCCATGCACTTTTCCCTTCCCCTCTACCCTTGCACTTGCGCGATCTGAATGACACCTGGCCTTGTAAGATCGTTGTCTGTCTCCCCTTGTTCCCCCCCTGCCTCGTCGCGCCTTGAAACACTTGTGTATAGGCGCGTTACAAATGCCTTATCATATCATATATCATATCATAGGTAAAGTGTGGGGAAATGAGGGGAGAAATGTTGCAATAGCCCATAAAGGCCCGTGGAAGGGTTAGGTTGGTTTCCAGAAGGGAAATGGGGATACCATGGCTCACGCTAATCTGAAAATATCTATTTTAATAATGGTAAAAATTCTACCAAAGGTTAGGGCAAAAAATAAATGTGAATTTGAGTCTAAATTGCATAGAACCATCCCTGTCACATGTCCAAAATATGATTAACCTATACAATCAAGGGGTATTTTCTTTGGGGTGGGCCAGCTTCTTAACAGACCAACGGGAAGATTCAACCAATTCAGAATTATGATGTCATGTGACATAGTGTGGGTAGATCTTGTGCCTATTTAAGTAGAGACCCTCAGGAAGTAAGGGAGTGCTGTCTGGGATACTGAAGACTACAGATGAGGAACCTCTGTCCAAATGGAGGAGTGCTTGAGTGGGATAATACCCTGAGAGAAGGAACAAATTCCCCTAGGCTTGCCCAAGAGGAAGCTTGACCACTCTTTACCAGAATTATACCTGCTTACTTGAGACAGAGGTAGCAGAGACTGCAGAGGCCTAGCTGGGTGGGGGAATTACCTGGAATCTGTAAGGGTCCATGTTGGTTCTGTGCCTTAAAAGAATGATCTAAAAACAAGTATATAAAAACTCAATTGCAGTTAGAGATATGTGCTCAAGAATCCTTTATTAGTAATTGCACTGAAAGTGGTAAAAGTGGAAGCAAATTCAGCAGTTGGACTGATTTAAAATAGAATTTTTCTGTGCAGCTCAGTGTCAATTACTTATAGTAATGTAATGTCATTTGTCATTTGATAGCGCCTTTATCCCATTGGTAATTGAATGATTCCAGATAGAATATAGTAGGTTTAATGTGAAATGTACCTTGCTTTTAAATCATATCTAAAGCCATGGGAAGACTAATATAAACTGGAACTCAATAACATTTCTGCACACAGCAAACAGTGTCTTTAAACCATAGCCAAGTAAATTCAAACCGTGTTTTCCCAGGTGTAGTCAGAGAATGGGGCTATTAATCAGTTCCAGAGCTTGATATTTGGTTAATAAATGTTGACCTGTGAAGGCCATTGTTAACTAAACAGAGACATATTTGGAAATCCTGCACCATTCTAGTGTGGTGAAAGAGATCTTACACAACTCATAGAAACCCACCAAGAATCACACAAGGCAGCCTATAATGTAATGTGTGCAGATGCTGAATCTCCTGGGGAGTTTGCTTGACAACTCAAGTGTGCATTATCCCACATTTCTCAATGTGTCAATATCAAAATTCAAAACTTCAAAACTACTCTTTTCCATGACATTCCAACATATTTAAGGACTCATTTTGTGATTTCGATGACTTGAGGTTCCTTGAATGGATCAGCATGCAAGCACAGAGAATCTATGAAGTACAGGAAGTACAGAACCCAGCAACAAAGAAAGGAACACTGAAAAAAGACCATCCCCAGTCACCCTTAAGATTGTTGATGTGAACAGTACCCCTCAGTTGGACTTAGAGACAGATTGGCCAAAAACATACTCCTATGCTGCTAAAGGTACTAACGGACAGAGAAGACCCTCTGCTCAAAGCCAGCCAACTAGTCCTCCACCTCGCATGCAAATTAATATACTGATCCAACAAAACCAGACACCTACATTAGTCCTCTGTATTTAGGTTCTCAGCCTATCCTGGGCTACAAATATGTTCCTCCGTCAGAGAGAAACACTCAGAACCCAGGATTCGTTTCCCAGAGAAATCCAAGTCATAATTTTTCTAGGGATGCAAACCAATCACCAGCTTCTACAACCAATTACCACAAGAATGTTCCTCCTTCTCCTCTTAGGATCCAATGTAACAGCCCCCAGTACCAGGGCAGCCAACTAATACAAACAGCAGTAGATATCAGTATTGCCAGAATGAGTCTCCTAGAGGAGATAATTACCCCTCCAGGGAGGAAGACTGACATGACCAAATGCCACCGCAGGGTTTAGAGTGTGGAGAAAAGATTTCAGATACAAAATTGACAGAGAGCATTGGTCAAATCATGAGATCCCACCAAGGAAATTCTGATTCTAATACTCGTAGAAACACTGCCCAAAATTAATTGACATGTCAAGGAAGACAATGGCAAGAGGAAATGCACAAGGAGAAGAGGAAAGGGGGGATGTGGTAGTAAAAATAAAGACTCTGAGGCTGTCAAGGAGTTCCCCCCTTCTCACCTGAGTCCGATCTTTGTTGGATTTCTTGGTCGATGCCTTCTTGCGGACGGATCGGGTCTTGAATAAGGCTGCACGAGTCTCTTCTGACTCCAGCGTGGGTTCAAAGTTCCGGGATGCAACGATCCAGGAATCCAGGAATGAAGTAAGTGCACTACACAGCACACGAGTCCAGGAAGTTTAGAAAGAAAGGAGGGGGACTAGGAATGGAGTTAGTAGGGATAGAACCAGGGAAGCAATACCGCGATCGACGAAGCATACATCTGGTCGCTACTTCGCAATAGCATTGAGACGCGTGGAGCCGTGGGGGGTGTGGTCTATTAATAGAACACGCTACGTTCAACGTGCAGAGCGAGGAAGGTGTTTCACGCTGGACGGCCATGTTGGGAGTACCAGGGAGTGCAAGCTCCATTGAGACAAGGACCAAGAAGTCCAAAAGGGGTGCGTTCTGTAGGTCATGACAGCGGCAGCTTCTTTTAAGTCCTGTGAAAATAACACTGGGTTCGATGAACAATGTTCAAAGGCCAATAATGAACACTCTTTATTCCTTGAAATAAAATCAGAAAAAGGCAAGAAAGTGAAATTTAGTGAGGAGAAAAATGTGACAATCACATTTGACAGAGAAAAGAACTCTGTTGAGATAAAACCCAGCATTTCCTCTTTCCCAGATGTATTGCCTCATCCAAAAGAACAGATTACGAAATAGATGGAAATCTGACAAAGAATTTAAAAGCAAAGAATGAGATTCAAGAAACCCCTATACATGATTCCCATATATTTGAAACTTCCAGAACAAAAAGATATTACTTCTGCTCCTGATTTTTCCAGATATAATAATCCAAGAAGCGGTGGTGTCCTGAATCCTGAGGAAAGGGCGAAGTCCCCATTTCATCATTTATTTCAAAATGTATTTCCATTCCTCCAGAGTCCTTGACCAACCCAGATGAACTTGAGCTTGGGGAGAATGTGCCCTAGGTGGAGGCCCAAAGTCAAGGTCTTGAAACCCCAAACATTCTGAGGATGCAATCAGAATTATCGACATACTTGCATTTCTCTGTAAATTGTAGATTAAAGAGAAACGGTTCAGGAACAGTGTGAATTATTGTCTCTCATACATACAAGGTCCCAGGCATCTTTGCTATCTTGAGAATTATCCGATACTCTGAACAAAGGAAAGTAGAGATCACTGTATTACCTGAATCCCTCCTCTAGGAAATGCATAATTTCGGACGAAAAGAGATCCAAGTAGATGCAGTTACTGAAAACATTATCTCACTCATCCGGTGATTGCCATGGCTCTTCAGAGCACATATATTTTACTGGGAAACAATTTACTTCAAAGGCTTTCATCTCTGAGAGATTGCTTGAAACAGGCAAATCTGAATAGCAATTGTCACTTAATTGAAAAACATCCAGAACGAGTTGATGTTCATCTCATCAATGTTCAACCAGGTCTTGAGGTTCCCTTCTCCAAGTTCAATATGGTACATATCACACAAAAAGAAGATCTTGAGGTTTCCTTCCCCAAGACAACAATTCTCGGTTCTTCCGATTCTCAGGGTTCCCTTCCCCAAGATTTCAATGCAGTGTCTAAGTGGTTTACTCACAATGTCCTTCGCTGATCATCATTTAGAGCTCTCTGGTCTAGGCGCAGTTATCAGACCACACTGTCCACCGATCACAGGTCATGCAACCAGGAATCCTATGCTTCTGCTTGGCTTCATTCATAATTTCTGTGATCTTCACAGCAGAGATCTGAGTTGGTCCAGGCGCAGTTGTCACCGAACGGTCCACCCATTACAGACTACGCAACCACAAGTCTCCACCTTAGTTGTGATTAGCCCCTCACTAGCCCTTCTGCTTTGGGTTTCGGGTTTTCCACACTTGCCTTTGCTCTTGGCTAGTGCAACCCTTTTCTGCATCAGTCTTTTGCTTTGCCACAAAATCATAAATCTTCCTCACATTTATACTTCAAATATTTAACAGTTTATTCAACTTGCCACATGCTTTCATTCTGTTCACAACGTTGCGACACACAGTGCGACATTCACTGTGTCAGTTTAACTTCCAAATGTTTGTTTGGAAGTCAATATTACTTGTTCTTAATCAAATAGCAGTTTCCATTCAGTTTGGTATTCAGTATGATGTGCTTTCATGCATATAGCACTTTTCTAACCAGTTTGGCATTCAATATTGTTCGCTTTCACTTTTGCTTATGGATCATTACTTGCCTGCAGTCCCATGGGAGAGCTGTGGTCTTCCTGTGTCTTCTTGACACTCACCGGCTCTTCGCGTCTCCCCAGCTGCAACTTCTGCGGCTCCCGTGCACCTCTTCCGAAGTCGGGAAGCAGACCGCACATGCTCTGCTCTCTCGCCGGGCACGTCCTTGTACACGGTTGATTTCTTCGAATATATTTCTCCTAATGGAAATTTCACTGAATCCATTTCACCGAAAACCAAATCTTCTTGTTACTTTATTTTTTGAATGGGGGGAGACCCCTTGCACTCCCCCTCAATCATCCCTATCCTAACTTATACCCTTATCCCACACCCCACCTATTATGCATTACACATATACCATTTCCCGGTGAAATATATTTGGTGAAATCTCATTAGGGGAAAAGGTATTCGAAGAAATCTACGATAACGCTTGTACACGCCAGCTTCCCAGTTCTTTGCAAAGAACGCTGACTGTGTTCTCTCTGCTGCTAACTCCTTTCTGCAGCACACTGTTTGGCAACTCCAAATGTCTGCCTTCCACGTTGAAGGTTCCTGGAGCTGCATATGCCAACCAACCCATTCTCCCCGGATCCTGCAGGTCCTCCGGGTTCGTTGTCGGTCTCCAGACTTACTAGTCTTGCTCCAGCCTGGTGTTCTCCTTCTCCTTGCATGTGGTTGCCGCTCCTTCCTTTATACACCTGAGTCCTTCTAAGGGGCTTCAGGTGTGTGTGGTTGTCTTGTTGTGCCTGCCTACAATGAGCACAATTAGTGGGACATGCCTGACCTTCAGTACTGAACAGTCTTACACCTCTCTACTTTGTCTCAGTACTAGAGTGGTGTTTGTAATAGGAAGTGTGCATTGCTCCTAGTTGCCTCTTTATAGGGCATGAGTGGACATAGCCCATGAAGGCTGAGGGAAGGAGGGGTGAGTCTTTATTAGGGAAGGGTGGATACCATATCTCGCCATGCAGCACTCGCTCCCCAATTCCCAAGGACCCTCCACCCAGGTGATCAGCCCTTGCGTGTCCCCTTGCAGGGTCGGGATCCAAAAGCGATGGCCCTTCCCTGGCCATGTGAGCAAAAGATCCCTGGGAAGTAGCTGTAAGAGTGCCTCTGGTTTCTCACACACCTTTGAGAATATACCTTCCACCATAATTCGAGTGATTCTCCACTCTGGAGGGAAACACACTAAAATTCCATCCACTGCAGAACTCCAGTGAGGGTCAAGGTCAACTGACGAATAACTCAGGAAAAAAAGAAGTAATTTAGCTATTATACAGAGGAACAGATAACTCATATTCTTCCCTATTCTATTCAACGAAGGTAATAATACAGTTCTCTCCAACGTTTGTTTAATTCAAATATTAAGCTTCTTCAGTGAAAGATAATTACAGAGCATCAGAAAATTCCCACGTTTAATCTCATAGATAAATGGGATTCAAAACACCTGTTTACTAGCAGTTGTATGCTGAAAATTAAAATTGGAACAAAATCAATAAATTAGAATTGCTGTGTCGGAAGAGACGTAATTTCTGATTCTCATATCGTTAATGATATACATCGATTTGCAATTAATTTGGATTTTCTTAATAATAGAGTCTGTTCCAGAATTGTAGGAAACCCGATGGACTTGATCATGAAAAGATATTTAGATCAGCTCAAATACTACCTTATGTTGCTTAAGTTCCAATTAAAGAAGAAGTCACTATTCCTTGAAATACTCAACAATATACATTGCCACTAAGGTCAGAAAAGGGCAAACATTGTATAATGAAAAATATTGTATTAGCAAAATTATACCAGAATTTCTCTATATTCTACAAGGGGGGAATTTAATGGTGTTCTCCATATGCCATTATTGGATGGAGCATATTACCTGGGGTAAGAAGGATGAGATATTATTCTGAGTCGCTAGTAACTACCTTAATGCCAAGAAATCATCCTTCCGGGTAGATGCCATAAATAAGGTCCAACTAGAAGATTCTTCTGAAATGTCCACTCCAGTATACCTGGTGCCTGTAAGAACTGAGATCGGTATTCTTAGATTTCCAGAAAATGTTCTTGGTTGATTCCTATGATTGCGGACACACGTCCTTTATCATACAACAAAACCTACATACTTTAATAGGGCCACAATATTGGTAAAACATTACCGGCTACCTTTAGCGTCCATGGAATCACTGACAAAGATTATCAAGAATTTGGAATACCATGGATATTCGTCTCATCCATGGTACTTTTTATAACCCAGTTCTAAGAATCTTAAAACCCAATGGACAATGGAGACTCATTGCAGATCTAAGGGAACTGAACAAGAGGGACACATGTCAGAGTGGCCTCTCCCTTACATGGATCAGGGGCCTGCACATACCCAAGATTCAAAAGTACTTTCTTCCTTTGTCTTGACAAATGTATATTGGATTGTTTTGGTACTCCGCAAACACCAACATAAACTTGCCTTTACTTTTTGGGGGCAACAATAGGCATGGTGCCATACTCCTTTTGGGTACATAAAGAGCAGGAAATAATTTAAGATATTCTTACATAAGGCCATGCCTGATCTAATAGAAAGAAAGAATCTGGCCTATGTAGATGACTTATTAATGAAAAGTAAAACCATGGAAGCACATTTGATGGCAATCTGCATATGTTGACTGAATTAAAAAATGCAGGGGTGAAATTATAACTTCAAAAAGCACAGTAGTGCCAAACTTAAGCAAACTTCCCAGGACATGAAATTATGCTGTGGGCCTTAATCCGCAGAAAAAGAAGGTTGGGGCTCTGCAGAAATAGTAGAACCCCACAAATCTAAGTGAATTACAAAGTGTTTTAGAATTGACCAAATATGGTTGTAAATGTGTAGAGAATTACATAGAGATCACTCAGCCCGGTCCATCTATTGAAGGCATGAGTGAAGAGGCAGCAGGAGAAGATCTCAAGTACAGGCTGTGAAACAGCTGACATGAAGTCTATCCCAAACACCATACTTGGCTTACCCTATTAAAACAAGCAATGTTTCATGGAAATGGGATTTTCTGACACCCAGTTAATGGCAGTACATGAGAAGCATGACCAAGTTAATAATGGCATTTTTTATGCAAGTAAAACATTACCCACTTTTGCAATTAAGTTCAATGAATGTGAGAAATCACTCCTGGCCATAGCATGGGCATTTAAAAACAATTGTCCATTGGTCAATGAGGAGCACCTTATATTTGAGACCTACCACCAGCCTCTACAATAGTTACACAGGAACCAATTATGGACTGGGAATGTATCTAATTCAAGGATTACTTCCTGTATTATTTCAATGCTGGGAAACCTTCTAGAAATCAGATATGATCACAATAAAAAGATTCTGATGACACTAGGATTAGCCAATTCACATGACTATATCCAAGACAACTGTTTAGAAAATGAAGAATTAAAAACAACCAACAATATGGAGGCATATCAAGCTTCTCCTCACACGATGTATGATAAAGGCACCTGTCAGGAAATGCCCATAGTTTATGTGGGTGAATGTTCCTACCATATTAAAGAAAAGTATTAAAAGGAATTAGTACATGGTGTCAGAAATAGTTGGGCGAATGACATCCCTGAATCCTCAGCTCTCAGATTCAGTCTGATCCTTGTTATCTCCACCAACCCCCTCCTCACCTGAAGTCTTTATGACTGAGGTACCGTCTGAATCAGAGTCCCAGGATTCATCCGTTGGTATCTCCTTTCTTCTCTCTCTCCAAGAGTCGCTGGGTTTCTTGGGTGTCCTTACTCCTGGTTTGGTGCGATGGGTATGGGCTCCACTAGAGGCCACTTTGCCTGAGATGCAATTTGCCTGGCAGTGGGGACCCCAGGGAGCCCACCCCAGACCAGGGAAAAAGCCTTGCCGAAAAAACCCTGGTAGGTTGCGATATCTTGCTGGGACTACTGGTCCCAGAATGCACTGAGATACTGAAGGAGTAGGCAAAGTACACAATGGCTCCAAATAAACACCCAAAAGAGCAGCAGCAGAATACTAGGAGTCCGGAGGGCTAGGTTGCAGAAGAATATCAGGTTCCTCGCAAGAACTGCGAGTTAGGAAAGAAGGAGTTCCAAGAAGGTAAGGTAAGCAGTAGACAGTAGACAGCATACAGCGGAACAGCCGTCCGAGAACGGCAGAAACGGAAAGGGGAAGCCGTTCGGAAAGCGGCCAGGAGGAAAAAAGGAAAATAACACACGAGCGCTGGGAAACACTTTCCAAAATACTGGAAGTTGCAACGCAAGTGCGTTAGCAACTTCCGGGAATATAAAGTCAAAAGACTAGAACGCGCATAGCGATTCCAGGGAAGGAGTCCGTCTTCTACCTTCTTTCCAGTTTCCATCTTGGGTATAGTCTCCACGGCGGGCGAGTTGTGACATCAGCTGGCTATAGAATCTGTCGCCAGGGTAGTCAGTTGGCAGAACCGATGGCCACGTATAAAGCTGTCCTTACTGCTGTAAATCATTGACTCCATGAGCTAGTAATAATATCTGATTCAGATTGCATTTGAAATGGAGTTGTTGAACACTAGAAAGTCAATCAGCTTAACACAGTTAACATGCATAACAATAGATCATTTAGTTACATCAGACAATCTGAATTTATATTGGAAGAAAATTAAGAGGCACTCCAAAGTTGAGCGTCCCCATAAGACGGGAAATAATTTAGGGGATCAATTAACCAAAACGGTGCATTTCAAGGTGAATACATGGATATGAACATCTCCTTGGATAAATAAATATACCAGCAGTAACTCAATCACAAATACAAGCAGAAAGAGAATTCTCTACTCTTCAGTGGACTAATGATGCACCAGTTCAAGATATAATCACTGTCCAGATAATGTTATCAATATCTAAAAGATCCTGAAAACTGTCCCTTAAATTAACAAGATTGTCAGGAAAAGGAAGATCTTTCTGTTCTATTGAAGTGCCAGAAAATGTTCAAAATTCAAGACAGACTTTTGGCTAGAAAACACCAATTTTCTCATGATCAGTTGGTAGTTCCTACCTTATTTCAAAGAGTAATGTTAAATCATGACCATGATGCAAACACAGCTGGTCATCTAGGATTTAGTAAGACAGTGGAGATCCTTTGTGAAGTTGCCTATTGGCCACACATGAGTCAAAATCTAAATATCTATTTAAAAGGATGTCTTGTGTGCATACTATCCCAACCAAGTCCTCCCACTCACCTGACTCCTTTACATAAAAGAGGAAAGACATTACCAAGGTGTGATCTGCGGATCAACTTTATTGGCCTAGTAATTTGTTCTGCACATGGCAGCAATTATAGGTTGACCATCACGTGCCTATTTACCAAATGGATTGAGTGTCTCCCAGCCGTGAATTGCAAAGCAGAAACTGCAAAACACCTTATTAATCAACCACATCTTTTCTCCTTTTGGCCTCCTTCAAAAGTATTGAGTCTGACTGGGGTAGTCATTTCATCATTGAGGTAATGACCCAGATGTGGGAAATTCTGGGTGTGAAATGAAAATTACATATCGCCTACCACCCAGCTTCCAGTTGGGGCAGGATGGGGACAGAGCGACACAATAAAACAATGGTGGATTCTGGACCCAATTACTAATAATTGGGTCCAGAATCCTGATGGCTCTCTGGTCTACCCCTTCTTCCACTACTTTTTATACCAAACCCACTAACAGACGTTGATCAACGCCTCTACCACTCATTAATATGTTGAAAATCTTTGCAATCACCTTCAGCATGCATTTACGTATGCTCAAAGAAGCAGTAAGTGCCAATTCATGTTACGACTTCCAGACGTCCAAAAAGGAATACAAGGTAGGTGACTAAATGGACCTCTATAATTTTCAGAGGAACCATTCAAAATAGCTGAAGTTTCTGATTAGCTAGGTGCCTATGAGATTATGGATAATTGCTTTCAGGTTGCCTACCGTATATAAATAAAAGATGGGGAACAGACAGAGAAAGCTGAAGACCTGTCATCCCAGATCAATTCTTAATTGGAATGAGGAACCATTTCCTTCACCGATGAGACAACCCCTGAATAAAAAGGAATCTACGTTCGAAAGGTATGTAAAAAGGCTTAGATGAAAGGATGAATTCTTGGATGATTGTTAAAATATTAAATTGTATATTGGTTATTATTGTTGAATGTAAACATTTCATAATTAGTAAATAGAGCAGGGTGGAAATCAGATGAAAAAGGAATGAAAAGGTAATGTGTGTCAATATTTTATACTTGTATATTTTATGGTGAGTGGGAACTGCTTCTTTTTATCTTGTTACTTAATCAATACGTCCTCAAGACATATGTGCGTGAGTGGAGTGAAACCCCACTAATACGTGCATCTGTGCCGGGCACACAATATAACTGGAGAAGAAAGAGACCCAGGCTACCTAGCTGTCAGTGTGGGTTGCACACCCTAACATCTACTGTGTGTATTCGTAAAAAAAAAGTCTGGTACAGTATCTCATATAGTTACTCAATAGGGTTTCTTGCAAAAAATATTCTTCATACTGTTTTATTCCAAAGGTTTGCTGCAAATTGTTGATTAGGAAGTACGTGCAGATGCAACAATTGCCAATGCATTTCAGACTACATGCAGTCCTTCATCAGGTCATGATACAGTCATCTGATCATTGCAACAGTGGTCAATTCATACGATCACAGTCTGCAGTGATCACTGTCGTTTGTAATTACCATATGTGGTATATTAATGGTTCTTACTGCTGGTAGATAACTCACTGATAAACACTGGACCTCATTACAACTCCGGCGGTAGCAGAGTTGTGATTTTTTCCGGCACCTGGCTCCACAGAAACACTGGGGGATTACAACGCCGGTGTTCCTGGAAGTCAGGCACCAGAAAAATGTAAATCCCCATTCGCATTTGAGTCCCATTGGGAATGGGGATGACGAAAGCACCGGCACCGTTAATAACGGTGCTAGTGCTTCCCCAAAAGACTGTGGGCGGGTGCCGTCCTTCACGACAGGTCAGACCTTTCGTGAACTGTTGTAACCGGACCGGCATGCTCGTAATGAGGCCCACTGACATCCTTGTACTATTAGAGGAAAGAAATATAAAGGTATACATAAGAAAATGAAATGTATGAATCACAGCAAATTAATTGTCATGCATGATGGTTACAAAAAACGGTTCAAATCCCATTCTTCGTTCATTCCGCTTGGCACTAGTGAGTGTAGTCGGTCAATCCAGTAGGCTTTACTTGTGCTCTTCATCTTTTCATATCTTGTTTCCGGTTTTGTGTATCCATAATCTCTAAAACCTGAAACTTCAGTTGAGGGATGCTGTGGCCTTTTTCATGAAAGTGTCTTGCCACTTATCTGGATCTTCCTTCCAGTCTCGCCAACATAATATATGCTCCAAGTGCATTTTATGCAATATATCGCATTTTCTGTAAGGCAGGTGGTGAATTGCTTCAATTTAATCTTTTCTCCTTTCCTTGGGTGAAACACAGATGCTCCATTGATCATATTATTGCAGTTTCCGCAATCCAGACATGGAAAAGGTCCCTGTTTCTTCCCTTTTTTGACTTCTCGCACTCCACTCCTGGTTTTTACTAGCGGATTTCTCAAATTATTAGTCCTTTGATAAGCAAATACCGGAGGGTTGGGAAAAAAGGTCTTTTGTACGTTCATCGCTAGTCAAGATATTGTAATGTTTTGAGAAGCATCCCTTGATCTGTTGGCTTTGGATCGAGAACTTTGAGACAAACAAAATTGGAGCTGACCCTTGGTTTGTCTTCTTCTGTAACAGATCTCCCTGAGTGTGTGTGGCTATTTTAGATGCTGCTGTTATTTAATCTTCTGGATATCCTCTTTCTTTCAATTTTTCACAAAGTTTAGATACTTCCACTTCAAATTCGGCTGGATCACTCACAAAACCTTTGATCCTGAGCATCTGTTTGTAAGGCAAGTTCCTGAGTGTATTCTGTGAGTGAAAACTTAATCAGTGGAGCAAGTTGTTCCTGTCGGTTGTTTTGGTGAACAGTGTCATGGAGATTTTACATTCTTGTACTTTGATTTGTGCATCCAAATAGTGTACATCGGGGTTGCCAATTTCTGCGGTGAACTGAATCCTTTGGTCTACTGAATTGATATATATTACAAAATTGTCTGACATTTCCCAGCTTCCATGGCAAACTCCGAAAATGTCATCAATATAACATACCCATTTTTTTTCGATGTGTGTCTGCTAGACTGGTTGTTCAAGTATGTGTGTTGTTTCAAATTTGTACATGAAGCTATTTGCATATGCAGTGCCATGATGGCTCCCATGGCTGTCCCTGATGTTTGAAGATAGAATGTCTTACCTTGTTCGAAATAAGAATTAAGCGAGATGAAGTTCAAAGTAGCATAGTAAAATCTTTAGATGCTCTAATTGCCTCTTCTTGTGGTAACAGCCATTCAACAGCTTCCTGTCCTTGATCATGTGGTATATTTGTATGGAAACTGCTAACATCTATGGTAAATAAGATGTCATCTTCTGTGAGAGTGATTTTGTCCAGTGTTTGCAAAAAATTAGTACTGTTTTTAATGTAAGTAGGTGTTTAATGTATAATTGGTTGAAGAAAAACGTCGATGTAGGTGCCTAGTGGTTGTAGAATCCCCCTGTGGCTGCAGCGATAGGTCGTCCTGGTGGTTGTTAGTAAAGATTTCTCTTTACTGCACCTTTCCTTCCATCTTTATGGAACCCCCAAACGTTTTGCTTTTATTTTTGAGTCTGACCTGTACTTTTTACAGCTTCACGGCACTGGCTTTTGTCATGTGGAAACTGACATGTCCTTTAGGCTGTCAGTACTGGGAAACATTGGTTCCCTTCGTCATGTTACTGTGTTACTACTTTTGGTTACTTTTGTATCACTTGTAACTTGTTATCATTGTGCCCAGCAGCTTACACTGCAGTACAAAGGGGTGCATTTTTGTTTTACCCTAGACTAACACTCAGAGGATTGGTGGTTACTCTAGGTGTGCTAAAAGGATAAGCTGTAGGCAACATTGTTTCCCTTAGTTGTGTTACTGTGTTACTACTTTTGGTTACTTTTGGATCACTTGTGGTAACATTTTATCATTGTGCACAGCAGCTTACACTGCCATAAAATGGGGTGCATTTTTTATTTGCCCTAGACTAACACTCAAAGGATATGTGGTTACTCTAGGTGTGCTAAAAGGATAAGCTGTAGGCAGCAGTGACTCTTTCCCACTTTTTGGGAATTTTCATTTTAGCCTTACCGCGTTTACCACGTCTGGCTACTAACAGTGGCTACTGGTCAAACATGACTGTGCCACAAGATTTTTCCCTTGTCCCTTTGTCATCTTGTTCTTTAGTCTTCTTCCTGGCCTGGGAGGCCAGGAAAATCCTTATAAGGACTTCCAGTGCCCGGGAAAGCAGAAGCTTTTTGCCGGGCTACTGGAGGGCTGTGTGTGTTTGCTGGCAGGATGTGGGCTGGGACTGTCTGATCTCAATCCACAAACTGGTTTCGGTGTGTCTGAGTGGTATGCATGAATGTTCCTGCCAGTGGTCCTGATTGGACCACTGCTGGGGTGTGTGTGGGGGGGCTAGTCCTACTATCGGCTAGTGAAGGCAGCAGCTCTTACCTGGCTTTTAGGATAAGAAGAGGACCCCTGCCCCCATTCTTCAGAGATCCTGGAGAAACCTGAAGGAGCCAAGTATCCGGTCCAGCTGTGAGACCTGCAAAGAAACCTTAGTCCTGACTGAAGTAGGCCTGGCGACCAACTTCTGCTGCTGTCCTGGAGGAGGCCTCTCTTGCTCATGATCTTTAGCAGTCCTGCGAAGGAGTTGCAACCCTTGGAGTAAAGGGACCATCCATTCCTGAAGTCTGCTCAGTGCCCTTCCAAAGGAAGCCTTTGGAAGTGCTCTGGGACCGTCCTGTGGCTGACAAGCTTTGTTTTTGGGCTACTGTGTTGCTGGCGTCACCGTACCAAGTTTTGCCCTGAATCCGGGGATCCTGAGCTGGCACTACGAGGCTGACCTCCACAAAATGTCAGCGTCCAAGCATAGAGGACTGCAACTTTCGGCGGGAAAAGCTACCTCTGACCCTCTTCCTTTGTCCAGCCAAGAATGAGGAAGAATTGGAGGACGGGGGTAAATTACAGAGCTTCTTACCAACCCCTATACTCCCATTATAAATCATTCCCTTATGCACCCATGAACCTGCATAATCCAAACCACATTTTATGCTTTCAATTCAGCGATTTTGGTCTGGTGGGAGGCTGTCTCTCTCACGATCGTATGCCATTAACTTCTGTATTCCGGGGCGAGCCCTGACGCATCCAATCCAGCTTTCTATGCTCTAAGCTCTATCATAAATCAGCGTGTTTATAAAAGGAACATTTTGGGGTACAAGAGAAATGCTTGTGCTTTCTACATTTACTATGCAAGGCGGCCAACCAACACCTCCCTAAAGATGCTTTATCCAAACCTCCCAATTTGCAAATAGTATTGGAACAACGGTGCGTGACAAGTTTCAATAGCACTGCGTCACATGCTGGCTTTACATGTATCGCAAAACGTCACTGTTTTTGGTTATTTCCAACCTTCCGTTGACTCCAGTCATGTAGATGACTTGTGAACATGTTCTAGCGGTTGTGGGCTTTCTCGCAACCACTTTGTGGTTTGTGAGTGTGCGTTTTCCCACATTCATAATAACGATGCTGCATTAGCGTGACTTCCTTTGTATTGATTGTCTAGGCTTTCATGTCCGAAATAGCAATTTGCGCTATGTGGAGTACAGCACGTGTTTCAATGGGGGAATCATATTCTGTGTGTATTTCTCGCGTTTACGTCCTTGCTTTGAGATGCAGGCTGCATTTTTGGTTGCTTAGTTTATTGTTTCCGTGTTAGGTGCTTATACAGCAAGTAAATTCCGTTTCAATGCGCCCACAGGGCAACAGGGAGGGAACATGTACATTGCATTGCAGCACAATTATGTATACAAAAAATACAGTGGGGGAAGGGACGGCCGAACTTATTATGCTTTGTGAATATTCTGAACGTGCAAGTGCAGCAAGGAAGAGGGCCTTGGGGTAGGGGTGCTGCAGTGTCCGTGCTAAAGGGTGAGCTGCAGATGAAGTGCAAGGTAAGGTAAGTGCTATGCGGCCAGGAGCCGCGCTGGGGGAAAAGTGCGCGTCTCCAGGGTGCACCGAGGCAAGTGCTGAGGTGTTCAGAAGCTGGGGAAATTGGGAGTGAGTGGTCAGGGGCCCTGTGGGTGCATAAGGGTTCAGGGCACCAATCACAGTAACTGTGGGATTAGCAGAGGAGGGAAGAAGGGAAAGAAGAGGAAAAAAGGAATGTCCCGAGGTGCTTTTGGAACGTAAGAAGGTCCTGCTCAAGGCACAGAGGGTGGAGACTGTTCCATAGGAGGGAGCCAGCTCAGGAAAGTGAACGACCTCCTGCTCTATGTTTAGCGAAACGCTTGACACACAGGGAGTTGGTGTTGGTGTATAGCGGCTTCTCATTTGTTGGGAGGTTGATGACTCGGAAACGTCTCAGTCCTACACAATAATTAGAAAATGAAAGGCACCAAGAGATGCCATTGCAAATATACCCTTCCCGTGGCATCCAGCACAATAGGTGAGGACATGCACTGAAGTGTGACTCCTGTGGGAAATGTGAGCTATTGAATCATTCATCACTGGATTATTAATATAATTGTCACAGTAGCAGAATCAGTATATATAACAGCAGTTTCCTGTGAAGTGATATCCTTCGATGAAACTGCCTACATGGTTCATTATGAAATGATGGGCCTCATTACGAGTTTGGAGGTAGCCATGCCGCTTTTAGCAGCATGGCTACCCCCAAACCAGGTACCGGTCCCGAAAATAGGGAATTACCGGGCCATGCCGACTTTGGCAGGCCCGGTAATTCCCATTCTCGAGACCGGGACCTGGTACATCCCCATTCCCATTTGAGCCCCCATAGGGCTCAATGGGAATGGGGAGGATGCTAACAACGTGCCCGTTAATGACGGGCCCGTTGTTAGCATCCTGGTATGCTCGCGGGTGCCACTAAGGACGTCTGGTATGATCAGACATCCTTAGCGGCACCTGCAAGCAGAATTGGTAATGTGGCGGCCGGAATGAAGGGTGCCTGTTCCTTACCGGCACCGTTCATTCCACGGCCGCCAAGGTCGTAATTACTCCCTATGAGTTTGCCAGTATCCCACCAGTAATTCCAGCAGGAAATTGGCAAACTCCCCTATCGATTTTGCCACCTGATAGCCCAGCATTACCGGGATATTACAAGCGGTGGAACCACCAGTAAGTCCTCATTCCATGGAGTAACACAGGACTCCATGAAGGGGATTGCCGGTACGGTAATTCCAGTGCAGGAAATACCAGCATTTATTTGATGGTCTGGGCTTGGTTTACCGACAGCTCTTTGCTGGAGGTACTTCGGTGAACCCCCACCAGCAAACTTGTAGTCTCCCGGTGCGGTATGAGTGCCAGATTTACTAGCACATTTACCAGTATTTTTCCTGAACTGGGAAACTTGTAATGAGGGCCTCCCCAGAGAGTAATGCACACGTCAGAGTATGTGTAAAGGAAACACTCTCAATGCATGCAAAAGAGGATGGCCGCGTACCATGAAGAGAGTTGTCATTTATTAAGATCAGAGTTGTAGATCAGATACGGTAGAAGGCACAAGGCGATCAGAAACAATGGCCCAGTGACCCCGAATGCAACATAAGCATAGTCCACTGCAGCCTACGGCCAAAACGGGCTGTCTACAGCCTGTGGCAAATACTGGCCAATAGGAATCTCAGATCAGCTCATGAGACAAGACCATACCGTTCTTCGTCATCATGGGCAAACGCCTGCAGTGACAGTACCAAAAATCTGCAAGAGCCTACCATCTTGCGAACTAACCCCAACTGTTGCTAATTCAGGAAAACACTCAAGTCCTGGCTTTTTGCACGTTTGCCAGATTTGTTGCAGCCTCGCTCCAGATCTCACGTCGCACTGACCTGTTGTTGAAGGCACTGGACCAGTTGTTATCATTTGTTATCCTTGCAATTATGACAGGAAATGGTTACTGTCACGCCCTCCTTAATTCCTCTATTAGCCCTGCCCCCTGTTTCCGCCCTTTAAGCTGTAAAGTGGCTTGTCTTCACTGGAGCACATTACAATAAAACAACTGCTTTTTAAATTTTTATTAAGTGATCAAATGCCTGGCAAATTGCAAGCACATGGTTCCGTGAATGCAGCTGAGAGAGGAAGTCTCAAAACATCCCCTGACTCTGACTCAAGCAGCAGAGCAGCATCAAGAAGAGACTGCATGCAGACTTGCGGTGATGAGTCAGGCCTGCAGTGATTCATGCCAATGAATCAAGTTATTAAAATACATTTCAGATCTTCTAGTGGGTGATAGCAAAAAGGTTCCACTGACAACAAGTCTGAGGACATTCCTTGATTATTTCTCTGTGTGTCAGGGGTACTGGGGCTGAAAATAGGGTGTATTTCATTATCATGTGATGAGGGCCCTTCATTCTATTTTCTTTCAGTCAGTTATTAATACGCGAACAAAATCCCTTTTTATCTAAGAACAATATGACATATGCTCACATTTTCTCAGATAGTGACCTGCTTCTACACTTGGAAGAGCAGAATGGAGTGAACAACGATTTGTACAGACAGTCCACGTAGCACGAAGGCTTTCCAGAAAAGCAATGCCTAGTGTGATCAAGTGTCTAAATGTTATTAGAACAGCACATTTCTAGTCAGGGACTTTATTTTTCAAGATCATTAGTGCGGATCTGATATTCGAACCTCTGTTTCTTCGCGTGGTCTTGCAAGCCCAAAACGTCGCCCCGTGCTATCCTCCGTTCACAGTTACATGGACACAAGGCTGCATGGACTGACGGTGCAAGAAGGAACATACCAGAGATATAGTAGATCGACAGTTCCTGTTAGAAGAACGCCACACTGCCATAGTCTGCACAAGCTGATGCTGTTATAAACTACAGCCTTCTAACCTGAGATAGAATAAATAGCTGTAATTCAATCTAGATTCGACAATAGCAGTGATCATGGAAAGCCAGGAGGGGTCAGTCAAAAAAGGAAAATGCCTTTCAAGACCCTGACGTTCATAAAAACAAGGGGTGCGGGGTTACATGTTTAATCAGGAGATGGGATATAAGCTGTGATCCAATTGACACTGAGATTTTTTACAATGAGGCAGGTTGAAAACAGATGCTCATGAAAGGGGGCGGCAACTGTGGCCCCAAATCCTTTATGTCCTGTGGATCCAAAATCACATCTTGTCTATGCCATTGCTCAGCCCTTAAGTATGTATTGTGACAATTCACTAGGTGTCTTCACGTCTCAGATGGGGAGCCCCTTCTCATGAGGCTAGTGAGGTAAGGCGGCTACTCAATAGTCCCCATAGTGGTTGTATAATGCGGAGGACCTCATGGGACAGGACTCCCCTCCTGGGGATTTCGACTACCGCCTGGGTAAAAGTCGGCACAACACGCTGAACCTAACCATCTTAAGTCCGTTACCACCTTTCCACCCGAACCTCCCTTGATAGCACATCCATTTGTTATTGTAACATTATACCAGTTATTTCTACTGAGACGAAGAAGATTGCTAACAATACATACTGTATGACTAACTCCAGTACTGGCACGAAAAATATAATCCAAGGCATGAAGATTACCAGCAAGTCCAGTATTGAGACGAGGTGACTACAAGGAGCCATGAAGAATGGCACAGAGAAGATACAGGAACGGTATAGACTTCCCTGGGGCATCATCCTGAGAAATACATACAAATTGACAAAGGACTTTGAAAAAGGGACCTATATGAATGACGGTCCAACCCGAGAAATTCATAGGAGACACGGAGGATGCCTTGGGAAAGCTAAGAGCAGTCCACTCAAAGGCAAGAGGCTGACAATGTGAGTCCTTTGCCCGGTGTTGTGGAGCAGGTCAAGGACATGACTGAAGCCTGGAAGACGGTGACGTGACCTCTGGGAGGTGGTCCAAGCAGTCCAGTAAGGGCACCTACCTTGTCAGTGAAGAGACCAAGAAGAAAGTACGCGGGGCGAGAGCAGCAGAAGGCAAAGACTACCACGCAGCTCGGTGAGAAGACGCAAGCACCCAGGAAGAACCAGGCCAGAGTCCCAGAGACAACAAAGGTAACAGGCACGTCACGGGGTTCGTTAGGGGCTTGTAGGTGTGGGAGAGAGATAAACTGCATGGAGATAACGATAAGAAGCATCTTCCTCGTGGCAGTACTTGGGAAGAGAGTCAACCATGTGGGCCTATGGAGAAGTGAGAAGTGTGGATCTTGTGTACCAGGCCTCATACTCGTCCTGGTTTCTCCAGGGGAGAAACACATCCAGATATCTTGCTAGCAATTCTGCCATTTCCTTGTGGCTGGACATGGGGAGACCTGGTGGAAGGGTGACACTTAAGTTAGTAAGGGGATCTTCTGGGTATTGTTTTTGTTGAGTTCTAAGAGCAGTGCTTTTCTATTCTCTCACCAGACCTTTGCTTTGTTAACATGAAAGATCTCAGATTGTTTTCTTCTATCAGCTTGCTGAACTATGTAGGTGAGGTGAGACTCAACCGTGGTGATAATATACGGCCCATAAAACTGACCAATAGCTTGTTATGAGTGGGGGCAGCAGGACCATGACTTTTTCCTGTACTCGAAAGGTGTGAAACCCTACATTTTCACTGTAGGCGTCCTCTTGATGGGCCTGTGCTGCTTAAAGATGATCCTTGATCAGGCCTTGTACCTTCTCCATGTATTTCATGGTGTTCTGTGCCATGAGGCGATTGCTGGTCTTTCTACTCACAGGCCCTTCCAATTCTCCTCTCATAATGTCCTGCTCATCTCTTGGGTTTAAGTCATACATCAGCTCAAAGGGGTAGACTCTGGTGGGTGATTGGTGTGTCTTTCTCACAGCAAAAAGGGCCCATAGAATGAAATCCTCCCAGTTCTTCTCATCTTCGGCGCACAACCTCCTTAGGCTGCACCTGAGAGTCTGGGTAAACCTCTCCACCAACCCGTCGGTCTGAGGATGGGACACTGATTTGTCATGGTCTTAATCTTTATGAGGTCTTTCATCTCACCTATCAGCTTAGACATAGAACTGCTGCCCTGGTCAGTAAATATTTTTGTCGGTAAGCTGACTCGGATGATGAATGGTTTGAGCACCTTGATGATCGCATTGGTGGTGTTACTCCTTAAGGGGAAAGGATCTGGATAACTGGCGGCATAATCCAATAGCACAAGGATGTACTTGTTTCATGTCCTAGAGTACTCCAGGGGCCCTCAATGTCCATGCCTATTCAATAAAATAGGGATTTCATGATATGCAATGGATGGCGGGAGTCCTGGGGAAGTCATTTGTCAAGGTTTTCTGGCAGGTGGGACAAGTTGCACAAAACTGTTTAACCTGGGCATATTCACCGGGCCAGCAATATCGTCTGAGGATGGTTTTCTGCATCTTCTCTAGGCCTAGGTGCTTCACTGTCAGGGTGGAATGGGGTTACTCCATCACCGCCTTCTGGAATTGCTCCGGAACCAGGAGTTGGTAATGCTTGGTACCTTTCTCCCCACCCCTCCACCTTTGGCTGTCTCACATCCTGACACAGCCCTGTCTCTGCTCTACTCTTCAATTTCTGATACGCTTGATGCTCTTGCCCCTGTCATGAGGATCCGTTTGAAGTCCAAAGCCAAGTGCAATTCCTGGTATGACTCTGACCTAGCTACACTTAAACGTAAGTGTAGGGCAGCTGAGAGGAAATGGAGGACTTCCTGTTCATCCTCTGACAAACTGGCCTGTCGCCTGCTACAAAGGCAATACCGACTCTCTGTCCACACCAAGAAGAGAGTCCACATTCAAGCTCGTGTCTCTGCGGCATCTAAAAGCTCGGCCAAACTCTTTAAAATCTGCAAGGAGCTGGCCAACCCTGCTGCAGTCTCTACCACTCCTGTTGCCTCCCAGGCTCTTTGCAATGCCCTTGCCTCTCACTTCATTTCAAAATCCCAGGATATCCTGTCCGCCCTCTCCACCCACACCCCTCCCCTCCCCTCTACATCTGTGCTTGCTGACCCTCCTTTAGCCACCCTCCCACCATCCTTCTCGTCCTTTCCTCTTTTCACCCCTGACGAGGTCGCTAGACAAGTCCGATCTATGAAAGCCTCGTCAAAACAGGTTCATCCCGGTTCCTCTAAAACCATCAAGGACCACATTGACACCCTTGCTCCGGCCCTTGCTGATTTTTGCAACCACTGCTTTGCCTCAGGATCCTTCCCCTCCCCTCTGAAGCACTCCTTTGTGCATCCTCTTCTCAAGAAACCCACAGCTGATCCTTCTTGTCCAGCTAACTATCGCCCAATTTCCATTACTCCCTTTCTTGGCAAACTCCTGGAAAAGTTGGCCATCTCTCAGCTTAACCTTCATTCCAATTCTGGTGGCTGTCTCCATTACCACCAGTCTGGCTTCAGAGGAGCTGCCAGAAGCAGGGAAACTGCTCTCCTGAGCATCGGTGAAAATCTGCTCTCCAACCTTGACTCTAACATTCCCTCTGTCCTCATCCTCCTCGATCTCTCTTCTGCCTTCGACACGGTCAACCATACCATCCTGCTCAACCGTCTCCGTGAAAACCTGGGTATCACTGATCAGGCTTTGGCCTGGCTGACCTCTTTCCTCTCAGATCGACCCTCCCAGGTCCAACTTGGTTCCTTCCTTTCATCTATCTTCCTCTCTACCTGTGGTGTTCCCCAGGGGTCTAACCTCTCGCCCTGGCTTTTCAACCAATACCTAGCAACTCTCGCCCACTGCATTGTCACTTTCTGCTCAAATTTCTAGTGCTATGCTGACGACACTCAACTCAATTTCAGGCTGCCCTCTGCCACCTCCTCTCCCTCTCACCATCCTTTCTCCTCACTCTCTGGCCGGCATCCGTTGGCCCTCCTCCTACCCCCACCTGCGAGGCTAAGAACCACGGGTCATCTTTGACTCCACATTTTCCTTTTCCACCCACATCTCTGAGGTCTCAAAAAAGTCAAATTTCCAACTGAGGTACTCTGCCTTTCCTCTCCTTCCCCCAGAAGCTCATGGTATCCCAAGCTCTGGTTCTCTCTAGCTTGAACTATTGTAACAGCCTGTTTCTAAATCTACCTGCCTCTACTCTCCGCCCTGTGCAACTAATCCAGAACAGGACTGCAAGACTTGTCCTTGTCCTCAAGCCCTGGGATCGTATCTCTCCAGCTCTGAAATCTCTCCACTGGCTCCCAGTGGATGCAAGGATTAAATTCAAAACCCTCTGCATTGTCCACAAGGCTTTCTGGGGCCTGGGTCCAAAATACCTTCAGCTATCCCTCCGCAAATACCTCCCATCTCGAGCTCTTTGCTCCTCTACCACCAACTCCCCCAGGGTCAATCGTTTTTCAAAGAAACGAGCTGGGGGTAGATCTCTGTCTTCGGCTGGGGCCTCCCTCTAGAATAGCCTCCCTGCCACTCTAAAACTTGAGGAGAATCAAATCCGGTTCCGGAAGCACCTCAAGACCTTCCTCTTTTCTTCTACCTTGGCTCCCCCTCTCCCCTGCTGATCTGTTCTCTCTTGGCACTGTGCACCTGGCCACCCACTGTCCTTCGGACCCAGGTACCTGCTCACCCGGCCACCCTGCCACACTGCCTCCGGGCCACCCCTTGCACTGGGGTCTGTATATGTACCCATACAGCACCCCCCTTTTTCTTCCTGCACTTATCAGACCTACCCTGCCTGCTGCCTTAAACGTAGCACTTGCACATTGCTGGCTGCATTACCACTGTTTGTTGCCTTTGTTATTTATTATTGTTATTTATCTGTTTCTCCTCTGCTTTGCACTTTCCACTTCTCCCTCCTTCCATGCACTTTTCCCCTCCCCTCTGCCATGCACTTGCGCGTTCTCAATGTCACTGGGCCTAGTAAGATCGCTGTTTTGTTCTCCCCTGTTCCCCTCCCTTGCCTGGTCGCGCTCTGAAACACTTGTGTACGAACGGGATAGAAATAAAATATCAATCAATAAAAAAAAAAAAACTTCCACCCATGGGTTTATGTCCATTCATTACAGGTGTACCTTACTGTTGTTGATGAGTACAGCTCTCAGCTTCAGACTGCATTCTTACGAGCTTGTTCCAGGAGAGGATCCATTCTCTGTGCTTTAGCAAACTCTATTTATTTAGTTATTCTGAAACGGCTTTGTATATACACATACAACATAAAAACACAATACTCCAAATCATATGGTAAAATACATAAAACAGTATTTATATCAACAATTCATAGCGGGAACCTCTTCATCAAAACCTCGTAAAAAAATACACCTGCGATAGATCGCCTAACATTTCTAAACACACATTATAAAATGTAACCATATGATATATAAAATTCACGTCATTTCCTTTCAACAAAGCATTCCATGAGACATTCCAATCATCCCCCATTGTCATGTTATTATAGGATTTCATACATTGATATCTTAAAACCTTCAAACTAACACATCTGAACAAAATGTGTTCCGTGGTTTCAATGTCCATTTCTCCACAAAGTCGGCACATACGCTCTGATCTTGGAATACCAAGTTTCGCACCCTCTATCTCTAATACCTTGCTGGCATTAAACTTAATCAGAAGATGCCACCTGACTGTGTTACTGTTAGGGAATGCTTCAATAAATTAAGGAACTGACTCCGGTCAAACCTATGGAGGATAAAAGGACCATTGGATTCCATCCTTACAATGTCAGCCTCATAACTATACTCAGATTCTGCTTAACCACTCTCTTCCGAGTCAACAGTGAGCACCCGACAAAGGTATGTTCCAGGTTTTATGTGTTCCCAACAATCTTCCTAAAGTACCAAACTGCTCATAATCACATATCCCCCTAAAAGTCCAGACAATCTCTACCACTATCGTATGGTTTGCCAGGTTAATCAATTTATCATAACACATGGCCGATTTATAGTAGCACTCCACCAAAATGCTCATCAACTCAAACTTCAATAGAATAAACTCTATTGGCAGCGTCTTGGGTATTCATAAAAGTAGTCGCAGGTTTTTCTCCTCTAGCTTGTCCAACTCATTCTTAAAATTAGGGCCCCATACTTCCACTCCATATAGCATACAGGATACAATTTTGATTCAGTGCCTGGGGCTAATATGGTTTGGGACCCTTCTCTCTGTTCCTCTGTCTTTGGCTCTCTGGTTCTCATCAAGATCTTTCACTTCTACAATCTCTGGCACTAAGATCTGCTCGCACATCAATTGAGCTATGGATTGTCCAGGTTTTATGACATAGGAAAAATTCCCCACCTTAAAGAGGACTACCTTCACCTCCCCTCTGCAGCCCCCATCTATAACCTCAACTGCCATATCCAGGGAATGTTTATAGACCAATCCTGATTTTGGGGTAATCCACCCATAGGTCTCTTCAGGTACTCCGACTTATAAACCCGACTTGAAAAGTGGTTTGCCCTGGGTTGGAACCTTTGCTTCCTTGTCCACAGTCAGGCTGCATCCTGCAGCCCTGGCTATTGCTCTTCTCAGCACTCAGTGTATCTTGGTCAGTCGCACTATGCTCAACATCTACCTTGACCTCTGCATCTGGGTCTGGATGATCCTACCATGACACCCTGTATCGCAGATGGCCTCAAGAACACACCAACTCTCAAAGACAGGTTTTTATTGAAATAATGGAAATGGGGTGAACTAAGGGCTGTCCCTCTTCCTCGTGTCTCCCCTGGGCAGTTGTCTTTCTAGCACAGAGATCCCTAAATCCGAGCATGGTCATTAGAGATGGGTAAGCCCCACTCTGTAACAACTAACTAGCTGGGCATGAGGGCCTAAGAGAAAATGCAATTTCTCCCTCTTTCCCTCCGGGAACAATCTAGGTGAATCCTAGCCTAGGCCCAAAATTAAAATAGCACAAAAAGTCTGACTTGCACACTCTTGTACTCCTCACCCTGATGTTCTGTTCTTCCTCTCCCCTCCCTCTACTCTCCATGCTTTTCTTCCTCCCACTCTCATTTGTCTCTCCCTCTCTCACTCTGCCCTTCTGTCCCTTTGATGATCACTCTCTCCCAATCCTCTCTCCGCCGCTCACTACTACAATCTCTCCATTCCGTACTACTTTTCTCCCCTTTCCACACTATATTTCTGTAAACTCCTACTGTCACCTCCATACACTACTATTCTCTCCTATCAGCACTACTACTCTCCCCCCTCTGCACTATTACTATATATTCCACCCTCCCCTTTTCCACAATCATTCTCCTTTCAATCTCCCAGTCACCTTCCCATTCACCCTCATTCACCTCCTACTCACCCTCTGATAGTCTCACTCAACCACCCCACATGAACTCTCACACCCAAGTGCCATTATCTCTCACCAACCAATACCATACCCTGCACACCTTTTCATCAATCCACCTCCACATACCTCTGCACCATCCTTCATCTGCTTGATGCTTTGGTTCTCCTCCTCTGTTGACCTCGCCTGAACAACCCTTATGGCCCTGTTTCCTGTGCCCTGTTTTATCCTCCCCCTTCCCCTTCCATTGGTTCTACCCCTCTCACCCAGGCCAACCACTGGCTTCCTTCTCCCCAGGGGCTGGGCTACAAGTACAAGAATATATCTATAACTGATTTTGGGCCTCATTATGAGTATGCTGGTGCTGAATTAACATGCCAGTAATTCCGCACCGGCATACTCCAAGTTTGCCGGTGAGGGCCTGATTTACCACCATCTAAGAGCTGGCAGTAAGTCCGTCACCCCACCAGCAACAAACAGCCAGCATTACCGGTGCAGATAATACTGGAAACTCCCCCCATGGAATGGGGAGTTACTGTCCTTAACGGCACTTGTAATCTGCTGGTAATTTTCGAAAGACCAAGTGCTGGTAACGGTAATACCGTTTGATGGTATCCTGCTGGGATGAGGCCCAATTGTTGTCAAAGCTCATTTCAGGAGTGATTGGATTGGAGTGGGTGCATTGCCGGTTTGCTTTGTTGAACACTTCACAGTCCAGTTGAAGGTGTGATCAATTCCCTAGTAGGTGTCCGGTTTGGGTAAAGCATCTGGATTGACGGTTTGATGTTTGGGTTGTGCAGCAGTCTTTTAGTTCTGCAATGACTCTCCCCCTGTTAGGTTGCTCGCTTTCTCCAGCTACAGGTCTTCTGGGGATTTATCTCATATGACAAACAGAAAGAAACTGGGCAGCATTGCGCACAGCAGGTATGGTGCAAGAAAAGAAAAGGCAGTACTTGCTTCATATAGCCAGGCACAGATAGACAGGACAGAAACTGGGGCCCTCCCAAATCCCACACCCTGTATCTAGGGCAGGACTGGCTCTGGTAAAGACACTGGTATTTTATTGCTCCTCTTTGCCTACTTGCTCTCTGGGACCAATCGATATTCCTAGTGTTTTGTCTTTTGCTCATGACACCTGTTCTAACCCCTTGCCTAACGTGGGCTGCCCTAACCTGGCTGATTTTACTCTGGATGACCAATATCATCCCACTGCCAGGAACTAAGGGCCTAATCCCTGTTTGGTGCATTCTAGACCCGTATCTTCTACTTTTGCTTCAATGTGGGAGAATGTACCGACTAAGCAGAAAAGAATGGGCTTGCCATCGAACATCACGGTTAACATGTCTGATTTTCCTTTTCCTCTCGGGGAGAAGAATCATCCTGAAATTCCTGATGATCTCCATCCTGTTTCATTGCACCGGAACATTGGGTTTAATACTCCTATTTTGTCCCGCTCAATCACCTCAATTGACTTAGCCAACGAGAGAAGCTCTTCAGCAGTGATGTTTAACATCTTGGAGACATTACTGATCGATATGACTATTAAAGGTAATGCTATTGATAACAAATTGGATTTGCAGAGTATTAAGTTATCTAAAACTATGGACATGGTAGAGGGGCTATCAGGAGCATTTTGCCAACAGGAATCCCTATTGACTGAGTCAGAGTCTTGTGACGCTATTGTTTGCCTCATTGGTCCTTCCTGTATCTGTTGCTACTCACCCGCCAAATGCACTGAATGATGAGGGGCCACCGTTATCTGACCAATCCCTGCTCTTTTCGTCATGTGTGAGGGGTTCCAGGAGGAGGCCGCGCAAGGTCGTTAGCCAAGTCCTGATGTACGAGCCTCTTATTACTAAGAAAAAGAGAAAGGGCTTAGTTTTTAGGGAAGCCCACTCGAAAACCTTTGGAGGAGGAGCCGGTGTGCCTACTGCAGCATTTTCCATCTTCCAACCTAGTGCCGTTTGTGCTTCCATACACGTCGCCTCCTGAAAAGCTGTAACCTTTTCTAATTGTGTGACACCCAGTGATGAGCATGAGGTTATTTTACCTTTTGAAGATGACAAATTTGTTCGAAACACACTGCCTCTAGTTGATACTATGTCTAATGGTGCTCCCTTGGTCCTGCAGTTTAAGTTCCCTCCCCGAGGCCTTTGGCCGCACCAGTTAATTCCAGTGTCAATCCTTTGGTGTCAGCTAGTAACACCACTGGCAGAACTACTGTTAGCACTTCAGCTCAGACGGATCGTGGATCTGCCAGGCCTCGCGCTCGGACACTGGGGCTAGCTCATCAGGGGTGGCAATTGTGCCACGTGCCATTGTTTTGGCTGGGGGGCTCGGGTGCGGGAAAGCCTCCCATTGCCTAACAAGTCTGCAATAAAGGCTCTTTTAATCCAAAGCCTTCTTTTTGATGACAACTGATATTTTTGTTGAACCGGTCACGGTTGCTGGGTCTATTCCATTGTGTCATCCCACTTCGATTTATTCACAGTAGTGATATTAAGAATGTGGATATCTTTGAAACGACCTGTGACGTTACATCTGTTGTGTTTTCTTTGCCAATGATACTATGGCATATGTACTAGAACACAGTCATTCCTTTAAAAGGCTGGGCTATAGGTGCACTTCTATTGAAGCTGAGTATGTCAGGAGATACCAGTCTCTGGGTGTACCTGCTTCTGCGCTGTACCCCTGTTGTGTGCTACCGTCTGCACCTAGCCTACCTCCTGGAGCAGGAGCAGAGGGTGTTGCATTGGGGGAAGAGATGCATTGGGCGTGGTTGGCCAGGATGGTATCTTCAAGGAGGCCTCTGGGCATTTAGCTTTGGATAACCCATGTTGGGCTCGGTTCCTCAGTTGGAACACCCGTGAGTCTTTGCACTTATTGGAGGAAGGCGGCTTTATGACAGAACTTGGCTCGTATGTTATGGTGGCACTTAAGGTGACCAGGTTAGTGCACCGTGAAGTGGTGGACAGTTGATATTTTACCTACAGGCTTGCCCTGCAGGGTCCCCGGCGGGGCCCGAGAGGTTGCCTCTTGTTGGGCGTAACAAACCGCCTGAGTTTGGTGGATCTACCTATTAGTTCCCCTAATATTCTTATGGGAAGGATTTTGTTTCCATCTGAAACTGAACCCAACGGAGGTAGCAAGGTTGTAGTTATTTATGTCTATGACCCTCCTTATAAGCAGCCACATGACTTGGTGGTACTCGAGATGGAAGCTTTGATCAGCAACCTGACCCCCGGAATCCCGTGCATTGTATGCAGGGAGTTCAACTCACGAATCCCGAGTGCTCTCAACATTACTAATCGTGAGGACATGTATTCATCTTCTTCTGGAGATGCTGGCACACTTTGTAGTTTTTGTAAGAGGTGCCTTGAATAACTAGTTATTTTACTCACCCCGGTTCTCTATGGCTAATGGTTCTTTCCCCTCTGATTCCCCACCACAATGCACTCGTTATGGGTCTAAGTCCTGTAGCATTTTGGATTATGTCTTTAAGTCCAACGCTTCTCATCTGATTAGCGATATGGGCACTCTAAGACGCCTTGGAATTTGTGAGGATACCTATCTTGGAAAGTGTGGGGGACCTATGGGTTAATTCCAGCTAAACCGTATAACTTGGAACAATCGAAGGCTGACGGAGGCCTCGGCCTGCTTTCATCCGACCTTCGCCTCCTTCGCGGGAACAATGTGTATCCAGGCTCACGGGGTTCGTAGCTATTGTCCTTAATGTCATCAGATATTTTGGGGATATTGCGTTCTCTTAGTCTTCTATTTTTATTAAGAAAGGAACGCTTATTAAGAGGACAACTCATTCTTCATCATCCCACCGCCATCCCTGGCTGTATGAAGCTAGACCCTGCCAAACGCACTCTTTATATATAAAGTAAAATACCTATACTGTAAATGGTTAAAACAACATTGGTATACCTCTAAGTGCTGACGGTGGCGGATTTTGGTGGAGTTGTGTTCTGTTCACGACATACGTGAATTCTGGAGGGTATTAAATGGTGATTTCACTCCCACCTGTGACATCTTGGGTGTACCGGAAGCAGCCTTGGTTGAGTTCATCTCCAGCACCCTTGGAGGTGCTGAATCGCCATTACCTGAATTGGTCCCACTAGCGGTAAGATGGAATTATTTAAATAATTCTAACGATAGCTTGAGGCTTATCGCCGGTAGTAAATCTTCAAGGGCTCCCGGCCCTGATGTCATTTGCAGCCCTGTGATTAAGATGGGCAGATGGGGAGCAGGTGCAAGTGGATCTTGGTCACCTGGCCCAATCCCTGCGCACCTGGTGCCTTCCTGTTTTCCGCTCTTTTTCCCCACTTAGCAAGCCCCACCCACCTGGTGCCTTCCTGGTTGCCGCTCTTTTTCCCTACTTAATGAGCCCTCCAGCCTCTTTTCCTTTGCAGATGGGGAGCAGGTGCAAGTGGATCTTGGTCATCTGGCCCAAGTCCCGCCCACCTGGTACCTTCCTGGTTGCCGCTCTTTTTCCCTACTTAATGAGCCCTCCAGCCTCTTTTCCTTTCCAGATGGGGAGCAGGTGCCAGTGGATCTAGGTCACCTGGCCTAAGCACCACCCACCTGCCTCTTCCTTCCTGCTCTTAACTCTTAGATCAAGAGCATCTCTCGCCCGGGCGTCCAAAGCGAAGGGCAGACAAAGAAAAGGGCAATTCCTGTTTGGACCTGTTCAGACCAGGGGTATCCAGGGCCCGAACGCCTGCTCAGACAGCAGGTAAGCATGCACCAACATGTGTTTACTCCCTCTGTCCCCCAGGGGCATCATTTCACCAAAATGCCAGGGGTAGCGGAAGGTACATCACACGACCCTTGACCTCTGGTGACATCACAGGAAGTGATGCAATTTGAATCCCCCCCATCCCCGAATGTGACATCACATGAAGCATCGGAACACAACCTTTTGTGCCTTGACTATTTCCCATTAGAGAAACGGCCCTCCGACCTGGAAAGGCAGAAAGGTCCTCTCGGCTAATGGGAACTAGCCCACTCACACTGAAGCAGCTATTTCCCATTAGAGAAACGGCCCTCCGACCTGTAAAGGCAGAAAGGTCCTCTCGTCTAATGGGAACTAGCCCACTCACACTGAAGCAGCTATTTCCCATTAGAGAAACGGCCCTCTGACCTGCAGAGGCAGAAAGGTCTTCTCTTCTAATGGGAACTAGCCCAGTCACACTGAAGCAGCTATTTCCCATTAGAGAAACGGCCACCCGACCTGGAAAGGCAGAAAGGTCCTCTCGTCTAATGGGAACTAGCCCACTCAGACTGAAGCAGCTATTTTACATTAGAGAAGCGGCCCTCCGACCTGGAAAGGCAAAAAGGTCCTCTCATCTAACGGGAACTAGCCCATTCACACTGAAGCAGCTATTTCCCATTAGAGAAGCGGCCCTCCGACCTGCAGAGACAGAAAGGTCCCCTCGTCTAATGGGAACTAGCCCACTCACACTGAAGCAGCTATTTCCCATTAGAGTAGCGTCCCTCCGACCTGGAAAGGCAAAAAGGTCCTCTCGTCTAATGGGAACTAGCCCACTCACACTGAAGCAGCTATTTCCCATTAGAGAAGTGGCCCTCCGACCTGCAGAGGCAGAAAGGTCCTCTCGTCTAATGGGAACTAGCCCACTCAGACTGAAGCAGCTATTTCCCATTAGAGAAAGGGCCCTCCGACCTGGAAAGGCAGAAAGGTCCTCTCGTCTAATGGGAACTAGCCCACTCACACTGAAGCAGCTATTTCCCATTAGAGAAAGGGCCCTCCGACCTGGAAAGGCAGAAAGGTCCTCTCGGCTAATGGGAACTAGCCCACTCACACTGAAGCAGCTATTTCCCATTAGAGAAAGGGCCCTCCGACCTGGAAAGGCAGAAAGGTCCTCTCGGCTAATGGGAACTAGCCCACTCACACTGAAGCAGCTATTTCCCATTAGAAAAACGGCTCCCCGACCTGGAAAGGCAGAAAGGTCCTCTCGGCTAATGGGAACTAGCCCACTCACACTGAAGCAGCTATTTCCCATTAGAGAAACGGCCCCCCGACCTGGAGAGGCAGAAAGGTCCTCTCGTCTAATGGGAACTAGCCCACTCACACTGAAGCAGCTCTTTCCCATTAGAGAAACGGCCCTCCGACCTGGAGAGGCAGAAAGGTCCTCTCGTCTAATGGGAACTAGCCCATTCACACCGAAGCAGCTATTTCCCATTAGAGAAGCGGCCCTCCGACCTGTAGAGGCAGAAAGGTCCTCTCGTCTAATGGGAACTAGCCCACTCAGACTGAAGCAGCTATTTTCCATTAGAGAAACAGCCCTCTGACCTGGAAAGGCAAAAAGGTCCTCTCGTCTAATGGGAACTAGCCCATTCACACTGAAGCAGCTATTTGCCATTAGAGAAACGGCCCTCCGACCTGGAAAGGCAGAAAGGTCCTCTCGTCTAATGGGAACTAGCCCATTCACACTGAAGCAGCTATTTCCCAATAGAGAAGCGGCCCTCCGACCTGCAGAGGCAGACAGGTCCTCTCGGCTAATGGGAACTAGCCCACTCACACTGAAGCAGCTATTTCCCATTAGAGAAATGGCCTCCGACCTGGAAAGGCAGAAAGGTCCTCTCGGCTAATGGGAACTAGCCCACTCACACTGAAGCAGCTATTTCCCATTAGAGAAACGGCCCTCTGACCTGGAAAGGCAGAAAGGTCCTCTCGGCTAATGGGAACTAGCCCACTCACACTGAAGCAGCTATTTCCCATTAGAGAAACGGCCCTCCGACCTGGAAAGGCAGAAAGGTCCTCTCGGCTAATGGGAACTAGCCCACTCACACTGAAGCAGCTATTTCCCATTAGAAAAACGGCCCCCCGACCTGGAAAGGCAGAAAGGTCCTCTCGGCTAATGGGAACTAGCCCACTCACACTGAAGCAGCTATTTCCCATTAGAGAAACGGCCCCCCGACCTGGAAAGGCAGAAAGGTCCTCTCGTCTAATGGGAACTAGCCCACTCACACTGAAGCAGCTATTTCCCATTATAGAAACGGCCCTCCGACCTGGAAAGGCAGAAAGGTCCTCTCGTCTAATGGGAACTAGCCCATTCACACTGATGCAGCTATTTCCCATTAGAGAAGCGGCCCTCCGACCTGCAGAGGCAGAAAGGTCCTCTTGTCTAATGGGAACTAGCCCACTCAGACTGAAGCAGCTATTTTCCATTAGAGAAACGGCCCTCCGACCTGGAAAGGCAAAAAGGTCCTCTCGTCTAATGGGAACTAGCCCATTCACACTGAAGCAGCTATTTCCCATTAGAGAAGCGGCCCTCTGACCTGCAGAGGCAGAAAGGTCCTCTCGTTTAATGGGAACTAGCCCACTCAGACTGAAGCAGCTATTTCCCATTAGAGAAACGGCCCTCCGACCTGGAAAGGCAGAAAGGTCCTCTCGTCTAATGGGAACTAGCCCATTCACACTGAAGCAGCTATTTCCCATTAGAGAAACGGCCCTCCGACCTGCAGAGGCAGACAGGTCCTCTCGTCTAATGGGAACTAGCCCACTCAGACTGAATCAGCTATTTCCCATTAGAGAAACGGCCCTCCGACCTGGAAAGGCAGAAAGGTCCTCTTGGCTAATGGGAACTAGCCCACTCACACTGAAGCAGCTATTTCCCATTAGAGAAACGGCCCTCCGACCTGTAGAGGCAGAAAGGTCCTCTCGTCTAATGGGAACTAGCCCATTCACACTGAAGCAGCTATTTCCCATTAGAGAAGCGGCCCTCCGACCTGCAGAGGCAGAAAGGTCTTCTCTTCTAATGGGAACTAGCCCACTCACACTGAAGCAGCTATTTCCCATTAGAGAAGCGGCCCTCCGACCTGCAGAGGCAGAAAGGTCCTCTCGTCTAATGGGAACTAGCCCACTCAGACTGAAGCAGCTATTTCCCATTAGAGAAAGGGCCCTCCGACCTGGAAAGGCAGAAAGGTCCTCTCGGCTAATGGGAACTAGCCCACTCACACTGAAGCAGCTATTTCCCATTAGAGAAACGGCCCTCCGACCTGGAAAGGCAGAAAGGTCCTCTCGGCTAATGGGAACTAGCCCACTCACACTGAAGCAGCTATTTCCCATTAGAGAAACGGCCCTCTGACCTGGAAAGGCAGAAAGGTCCTCTCGGCTAATGGGAACTAGCCCACTCACACTGAAGCAGCTATTTCCCATTAGAGAAACGGCCCTCCGACCTGGAAAGGCAGAAAGGTCCTCTCGGCTGATGGGAACTAGCCCACTCACACTGAAGCAGCTATTTCCCATTAGAAAAACGGCCCCCCGACCTGGAAAGGCAGAAAGGTCCTCTCGGCTAATGGGAACTAGCCCACTCACACTGAAGCAGCTATTTCCCATTAGAGAAACGGCCCCCCGACCTGGAAAGGCAGAAAGGTCCTCTCGTCTAATGGGAACTAGCCCACTCACACTGAAGCAGCTATTTCCCATTAGAGAAACGGCCCTCCGACCTGGAAAGGCAGAAAGGTCCTCTCGTCTAATGGGAACTAGCCCATTCACACTGAAGCAGCTATTTCCCATTAGAGAAGCGGCCCTCCGACCTGCAGAGGCAGAAAGGTCCTCTCGTCTAATGGGAACTAGCCCACTCAGACTGAAGCAGCTATTTTCCATTAGAGAAACGGCCCTCCGACCTGGAAAGGCAAAAAGGTCCTCTCGTCTAATGGGAACTAGCCCATTCACACTGAAGCAGCTATTTCCCATTAGAGAAGCGGCCCTCTGACCTGCAGAGGCAGAAAGGTCCTCTCGTTTAATGGGAACTAGCCCACTCAGACTGAAGCAGCTATTTCCCATTAGAGAAACGGCCCTCCGACCTGGAAAGGCAGAACGGTCCTCTTGGCTAATGGGAACTAGCCCACTCACACTGAAGCAGCTATTTCCCATTAGAGAAACGGCCCTCCGACCTGTAGAGGCAGAAAGGTCCTCTCGTCTAATGGGAACTAGCCCATTCACACTGAAGCAGCTATTTCCCATTAGAGAAGCGGCCCTCCGACCTGCAGAGGCAGAAAGGTCTTCTCTTCTAATGGGAACTAGCCCACTCACATTGAAGCAGCTATTTCCCATTAGAGAAACGGCCCTCCGACCTGCAGAGGCAGAAAGGTCTTCTCGTCTAATGGGAACTAGCCCACTCAGACTGAAGCAGCTATTTCCCATTAGAGAAAGGGCCCTCCGACCTGGAAAGGCAGAAAGGTCCTCTCGGCTAATGGGAACTAGCCCACCCACACTGAAGCAGCTATTTCCCATTAGAGAAACGGCCCTCCGACCTGGAAAGGCAGAAAGTTCCTCTCGGCTAATGGGAACTAGCCCATTCACACTGAAGCAGCTATTTCCCATTAGAGAAACGGCCCTCCAACCTGGAAAGGCAGAAAGGTCCTCTCGGCTAATGGGAACAAGCCCACTCACACTGAAGCAGCTATTTCCCATTAGAGAAACGGCCCTCCGACCTGGAAAGGCAGAAAGTTCCTCTCGGCTAATGGGAACTAGCCCATTCACACTGAAGCAGCTATTTCCCATTAGAGAAACGGCCCTCCGACCTGGAAAGGCAGCAAGGTCCTCTCGGCTAATGGGAACAAGCCCACTCACACTGAAGCAGCTATTTCCCATTAGAGAAACGTCCCTCCGACCTGGAAAGGCAGAAAGGTCCTCTCGGCTAATGGGAACTAGCCCACTCACACTGAAGCAGCTATTTCCCGTTAGAGAAACGGCCCTCCGACTTGGAAAGGCAGAAAGGTCCTCTCGTCTAATGGGAACTAGCCCACTCACACTGAAGCAGCTATTTCCCATTAGAGAAGCGGCCCTCCGACCTGCAGAGGCAGAAAGGTCCTCTCGTCTAATGGGAACTAGCCCATTCACACTGAAGCAGCTATTTCCCATTAGAGAAGCGGCCCTCCGACCTGCAGAGGCAGACAGGTCCTCTCGTCTAATGGGAACTAGCCCACTCAGACTGAAGCAGCTATTTCCCATTCGAGAAATGGCCCTCCGACCTGGAAAGGCAGAAAGGTCCTCTCGGCTAATGGGAACTAGCCCACTCACACTGAAGCAGCTATTTCCCATTAGAGAAACGGCCCTCCGACCTGGAAAGGCAGAAAGGTCCTCTCGGCTAATGGGAACTAGCCCACTCACACTGAAGCAGCTATTTCCCATTAGAAAAAAGGCCCTCCGACCTGTAAAGGCAGAAAGGTCCTCTCGTCTAATGGGAACTAGCCCATTCACACTGAAGCAGCTATTTCCCATTAGAGAAGCGGCCCTCCGACCTGCAGAGGCAGAAAGGTCCTTCTCTTCTAATGGGAACTAGCCCACTCACACTGAAGCAGCTATTTCCCATTAGAGAAACGGCCCTCCGACTTTTCTGACTCTCCAGGTCAGAGGGCCATTTCTCTAATGGGAAATAGCTACTTCAGTGTGAGTGGGCTAGTTCCCATTAGACGAGGGGACCAATTGATCTCCTGTTGATCATCAACTTGTCCCGAATGTCCTCTTTCTGATAATGTTCAAAACAACACTTTATAGCCAACCCTCACAGTGCTGTAACAAACTCCTCAATGGTCTCACAACATTTCTGTTGTCTGATGGAAAATTGATAACAAGCCAAAATGTTATTCCCCTTCACCTTGTAATGCTTGTCAATCTTGGCTATGCATACATCAAGCTGGTTGCCCATCTTGATGCATTCAGCTAGTTCTAAGAAATTGTTGTCTAGCCCGACCTCGACAAAGAAACAGTGCCTCTTTCTTTTTACTCAAATAATTAGGACCATATACTGCTAACATATGCTTCTGGAATCTTTCTTTCGATTTAATAACCTAGGAATAACCCAGTGCCTGGTATATTTCCCATAATCTTTGAATTCATTTCTGTTGCTTCCCTATTTTTGTGCTCTTCGTATTTGCCACCTTGTTCACAGAGACAAATGTCTCTAATCTCCCTTTTAAAGTGCAATGAAAAAACACCTCTCAGAGTAACAGCCAATTGTGCCACGGCATGCTCCCTTCTTGATGTGTGCAAGTGTTTCTTTCGGTCTCTACAGTGCACATGGGACAGGCACAGCACGGAGCGCAGTGTCCGCAGTGAAGGCCTTCAGCTTGTTACATAGCTAAGCAACAGAAATGTCAACTCCTTATCATGTCTAAAATTGCCAGGTAACAACTTGCAACACCGGACAATGCGTCCTTGGATCACGTGTTCTGTCGTCTGCATGCACGGCTATGCTGCTAGGGTGCTTCCTGTGTCCTCATAGGCTCACGCACAGCCCAGATAATCCCCAATACATGCCTGGAGAGTCCCACTGAGCTTTTTGACTATGCAACTAACCCTGTACCTGTTCAGCCAGGGCAACCACACTCAATGGCAAGTGCAGGCTCTTTGTCACTGCAGCAACTCATCACCAGTGAAGGAAGTGAACCAGAACACAGCCAGTATGTGTGACTTAATTTCTTTTAAGTTCATTTTTATGCTGTAACAACTCTCTCTGTCCTCCCCCTTACACCAACCACCATACAACTTGCCTTGCATTCTCTTCTACTGTTCTCTGTTCACATTCCACACCCATAAGATTCCGTCTGCTGACATTCCTAACACTGTAAGGAGTCCCCCTTTCTTCTAGAGGACTTTAATCCCATGGCCACTTTCCGTATTCTAATATTACTCAACTAGAGTTTTATTGCCAAGTGGGAATGCTTCAGTTAGTCCCCCTCTAGTGCTCTATATGAGCATTGGTTGATCCTCCTCGGATTGAGGACGCATTGGCCCTATTGGGCATGAAGATTTGTTTGCTCTCCAGGCCAGAAAGACCATTTGTTTGTCCCGGGCTTGAAGATGTGCTGGCACTCCTGGGCTTGAAGACAAAGATAGGCCCTTCTAGGGGCCAGAAACTGATGATGTGATGCATCGGCAGGGCCAGAAACCGAAGACAGGCCCACTCAGCTTGGTGTTGAGAGTTAAACCACGGTCAAGTTGGTTTACCCAGGGTACTGCACTTCTCCTCATCTTTCCAATACCCCTCTCTACTTTTGATGGGCTAGGTATTAGGTTAAGATGTACAACCAGGCACCAGCTAGCATAATACTTAATGGACACAGGCTTTCGTCCACAGCATTTACCTTATTTTCAGGGTCCACCTTCTGCACTTCTTCCTTCCTCCACCTTCCTTTTCTTCCTCAGTACCTTTCCAAAAATGTTCCTCCATCGGTGGCCCTCTTCCTACACCGATTTTGTCTGTACCTTTTAAACTGTTCTCCAAGTAATTTCTTCCTTTCTCTTGTGTCTCACCTTCCATCTCTGCTTTTCCCCCACTGCTAGTTTTCCCCTTTTTACGCTGCTCTCCACTTTCCCTTCTTTTGTCGCATCTTCACCTTCCTCTCCCATCCACCTCAAGTCTTACTCTCCTTCAACTCCCTTCGCCTTCCTTCTTCCTCTTTTACTCCGCTCTTTACTGCAACGCTTGTTTCTAAACTCCCATACTAGGCCTTCTACCAAAGCCTCCCTGTATAGTCCTGCCCCTTTTTATACTGGAAAAGGAAAGGTGTTAATTAATGTGCCCAACTCCTTGTGTGTACGTGACAAAATGATTGGCTCTTCTGAGTAACTCGCCATCTTCAGATCTAGTGATTCTTATCAGTTATAAATTGTCAGCTGCCAACTTGAAGTCAAGCAGCGCTGTCATGGTAGCTGCCTGACCCCACCATGGTGCCTCCTGCAGGCAGCTGCGCAATAACTCTGCCAACCTTGAACCTCCTCATATGCCAACTTCATTGCATACCCAAGCTCAAGTAGGTCTTTTCCACAGTCCATCCTGCAGACTGTGTATTCAAATGTACTTTTAGTGGGATCAAAGACGATACCCACAAAACTTTTGACCTTCTAATGCAGAGTTGTTCATTCTTCAAAACTCTACCAGGTCTTGAATTACAGACTGGTACCTGGCAAAGGATAAAGTGTATAGGATATACGCCTTGGGAATACCTTATATACTGGCTATTATCTTTCTGAAAGTACAGGCCCCTCCAGGGTCTCGTAGCTCCATTCCCATATGTCCACCTAGAAACATGGTCACAGTTCTCTCCTTTTTTATGCTGTCACTCAGTTCATTGTCGTACTTAATATGTAATTGTTTTCATTGACAGTTTCATATTTTAAGTCGTTTATATTCCATGAAAGTATTTATATTGTTAAAGTAGGCCTCATTTTCATTTATTTTATTACTCGAGTTATTAGTTCATGTTTCTTACATATTTATCATATTCAAGATTTATTATAACCATTTAATTGGACCAAAGTGTGAAATATCTTAGCCGTTGGCATAATTATGGATCTATGTGTTTAAATTGAACCTGAAGTAGTTGCATTTTTTCCAAATGTTTTGTACCCATTTTTTTAAATATCAGATTTTGGGGTAGGTCGCTCTCACTGCACTTGAGGATGGTGGACTCACATGGGAGACAGATCCCGAAGGCCGGGGACATCACCTCCAGCCGTCCTTGAGTTTTGGCTGGGCTACATTACAGCTGTTCCCTTCGTGGAGGTTTTGGCACACTGCCGGGGCTCCCTGGTGGGGGAAAGCTGTAACATAGGCCAGCCAGAGCTCCAAGATGGTTGTAGGTAAAGTGCCCGGCTTTGGGCGGCTGTCTCCCATGTGGGTTGACCATCCCGCAGCCCAGCAGCGGTTCCAGGAAGCACCAGAAGGGTGCCACTCCCTCAGGGTAGGTGACCCTGTCAGTGCTCCCTGGGACAGCCGCTGCACTGCATGGTCACTCCATATGGGAGACAGCTGCCCAAGGCCAGGAACAAACTATCCTGGAGTTCTGGCTGGCCTGTGTTACATCTTCTCCCTCTGGGAAAGGTCGGGGAACCTGCTGGGGCTCCCTGGGAGTCCTGCTGCACTTGGGGATGGTGGACCCACATGGTAGAGTCATCCAAGGCCGGTGACATCACCGCAGACCATCCTGGAGCTCTGGGTAGGCAGCATTACAGAATTTCCCCTCAGGGAACGGATGGAGACCCTGCTGGTGCTCCTTGGGAGTGCCGTTGGACTTGGGGATGGTTAACACTTTTTCACCCAGGTAGGTACACCCACACGAGGTACTGTTTTCATCGAGACACCTTTGGGAAGGTAGGCCATGTGTTGGCGGTATGTTTCAGTAGTTTCCAGGTTGGAAATGTCTGAAAATTGTGTTTATTTTCCCTAAATTTCAGACTTTGCCGGGCTTTTGGGTAATAAATTCTAGGGCAATTGGCACAAGTCAGACCTCTGTGGGTTCCTACGGGAGTCTGCTCTCCTGAAACGCTTGGGTTACCAGTGGTTTAGCCCTTTCCATTTGCACCCAGGTAGTTGCACCGACACATGAGGTACAGTTTTCGTCAGGACATGTGTGGGTATGTAGGATAGTAGGACATTTGTTGTTTTCTCTTGGTTTAACATTTTCATACATTAGCTATTGCACTTTGTTACACAACCCTTTAATTGCCCAAATGTGAACTACATGTAGTTGCCGATTTAAGCACTGTATGCTTTTGTAACCTGCTCAAGTCACCTACCCTTCAAAAGGGCTGCCTGTGCTCTTTCAAAAATGGTATGCTTGCCATTCCTCACATTTATTTTCCTTATTTACACATGCTATGTATGTCTGTTTAGGCCGTCAGCATAAAATTCCTGTGTACTATGGCTCCGTTTTTGGCTTATGGTACATGCGATTTCCTAACTGGAAAAGTCAGGGGAATGTAGCGGGGCACTGCTTTTCTAAATATTCATAGAAGCCATTACCTTACAGGTCCAACCATGTCCAGCACATACCTTTTTTAACTGTAATTTTTCAAATCTTTCCCCAAACTATGGGCATTTTCCCTACATAGATGCACAAATCACCCTTTCCTAAACTTGGAATTTTGCCTACTTTTCAGAAATGTGTGCCTTGGTCTTCCCTTTCAGCTTTCCTACCCTCCTCTTCCATTCCATCCCCGCATGGACTATTGGGGGGGAGGAGGTAAACCTGCATAGCTCTCACAAAATTGATGGTAACCTTATTTTTTTGGTTTTCACTGAACCTGTTCTTGAAAGCCTGGAAAATGGCAAATTCAGCACAGCAAATCATTTGTTCCTAGCTCTTACAAGGAAACACCCACAGGCTTCTTTGTACATAATTTTATTGGCATTGTCTGAAAAAACACGAAATGTGCTCCGTTTTCGGTTATTTTCTCTCACCCCCATAGAGCAAACTAGGATTCCTAGGTGGCGTTATGATCACCTACATGTGGGAAGAAAGGGGGCCAAATTTGAGGGAGATATCACATGTAAATAAAGCATTACAAGGGATTGAATGGCGACATACCGAAACCACCAAAAAAGGGCTTGGCGCGCGGGGGGGTGGGAGGCATTGGCAGTTAAGGGGTTAAAAACAAATAACACATTAGCTTAAAGAAATAGACAATTGGGTAACTGAAGTGTTTTTATTATGACAAGTGCTTACACTGTAAAGCAACAAATAATACATATACATGTGTAAACCAAAGATCAAATTGGTGGAGCCATATGGAGTGAACCTGCTTTACCTGGGGGATTGGAAGGAAAAAGAAGCCGAATAGTGAAACATTTATGGAAAAACAGTTCTCATAACTGCACATGAGTCGCTGCAAGAATTGGATAAAAGAAAAAGTAAACTTTATTATTGCAAATGTTCACAATCTTTTGTCACAATATTTCCTGTAAGGGCTCAACAGATATTACGACTTCACACCTTCAGCAGGGGAACGATGATACACAGTGCCAGAGGTTTGTGACGCAATTATCGATCTATAAATTATTTGCTTTTCATAATGGTGCTGTAGTGTGAATAAGTACAGGTAAACTATAGACACCTAAAGGTCTCAGAATATTTGCAAGTAAAAAATGTCACTCGAAATATGGATTTATAGGACAGTGGGCCTCATTACAAGGTGGGCGGAATGGGTTTAACAGCGCCTGTAAACCCAATCCACCCTATTACGAGGTTCCCTTGCGGGACCCCCCTCGGAACGTCTGGTCAGACCAGACGTCCTTTGCGGGTGTCATGATCTCTGCTTCCAAAAGATCAGGACTTGCCCGACTCCCTTGGAAGCAGACCCATAACCCCGGTTCCGAGTGGCAGCCTGTCCCAATTGGGACCTTTTGGACCCTGTCCTGGCGCCAGTGGCACCAGGCTCATAAAGATGTCCAGTCCCAGCGCTGGAAGCGCCGGGCTCATAATGCTTGGGTGGACTTACCTGCAGCAGACCATGCTGCTTACTTACCTGCCAGTTGAACCCCTGATCCTCTTCTGTTTGGGACTACTTTTCCTGTTGGGTGGGGCAGGAGCCACTCCCTAGGTTCAGAACACTGGAACTCTTCTGGAAAGCAGGAACTCTTTTCTTACCTAGGCGTGGCTGTGGAAGGAGACACCTAAGCACTACAGGAGGCTATTTAAACCACACCCAATGGATGAATCTTGCTTTGCGTTATTCTGCATTCTCTGCAGCAGAACGCTCATCGTGTCTTCTGCTTCTGATCCTGGGCCTAAGGGAACAAAGGCTTACCATCCTGGAATCCAGTCTTCAGCAGCACCTGTAAAGACAAAGAAAGAACAGGTTAGCACTACGGTCTTCAGTGGCAGCGCAACTCTTACCTGGTCCATCGGCTGTCACCAACGCCTCGCGCTGCATTCCGGCATCTGAAAGACAAAGGCTTACCTACTCTTCGCATGCTCCGTAGGTCTTCGCACTGCATTCCGGCATCTGAAAGACAAAAGCTTACCAGCTCTTCGCACGCTCCGGAGGCCTTCGGCGCTGCATCCCGCATCTGAAAGACAAAAGAAGGTGCGTTTAAAGACATTGGGCAACTTTATTACTCACGTGCCATTACTCCTTCCCACGCCGAATGCAGTGGGTATTCCAGCACCCTTCAGCTTCTCTAAAGCTCCGAACTTGTACCTGCAAGATAAAAGGGACAGTTAGTACGCATCGTGAAGCAGGCTACAAGCGCTTACGTGCTTCCAGGCGCTTCTATTCCTCACGCGGGTTCGATCCTCAACTCTCATCAGCCCGCCATCCGCCATCGCCGGAACCCTGCAAAACAAGAGATATCATTACAAAAGACTTTTAAGACATTTGAAGTGCCCAGAACTTACCGTTCGTGCAGTTAACGACGGACAGCAGTCCTCTGAGGTCAAGAGGCCTGCACCCTTATCCAGTGAAGAAACTGGTTACGGCACCCTGCCCCGAGGCAGATGGAGAGCTCGGCGTTCACTTACCTAAGGTGAGGGCGTTAACCTTTGGGGTTCTACAGGAGAAGAGAAAGGGAAGAGGAGAGAGGCACCCAATAACCCCAGTTCATTAATCCCATATTTTCTATCTGCAGACATCTTACTCTTCGAGTCAGACATACAGTGCACAGAGGTCCAGACCAAAGAGCCAACCGTGTGTTACACATCACCTTTGAAGATACGGCATTCACCCAGTCAAGACTGGCGCCTCTGCAGGAATCAGGTGAGCGTTACAGAACGCAAAGCTAACCGCAAAACTCCCACCCAGGCGCTATGGAAACCTCGGATACCGACCAGCTAGCCCAGTTACTTGGGGAACTAAGAGCAGAAGTGCATGCAGCCCGTCAGGAAACGAATGCTCTAAGAAGGGAACTGATTATTTCCAAGGAGCGAACAGACGATCTCGCTAGACAATTGCTACAGTCACAAGCCGGACAAACTCCGTTACCCGCATCAGGGGCAAATCTTCCTTTAACATCCTCTACGAACCCAGTGCAGATCAACCTACCTGGGAATGTACCTCTGGCTCCGCCCGAACGATTTTCTGGTGACCCAAAGAGGTTTGCAGTATTTATTAATCAGTGCCGGTTGCACTTCTTATGCCGGCCAGCAGCCTTTCCAACTGATCAAGCTAAGGTAGCTTTCGTGCTTTCGTACCTTAGTGGCAATGCAGGAGACTGGTCGATCCCTCTAGTTAATCAAGATGATCCGGTTCTCCATGATTTTCAAGCTTTTCAGCTCAGTATGGAAAAAATGTTTGCAAGACATTCACAGGGGCAGGCCTAGGACAATGAGCTCCTTTCATTGCGACAGGGTAATCAAGACCTTTTGGCTTATATTGCGTCTTTCAACAGACTGATAGTGGAAACTCGATGGCCTGAGGACAAAAGGATTACGCTGTTTTATAGAGGTCTACGTGGAGAGCTCAAAGATGTGTTAGCCCAAGTAGTGAATGCCCCGCAAGACTGTTCGGACTATATTGATTTAGTCGTTCAAATTGACCACAGACTGCAGAACAGGAAGGCCGATCGTTCCAAGTTTGATGCTTGAGTATTTTCCAAACCACCCACTCCTATCAAAGGAGTAGACTCCGGGGAACCCATGCAAATAGGGGGCCTGAAAGGACCACTAACACAAAAGGAGCGGGAAGGCGGAGTCGTGCAGAGTCTCGTGAGTCTGCTGTACCTGCTGGACTGCCTGGAGTACCAGTCCTCTTTCTACTTTCTTGCTGCAGCCGAGGGGGTGTGCTTTTAAACCCCTGTACGCCGCGGAGCGGCGCGGAGTCGTGCAGAGTCTCGTGAGTCTGCTATGCCTGCTGGACTGCCTGGAGTACCAGTCCTCTCTCTACTTTCTTGCTGCAGCCGAGGGGGTGTGCTTTTAAACCCCTGTACGCTGCGGAGCGGCGCGGAGTCGTGCAGAGTCTCGTGAGTCTGCTGTGCCTGCTGGACTGCCTGGAGTACCAGTCCTCTCTCTACTTTCTTGCTGTAGCCGAGGGGGTGTGCTTTTAAACCCCTGTACGCCGCGAAGCGGCGCGGAGTCGTGCAGAGTCTCGTGAGTCTCTGCAGGCTCTCGAGGCTTAGTCGCCTCTCCACCTTCATGGATCAAGGAAAAGCGCCCAAAGCTCCTGTAAGGGTTACACACCATCCTGTTACTCGTCTGCAGCTGAGACGTGCCGAAGAAGTCGAAGGTCCTGAAGGTTTCCAAGCGGCCGCCTGGAACCGCTCCGCCTTCGACATCACAACAGCTGGGAGAAACCAAGTAAGAAATTACAAACCCCCCTCCTCCCCTGCTGCTCGCACCATATCACTGCCACACGCGCAAATGGAAGATCTGAGCATTTGTGCTAGCGCTAGCGGTGTGAGAGCTCGGAAAGATTCTGTTTCTTCCATAAATCAACTGCATACCGAGATAGACACTGAGTTAGCCACTAGTCTTCTTCCCGATAATTCGTCAGCCCAAAAAAACATAGAATCCCTCAGTACTAATCCAGCTAGCAGAGAGCATGAAGGGTATGAAGAGGTGTCCCCTAGCGGTGAACTACGAAGAGACGAAACCGAACTTGTGATGAGTTACACGAACTCGAGTGCAGACTATCCCGCTGAAAGCGGCGTCCCTCCACCGGGTGACTCTGCATTCGTAGCTGACATTATTAACCCGGATGATGTTCATTCTCCATGCATACTATCCGCCGACACGGCTAGACTCGTACAATCATCAGGAGCCGCGCAGCAAACAGAAGATATGTTTGCTCCAAATAACCAAAAAAACCAACGGCTAACTTCGGAAGCCATTGGTTCTTGGTTTGATTGTATCCCTGACACGAATTGCATGATGCCCATGTCTTTGCACACTGGATCTTCGTCATTGCCTTCCAAGTCCATCTCTGCCCATCTTCTGATAGACAAAGACATTCCAATGCCTCGTAATAAATTCTTACATGAGACGGAAGAAAGAGTCATTGTTACTAAACCTCGGACAAACAATTTATCTGTATCTTCGACCGAAGCAGAAGAACAAGACTCTGGATTGTCCAAAAACAACCATCCCTTCGCGAACTGCATCGGCCTTAATGGTTCTAAAACACAACATGAACGGAAAAATAATTCTTTGGCCATAGTGAATAAACTTCTTGTGGATTTAACAAAAATGAACAGCTCTATAAATGCTAAATCAATATCCAACGATAGCGACGCCAACCGCGAATCCCTTCCTGCTGAACCTTGCCCTATGGCAAACGTCTTTGAGGATAACATGCGATTAAGAAGCGAATGGCCAAAATGCCCCAGAAAAAGAAGACGAATTGCCTCCAGCGCATCTCCCTCTGTACCATGCTCCCAAAATAGGAAACCATGGAATCGAATACCTGGCTCCCAAAACTCATCAATGTCATCATCAGACAATAGGAAAAACAACACAGGGTTGACTTCATCCTCATGTATTGAAGAGCCGTCTGACAACTCATCTTTGGATGAATCACTGAATGATTCACCCATCAGACATCAGCCTCCCAAAGGGAAAGCTCATAATTACAAGAAATCTGCTTCCCAAACCCTGAAAGATCTCAAGCTCCAAAACATTGTGAAAGACGCCTTACATGAACTTAGACCTTTTGTCTCATCCTCGCTGTCTATTGCCATGGCCCCAATGCTCAAACTCTATGAGCAACTAAGCGATAATGTCAAAGATCTAACAGCACTCACAGTCTCGACAAATACCAAGCTCGCAACAGTGGAACTGCTACACATTGGGGAAAACACGAAAACGCTGGATTACATCCAAAGATTCGAAACCTTAACTAAAGACCTTGCGGACCAGAAACGCTTAAACGTTGATGAGAAACGTCTAATGTCTGAAATAACCTTAGAGGCGTTAAGCTTGTTGAAACAGGCTCAATCATCAAAGAGATTGTATGATGAGTTGCATGCCGTCTCCAGAGCTTCCGAGCCAATACCTCAAGTGACAAACACTGCACCAACTCCATGGGTTGGTTGCTTCCACCGAAACAATGACCTCGGAATGTCGCAAAGGACTAATAATGTTCCACTAAGATTGAATAGCCAAGAAAAGGTACTGTCCCCCATACCTCACTCAATATCGCCGACCGGGAATACTTCCAACAGGGATTCTTTACGTGAGGAAAGACCTACAAAAGAGAGACCCTTTAATTCTGACATGTCACAGACAGATTTACCAAAGAACCCATTATTGCCAGCTCGGGGCGCTGATCTTGATATTCCCTCGCAAGTGGTAAACTCCACTTTACCTTCGCCAAGACAAGCCAGAACTGCAACGAAACTCCTTTCAAATACTTCAACAATACTCATTGAAGATAGTACTCCGAATATAAACACCCCAGTGTCATTTACTTCTGCTAGTACAGAAGGCATTACAGGTTCCCCAAACTTGTCATCCATTCCACCTGTAAATACCTCGGCACTGATAAGTATCCCTACGCCATCTACGTCAGCTAACATAGAAAGAATTAAAGATCCCTCCGAACAAGAAGTAAACCTGCGCACAGAAACGAAAGATAAAATGTATGGAATATTTCAAAAAGCACACCCTACTGTTGTAAATAAACAACAGGAAAAAAAACAAAAGAATCAAAAATGTAAACGAAAATGTAACAATTCGGGATCAAGGAAGTTTCTAAGAAATTTAAAATCAGTCAATGTATTTGTTAATACAGACAAAGCAAATGATCCACCAAAAAAGACCAATATCGATGCCTTGCAAAAGTGCCCGGATCCACCAAGACCAACAACTATGCAAGATGAAGGCTCCGAATCTGACGTGGAAGAGCTCTTAAACCTCTCAGTTTATGAAGATGAGAATAACGCTGAATTAGACGATGAGGAGGTGGCACAACAGATACCAAGCCCTGACCACCTGGTCAAAACTGTCAAGCAAACCCTTGCGAATGAGCCTCTGCGAGCTGGCCCTGGGCGTGTTTGTGAATTAATACTCCCGCTAACAGAAGCAACCCCGCCAGTCTCTATTGAAAATCCTATTAAATTTGAAACTATGGCCGAAAAAAGAAGACGTTTGGATGTTCGAAATGAACTCCAAAAAACGACTACGGAACTCAGCCCAACCCGCTGGAATGAGACTTGGAGAACGCAGGATGAAGGAAACCCTAAAATAAAACCAGACACGACCGATACGTCAAGTTCCTCAATTCGACCCCTCTTGAAGGATCACAAAAAAACGGTAACATTCAATCAGGTTAACAAAACTCAACAAAATCTTCTCGCAAATAAAGATAAATTTGGAAATCGTGCTAACTACACATTAATACTGGAAAGAATACTGGACACTAAAGATGGACTAACCCTGAATCGAAGTAACGTCCTTAGACTTTTACATCATGTACCAGGACTTCGGTCAATAGAGTCCAATGACATCCAAACAGTAGACTTTTTTAATGATAATCAAAACGACAGAGTTTGCCTGCACATAAATTCCAGACTTGTCTGCGACCTACTCCTGAATGCAGTTTCGTTTTTGCTGTCCCTTGGATTTGACATTTATGAAGTGCCTCGAACGAACCTTGCGGATATCTGCTCAACAAAGGCAAGAGAAGTAATAGCCAAAAACTCGTCCGTACCCTATAAGGGTACACCTGAAAACAATGCTAATTCAAATTCCCCCCGTAAAGTTGCACCTACGGCACTGCTGAACACGCCAGAAACTAACAAGGAACAAAATAGTCCAATACAGGAAAATAACATCCGTAATATGGGAGAAAACATCAAAATCACAATTTTAGGAACAAACACCTCCGTTGCAAATGACCATACCAACGATCATGAATCCTTGGTGAAAAACAACACAACAAAAAATTGGAATTGGCTTGCTGGAGTCCTGGGTGGGCGATCCAGCTAGCGCCTGCAGAGTCACAGTAATTCACACATGCATGTGCTCTCATGGAACACTCAAGGTTTCATGCACTTATTCAATAAATCAACCAAAAGCCCTCTGAATCAGTCAGTGATTTGCCTGCAGGAAACGTGGCTTACCCTGTGCCCATTGTCAGACGAATATGAAATAGTCATGAACCCAGCCATATCGAGAAAAAAAGGACGACCATCTGCTGGTTTACTAACAATGGTGGCAAAAAACTCGGGATGGAAAATAAAAAGCTCCCTCAACCTCACTCCTTATATCCAACACACAATCATAGAAGCAACTTCATTGAACCCTGAAAAAGAAACCAAAACCCAGTTGAACATAATTAATCTGTACTGGCACCACAAAGAAGCTGGTACAAATAAATTTATGAACATAGTACTGGATTTAATCGATGCGATTAACAGCGAGCAATATGCATCGAACATAATATGCTGTGGTGATTTGAACCTATCGTGCATAAGGGATGTGCAAGACGTTGTAGTTTCCACCCCAATGCAAAAACTAGCAGCAAAATGGTGCTCAGCCTTATTAGAAAGAGACATCACAATGGTGAACGGGAACATTAGTGGAGATATACCAGCCCAAAAAACATGGAAACGTCAGAAGTTATCATCCATCATAGACTACTTCTTTATTTCTGGAAATCTAAACCAGCGAGCAGTGGCACTAACGGTTTCAGAAGATCTCAATAGCGACCACAGCAAATTAACATTGACTCTGCTTTGTCCATCCGTAGCGAAACCTAACATCTGGAAGAATCAGGTCGAAGTAGAACCTAACAGAATTCGCTTAAAAATAAAGCCATTTTAGGTGGAGCGGATCACAGATTCATACTACAACCTCACAACAAACTCAAGAGACTCTACACTTGAATACACTGTAGTCTTAAAACAGTTCATGACAACTCAAAATGGCTCAAATAAACCGGCCTTTGCTCCAAAACATTGCTATAATAATGAAATCGCAGAAAGAAAGAGGCAATTGAGAAAAGAACTAAGACAGCATGCACAACTAGATCGCGTCCAATGTCTGCTTGCAAAAAAAGCCTCAAAACAGCAATATAAAAATTGGCTAATTTCGCATAAAGCAATACAATCTCAACTGGACAGCGACTTCTGGAAGTTAATAAATAATATGAATTGTCCACAAAGCGCAACTCAGACAAATATGGTCACACAAGCCGAATGGCTTGCTCATTTCAACTCGATCTACAGAAAAAATAGTTCTACAACAGAGCCTGAACTTCCGAAGTTATCTAAGTGGGATTTAAAGTTCAACAAGGAGAGTATAACACAGGCTATACTACGAGCATCCCCCTCAAGAGCACCGGGTCCGGATGGCCTTTCCAACCATCTAATAAAACAAAATCCAGAGGGTTGGTCCAAGTTCCTTATGCTAGTCTTCACAAAAATTGCAGAAGATGCCTCAGTACCATCTAGCTGGAAATCTGCAATCATAGTCCCAATTTTTAAGAGCGGGAACAGAGCAGATCCCAAAAATTACAGGCCTATAGCCTTACTAGATGTCCTCGGGAAAATCTTTGCCACTCAGCTACAAATTCAACTGAACAAATGGATTGAATCTACAAAACACACGGACCCCCGACAAACTGGATTCATCCGAGGTGTCGGCTGCGGCTTAAATCTGTTAATGCTTAATATCCTAAAAATGGACGCAATAAGAGCAAACAAGAAAATCTATCTCGCTTTTGTGGACTTATCCCAGGCATTCGACAGCATTGACCGGGAATTACTGTGGAAGAAAATGGCGACCTGGAACTGCCCTCTTAGTTTACTTCTGGCGATTAAAGCTCTTCACACTGACACAGTGATAAGAGTGAGATTGAACCAACAAGGCCTTCTTTCTGACCCAATAAAAACCTACCGAGGTGTTAAACAGGGCTGTCCACTTGCCGCCATAATTTTCAACCTGTTCATTTCGGATTTGGGGATCGCTTTCGAAAACAACAACGGCTTCGCCCCAAAAATAAATGGAAACGAGGTAAACTGGCTCCTATATGCGGACGACCTAGTCCTTCTGGACCTAACCCCAATAGGCCTGCAACGGAAACTGTTGATACTCGGCCAATATGTCATGCAAAATGGTCTAACAGTGAATTCCAAAAAATCAGTAATACTAACTCTGCAAGATCTACAAAAACATAAAAACAGAGAGGGCATGAAAAAGTTCAAATGGAGAATTGGGAATGAGTCATTAATAAGAGTTGATCAGACCATGTATCTTGGTATGTGCATGAGCCCCAGCATCAACGATTCACCATGGGTAGTGAAAATAAAGGATAAATGCAAACAACTAACTGCACAAGCCTGCCTACTAAATAAGAAATTTGGTAAACACTCGTTAAAACCAGTTATGGACTTCTACAAAATGAAATTCATTCCAACAATAACATATGGAGCCAACTGTGCCCTAGCCTGTCCAGACGCCCTATGGCCATCACTCGAACATTATTTCTGGTCCAAAGTCCTGCGCCTCCCAACAGGCGTTCCAACAGCCTGTATAAGATACGAGCTAAACTTGCTGTCAATCAATGCAATGATAACATGGTCGACCCTGTCTGAATTCAGAAAAATAACCATTGTTCCAACTGTACCCCAATATCAGATTCTGACCAAAGCAGATCCAGGTCCGACAAATTGCATTCTGACCCAATGGTTAAAACGTTGTGACAATATCTTAAGCGATTTAAGTGCTAACAGAGAGCTACTTCATGTGAATCCTGGCAAAGTAAAATCCTTATTATGGCAACAAGATTGGATCGACACAGTTGACACTCGAGGAGCTCACAGAATCATGAAATCTTGCCCAGCAGAAGCAAGAAAACTGAATGCTACTCAACCCTACTAGCTAAAATTTCCAGACACCACACGCAGACTTCTGTACATGAAATTTCGTTTAAATCAGTTTCCAACAAGGGAAACGCTAGCAATTCGCCAAACTAATAGTGACTCAACGCTCTCCTGCCGCCTATGCGGGGAAGAATCTGAAACTTTAAAGCATCTCACATTGTTTTGCCCTCAACTGCGACAGGAGCGATTTATTCATTTCAGACGACATATTATGACACGACCAACCATGTCTATTGAGGATTGGTGGGCCTTGATGCATCTAGACTCGAAACGTAGCCTAACGTTCAAACTAACCTTCTTTCTGGAAAAAATGAACGAAAAACTGGAAAAATACGAAAAAGACAGTAAAGCTCTCTTAATCTCAGCCTGATTTAATAGTAATCGAAGACTTGGCACGGGCTGCGAAGACATATGTCGTGGATTTATATTTCTCTTTTATCTTAAATTCTTTCTTTTTTTTTTAATCTTAATGTCTATTTATGCTCTACTCTAAGATTGGAGCTCCTCTCATGGACCTATTAAGAACGAATCTACTAACGCTCCTCTCGCTTTTCTTTCTTTCTTTCTTTCACTTTCTTCTTCATCCTTACTTTCTCTTTTTTTAAAGGTTTGTAACAAACCAATAAAAATAAAAAAATAAAAAAAAAAAAAAAAAAGGAGCGGGAAAGGAGAAAACAGCTGCAATTATGCCTCTATTGCGGAAACTCTGGGCACTTTCTTCGAGACTGTCCGGTGAAACCAGCCAAGAAGGCAGTAGGAGCTGCAGTTACCAGGGTCACAAACTCTGAGCAGGGAAACAACCTCGCCCGACAAGAATAGAGGTCCTCTTGCCGAGCGTTAAAACCAGTTCCGTGACCTCGCATTTCGTGATACCTATGGTCCTCATTAGCCCTGAACAACCGGATCGATTACATGCGATTGAAGCTTACGTCGACAGCGGTGCCATCGGCAATTATGTGGATCATGAAATGGTTTTGAGGATGAATCTGACTCTTTGTCCAAAGGCTGTAAAGGACGTCATTACTACGGTGGATGGTACAGAGATAGCCTCCGGACCAGTAACGCATACCACCCAAGAAGTGAAGCTAGTAAGTCAAGATGGACACCATGAGAAGATCGTGTTCGATGTGATCAAGGCCCCTCAGTTCCAGATTATTCTAGGAATTCCTTGGTTAGAGAAGCACAATCCTCAGATCGATTGGCGAGCAAGAACGGTTCAGTTTCCAGAATGTGTCTCTACATGTCACCCTCGACCTGGTGTTGCACTGGCAGCAATTTCCTCGGAGGCTCCCCAGTTACCTCCTGAATACCTAGAATTCCAAGATGTTTTCCGGAAGGATCAGGCTAACTCTCTACCTCCTCATAGGTCTTATGACTGCCAGATAGACCTGATACCTGGATCTACTCCTCCTTGTAGTAGAATTTATGCCCTCACCGAGCCTGAGAATCTTCACCTCCGACAATACCTGGATCAATACCTAGCGAATAGGTTTATTCGTCCTTCCAAGTCCCCTGCTTCCTCAGCTTTGTTCTTCGTTCCAAAAAAAGAAGGGGACCTTAGAACTTGTATAGATTATCGCGCCCTGAACCAGATCAACGTTAAGAATAGATATCCGTTACCTTTGATCCCTGAACTCCTGGACCAAGTCAGAAAAGCATGCATATATACAAAGCTGGATCTTAGAGGAGCCTACCACTTGGTACGAGTAAAAGAGGGCGATGAATGGAAGACGGCCTTCCGCACCAAGTATGGGCTATTTGAATATCAGGTCATGCCCTTCGGACTTTGCAATGCCCCGGCCGCCTTTCAATATTTTATGAACGATGTCCTCAGAGAGCTCATAGATGTGTGTGTTGTTGTTTACATTGACGACATCCTCGTTTATTCTTCATCGGAAACTGAACATCGGAAACACGTGAAAATGCTCCTCGAGAGATTGCGTCAACACAAACTTTTCGCTAAGTTGGAAAAGTGTTTTTTCCACGTGACTGAAGTTGAATTCTTGGGATTCATATTATCACCTAGCGGAGTGCGTATGGATTCAAAGAAGGTCGATGCAATTCTCAAATGGCCATCGCCATCCTCCATAAAAGGTGTTCAAAGCATGTTAGGCTTCGCTAACTTTTACCGCAGGTTTATCCCCGAATTCTCTCAAATAGTCCAGCCCATCACCGCCTTGTTAAAGAAAAACAAACGTTTTGAATGGTCTACCGAGGCGGAACAAGCTTTCCAGAATTTGAAGACTAGATTTATCTCTGCACCGATCTTAAAACACCCTCGCCCAGAACTCCCCTACATCGTTGAAACTGATGTTTCGTGCCTTGCCATGGGGGCAGTTCTATCACAAAAGGACCCAGTAACCAATCAGTTGCATCCCGTGGCATTTTGGTCCCACAAATTCTCGCCTCCTGAAATCAATTACACTATTACTGATAAGGAACTTCTAGCTATCAAGTCCACCTTTAAGGCTTGGCGGCATTATCTTCTGGGGGCCCGACACACCATTACTGTGATTACAGATCACCGAAACCTGCAATATTTGAAAACCACAAAAGCTCAATCCTCTAGGCAACTCTGTTGGGCACTATTCTTTGCCGAGTTTGACTTCATAATTACCTATCGACCTGGTACAAAAAACGGTAAACCTGATGCCCTTTCTCGGATGGGAGTGGAAGAACATTTGATCAATCCTAAACCTGTACCTATCATTCCCGAACAAAGAATTCTAGGTATAATCGCCACACAATCCATAGAGGAAGTTAAGGATAAAGCCAGGCTACTGGTAACTCCAGCAGACATAAAGAATTGGCATCTGCAGGGAAAGGACTTTACGGTGAAGGACAACCTATTATATTTCCAAGAACGGTTATACCTGCCCAGCACAGATTTACAGAAAAAGGTAATCTCTTGTTATCACGATTCTTTAATGGAAGGACATCCCGGTATGACCAAGACCTCGGAAAAGATCAAGCGCTACTTCTGGTGGCCGTCTTGGAAAAAAGATATCAGAGACTTTATAATGTCCTGTGGAGTATGCGCCCAAAACAAGAGTCAAAAGGAAAAACCAGCCGGCCTCTTACGCCCTATTGACATCCCGCCTCGCCCTTGGCCTACGCTTTCTATGGACTTCATCACCGATCTACCTCCATGCTCCGGATACAATACGATCCTAGTAATCGTGGACCTATTCTCCAAGATGGCGCATTTCATTCCACTCAAAGGCTTACCAACAGCAGCAACTCTGGCCCGAGAATTTCTCGAAAACATCGTCCGACTGCACGGTTTTCCTTCAGTTCTAATTTCGGATCGAGGTAGTCAATTTATTTCTCATTTTTGGCGAAGTTGCTGTCGGTCGGCTCAAATTGATGTGAGACTTTCGACCAGCCACCACCCTCAAACCGACGGACAAACCGAGAGGACCAATCAAACTCTGGAACAGTATTTGCGCTGCATGCTACAACAAACTGAAAAAAACTTGGAAAGATATCCTTTGGATAGCCGAATATGCCTACAATAACTCTGTCCACTCGGGAACTGGGAAGACCCCGTTTTTTCTTTTATACGGTAGTCACCCTCGAACCTCGGAGTTGGATCCACTCCAAGATCTTGGAACACCAGCAGTAGACCACCTGCATTCTACAATCACCCAAGCCTTTAAGGAAGCCGTTTCTCAACTTCAAAGGGCTAAAGAACAGTACAAGAAAGGCGCAGACCAACATCGGAAGGAAGCCCCCCAATATCAAGTAGGAGATCAAGTCTGGTTATCCACCAAATATCTACCTCTAAAAGGACCACGCACATTCAACCCAAGATACCTTGGTCCCTATTCCATCACTACCATAGTAAATCCAGTAGCGGTCAAGTTGGACTTGCCCCCTCACATGAAGATACATCCGGTCTTCCACGTCTCTCTATTAAAACCCGTGCAACCTCAAACCCGACTAACTACATCTCCAAAACCTATTCTAGTTGATGGAGAACTCGAGTTTGAAGTCAAAAGCATCCTGGATTCCAAGATCTCCAAATCTAAACTATTTTACCTGATTGACTGGAAAGGCTACGGTCCCCAAGAAAGATCCTGGGAACCTGCAGAATATGTCCACGCGCCTCGTCTAATCAAAAGATTTCATCGAACATTTCCTAACAAGCCCAAACCCCCGGAGAAGCCCGGTTTGGGAGGGGCCTTGAGGGGGGGTGCTGTCATGATCTCTGCTTCCAAAAGATCAGGACTTGCCCGACTCCCTTGGAAGCAGACCCATAACCCCGGTTCCGAGTGCCAGCCAGTCCCAATTGGGATCTTTTGGACCCTGTCCTGGCGCCAGTGGCACCAGGCTCATAAAGATGTCCAGTCCCAGCGCTGGAAGCGCCGGGCTCATAATGCTTGGGTGGACTTACCTGCAGCAGACCATGCTGCTTACTTACCTGCCAGTTGAACCCCTGATCCTCTTCTGTTTGGGACTACTTTTCCTGTTGGGTGGGGCAGGAGCCACTCCCTAGGTTCAGAACACTGGAACTCTTCTGGAAAGCAGGAACTCTTTTCTTACCTAGGCGTGGCTGTGGAAGGAGACACTTAAGCACTACAGGAGGCTATTTAAACCACACCCGATGGATGAATCTTGCTTTGCGTTATTCTGCATTCTCTGCAGCAGAACGCTCATCGTGTCTTCTGCTTCTGATCCTGGGCCTAAGGGAACAAAGGCTTACCATCCTGGAATCCAGTCTTCAGCAGCACCTGTAAAGACAAAGAAAGAACAGGTTAGCACTACGGTCTTCAGTGGCAGCGCATCTCTTACCTGGCCCATCGGCTGTCACCAACGCCTCGCGCTGCATTCCGGCATCTGAAAGACAAAGGCTTACCTACTCTTCGCATGCTCCGGAGGTCTTCGCACTGCATTCCGGCATCTGAAAGACAAAATCTTACCAGCTCTTCGCACGCTCCGGAGGCCTTCGGCGCTGCATCCCGCATCTGAAAGACAAAAGAAGGTGCGTTTAAAGACATTGGGCAACTTTATTACTCACGTGCCATTACTCCTTCCCACGCCGAATCCAGTGGGTATTCCAGCACCCTTCAGCTTCTCTAAAGCTCCGAACTTGTACCTGCAAGATAAAAGGGACAGTTAGTGCGCATCGTGAAGCAGGCTACAAACGCTTACTTACGTGCTTCCAGGCGCTTCTATTCCTCACGCGGGTTCGATCCTCAACTCTCATCAGCCCGCCATCCGCCATCGCCGGAACCCTGCAAAACAAGAGATATCATTACAAAAGACTTTTAAGACATTTGAAGTGCCCAGAACTTACCGTTCGTGCAGTTAACGACGGACAGCAGTCCTCTGAGGTCAAGAGGCCTGCACCCTTATCCAGTGAAGAAACTGGTTACGGCACCCTGCCCCGAGGCAGATGGAGAGCTCGGCGTTCACTTACCTAAGGTGAGGGCGTTAACCTTTGGGGTTCTACAGGAGAAGAGAAAGGGAAGAGGAGAGAGGCACCCAATAACCCCAGTTCATTAATCCCATATTTTCTATCTGCAGACATCTTACTCTTCGAGTCAGACATACAGTGCACAGAGGTGCAGCCCAAAGAGCCAACCGTGTGTTACACATCACCTTTGAAGATACGGCATTCACCCAGTCAAGACCGGCGCCTCTGCGGGAATCAGGTGAGCGTTACAGCGGGTCCCGCAAGGGGACCATTCCCATTGAGCCCTGTGGGGGCTCAAATGGAAATGGGGATGGGTTTTTTGAATGAGGAATTACCGGATCCTCCAAGGTTGGAATGGCCTGGTAATTCCTCATTCAAGGAACCCGGACCAGAGTTTGGAGGCAGCCATGGCGCTAATAGCACCATGGCTACCTCCAAACTCGTAATGCGGCCCACTGAGTTAAAATAACATGAAAAGCAACTCACACTGCCTAAAATTAAAAATGCGATTAGAGTGGAAGGAACTCAGAAACACTTGACACGTTTCTCAAGCGCACCTGGCACTTTTTGAATCCGTTATACTCTTGGCACTTTAGTCAGGCATTTGCAATAGTTACGATTTGCCTTGAAGTAATATGGTTCTGCTTGGACTTTATGACGCATTTGCACACAGCACTTTTATATGGATGTATAATGGATTTATATGTACAAGGCAGTTTGTCAGTTTTTAATATCAGGCATTCCAAGCAGAGTGGCCGAGCACGAATGTACAAATAGAATTTAGCCTGTAGACATTCTGCCCCAGTTCCATAAAAGGCATGATGTACTAGACATTAGCCCTTGACCTGAATGGGCTTGGCCATGGGTAGCCAATGAAGATGGTGCACACATGGAGTAATGTGAGCACAACTAGGTGTGTAAGTGGCTACTCTGGCTGCAGAGTTCTGCAGGACCTGAAGGTGCCATAAGAAGTAATCAGTTTGTGCCAGAAATGGGGCGTTGCAGTGTTCCATGGAGGACATAACAAGTAAGGACACCACAGGGGCACGTAACTGAGAAAGGAGTAAACAAAGAACCTTAATATGGGGTTTTCAGTTGAAGATGGCCCCTTTGACATACTAGACTTAGCTTTTCTGCCTGCGGAATCTCAGATGACATATTTACCCCTAAAGATGGCCAAAAAGAGGGGGTCCAAAAGGCAGTAGAGGAAGGAGGGCCCACCAGCAACACCTCATTTTGTCCCCTTGAAGCAGCTATTAGACATCCATGGACCCACAGCTTCGAGACAGGACCTAAATCTGGTCGCTGTCTCGACAAGAGAGAGATCTAAACGGAGCAGGATCTGTGTGATCTGTTAAGAATAACAGTGGAAGCCGTGAGAGCAGATAAGCTTGGTAAGAGGTTACATGTACATGTTAAACAAAACCTGGAAGATGGAGGAAACCTGAGGGAATCCACATCTCAAGGCAGACGGTACAGAGTGAAAAGGGGGGGATGGAAATTGACTGTTCGGTTAGAGGAAAGCAAAGAAAACCAGTAAAGTACAGCACCAGAAAGGCCGGCCCAGACGAGCAAGGCGGCATGGTCAACGGTATCAAAGGCGGCAGATAAGTCTAGTAATAAGCACTGACGCTGCCAGAGTTGTGCATCCAAGCCGCATCATCAGTGTTGGAGACCAGCACCCCCTCTGTGCCACATCCTGGACGAAAAATGGATTGAGAAGTGTGGAAGAAAGATTACTCAATAAAGGGCAGACGAAGGTTCAAAAAGCTTCATAAGAAGATTCCAAAAGGGCCCCCGCGACCACCCCACCGTGAGGAGCGCGCTCCTCCCCGGCCATCCGAAAAAGGAGCAGTAAGCGGCGTTACAAGACCCCAGGGCAGCAAAAGCAAAGGGGACGACCCGTGAAGCGAGCGGTCCCCAAGAAAACTTCAACTGCAGCGTTTGGGGGCAGAGTTAGTGGACCTGAGACCGCGCGCAGCGATGCCTGTGTGGGGACTGGCAGTCAAGCCGGAGGAGATCAGAGAACCCACGCGGGTGGTGCAGAAGACGCAGGGTGCCCATTCAGCCAAGGCAACATAGGCGAGACTGGGGAGTGTGAGCGGACCACCGCGGATCCACTGGCAATACAGCAGAGCCGGCGCAGCCCGGACACCCAGCTACAAATGAGAGGGAGCAGGTAGTATTCCCCTGAAATCCTGCGCCTGCCTCTGCCCCATACAACAAGCCTGGCTCCACGCAGCGCAGGGCCTCCACGAACAACGCGGCACAGGGCCCCCATGAGCTGTGATGTGCCCCAGCTGGCGCAGGGTAAGTAGGCATAATTAAGGGAGTTGGCAGCCATGAAGCAGGCGCACGCAAGACGCTCCTCTCACAAACAACGGACATGGAGGTTTATGAAAGCATCTGCCCCAGCGCACCATAACCTACACTTGGAAGGAGACCCCCCCTATGGCAGGAGACCCGCAGCATACCCGGACCCCAGCAAAGGCCCATGCCCATACCATTCAGCAACATCAGTAATCGAAGGGTGACAGCACTAAGTCTCCTGCAGCATCCCCCCCGCTAACGGCCAGGGAAGGAACCCGGGGCGAGGGGTGGGGACGGCACGTGCCCCCAACCCTCAGCATTTGACTCTGCAGGAGAGCGCTGCTTCGCTCCACCACCCACCCTTATGAAAACTAACCCTGCCATGCAAGATTAACCGGGAAGGAACCTCCATGGGTTCAAGAGCATACTTAGAGGCTCAGGAGTGGTGGGAGCACGGGGGCCCCCGGGGAAGAAATTCAAGAAGCTCCTGGGCTCCAGGCCAGTGTGACACTGCGACCATAACCACTTTCACCTTTGAGCGTATTAGCCCCACAGCCCCCAGGGGGCAACCAACCCAGGCTCTAAAGGGGAGCTAGACCCCCGCTGCGCACAGGAGGGAGAGAAAAGCATCCCCTTCCTACAGAACAACTGGCCAATACCCCGGGGTCAAGAGGAACCTCAGAGGCCTGGGAAGAAGCCCCCCTACAGTAAGGTGCAGGCAGGCACTCGCCATCAGCAGGCAATGTTGCGCAACAAGGCCAAGGAGGCCAAAAAATGCCCCTCAAGGACCAAGATCTCAAGAAAACAGAAGGGACCCTCCAAAAGCTATGTAGAAATGAGGGGGAAGCCCCGGAGGAAGAGGATCCATGGGTGACAGAGAGGCAGCAGTTGGAGGAGCCCCCGATGCTACCACAGGGGCAAGAGGTCACGAGCAAGGGGCTGCAACAGTGCTTTAAGACATTCAGTGCTTTAAGGCATTCAGTGACCAAATGACTGCTACCCTTCAGCCTCAATTAAGCCTAATACGCACAGCACAATCCCTGCAGGAAATCAAAGGCGACAGTTGAATTGTTACAAATGAAACGCAATTCAAGAACTCACTTAAAACACCCGGAAGATAGATGTATTAGCGAAGCTTCAGGCGGTAGCGACACAACCTGGAGCTCCAAGCCAAGGACTTGGAGAACCGCTTGGAAAGGTCCAACATCAGGGTGAAGGGGCTGCCAGAAAGTGTGAGCGATGCCGACCTCAGGGAAACAATGCAGCATGCGTTCAAAGATTTGCTGGGCATGGCTGGCGGAGAAATTCTCAGATAGAAGGTCCGCAGCGAGAAGAACCCAGGCCAGGCCAAGAGAAGTGGCGATGGCTTTACAGCGATACGACCGAAATAAATGGATCCTTCAAGCGGCAAGGAAAGCAACCCTGATAAAAGTGAACAGCGCCGTCAGAACTTTTCCAGGACCTGGCCAAATCCATACTATCAATGAGGAGGCAAATGGGCCCGGTGACCAAAGCCCTTACCAAAGCCCAGATAAGATCCAGGTGGACATTCCCCTTTGGAATAGTCTTCAAGTGGAAAGGGTGCCAACACCACATCACTACGTTGGATGAGGGACCCAAGATCCTGAATATTGAAGAAGAAGGGGATGCAGGGGGAGGACCTAATAGGAGGCCAGAACATGAAAGCCACCAAGAGAAGCCATGGGAGTGAAGAAGAGTAGAGAGGTCAAAGCCGAGACACAAACAATTGCAGGTTCCGGGGGGGATAGCAACCGAAGCCCCAGGCTGAATAGGCTGTCCACTTAACAGCAGCAGGGGGGGGGGGGACACGAGACAAGGGTTAAGACCCGGTGGGGTTACACAGGGAATGTCAGCCTAAGGGTCGGCTCCGGGAGACGGGGGGTTAGGGGGTGACGGATCTTGGAAACAGGGGAGAGCAGAGGAATGGCTCTCCCCGCACAGTTATTCTCTGGGATGGGAACAAGATCAAGCAACCTAGGACGACGTTACGGCTTGGGGAAGTTGAGCCAAGTCCAGCCGGAGGGGGATCGTTTCGACATGGTTACTCTCAGAACGTAACGGGGTATGGGTAGGGATCCAAATACTAAAACTCAATGTTAGAGGACTAAACACACTGACTAAAGAGACAGAAACTGGAGAACCTGCTCCAGGATACCAAGCCCGACATTGTGACGCTCCAGGGGACCGATATCCGTAAGCAAGACAGATACAGAATGAAGTTGAGGATAACCCCAGGTTCTGCAGGCCAACAACAAGAGCAAAGCTTGAGGGGTCCTCATAGCATTTAGACACCTACCTGACATCGAAATAATAGGCACAAAAGTCGACAAGGAAGGTAGATTCCTCTTCGTCCAGCTACAATGGGGGGTGGCCTCTCACAATCGCCACAGTATACGCCCCCAACTCAGGGCAGGAAGAATACTTGCAGGGGGTTTAGGAGAAGCTAAACCAGTTAACAACGAGCCAGCTAATACTGACAGGATTTTAACTTGGCGTGGCTCCCATCCACGGACATAAGCGCAGACAGGACACCCACATCTGAAGGCCCATCTAGTAAACTACAGGCTAGCATAACAGAATAGCATTGGCAGATACATGGCATGAACTTAAAGGGGACTCCAAGGGGTATACTACTCACATGTGCACCGAACATTCTCAAGAATTGATTACATATTGATTTCGGAGACACTGCTCTGCCAAGTACGGATCATAGAAAGGGAAACCATAGCCCTGCCCGACCACACTCCCCTGCAGCTAGAAATCCAGTGGGAGGGGGGGGGCCTCTGGAAGTGGCGGTTCCCCTGACATCTGCTGATGCAGTAATTTGCGACGAGATACACAAGTCCATCCGCAACTTCTTTGGGGAAAATAAGACCCCAGAGGTGCAGGAACATGTAGTATGGGACGCCTTTAAGGCAACCATGCGGGGGGTGCTCATAGCAAAGCAGGCATCTCGAGCCAAACAGGAGAAGGCCCTCCAGGTGGACCTAGAACAGGGGTTTACGGAGACAGATAGGGGGGTAATGATCAGGAGGGAGTATAGGCATATCAAAGGGCAAATCAATATCCTTCTAGCTAAACAAGCTGTGAAATCGCTCCGATTCTTGAGGCAGAAGTATTACCTCCAGAAAACAAGACAGGCCGGCTCTTAGCCAGGTAGGTTAAGCAGAAGGAGGCGGCAGGTACAATACGCCACATTCAGATGGTGGAGGGACAGGAAACCACACGTACAGAAGAGATCCTTCAGGCGTTCAGAGAGTTCTATACAAGCCTCTACTCTGCGGAGGCACCGGAGAGTGACCACCAAAAGGCCTTCTTAAAATCTTGCTGGCTAAAAAGATTAGAACAGAGCCAGCGTGACGCTTTAGAATGGACGATTACCTAAGACGAGGTGCGTGCAGCGATCCAATCGCTACAACCAAATAAAGCCCTAGGCCCGGACGGGTACCCCGCCACATTCTATAAAGCATCCAATACCACATTAGTCCCGTTAATGGCATCCCTGTTCAACTCCTTCTCCGATACGGGCCGCATCTCCCAGTCCATGGAGGAGGCCAAGGTAATCCTCTTCCCTAAGCCAAACAAGAAACAAACCCTCTGTAGCCTACCGCACTACTGCCCTAATAAACCTTGATGACAAAATCTTTACAAAAAATTCTAACATCTAGAATGGATAAAGTAATCACTGACCTGATCCACCCGGATCAAGCAGGCTTTGTCAAGGGGCGACAAACGTTTGTCAACATTAGGCAAATATCCCACCTGATAAAGAAGTCAAACAGGGCAGTCCTGAGGGCAGGGAGTGTTAGCACTAGATGCAGAGAAGGCATTTGGCCGAGTCAAATGGTCATTCTTGTTTGCTACGATGATGGTTATGGGGTTTGGCCCAGGACTTGTCCACCTGGTCAAAGTCAACTATGGAGCACCACTTATCAGGCTGGCTATCAATAGGCATGTCTCCCAGGCAATAAGGATCACTAGGGGTACTAAGCAGGGCTGCCCATGTCACCATTCCTGTACGCAGAATTTCTCGAACCCTTCCTAGCTAGAATTAGACAGGAGAGGGGAATAAAAGAGATTACATTCGGTGGGGAAGACCATAAGGCAATGGCCTTTGCCGACGACCTCCTAGTCGTGCTAACAGACATGGACACTTCCCTCGGGAAGTTAACAGCACTCCTAGGGGAATTTGGCAGAGTGGCAGACCTGAAGACCAACAACCAAAAACAACAGTAGATTAATGAAAACATTATTGGCTAATGCTTTCACTTTGGTTCGTCTTGCGCTGGTCCAAGAATGTTACCTCTAGCGGCACAATACGAATGCCCCCGGCCGTCCCTCTTAATCACGGCCCCAGTTCCGAAAAACAACAAAATAGAACCAGTGTCCTATTACATTATTCCTAGCTTAAGTATTCAGGTGACCAGCCTGCTTTGAACACTGTACTTTTTTCAAAGTAAACGCTTCAGACCCCCAGGACGCTCAGGCAGGGGCTAGGACAGGCAGCGGTAGCTCGCCTCACGGCGGACCGCCAGCTCAATCCCAAAATCCAACTATAAGCTTTTTAACTGCAGCAACTTTAATATATGCTATTGGAGCTGGAGTTACCGTGGCTGCTGGCACCAGACTTGCCCTCCAATGGGTACTCGTTAAAGGATTTAAACATTGTACTCATTCCAATTACAGTGCCTCGAAAGAGTCCTTTACTGTTATTTTTCGTCACTAACTCCCGGAGTCGGGATTGGGTAATTTCGGCGCCTGCTGCATTCCTTGATGTGGTAGCCGTGTCTCAGGCTCCCTCTCCAGAATCAAACCCCGATTCCCCATTGCCCGTGGTCACCAAAGTACCATCGAAAGTTGATCTGAATGCATCGTCACGGTCACATGGATGTGCGATCGGCCTGAGGTTTGGAGTCACCCAAGCGGCCGGGCGAGCCCGGATTGGTCTTGGTCTGATAAATGCATGCATCCCGGGAGGTACGCGCTCGTCGGCATGTATTAGCTCTAGAATTACCAGTTATCCAAATAACAGATGGCACGATCAATGGAACCATAACTGATTTAATGAGCCATTTGCAGTTTCACTGTACCAGTCGTTTGTACTTACACGTGCATGGCTTAATCTTTCAGACACGCATATGCAACTGGCAAGATCAATGAGGTAGCCGCACCTGATGGAGGGTGGCAACGGGGGGAGCCGCGCGACTGCCTCAGAGCCAACCTGCGCACCCTCTTGGGCTGTCTGCAGGACCCGAGCGCCAAAGAGCATCCCTAGACCTGTGCGTGTCGGGTGGACAGGTTGGTCACGCAGGCGCCGGCGGCCGGGCCTGCTCAGCCATGCCCTAGAGGCCAGGCACAACTTGAACCGGTAGTGGGGTTTGCCAGCACGCTGCCACTGGTATGGCGACAGAGGGGGTCAGCAGCCAACGTGTGTTCCGAACTGCTGGAGAAACGTGCTTGGTGGAGGAGGGGCCGCGTCAAGGCTTGCGAGGGGAACCCATCTGATCTGACCACTGGGGAGCTGCCGGCTGCTTAGCCTTTGCTCTAGACCTGCCCAAAGGAGGGGGCCCTCCCCGAGGGAAGCAAACCCTTGACACGGTCCCAAGGCGGGTGGAAGCAAATTGCTTGAAACAGCCGAGGATGGCCAAGCAGTCCAACCCTAGACAGACCAAGTGCACCAAATCGATCCCATGGAGTGCTCGGAAGAGCACCCCCAGCAGGCCAGTCTCTGCTGGGGCTTTGCGTGGGGCACGCCCCCCCGGCTGGTCCCGGTTTTCACCATAGAGCCCGGGTTGGGCAACGAGAACCAAGATGAGCGCAGACAGGTCCCTCTCACCCAGTCTATAGTAATCCGGAGGAAGGAGACTAAGTTTCGTCATCTGTGTACCCAGAGTGACAGAGCGGGACCTCTCGGCAAAAGCCTTGGGCTCCTTAGAGACCCAACTGGAGAAACATTTTAAACTGACGCCCATCAGAACTTCCAGAGCAGCCAAGCCGCCTGGTCCTTGCAGACATTCCTCTGGCCAATAACCAGATGGCCGGGCCCGGAGAGCGGCCATCTGGTACGTCAAAGCATTCCAATGGGCCTGGATGGGAAGGGCCTTTGGCCCCCCCACCTGACAAAGGACAGGGCACCCGAAGGTGCCCAAAGGCATGGCCCAGCACCAATCGTCATCCTCGAGCTCTGGCAAGGCCACCTTAGAGTTTTTCTCCCCCCCTCCACATAAGAGGTTTTTGATCCACCCTGGAGCTTATCCCTTTGGGGAGGGACAGTCGCCCCACATGTGAGACAGGTACCCAAGGCTGGGTGCTTGGGGGGACCAGCACCCCCCCCAGCCATCCTGGAGCTTTAGCAGGGCCCATTTAGAGCTTCCCCTTCCAGGGCTCCCCGCAACTACCGCAAGGCTTGGGGACTCCACCCACACGCACAAGGCTGGCAGCCAAGGCCAGTGGGGGCAGCAGCCCCAGCCACTGTGGAGCTCTGGCCCGGGCCGCCTTAGAGCTTCGCCCGCCACATTAGAGCTTTACCCTCCAGAGAGGGACAGGGCTCCCCACAATCACCACCAGGCTTGGGGACAGTCAACCCAGACGTGAGACAGGCACCCAAGGCCAGGACACCCCCGCCGCCAGCCACCCTGGAGCTTTAGCAGGGCCCCTTTAGAGCTTTTCCCTGTGGGGAGCGATGCGACTACCACTGGGTCTGGGGGCTTTCACCCTGGAGCTCTGGCCTGAGCTGCTCCCCCAACATTAGAGCCTTTCCCTCCAGGACTAACCCACAAACACTGTGGAACTCAGGGCCGGCCACTGCGAGAGCATTTACCCCCACGCGGAGGAAACGGACCCGCTCAGGGCGCCCCTTGACACACGCACCTCGTCTTGGACCTGACCACAACTGGTTGATACTTGCCAGAGGACCGGGAGCAACCCACGAACGCCATTGAACTAAAGCCGGTAATTGCGCCACGGCCGCCCTGAAGGCCGCAAGGTGGCACTTCCATGGCAATCGTAGACAAATGCAGGAGTCAGCCGTGGCAACCACAACTCGGGCCATCTGGGCCTACTCCCCGGGCCAGATGGCCCAGCGGCCGTACCTGCCCCCACCGCCCAGGGGCACAGGCTTAAGGTACCACCCCGCATGCTCTGGGGTGGGTGCTTAAGCTGCTGCCTCTCTTCCCCGCCCTGTGTTTAAGGCACCAACTCAGTGCTCTCGGGCCGGGGAGACACTTCCACGCCGACTATTAAGCTTACGGAACCCGACCGGAGACAAATGCAGGAGTCAGCCACAACTCGGGCATCTGGTCCACCAGCCACAACTTGGGTCATCTGGGCCTACTACCAGGCAGGTGATCCAGTGGCCAGCCGGGCCTGCCTCAACCCCACTTTCCAGGGGCACAGGCTTTAGCTACAACCCAGCGCCTTGGAGTGGCTGCACCCTCTCTTCCCCTGCCCTCTTCGGGGGCTTAAGGCACCACCTCGAAGGCCCGGGCCCAAGGCCATCTGGTCTGCCAGGCTGACCAGGAAAGGTGAGAAGAGTGCTCCCCGCGCAGCCCGCACACCCCCGCAGGTGCGCCCCTATGGTGGGTGGTATTTTCCTGTGCACCCCGCATGCCCCAGGAGGAAGGATGGAGAACCTTGGCAGTGCTGCCGCCTTGCAACAAAAGCTTGGCTCAGAGGATGACTTCCAATAGATCGCAGCGACGTAGCTGCTCTGCTACTTACGAAACCCTGAACCAGAATCAGGTTGTCGATGAATGATTTAGCACCAGATTCCCACAAACATGCGGTGCACTATGGGTGACAGAGGTGGCCCCCATTCTGTCCACACTCAAGTCCTGAGGCAAGCGGCTCTACACACCGGCCCCAAGGCCGGCTGTCCTAAGCTAACTGATGCTCGACTGCGCTGCAGTATCACGGTCTGGGGTGGAGGGGGGGATTTTGGACGTAGAGGCGTTCAGTCATAATCCCACAGATGGTAGCTTCATCCCATTGGCTCCTCAGCCAAGCATGCACACCAAATGCCTGAACCTGCGGTTCCTCTCGTACTGAACAGGATTACTATTGCAACAACACATCATCAGTAGGGTAAAACTAACCTGTCTCACAACGGTCTAAATCCACCTCACGTTCACTATTAGTGGGTAAACAATCCGATGCTTGGTGAAATCTGTTTCACAATGATAGGAAGAGTCGACATTGAAGGATCAAAAAGCGACGTCGCTATGAAGGCTTGGCCGCCACAAGCCAGTTATCCCTGTGGTAACTTTTCTGATACCTCCTGCTTGAAACCCAAAAAGTCAGCAGGATCGTGAAGCCCTGCTTTCACGGTCTATATTCATACTGAAAAATCGATATCAAGCTAGCTTTTGCCCGTCTGCTCCACGGGAGGTTTCTGTCCTCCTTGAACCTGGGTTATCCTTTGACAGGGTGTACCACCCCAGTCAAACTCCCCACCTGCCACTGTCCCCGGAGTGGGTCGTGCCCGGCAGGTGCCGGGTGCTTGGAGCCAGAAGCGAGAGCCCCATGGGGCTCGCCCCCCGCCTCACCGGGTAAGTGGAAAAACAATAAGAGTAGTGGTGTTTCACCAGCGGCCCGAGGGCCTCCCACTTATCCTACCTCATGTCTCTTCACAGTGCCAGACTAGAGTCAAACTCAACCGGGTCTTCTTTCCCCGACGATTCTGCCAAGCTTGTTCCCTTGGCTGTGGTTTCGCTAGATAGTAGATAGGGACAGTGGGAATCTCATTCATCCATTCATGCACATCACTAATTAGATGACGAGGCATGTGGCTACCTTAAAGGTCATAGTTACCCCATCCGTTTACCCACGCTTCATTGAATTTCTTCACTTTGACATTCAGAGCACTTGGCAGAAATCACATTGCGTCAACACCCTCCACAGGCCTTTGCAATGCTTTGTTTTAATTAAACAGTCAGATTCCCCTGGTCCGCACCAGTTCCAAGTCAGCTGCTAGGTGTCGGCCAAGGCAGAATGCCGGCCCTGAACCCCCAGAGGAAGAACAAGATTGGCGAACACTGCAGCTGGGGTGATCCCCAGGAAGGGACCGGCTCGCATCCAGAGGCTGACTTCCCGTAACTACATTGTTCTGACATGCCAGAGGTTGTCCGCCTTGGAGACATGCTGCGGATATGGGTACGGCCTGGCGCGAGATTTACAAAATCTCACCCAGATTTTTAAGGACCAGCGGGACGCCGCCGGAACAGCAACGCTTTGCAAAGCTCGGGCCCCTTTCTCGGGGCAAACCCATTCCAGGGTGCCCTGCCCCTCACAAAGAAAAGAACTCTCTGTGCGGCTGGGGGCGTGGCTACAGAGCCATGTAGGAGGACGTGTTTCCAAGGAGGCTCCTGATGATCCTGAAATGATCCGAGAAAATGTGACACATTGAAACCATCCTGGTCTGAATACATCGTTTGCCCGAGTTCATGAACTAACACTGCCCAACTGGAGCTGGAGATGGTGAGGATCAGCGCTGTGATGCGAGCGAAATCAGCCGGAATAATTTTGTGGCGGTGCGCTTGTGAGGAATCTAAAATGGCGATCTGCCAACAACAAAGAGATGTGGAGGACAGCTGACTCGCGAGTAGCCCGTTGTAGGAGAGAGAGCTGCGCTCAGATCGGGTCTGCCAGAAGGGGCCGCGAGTAGAGCAGAGCTGTGAAGACCCCCTGTGACCAGAGCGCGGGACCCGGGGGAGAAGCCCGACGTCGAAGTAAAACGGCAAACGAACAGTGCCGTGATTGAAAAGCGCATTCCCGGTGCGCGACGAAACGGGACTGGAACCCCAAGCAGACCGCGTGTATGCGTGATAGACTACAAGGCTGCTCACCCATGAATAAGTGACAGTACAATATACACTGCAATACTCGGCAGTGTATGCGCAACACATACGAGGCACCGGCGTGCCCACAAGCAGCTGTAGCGAAGTGACGGCGTGTGAGCCGTCCAAGCATTATGGGCGGTTTCGCTTGCAGCTGCAGTGGAGACTTGGCCATTAGACAGGCCTATGACGGGGCAGCCTTTCGGGTCGTGCATGGTGTCCACGGCTGCAGGCTCCGTGTTGCGGCCATCCGGACCGAAGGTAACGCAATAACACGGATGTACAGGGCCAGCTTAGTATACGGAGTGCCACACAGGAAGACCCTGAAACGGATGCAATCAAGTTTCACTGATAATAAAGCCGAGCACAGCCTAAGGGTTGCCTGAGACCTGACGGAGGCACACAGGGGGACCCTGATTAGATGTGATAGCAGCTCCTAGCAAAACAGATGCCAGCTTAATCATATTACCCTTTGCAATGTGTATAAGTTCATGCATCCACCGGGGACAAGGGAGTTGATCTTGCAATTGCAGCACAGGGCAGGGTCATACAGAGCGCTGACCCTGCAAACATGGAACTATTGCATGGTGGAATGTGTGACCAGTAACTAGAATGAACCGGTGGCGACCAGAGCACTACTGACTTATATTGAACTAACTATCACGTTGCCAAGCAATTCTTTGAATGGGCTGCGTTGCGGAGCTTGGATAGCGCATTCAAAATGGTGCCAATGCGCGCGTGTATATAGACGCAGGGAGCTGCCCAGTACGTTGTGCACCAAGCGGATCGATCAGAGGGAGGCGACGCTGGGAGCGTCCGTCTCCTTTAACGAGGTGACGGGAGGAGAGAAAAGAGCACCGTTGCCGCTCACAGACAGCTGATGATAAGCTGAAATGCCCATGACACAATAAACCCAGCGCCGCACCGTGAGACGAAGAGGCGCAGGCACACATCGGCAACCCAACCTGCAACAAACTCCACCAAACCATCCTGTGGAGTCTAGTAAACACAATAGCACAACGAAGAACAAGACATGCCTATGATTGATTTACGAATGCTGATCCAGCCACCCGAGGGGCACAGACAGGCTTAGACAGAAACACAGAGACTTGCAGCCGCCTGAAGTGGGAACAAAGCGACGCAGACAACATGCCCGAGGTGGCCGCAAGAGGTAACTGCAGATGAAGGTGTACGGGGTTGCCCCATGAAAGTGGGGACCAGCAAGGGTGGCCACCGGAGCCCGCAGAGCCACACCAGCGCCAGGCAGACACCCCGGGGAGCTAGATCGACTGGGGCAGGGTCCTTAGTCCTGTGAAGGCCGAATGAACCCACGTGGGTACGTGGGAGGACACAGTCCATTCTAGAAATAGGGGAGGTCGCTGGAGGACACCCCTGAAACGATCAGGCCGGGCCTAGACATTTTGGGCAATTTAGCATGTTCTAAAAGAGGACAGCACGTTTTGGGGCCGACTCACTTTACCCTGACGCAACAAGATGTCCAACAAACTCATCAGACAGAAAGGCAAGCAGCCCACACTGGATGTTTTTGCCAAAACACCACCAGGTGCAGAAGGGGCCAGGAAGAAAGCTGGGGGCCGAGACATTATGGGCAACCAGGAGGTACTTGCGGCGATTGCTGACCTGAAAGTGGCCTTGGAGACCAAACTGGGCCTGGCAATCAGTGAATTGAAAGCTGCACTTGAGCTCAAAGTTGGAGCGGTGCAGGAGGACGTAAATCTTCTCTGGCAAGACGTACGATTGTTGGCTGAGCGCACGGAGGACCTGGAAAAAGAGGTGGCCCCGAACACAGCAGCCTGTGCTGCCAATAAATCTGAACTTCACGCCTTGGTACAACGTGTAGGCAATCTGGAGAGCAGGTCGGAAGAGGCGGAGGGACGCGCCCGAAGGAACAATATTCCCATTGTCGGAAGGAGCTGAGGGAACTAACCCTACGAATACATCGATTCTATGCTATTACAGGAGATAACCGGGGGAGCCCTGCCCTAGGGGTTCACTGTAGAGAGGGCACACAGGGCCCTGATGAGGAAGCCACTGCCGGGGAACCCCGCCAACCCCCCAGGCCGGTGATAGCGAAGATCCTAAACTACCGGGACCGGGAAAAAATCCTTGAACACTTTCGGAAGGGCGGCACGATACAAAGAGGTGCTGGGAACATAACGGCATACCCGGATTATACCTTGCAAGTACAGCGCAGCCGCATGAACTTTGGGTCCGTGAAAAGAAGATTGCGGGATGCAGGCCATAGGTACATGCTGCTTTATCCAGCTAAACTGAAGGTTTTCTACAAGAGCAGAACCTTGTTTTTTGACACCCCAGAGGATGCCATGGGATGGTTAGATGCGCAGAACTGTCCCCAGGAACCGGACATCCAGGGAGCAGAAGGTGGAGATAAGTAACATGCGTCGGTAAAGCGCCCTAGGTGCTGCAGCTCATGACAATGGGACTTGAATATAGCATTGCATATACCGGCAGAGGAGTGTGATCAGAGCTACAATTATAAATATGAGACGTGGCACTGGAAACCTTGATATAGATATAGGAGCTATACTGAGCAGGACCTCACACCCCCATAGCGAATAGTTTAGTTAGGTCACTGGTAGTTCGGTGACACCCTGCTGGGTTCTGGGCTGGGGTCTTTTAGGGCAGAACCAAAACGCAGGGGGGCCTGAGATCCAGGGACGGAGCTTGGCACTTGTTGGGGTTGGGGTAGACGAAGAGGGGGAGGTGGGAGGGTGAGAGGGGTGTGCAGTGGTTTGAAGTTGGGGAATGGGGAGTTGGGAAGGGGGTTGGAGGGAAGTTTGATGGGAGGGAAGTTTGAATGGAGGGAAAGGGTATTGAGCCAAAATGTGACCCTTAAGAGGCGGGATATCCTGGTGATGGCGCCAGGGTGCCTTACAGTGGTTACCTGGAATGTCAGGGGCCTCAACAGCTATCTGAAACGTAACAAGGTGATGATGTATCTGAAAAGGATGAGGACCGACATAGCATTATTGCAAGAGACCCACCTCACTAGGGAGAAATTGGAGGTGGTTAAGAAGAAGTGGAGGGGGTACCTGGTGGGATCCACATACCCGGCCTACGCTAGAGGAGTTATCATCTGGGTGGCGCCGCAGGTGCCATTTCAGCTGCTTCAGGTCACGGGTGACCCAGATGGCAGATTGACTGTTGTGAAGGGTATATTGGAAAACCGAGAAGTGTGTATTGTAGATTTATATGCCCCTAACCAGGACACAGCGGCTTACTTTAGGACCCTGTACGGTAGAGTCGGCCCTCTGCTGGGTGGTGGGATTATTTGGGGAGGTGATTTTAACTGTGTACTTAACCCTAATGTTGACAGATCGGATAGTAAGATAGACAAACCAACCCCAGCAGCAAAGGTGCTACAGGCTCTCCCGAGGGACTTCGACCTAGTGGATGTCTGGAGGCAGTTGCATCCAGTGGATAGACAATACTCGCACTATACGGCACCACACGCCCTTCACACAAGATTAGACTGTGTTCGCCTCCACAGAGTTGGCAGGAGAGATGGAAGGTGCGGAATACAAAGCTAGGGTGCTTTTGGACCACTCCCCCCTGGTCCTGGAGTGGCGGCATCAACCTCCCAGGGCACGGATTCCCACTTGGAAACTCAGAGCCGAGGCTCTGCAGGACCTGGGATTCAGGGAAGATTTAAGAGAGGCGATCACTGAGTACTTCGAGATACATACTGGTAGTGTAAGCTCTATGGGAACTGTTTGGGAGGGGTTTAAGGTGGTTTTGCGGGGGGTTGCCATTTTGAAGTCTAGGGGAATCCAGGGGGGCATAGAGCAGAGTGGAAGGGAATTGAGGAGGAGTTGGAGGGCAGGATGCGTACGGAAGGCACTGCTGATGAGGACAGAGACAGGATAAGGCAATTACAACAGGCCAGTGGGGACTGCTGGGACAGGTTATGTAAACTAAGCTATAAGAAATACGTGGAGAGACAGCACGCAGGGGGAGATAAGCTGGGCAGGTTGCTGGCCTGGCTATACAAGAGAGACGCCGCGAACTGTGATCAGGGAAATTAAAGGCAAGGGAGGGTGGACTCAGAATACCCAGGAGGGGGTGAATGAGGAGTTCCTGAGATTCTATAAACATCTTTATGAGGACCCAGGTGGCCCTAGACACCACGTAATTCGGGTAAGATTGGAGGACATGAGCCTACCCACCTTAGATGAGGCAGAACGCGCAGACGTAGATGTCCCTATTACGATGGAAGAACTCGAACTAGTGGTTCGCTACTTGCCCACCTGTAAGGCCCCCGGGTCCGATGGGCTTCCAAGTGAATTTTATAAAACCTATGAACAAGAGTTGCTACCCCCGCTGCTGGCCATGCTTAACCAGTCGTATGAGTAAGTCAGGCTACCAGAGACCCTGTGAGAGGCAGTGAGTATCCCGCTTCTGAAGCCGGGCAAGCCTATCACTGATTGTGGGTCGTACAGGCCCTTATCGATGCTCAATCAGGTTAGTAAAATCCTCACTGCTATACTGGCAAATAGGCTTAAGGCTGTCATTCGTAAACTGATACACGCCGACCAAACGGGCTATGTCCCGGGCAGGAACATAACTGACAATCTCAGAAGACTGCATCACATCCTTGACCAGACAAAAAATGACCCAGGTGAACTGGCAATAGTTTCACTAGACGTGGTCAAGGCCTTCGAGCCAGTGAAAAGGCCCTAGTTGATCGCGACCTTTAAGGGCTATGGAATGGGACCGGGGTACCTCAGATGGGTGACAATGTTATACAGCTCCCCGATCGCCAGGGTCAAACCGGGTGCTATCATTTCAGACAAATGGTAACTAAGCAGAGGCACTAGACAGGGCTGCCCGTGGTCGCCCATGTTATACATATGGGCACTGGAGCCATTGGCCACTTGCCTGAGACAGCAATACGAGGAGATAGGTATTCACACTGCGGATGGCATGCACCTTGTTTCTTTATTTGCGGACGACATACTGTTATATTTACGCTACCCAGAAGAGAACATGCAATATATTCTAGACATGATGGAGCAATTTGCCGTTCTCTCTGGCATAGCGTTAACCCCAAAAAGTCTAGCGTGTTCCCTCTGGGGAGATACAAGCTTGTCTTGCCCAGGAGTCTGCCAGTGTTGCCGATTACCCTGGCACACAAAGTCGTTCCGATATCTCGGAGTTGAATTGTACCATATAGCAGAAGAACATGCACGCAACACGGTTAAAGCAGTAGAAGGAATTAAGAACAGCATGGGATTCTGGTCCAGGTTACCCCTGGCTATGGTGGGGAGGGCTGCTCTGCTAAAAATGGTAGTTTTGCCTAGACTGTTGCATTTCTTTGTTAACATCCCGCATGGGATCCTGAGGCGCTTTTTCGCTAGCCTCCATAGCATGTGTAGGAGCTTCATCTGGGGCAACTCCAGGAACAGGGTGGCCCTCTCGAAACTACAGAACTCGTGTGATAGGGGAGGGATCAACCTGCCAAATTTTGAGCTATACTATCTGGCAGGGCAGCTGCAGTATGTAGCAAGATGGCTGTCTGGCGAGGAGACGGCAGAAACCAGGCTGCTGTGCAGGGAACTGCTCCCCTTCTTTCACAAAGAAGTGGTGTGGCTGTCCAAGTTGAGGGCCCGGGGGACGTGGCAGATTGCGGGACACCCGGTTCCGTACTCTATGCAGGTGCCGCTTGCAGCACTATGTGGAGAGGATCCCCATCTGATACAAGGGGTGCGCAAGTACTGGGAACCAGTGGGCCTGGCCACCCTGGGAGACATATGGCTGGAAGGGGAGGCATTAGAGTTCCCGAACCTGATTGAAGATACTGAGGTGCATAAAGGGCAGTACATAACTTACACCAGAATTGTCAAGAGAGTACGAGCGAAGTGGCCAGCAGAGGTGCTCACCGGACAACCGGATGCCACCATGGAGGCTATATATGATATTTCAGAGGGTGGGCATGAGATTTCCCGCATATACGAGCTGTTGGGGTCCAAGGTGGGGAAGGACTTGACCCAACAGACAACTTTGGGAGGATGAGGTGGGAGAGCCCATATCGGATGGGCTCTGGAAAAGAGCCCAAAGATATAAAAAAGTGTCCCGGAACGCAAGGCTCCAGCAGATCCAACTATATGTCACACACAGAGCATAGTTCACCCCCAGTAAGATCGCTAGGTTTGGTGGCCGTACGACTCAGAAATGCCCTAGGTGTGGGGTGGAGGAGGCTGGGCTACTCCACATGTTTTGGACCTGCCCTGAGGTGGGGCAGATTTGGCAAGAAGTGAAGGCACGCTTAGCAGGAACCGGTATTACACTGGAGGTGGAGTCGGCCTCGGCATGCATGCTGGGGGGATTCCCTAGGCCACGTAACTTAAAGCACATAAGCAAAATGAAAGATCTAGCATATGTCCTGGCCAAACGAAGGATAGCAATGTGCTGGAAGGCAGCCCAGAGGCCGAGGATAGAGTTGTGGTGGGCTGACCTCTTAAAATGGGCTTCTCTGGGATCATTTGCATTACCGCACTGGACGCCACAAGGGCGCCCGGCCCTGCCACTCTGGATTTGGGGATCTGAACCCGACTTCCTGTCGATCGGCTGAGGGCAATGGAGGCCATAGCCCATCCCTTCCGAACGGCGCTCGCCCATCTCTTAGGACTGACTGACCTATGTTCAACTTCTGTTCACATGGAACCCTTCTCCACTTTATTCTTCAAAGTTCTCGTTTTAATATTTGCTACTACAACCAAGATCTGTACCTGCGGCGGTTCCACCCGGGCCCTCGCCCCGGGCTTCTGTGCGTACTGCAGCAGCCCTCCTACTCGCCTGACTTAGCCCCTGCGGCTCTCAACGCCGGCCTGGTAGGGGCCTGATGCTCCAGGGCCATCCATTTTCAGGGCTAGTTGAGCGGATTCCGACTACCATGCCCACCATCCTGCTGTCTATGTCAACCAACACCGTTTCTGGGGACTTATGAGCATCTGCATCATGTGCCTTAACCCCGCGTGCGGTTCATCCCGCAGCGCCTGTTCTGCTTACCAAAAGTTGCCCACTGAGCACTTTCATACAATACCCGGCTCCACGCCAGCAAGCCGGGCTTCATACCCATTTAAAGTTTGAGAGCAGGTTGAGATAATTTTGGCCCCAAGACCTCTAATGATTCGCTTTGCTAGATAAAACTGGGATTTCCGTGCGCCAGGTACCTGGAGTGAAACTTCGGAGAGAACCAGCTACTATATCATTCGATTAGTCTTTTGCCCCTATACCCAGGTCGGATGACCGATTTACACATCAGGACCGCTACGGACCTCCACCAGGCCGAGTTCACCATCTTTCGGGTCCTATCACACACGCTCATGCATCATCTCTGACAGAGCGGGGGAGACGGGTCGGTGGAGAGCCCACCGCGACAGGATGCCACTGCAATCGCCGGCACCGGCCCTCAACATCATTACATCACAGGGTTTCATTCATCCCTCTGACTCGGGCAGGCGTTATATTCCGAGTCAGTGTTTCCAGACAGGTCGGGTGGTTAACCGACCCCTGGCGCCCTTTGTGGGCCCCCCCGCCTGGCAGCACGACGTGGTTGGGGTGTATTGAGGGCAGTCCACCACAGTCACATCGGGAGCCCCGTCTCCCATGGCCACTCTAGCAACCCCCAAGAAGGGCCAGGACAGTTGCCGGATAAGCGCCCGGTGGTGGTCTATCTCCCTCAGCCCCGTGGACACAGCAAAACTGCTGTCAGGGGGCTGTAGCACTCTCTGCTGGAGCAGAGAGCCAACTGCCCCCTTCGGCCTTCCCAAATGCACCCTGCTGGGGCTGGATGTGCCCGGGCCGCATACCCGCAAGGGCCTCCACCGTTCCAGGTGACCAACCTGCCTGCCGTGTTGAATCCTGTGGGTGGACTGCACAGACCCCACCAGTTTACCGTTCAACCATTTCACACCATCTTGAACTCTCTTCAACTTTCCCTTGCGGTACTTGTTGGTCACCAGTCTCGCGCCCGTATTTAGCCTTAGACAGAGTTTACCACACGCTTTGGGCTGCATTCCCAAGCAACCTGACTCCAAGAAGACCTGATCCCGGTGTGCAAGAGACCGCTATCGGCCTAACACCATCCGCGTGGGGAGACTCGATCAGAAGGACTTGAGCCCCCTGAGCGATGCCGGGAAGTTAGTCTTCTGTACGCCACATTTCCCACGCCTGCTGCTGAATGGGGATTTGGCGCTGGGCTCTTCCCTTTTCACTGGCCGTTACTGAGGGAATCTTGGTTAGTTCCTTTTCCTCTGCTTAGTAATATGCTTAAATTCAGCAGGTCACCATGTCTGATCTGAGGCCGTGGTCGGGGAGCACAAAGCTCAGGGCAGCTGGCCTCAGGCCCGTATGGGGGGTTGCCCCAGCCCTTGGCGCAGACGAGTGTATTCTGTTCCAATCTGTGACCGAAGCCCACATGGTCACGAGGTCCGTGCTCCATGGTCATCCTGCGCCGGCAGCCGTGGGACACCAAAGACAGCCACACACAGCATGGCCAGGTGCCCCGGGGTAGGGTGAAGGTGCGCCAGGCTTTTTTAAAGCCTGCTGCCGCCGCCACCACATCCGGGGCGCGTCGCCACCCGGCCCTCCCGAAACCAGCATGAGGTGGGGAAACTGGGGAAACCAGGACGCGTCGGCAATGAGCTTGCGCGCCAGATGCAAGGATCCAGCGACGGTGCTGATCGGGGTCTGACCTTAGGGGGATGAAGGGAATGGGGTCCCTGCGACAGCCCGAGCCACGCCCCTGGGAGTGAACCCCGGGGCGACTGATGTACAATTGACCCTCAGACAGGCGTAGCCCCGGGAAAAACCCAGGGCCACATGGTGCGTTCGAAGTGTTGATCAATGTGTCCTGCAATTCACACTAATTCTCGCAGCTAGCTGCATTCTTCATCGATGCACGAGTCGAGTGATCCACCGCCAAGAGCCACAGGCAACTGTTTTTGTCCTAGACGTCGGCCTGACCCTGCCGGTGCAGGAGAGGTTGGGGGAGGCAGCGCTGGCTGTGGCAGGACAGCCCAGCTCCCTGTCTAGCTTGGCCGAAACCATTGTGGTTTCAAAAGAAAATAATAATAATAATCCAGGTGCTCAGCCTGACCGCCAGCTGCAGCAGCACAGTGCTTCCCAGGGGGATGGAAGTAGGCCGCTCCGCCACCTGCCCACATGGCCCGATCCACTCATCCTTCCCTGACCCCTTCCGCTTCCCTTTTGGGAGGGGGGGGCTGGAAGATGGACAACGAGGCAGGCCAGAGACAGCACAGACAGGGGGTCGGGTGGGACCACTAGAGTCTTCAAACCCCAGCCCGGCCGCATAGGACCCAGCTCCAGGTACCTGGGCAAGAGGGAAGGTCACCCACTGTGCCAGCGGGCCTGGCCATTGCTCACACACAGATGTGGGCGGCTGGAACCTTGGCGCCCACCGTCAAGTGAGCCAGCTGCACCATGGCTCATGCCTGCCTTGCCCGGGTGCCTGTCTGCCTGGGGAGGCACCCCTAGAGAGCAGTCAGGTTTCCCTCGGCTCCCGGCTGCCCCCAGTCAGGGCTTCCCTGGTGACCGGGGTGTGCCCATCAATGCCCAGCCGCTGGCAGGTCAGAGAGAGGAGTGTGCGCCCCCGGCCAGCGCAGATGCGGGCTCAGTGAGGAGAGGGGGCTGGTTGACCACGCGCACCGGACCGCTCTGCGAGAGGTGCCCCGGCCTGTGGGTGTACACGTCTGGGATGCAACCGAGGTCGGGCCCACGGCTCTCCCTCCCGCTGCTCCGCTGTTAATGATCCTTTATGCCCCCACCCACAAGCAGAAACCATTCACACTCAAATGCCCCATTTCTCCTTCCAAACACGTTCCAGATTCAAATGCCACCTCCCTCCTGACCTACATGCCACCAACCCTCCATCCAAACCCAAACAAAGACACCAACATCCGTCCCTCCATACCTACACCAAGATGCTCCACCCCTCAGAGCCACACCCATATGCTTCATCTCTACCTCCACACTCAGATGGCGCCATTCGCCCTCTCTCTATACCCACACCCGATTACCCCATCCCTTCGACACACACATGCTCCCACCACTCCAATAAACCAACATCCTTCTCTCCCGATAAACATACCCCATCCCTCCATTCCCACCCAGATGCCCCCTTCCTTCCCACCAGAGCGCTCCAGCCCTGACCCACATGCTCCACCATTCCCTGACATGCCCCCATCATATGCCCATTCCAGATCAACAATGCCCCCACCGATCCAGACTCCACGATGCACAATCCCTTCCTCAGGACCCATACCATGATGGCCCATGCTCCCTCCACACAGAAAGATGCCCCTATCCGTCCTCCGACCAATAAGCCCCAATCCTTACCTCCAGACCAACACCAATGTGCCCCATCCCTCCCTCCAGATGCACACCAATGTGTCCTATGCCTCCCTTCATACCCAAAGCAATGTCCCCATCCTTCCCTACAGACCCACACCCATGTGCACCATCCCTTCCTCTCAGAACCACACCAAGATGCCCCATCCCTCCCTCTAGACCAATACCATAATGCACCATCCTCCCTCCACATAGCAAGATGCCCCTTGCATCAGATGCCCATGTGCCGATCCTGAATCACATGCAGATAGCCCCAGCCAACCCCCTCTAAAACCACCCATCCTAGTATGCCCCCATCCGCCCAGACCCACACCAATGTGCCCAGTCCCCTCCTTCCAGACCCACACCAATATGCGGTCATCCCTCCCCAGACCAATGTCCCCATCCCTCCCATCAAACCCACACCAATGTGCCCCCAACACCTCCCTACAGAGCCACACCAAGATGCCCAGTCCAACTTCCCAACCCACACCTAGATGACCCATGCCACCCTCCAGAACCACTATGCCCCGTCTCTCCATCCAGAAACACACCCATGTGCACCATCCCTCCGCCCAAATCCACACCAATGTACCCCCACCACCTCCATCCAGAGCCACAACAAGATGCCCGTCCAACTTCCCAACCCACACCTAGATGACCTATGCCACCCTCCAGACCCACTGTGCCGCATCTCTCCCTCCAGAAACACGCCCATGTACCCCATCCACCTCCCTTCAGAGCCACACCAATGTGCCCCACCACCTCCCTCCAGAGCCACACCAGGATACCCCATCCAACTTCCTAACCCACACCTAGATGACCCATGCTACCCACCAGACCCACTGTGCCCCATCTCTCCCTCCAGAAACACACCCATGTGCACCATCCCTCCGCCAAGATCCACACCAATGTGCCCCACCACCTCCCTCCAGAGCCACACCATAATGCCCTGTCCCACTTCCCAACCCACACCTAGATGACCCATGCCACCCTCCATACCCACTGTGCCCCATCTCTCCCTCCAGAAAAACGCCCATGTGCCCCATCCACCTCCCTCCAGAGCCATACCAATGTGCCCCACCACCTCCCTCCAGAAACACACCAATGTGCCCCCACCACCTCCCTCCAGAGCCACACCAATGGGCCCCACCACCTCCCTCCAGAGCCACACCAAGATGCCCGTCCCACTTCCCAACCCACACCTAGATGACCCATGCCACCCTCCAGACCCACTGTGCCCCATGTCTCCCTCTGGAAACACACCCATGTGCCACATCCCTCCCCCGAGACCCACACCAATGTGCCTCACCCTTCCCATCAAACCCACACCTGCATATCAAACCACACCAATGTGCCCCCAGACCAACACCAATGTGCCCCTATGCATTGGAGAACCCACCAAGATGCCACCATCCCTCCATCCATACAGCAAGATGCCCCCATCCCGCCCTCCAGACCCCCATCTAGATGAACCATCCCTCCCCCAGTCCCACAATGTGCCCCCATCACCTCCCTCCAAAGCCACACCAAGATGCCCCGTCCCACCCCACACCTAGGTGACCCATGCCACCCTCCAGACCCACTGTGCCCCATCTCTCCCCCCGGAAACACCCCCATGTGCCCCATTCCTCCCCTAGACCCACACCAATGTGGTCCCACCCCCTCCCTCCAGAGCCACACCAAGATGCCCCATCCCACCCTCCCAACCCACACCTAGATGACCCATGCCACCCTCCAGATCCACTGTGCCCCATCTCTCCCTCCAGAAACACACCCATGTCCTCCATCCCTCCCCAGACCCACACCAATGTACCCCAACCCACACCAGTGTCCCTATCCCTCACCCAGACCCACACCACTATGTCCTATCCATCCCTCCAGACCCACACCAATGTGCCCCCTTTCTCCAGAACCACGCAAAAAAAGTGCCTCATCCCACCAGACCTACACCAGCATGCCCCTATCCAACCATTCAGACCCCAGCAAGATGCCCAATCCCTCCCTCTAGTCCAATAACATAATGCCTGATCCTTCTTCCAAATAGCAAGATGCCCCTTGCCCCTTGCAACAGATGCCTGTGTGCCATCCCGAATCGCACGCAGATAGCCCCAGCCAACGCCCTCTAAAACCACGCATCCTAATAATCACACCCTCATAAAACATTAAATCACTCTATTAACCCGCGTTGATCAGTTAAACACAAGCATACACTGTCTCTCTGTTCCTTTTCTTAGCCCTCCATACCTGCACTGCCCGATGACCAATGGTCTCTTTGGCCCCTGCACTTTCCAGTGAATGCACGATCACTTCATGCACTGCCAATAATAGCACGGTGTCACTTCCAAATTCTCTGAAATCACACCGCGGCTGCAGCATTAAACATTATCTTCATGTGCATTTCTTTATTATTATTATTATTTTTTTTAAACGTGCGACACTAATCATCCGTGTGCCAATCAGTCCAAAAAGCACATTTTAAATTATAATGCACTTCCATCCGTGTGCCAGTCAGTCCAAAAAGCACATTTTAAATTATAATGCACTTCCATTGTCCTTGTGGACATAGAGGGAAACAGGAGATACGCCTGCTTTTCACCCGTCTCCCTTACTTCACTTCGCTTACGGAACACATCCACCTTAAGGGCAAGCCTCATTTTACTCCTGCTAGCCCTGGAAGTCCCTTGTAGCCCCTGACACAGCACTCCCATTATGGGAGGGGCTACTGTTCCTGACTGCTACGGGGCCCGCAGCACAACCTCCTCCCTTATCCGCCCTGGGTGATGGGTTTTCTTACTTGGGGGAGGTGATGTCCATTTCTTTCCTTAGTCCTGATGATTCCTGCACCCCCCGCAGCAGTCCTCTTCAGTTTCAGTCTTTCCTTTCCAGCTTTCCTTGCACCAGGGATTCTTCTTCCCAGAGATCCTCGCCGCCAATGTAATATCAAAGCACAGTCCAGGCAGCTTTAGGTTACTTCTTAGTAAGTTTACTTCCAGTTCTTAAGTTACAAGTTACATGACTAAGACATCAGGTATAAGACAAATCACCGGCACCCATCACCCAGGGAGGGAGGGACCAACTGAACTCCTACAGAACACTCAACACAGCATTCTCACACTGATACATTAACATTCCACTTGACACTTGCATGACATCACTAAGCACATGACCAGCTACAGCAGACTCAGACAAGCACATCATAACAATATCATATCAAGATGGACCCTAAATGGTGGGCTATTATGTTGGACTGGCTCTCCCATTGGATTGGCAAATTCCAACTTATTCTCTGTACCTGGAGAGACAGCATTATCATCCCCATCGCCTTAATCCTGGCAATTATCGCCTCCTAGCCATGCTGGATGCTTCATCTAAAATCTTTGCTCGTCCCCTGTTGAGCGAACTACGGACATGGGCAGAAGCTTCCATGCTTATTTTCCATCAAATCAGTTGAGTTTCTAGAGGGGTCAGAGCACCACGACTAATTGCCTTGCCTTGTCGACTGCTATCCAACAGGCATGGCTAATTAAACAACACAGTAGTTATAACCCAGGTGGCACTAGAAGTATAATGTACAGAGTGAAGTCCTAACAGGCTAATGTTTTAACACAAAAAAGGAGGGCAACACACAACTGTATGTAGTTACTACAGGGCTATTCAGAAGTCTCTCAAATGCAGTGAGGAGCGCATGTACAGTGACTGGGGAGATACTGGGTCAGTAAGAAAGACAGAAGGATAGATGGAAAACACCTTCCTGTCCCTGTCTAATCCCAAACATAGGAAAACTTTCCTTAGAAAACGCTGGTGCAACGCTTACAAAAATGGGCACAGTAGAAGAAAGCAAAGAGAAGCCATTTTTGAAAAACCATAACAATGAAGAAATTGTTAGACCCCTGTATGTCCTGTTGACAGCGGTTGTTACGTGGTGGAGGCCATAAACTCGCTCTACCTGTACCATGAACAACCTGTTATATGTTTTTATTGTTTGTCCCACGCCCCGCCCTACTGTCTAGTATCCTTCTAGGACGGGTGACGCGGTCATTGTTTGTCTTCATCTGAAACCTAGATCACCCACACTAGGGAGTTCCTTTTGCAGAATATTATTTACCAACTGCAGCAGTGTCTTGAGTTTCTTATTAGTTCTTAATCTTGAGCTACCCTGGGATGGCCCGACTAGTCTACAGGATATTAAAGTTTTGGTGACCCAGAGTAGACATTTCGGTCCCCCGTTTCTCAGTCCTAGGTGTAAACTCATTTTTAAACACCCCCTATGTTTGCCCTTAGTCCTCTAAGAGGATCTCAGTGACCTGGGACATACAGGAGTCTAACAGTTTCTACATTATGGACCCAGTATCTCCCCGGTCACTGTACATGTGCTCCTCACTGCGTTTGAGGGACTTCCGCATTGCCCTTTCGTAACTAATTATTAGACAACACCCCGTTGATGCACAGTTCATTGATTACAGTGCTGCCTTCGACTCTGTCAGTAGGAACAATCTATGGCGGAAGCTGTTTGGTTGGAACATTCTGGCAGGGTCACACTTCATGATTATTTCTCTTCATATGAACAATAGGGTTAAACTTAGGTTGCACCAATCGGGCAGGACATCGTCCTGGATTCACAGGGATTGTGGGTTGAAACAGGGGTGTTCTCTGGTGCCTCTACTGTTCAATTTATACCTTGCCGACATGGGAGTGACGTTGGATAATCCAACATCAATTGCCCCAAAACTGGGGAATTTCCCTTCACAGTGGATGGGGTACGCGGACGACATAGTCCTGCTGGACCTAACTCCATCCGGCTTACAGGCATCTCTTGATCTGCTAAAGAAGTTTTTGGATATCCACTCCCTTGTTATAAACATCACTAAAACAAAGTTAATGGTATGCCTTCCGTTTGGATGGAAAAAAAACATTGTTCCTTGGCACCTCGATGGAAATCGACTTTAGGTTGTCAAGGAATATAAATACCTGTGAATATTCTTTGACGATAGACTTAGTGGCATTCGCCACTTGGACTATGATAAAGTGTTCACAGGTAGTTGGGAGCCTTGGGAAACTAACCCATATTGGGGGTCGAGAGGTATGATACTCTGTTTGAATTTTGGCACAACTAAATCTGGCCAAGATATTCCCAGTTATTATGTATTGGGCCGAATGTTGGTTCCTTTGTAACCTTACGGGGTGGCCCAACTGGAAGCTTATTTTCTTAAGAGATTATTTTGCCTCCTGACACTGACTCCGGTAGAGGCAGTCTTACTTGAATTATTTATCGACTCTTGCTTGGCTAAGTTCCAGGTGACTTGTCTAACTGTCTACTGGGAACTTGCCAATGCTCAGGCTGGTACCCTGAATATTCTTAACTTTGAGGCTAAAGTGGATCTAGTGGGCTGTTCATTGAGTACTTACTAGCCCAGGAGCATTCTCCCTATTACATTTCACATTTTGTGGGTAATTCCCTGGTCTGGGATTACCTCAAGTTTAAAACTAATTCAGTAAAGACCCCTGAAATTACAGGTGCCTGGAACAACACTCCCAGGTCTCTTCTCTTCTGCTGACTGTGCGGTGATAACCAATTAGAGACAGTCAAACACTTGTTAACCAGCTGTGAATCCTTGAGTGACTTGTATGGGCTCTGATAATGGGAAAGGACAACGAGTCTTGCATCATTTATTTTACTATCTTTTGGAGGAAGGTTTTGGGTATTTTAGAGGTGTTTAACTTTTATTGGGTTGCATAGAGGTATGGGCGAGATTGGGATTCAAGTGTGTTGAAAAGCTGTTGTTTGCACTGCTGTATAACACATTAATTAGAAATATATATTATTTATTTCATTTGTAGAGCGCACACGAACCCTGAGGCATCTGGGCACTGGAGAAGCTGATTACATACAACCCATATGCTAGGGTGGAAGCGTGAATTAGTTACAGCATCATTAGGGAGCATACATAGTAATTTTGAACTCATGAGCGTAGAAGGAAGCAAGTGATAACTACATCAGACAATGTCCTGGGTGGGCCGTTCTATCCGTTGGTGTTAGCTATGTTAGTTGAATGGCCTGCCCCAGGTTAAGAGGGGTCCCCATGCCCTCCTGGCAGGTCAGATTCCTCACCCTGTCACTTAAAACTCCTTGCTATGTCCTGCCCACAGTGCTATGAAGAAAATTCCACTTGATTTCAGTTGCATCATAGAACTCTTTTGTTGGTGTCCAGCGGTGATGATTAATTTCATTTGGTGTTTTTATTCAACTCAAAAATTACCCTTTTATTCTCTGCCAAACCTGTGTGATGTCTTTTGGAACACCCCATGAGGCACTCAAATTCAACTGGAATTTTGACTCGGGAGGATGTTGTTGCAGAAAGGGCCATCCCATCTGATTGAGCTGCAGTTGAGCGGACTGCATACTCGATGTAGGTCACCTTTTTCCCGATTTACTAGGTGAATGAAGGCAGCACTATAGATGGCCAGCCTGGTGGGACCAGGGCAGTTTCTAAACAATATTTAGCTGAGGTCGATACACCATACTGCAGCCCCCCTCTGTTCCTCCTTTACTGCTACCCCACACAGAAATCCCAATCCAAAATCATTAAGCCATTACAATTCAGCCATAGTTTTATTGAAACTTTGTACTTAAAAATAATAAGTAGACAAGGTATACAACAATATTAGAATAAGGACTTCATTTTCATTATCCCATTTGTATATGCATTGTCTAAATGAAGGATACTTTGTTCTCAACTGAAAGTGTAGCAAAAGCCAATTGCTCTCTGCATTTCATGAACACAGCACTCAGAGGCCGTTCCAAATGCTCCGGCAGAAGTATGTAAGATGCATGTAAGTACGGTTAGGGTACAAAGAGTGCTTTGAAAAACGCATACATTGAACCCAAAAATGTTTCCCTAAAGCAATGTGATGCCGTAAAACTGCTTCTTTCAAGTATGAGGCAGATGGCTCAATGTCAGGAAAATCAAAGGCAAATGGAGATGGTCTCCAGTTTAAAGTGAGAGATGCCGGAATTGTGCCACAAACTAAAACATTTCAGGAATGGTACTGGGCCTTGAGTATATTTCACAGGAAAACTGAGTTTGAATAATTTTACATTGAAAGCAGGAAATGCTGAAAAGCTCCAAGGTAAAAACAACTCTGTATTCATGGAGAACTGTGCCTCCCGCACTGGAACTGTACATCCAAAAATAACAAGGCCCTAATGTGTCAAAACTATAATTTAGCTAACTGTAAAAACGGCATGTGTTTTGAAGTATCTTTAAATTAGTAGGATGTTGTCAAGTGCTCTGAATGGTACATGTATGCAGTTTCTCTACTGTACAGCAAGTGTAGTGTAGAGGAGCAGCTGTATACAGCTGCAGGAGATCCCGTCCCCCTACCTCCCCTGTATTGGAGACATGAGACCGTGCCTTTCCTGACACCTGCTATCGTACTAATACCACCTTGAGTATTCGGAAGAAGATACCCATTGAGACAACCCCATCGAATATACCCCAGAAGTGATGACAATCTGCAGGAGGAACTTCCTGAAGGAATATGAGGAAGAGCTAAGTAAATGAATTGATGACGTCATACGGAGGTGTGCATGACGTCCCAAGATACTGAATGAAGACAATGTATGGCTCATACAGGGTAAATGACGAAGTAAAAGATTGAGTAAACTAATCAACGTGGAAAGAAGATTCCACGTAAACAAAGTGCTGCAAAAAACAGAAGTTCAATAAATGTATAGACACTGAAACGCAAGATAGATCAAGTTATCATAGAGGCTAGCTATAAGTAGTAAATAGAATGCTTGCAAAGCCACCATTGTACAGAAACTAGACATTGGTATCATGAAATAAATAAGCCAGAAACCATAAAGGGACAATGGAAAGCTGTGTCGAAGCAGAATAGCAGGTTCTTGGAGCTGCGTGACGATGCTGCCTGGCCTGAAGTCAAGATCTTAGAAATCGAGGTCAGCTATCTACTCTGAAGAAGAACGAGTGTGGGGAGGATGAATCTTCTCATGTTAATGCGCAAGAAAGAACACAAGAGATGCCAAGTTTTAATTCATTTCGAGTATTTCAAAACTGCAAAATGGACCAGATCATGGTCTCCTGTCACATGAGCTTAGGATGGAAATAGAGCTTGAACATGGAGTTCCAGACACAATACTGAGTGCCTTGACTCTGTGCATTCCCAAAGACGAGAATACTCTACAAGGCCAAGTACAAAGACAATTTCATGGCAGAAGGCATGGGTGATGAGAGATGCTGGGCTAATTGGATGGTGAGGTAGCTTCATGTCCTATCTCTCTGCACCTCGGTCCAGGCTTATGTTCTGCTAAATGAACTGAATGTTCCAGACATGGCACAGACATGGCAACCAATTGTATTAGTCTGTATAACGAAGGACCTTGTAGCTTATAAGACCAATGAGAAACTGTGTATCTAATGTTTCTGAAATTACATGTTGTAAGAAGTAGGTATAAGTTGTCCATCTGATAAAGAACAGCCAATAACATGCGTAGCTCCTATACAAGTGTATATCTAGATGTTTCCCTCAACCAATCTCCACCCTTGATGGGTTTTTCACTATTGCTACGTAGTATGATGTCACTCTGATGCATAAATGAGTATAAGAATTGTATTTTTTGTGGAGATCATTGAGAGACTGAGCGTATGTCCGTTGATGTTTGTTGTAACCTCACTGTTTTAGATCATTGTTAATACAACACTAACTTGCCATCTTCTTGAGTTTGTCTGGTTATTTGGACTCACAATTATTCTGGTGTAATCCCATCCAATATATATGCACGTTCCAAAGAGCCATAAACTCAGTCGAAAATAAATCTTCATTTCACTCATAGATTTTCTAATGTAATGTTTTATTGCTTTCCCAACCACTGATGGATTATTGTATAAAGGTTATAAAAACATGGTGAATATTACATAATATATCATACCTTACAATGCAAATGAAAGAAAAAGCAATGGTTGTGTATTGTGAATAACACTTGTATTCATATCAGTTCTATATTGTGCTGGCTTAAAGTTGAACTGGGTTCTAACTCGGACCAAACTAGTCCCCACCCTTGGAATTTACCTCTATACGAAGCTTACATAAATAAGTTAAAATACCAAATATGTAGAGATTAACATCTACTGGTAAAACCTATTCTTTATAAACAAATTTCAAACATCTTCTTGCACCTAGCAGATCCCCTTCTGTTAGACTAATGCCAGAGAACAAAGCAGACCTGACAACTCATTTCGAATCCATCATTCACTGAAGCCATGATATGGATTTGTAAGAGCAGATAAGGCCCCCACCGTTTTAGGCACCAATATAGAAATTACATTTATCCAATGAAGATTAGGGGTGTTTATTCAATAGCAGAATAGGAGTGTCATAATATTTTGTATTTTTATTTTATTTGAACTTACATAGCACTATATGCCAAAGCACTGAACATAATAAAAGCGTTCCAAAAACTGAAAATGATAGGATTGGCAATTTAGGAAAGAGGAAGATGATCTTTAAGATAAGTGTGAAAGAGATGGTAGGAGGAAAATAGAACATAGAGAGAGCGGAAGCACGCTCCTGTACAATCGAGCAAAGAGAGAAAAGGGGCAGAAGCAGGATTGAACACAGGGTTGACCGTGAACCATGAGGAGAAACATTGACTTGGAGCTCAAAAGAGCATGCAGGAGAATAAAATGACACAAGAGAGGAAAGACAATAAGGAGTAAGATCATGTAAATACTTCACAATTAAGCAGAGAAAATTGAACCTTAGACGTGAGAGAAATAGAGTGAGCGAAGGGTAGTAGAGATAGAGTTGTGGGGAGAAAAAGAAAAAAGAAGGTGAATAGATGAGTTATGAATAGATTCAAGAGGGCTTAGATGCAAAGCAGTGAGTCCAAAAAGTAGGAGACATGTGAAAAAATTAAAGAAGATATTAAAAGCTTTCGAAGAGTGAAATGAGAGAAAAGGCTGAGCTTTGCGAATATTGAAGTGATGGACTCTGCAGGAACGGGAAAGAGGAAATATGAGAGGTGAAAGAAAGAGAGAGAGGAGTCCGGATAAACTCCAATGTTAGTAGTGGTCAGTGAAATGGGAAGCGTAAAAGGGGGGACAGAAAGAGAAGCAGGGGCAAGGGGAGGAAGAATGGTAGATGCAGGAAATAAAACCCCTGGTTTTGGAAGAGTTTAGAAAAGATAATGGTCAGCCATCCATGATGGAATGGCCAAGAGGCAAGAAGTAAGATTAGCGTGGATCGTAGAAGAAATGGCGGAAAATTATAGACAGAGCTGAGTATTGTTGATGTAAAAATGGTGGAACAGTCCAAAGGAAGTGATACTAGAAGCTAGCGGACAGGTATAAAGAGGGAGAAGAAGAGGACCCATGACTAAACCTTGGGAAAGTCTGTGATGAAGAGGAAATGTGGAAGAGGTGTTACCAGCCCAGGAAACATAATAGGTACGATTAGACAGAGAGGATTAAAAGCATTTAAAAATGTTCCAGAGAACCCAAGTGAGGAAAGAGAAGAGAGAATCTACGGTGATGAAAGCTACTGACAAATCTTGGAGGGTTAGGAGAGAAGAGTGTTTAGCATAGCAAGTAGAGAGGAGTGAGTCACAAAAGAGAAAGTAAGGCGTTCTCCATGAAATGGCAAGAACAGAAGCCGGATTGAAAATAAGGAAGCAGAGAAGAGAATTAGATGTAATATGAAGAGAGACTTGAGAATAAACAATTACTATTAGGCACAGCAATGAAAGGATCGGGCCAATCTCAGTGTGACATCATTATGACATAAGCATGGAAGTATTTCACACTTTAAAAAATGTGAGCAGAGAGGGGATGGTATTCTGACTGTGCAAAAAGCTGCATGAAGGACCACCACCTCTTCCTATTGAATGGATGGATGGATTAATGAGAGAGCAACTAAAGGGCTGCAGATGTAAAGGTTTCTGTTCCTAGTTAATGAGTCCTGTCCACAAGTGAGCCTTCAGAGAATGGAACCAGAGGCAGTCAAACTTCATGGAAGCAGGCCAAGAGGGGCCTTCTGACTGTGACTTACCAGGGAACACTTAAGGCTCTAATCCAAAGTGAGTATGAGAAATGATATCTGCTATCTAGCCACCATTTTATTTTTCTGCTAATTCGTAGCAAGGGCAGTGGTTTGTGAAGGTGATCTCAAAAGATATTGACTTAATAGGAAATGTAAAGTGCATTCTTGCTGCATTTAAAATGCATTGAGATGTCATTTCAATCCAACACAAAATACATTTGAGCTTTAAGCATGATTATACAGGTAGGACTTTATGCAGTCGGAGCTCAGGTCTTTGTAAATTATACTCTCAGTAAATCACCCAAATTGTTTTCAAAGAAATAGTTTCATTAATCTGTAATAGAAAGACATCTGTACCATAGACTAATGAAGATCTGCGTGATAATGTGTGTTCTGTGAAGGCCATAGGTATTTCATAAGGATCGGTAAATAAGAGGGAGTTTAAATGTGCCATTTCTAGTCCCGTAGAAGTTATGTGAATGTAAATCCCATGCGATCCCCTCACTCTTGAATACATAGCACATAAAAAGAATCTCACGCCAGTGGGACTTGATTTGTGAAATAAAAGTGGGGGGGCATTTATACCTCAGTTTAATGACATCCTAAAACCATTCTCCTAAGTTGGGTGGGTGACCTGAAATTCTTTGTGCATTCTGAATCAATAACATAGCTTCCCTGACCCAACAAAAAAACCTGCGGAATTCTAATGCAAGTTATTGTATGCATATTTTAAACAGCACACACATGTTAGGAACCCGTAGCACCATATTTACATGGAAAATATGAGCCATGAAACAGTTCTTTGATTTCAGCATGTATTGTGTGTGATGATTCACAGGATCTCGTCACTTCTCCCCAGGGGGGAGCCCTTCCCTGTGCGGCTTGGCGGGCGACCCTGCTATGCAACAATCCCCCTAGGGATGGTGGAAAGTAGGACCTCTCAGGGAAGAGACTCATGTGAAAAAGGACTCCCATTCCATGATGGAACTCCCTAACCTGCTTACCTTTGAGCACATAAAATCCTTGAGGTCCTCTAAGTATCAATCTGAAAGCACTTGCTGTTTGTTACTGCAATATTCCCTCTGTAACGAACTCCTGGTGGCAACAGTAAAGACAGACACAAGTGATCACAGTTCAAGGGTGTTTATTAAACTGTATAGATAGGTTGGAAAAATGCCTTATCTAAACCTAAATCTAAGATTGGAGCAAGCTACGACCATCAAATAATAATAAGGCAGTACTAGTGGTGTCTTGTCAAATAAAAGGGCCGATACTAAAAATAAACTATTGCCTATCCTTGCAACTAAGTACAAAAAGAATGTGGGATAGTGTTCACAATAAAGAAAGAAGTGTTCACAAATTATAAGTCAGGATGTGGTAGCCGGGGGACTCCCTTCCCCACGTTTTGAGCACAGGACAAAGCGGGACTCCGGACCACAGCACACGCTTGAGCTTTCCCAGAACGAGCCTACAGTTCCATTCGCAGGTATCAGGACCTTCAGTGGTTAAGTCTCTTTTCTAAAAAAAGTCACTTGCCTCCGCGGATCTGATGTGTTTAAAATAACATACAAAAAGTTCCTTTCCAACGTACACTGGGTGATGATTTTTCACCCCTGATTCACGCTCTTCCGGGCACAGATCCACAAAAGGTTCCTAGCGATATCAGGACCTTTGGTGGTTAAATCGAATTGCCTGGTATGTCAAAATTATAAACAAAAGCTCCTTTCTGATTGTACTTGAGCGATTATTCTTTAGCCCTGGGTCCCTCTCTTCCAGGCTCAGAACCCTCTCGAACATCAGCCTCCCTCCGTCGGGTTCACTCTGGTTTGTATTCAAAAGATTTCTCTGTTGCATTCACTTGTGATTGGGGTGCTGGCTTTTCACCCCTCGATCCCCTGGAACCACCTCACCGGGCTCAGACCCTTCTCAAATGTTTACCTCCCTCCGTCGGGTTCACTACGGCTCTCATTTATACGCTTTATCCTTTTGCATTCACAAATCTTTGGCCGACGGCTTTTCACCCTGAATTTCATTTTAAAAAGTTCACTGTGGACATCCCTCTGTTGTGTTCACTATTGTCAACACACTGTTCATTGGGACTTCAGGCCCTGTTCTATCGGTATCCCTCCACTGGGTTCACTCTTGACAACTCTTGCCAGTTTCACAGTTCTTTCTCCTTCCTCACTATGCGGGATTCATCTCCCTTAGCTTCTCAATTACGTGCAGGTCAAATACCTTTGACTTTACAGGGGGTATTGCTAAACACATGTATGACCACTTTGACCTTTTTCTTCTGGGGCTCTCATAGGGCCTTCTGGTATCAGTAGTTTCAACAAAAGTAAAATCAACCAGAGTCTCTTGAATGAGCACTGACATGGTCCTGGACCCCTCTACAGCTGGTTTTCCCTTAATGTTAACAGTTCTTTGAAATTTCCTTCATTTGCCATTTGCGACTTTCGTTCAACACAGTTCGGTTTCTTATTGGCTCTCCACTCAACTCACCGGCTGTGATGAACCACTTAGCTTTTCTTGTCTCTGAAGTCAAGGCCGGTACCACGGTAGCAAGAGTCTCTCTCTGTTCTGATTATCAGTGTAGGCGTGCTCTGTGTACCATTGACATCTGTAGCAACACACGCTGGCTATTGTTGCAGTCCTACCATTACTTCCACAGAGGCTTTGCGGGTCTGGGTCGGAGAGGACAATGTCCCTTCTCGCCTTGCCACCCTTTCGGTTCTTTCTGCCTTTCTCCTCCTCTTGAACTGCCGTGCTTAGATAGCTGCCTCGTCGTGCGGTCTGCCTTGCTTGTAGTGTGCTCTCATACTCCACCTTTTATCCCTGTGGGGAAGGGAAAGGGCTGTCAGGTGTGTGTGATTCTGGTCAATTGCCTGCCTTTACCTGACTCTTGCGTTATGACATGTCAGGTAAACGGCTCTGGTGTTAGTCTGTTGTCTTTCGTGATGTGCAAAAGTGTTTGTGTCGGAAAAGGGGGGGTAGAGCGTCTGAGTATTTTACATGGCAAGATGCAGAAAAGGTGTTAATAGAAGGGGGATGCTCCATCCCACCCATCAGTGTCCCACTTCCACCCACTGAGGACCCCCCATCCATGTGATCCTCCCTCAGTGGTCCACACCCAGGAACTGGATCCAATAACGATGGCCATGTCCTGGTCACCTGGATGACAGATCCCTGGGGAATAGTTAGGGGGACACCTTCAGGTTTATCACACCTCATTTCCTCACTCAAGACTTAATACTACCAAGACGAATAAGAGAAAAAGGAACACACAGAGTGATAAAACGTCATCTCCCAAAAGTACTGATGTGAACTACTCCTTTTCCAAGTCTAGACAGTACTGAGATGTGGTGGCCCCAAGGAGGCATGAAGAATACTCCATTGATACAAACAAAGGACTATAACACTCCTCTGGAGAGGATCCATGTACAAGACATACAAACGAAGAAGGGACTCAATGAAGGGGGAACGTGACATGAAGCCTGTCAGACCTGGGGTATTCAAACACTAGAACAAGGTAGTGAGCAGGAGAAGCTGGTCCTTGGCCCTGAGGACACCCTGGAATGGTCAGCAGAGCACTCTTTAGTCAGACAGAGACCCCACATACGAAGAAGCTGGAGAGAGGTTGACGGTGGTGTGACCTCAGAGAGGTGGACCATGCAGTCCTTCAACTATGCCGACACCGACAAGCCAAGAGACCTGCAAAGCCAGCACGGTGCAGCGGGAAACAGAGAAAGAGAGAAACATGAAGGGGGCTCAACAACAGCGCGTGAGACCAACGCCCCGGGAAGAAACAGTTATGTTATAGGAATTTATTGAGCACACGTATGCCAAAGGCATCATGGCGCTAGTGGCAGCTGGCAGAAACATAAACGGGGAGGAGAGCCATTAGAATAATACTGTTTTCAATTTACGTCGAAAGCAGAAGTGATCAGAAGTGCTCCGCAGAGCATGCAGAAGTTTGTTCCAGGCATTAGAGGCTACAGTAGAAATGGCACAACCATCTGATCGAGCCAGCCTGTGTTGGGGAACCACAAGAAGAAGGGCTGATTGAGAATGTAGAGGGTGGGGAGGGGTGTAGTGCACATATTTAGCTTGAAGATACTCAGCTCCAATGCAGTAGAAAGCTTGGTGGACCAAACACATAGATTTAAACATGACACAAGCCTCTACGGGTAGCCAGTGCAGTTGCCTCAGTAGCGGGGACATATGAGAGCCGAAGGACGGGCGGACAGTGACATGCCCCCACCAGAAATACGGTAACGGGAGCCACGGTAGATCCGGTAGGGGCTTGGGCAGGAGTGAAGAGTGCTTCTGGAGTAATCCCCCCGTCACAGTAACTGCTGGAAAGATACCAAGAGACAAGAGTGCCTCAGGAGTAATTTCCATCATCACAACACCCGGCAAGAGAGATATCAAGGATAAAGATTACTACGAGAGTCGTCTCCCTCATCGGAGGGTTTGTGGAAAAAGCCAAGGCCATTACGAGAGTGATCTTCCTTGTTAAAATACCCAAGAAGAAGATAGGGAAAGCCTAGGAACATATTTAAGGCTGAGAAAGAATAACTGTGGGACATTCAATCAAACTCAAAGAAGTTCCTAGGAAGAATTACAAGGCCTTAAAAGAACTGTCACAAGAGACTATCAGAAAACAGCCCTTAAGGCTGGACCAGTTGGACCGGAGAAGGGAGTCATTCTCCTGGCTTCATTTCTGTTTGCAGAATACCTTTGATTAGTGGTAGGGTCAGAGTAGGATAGTTTTGGACAGGAAACTGATTCTTTAGTTTGACAGCCCCCCTGATGTCGAGCACCCGAGTTACAATTCAGTTAGGTAGGGCAACCCTTCTAGTTACATTTATTTATTTATTTTATTGGACATTTGTAAGGTGCTTATACATCAGGAAATTGTGTTACAAGCGCCCACAGTTAAAGGGAAAGATAGGTCCTTTTCTTATTATTCGAATAAAACCTTGAGTTTGAAATGCCATCCCTTTGTCAGATTTTTTCTTCTGACTTACCACATGTGTTAGTGGGGAAAGCAATGTTCTTTGTATCATTTGCAGATATAGCTCCATGTGTAATCTGGAAATGTTTTGATGCAAAGGAAGTGTTGACATATCACCCCACAAGCGGCAGAAGTGAAATTAGAGGTTTGGGTATGTTTGCTCAAATGTTTTTGATCGCGGCAAACTGACCGAAAATTATTTGATCGGGGCCAAATTTAAATGCACATGCGTTTTTGTCCCCCGCCTCCAATTTTAAGGCAGCGGGGGACACCCCTGCACCGTAAAAATTGCAAAATACCAACCATTGGGAGCGAGTGACACCTTCGCTCTCCAGGATTTACTATTTTGCAATATATGCGACCAAATTTCCCCAAAGGCCAAATCACCCATGGTCATTAGGTCAATTTGTTTAGGTCAAATAGGATAGTACCGAAATTAGAAGGCTTATTTTTATTTAGAATGTAATCTGTGTATATAATTGACTAAATAAATGCATGCATGTGTGTGAGAGATTGTGAGTTTCATGCAGGCAGGTTTATTTACTTTTCTGTAGACACACTGCCTGTTATTATGTAATACTGTGGTGAATTCCCTTGCATATAGATTGGGGCTACTTTTACTTCAATTTTGTATTCAGTGCGCAGAGAAGTAGGGAGGCTATGAGGTGAAGCAGTCATATTGCCATATGATCTGAGCACCTAGGCAAATTATAATGATGCCTGCCACATGGTGGAAATGAATGAGCATTCAATGGGAAAACCTGGTAAATGGTGAGAGTGCCTTAATATAGGATTGTAATATCTAGAAAATGGAATGAGTACTGGGGGATGCGACGGCAATATCTGCCAAATGGTGTGAGTTCTTGGTATATAATGTTAACATCTGGCAAATAGTTGCATTCTGGAAGGATAGCTCATGTGCAGCATGCTTGTTTTAGGAACGGGACAATGCTATGTGACAGGTTTGAAACCCTAGTTGCACCGGCTCGTTCTGAGGACAATGAATTGAGTACCTTACATGGGTACTAATAACACTAATTAATACACAGCTTAGAATTGGTTAATCTATGTGAAGCTCTATAGAAATAACCAAATTATAATTATATGATGCAAGTGCAATGCCAACATATTGAAATGCCTATTAAATTGGGCTACTTGCTGTTGTCTAAAGGTAAAAGCTGCCAATAATACCTGTAATATTCTGTATGTTAACATATTTTAGCAAAACCTATCAATTGGTGGTAAACTTGGGCAAATCGTGAATGTACATAGACATGTGACTTCAATACCTACAGTAGCAACCAAGAAAACCTTTTCACTACACATGTCAAAACTATTGCCTTTGCCAACGAATGTCATGTATTGGACTCTGCCCTGCAGATGTACAATAATGAGTGGAGGCTAAAATGCCAACTCAGCCCTCACACTGCTACAACCCAAGAGCCAACACAACCACAAAGTCAAAACCGGCACAGTTAAGAGTTACACCTCCTTCGCCATTTGTGGTAACGTGGGCCGAGGGAAGGCTATGCTCTTAAGAGGGGTTTGAATGTGATTCAGTTGCGACCCAAACAGCAAAGCTTAACAGTCCAAAATAAAGGGATTGCCTGATCAAGGTTCTATAAAAATAGATATACTTTAACAAAACAAACCATCTGCAAAATAAAGAAATTGAAAAACACTAAACAAAACCCACCACTCAGGAAAGAACAGAGAATAAGCAAAGATAGCAAAATGCAGCTCTCTGAATAATGGATCAGCGGTGTAAGACAAGTAAAAACCACAATGTTCTTAACAAAGGATATGTTTCTGTGATGCAAATGGGATTTAGTGACCTAACCAGTGTTTAAGGCCCAAAACTGGACCAAGGGGGCAGTTAATTATCGATAGTACCTTCTTGCAGTTCTTGGCAGTTTGAAGGCGTCGAACCGGCTTTGAGCAGTGGTGCGAGCGGATCAAGCTCAGTTTGGGCATGGTGGATCATGTTGACCCAAGCAGCAAGTAGGCATCAAGCACATTCGAAAGCAGTAGCTCTTTACAGGTCGAAGGTGGCATGTGAGAAAGCACGTCGGGGCGCTCACTGGGATCACTTTGAGGCCAGGACGAGTTGGGGTATAACCGCCGGGAGCTTTCGATGAGTGATGTTCCACCGATTCGAGTCAGCGGTGATGGTTATCGAAACAGTGATCCTGTTGCTCCAATGTGCAGTTTGGTGAAGTGACAGTTCGGGGGAGAACCAGCTTGAGTCACAGCGTCACCTCTGGTTCGAGTCGGCTAGTGACCAGTGATGCGTGGTTGATTCGAGCCTGGCAGGTGATGGCTCAGTGAGGGCATGATGCAGTGTTGCGCAGGCTCAAGATGCAGGCACTTACTCGAAGGTTCGGAGTAGCACAATAAGCAGCACCTGCGGGATCCCTCGGCACCAGACACTGCTCAATGTCAGTTCGACTGGCATCGAGCAAGCAGAACAGGCCTTTGCTGATCTGGTCATCCAGGTGCTGTGAGACCCAATTCAGGGGCTCAAGGTCAGGGTCAGTCCTTTCAGGAACTGGTTTCCCAGCTCTGGGGGCTTCTGCTGCAAAGTTGCAGGTCCTGGTACGCAGCAAGGTTCACCTCAAATATGCCGTGGTGAGTGGTTAAGGGGCAAAGCTCTCCTCTGCCTTGGACTGCTCCTCCTTCACCTCAGTGATTGAGGGCTTTGGAAAGTGCAACTCCCCCAAAAGAGGTCCAATGAATCCTCAAGCGTTCTTCCGGATTGAATTAATAAAGTGGAGTGAGACCCATTTTTTAAAGGTAAAGGTCCACAGGTGATTGGATTAAAGCTCGTCTGCTTTAGGGGCCCACACCCTGCTCTTAAAATAAGAGGACGCTGCCCTTCTGACATCACAGCTCAGGTTCTTGGTGCTAAAGGAAGTGGAGGAGACCGGAAGAAGAGATAGTGGCAGGGAGAAACAAGAAGGCTGAATCTTCCTTCATCTGTACAGAGCTCTCCCTGACTACACTAACATTGCCTCTGCCCTTCTGAATAGAATAAAAAATGCAGCAACCTTGGGGTGAGGCCAAGTCTTTTGTGAATGGGTATGCCCTTTGATTCCTGTTCCCAGGCCAGCTTCCTATGGATTGCCTGTCTTCTTTTGCTCTTACAAAGGCACAAAGAGAGGCAATCCCCCAAGGATACAGTCCTGCCAGGAGTGGCAAGGTACAGCCTATCTAAGAAGAATGCATATATTCCTTTCACAACTAAGCATGGGCTCACAGGGCTGACTCATGTATGTTATCAAATAGCGGTGGCCGTAATAATTATGGGAATACCATCCACCATATCATAACTCGGGTATGGCTTATTTCTAAAGCTTATTCTGCCACCAGGTGGTAGATTTATAATCATAGGGTTTTGGGACAGAGGTGCATGTCTTAAATGCAGCCCATGCATTGCAGAGACTTGGCTGTCACCGCAGCTGTCAAATGTGCACCTGTGACCTCTGCAGGTCAGGATACTGATGCAGCAGGGCACAAGTACACACTATCCTTTTGGCATGAAGCTTATGAAAGGGAAAAATGATCAGCAGATGTCCCTTACTGATATGGAATTACCCGCATCATTTTATTACAAATTTATAAAAATCAAAAATGTCAGGGCCCCTACACCCTTGCCAAATGGCAATCCATCACAATGCTTGTTTTCTATATTTGCATGTACAATTTTTTACAGTAAATAAAACACACACGCGCGCACACGAAATTGCTCCTGAACACATACAGCACCAAACAAAGGAAGTAATCCCCTTGGGCACAATCTCTACAGCCTTCACACGTTTTTTTTTCCAATTCCTGGCCCCTTTGCTAAAATGTAAAGGGCAGCAACAAACATAATCAGTACAAATATTGCAAACAGGCTAGTAAGGGAGCTCCATGTCACCTGAGCATGTGTTCCCCACTCCTGGGCTTCTATGTGCAGATCACTGCATTCTTGAAGTTGTAGTCTTTTGTGTTTCAAAAGACACCCAAGCGGTGTAGAAACCTACAAACTCATAGAAGATTGGATGGATATGAGTGGGTTGGCCCTGAACCACGAGAAAACTGAACTCATGATCATAGGTTCTAGACCCAGACTGCTGAAGCTTAAAGCTGAATATAAAACATTTTGCATTGCAAATCATCATATTCCCATAAAAGACTAAATAAAAATACTGGGAGTTATATTTGATCAGACCTTAAGTATGACCTTAAGTATGACTGCACAGGTGAATAGCCTTGTCTCGTCTTCAGCTTATTATATAAGGTAACTCTCCCACATTCACCCTTTTCTTTCACAAAATAGTTGTGGAACAGTTGCTCGGGCTGTTATTTACTCCTAAATTGACTATGGTAGCAGCCTCCTGGTGGGTGTTGGTAAAGGGAAATTGGCTAAACTACAAGTAGTTCAAAACAGCACCATCAGAGCTATTATGGGCATGAGGAAGTCTTAGCATGTGTCCGAGGTGCAGAGAAGTTTGCATTGGCTTCCCATAGGGGCCAGGATAGAGTTCAGGTTATTGACTATCACCTACACATCTTTGGCAGGACTATGTCCTGAATACATAGCTTGCAGACTGAAAAACAAAGTAGAATCGAGAACTCTGCGTTCAAACAGTCTTAAACTTCTGCAAATACCCAAAGATAATTTAGCGCTTCGTGGGTGGCTGCTCCCACTCTGTGGAACTGCCTGCCTCTTGAACTTAGAAGTTTGATGTCATTGGATTGTTTTAGAAAACAACTCAAAAAGCACCTGTTTAGATAACCTTGTGCGTAGGTCAGCTCTGTTAGCTGGCATTCCCATGAGCTCGTAGATTAGACTTCATCGGCGCCCGTGTGCCTCCGGGCCCCTTTGGTTGAGCCTTATAAATAAATAAAGTAAAGTAAAGTTCAGATGACATGGAATCACTCATTTGATATCCATAAAACATCCCACAATCAAGAAAATGTGCCCAGTCACCTGCTACAAGGCAATAACGAATGGCAAATCTTCTCATATTATGCCTTCCTTTGGCTATTTACCTCGGTAGCCTGCTATTACCCCCACAACTGCCTACTTCTGCAGGCAGTATCTGGCCATTTCGATTAAGCCAGCAGAAAAATAGCCCGTTTAGTCCACCATAAACCCCTATCCCTTTATTTTGGCATGGCAGTGCTCCTGCCAATGCAATGCAGAAATGATCACACTGTCCAAGGTTGTGGTGGAGTTGAAGCATGTTTGGTTTCACAAGGAGATGCTACTTTGGGAAGTGGGAGCTTTTTTAAACAAGCATTTGCAACCCCAACAGTTTGGGCATTTCTGTAGACATCGCATAGGCATTTACTGGGCACTGCCATAATGGTACTACCTAGCCAAAAGGCTGCAACAGCAGGGAATTGGTGTGAGTACCCGTGTATATCGTAGCAATGCCTCACTATAGATAAGACAAAACATCTGTCTTTGTCAATGCTTATTGTTAACAGGATCTCAGATGCTTGTTAGTTTGGGCTATTAGGTGGATTGCAGATTGGGAGAAATGGCATATGAGGAGGGACACACTGCTTGTATGCGTTATTTCAGGGGTCGAAATTAGCATTTGTTGACCAGGAGCAAAAGGTAGCTCCTGGGTATCAAGCATCGAACCAAGAGCTAGTGCGCAACAAATCGATATTGTGCGCAAGATGCAAACTACCTTTTTTTCTATAATATATTATGGAATATGCTTCAAATTCCCCTTAGGTGAGTCCTTTATTCTTTTTTATAGGATATATGTTAAAATATATTGAGAAAGACCTGCAGAGCCCTGCTGAGTCTGTCCATGGTGTTTGCTCGGAACGCAGAGCCGAGTGTGAGCCGAGTGTGAGCAGTCCTGCAGAGCCCTGCTGAATCTGTCCACGGTGTTTGCTGCGGGAAAGGAGGAGGAGTCTCTACTCAATATCAGCTATCCGTGGAGTGGAACGCGGAGCGGAGTGCGAGTGAGTGAGAGCAGTCCGGCAGAGCCCTGCTGAGTTGTCCACGGTGTTTGCTGCGGGAAAGGAGGAGGAGTCTTTCCTCACTATCGGCTATCCGCGGAGCGGAACGCGGAGCGGAGTGCGAGCCGAGTGTGAGCAGTCCTGCAGAGCCCTGCTGAGTCTGTCCACGGTGTTTGCTGCGGGAAAGGAGGAGGAGTCTCTACTCACTATCGGCTATCCGCGGAGCGGAACTCGTAGCGGAGTGCGAGCCGAGTGTGAGCAGTCCTGCAGTCATGTCGGGCAGGACGGGCAGGACGGCAAGAGTCGACCAATTCACCTCAGAGCCACATTCACTGTGTCCATCGCCAGAAGAGGAAGAGAGCCATTGCTTGAGGAGCTCAAGGTTGCGTGGGGGCACGGAAGGTATGTAACTCGTAGCTCCCAAGCCCATGGGACAAAAAAACATGGAGAAGAAGCCAGCCTTGCGAAAGGGTAGACCAGCGTCCTTAAGTGCATTATCAAGTACACCGGACGAACCGCAGAGAAGTCAAACAGCCGACTACGACAACGCTGGTGCAGCTCTAAGGCAGCCGGAGCCTTCGCAACCATCGGGAGGCGGTACAGAAGAGCGGCTAGTAAGTACTCAAGATAAAATACTGGTTTTATTGCCTAGAAACGGGCCTCCATCAAACGTATCCCCCACCGCAGGACTTGGCCGATGTGGAGAGTTGGAAGGACAGAATGAGGTCCGGGTGGAGGGGAGAGAAAGCGGCAAGGTCATGGTGCAGGGTGTGGGGCAACAACAGGGGAAGGACACGGAGGGGTGGCTGAAGAGGTCGGGGTGCTGCACAATAAAGGAGCAAGTAGCATGGAGCAGCAGCCCAGCTCCTTGATGAACAAAGAGGGACGCCCAACGAACGCCCAGATAATAAAAGCTCAGATTCATGTGCCACTGCAGTCAAATACAGAACTTTTGGAACATGATATCACAGAAGACCCGGATGAAAACATAGAACGAGCCTTAGATCCAAACAAAATGACAGAAAAAAATCACAAGAGAAAAAGAATCATAGTGCAACACAGCCAGAAGTGAATCGTGAGAGGAAGCGAGGGAAAGGGAAAAACAAACAATTTAAGCTAAAAACGGCAACAAAAAAAAGCAGAGAGAGAGACATGACACTACTCGTGACGAAACCCTTAAAAATGGGAGTGCCCAAAAAAACAACAGGGGGGCACAACTTACAGAACTACTTCCAGTCAAGCTCTAAAAGTTCGAGTAGATACAGAGTGGAACTTTCAGATGAGGAAATCCTGCAGGCTCTTCAAGAATGCTGGCCACAAGTCAAATGTAGACGAACCGAGGAAGCACAAGTCTTACCGCACAGGGACTCGATAGAAGCAGGAGAAGTACCTCAGGAGTCAGAGCTGACTACCAAGTCGGGATACGTACCTAGGCTCGAAACAATGGTGAAAGATCCACAGATCGGCGAACAGCAGGCGACTCCCAAGTCGACTAAAGAACCAATCGAAGAGCCTAAAGGGGCCATAGAAAGTGGGTCTAAAAGGAGAAGAGCAAGAATTAATAGGGCCACGCTGCAAGAAGAAATCCCGAGTATTTCCTCGGAAGACAATGAATCGAGCCAGGAGAGGAGCACCAATACACATAGAAATCCACTGCTCCAAAAGTCGAATATGGAAGAGGAAGTAGTAGTAGCAAAGGTGGTGAATGGCAATGAGAAACTGAGCACAATCGAAATAACCAACGAGAGAATTACGGAACGGGGTAAATTTGAAAGCTCCAGCAACAAGATTTTGACGTTAACCCTGAGTGATTCACGAAATCGGAGAGCCTCACTGGATTGTCCGAGGGGGCATTCTATTCATGGTCTTACAAAAACCTCGGGGCAGATGGACATGTCAAGTGATTGGCGACCTGAAGCGTCCTCAGGCTTGACAGTATCGGAGACATCGGCTAAGAAAGCAGACATCTTTTCGATAATGTCATCGATCTATCGCCATTCATGAAACTTTATGAATCAATCAGTGAAAGCCTTAAAGATCATACCTCAATACAAGCTATGATGAATAGCAAACTGATGTTCTTGGAGGCATTCATTATGGCAAAAGAGAAAAAATTAACAAACTTTACATCAACTGAACATTGCAGTATTTTGGACTTAAAGGCATGGTCTAGTAAAAAATGTTATTGTCCCTACGGGTCGGCCATGTTTTTTTAAGCCTAACTGGCTCGATTTTAGAAAACTTTCCTATGGACCTTACCCGAGTTTTCGTCCATTAAACGCACGCGAAAACAAGCACCAGGGCGCCGCCATTTTCTGATAATCCTATCACTTGCCGCATCGCCCTGGCTGACCTGCTTCCCCCGCCCCTGAGCCTGACATTATCCAAACATTCATATTCCCCGTCTCTCTCCGTGACGTTACTGTGCTGCGTAGGCAAACGCGCCCAGTCGTCTTCTACGCGACTCCACACAGAACCCGGAAACCAACACAGACCATCTCACAACACAGCGTGCCACAATTCGGAATATAAACTGTACTTTAAAATCAAACAGCAACACGGTACATTTGGTAAAGTACATTTATTTTACATTAAATGTTTAGAGAATATTCAGCAATTGCCATATGAACTCCGAAAGCCATTTATTTTCTTTTATCTGTATCCGCCATGGTACACAGGGTGTTGCTTTTCGTTAAAAGAAGCACTTTGGAAGCACGGTGAACCGCAAGGCTGATCCATCAACTAGGCACTAGTCCATCCTAAAGGTTGATATGTTGCTTCTAGCCACTAGTACAGCTTAAGGGCATGTGGGCCCTTGGCGATCGTCCCATAAAATTGTCAGTGTTCTCTAGTTGTTCACACGAAGCTGCAGGTGTCTACTGTAAAAGCCATCTGCTGGTGTCTCAAACCGATGGCAGTAGCAGAAGGGGAGCAAATACCTGTTATGAAAACAAAAAAATTATAATTAGTCTCGCCAGCCGATCTTCATTAATATTACTTATTTTATTTATTACAGCCGCTCAGAAACTATTTGCTTGCAAGGATAGTTCAATGGAGTATGTCCGGCTCTAAAATCAATGCGAAAAGTAACGAAATAAATCGAGGCCAACACACAATGATAAACGACAGTTAGTCTACATGCATGAGGAATGATATGATATATGATATGGCATTTGTAACGCGCCTATACTCAAGTGTTTCTAGGCGCGACGAGGCAGGTGGGGAACAAGGGCAGACAGCCAACGATCCTACTAGGCCAGGTGTCTTTCTGATCGCGCATGGGGAAGGGAGACGGGGGGGTATAAGTGCTGTACATGGTTAGTTGAATACAAATTAAATAATAGGGCCTGCTGGTGGCAAGTGCAAGGTAAATGCCGGGAGAAGGGGCTGAAGGATACAGAGACAGTCCCGTAGTGCAGGTAGGCAGTGCAGGGAAAAGTGGCTGGGCCAAGGACCGAGATCGGTGAGACCAGTGGACCTGCATGCCCATGTGCCCACTACGAGCACGTTTTCCTTGCTTTTCCTAGCTCTTCATTCGTTCATTTATTCATGCATCCATTCATTAAATCTTCATTCCGGTATAAAAGCGTGTAAAGATTTACTTACATTATATTTGAAATTTCCATTGTGTCTCTTCGTAATGCAGTTTGTAAAACGGACCATGCTCTTGACAACGATTTTTCGTATACTGAACTAAAATGAAACTCGGTCTAGTTTCTGAATGTTCTGCCTTATCGTCTCTTACGTTATTGCGCACCCCTTTCAAATGTAGTTCTTTCGGCATGGTCCCTGTCTCAAGGTCAAAAAACAATAGACCCTTATACTTCCAGTGCGACTTGTGGGCCTCATCTGGGCGCAAGCTGAAAATCAAAGCCGCTGTCCTTCGCATTCTTTATTTGCAACATCACGTAGTATAGGCATCTGTGAGAACTTGAGGTTTAGAATCCGTCTATGTAGTGCGCCTCAATGTGCAAATGCGAACTGGCTTCTCTCCCAAATGCCACGGCCCGCTTGGCTGGCGCGTTCTAAGTGCCCCAATTTTGTCCCCGTTGTCTGCGAGCTTTGCAGCCCAAATTGAGACATTTAATTTTTGGCGGAAGGTCAGGGAAAGTATAAAGTACCACAGGAGTTGAGTTAAAAGTGAGATTTATTGTTTGTTTGTTTGTTTTATTATTTGCAATACGCAAGCCTCCCCTCCGTTAACAGTGCGCAGCATTTACATTTACATGAGATGAGACATGAGAAAAATATATACATACACATATATGAGGTGATTAGAGAGAATTCAAAGATGACACCCAGCTTGTTCGCCACCCATGATGGTGAAGGTAGGGGTTAGGGCTACAGGTACACTGTACAATAACATTTATTTACAAAAAGACAATCGTATTGCAATTATTTAAACCGGTATTTGTACTTCACAACCAGCTGTGCTTCGGGTGGGCATGGCACAGTCGCAATGGATCACTACTCTGCACAGAAACGTCCACAGTTCCATATCTGTGCTTCTCTAACATAGCAAAAATAAGGCCTTTCACAAAGTCGAACTGCATTTCATCATAGACTGGTTTGATCACCCATTGCTTACTTCGTTTTGAAAACACCTTAGTGTAGCGAGGCATCCTTACTTTACCCCTAGTCCTAGATTGTTCACGTCCGACATTGCTGTTATGGGCCAAGAACGCTAGTAGAGTCCGATGTTTCATGCCCCGAAAGCTAAAATGCAAGCGCTTTGGCCTGTACTTTAGGCACATATTGTGGAACACCTCCAAATCTCCTGTGTGACAGAATTCTGTCAGTCCTCTGAAATCTCTTGATAGAGTTTTGTCGAAAACAATCTTCTCAATGGTTTTGTGTGTCGGTGAAGATGGAATCAACCACTTCTTCTTCCATGCCTCCTCTGGGGACAGAGGGCCATGTTCACATTGGTGGAAATGTTGATTTGCTGTCCAGCGGTGAACGTTGGTACAGTGGTGCATCAGTGACCGCCATTTTTCAAGTAGTATTTCCACTGACCCTTCACAAGTTTTTGAGCTCCACCAAAGATGGTTGGTGATAGAATGGGACCACTGCAAAATAGTTTCAAAACCTTTTTTTTTCCCTGCAGCCGAGATTTTCTTATTGATTGATTTAGCAAGATGCCATACGTCAAATTGATGTTTAATATGTGGGAACTGCTCTCTCATTGTCTTGGCAATTGAAACGTGTCTGTCCGTGGCTATGAGGTCGATGTGCATTCCTCTTGATTGTAGATATTCCACTGATTTTATAAATCCTAGTTTCTCCATGGCCACTGACGATGTACATTGTGTTACCTGCACGACCACCAAACTCACAATTTTCTTACTATCCATGTCCTGAAAGTGGTAGGTGCAGTACTTGGCAGAAAATCCAGGGCTGTCGCACTGTCCATCACTGGATAGCCTGAATCTTTGCCTTCGAATGTACTTGCTAGAGACAATTGTTCAATTTTCCAAGCATCACTAATGGCCGGAAACAGATAATCACGTTGGTATATGTAGTACAGTGCTTTAGAAATGAAATGGAGTCCCACAAACTGAAAGAAAGCCTCTAACTTTATAAAACTGGAGCCACTAAAAAGTGATGCAGCTGCACACAGTAGATTGCCTGCTGGCAGTTTCCCCAGCATCGGTTGTGCAGACCATGAAAACCTATGATTTAATCTACAGGCGGCATTTATTTTGACTTTACTGCCTTTTATTTGACGAGTCACATTAATCAATGGCTTCCCACATACTTTCCCTCTAATGGAATGCACACATTTCAGCATACTTATAATTTCCATCAAACAACTGTCGAATACAATGTATTTGCTCTCTTTCATTAGACTGTCATCCTGCGTCAACGTTGTTTCGGCCTGTGACGTTGTGGAGATTTCAACACATTGGAAAGTAATATCGCTGATATCAAGTTCTGATGCGTCTATGGATGCTGCGTCTGGTTCATTCTCTGTCATTTCGACATCTATTACTTCAACATTGATGGGAGAACACAACAATGTTCACAGGTTTTTTGGTGGCAAATTTTTGGCGGGTGTAGATTGTGTGAATTGATCTGCAATTACTTCAGAGCTATCTTCAATACATTCAATAACATCTTCTTGTGGTGGTGCGGTCGCACTGTAGCTATGGTCCAATGCAACTTTGCTGTAGTCTCCAAATACAGTTAATTCATGTTCTGGCCATTGGACATGAGCATCTCGAGCCTGAACACGCCTCGCCTCAATTAATAGTTCCTCCATAGTGTACACGGTCTGGCAAGCAACATCTCTCATTCGCTTCACTGTCTGTGTATGTATAGTTCTGACACCCACGGGTAACTGGAGGAGAGATTGGAAAAGGGATGTTCAGTTTAAACACAAGATAAAGTGTAGTCCAATTGACTGGAAAAAAACATAAAATAGTCCCCAGCACAAACATTTTTTTAAATTTATGAACTGTTTGTAACTAACCTTTTTTTGTTTTTTTTCTTTGCAACTTTTTTGACTCCACCTTCAACATCTGCACGCTGTAGCTCCGATTTGTTTCCGCATGTCCTCCCTTCCTCTTGCGCTGCAACGACTATATTTTCTGTATCCGCATAGACAGCACGGAATGAGGCTCCATCGTCTCCCTGAAACATAGTACTTTCATTACTATGTATCAAAATATTGTTAGCATAAAACACACGTGAGGACGAACACACGGGTACATCTCAATAGCCAAACATTGCGTGCAACAATCAAACGACAAGTATTCGACCAGTGATGATCTATTTCGATGGAGCTGTCAGTATCCATACCTCTGGCTCTGCATGGACTGCCGTGAATGGTTGTATTGGAGAGGAGGCATCCGCATCTCCCTGAAACACAGTACTTGCATTAGTATGCTTTTCAATATTGGAAACACAACACACACTTGGGGTCGACGGCACAGGTACATATAAAGAGATAACCACAAATGATGCATTGTCGAAAAGAATCAAGGAAAATGTAAATATGATCACATTTCATCGACTTATTTCTCCGATTTATTTACATCTGCATCATCTAAATTGGATGTTGTGATTGTAGTGGAAGCTTTGTCGTCTCCCTGAAACACAGCACTTGCGTTAATAGGGAAGAAAGTATAGCAAATGGAATCACGATATATGATCACGCGTGATGGAGCTGTCAGTATCCATACCTCGTGCTGCTGAAGAATATCTATGGATGTTGCAAATGTAGTGCGCACTTCCGAAAGCTGTTGCGCAGATTCGTATACGCATGGTCCCGCTTCCACTTCCCCTGGAATTACTTGAATGTCAGGCTCTGCATCAAGTGCAGGGGTTGACCCTCCATCAACTGCCTGAAACATAGTACTTGCATTAGTGAGGATTACAATAGTAAAAACATAACACACACCTGGGGTAGACAGCACAGGTACATATCAATGGCTAACCATGAATGAAACATTGTGTAGAACAATCAAACGACAAGAATTCCAGCTCTGATGATGACGCTCGATGGAGCTGTCAGTATCCATACCTCCTGCTGGTGAAGAACATCTAGAAATGTTGTAGATGTGGCGGACGCTTCAGCATCTCTCTGAAAGACAGTACTTGCATTAGTATGGATAACACTAATTATAACTGAAAACAAACACCAGTGGACGATAACTAAGTTGTATATCAATTGGAAAGCACTAACCAAACATTCGGTAAAATAATTACACGATAAAATAAAACTATTACTTGACATGCATAAAACAAGTCTGTAGCGGATTAGCCTAGTAAGATTACCTAATACGCGCTAGAAGTGGTTGATAACTGCGACCACGTCAAGGATGTAGAATGTTCTTGCTTCAGATTCAAGGGATAGTCAAGAAGTTTTAAAGGTAAATTAATGATTGATAATGAAATGCCAATATTAAAAATAGCCATGTAAGGCGACAGAATACTCAATACAGCACAGTTCTCTGTTTCCATATATATACATTGCGTTTGTGGGTTATGAAATCGAAAAAGAATATATTGATAAATGTCATTATTCAAAAAACTATACACTCATATCAATATCGAAATTATTACACGGGATAGAACACCTACAATATCAATTAATCCGTTCGCATACCTACACACTACCGCAAGGCCTAAAGCTAAATCCGGACACTTGACTCGCCAGTGGCGGAATGTGGACGAATAGAGTGGAAATAGCGTTTTCGAGCAATTTCCGTGTCGTTCGCGTTTATTCTTCTTTGTTACCCAAGATGTAGTGTACATGTCCAAGGAAAAGTGCCGGCTGCAGATGCGGTATCGATCACCCCTCTTGTCCTGTAAGACTTGTTGGACTCTACTTTCCAGCTCATCCAGTGGATATCCGCAATGTCTGACCCATTCTCTTATTCGATCAACAGTTTTCGGGAATACATGCATTGTAGTGCCTTCAGATTTCGCATGGGTCTTCGAAGGGCAACCGCTAATCGAACAGGCAGGCATTGTTGATAAATCTGAAAAGTAAATATTGACATTATTATACAATCTTCAAGAATAAAGATTTGATACAAAAGTAAATGAATCATACAATGATCAATGCAAGGTTTGTTTTGGTCGCAGGAACTATGCCAGTTCATTATGTGCGGCTTAGTATTTGCATAAGTTGCAGAAATGTATAAATGATGTGACTAAAATCTGAACATGTGACTCATCCCTTGGATGTTCTGTATTGCACGAGAAGGAAACATGCTTACATTATAGACTGGACCCCCGAAGCATGCATTTCGATGACAATAGACACAGATGAAAATAAATAGATCTATTGATAGCATAGCAATGGAAACTCAAGTCAATAGCAATGAGACCAATGAACATAGTACTATTGTGTACTCTACTCGCAAATAGATAGAAATTTAAAAATCTGCGAAATATGACTAGGATACATGGCCTTACCTTGACCGACAAAACAGTTGGATTCAGCAAGCAGAGCAGTATGTTGCAGGAGAATAGGTGGGTGGCCACAGGTAGCACACTGATGGGTTTGCTCTAAGCGGTCACAGAAGTTCACGGATAGCACGACGACGAGCAGATTAGCGTAGATCTCAGTGGTTGCCAGGTAACACATTCAGGAGTTGACTTGCAAAGCACAAAGATGTTCTCATGAGACATATCAAGTAGTTTATAAAGTATTAGAAACAGGGGTGTGTTTGTGAATGAATGACGTATGTATGTAGTGGTCTTAGGGGGGCGGCCTGCTTCAAGGGGAGGCCTGGCTGGAGACACGGGGTCTGAGGAGGCCATGTGACCGATGGCCCCTTGGCGTGGGATACCTTTTGAAGTGTACATGCAGTTTGGCACCTTGGCCTTTCGCGCCCCTGACAGCCCCCCATGCCAGCGCTCATCCCCGGGTGCGAACCGCCTTTGATAGAGGGGGGTGGGATGGATGGGCCTGGGGCGTGCAAATAAGGCACAGGAAGACTGCTGAATGGAGACACACTTATGTGGATTGCAGGGGGGGCGGCCTGCTTCAAGGGGAGGCCTGGCTGGAGACACGGGTCTGAGGAGGCCATGTGACCGATGGCCCCTTGGCGTGGGATACTTTTTGAAGTGTACATGCAGTTTGGCACCTTGGCCTTTCGCGCCCCTGACATCCCCCCATGCCAGCGCTCATCCACTGGCGCGAACCGCCTTTGATAGAGGGGGGTGGGATGGATGGGCCTGGGGCGTGCAGATAAGGCACAGGAAGACTGGTGAATGGAGACACACTTATGTGGATTGCAGGGGGGCGCCCTGCTTCAAGGGGAGGCCTGGCTGGAGACACGGGGTCTGAGGAGGCCATGTGACCGATGGCCTCTTGGCGTGGGATACCTTTTGAAGTGTACATGCATATCATTGCTTATCAATAACAAATGCCACATACCGGAGATTCTTGTGAGCACAGACCCACACTTCAACCGGTGTATTATAATGGTCAAGACCCTAAGGCCTGTATAATCCAATGGTAATTGTTAGTATAGATATATGTGTGACTTTTATAGAGACATAACCTACTGAAAGACTTTGAACAAGTGTTATTTAGTGCATGCATTATCGAGAATATGTTATGTTAGCTTAGATAGATAGTGACCACCCTGCTTCACAGCGTCCAGACCATCACCCATTCGGAGCACAGATGTCTGACGTCCATCCTTGAATGGAGACACACTTGATTCATTTAAAAAATCGAAACAACAGTTGTTAAAATATATGTGGTGTTTTATTTTGTATCTTATTTTCATGACACAAAAATACAAGACTTTAAAGATTATACAGGTCAGGTTGCAGCACAGCGAGAGAAAATCCCCTGTACTGACCGCTGTCACTCGGGAACGTTTCTCTAATGGCATGAACGGCACAGGCGGGTGTCACTCTTTGAACGCGGTGTCCAAGCCTCCCGTGGAGCCACCATGTAAAGGAATGATAGGCCACCAGCCTGTACCACCTGTGAAAAGGAATGAAACAAACTGTTTTAAAATGACCAAGATAAGTTTAATAAACGTTTGTTGTCAATGACAATTCTTGTAACTAATGGCATTCTACATGGACAAATGCTATCTGGACAATGCACACTATTGAACGACTTACATGCGTTACAATGATATGTAGATGTAATTTTGGATATAGTAGAAGAACATGAAATAGGAGTGGCATGACAAGCAGAGTATACTTACTTGTTACTCGGATTACGAGGACGAACAGTTGCGCGAAGTTCGTGCATAAGCACCATCATTATCCTCAACACGGCCCGTGTGAGGCAGGCTGCCCTGAAGTCTGGCAGCTCGGTGATGCATTGCGGTCGTGGCTCGCCTTCCGAAATGTAGGCCAGGCATCCCGAGTTTTCTCGGCAGCAGCAGTTCTCCTCCTCGGTCGGCATTAGCTCGCACCGATTGCATGTGCACCAGGTGGAGACGCCGTCCATGCGACTAGGCCCAGGCTCTTCATCTGTTGATTCGTCCTGCCAACTGCCGTCTGAATCCCCATCGTTTTCGCGTGCTTCCCTTTCCAGTAGTTCCTCCTCGGTATACTCGGGCTCGTACATGTAGGGCATTATTGTAGCCATTGTGTGTTAAACAAACTAAAATAATTTATAGAGGTGGCACTGGTATCTGTTCACACGGGCTACAAGCAACGAAGGTAGCTGACTAGAGCACTGAAACGAGTCACAGAATACTCAAAGTAACACAGAGAGAGGAATGGAATCGAAAATCTGCTGCTGTGTGTTGTGAAACGGTCTGTTTATACTTATTGAGGAAAGAAGCGTCCTGCCATTTCCATGGCGACACGTCATTAGCTGAAGCGCAGCGAATGTTGACACAAGACGTGCTTTGGCGTTGGGAAATGGGTGGTACGAGTCTGCTGATGACAGACTCAGGGGCGGGGGATTTGATTTAGTGCCGCAAAAGCAGGTCAGCCAGGGCGATAGGGGAAATGATAGGATTATCACAAAATGGCAGCTCCCTGGTGCTTGTTTTCGCGTGCGTTTAATGGACGAAAACTCGGGTAAGGTCCATAGGAAAGTTTTCTAAAATCGAGCCACTTAGGCTTAAAAAAACATGGCCGCCCTGTAGGGACAATAAACATTTTTACTAGACCATGCCTTTAACTACAAAGCCCGTTGGGTCACATCCAATGGGAGGTAGTAAGTCCATCAGTACGCAAACAGAAGTCACAATTTACCTGACAAAAGAGACAACGAATGAGACAGCGAACGGAATACCAGGAACAAAACACGAAGTACAAAAAACTTTAGACCAACTTTTCAAGGAACAGAGGATAAATAATATGGTCCATCAAGAGAGTGGAAAGGATAGAAAAGACCTGAATAAGCACCCAGTAGGAGATACACCATTGGGAGTCAAAAACAAATTAACAACATTGACAATCTACCTGAGGGACAACGGCAAGATCCAAAAACAAGACCCAAAAGAAGGGAGAATGCCGAAGAGACAACCTATAAATCGACAGACTACGGATGAGATCAAGGATCATGAGGATCATCGCACAAACACTACAAAAGAAAGACCTATTAGCCCTAGTCGGGGTGAATCACCTAAGACGATAGAGGACTTTCTGGAAGATGAAAACATGATGAATCTGAGCCAACACCTTAGTGAAAACAACAGTCCGGCCTCAAGTGCATCGAATACGACGCATCCTAAAGAAAAAAGTCTACTAAGACGACACTGTTCAAGCAAGAGAGCTGAAGTCAAAAAGGACCAGGGCCTTCTTACCCCAGATGATCGACGTAAGAAAGTGACAAAAAAGATAAAGCGAGATGAGGAGACCAAAATAACATCTAAGAAAGAAGAAAAAAGAGACTCAAGGAATGACCTATTGTTACGCTCACCTGGTTCCCACAGGGGCGTCGATCGGACCCGGATAGCTGCGGTCTCCACCAACGTGATGCGTAGTGAAGAGATGATAGTCTGGACTGGCCCGCCTAATCTTGTCTGCTGGACTCGTAGAAGTATTCTCCTGCAAGTGGAGAAAGGGATTTAGTCACCCGTGGACTTTAGTGATGGCCCCCCCCCCAACAGTTCTCGTTCTCCCCACTAATCACCTCCGATATCCCCTTTTGGTAACCTCATTTTATGTTTTTAAATGATGAGCTCTTCATCCTGCATGGCATGCAGGGACGCGTAGATACCAGTTACTTCACTGGGTTGAAGGTACTGAGGGAGTACCAGAGGAATATTGACTCCAGTGTCTATAAAATTCAAAGAGTTCAATATGTCCGATGTTCACTCTTGTTCCATTCCCTCGTTAGGTTGCAGCTGGGTCCAAAAGAATATTGCCTGGAGGCAGCTCATGGCGTTCAGGTAAGGGTCTGTACTACCAAACACTGTCCGGTGAAAGTTGCATGAGTTTAACTTGCTGTTTTCTCTCCCTTTACAGGTGCGGCATAGGAAGATGCAGCGAATTAAAGAATAATACCTCCGGTGGTAAAGCAGGTAAGCCTATGGTGGCAAAGAGATTGTCTTTGTCGGTTTTCTCTGCTCACCTTGTTATTCCTTTTGTTTTCCCCCCAGGTGCTGGATTTCGACGAAGAAAATGATGGAGGCAGGCCCGAGTCGAAAGATGCGGTGGACTGGTGAGTATAACGCGGCGCTGCTGCTGGTGAAGCTGAAATAATGTCCTTTCCAGGCTCAGAGATGTGCTGGGTCCGGAATCAGGTAAGGAATCAAATAATGACCGTGATCTAACCTCTTCTCCTTTCTTTTCGTTTTGTCTAGGAGCTCCAGATTCGAGGCGGGCGTGGCAGAAGACTGGATGCTGACTTGCAGACACGGTGAGCGTCACGCTGCTGGATGCAGAATAACGCGAAGCATGGGCTGCTGTTCAGGCATGGTTTAAATAGCCTGCAAAGTAGTCCGAGGTAAATTCCCCAGAACCACACCCGAGTGAAAAATAGTCCCTGTAATAAAATAGTCCCATCCAGGCCTCACGTTGGCTTGGACTCATTTGCAGCATGGTCTGCATAAGGTAAGTAAAGTCTATGAGCCTGGCGCCTATGGCTCCAGGACTGATTTCTATGATGAGCCTGGCGCCTAAGGCGCCAGGACTGAATCCAAACAGCCCCCAGCCGGGGCTGTTGGGGTTTTAATGAGTATCTGGATGCCTGCTCCCGGGGCTGATGGACTCGATCCGGATGCCCGGGGGTAGGCATCATGACACCTATTAAGATCAGCTTTTCGACCAGAAGAGAACTCAGGTACACATAGAAAAGTGCATTTTGTTACGAGAACAGAGCAATACCATAAGAGGATGAAACTCGTTGATAAAAGGAAATGGAGCTTAAAATTGTAACAGATCCCTGGTAACGACGATGACGTAATTCTAAATGGTAGGGCAGTTTTGGAACTTCTGGGTTACGTCCCGCGCCTAAGGAGAATTAGGACAGAACATTTTCTCATTGCAGACCCGAGTCATCGGCATAACAAGCCAGTAACGCACTTGTACATTGCGTCTGAAGCAGTGTACGAGTCACTAAAAGAAGAAACGAGGGCCCTGTTGAAACTGGGGTATGACATCACTGAGTCTACAAGAGCATCGGGCTATGAACTCAGTAAGAAAAAGAAAAAGTCGGACCCTTACAACGCGGGGCCAACAAGAGAAGGATCTGAAGTGCCCCAAGAGACTAGACCACCAATGAAAAGAACCCGGGACTTATCCCACGAGAAAGGAGGCTCAAAAATGGGGTGGATACAGGTGGAGCAAGAGGAAAAATCGCAGGGCCATAGAGAGATAAAAAAAAATACAGAGAAGTTACAAGTAGACACGGACAGACAAGCAGAAGTTCGGTTAGAAAGCAGTCACCAATATTATACCAAGAAGGTCGAAATTGCAAGATAACAAAAACCTTAACGAAAGACAGGGAGGTAGAAAAATCAAGTGCGGCCACAGTAAAAATGACGAAGTAGGGTATTTGTTCCTGGTTACCTAAAGTTCTGTCGAGGGAGACAAAAAGATAGCAACCCCGGTCCAAGGAGCCCACCCTTAAAACAAGTTTGACAACGGCAACAGTAAAATCACACATTCGGTTGGGCTCTTGGAATACTAGGGGTTACTCCCATTTGATGAGAAAAGGGGACATCGCGCTTGCGGACTACGAGATTATCTGCTTGCAAGAAACTTGGCTCACAGAGGCCCCAATCTTGGAGGGATACGAAATAAACCTAGCACCGGCAAAGAAAGGCAAACTGGGAAGACCGTCCTCTGGAATATTAACTGCGTGTCGCCAAGGAAGTGGCATCACTTTAGAAGCGACACTCATAAAGAACTCTTCAATCCTGCTGACCAAAGTAACCTGGTCCTTTGAGAATGATCAAAAAGTAACTACTTTACCGGTTATTATTATTAACACCTATTGGAATCCGGCGGCGATAAGCGATACAGAGTATTTGGACATGATAGAACAGGCAATTGACGTCGCACGGTGTAACGCTCACTTGATTCTCGCAGAGGCGCCGGTCTTGACTGGGCGACTACCGTATCTTCAAAGGTGATGTGTAGCACCCGGTTGGCTCTTTGGGCTGGACCTCTGTGCACTGTATGCCTGACGTGTAGAGTAAGATGTCTGCAGATAGAAAATATGGGGTTAATGAACTGGGGTTATTGGGGTGTCCCTATCTCTTTCCTCTTCTCCTCTCCTGTAGACCCCAAAGGTTAACGCTCTCACCTTAGGTAAGTGAATGCCGAGCTCTCCATCTGCCTCGGGGCAGGGTGCTGTAGCCAGTTTCTTCACTGGATAGGTAGCGCAGGCCTCTTGACTTCAGAGGACTGCTGTCCGTCGTTTACTGCACGAACGGTAAGTTTCGAGTCATTCAAATGTCTTTTTAAAGTCTTTAGTAATGATGTCTCTTGTTTTGCAGGGTTCCGGCGATGGCGGATGACGGGCTGAAGTGAGTTGAAGATGGAGCCCGTGTGATGAATAGAAGCGCCTGGAAGCACGTGAGTAAGCGCTTGTTGCCTGCTTCACGATGCGCTCTAACTGTCTTTTTATTTTGCAGGTACGAGTTCGGAGCGGCTGCAGGGTGCCGGAATACCCACTGGATTAGATGTGGAAAGGAGTAATGGCACGTGAGTATTAAAGTTCCCCAATGTCTTTAAACGCACCTTGTTTTGTCTTTCAGATGCGGATGCAGCGCCGAAGGCCTCCGGAGCGTGCGAAGAGTTGGTAAGCTTTTGTCTTTCAGATGCCGGAATGCAGTATGAAGACCTCCGGAGCGCACGAAGAGTAGGTAAGCCTTTGCCTTTCCGATGCCGGAATGCTAACCTGTTCTTACTTGTCTTTATAGGTGTTGCTGAAGACTGGATTCAGGATGGTAAGCATTTGCCTTTCAGATGCCGGAATGCTAACCTGTTCTTTCTTGTCTTTATAGGTGTTGCTGAAGACTGGATTCAGGATGGTAAGCCTTTTCCTTTCAGATGCCGGAATGCTAACCTGTTCTTTCTTGTCTTTATAGGTGTTGCTGAAGACTGGATTCAGGATGGTAAGCCTTTTTCCTTAGGCCCAGGACTGGATGCAGAAGACACGATGAGCGTCCTGCTGCAGAGGGTGCAGAATAACGCAAAGCAAGATTCATCCACCGGGTGTGGTTTAAATAGCCTCCTGTAGTGCTTAGGTGTCTCCTTCCACAGCCACGCCTAAGTAAGAAAAGAGTTCCTAATAAGAAAAGAGTTCCTGCCTTCCAGAAGAGTTCCAGTGTTCTAAATCTAGGGAGTGGCTCCAGCCCCACCCAACAGGAAAAGTAGTTCCAAACAGAAGAGGCTCAGAGGCTCAACTGGCAGGCAAGTAAGCAGCATGGTCTGCTGCAGGTAAGTCCACCCAAGCATTATGAGCCCGGCGCTTCCAGCGCTGGGACTGGGCATATTTATGAGCCTGGTGCCACTGGCGCCAGGACTGGGTCCAAAAGGTCCCAATTGGGACTGGTTGGCACTCGGAACCTGGGTTATGGATCTGCTTCCAAGGGAGTTGGGAAAACCCTGACCTTTTGGAAGCAGAGATCATGACAGTACCCCCCCTCAAGGCCCCTCCCAAACCGGGCTTCTCCGGGGGTTTTGGCTTGTCAGGAAATGTTCGGTGAAATCTTTTGATTAGGCGAGGAGCGTGGACATATTCAGCAGGTTCCCAGGATCTCTCTTGGGGGAAGTAGCCTTTCCAGTCAATTAGGTAGAATAGTTTAGATTTGGAGATCTTGGAGTCCAGAATGCTTTTGACTTCAAACTCGAGTTCTCCATCCACTAGGATAGGTTTTGGAGATTTGGTTAGTCGGGTTTGAGGTTGCACGGGTTTTAATAGAGAGACGTGGAAGACCGGATGTATCTTCATGTGCGGGGGCAAGTCCAACTTGACCGCTACTGGGTTTACTATGGTAGTGATGGAATAGGGACCAAGGTATCTTGGGTTGAATGTGCGTGGCCCTTTTAGAGATAGATATTTGGTGGATAACCAGACTTGATCCCCTACTTGATAGTGAGGGGCTTCCTTCCGATGTTGATCTGCTCCTTTCTTGTATTGTTCTTTAGCCCTTTGAAGGTGAGAAACAGCTTCCTTAAAGGCTTGGGTGATTGTAGAATGCAGGTAGTCTACTGCTGGTGTTTCAAGATCTTGGAGGGGATCCAACTCCGAGGTTCGAGGGTGACTGCCGTACAAAAGAAAAAACAGGGTTTTCCCAGTTCCCGAGTGGACAGAGTTATTGTAGGCATACTCGGCTATCCAAAGGATATCTTTCCAAGTTTTTTCAGTTTGTTGCAGCATGCAGCGTAAATACTGTTCCAGAGTTTGATTGGTCCTCTCGGTTTGTCCGTCGGTCTGAGGGTGGTGACTGGTCGATAGTCTCACATCAATTTGAGCCGACCGACAGCAACTTCGCCAAAAATGAGAAATAAATTGACTACCTCGATCCGAAATTAGAACCGAAGGAAAACCGTGCAGTCGGACGATGTTTTCGAGAAATTCTCGGGCCAGAGTTGATGCTGTTGGCAAGCCTTTGAGCGGAATGAAATGCGCCATCTTGGAGAATAAGTCCACGATTACTAGAATCGTATTGTATCCGGAGCATGGAGGTAGATCGGTGATGAAGTCCATAGAAAGCGTATGCCAAGGGCGAGGTGGGATGTCAATAGGGCGTAAGAGGCCTGCTGGTCTTTCCTTTTGACTCTTGTTTTGGGCGCATACTCCACAGGACATTATAAAGTCTCTGATATCTTTTTTCCAAGACGGCCACCAGAAGTAGCGCTTGATCTTTTCTGAGGTCTTGGCTATACCGGGATGACCTTCCATTAAAGAGTCGTGATAACAAGAGATTACTTTTTTCTATAAATCTGTGCTGGGTAGGTATAATCGTTCTTGGAAATACAATAAGTTGTCCTTTACTGCAAAGTCCTTTCCCTGCAGATGCCAATTCTGTATATCTGCTGGAGTTACAAGTTGCCTGGCTTTATCCTTAACTTCCTCTATGGATTCTGTGGCGATTACACCCAGAATTCTTTGTTCGGGAATGATTGGTACAGGTTTAGGGTTGATCAAGTGTTCTTCCACTCCCATCCGAGAAAGGGCATCGGCTTTACCGTTCTTTGTACCTGGTCGATAGGTAATTATGAAGTCAAACTCGGCAAAGAATAATGCCCAACGGAGTTGTCTAGAGGATTGGGCTTTTGCGGTTTTCAAATATTGCAGGTTTCGGTGATCCGTAATCACAGTAACGGTGTGTCGGGCCCCCAGCAGATAATGCTGCCAAGCCTTGAAGGCAGACTTGATAGCCAGAAGTTCCTTGTCAGTAATCGTGTAATTGACTTCAGGAGGCGAGAATTTGCGGGACCAAAATGCCACGGGATGCAACTGATTGGTTACCGGGTCCTTTTGTGATAGAACTGCCCCCATGGCAAGGCTTGAAGCATCAGTTTCCACGATGTAGGGGAGTTCGGGGCGAGGGTGTTTTAAGATTGGTGCAGAGATAAATTTAGTCTTCAAATCCTGGAAAGCTTGTTCCGCCTCGGTAGACCATTCAAAACGTTTGTTTTTCTTTAACAAGGCAGTGATGGGCTGGACTATTCGAGAGAACTCGGGGATAAACCTGCGGTAAAAGTTAGCGAAGCCTAACATGCTTTGCACACCTTTTACGGAGGATGGTGATGGCCATTTGAGAACTGCATCGACCTTCTTTGAATCCATACGCACCCCGCCAGGTGATAATATGAATCCCAAGAATTCAACTTCAGTCACGTTGAAAACACATTTTTCCAACTTAGCGAAAAGTTTGTGTTGACGCAATCTTTCGAGGACCATTTTCACGAGTTTCCGATGTTCAGATTCCGATGAAGAATAAACGAGGATGTCGTCAATGTAAACAACAACACATACATCTATGAGCTCTCTGAGGACATCGTTCATAAAATATTGAAAGGCGGCCGGGGCATTGCAAAGTCCGAAGGGCATGACCTGATATTCAAATAGCCCATACTTGGTGCGGAAGGCCGTCTTCCATTCATCGCCCTCTTTTACTCGTACCAAGTGGTAAGCTCCTCTAAGATCCAGCTTTGTATATATGCATGCTTTTCTGACTTGGTCCAGGAGTTCAGGGATCAAAGGTAACGGATATCTATTCTTAACGGTGATCTGGTTCAGGGAGCGATAATCGATACAAGTTCTAAGGTCTCCTTCCTTTTTTGGAACGAAGAACAAATCTGAAGAAGCAGGGGACTTGGAAGGACGAATAAACCCATTTTCCAGGTATTGATCCAGGTATTGTCGAAGGTGAAGGTTCTCAGGCTCGGTGAGGGCATAAATTCTACTACAAGGAGGAGTAGATCCAGGTATCAGGTCTATCTGGCAGTCATAAGACCTATGAGGAGGTAGAGAGTTAGCCTGATCCTTCCGGAAAACATCTTGGTATTCTAGGTATTCGGGAGGTAACTGGGGAGTCTCTGAAGAAATTGCGGCCAGTGCAACACCAGGTGGAGGGTGACAAGTAGAGACACATCCTGGAAACCGGACCGTTCCTGCTCGCCAATCGATCAGAGGATTGTGTTTCTCTAACCAAGGTATTCCTAGAATAATCTGAAACTGAGGGGCCTTGATCACATCGAACACGATCTTCTCATGGTGTCCATCCTGACTTACTAGCGTCACTTCTTGAGTGGTATGCGTTACTGGCCCGGAGGCTATCTCCGTACCATCCACCGTAGTAATGACGTCTTTTACAGCCTTGGGACAAAGAGTTAGATTCATCCTCAAAACCATTTCATGATCCACATAATTGCCGATGGCACCGCTGTCGACGTAAGCTTCAATTGCATGTAATCGATCCGGATTATCAGGGCTAATGAGGACCATAGGTATCACGAAATGCGAGGTCACGGAACTGGTTTTTACGCTCGGCAAGAGGACCTCTATTCTTGTCGGGCAAGGTCGTTTCCCTGCTCAGAGTTTGTAACTTTGGTAACTGCAGCTCCTACTGCCTTCTTGGCAGGTTTCACCGGACAGTCTCGAAGAAAGTGCCCTGAGTTTCCGCAATATAGACATAATTGCAACTGTTTCCTCCTTTCCCGCTCCCGTTGCGTTAGAGGACCTTTCAGACCCCCTATTTGCATGGATTCCCCGGAGTCTACTCCTTTGGAAGGAGTTGGCGGTTTGGAAAATACTCGAGCATCAAACTTGGAACGATCGGCCTTCCTGTTCTGCAGCCTGTGATCTATTTGAACGACCAAGTCTATATAATCCGAACAGTCTTGTGGGGGATTCACTACTTGGGCTAAAACGTCTTTGAGCTCTCCACGTAGACCTCTATAAAACAGCGTAATCCTTTTGTCCTCAGGCCATTGAGTTTCCACTATTAGTCTATTGAAAGATGCAATATAAGCCAAAAGGTCTTGATTACCCTGTCGCAACGAAAGAAGCTCATTGTCCAAGGCCTGTCCCTGTGAATGTCTTGCGAACAGTTTTTCCATACTAAGCTGAAAGGCTTGAAAATCATGGAGAACCGGATCATCTTGATGAACTAGAGGGATCGACCAGTCTGCCGCATTGCCACTAAGGTACGAAAGTACAAAAGCTACTTTAGCTTGATCAGTTGGAAAGGCTGCTGGCCGGCATAAGAAGTGCAACCGGCACTGATTGATAAATACTGCAAACCTCTTTGGGTCACCAGAAAATCGCTCGGGCGGAGCCAGAGGTACATTCCCAGGTAGGTTGATCTGCACTGGATTCATAGAGGATGTTGAAGGAAGGTTTGCCCCTGATGCGGGTAACGGGGTCTGTCCGGCTTCTGACTGTAGCACTTGTCTAGCAAGATTGTCTGTTCTCTCCTTGGAAATAATTAGTTCCCTTCTTAGAGCATTCGTTTCCTGACGAGTTGCATGCACTTCTGCCCTTAGTTCCCCAAGTAACCGGGCTAGGGGGTCAGTATCCGAGGTTTCCATAGCGCCTGGGCGAGAGTTTTGCGGTAGGCTTTGCGTTCTGTAACGCTCACCTGATTCTCGCAGAGGCGCCGGTCTTGACTGGGCGACTACCGTATCTTCAAAGGTGATATGTAGCACCCGGTTGGCTCTTTGGGCTGGACCTCTGTGCACTGTATGCCTGACGTGTAGAGTAAGATGTCTGCAGATAGAAAATATGGGGTTAATGAACTGGGGTTATTGGGGTGTCCCTATCTCTTTCCTCTTCTCCTCTCCTGTAGACCCCAAAGGTTAACGCTCTCACCTTAGGTAAGTGAATGCCGAGCTCTCCATCTGCCTCGGGCAGGGTGCTGTAGCCAGTTTCTTCACTGGATAGGTAGCGCAGGCCTCTTGACTTCAGAGGACTGCTGTCCGTCGTTTACTGCATGAGCGGTAAGTTTCGAGTCATTCAAATGTCTTTTTAAAGTCTTTAGTAATGATGTCTCTTGTTTTGCAGGGTTCCGGCGATGGCGGATGACGGGCTGAAGTGAGTTGAAGATGGAGCCCGTGTGATGAATAGAAGCGCCTGGAAGCACGTGAGTAAGCGCTTGTTGCCTGCTTCACGATGCGCTCTAACTGTCTTTTTATTTTGCAGGTACGAGTTCGGAGCGGCTGCAGGGTGCCGGAATACCCACTGGATTAGATGTGGAAAGGAGTAATGGCACGTGAGTATTAAAGTTCCCCAATGTCTTTAAATGCACCTTGTTTTGTCTTTCAGATGCGGATGCAGCGCCGAAGGCCTCCGGAGCGTGCGCAGAGTTGGTAAGCTTTTGTCTTTCAGATGCCGGAATGCAGTATGAAGACCTCCGGAGCGCACGAAGAGTAGGTAAGCCTTTGCCTTTCCGATGCCGGAATGCTAACCTGTTCTTTCTTGTCTTTATAGGTGTTGCTGAAGACTGGATTCAGGATGGTAAGCCTTTTCCTTTCAGATGCCGGAATGCTAACCTGTTCTTTCTTGTCTTTATAGGTGTTGCTGAAGACTGGATTCAGGATGGTAAGCCTTTTTCCTTAGGCCCAGGACTGGATGCAGAAGACACGATGAGTGTCCTGCTGCAGAGGGTGCAGAATAACGCAAAGCAAGATTCATCCACCGGGTGTGGTTTAAATAGCCTCCTGTAGTGCTTAGGTGTCTCCTTCCACAGCCACGCCTAAGTAAGAAAAGAGTTCCTGGTAAGAAAAGAGTTCCTGCCTTCCAGAAGAGTTCCAGTGTTCTAAATCTAGGGAGTGGCTCCAGCCCCACCCAACAGGAAAAGTAGTTCCAAACAGAAGAGGCTCAGAGGCTCAACTGGCAGGCAAGTAAGCAGCATGGTCTGCTGAAGGTAAGTCCACCCAAGCATTATGAGCCCGGCGCTTCCAGCGCTGGGACTGGGCATATTTATGAGCCTGGTGCCACTGGCGCCAGGACTGGGTCCAAAAGGTCCCAATTGGGACTGGTTGGCACTCGGAACCTGGGTTATGGATCTGCTTCCAAGGGAGTTGGGAAAACCCTGACCTTTTGGAAGCAGAGATCATGACACACGGACGGAGCACTTGACCCCATACCTCTTGATTTGTGGCGACATCAACGTCAAATAAACATCAGAACACGAACGGTCATGCAGCTCAAAGAGGAAGGGAGTGGGTAAAACTAATGACCTCGCGCGATTTTCACAATCTAGACAAAGTATACCCAGACCCAGAACGTACAGCAACGTGGTCCAGAGACACAATCAGTGCCACGATAGATTACATTTTAGTGACAACAGCACTTTTATCTGTAACGGCATCGTTTGAAGTCAAAAAGACATCAGCTAGCGATCATAATCTGCTAGCTACAATGTGGCTGACGAAACAGACCAACATAACATATGCACAGTCACAGCTGAGTGTGAATAACCAAAGAACAAGATTGAACATTTCGGCTGTAGCGATATGCGAGATCCAAGCAAAGTACCGATCTCAGTCCCATGTGGCAGCTACTGAAAATGCGTCGACTAAAACGACAAGCTAAGTTGAAGGGGACTCAATCGGCGATAGTGAAGGCCACAGAAGCAAACCGCCAATACAAATCGTGGATAAAAGATCACTGACGTATACTTTATCAACAAGACGCAGAGAACATTCTAAAAGCTATGTCCCTCAATAACAATAGAGAGTTTTGGCAGTTGTTAAAATCAGCCACCTCTACAGGTGAGCCGGCCTTCATATCAAATATCGGCGCATCTACGTAGTCAAATTTTTTCGAGACCTTATTCAAAGCATCAGCAACAACAAGTGAGAGGATTAGGCAGGAATCCTCGAAGTGGGTCAACATCGGTAACATCGATGACATCACTGATTAAATAAAGAAACTGAAAAATTCACGGGCCCCAGGTCCGGACGGCATTACAAATGTGGACCTTAAACTGTTTACAACAGAATGGGCAAAGCTCCTTAGCAAAATCTTCCAGAGATGTGCAAAGTTGAGATCTATTCCGCCATCCTGGAAAACAGCAACTGTGGTCCTTATATACAAGAAGGGAAATAAAGAAGACCCGAAGAACTACAGGCCAATCGCCTTACTCGATTGCAGCGGGAAGATATTTGGGTCACTTTTACTGAATAGTTTTAATGAATGGGCTAAACAGGCACCATGCAGGGACTACCTACAAACTGGCTTCAAAAAAGGTACGGGAACGCCGGCTAATATTTTGGCGTTAAGTGCTTTGAAAAGTAGAGTGTTAGAAGGAGATCCCCGATTGTTCATCTGTTTCATCGACTTGACTCAGGCATTTGACAAAGTGGAACGCCCAATGTTATGGTCAAAACTGGAGACCTGGGGTTACCCGTCGTCAATCTTGGACCCGATTAAAAATCTGTATACGTGAACCACGATGAGAGTTAGATTAAGTCAGCAAGGGCTCTTTTCGCCTGAAATACCAACAAGAGGAGTCAAACAGGGGTGTCCCCTGGCTCCGGCGCTCCTCATTGCATTTATGGGTGACCTATAAGAGTCAAGTCAAGGGGTACATCGTTTTCCACCTAAATTGGGAAACTGTCATGTAAACAGATTGCTTTATGCAGATGACTTGATCCTCATGGATTACACTTCAGTGGGCCTGCAACGTCAACTAGCCAACTTATCCGAATATACAAAAAACCAATCACCTAGAAATCAACGAAGAAAAGACACAATTTTTTATTATGGAGAAAAATGCTAAACCAAGTGAACACATTTGTGTAAATCTCGAAAGTCATCCTGTGGAAAAAGTGAAAGAATTCAAATACCTGGGGGTCATTTTAGACAGTTCACGAACAGAATTGGCAATGCAGGACCACCTAAAAACAACGACCAAAAAGCTAACAGCACAAGCAAAGGCCATTAACAGAAAGTTTGGTCGCTTCTCGCTAATTCTAGTTTTGGACTTTTACAAACAAAAGGTGGTCCCCACTCTTACATATGGAGCAGATGCATTGCCAAATGTACCGTCGACTGTGTGGCCAAAATTGGAAGCGACTTTCTGGAGAACGACGTTAGGCCTCCCAAATTCCACATCTGTGACGATAATAAGACAAGAACTAAGTTTATTATCATTGGGAGGTCTAGTGAGAATTAATACTCTGATGTTATACCGCAAGTGCATAATGTCTGATGAATCAACAGTACTGAACTTAATTCTCAAAGAAAGCAGGAGCAGCAAAAATAAGACGCTCTTGGCTTGGTTTAAACAAAACCAAGAGGTACTGGCCACCATGGAATGTGACGAAGACACCTTAGTAAGAAATCCAACTAAAATTCAAACAAGATTAAAGGAGCTCGACTGGATACAAACTCAAGCAGCAGCAGCACAAAACAAATTGACATGTCATTTACCGCTTAACATCAGGAAGTATAATGAACTGCAACCATACGTCAAAAAATTCCCGTGTAGGCAGGCGCGCGACTTGTTAATGAGAGCAATGCTGAACCTTCTACCGACTAATGAAGTCTTGGCGATCAGAGGAGAGTCATTGTCTAAGGATTGTCGCTTTTGCAAGGGGTCACCAGAAATAGAATCAATCCGACATCTACTCCTGTCATGCCCTAGCACACGCCAAATAAGAACAGTGCATTTGAAGGGAATATTCTCAGAGTTCGAATTTAGTGATCCAGACGTGTGCTTGGCTAAACTGATAGCAGGAGACAGAACCTCATGGCAACTAGCGGCTTTTAAGATCCTAGAATATATGAACAAGACGCTCTTTCAGCCGCTTCGGCCAATAGAGATTCTGTGATCCCTTCACCTTCTCTTCCTTTAGCTTCATGAAAAGACTTGAGTAGACAAATAGTGTTGTTTTGATTGGTACAAGCAATGCACCTCTTCTTTTTTGTAAAAATCTTTTAGATTAACTCAAATTAAAAACAAGAAATTGAGAAATGACTGCATCTTTTTTGTTTATATTGCGGGTTGAGACCCACCACCCTTCTTGTGCCCACTTTAACTATTACCCTTACCTCACCCCACCCCTATATTTTTTTTAAATGTCGGGTGAAAAAAACAACAAAAAGAAAAGCAAAATAATCGGTAAAAGATGTGGTAATTTCTCAGTTCATAATTGTATTTTCGACTATTTCTTCGGATACCTTTTTTTTATACATATTTCCTAACCCTCACAGTTAATATCACAGTTATATTAGTACAGCACACCTTGCCTGTGGAGTCAAAAGTAGCTTCTGGCAGCTGCTGGTTTCAAGCTAACCAGACTCCCCTAGTCTATAACCAGTAACTAAATAGCTCCCAGCTCTTAGCAATTTCAAATCCTGTTATTTGGTTATTTACCCACCCATTGACTGCCCATGGCCATGCTAATCCCTATGGCTATTCCCACCCAGTTACTGCCCCTCCCTGCCTCATGGGAACGCTTTGAACTTGATTTGATCAAGCCTTCCCATCAAACTGTGCACTCTAAGTGCCTGAAAGTGTTTGTTCAAAGCAGAATTCTCATCATGACTTAATTGGAGCTGTAAACCTTCTATTGGTGTAATAAAAGTGGCTTAACCAACTCTGCCTTCAGCCACTCGATTTATAAGCACTATACATGTCCTTCACTAAAGTGCTGTTAAAAACAAGCATTGGAAATCCCAAACGTTTTGGCTTTTGTGTACGTATTAGGCATTTGCCAGGCACTGCTTTAGATGCCCAGTTACTTGCACCATTTTGCGCTTCCTACCATCAGTGGCCAGTTAATACCACTATGGCAGTGCCTGGCAAGTGCCTTTCCCATACCTACACAAAAGCCCAAACTGTAGGCATTGCCAAAGCTTGTTTTTAATAGGGCTTTCAGATACACACACTGCTTATAAATCAAGCTGCCAAAGACACACCTGGGTAAGACATTTTTATTACTCTAGAGCTGCACTTAAACCATTAACTAGCAGAATACTGCTAACACTCACAATCAATATTATGGAAGGTTGAAAAAAGCAATAAACAGCCCCTTCTACCTCCAATGTGATAGAATAGGCAATTTCAGCTAAACAGCCACACATTTACAGAACCACCTAGAACTCGTACTGGAAGTTCACCTCCAGATCAGTCATGCCCCACCCCCGTAATGTACTGCATGCATGCAACATTCCTGAAACGTTAGCTTTTTGTTTCATGTGAGTAAATTATGACTGTGTTAGAAGACAGTGCTATTTTATACATAGCGTTATCAAGCCAAGACTGACATCTCTCAAGGATACAACAGCCATCAGGTAACACTTACAGGCCCTTCAGCAAACAAAGTCTGTAATAACTGCTTGATAGCACTAGTTGGATTCGCCTCTAATCGCATTCAGCAGCTTTATCCCAGAATCCTATGGAGCTAATTTTAGTGTCTCCCGTAAAAAGGCTGCAGGGACCTGTTAGGTTTACACTTTATCGTAGACTCGTCCCTGTCGCCTTATTTTCCTCATGTGCACGGAAGAGTGCAAAAAGAGTCGGTAAGAAGTGTGAGAAACCTGAAGGTGTCGCCCTGTCTTTTCCATGGGGAACTGTCATCCAGGTGGCCAGGACACGCCCATCGCTTTTGAATCCAGTTCATGGGGGTAGACCAGTGCGGGAGAATCACCTGGTTGGGAGGTACTTGGTGGAATGGGTTGGGGCACAGACGGGTGAGACACGGTATCCCCCTTCTTTGCACACCTTTTCCGCATCCTCTTCCGTAGGACATTCAAAAACACTGCACCCCCCCTTTTCTTACACAAACATTTTTGCACAACACGAAAGACAACGGACTAACTTCAGAGCCGTTTACCTGACATGTCCCAATACCAGGGTCAGGCAATTGACCAAAATCACACACACCTGACAGCCCTTTCCTTTCCCACAGGAATAAAAGGTGGAGCAAAAAAGCACAGTATGAGCAAGGCAGACCGCACAATGAGACAGCTATCCAGGCCCGGCAGTTCAAGAGGAGGAGAAAGGCTGCAAATATCAAGAGGCTAACCAGGATAGACACGACCTTGCCCTTTTCGACGCAGACCCGCGAATCCTCCGCAGAAGTAATCGTAAGACCGAGGACAATAGCCCAAGTGTGTTGCAGTAGATGCCGATGGTACACGGAGCATGCCTACAAGGATAAGAAGGAGCAAGGGAAATTCCTACTACCGTGGTGCCGGCCTTGACTCTAGATACAAGGAAATCCAAGCGGTTCATCACAGCCGGTGAGTCGAAGGGAAAGCTGATAAGAATCGAAATGTGTTGAATGAAAGTTGCAAAGGGGCCATTTGAAGAAAGTTAAAAGAACTGTAAATTGTAAAAGGGGAAGCCAGCTGCAGAGGGAACCGGCACCACGTGGGTGCTAACTAGAGTGGCTCTGGTCAATCCCATGTTGAATAAAACTACAGATACCAGAAGGCTGTAGGAGAGCGGCCAATATAGGTGAAAGTGGTCATACAGGAGGTCAAGCAAAATCCCCTTACAGTCGAAAGCCTTTGACCTAAGAACTGTAGGGAAAGCTAAGGGAAGTGAATCCTGCATGTTGAAAAATAGCACATGAACTGTGTTTTGTGGAGATTAGCAAGAGTGAACCCGGCCGAGGGATGCTAATGGAAAGGGACGAAGTATAAAAAGCCCATGAGGAATTGTTGGTGAAGATTTGTGCAAGCAAGAAGCATTGTATTTTGGGTCTGAGCCCGACTGAGGGAGATCCAGGGGTGCAAAGTCACCACCCAAAGCTCATTGAGAAAAGAACTGTTTTGGATAAAGTTGTTGAACTCGACTTGCGATGGGTTTGCGCCCAAAAGAGGGGGACCCAGGGTTGAAGCCATCACGCAACGTACATTTGAAACAAACTTTTATTTTGTTTTATTGAGACATCATGCCCTCAAAGGCAAGAGATGTTGAGAGTAAAGAGACTTGGCCCTTGAGAACCTGATAGCTGAAACGGAACTGTCGACTCGTGCTGGAAAGGCTTGAGTGTGTGCTTTGCTCCAAAGTCCCACCTTGCCCGTGCTTAAAACGTGGGGTAGGGAGATCTCGAGGCAATCACATCCTAACTTATTATTTGTGAACACTTTTCCTCTTTATTTTGAATACCATATCCCACACTCTTTTGTATTTAGCGTAAGGATTTGGCAATAGGTTTCTCTTAGTATAGGACCTTTTATTTTGACTCAAAGCCACTTGCACTGCCTTATTTTCATTTGATGGTTTACGCTTGCTCCCATCTTAGATTTAGGTTTAGTTTAGGTGTTTTTACACCCTGCGTTAACCGGTTAATAAACGCCCTTGAACTGTGATCACTTGTGTCTGTCTTTACTGTTGCCACCATGCGTTCCTTACAGAAGGCTGTGTACATGCTTGTACACCCGCCTTTTTGCACTCCGCTGTGCAAATTAACTAAATGCCGCCTGTCATGTACACATGACAGGCTGCATTTTTATGGAGTTCGTCTGCCTTTTGCTGGATTTATGTTGTGTTTTGTTGATTTATACCGTGCACCACTACCACCTAGGGGCAGTCTCCAGGCGCTCATGTGGTTCTGCAAGAAAAGAAGGCGGGGTATGTTAGTGAGGATAGGATGATAGGATAGGTTCAGAACTAGGAGAAACTGGCGTCAGTTTGTGTTGTCTTGCGTGCACAGATTGTTGTAACCGTGAGGGTAAGACTCAGTGCCTTGGTTGTGTACTATTGTATTTATTTATTTATTTATTCATTTATAGCTGTCTGCAAAGCCCAGAGGCATCTAGGCGCTTGTTTATGGTCCACCTTGTAGGGGTGGACCTTTAACCACGTTAACCCAAAACAGGCCCACCACTTAAAAAGCAAGTATATGGTTGTACATAAAGCATGTTTATTGTACAAAAACTCTGGGGAGTGGTTAGATAAATGGTGTTGCAGGACCAAACTAACCCAAGTCTCAACAATACAACATCAGTTGGCAGTTTATATACCTTTTGCAATTTAAAACACTCCCAGATACTTTTATTACCATCCACCCCCAAATATGATTGGACAAACCCTCTACAAAGAAATCCCATCTTTCTGCAATTCTTCCATTTTCATTGGCCAGGTGTATCTTCATTATTATCTTCAGATCATATTCAAAATGCACCTCTTCTTGGGATTTGTCCGCAGTCAGTGATGACATTGGTGCATGGTTAAACATTAATGTTCATGAGCGTCCCACCACCCCCACTCTTTGGGCCTTGGCATTTCTGGGGTTAAGAAGAGACTCGGGAGCACATCAGGACACTGAGACTGGTTTCCACAAGTCATCAGGTTTTATTTCTTCCAGCAGGCAAGACACAGGATACACAGGATACATCATCAGAATCATCTCTGGGACTCTGCTAAAAGTTATAAAATGTCCCTCCTTATGTACAATCTAGGGAGGTGAGGTAATAGCCTGATCATAAGTACAGCCCCTTTTCTGTCTTTGATTTGTTGACTTATATGGAATGATATGGCATGATCAATGTGCTGTTCCTCTTTCTACTTGTGATTCACTGATCTATCTACCTCTCAGACCTAGTCTAGACCGGTTCAACTCACTCATTCCCCCCACCATTGTCCTCTACGTTAACTTTTATTTAAAACAAACTGTCCACTGAGGTCATAATGAGTTAGCACAACTCGACCATTTTGTCTGCTAAGTATCCATTTTAAAGTGCCTGACCTTGTCACAAAACCCAAAATGGCAGATCACATATGAAATGCCTGACCATCCCAAATGTTGCCTAAAACTTGGGACCTGCTCCGATTTGGACCTATATTTTTTGATAATATATCATAACATTTACTACCTGACACATTCTCTACTCCACATAATTTTCTGACTCCATAAACAAAATCATCCCTTAAAGCGCATTCCTGTGAAGCACTATAATTCTAATTTCTACACCATTTAGAGTCATCAATCACCTCAATAGTTTATCATCAATCGGTTTGAGGTAGAGGGGTCTACCTCCACTACATTCACTTTGAGGGGAAGGGGGTACTCATCGATTTACATTAGTATTTCACATAACTTTCTGACTCCATAAACAAAATCATCCCTTAAAGCGCATTCCTGTGAAGCACTATAATTCTAATTTCTACACCATTTAGAGTCACCAATCACCCCAATAGTTTATCATCAATCAGTTTGAGGTAGAGGGGGTCTACCTCCACTACATTCAGTTTGGGGGAAGGGGGTACTCATCCCTTTACATTAGTATTGAAAGCATAATTAATTTCTGGTAATAACTGGCCTAAGGCCTTTAACTTTAAGTATGATTGCACATGGTCGTCTGAAGTATTTTGGCAAAAGAGGGAGGGCTGCATAAACAGGATTTTCTTTGAACTACAGATTGCAATCTTCATTCCACAGACTCCTGTTGCTTCTAACAGCCCTTCTAATTTATGCAGCCACATACAGCCTCTGATGACCTGGCAAAACACTTAACCGCTGGACCCTGGCCTTTGGCATTATGTTTATTTCCACCAAACAATTGACTAACCCCCTCTAAAGATTTTAATACAAAGGGCAAGATAACATCTGTTCCCTTGCAGGGACTGTAAACCTTGTCCTGCTCGTACAACCTTATTACTAGGTAACTAATTCTCTTTTCCATCAAGAATGTCCCTGCTACTTAGAATCCCAGTATAAAAACTAACCGTGGAGAAAAGCACCCCATTGTATGGATTTCTGTTCATGTTGCATTTGCAGTTTTATTTATTGGCAGAAGTTACAGCAACCACACTTGGCAAAGTTCATTGTACAGCAGATGCATTAGCGATATACAGCACATATAGCAGACAGGGAATGCTTCAATTACATAGCAGTCAGTAGCTGACCAATTTACAGCACACCGGAGTGCAACTATGAGGTGACGGGAGAGTCTCCACCAGACACTCTCTCAGACTGATTCATGAGATGGCTGTTAAAGGCTGACCACACATTTTTAGGGTGGAATTGAGCTGGGAGCATTGTCAGATACTCTTCCTCACAGGTACGAGACCAGATAAGTGCATTGAGCCATTTCTGAAAGGTTGGGGGGAGAGGGGCTATTCAAGCATTGCAGCACACACTTCTTAGCCACCATGCAGCTAATGTCGAGAAATTTAGCCTGTCGTCTAGCATCTTCCGATTCCCACACTCCAAACAGGACACCGAACGGGTCTGGGTCAATTGCTACACCCGTAATATCAGTGATGGCTCCCAGGACCCCCTCCCAAAAGTCTGCCAGTTTATGACATAACCAAAACATGTGTAAGTGGTCTGTGCCTTCCTCCCTGCATCGTGCGCATATGGTTGTGTCAGTACCAGCAAATTTGGAGAGTCTGCGAGGAGTATACTACAATCTGTTGAGCGGTTTGAACTGGTTATGGCGATAGCGGAAGTTGAGGGATACTCTTTTGGTATGGGAACACATCTTTTTCCATAAGTGGTCCGGGATCTCCAGGCCCAGCTCATTCATCCATTTAGCACGTGCACGGGAGGGCCGGGGGGGGATCTGGGCCACCAAAAGTTTTTAAAGAGAGGAAACCACCCCGCGAGTGCCACTGGAGTTGGCGATATAGGCGACTTCGGGAGAGTCAGGAGGTTCATCAGGGAAGCTGGGCCACATAGCACAGAAGGAGGCACGAAGGCTATAATACTGTAACATTTCAAGTGCAGATTCCGTGTGGCCCTGCCTCCAAGAGTGATGGCCAATGAACCTCCCATCAGGGAAAAAAATCAGTGATTGCCTGGTATCCCAAGGTCCCCCAGTGGCGGGCTAAGGCTGCATCGTGTGTGGGTTCCAGTCTGGGAAATCTCCAAGCAGTAAGCCATTTATAGTAGGGGCTAGTGTCGGCCACCATGGCAAAGACATGGCCCGAGGCGAGTAGAGTGGCGGCCACTGGGTCAAACGGGGAATCAGATGGGAATCCCTGTTGGAAAACCAGGGTCATGCTGTTGGTCCCGGCCGCAGCCAATACTTCGAGCTTAACATGTGGATGGGTTAAGGGGCAGTGGTACCAGTATGTAGCGTATTGGGCCTGCGTGGCAATCCAGTACAGCATCAGATCCGGCGCTGTAAGCCCACCACACTCATATGGGAGCGCCATGTCTGACCATCTCTTGCGGACCGCGCCCGAGTGCCATGGAAACTGCGCACAGGTTTTATGTAGGTTTGAGAAGTATTGTTTTCCGGGCCAGATGGGGACGTTGCAGAATATGTATAGCAGCTTAGGGACAAGAATCATTTTGATGAGAGAGAGCTTCCCCGCGAGTGACAATGGGAGGGAGCGCCATCTGGCCATCTTTGACTCAGCCACTTGTGCTACGGCCGCATATTTATCCACCAGCAGGGTGGACCCGGAGAGGGACACCTGGACACCCAAGTATCGAATACTGCCGGGGGACCAGCGGAGCGGATATTCAGAGGCAGGTGTGGTGTGTTAATGATAAGTGGGAAGATTTCAGATTTAGAGTAGTTAATTGTAAATCCTGAGCAAGTGCCAATACATGTAATGTCTCTAAGGATTGGATCGAGGTGAGTGGCGGGGTCCCTAATATATAAAAGTACATCATTGGCATACAGGGATGTTATTTCGGGAGTGCCAGTTAAGCGGATCCCCCCGTGAGTATGTCATACTCTGACATGATCTGCTATGGGTTCTATAACCATTGTGAAGAGCATTGGGGAAAATGGGCAGCCTTGGCGGATCCCCCTAAAGAGTGTGAACGTTGCATAAGTCAAGGAGTTCACCCGCACCCTGGCTACCGGCTCTGTGTACAATCATTTAATGTATCTAATCATGTTGGGGCTGATACCCAGGGTTTCCAGAACCAACCACATATATTTCCAGGAGACCATATTGAATGCCTTCTGGGCATCCAGTGTAACGGCGATGGCATTGGCATCCTGGTCAATTCTGGCCATAACATTAAAGAGCCGCCGGATGTTCTGGGAAGTGGCTCTCCCGACTGGTCCTCATGTACCAGATGTGTCATGACAGGAAGGAAGCGATTGGCAATCACTTTAGCAAAGATTTTTGTGTCAATGTTCATCAGCGAGAGGGGTCTATGTGAACCGCACTCATCGCTAGGCTTACCGGGTTTGTGCAGTACCATAATAATAGCCTCCTGCAGTGAGGGAGGGAGGACGCCGAGGTGGAGTGATTCATCCCAGACCTCCAGCAGTCTGGGAGCAAGGATGGCCACATATTCCTGGTAAAACTCGGGTGTTAGCCCATCAGGCCCAGGTGCCTTAGCCCTGGGTAGATAGGAAATTGCCTCAACCACCTCCTCGAGTGTGATCGGCAAGTCGAGTTGGTCGCTGGTGGATCCGGAGATGAGTGTCATCGGGATCTGGGCGAGGGTGTCCCTCATGTGTTGTTCACTGTGTTCTGGGGATGCAGCATATAGGTCGGTGTATAAGTCAGCAAAAATTAAAGCATACCCCCAGCATCCTTGATGGACACAATTTGGGTCTGGCCCGTTCTGCCCATGTTAGCCTGGCCAGTGTTTTCCCGGGTCTGTCGACCTCCCCGTACCTGCGCGCAGCCATCGGCCGGCTGAAGTAGCGAACCTCCCTGGTAGCATGCGACTCAAAGACACCCAGTTCTTCGTTGATTTGCACTAGTTTAGCGGGGTCAGCCACAGTGGCGCAGTCACGCTCTAGGTCCCTAAGCCTGGCCTTGGAGCGAGTAAGATCATTTGTAATGGTTTTCGGTACGCCTGCCTCCCTGGAGATGGACATCCCCCTGATATATACCTTAAATGCGTCCCAGTAGACGCTAGCCGTAGAGGACTGCAGGGAATTACATTAAAAAAGGTAGTGATGTCAGCCAGTATGTAGGCTTTAAATACAATGTCCAGGAGGGCAGCAGCTTTGAAACGCCAGGTACTACAAGTAGAAACCGGTATTCCAAGCTTGACAGTTAGAGTAACGGGTGTGTGATCGGATATTGTACAGGACAGTATTTGGGCTTCCCGTGTCCCGCCAACAAGGCCATTGGACACCAAGAAGAGATCATTTCTGGACGAGCTATCATGCACAGTAGAATAAAACGTGTATTCACGCTGTTGGGGGTGGTACAACCTCCAGACATTGTGAATGTCCAGTGCAGCACACAATGTATGTAGTTTGTGCGCAGCGCGCGACAGTGCCCTGGCAGTTGATCCAGTCCTATCCAGATCCACATCAAGTACCAGGTTCATGTCTCCCCCCAGATGATTTGGATCCCCACATAGCCCAGTAGGATTGTATATACAACATCAAAAAACTTGGGAATCCACATTGGGGCCATAGGTGTTTACCAAGAGATATTCTCTGTCTACCAGCCTACAGTGTAGTATAACGTATCTGCCATCCAGGTCAACATAGTTTTTTAAGAGAGTGAATTTAATAGACTTGTGTATCAGGGTCAATACCCCTTGGGCCTGTGTGAGTAGGTTGTGTAAAATCTATTGGATCCCCAGGATGGTGCGATGGTAGTAGCCAGGTGGGTCTGTGCATGTGTCTCCTGTAACACGAGTATTCTAGCACCATGTCTTTGGGCATAAGCGACAATCTTGCACGATTTGGTGTAGTTGCCTAGACCCCAGACATTCCAGGACATTACCTTAACAGGCATCGCACGGGTCTAGGGTACATCCCAGTATGTGTGGCACAGAATGCATTCCCAACCAGAGTCAGTACAATTATTAACTCCATCATAGCGCGATATGCTGTTCTACTTCGGCCGTTTTTTTTAAACTTCAACCCAACACAACCTCCTCCCCTCTTACCACCCAACAACGATCGGTAGGGCCCACATCCACCCCCCACCCACAATTACCAACAATTCCCCCTAACCAGATGTCAGCAGACTCATTACAACTTGGTCCAGCTGCTCTGCAGGCCCAACATGGGCCAACAAATAGAAAACCCTCTAAATTAGCCATTGCAACCGCAGCGGGGTGCGCTGTTGCTGTGCGGACACCAAAAAAAAAAGAACAGGAGCAACAGAGTACCGAAGCGGTACTTGTTTCGACGGGTTACATAGCAGTCAAGCTGTCATTGTTATCAATAAATACATCGAAGGAGCATCAATGGGGAATGGATTAACGTTGCCAACTGCCACAAGCAGATTGCGACCAGGAGGCTTGGCACCCCCTGTAATCATGACAGAAGTTACCTGGGAGTCAATGGGGTAGTGGACAGATCTGCACAGCCACCCAAGTGTATTGTAGTTTACAATAACCAAGCAATTAAGTTGCATGAGAGCCAGGGTAGCCCACCCGCATTACAAAATGCATAATAGTGCATCAACGTGAAAAAAAACAGATGATAGGAAGGCAGTAAAGCAGTTGTCACTAATGATACTGACGTAGACCCATGTCGTGGGCAGTGCATCCATCATATCTTTCAATGACATACATTGCTATGAGTCACATCATTGATTCCTGCATGCATAACAAGACAACATTTTGTATAAGAGATAGGATTTAGGACCCCTGCATATGTCAGCTGGGGAGCACAACCACCCCCGCGAGTGTAGCGACATCTGGCAGAGTGCGAGGTGACATTCAGCATAAGCGATGAGTGAAACGGAGGTGCTGATGTCAAGGGACAGCTGTCTAATGGTGGTATGAATCCTAGGCGGGGTAAACTATGATTCGAGGGGTATACCTCCATTTGAGGAGGGCCTATCTCAGGTGACAGCGGGCAGGGAGCTCAGTCATTCTCCATCAGGTCGCCACCGGTTCATTGAGGGGGATGTGCGCCTCTATGTACTTCACCGTTTCATCTGGGACCGTGAAGAAGTAGAGTTTATTGCGATGTGTGAATTTTAAACGGGCAGGGAAGAGCATTGCATAGTCGATGTTCCTGCCTCGAAGCATCTTTTTCACTCCATTGAATTGCCGGCGTTCCATTTGCAGCCCCGTGGAGAAGTCCGGGAAGATCCTGTTGATCTGTGATTCAAGTCTGCGCTCTCCCGTTTCACGTGCCAATCAGAGTATATGGTCCCTGTCTCTGTAGCTCAGGATCTTTGCAATTATGGGCCTGGGGAAATCTCCCGGTTTGGGGCGGGGAGCTAGTGCATGGTGTGCGCGCTCCACTGCAAAGAATGGGGAAAACTCTGGACTGTCGAGCAGGTCCCTGAGTAGTTTTTCAATCGCAATCTACATGCGTCCCTTGAGTGCAGATTCGGGAACACCCACTATGCAGGTGTTATTTCTGTGTGACCTGGACTCCAAGTCATTGCACTTGGATTTGACATATCTCATGTCACGGGTGAGCTCTGTGAGGGTGTTCGGCTGCGTCTGAACCCCATCCTCTTTGACACTGATTCTGGTTTCTGCTTCGGTGATCCTGGTTCCATGGTCATCGAGCTTGGTCCTTAGTGATGCCACGTTCGCGTTTATATCGTCTAGTTTTTCGTGGAATGACGCAAAGTTCTTGGCCATCGATTCCATCATAGATGTTAGATTGTGGTGGGGGATCAGTTGGTACATCTTCTTGGCCTGTGGAAGGACCTCCCTGCTCCAGCCTTGGGACCGCCTTGGTGAACTTATCCATAGTGCCAGATTTATTTGCATTCCGTGATCTGTTAGACATCGTGGAGCCGGACTAGGGTGTTCAAACATGATGTGCGTGCCCCCCGAGTTCACAGTGCTGCAATTTGTGTAGTGTAGAGTCAAATGGGGGGCGGTGTGGTGGGAGCTTCAGCGGTGCATGTGCGCTGCGCATCACAGGTCTTTCAGGAGGGTCCAGTGAGCCTTTCACGCGATGTGGTACGTTTCAAGGATCCAACTGCCCCGCAACAGGTTCGTATGGAGCAATGTGAGCTGTCAGGGCCACAGTACAACGGATGTACGAGGCTGTCACGTTGTGTTTGCCCCTGAAGTATGGCGGCAGGTGAGGGCCGTTTGCGCCGTTCAGTGCCCATAAAGGGCTTGCCCAGTGTCCGGGTGGCAGTGCCCACACAATTAATAGCTCAGCAGATATGTCTGTTGGGCATCAAAGGTGACACTTGCTGGGCTGAGATGGATGGATGGATGGGGCCCGGAGTGTTGAGTGTGGCTATGGCTCAAGGGGGGGCAGAGTGTTCCTCAGCTCAGATCCTGTCCGGGCAGCGCGACGGGAGCATGATGATATGGGGCCGCCGGTCACAGATGGAACGTTCACCGATCCCAGGGGCCTAAGCAAGGTCCACTCTGGGGCGGGCCGGGCGGAGAGAAGGGAGCAGGAGCCGCGTCCCGCCAACAATAGGAGAGCAGGTGAGTGCCAGCGGCCCTCCTGCCAGCACCACCGCGGGGCCCCTGCGTTCTTCGTGTCTGGGGAAGAGCCGGCAGGCCCGCCAGCCCGCTTACTTGAATCTTGGTTGTCTTGTTACCGCTCACGGGGCCACGGGCCAGCCAGCACAGGACCACCTCCAGGCCACGCCACACACCGCGGCCCGCGCCACACAAAACGGGCCGCCCGGCCAGGCGCCCACACGGCATGTCCCACACCAGCTGCAGGCTCTGGATCTCCGCCGCTGCTCCCCGATCGGGCGACGGCAGCGCATGGCACCTCGGATGGGGCAAACTCATATCGGGGGAGGTTGTACACGCCGAGAGGTCTCACCAGGGGACGGCATAGGGCCGGGGCCACGCGGACTGCGCAGGCAGGCTAACGCCGGATCAGCCGTCCGCAGCTGCCGAGGGCCGTGTTTCGGTTCTGGGGCACCGGTTTTCCTCAGGACCAAAGGTAGCTATCCTACACACCCAAGACAATATCTGACAGCAAATTCAGGACTCAGCCAGCAGTGATTCCGCCGTTGTCATCGGATTTTCATTGGTGGCACACGGAGCTCCAATTCTAGGCAGCCATCTTGCAGGCTGCTCAACAGCGCCCCAATATTGTATCTTTCTACATGCGTACAGATTTAATATGTATAAATTCCAAATGATTGTAACACTAAAAGTAACATATAATTGACTCCTTGTCACGCTCACCTGATTCCCACGGAGGCGCAGGTCTGGCTTCGAGTGCTGATGCTTCTTCAATGGTGAAGCGCAGGACTCTGATGATGGACAGGAAGGGCCCCTCTACTCTGGCTTTTCTGGCTCGCAGGAATATTCCCCTGTGCGTGAAAATGGAGTATTACCTACTGACGGAATAATGCTCAAGCCTCCCACTCCCTTCCAACCCTCCACGATACCCTTCCACGATTCCCCGTGAAGTCTCACCTTAGGGTCTGGAAGGATGAGTTCTCCATCCTGCTTCTGATGCAGGGGCGCGTTGAAACCCAGTTACTTCACTGGATTGAGGTTTGATGGGAGTTCAAAATAAGCTTGACTATTCAGGTGAGGCGCTGTAAGTGTTCTGTTGCAAGTTCAAAAGTTCAAGCTTAATAATAATGTTCATTGTCTTATTGCAGCAAGCGCTAATGCTTATGTCTTTTTCCCCTTAGGGAACGGGGTTCGGAATGCCGGAGATATGGCGCCGACCCGAAGTGAAACGTGCAGTTCCAGTAAATGACAGGTAAGTTCTGGATGAGCATTCAGGTAATGTCTTTGCATTCGCTCATTCAATGTCTTTGTCTTTTTTCCCCATAGGGGCCGGGGTCCGGAATGCCAGGAAGCGGCAGGACCCGAAATGAAATGGGAATGACCCAACAGGTAAGTCTTAAAAGGAAACTGAGCTTTTCCTATTTCCCTTCCTTCTCTCACCTTGTTTTCTTGTCTTTTCTCTCTAGGCTCTGGGAAGAGGGTGCGGATCCGGATGATCGCTGCTGAAGATGGAGGCGCCCAGGAAAGGTGAGTGAAATTCAGCGCTGCAGCGATCGAAGCAAAATGCTTTTAAAATGATTTCTTCCCTTTCAGGATCGTCGGTGTGATGTCTCTGTGATGCAGCTTTAGCAGGTAAGGTCTTCTTTCTCTCCAATTCTCTCTAATCTCCCTTTGCAGGCGACCCAGGATGCTGACAGGCGTGGCTAAAGTCCAGATGCAGGAGCTGACACGGTGAGTGTCCAGCTGCGAGGAGCAGAACAACGTGAAGCGTGAGTTGCTGATCGGGCGTGGTTTAAATAGCTTTGGAAGAAGTTCCAGGTATGTATCCTTCCACCGATCAGGTATGTATCCTTCCCCGACCACACCCAGGTGGAAAGTAGTCCCACAGGTAAAGTAGTTCCATTCAGGCCTCAAGAGGGCCTGGATGTATCAGAATGGTCTGCATCAGGTAAGTGCAAATTAAAACACTTGAACACATGTCTAGCTTTATGAGCCTGGCGCCTAAGGCGCCAGGACAGGGGTCCAACATGAGCCTGGCGCCTAAGGGCCAAGACTGTGTCCAAAGGGCCCCAGCTTGGGCCCGCTGGCACTTCCCTGGGTTGAATGATGCCTGCCTCTGAGGTTGCTGGGTCGGACCTGGCTCCTTGGAGGTAGGCATCATGACAGTACCCCCCCTCAAGGCCCCTCCCAAGGTTGTTCCCTCCGGGGGTTTTGGCTTGTTCGGAAATCTCCGGTGGAACCTTTGTATTAATCGAGGTGCGTGAACATGGTTACTAGGCTCCCACGATCTCTCCTGAGGTTCATATCCCTTCCAGTCAACAAGATAGAAGAGTTTTGACTTTAACACCTTGGAGTCTAAAATGTCTTTAACTTCGAATTCTAATTCCCCTTCAATTTGAACTGGGTCTGGAGGCTTGGACAGTCGGGTCCCTGGTTGTACTGGCTTCAAAAGTGATGCATGAAAAACTGGATGAATACGCATGTTAGACGGTAAATCCAGTTTAAAGGCCACGGGATTGATTATAGCCTTGATGGGATAAGGTCCTATGAACCTGGGATTGAAGGTTCGCGGGCCCTTGAGGGGTAAATGTTTCGTTGCTAGCCATACCTGGTCTCCTACTTGGTAAGGAGGAGTTTTACTTCGGTGCAAATCAGCGTTTTCTTTATACTTTTTCTTGGCTTGCTGTAAATGAGTTGCAGCTTCTTTGAAGGCTCGGGTTATTGTGGAATGCAGATGATTTACTGCAGGCATTTCCAGGGTCAGAGGTGGATCTAGGTCAGAGGTCCGAGGATGGTGACCATACAAAGTATAAAAAGGAGTTTGTCCGGTTCCAGAATGCACTGAATTGTTGTATGCATATTCTGCGATCCAAAGGATGTCTTTCCAATTTAACTCGGATTGGTGTAACATGCACCGAAGATATTGCTCGAGAGTCTGATTGGTTCTCTCGGTTTGTCCGTCGGTCTGGGGGTGGTGGCTGGTGGATAACCGCACATCTATTTCTGCTAGTTGGCAACACTTCTTCCAAAAATGGGAGATAAATTGACTTCCACGATCCGAGACTAATATGGAAGGAAAACCATGTATGCAAACTATATTCTCCAGAAATTCCTTGGCCAAGGTAGAAGCTGAAGGCAAACCTTTTAAAGGGATAAAGTGGGCCATTTTGGAGAATAGATCCACAATTACAAGGATAGTGTTGTAACCAGCACAAGGAGGCAGGTCAGTTATAAAGTCCATTGACAAGGTGTGCCATGGTGCCGGTGGAATATCCAAGGGTTGAAGTAGGCCGGCTGGCCTTTTCTTTTGACCCTTGTTTTGGGCGCAAATTCTGCAAGACAATACAAAAGACTTTATGTCTTTTCTCCAAGAAGGTCCACCAGAAGTGGTGTTTGATTTTTTCCTCCGTTTTAGCGATACCAGGGTGTCCTTCCATTAATGATTCATGATGATGGGCAATAACAAGTTCTTGCAATACTTTACTTGGCAGAAACAACCGCTCCGGGAAGTAGGGTAAATCATCCTTAACGGTGTAATGAGGACCCTTTTGACTCCATTCCAGTAAGGCTGAAGAGTCTAGAAGTTGTTTTACTTGCGTTTGGATGTCCTCAATAGTTTGCAATGAAGTTAGGCCTAAGATTCTTTGTTCAGGTATGATTGGCACAGGTTCTAAACTCGAATTGGGTTCTTCCATGCCAATCCGGGATAAGGCGTCCGCTTTACCATTCTTGCAGCCAGGGCGATAGGTAATTACGAAATCAAATTCCGCAAAGAATAGAGCCCATCGGAGTTGTCGTGAAGATTGAGCTTTGGCCGTCTTTAAATATTGTACATTTCTGTAGTCCGTAATTACGGTGATGGTGTGTCTTGCCCCGAGAAGGTAGTGACGCCAAGCCTTGAAAGCAGATTTAATAGCCAGTAACTCCTTGTCGGTAATGGCGTAGTTGATTTCAGGAGGAGAAAATGTCCTGGACCAAAAGGCCACAGGGTGTAGTTGGTTAGTTTCTGGGTCTCTTTGCGACAGGACAGCTCCCATGGCCGAACTGGATGCGTCGGTTTCCACAATGTAAGGGAGATCTGGTGCGGGTGCTTCAATACAGGTGCAGAGGTGAATTTGGTTTTCAGGTCCTGAAAGGCTTGTTCGGCCTCAAGAGTCCATTCAAAGCGTTTGTTTTTCTTTAGGAGAGCTGTGATGGGTTGGACTGTTCGGGAAAATTCCGGAATGAATCTTCGATAGAAATTGGCAAAGCCGAGCATGCTCTGAACTCCCTTCACCGAGCTAGGAGATGGCCATTTGAGGATGGCGTCCACCTTTCGCGAGTCCATTCGGACTCCTTGAGGTGTCAGGATGAATCCGAGAAACTCAACTTCTGTGGTATGAAAAACGCATTTTTCGAGCTTTTGCAAATAGTCTGTGCTGGCGCAATTTCTCAAGAACTGCCCTAACATGTTTTCTGTGATCGGATTCTGAAGAAGAGTACACCAGGATGTCGTCAATATAAACAATGACACAGACATCGATAAGTTCCCGAAGAACATCATTCATAAAGTACTGAAAGGCGGCAGGTGCATTGCACAAACCGAAGGGCATCACCTGATATTCGAAGAGCCCAAATTTGGTGCGGAATGCAGTCTTCCATTCGTCGCCTTCTTTTATACGCACCAGGTGATAAGCTCCTCGGAGATCTAACTTGGTGTACACACAAGCGTCTTTCACCTGGTCGATAAGCTCAGGGATCAGGAGCAGAGGATAACGATTCTTAATCGTTATTTGATTTAGGGCGCGATAGTCTATACATGTTCTAAGGTCGCCCTCTATCGGCACGAAGAACAGAGCTGAGGAGACAGGAGACTTGGACGGGCGAATAAAACCATTGGCTAGGTACTGATCTAAATACTGACGCAAATGCAGGTTCTCAGGTTCCGTAAGAGCATAAATCCTACTACAAGGTAGTTGAGCATTGGGTACCAGATCGATTTGGCAATCATAAGACCGATGGGGAGGTAACGTGTTAGCCTGTTCCTTCTGAAAAACGTCTTGGTATTCTGACGGTAGCTGTACAGGGGTGGAAGTTGCTGAGGCTAGACCCATAACTGGATTTCTTGGATAACAAGTTGGTTCACAATCAGGAAAACTTATCTTCTTTGCTCGCCAGTCGATTCTGGGATTATGTGTTTCTAACCAAGGAATTCCAAGAATTACTTGAAATTGTGGGGCCTTGATCACATCAAACACGATTGCTTCCCGATGTCCATCCTGACCCACCAGTGTCATTTCAACAGTAGAATGCGTTACAGGCCCTGAGGCTATTTTGGTTCCATCTACTGTAGTAATGACATCTTGGGTTACTTTCGGGCGGAGAGGGAGCTTAATCCTGGAAGCCAATTCACGGTCTATGTAATTTCCAATAGCTCCACTGTCGATGTATGCTTTTACAGCATGCAACTGCTGAGGCTGTTTTGGGTCCACGAGCACCATTGGCATGACAAAATGCGAGGTCAAAGAGTTTGTTTTCAAGCTCGGCAAGCGGACCCCTACGCTTGTCGGACTAGGTCGTTTCGCGAATCAGGTGTCAATAAATCGTTATCAGTGGCTCCAACCACCTTCTTAGGTGGTTTAACCGGACAATTTTGAAGAAAGTGACCGGAAGTCCCGCAATACAGACAAAGTTGCATTTGCCGCCTTCTCTCTCGTTCCTTCTGCGTTAATGGTCCTTTAACACCGCCGATTTGCATAGGTTCGGATACGTCGGTACTCTTGGAGTTAGCGTGGGTTTTGATCGGTACTCGGGTTTCGTACTTGAACCGATCTGCTTTTCTATTTTGAAGTCTGTGATCAAGTTGAACCACCAAGTCTATGTAGTCTGCGCAGACCTGGGGTGGATCTACTATCTGAGCTAGAACATCCTTAAGCTCTCTGCACAGGCCTCGATGAAACAATGTGATCCTTTTGTTTTCTGGTCATCCAGTTTCCACAACCAGTCTATTAAAGGTGGCAACGTAGGACAGGAGATCCTGATTACCTTGTTGTAAGGATAGCAGTTCGTTATCAAGAGCCTGTCCTTGAGAGTGTCGAGCAAACAATCTTTCCATGCTGGCCTGGAAGCCCTGAAAATCCTGGAGAATGGGATCATCCTGATTTACCAATGGAATAGACCAATCGGCAGCACTGCCACTGAGGTAAGATAGTATAAAGGCTACCTTGGTCTGGTTGTTAGGGAAGGCCCCGGGTCTGCATAGAAAGTGTAAACGACATTGGTTCATAAAGACGGCATATTTCTTGGGATCCCCCGCAAAACGTTCAGGCGGGGCCAAAGACATGTGTCCAGGTAGATTGATTTGTACCGGGTTATTCAAACCCATTGATGTGGAAGTACCTCCGGAATTAGGTAAAGGAGTGTGCCCTGCCTGGGCCTGCAATAACCTTTTGGCCAGGTCATCAGTTCTTTCCTTGGATAGGATCAGTTCTCTTTTGAGAGCGTTAGTCTCCTGGCGGGCTGAGTGCACTTCTGCCCGTAATTCCCCCAAAAGCTGGGCCAGCTGATCTGTCTCGGAAGTTTCCATAGCGCCCGGGTGGGAAATTGTGGGTAGGCTTCGCGTTCTGTCACGCTCACCTGATTCCCACGGAGGCGCAGGTCTGGCTTCGAGTGCTGATGCTTCTTCAATGGTGAAGCGCAGGACTCTGATGATGGACAGGAAGGGCCCCTCTACTCTGGCTTTTCTGGCTCGCAGGAATATTCCCCTGTGCGTGAAAAGGGAGTATTACCTACTGACGGAATAATGCTCAAGCCTCCCACTCCCTTCCAACCCTCCACGATACCCTTCCACGATTCCCCGTGAAGTCTCACCTTAGGGTATGGAAGGATGAGTTTTCCATCCTGCTTCTGATGCAGGGGCGCGTTGAAACCCAGTTACTTCACTGGATTGAGGTTTGATGGGAGTTCAAAATAAGCTTGACTATTCAGGTGAGGCGCTGTAAGAGTTCTGTTGCAAGTTCAAAAGTTCAAGCTTAATAATAATGTTCATTGTCTTATTGCAGCAAGCGCTAATGCTTATGTCTTTTTCCCCTTAGGGGCCAGGGTTCGGAATGCCGGAGATATGGCGCCGACCCGAAGTGAAACGTGCAGTTCCAGTAAATGACAGGTAAGTTCTGGATGAGCGTTCAGGTAATGTTTTTGCATTCGCTCATTCAATGTCTTTGTCTTTTTTCCCCATAGGGGCCGGGGTCCGGAATGCCAGGAAGCGGCAGGACCCTAAATGAAATGGGAATGACCCAACAGGTAAGTCTTAGAAGGAAACTGAGCTTTTCCTATTTCCCCTCCTTCTCTCACCTTGTTTTCTTGTCTTTTCTCTCTAGGCTCTGGGAAGTGGGTGCGGGTCCGGATGATCGCTGCTGAAGATGGAGGCGCCCAGGAAAGGTGAGTGAAATGCAGCGCTGCAGCGATCGAAGCGAAATGCTTTTAAAATGATGTCTTCCCTTTCAGGATCGTCGGTGTGATGTCTCCGTGATGCAGTTTTAGCAGGTAAGGTCTTCTTTCTCTCCAATTCTCTCTAATCTCCCTTTGCAGGCGACCCAGGATGATGACAGGCGTGGCTAAAGTCCAGATGCAGGAGCTGACACGGTGAGCGTCCAGCTGCGAGGAGCAGAACAACGCGAAGCGTGAGTTGCTGATCGGGCGTGGTTTAAATAGCTTTGGAAGAAGTTCCAGGTATGTATCCTTCCACCGATCAGGTATGTATCCTTCCCCGACCACACCCAGGTGGAAAGTAGTCCCACAGGTAAAGTAGTTCCATTCAGGCCTCAAGAGGGCCTGGATGTAGCAGCATGGTCTGCATCAGGTAAGTGCACATTAAAACACTTGATCACATGTCTAGCTTTATGAGCCTGGCGCCTAAGGCGCCAGGACAGGGGTCCAACATGAGCCTGGCGCCTGAGGCGCCAGGACAGTGTCCAAAGGGCCCCAGCTTGGGCCCGCTGGCACTTCCCTGGGGGGAATGATGCCTGCCTCTGGGGTTGCTGGGTCGGACCTGGCTCCTTGGAGGTAGGCATCATGACACTCCTATCGATTCATATGGATTTGCAACACTATCTCGAGATTTCTGCCATCCCTCTGTCATCAATATGGTGTGCGCAACATGAGTCCCTCATAATAAAGGGGACCCTCCTTGACCACCCGACATTAAATATAGATGAAGACAGTGGAAGACAGTAGGTAGATGGTTAATTGAAGATGTGAGGTTTTAGCTTTTTTCTGAATGACAGATAAGAGCGCTCAACCCTTAATGTCGCGGGGAGATTCTCCTGCTCTTTTGCAGTTGTACCTAGGTGCTGGGTGTGCGAATCATGTGTGGTTACAGTGGAAGTATAATCGTGCGCAATGGTTTGTTGTATCCATAAGGTGAGTCCAATGTTTTGGTTCTTTGTTGTATGCATGAGAAACTTGCGTTGGTGTCTGTTTCAGTGTGTTTGTGTGTGATTTGACTTGTGTTACATAGCTTGTGTGCACTGGCATGTTCCGTCTGAGGGTAGATCCAGTGTCTGTGAAAATTTAGTTAATGCTTGGTGTGTATGTGTATTTTGGTTAGCCCATAGTCATGTATAGTGGTTGTGAATTATGTTGGAGGAGCAGGAATAGGGTGGATTAGTTAGTACATTGGTTACTTCCGAGTGTACCTTCAAGTATGCCCTCAATGCTCACCCGGTTGCCGCTCAGAGGTACCCTCCAACACTTCTGGTTGAGGGCCGCTGGCTTTCCCCGCCACCTCTCTAGGCTCCCTGGTTCCTCTTAGTGCAACAGATTGGATGCTCCCAGCTGGTGGCTATTTGTTCAGCAAGAATTATTCGGTATAGTTGTGCTTCGGCGTTGATTGGCAGCTAAAGTGACGCATGGCAAGTCTTGACATACCTTCAGGAAGTGATGCGTGACTGTTCTACACTATCTAAAGTGACGCTTGGTTAGTCTACATAGTTCAAATTAATACAGTTCATGACTTGTCTAGATCTTGCGTGCATGGTGTCTTTCACAGGTCTGTCTAATGTGAGGCATGGCAACTCCTCGCTGATCTCTCTATGTCATGATCTCTGCTTCCAAAAGGTCAGGGTTTTCCCAACTCCCTTGGAAGCAGATCCATAACCCAGGTTCCGAGTGCCAACCAGTCCCAATTGGGACCTTTTGGACCCAGTCCTGGCGCCAGTGGCACCAGGCTCATAAACATGCCCAGTCCCAGCGCTGGAAGCGCCGGGCTCATAATGCTTGGGTGGACTTACCTGCAGCAGACCATGCTGCTTACTTGCCTGCCAGTTGAGCCTCTGATCCTCTTCTGTTTGGAACTACTTTTCCTGTTGGGTGGGGCAGGAGCCACTCCCTAGATTCAGAACACTGGAACTCTTCTGGAAAGCAGGAACTCTTTTCTTACCTAGGCGTGGCTGTGGAAGGAGACACCTAAGCACTACAGGAGGCTATTTAAACCACACCCGATGGATGAATCTTGCTTTGCGTTATTCTGCATCCTCTGCAGCAGAACGCTCATCGTGTCTTCTGCATCTGTTCCTGGGCCTAAGGAAAAAGGCTTACCATCCTGAATCCAGTCTTCAGCAACACCTATAAAGACAAGAAAGAACAGGTTAGCATTACGGTCTTCAGTGACAGCTCTTCACTTACCTGGTCCATCGGCTGTCACCAACGCCTCGCGCTGCATTCCGGCATCTGAAAGACAAAGGCTTACCTACTCTTCGTGCGCTCCGGAGGTCTTCACACTGCATTCCGGCATCTGAAAGACAAAAGCTTACCAACTCTTCGCACGCTCCGGAGGCCTTCGGCGCTGCATCCCGCATCTGAAAGACAAAACAAGGTGCGTTTAAAGACATTGGGGAACTTTAATACTCACGTGCCATTACTCCTTTCCACATCTAACCCAGTGGGTATTCCGGCACCCTGCAGCCGCTCCGAACTTGTACCTGCAAAATAAAAAGAGAGTTAGAGCGCATCGTGAAGCAGGCAACAAGCGCTTACTTACGTGCTTCCAGGCGCTTCTATTCATCACACGGGCTCCATCTTCAACTCACTTCAGCCCGTCATCCGCCATCGCCGGAACCCTGCAAAACAAGAAACATCATTACTAAAGACTTTAAAGACATTAGAATTACTCGAAACTTACCGTTCGTGCAGTAAACGTCGGACAGCAGTCCTCTGAAGTCAAGAGGTCTGCTCCCCTTATCCAGTGAAGAAACTGGTTACAGCACCCTGCCCCGAGGCAGATGGAGAGCACGGCGTTCACTTACCTAAGGTGAGAGCGTTAACCTTTGGGGTTCTACAGGAGAAGAGAAAGGGAAGAAGAGAGAGACATTCAATAACCCAGTTCCTTAATCCCATATTTTCTATCTGCAGACATCTTACCCTTCGAGTCAGACATACAGTGCACAGAGGTCCAGCCCAAAGAGCCAGCCGTGTGTTACACATCACCTTTGAAGATACGGTATACGCCCAGTCAAGACCGGCGCCTCTATGGGAATCAGGTGAGCGTTACACTCTAGGTGTGGCGCATGACTGCTGCAAAAAGCCGGTGGACTCCATAAGAATCCCCAGCATTTGCGCCAGCATGAAAATCCATGCTGGTGCAAAGAGCATTTGTATGGCCGAGTAGAAGGAGGCGCCGGAATCGTAAGTTACAATCTGACCCTCCTCTCTGCCATACAAATGAATGAAAATGGGGTGTACCGGAAATGAAATGTGTTAAAGCCTTCAGCAAGGCCCGTAAGCATTTTATTTCTAGCAACTGGAGCGAAAAATGAGCTCCTATGTATGTTAAAATATGAATTGAAAAAATATACCACACGGGTGAAATGACAGACACTTATATCAACACAAGATATTTGAATAGGATCCTATGAAGTCAAAGCAAAACACTGGTCGAGATGTGTTTGGATTAATGAGAATAACCAAATGAATGTGCCTTGATACAATGATATGCAGACGTGGGAAAGGCAATGTGAATCAATGTACCTTTTATTAGAACCCGGCGGAGGGGGGCGCAGCCTCCCAGCCAATCAGGAGGCTCGGAACAGGGTCTTTACCATATGATAAAATCCCTACTCTGAGCCTCCTCAAAAGTGGGAGCTCACCAGTGTCACTGCCGGGAATTAAGGTGAGTCAGGCTCCCCTTACCCTACTCCCCACCACCCACCCAACCACAATTTCCATGTCCCTCATCCACCTGCACCCCTACCCCACTTACCTGCCTACCCCCTGTTCCGGGCGCTTCTCCGGCACGGCAATAGTTGCCATGGAAAGGGAGAAGGGACTATGTCTAGTTCCCTTCTCCTTACTCCATGACAGCCATCTTGGTATGTAGTTGTTGAGAAACGGCAAACACGTAAAAACTCAAACTATTGGAGCCATGGCAGTCGGATCAGCTCTGTGAGAGCTCCCGGCTGGCGCCACGCTACCATTGATTATGCTCCGGTGAAAGCTTAGCTCCTTTAGCTAAAGTTAGCGCTGACGAAAGCTGAAGCGCAGCGGCATGCTTTGCCCAAATATCAACTCTCCACGGGAACTAGAATCATAGATCTGGCGGTCGCTAGGTGGCCGGGGAGGACGGAGCAAGTGCAGTGGACAAGATGGCAGACTCCCCCGCAGCCTGGTACTGATCTCGGGGCGGAGGGGTGGAAACAAAGCCATCCGTTGGAGAGACGCAGCGACAGACCTCCGCTACTTAATCCCTCTCTGAGGCTCGCCGGCATCCCTTCTAACCAGCGGGATAAAGATATTCTCTACGCCCGACACGGGGCTCGGCTTCCGGAGTCCCTCCGCGCCTCTCCTGCCCCTGAATCTTCGGCGTCAACGGCAGATCCAGCGAAGCTCGGGAGTCTCCCCCCCCGGCCTCCACGGAGTGCTACACTCCAACCAAAGACCGATGTTGGGGGGGAAGGGTGAGCGCAATGAAGGTGGGACGGGGATGGCCCCCTTGATGACCAGGCAGCCAGGGCATCTCAGGCGGTTACAAAAGCTGACTTGCATGACCTCCTATCAGCCCTCATCAGGGAATTCCAGAAGGGCACGGAAGAAGTAAAGAGTCAACTTGCTCGTCTGGACAAGAGAGTAGGGGAGATTGAATCAAGAACCGAGGAAATCGAAACCACGCTATATGAACAGAATTTTGAGATCGGAGAGAGAGCTGACAGGATTAGGGCCCTGGAGTGCAGGTGTGAGGCACTCGAAGCCAAACAAGAAGAGCCTGAAAACCGCACGAGGTGGAACAATATCAGAAACCAGGGAATTCCATCTGCAATCCCGGAGAAAGATCTCCCATCATACGTTTCCGACCTCCTCCGCCACATCATCACCCTTCCAGATAATTCTCCCCTGGCGCTGGATAGAGTGCACAGGGCAAGACCCAGGCAGAGGCCCAATGGGGCAGCTGACATTCTGGTCAGGGTCCATTTCTACAAGCTCAAGGAGGAGATAATGCAAGAGGCCAGGGCCATGGGACACATCCACTTCCGGGATTCGGAGATAGCCCTCTTTCAAGACTTAGCAGCATCAACCCTGGCCAAACGAAGAGCTCTCAAACCCATGGCGGACTGGCTGCGCGAACGCAAGATAGCCTACCGCTGGAGCTTTCCCTCAGGCCTCGCCTTCACCTGGGAGAGAAAAACTCAGCAAATCCCTTCCCTTCAAGAAGCGGAACTGTTTATGAACCCGGATACGGAGGAGGAGGTCCCAGGGGGCTCGGACCGTTCCCCCGAGGGGGCCAGTGGGGAGTCTCTCCGCTCCTGGTCCCGGGTATCGGGTTGATGTAGGATTTGCGGCACTCCCGCCAGGGGGAAGAACACCAATAACCGTTGAGAGTTCTGGCTGCCCAGATCCTGGTATCTCCTCCTCGGAGAATTGCTCTCACCGAATTCAGTGGCCTGGGCCTTCTTGGGTGACAGCCTGCGGTTGGTTGGCCATCCCCCCCTGGGGGCCTTGACTTTGAATCCAGTACTTCACAAATGATCGGGCCTCTCGGGCCTCTGCTGAAAGGATCCCAATTCAACAATCTCGTTGGCCGGAGTATCCTGCTGTGCTCGCTCTCGAACTGCTATATTTTCACCATTACAGCATGAGACCCCTTGGTCTCCGACACAGCTGGTGGCCATGGCCCAGCCGACATCCCCGTTGGTAGAAGGCTCGTCTGGATACCGACATTTGTTTCTTGTTTTAGGTTCTGTTCTAGTTCCTTTTGTTGGTTTATCTTGGTCAGAGGGAGAGGAGGAGCTGGAGCTGAGGAGTGGGCTGAAATCGGGGGGGAACCGGATGTCAGGATAAAAGATGACAGGGGGCCCATCTCTCTTTTTATGAACCGCCACGACAATAGTGATTTGGCTCACCAGAGTGGGGGGGTCTCAAGCTTTGCAATCAGAAATATGCATGGTAAATCAGCCATCCAACCTACCCACAAATGTCTCTGCCGAATAGGGAGCTCTCGATCTTGACCTGGAACGTCCAGGGTCTGAACGCCCCCCGGAAAAGGAAGTCCGTGGAGCACAGGCTCGCCCAACTGGCACCCGACATTATATGCTTGCAGGAGACACATCTCCTCAGGATTGATGAGCGCCGCATAGCCTTTCAACGCTACACAAAAAGGTACTTTGCCTCTGCTGATCTCAAGAAAAGAGGGGTCGCCATTCTGCTAAGCCGAGACCTACCCTTAACAAACATCACCATCAAGAGGGACCCGGAGGGACGGTATCTCCTGCTGAAAGCCCTATTAGTAGAGCTTCCCATCAGCATAGCAGCCATATACTGCCCAAATACAGCGCAGATCCCATTTCTCCGCAACCTCCTTCCCATACTCATCACCTTCACTGAAGGTCGTTTACTCATAGGGGGTGATTTCAACTTGACTCCAGACCCACACCTGGATAAAACGCTCCCTTCATCTAAGGAGGACTTCAGCAAGGCTCTAGCCATGGCAGAATTCCTGAGGGAAACCGACACTATAGATACATGGAGATGGGCCAACATGGAGGCAAGGGATTACACTTTCTTCTCTCACGCTCATCTGGGGCACTCAAGAATCGATCTTCTGCTACTCTCCAGCGCTCTCATCCCCTGCGTCAAAGACATCCAAATTGGGCACAGAGCCCTCTCGGATCATGCACCAGTCATTATGAAGCTGAGGGTAGAGAGCTTCCCCGAACCGCCTCAGAGGCAATGGAAGCTACAAGACCAGATCCTAACAGACATTGCGATCAGAACGGAAATGGCAGAAGCCCTCAAGAACTACTTCAGGGAGAACACTACCAAAGACACATCAATTGCTACGATCTGGGACACCATGAAGCCCGTCATTAGTGGCACAGCAAACGACTGTACAGCCCCGCTCAGACGACGGCGCAAGCTGCAATAAGACGCAATTGAGGTGGAAGTGACAGAAGCGGAGCGCATCCTCAAATGAGGCCAGAATAGGAAAGCGAGTCGCGTGCTCCAAAAGGCAAAACGATCCCTAGAAATGCACGTAGCAGACAAGGCGGCCAGAGCACTAACATATACCAAACAGTTCTACTATGTGCACAGCAACAAAGCAAATCGGCTCCTGGTCCACAAACTGAAAAAGCTGCAATCGAGAAATACCATCCAATGTCTCCGGAACGCACAGGGGACTCCTCGCTACTCCATCATGGAGAAGATAGAAATCATGACAACACACCACAGGGGTATCATGTCGGGTACCCCCATGGCCGCATCAGCAGAAGTCAAATATCTAGCAGGAGGACAGCCGGACGACCCACATCCTCAACTCATGGCCCTAGAAGTCCCTATCTCGGCAGAAGAAGTGAGCAAGGTCATAGCAAAATTGAAAAACACAACCCCAGGTCCGGATGTGCTTACAGCGCAATTCTATAAGAAATTTTCATACATACTTGCGGCCCATCTGGCAGCCCTCTTTAACTCGTTCCTATCATCAGGAATGACCACCCCCTCGATGGAAGAGTCACTAACTGTGCTGCTATTGAAACCTGGAAGGGACCGGAGTCACTGTGCCTCCTACAGACCTGTCACCCTCCTAAACTATGACGTAAAAATCTTCACCAAAACCCTAGCGAACAGGCTGGCTCCCTTGCTTCCAGCCATTATCCATCCGGACCAGACCGGATTCATCCCCGGCCGCAGCACCCATGATAACCTAAGGAGAACCATAAATGTCATCGAATCAGCCAGCAGGAAGGGGCGGGAACTGATGGTACTATCCCTCGACGCTCAGAAAGCGTTTGATATGCTCGATTGGGGTTACATCCAAAAACACTACGGCATTTCGGCTTTGGTCTGAATTTCATAAAATGGATATTAGCGAACTATCAGCATTCCTCTACCAGACTACGGATCAATGGGAACAGGTCCGAAACAATCAAAATCTCAAGAGGCACCAGGCAGGGATGTCCCCTGTCTCTCCTGGTCTTTGCCCTCTGCATGGAGCCATTCGCGAACAGGGTACGTCAAAATGCAGATGTCTAAGGCCTGACAATCAAGGCCCAAACATATAAAGCCGCCCTGTACGCCGACGACGTCCTCCTTACGCTGACCAAACCAAGGGAATCCATAAAGGCCCTATGGAGGGAACTGTTCGAATTTGGGGAAGCATCAGGATTTAAGGTCAATCTATCCAAATCAACAGTGCTGAGCTTTAACCTGCCTCGATCTCTAATGTCGGATTTGGAAAAAGAATACCTCATACCCATACTTAGGGGTCCAGCTGCCATGCGCACCCAGCAGATTATACATAGCCAACTTTCCGGCGCTTCTTAAAGAATTCAAGAGTGACTTGATACGCTGGCAGAAACAGGAGATCTCCTGGTTCGGGAGAATCACGGTCCTGAAGATGCACCTTATTCCTAGACTACTTTACCAGTGCTCAGCCTTACCAACCACCATCCCGAAGCAGGCTGTCCAGAAGTTGCAAAATAACATTATGAGGTACATTTGGGGAGGAAAACAGCCACGAATCCCAAGGAAACTCATGCTACGAGGACGGACGATGGGAGGACTGGGAGCGCCCGATGTTGCCAGATATATCCTGGCTGCTCAGCTCTCGTACGCGTTCGCTTGGCTACCCTCCACCCCAAAACCCCGCTGGCTGGAGTTGGAAGAGGCCTGGCGCCCAGTCCCAATAAACTTTCTACCACACTTGAAACGCCTCAGTGCATGCGAGGGCAGGGGGCCTCTGTCGACAACCGAAAACACGGTGGCGAGCTGGAGGAAGGCGGCGCAGCTGTGGAAACTCTGTAGCACAACGGGTCCACTCACCCCGGTCTGGAGGAATCCGGAACTCACTCCGGGCTACAACCCCAAGAATTTCATGAGGTGGAAAAAAGGAGGGCTGGAGAGGGTGGAAGACTTTTATGAGGAGGGGGAACCCCCTGGATTTCGAGGCCTGCAAGGTGAAATTCAACGTTCCGGAGAGCGAGAGATTCAGATATTCCCAGCTTCGTCATTGGCTCTCGAACAGGGACATGAAGCACCTCGGAAGCAGAGACCTTACAGCCCTGGAACACACCCTCACAGCATCCCCCCCAAAGGGCACAATATCACCCCTTTACAGGATCATTGATAGAACAGACCCGACCCGCAAAGAGCCGTACATGCTCAAATGGGAGAAAGACATTGGGCGACCCATTGAACTGGAGGAGTGGGACCACATCTGGACGAGGGCACACCGAAGCTCAAAATGTGTATCCAACAAGGAGGGGGCATTCAAGGAATGCTTCATGTGGTATCGGACCCCAGAAACGCTCAATAAATGCAATCCGACAATCCCATCGTCGTGCTGGAGAGGATGCCCAGACAAAGGCACGCTCTACCATCTGTTCTGGACATGCCCCAAAGCCATCCAATTCTGGAAATCCATGCTGGATCAAATCAACAGGATCACAGGCCTGACAATCCCATGGGACCCGGGCATTGTCCTACTAGGAGCAAGCGGCGAGGGCCAATTCCCTCTGTCCGGGCACAGAGCAGAGCGATGCTCCCACCTGCTGACGGCCGCAAAAATCTCTGTGGCTAGGCTTTGGAAGAACCCAGAGGGCCCGGCAGTGCAAATGTGGGGGACGAAATGCTGGGACATAATTGCAGCGGAAAAAATAACCGCCCTCCGGTTTGGGAATAGAGATAAATTCTTCCAGACGAGGGCCCCTTTCCTGGACCATACTCAGAGATACCCAGGCCTGGCCCGACAACCACCCTCTCTACGATGGATGGATAAAGTTGACTGAAAAATAAGGGTGGCAGGGCACAGCAGAGGTACTGACCGGGGGAGCTGCTCCCCTGCTTGCAAGTCCAGAGATGAAACAATGAGAGCCCAGGACGCCTTGGATCTCTTCCTCCATCCCTCGCCCTGTTCCCGAAGCATGAACAATCCCCTTGACCATCTTCACCCAACTAAGAGCTACTATCTTTGCACCCCTCCCCTCCTGGCTTTCCCCACGAACATTTCTCAGACCTGTTGTTGTTGTTCATGTTCTGTCTGTTTTTTTTACATGCACTTATAAGCACTGTTACGCTGCTTGCAGTGCTCTTAACGTATATGCCACATGCTATACAGTGTGTTTATAAAATCAATAAAAATATATTTAAAAATGTTTTTAAAAAACTCAAACTATTAGCATCCCGGTACAACGTGGACAGATGAAAACTGACCCAGGCATTACATGGCCCATTAAAGACCCCAGCCATCAGGGTTTATTACTTAAATAAAATGCTTAAATAAAATGATATAGCAGGTCATACGACTAATAAACAAAGGCTGATGTGTGAGTGCTCAGTGTGCATGTTACTTGAAATATCCAAAATTTAAAAAGGGCACCTTGTAAGCAGTAAATAAATCACTTGATTGCAAATGAAGTAGGGATTGGTTACATCGATATTGTAAACACATGGCCTATTTAAAGCGAAAGGGGAATATAATACAATTGAATATTTAGTTGAATATTTAGTTGTTAAAGAATTGTATTTTATGTTGTTTCATCAAAAAACTGTTTCTGCTATTCAAACTTAAAATATTTTGACACATTATTTTAGTTAGGGAAGTTTGTTAAAGGGCCCATCTAGTGAAAACAGTACATAAAATGTGTTTACATGCCAGTGAAGCCACAGCAGTGGTGAGCAATGCATCAAAAAAGAGCACAGGAAAGCTGCTTGTCCGTTGGCTTGGTCTCAGCTTGTTCTGGCGAGATCGGTAGGTTTTAGGGTCTTTCAGATATTCATAGTCCTCATCCTGCAATTTTTTTTAATTATATTGCCTCAGCTATGGTATTGGTGACAGTAGTTCTCAGCTATGGTATTGGTGGCAGTATTTCTCAGCTATGGTCTTGCTGGCAGTATTTCTCAGCTATGGCAGTAGTTCTCAGCTATGGTATTGCTGGCAGTAGTTCTCAGATATGGTATTGGTGGCAGTAGTTCTCAGCAATGGTATTGCTATCAGTATTTCTCAGAGCTTATTTGTTGTTCCTAAACATCATGCCCCAGTCCCAGTGATTATTCTCCCGAATTTGATGGTTGCGGCCATTCAAAATGGTGCTTCAAGACACACATGCATTGGTGGTCTGTGGTGGTAAAATGAAAATAAACGATGACACGTACTTACACCAAATAAGTCCTTTTGCGGAATGCAGATCAACTGAGGCTGCCCTTGCAGCAGGTGTACCATCACACACCAGGCATAAATGCAAAAACACTGCTAAGCGAAGTTCTGTTTTTTTAATTTTTTCCAAATGAATGCCTGCAACAAATAAACCTGTTCTGTTTATCAGTCGTCAGAGCTCAAGTCGGGGGATCACACAGGAGGACAGCGCCCGTCCACTTTTTTGAGAAGCTAGCATTTCCTGTCACTGAGGTGTTTCCATCAGAGGCAGTCACCATCGACCCTTTTACCGCCACCACGTCCAAGGGTCCCGGCTTGTACGTCAAAGACAACTTGCCCTGAGGGTGTCGGTTTCTCACCAGCACTTCGTCCCCGGGCGCAAGTCTCTGTGGTCTCATTCCTCTCCGTAGGTTTTCTTGCGCTGTTCTCTCTCGGCGCTCCCGCTCCACTTCTTCATTGTCGATCACTGCGGGCTCCCGCTCACCAATTTCTGGAAGCAAATCTCGTGGGCACCGTTGGAACATAGCCTCAGCCGGGGCCACCCCTGTGGATGTGTGGGGGGTGGTGTGGTATCCTCACAAGAACTTGTTCAGCGCCCTTTCTAGGCACTTGTCTTCCCCTTGGGCAATGCGAAATACCTTGTTGAGCGTCTGCATCATTCTCTCTGCCTCCCCATTGGCTCTTGGCCACAGCAGTGTTACTTTGCGGTGGTGCACACCGTACTCCTCCATCAGCCCAGCGAAACTCTCACCCTGGAAGGGCGGGCTGTTTTCAGAGCATAGCCCTCTGGGCAGTCCATGAGTGGCAAAGATCGTTTCAATTGCTACCACCACCTTGTCGAAAGCCACCGACTCAATGAACTCCACCTCCAGGTAGCGGGACTACTCGTCCACCACCACCAGGAAGTGGGTGCCCCTTGACGTGGACCCAAAGTCTGCGTGGACCACCTCCCACAGTTTGGTCCCTCTCTGCATTGTCTCAATTTCAGGCTCCCTCTGGGTGGGGGCCGTTGCCTGGCACCATACGCAGGACGCCACTAACTCTTCCACCCTCCGCTCAAGGTCCGGGAACCAGACCTTCTGCCATAGGCGTGCTTTGGTCTTCGCCACACCCTGGTGTCATTGATGGGCCAGCACGATCATCTGCTGGGTCCGACTCTGGGGGATGACTATGCGGTCTCCTCTTAGCAGCAGGCCATTCTCAGAAAAGGTCAGCTCCCCCCTCACTCTCCACCGTTGTTGTTGTGTGGACTTGGCCTTCTGGGTTCTGGCCGCTAGGGAATCTATGAGCATCCCCCATGAGTCATGCTGAATGGCCGCCTTGAGTATCCGGAAACAGTCGTCCTCCCCGATGCCCGTTCGAGCTCTTTCACCGGCACAGAGTTGGGTGTTGCGGCCTCCACCACAAGCTTCACATGTTCATCAGCTTCCTCGGCACAGGTGGATTGCATCTCGCCAGTGCCCTCTCGTGGGTGCCTTCAGAGATAGTCCACCGCATTGTTACTCCCTGGCCTGTACACCAGCGACACCCCATATTCTAGCAGGGCCAGCATCCAGTATTCTATTCTGGCCAGAGGTTTGGACGATGACCCCGCCAGTATGGTTGGCAGCGGTTTATGATCTGTAACCACTGTCATGGGTCGTCCCAGGACATAAAGTCAAAAATGGCGGCAGCCCCACAGCACGGCCAAAGCCTCCCGCTCGATTTGGGAGTACCGTTGTTCAGTCTCTGACAGCGCTTTGCTGGCATAAGCGAAGGGGCGGACTTCTTGGGTCGTGTAAATCTCCGGCAAAACTGCCCGTAGGCCAAACAGACTAGCGTCCACCACTTGGACTCCAGGGTGGGATCGAAAAACACCATTATGTCCTCCGCTGTGCGGGCTCTTTTAATGTCATCAAAGGCTGCTTGCTCGAGTGGTCCCCACTGCCAGGCCATGTCCTTTTTAGTGAGGGCCCTGAGGGGCTCCGTTCTTGATGCTAATATGTGACCATTCTGAGGAAACTCCTCACCTCGAGACGTGTTCAGGGGCCTGGGCCTCCACTATGTCCTTGACCTTGCGCGGATCAGGGAATACCCCACCCGCCCTGAAGACAAACCCAAAGAACTCGATGGTAGTCCTCAGGAACTCGCACTTGTCTCGGTGCAGGGTCAAGCCCAATGACTGGAGGCGTTTGAAGGTCTTAGCCAGCCTAGCACACCTGGGGGTGTTCCGACTCTGATTTAGCAAACACAAGAATGTCATCACTGATGTTTAGTATGCCGTCTAGGTCTGCCAGCACCCCACAGATGATATTCTGAAATACTTGAGCCACGGTTGACACCCCGAAGCTCAGCCTTTTGTATCTGTAGAGGCCCCAAGTTGTTATGTACCTCGATTCAGGGTGTAGTACCACCTGATGGTACCCTGCCCGGAGGTCCAGCTTCGAGATGAACCGGGCACCCTTTAGTTCTGTAATGATGTCATCAATTGTGGGCATCAGGTTTCTGTCCCTCTTAATGGCCTTGTTGGGCAGGCGCATGTCCACAAGATGCGAACAGAGTCAGGTTGTTTCGGCTTCCGAGCTACCACAATCGGAGACACCCATGGTGTATGGCGTTCCACCTTTTCGATTAAGTCGAACCTTCGAACCTGACCAAATTGTCCAGCTACTTATCTACGAGTTATCTTGCGTGAAATGGGATACATCGGTTTTAAGGGCAATGGGTTGAAACGAGTCATCTATGTGCAAATTCACCGGCTCACCAGCCATTCGCCCAATCCCTTCAAAGAGAGCTGCATATTTCTCCAGGAGTACCTGAGTGTCATCAACGCATACAGAATACGCAAAGGTGACAATGCCCTATGCCTCTGCCGCTGCACAACTCAGCAAGGTGTTGCTGCTGACTGGAGTCAGGTAGAACCGGGCCCTGATTGCTGACCCACCGTGTTTCACGTCTGCGATGAACGCTCCGTCAAGCGGGATAGGATCTGAAACTCCAAAAGTGAATATACGAGCCTTGGGTGTGGTCAGGCTGGGCGGAAACACCATGGCGTCGTAGTGTTCTCGGGCCATGACATTCACCGATGCACCAGTGTCCACCAGAACGGGAACAGAGGAGTCGTTCACCAACACCTGGCATTGAGGTTGTCTCCTTGTCTTCGCTTTTGACACTCCCACACTGGAGACAAAGAAGACATTTTCCTCCTCCTCCTCCTCCTCTTCCTCTTCCTGGGTTGGATTGTCTTCAGCCTGATCAACTTGAGCGACATTGAATGGGCGCGGCTGCTGGAAAAACCCAGCCCTCACCGGGCCTCGAGGGACCACCACGGGGGTAGTGGCCCTGCACATCCTTGCATAGTGGTCGGCACCCCCACCGCTGGGAACTCCGCAGGATGAGATAGGTCATACCCGCACTTGGAGCATGAGTTGACTGTGGCCGACCCTTTCTCTCGTTGACTCATCCCCCAGCGCCCGTCTCCTCTGCCACGTCCCACCGCACAGACATCTTCTGTTTTGCTGGGGCACACCCCAGCCTCCATGTGGGACGCACGTGGAAGGGTGATGCCTGGTTCACTCAGGACTTGTCGTCTCAATTTGCCAGACGTGCACCCCTGAGTCAGCTGGTTCCTGATCATAGTCTCTGGGTCAACCCATGCACATGGCACCGCCAGCCTTCTCGACCTCCCGTAGAAAGTGTCTAATATCTCATCATCTTTCTGGCATGCCGCCCCCTGTTAGGAATCTCTCATAATCTGCGTTTGCAAGGGGGAGAAAGTAGTAATGTAGCGCGTCTTTTGCTGCAGCATGGGTCACATCACGTGGTTGAAGAGACAAAAATACCTTGTGCACCACGGGCCCGGCACAGTACAGCAGGGTGGCCAGCTTGCTGTCATCATTAGTCTCCATCGTGGCCCTGAAATACATTTCCAGTCTATCCAGCCACATCTTCCAGCATGGCCCCAGGCTTGAAGGTGCACCTGAGATATCAAACTCAGGCATTGGTGGTAGCACACCTGGGGGTCTTGCACCTGGTTGTTGTGATGCAGCCATTGCAGGGGGCTGTACTGGAGGTTGGACTGGTGGCTGTGCTTGAGATAGAGCAGGTAATGCAGGAGGCTACACTGGAGGTTGAACAGCCACTCCAGGGGGCTGTACTTGAGGTTGAGCCGGCAACAGACAACAGAGGGAGCTGCGCTGGGGGTTGGATCGGTGCTTGGTTGGCTTGTGCCTGAGGCTGACCTTGATCTACTTGCTGTTGAGGCGCCCCTGTCCATCACCATCCATAGCACTGAGCGCACAGGCAGCACAAAGGCCGCAACTCATGTTCCTTCTCTTTTAGGCTGGGTGGCAGTCACCAACCTCTTGAACAGCTGGATCCCATGATGTTCATTCTATGCTGCCAGGAGGACGTTACCACCACGTGCACAGTGTCAATTTCACACCCATGTGGGTGAGCGTCCCAAAAATTGAGCCAGGTGGGCCCAGAGTCTATCCCAGACGGAAATTTGCAAAATCTTCATCAAAACCACATTATGTGGTAAAAGCAGCCTTCTGCTGCTAAGCGTTCCAAAAATTGGCTATGGATGGCCTCTAATTACTTCAGGATTGAAGCCGCGGCCTTCCTAGGCCCAGTCACAAAATGGCAGCCAAGCACCTGGTCTGCACCCTCCCCTTCGGCATCTTCAAACGGTTATCAACATAAAAAAAATCACCGCCGATCTCACCGCCCGGCTCAGGATGCAGTCCCGCTCCGTCGCCACTATTGTGGTTGTTCCCGCCTCGTAACGGTTGTCCGTGAGCCCCCTCCCTCCACAGACTTTACTCGGACGCGCCCGTGTGGTTCGGGCTCCCCGGTCGCTCTAAGCAGCCGGGAACGCCCCCTTTATTCATACTGACGTTGCACTCCGCCGCGTGCGTGCAGCCCTTAAAGGGACAAAATCACAATGGGCAGGACTTTTGTCCCCACCTCTTTGCACGTAGCGCTGCTGCCTGCGAAGTTACTTTGTTCATTATGTTAAAATGCAAATGCTCAAGCACTCCCCCAGGTATGAGGTTTAACAGGCTGCCCCTGCTGCGCCTCTTGCCCCCAACTTGCCCGTACCTAGAAGATACCGCGGGTGGTAGTTTAGGGGTGCATTCGCCCTGTTCATTACATGCCCTGCAATAACTGTACTTCTTATATGAAACGGAGGCAGGCGTTGGGATTATTTTAGTCACATGATAGGAGCAGGGGCCTGCCAGCAGCATGATGGCAGCCAGGCACGAGGCCGGCTGAAGGGGAAGACGTCACGCGGTAATAGCCTAACGCAATTTAGCTCTTAAGAAAGAGTGAAGCAGATGCAGAGCTCTGATTCATCACGTGGACGTCTGAATCACTGGGAGAAGCACATAAAGTGAAACGCAAACAGAAAGATTAACCCCTTCGTGGGAAGGGACAGGATATAATTGCTTGATTATCATTTTTCTTCTGGGAAAGCCAGATTCTGCCCTGACGTTGTTTTTCTGTTATTTGTCCTGTGTGTCGTGTTGTAGTGCTACAATATTTTCCACGAAACTGTCGATGGAAACTGCAATCTTTAACCGTCTTTCCGTAGACTTTCACCTATGGAATTTGAGCGCTCTGTTGGGCGTACATTCTGCGCAGTCATCGATCAGCTTCGCACGCTCCAGGGAGAGGCGGCGACCATGCTTTGAGAATTTATAATAATTTTAATCAAGCAAGCCGCTTGCATATAGGTTTCCGTGTCATTAAGAACCGACTCTGCCGCTGTGGTCTTGTGACTGGCAGGCCTTTTCCACGAGGCGCCCCCACCATGACATTTCAAGAGCCAGGATGAGATGCTAACGGATTTCTGGGGTGTAAAAATAGACCTGCTTGTGTAAGAGATACCTTAAACAAAGAAAAAATACACTCGTATACACACACCCATGCAGGGCTGTTACTAGGTCTGGAAAAGATCCGGGGCTAATGGCGGGACTGTCTGGACTCGGGGCTAGCTACACTTTTGGTTGTACCCCCTGAGCTTCTGTCCAGGGCTACAACCAAAAGACCTGGAGCTATAGCGCCTTCAGCCCCAACCACCCCCAGCCCCCACACTCCTACCAACCCCTTTCCTCTCTGGTGTACAGTTGCCACCTTTGTTTGAAGCAAAAACCCGCCTAAAGCCCCCTCCCCCACTTGAATGCCCCCTTTATGGATTTCAAAACCGTAGTACAATAGCAAGAGAGAAAAAAAGAGTATGCTTGCAGTTTATTTTTAACATGCCTATGAGATTTTTTTAAAGCAATATCCTTTATTAAAATACAAAAATCTGTGCAAGGGTGAAAATGGTCTTTCTGTCTGGTTCTCTATGGTGTGACTCAGGCATCGCAAGCCATTCACATTGCAGACTGGCAGCAAGGAGAGTGTAAAAGTTGTATAAAAATAGCATTACAGCATATATCTTAAGGCAGCAGCAGTCACAGGAGCAACCGTTTGTTGTTATCGAAAAAATTGAGCTAGCATTTCTTTCCCATATGGCTGCATACGTGCTTCATTAGAATAAATGCAGAAAAATAGTGGTTACGAATTATCTTTTTATATGATAAAAAAAGAAATGTGGTTAAATACAGAAAAAAAGCCACAAAAATAAAATGGATAAGTACAGACGGAAATGGCAGAAAAATAAATACCATAAAACCGAAAGCCTTAATTGTGTGGTACAGTGGCCTACATCGGTATAGCCAGTCTGGATACACTTTCCGTGGCATGGCATTGTTTACTGGCTGGGAGTCCTTATGTGGTAATACTGGCATATATTGGTTCAGCCTGCATGGACATGTATGAGAACTGCCAGCATGAAAATGGTTTTATACTGGCATATGTTGTGAGTAAAGGCAGCATGAAAATGCATTGGAAAATGCTCTGTGTACGATTGGTGATTTGCATCTGCTGTGCTTTTCCATGTGGTACCAATTGCAAATAATATGGCTGTTTGCCCAATTTTAATCCATTAGTGACAAAAAAAATCTCAAGCACCCCTTGTTTGATTAGTGCTCCATCTCTGTGCTCTGTCGATCCTGCATACTTGGAGCAAACATTTAAGCCCCACCAGTTAAAGAATTCACCAGCTGCCACTGAACATCAGCTACCTTTCACTGTGTATGATGTGTGATTTAATGCACACATAGGAGAAGAGAACTCCTTACTACTGGCGTCACACCATCATGCCATTCTATTTATATTTACGAATATGATATGATATGATAGGTTATTTATAACGCGCTTAATACCCAGAGGTTTCGAACCTGTGTTGCTCCGTGTCGCCTTGCTTCCAAGACGAGCTCATTGCCGCTGAGCTATCCTCCCGAGACATATGAGACATATGATACAAAAGTTAGTCTGGAATAAACCTTTCTACAGTACAGAAATATGACTTAGCTGTAGTTAATTTTCAGTCGTAATAACAAACCATATTTGGGTTCCTCCACACATAAACGCAAGGAGAGATTTCTCACGTCATCTGTTTGCAGCAGCATCACTGCTGTCGTAGTGCATACAGTTGCAAGGGGCCCTCACCAAATATTTGCCCCAGGCCTCACCACACCTTGTGACAACCGTGTCCAGGAGCTAAAATGTACCAATCCATTCCAGGTCTTTCAATCTGGCCAGCAATCTTCCCCATCTCTCTGGGTCTTGCAATCCGTTCTTCCACTCCAGGTCTAACAGCCAGCCTAGCTGTCTTCCTCTCCTCTATGAATCTAACAATCTGGTCTTCCACTCCAGATCTACAGCCAGACAATCTGGTCTTCCTCTTCTCTCTGGGTCTTACAATCTGGTCTTTCACTCCAGGTCTACAGCCAGACAATCTGGTCTTCCTCTTTTCTCTGGGTCTTACAATCTGGTCTTTCACACCAGATCTTGTCACCAGCCTTGCAACCTTCCTCTCAGCTCCCAGGAATATTATTCTTTTTTAACACCACAACTCTCCTTCTCGGTAACACCATGCTCAATTACACTCTTGTAATGGGAGCTGTCCCACATATATATATATATATATACATATATATATATATATATATATATATATATATATATATATATATATATATACGTATATATATACGTATATATATATATATATATATGTATATATATATATATATATATATATATATATATATATATATATATTGCTTTACCTGACTAGATCCCCACTGATTGGCCATAGGGTCCACCTGCCTGCTCTGCGCACTCTCCATGGAACAGGATGCTTTGTAGTCCTTAGTTCAAGGTGGCAGACTTTAAATGGGGAAGCTGCCATCTTAGATCTCACTTCAGTCTGTGTTTTCTGCTGGCGGAGAAGGAGCTGCTAGTTTGTTTAACTCGTCTCAGGCTGGGGGGATTACTTTTCCTGAATTTCCTTTTTGTGTCCTCCTGTGTCATACAGGGTATGTGTTAAGCATTACAAATGTGTCATGTACGTTTGGAAAAAAGTTTCTCCCTGGTTTGGTGCACTGCTGGTATGCTTTCCCTTGCCTTTAATGGATGCTGCAGCTGCAAGTGAATCAGGAGATCTCTCCTCCTCATTGTTCCTGGTAGTGTGGGAAGGAAATGAGACTCTGTCCTCGCGTCCATTAACTTTATGGGTGAAGACGGAGTTTCCTGCTGCCACTCTGTATATTGAATGTGTGTGTGTTCCGCAAGATTGCCCCCTTTGGGTGGAGATGGGGGGTTGGGAAACACTCTCTTGGGTTACTCAAGTCTTTCCCATTATCTTCCTAGTTCCAAATCTGTAAGCACATTTTATAAAGCTGCCCCCGATTTTCCTTTGTTGGGAAAAGGGATTATGGGAGATGTAAACCCTTTCTTGGTTTCTTAACATAATTTGTCCTTCCTCCCGACCAATGTCACCTGAATGAGTCTTCTGTATGGTCCTGCACTCCCAGGGCTCAGATTCCACGCCCGGAATCCAGTCCGTGTCGGAATTGATTAAGAGGGAAATTATGGTGCATGTTGTTTTCTGATTTGTTTATCCGAAAGGGATTGGTCTATGACCGGGGATATGAGTTTACTGCAGACAGCTGCCATTGCGGACCTGGGGATACCATACCCATGTCGATGTGTAAAAGTCAATGTGGTCACTTTGCCACACTGTTAAGATTTCAACACGAAGTACATTAACCCACTTTCCCTGACACTAATCATCTCATTTATTGAAAATATCATTAGTTTTCAAATTAGCTGTACAAACATTCCTATAGGCTTCATTTTAAGATGCGAGAGTGAGTGCATCCTATGACTAAGTCAGCGGGTTAAGAACATGCAGCAGAGAACTGGCTGCAGGTTTCACATAAATCACAAAGCAGGGACATTAACCCACCAAGCCAACATTGCAAAAGAAAGTCAAAGGGAAAAAGGGTGACAGTGGCTCTTTAACCGTGTTTTAAAGTGAACAGCGTGGCAAACAGGAAGAAGGAGTTGGACTTAAGGTAAGGATGACATTTCAAGAGTGTTTATTAAACTAAAAAGATAATGCCTATCTAGCCCTACTGCTAATAGGGATTTTCCCTACCTGCAAAACTACACTAAGGGTGCTCGTCCATCGTCAAAATCAAAAGAAGTCCTCAGTCCGAACCTAACTGTTAGCTGGCCCTTTCACTGTGGAGAAAATGACATCTAAATATAAGCCAAAGCAATAGCCTCTTATCCTAAGCTATGTCTGGCTAATTGTCCTTGGATCTCTCTCTCTGGATATGGTTTTCAATTTGTACAGAAACAGTTCAGAAAAGGAGTGTTCTCAGCTCTCCTGTTAGCTTCTTCAGATATACTTGTAAGTCTTTATGTAAATCAAATGTCTCAAGATTTGTACGTGGAGGAATGTTTCCCTTGTTCTTCTTCCACCACCATGACCACTTTCTCTCTATTGGTCTGTATCCTGAACAGGTTGACTGAACCCTCCAAGTTCCATTCTTCTTATGATTGTAGCAATGTCACTTATTTCTTGAGGCCTGTTCAGGCCCCTCTGGCCCCTTCTGGCCTCTCTGGTTGTATATGTGCTTCTTGCCAAGATTCAATACTCAGGTTTCTAGGGCTCCCGTAACCCTTCTTGTCAGTTTCATTCTCTATATTTGTTTCTGCTCACCTCCCTCCACCCTGGGCAACCCTGGTGCATTCTATGCCTTCGGGTGTGCTCCAGCGGGATAGTGTCCTAGGGATGTTTCCGTTTTCCCTTCTCCACGGCGTCGCTGGCACATAAGCTTTAGATTCTCTGCTACTGCTCGATTCGGCAGTCTCTATGGCCCTCACGTTCCAATGTGAAGAGTCATTTTTCCGTTCCTTCCTGGCCTCAGCATAGTTTCCCAGGTCCCAGATCCACTGCGGCTGCAGCGCGGTAACGCCACCAGGTAATACGGTTTAGCTGTCCCCATCTCTTACTTAGCTGTATCACCTTTCTCAGTGCTGACCTTCCAGCATCTCTGCCTTCTCTCCATGTCTCTCCACACTACTATTGGCTCTGTGGTATAGTGCGGCTCCGCCCTTCCATTCAAGGTTTATCAACCCTTTGTTCTAGCTGTTGTGCTTCAAAGGGGCATGTTGCTTTTCCTCAGTTGCTGAGTTCAAGGACATGCCAGCATTCCCTTGAGCCAATGATATAAAAGCAATGTCAGTATTTGTTGGATGGAAACATTTTCACAGAAACTGGCATGTTATTAAATCACCCCATTTTATCTTTGTTGTTGCACTTGTTAAACAAAACATATAGAAAAAGTATGGATATTGTGCTCCGATACACAATAGGGAAGTTTAATTTTCCCAATGGAAATGCAGATCCTTAAGCAGCTGACTTGAAAGCTGATGTGGGCCCGGAGGCCATGAATGTTGTATCTCTCACTTAAATTGTTTAGTTTGATAGATACAGAGAGGGGAATACATTCCAACAAACCTTTAAATATTGAGAAGTGGCCCCATAACAGGTCTGACACCTCCCACCCAGCACAGACTGTCCATTCAACAGCGTTTTGCATTCTGGGACTTGTAGTTTAGTGTTTACTAAATGTGTGCACCGCAAATCAAATGCAAATTGTCATTGGCTAAAAAGCAAATGCTGACCACTAGTAGGCTTCCTGCCCACCTTTGCCTCCTTACTGCATTTGGTCGTTTAAACGCAGAGATGAATATTCCCTCAAGCCATGTCTGTCAAGGTTGAATAGTCACACCAGTGCTGAGTATTTGACTGCATTCTGGTATCCATAGTTTTGCTTTTCATTCATCATTGTGGAGATGCAGAGTGCAAAAAATGAGGCAGACCTAGATAATGGCAAAGTTGGGGCCTTCAGGGAGAGGGGGTCCTATAGGGCCAAAAGGAGGTCCTTAATGAGACCCCTCTGCAACATGTAGACATTTTACTGTTATGGTCAGTATTGTGACAAATGAATTTGCACCAAGTTCCCCTCCATATCATGTGCTCAAAACAGTACATGTGTACAATACCATATGTGATCAATATAAAAAACGATGGACATTTTTATGTTCCCAAAATGCTCTTTGATCTTATGCAAAGCAGAAGGAACTATTATGCTATTTATTCCTCTACCCTTTCACACAGGAGATTTATTTACAGAATGAGGGAGACTTTTGCACGGATTGCATTTTTTATATACTGATTGAGAGAATATTTCATTTATAAACATAAACAGCAATTTATTTACAAACTGTGTCAGAAAAATATATTTGCAATATGCAGGCTAGATGCAAACAAGACCTTTCCAAGACCAGTCTGAGTGAACCAAAATACATGTGTGCAGTGTCTTATGAGTGGGTGAGTGAGGCTCATTTACTTCAACCTCTGTTTGGTGGAATCCTGTAGCTCACACAGACAAATTACATGCAGGCAATGCCGTGTTTCTTGCATAAGATCCTGCATAACAAACCTTAATAGACAGAGCTCGATTCAGCTTAACGTTTTTTATTTAGGCATGAGACTGTAAACCTGACCCGTTCCACTTCTCACTGGGAGGTTTCTCATAGGGGCTTACAGTTAACTGCAGCAGAGCAACATGTATAGTATGTAATACACAGGCAATATAGCAAAACAGTCCATGCTTAGTTTCAATGGTTGTAGAATCAGAGGATAGATTGTTGCAAAATCTGTCAGCAAACATTTAACATGTTGCAGCTGCGAGTATACCACATTTATGAAAGAATATTCAGCTACTGATGCCTGTATGTTTGATATAATATTAGACAAACATATGTCACTATAATAAGTTGTACATACTGCATATATGTTTGAAAGAAAATGTGCACATTTCCCCACAATTAATGTCACATGGCCAAATAGTCAGTTCTCAGTTACAATCTGTGGTACAATGTTTCTACCATAGTATTGGAGACTCCCCTTTCATTTATGGCCATTGGCTACAATATACATTAACACAGATACATTTGTCACTTGTATACAACATGTGTGAGTTTGTGAACATATTGAAAATGAGGGTTAACCATATTCATTATGCCATATAGCCAAATGGTCCATCCCCAATTACCATTGGTATTATTTTCGTTTGACCATCATGTTGAAGCTGCGCATTCATTTTAGAATCAAGTGGGCTCAGTGATTTTGAACATGATCATAGATGACACTTGTTGTCATGATCCATACAGACACCCAAAAATAGATTTTTTGTTTTCTAGACAGTATTGAAATGATCTATATATATAAAATCCTTAGGTATGTTTCCGTACTCAGCTTATGCAATCTATCAGTGTTAGGTTGCCATCTGCTGTCCAAATGGCAAAGTGCACCCACTTCAGCAACAGCTACCATTTCAATAAACAGTATGAGCATGGTTCTGCGTGGTCACCTTCACCTTCCACTATTGCAAACACGGCGGTTCCAGTATCAATGTACAGTTAATTACCGGCTCAACATTTCAGTCTCTAAAGAGCAAAACACTCTAGGATAAATGCCTCCTCATGAGCTAAAACTGAAAGTAGGTGCTGTAATAATGCTACTACGCAATCCTATACCACCACAGGGATTCTGCAATGGAACAAGGTTGACAATTACGCATCTACAAAGACACATCATCAATGGAACTTAGATACTGTTCTTATACGGCACATACCTCTCATTCCATCTGATACGTTTAGCCTTTTCAAGGACCATTAATAAGTCACAGGGACCTACACCCCCTTTTGGAAGTGATCAGTGTTAATTCCGATATTTGAGAAGGGGGACAGAAGTAATCCTATGAATTACCGACTGATATTGACCTTGAAGATATGCTAGAGCGGTGTAGGTTGCGCCGGGAACAGCTAGTAAATTATATAGAAATAGTTATGGTTAAGTTGCTATATCCATAGGAAGACTTCTTTTTGGGCGGTTTATAAGTTCACTCCCCCTGTGTATGGTCTACTCTGAATATTTCTGGCAGGTTTGGTGAGGTTTCTTCAAGGGGGGGCAAAGTTATATGGGGGTCCCGACATTTTTTATTTTTTCCGTAGACTGAATTGAAGAAAACTTTGCTCACATCTACAGCTCAAACCGCTTGACTGATTTTCAGCAAATTTGGGGAAAATCCGTCCAGTACTTTTTTTTACAACAGGCAAAATGTAGGTAAAAAAAAATATTTTAATGTTTACAGTTTTTCGGTTCTGCAGGGTATGTTTTCAAGCATATTTTCTCTTGTTGATCGATGTACATTTGCACTGTTAGACAGATGTTGCCTTATTCTATTAGTTTGTGGATTTAACGGTTATTGTCGACATTTTGTAGACACTCATACTCAGATTAGTGAATACATTTGGTTTTAAGAATATTAAGTGAGCGTTTACAAGATTTGCTGGTAATCTCTGTTTCAGAGTAATGGAAGTATCATTACATTAGAACCACCCACCTTTCTTTTTAATGTATTCACTATAGTGACATGCATTGGTTGTGGTTCCTGCGTGGTAGATAATGCCTACTGTTGTGAAGGTTTTCTTGCCAAGTGATACTTGTCCATGTGTGAATCCAGTCAACTTGAAGTTGGTTTTGGTAGCATCTGCTTTGTAACGCAAAAACATTACTATTACCTATTCGCTATGGGACTGTATATGTAAGGTGAAACGATTATCGGAATTGCAAGTAGTACATAGTATGCCATGGTTTGCATTTTGTACAAGCTGCTGAAATGGAATAGACTCACAGTTGGGTATGGATACATACACAAAGCTTTCATAAGGGACTTGTAAGTGCATTACATGGCTGCAGAGAGTGCATGTATGTTTCCACATGTATGAAATCTGAAAGATTTCATTTATAGGTATGTTTTTGTTTTCAAGTACTTGTAGTAAGTACATTAGAAATTCTTGTAGATCTTCTTGTGTGTTTATAGTGAATCTCACCATTCCAGCACAGTAGCCCAATTCCTGCCTTATTCCAGAAACACTGTAAGTGTTGTCAGGATTGTTTGTTGTATTTCTGTGAAGGAATAACATTTGCAAACATAATTGGTCCGTCCCGTTTAAGTAAATGTTTCAACTATTGGTGGCAATTGGAATAGAATATTGATTGGTACATTTGCATAGCAATTTACACCAGTTATATTGGAAAATTTGAATGGACCAGACAGTTCTGTGTCTGAGTCATTAGATGGAAGTGCACGTTGTTTCTATTTTATTTTTCAGTCAATCCTACTTTGGTTGTGGTAATTGATGAAATACCAGCTGCTTTTAATTTCTTTGGAGGTATTGCTTTCAGATCCTGTATAAATTGAGTCTGCACTAGTTTTCTTTTACAAAGTTTTACTTTTTGAGGAACAGGGTAGATTTTGATATGGGGTGTGTTGAGTGCATGTAGTCCATTGTACTCTACAATGCAAGGAATATCAGCGTTTACTTTACTTGCATCAGAATTGACTAGAAATAGTCCTTCAAGTGTATGTAGGCGTGACAGTGCTACGTAGCTCAGGCCTTCTTTAAACACTGTGCTGCCAGTATCTATCAATGCCTGATCTACAGTAAGACGTTGGGATTTATAAATGGTGACTGCGTATGCTAGAGACAGAGAACATTCTCTGCGTACATACATGTCTTTGAAAAGAAGGAATCGGGCTGTTGAGCGTCCTATCCTTTTAACTTCTGAAAGTTTGTCAAAGTGAATATTGACAAACTGAATGTTGTTGTCACGTGGTTATGTTTGAAAGCCAACAACTGTACCAAGTGTGCCATTAACTAATCCTTGCTCCACATCAAGGTTACGCTTTAGCATTACTCTATAGTTTAAAGACAGTGTTAATATTTTCTTTAAACCAGCTGTGTTAGAGATAGAGTTTTCTAAGGTATTTAGTCGTGCTGTGGCTTGTTCACACATGGGTATGGTCATACCGTGCTTGTCCAGTTTGTCTGTGGAGTAAATTTGAACTATTGATTGCATTTCTTTTTTCAGCATTGTTTCATTGAATTGTGCACAGCTTGCAAGAGTTGGCATCAAGGACATACAGTTTACATTTTTGTGTGCTAATAGTTCTATAACATCAGCAGCACATGATTAATGCCCGTATAGCGCATGGATGTGTCTGGTGTTTAATATAGATTGTGTTTCTTTAGATAGTACGCCAACCCTAATACTTTTCAAAATGTTGGCATAGGTGAGGTCTGCAGACTGACGCATGTTTTCAGTTAGTTCTTTGTATTGGAAATGTTGCCAAAGATTTACATTTCCTATGCTGCCATGTGTTTTACAGTACAGTTTGTGCCCTAAGGTTTTAGAAATAGGTTCACCTTTCACTAGTGTTAATTGAAGAAGATCTCCAAAAACAATAATGTGTTTTCCTCCAAAGAGTTCTTCGTAGTCCGTTTTGTGGACCTCTTGTAATCTGAGGTGAATCAAAGCCTACATTAGGTTGGAGACCATGCTCACCTCATCTATTAGGAGCCTTTTCATTTGTTTCAAAACTCTGCGTAGTTCCATAGCAGCATCTGCTGAAATTTGTAGTAGTCTAATTTGTTTTGGTGTTCTACTGGAAGGAGTAGCAATCAGTGTAAAGTGACACCGCCTATGTTGTAGGCAGCTAAACCTGTGGGGGCAGTTACAACAGATGACAGTTTGTTGTTTGTCAATTGTTGGAGGAACTTGCTGATGATTTTTATTAAGAATGTATTCCCTGAACCAGCTTGACCACTTACATACAGCGGTATAGGTTTGTAGTCTTGACAGGTACAAGTTTGAGTTTCGTGCTGCACACCATGTCAAATTGTTTAGTTACTTCTAGGAAAATGCTACGCTTTTCATTGTTTAATTGTGATTTGTGTATAGCAAAGTTTCTGTAGATTCTTCATACAGGCACATGGTGTTTTCTACTTCAGTCATGGCCAATTCTGCTTCATTTGCTATGAGTGGCTGTCCAAGTGGTTCATGGCTTCCTGTTAGAGAAGGTTGACTGCTGTCGGGAGTGTTTATATTTAGTTGTGACTGGAGTTCTTCTTCTTGTTGGTTTTCATTGTCTAACATGGTTTTGTACTGCCTAAAATGTATATCTGTTATAGTGCTTTCATTTGCTTTGAGAGCATCTTCATAGGAGGCATGGGTATCTAATAAATCTTCTTCTTTTCTCCATGGTTTAAAAAGTTGCAGTAGGGCCATGTAATATCGTTCTTTATGTTGAGGAGTTTTTAATGATAGTTTCAAATGGTTAATGAGGCTGCATTTGGTAAGTTTAACTAGGCTGCCCTCGCAACATTTGACTATATATATATCTTTTTCTAATCTGGTTTAATATTATTTTTGTATGTGAAGTGTTGGGCTTAGTGGTATAGACACATGGATTCCAAAGCTGTACTCCCTTTTGGGTAGTATGTGTCCAGTAAGTTGTTTTTCAAAATGTCCTGGCTGTTGGGATAACTTTTGGCTATTGTTTCTATGTCTTCATGTGATTTGAGAACTCTTTTTCTGGATTTAGCGGGACCAAGGCTTAGCCATATTATGGTTTCAGATTTCCCATACAAGGCAGTGCCAGGTAAACGGACTGCGGCTTCGAAACAGCCACATTCTCTATGGGAGAGAATTTTTATGCCAAAGCTGTACAATTTCTGTGACCGTGTTTTGTCAGATGATATGTCGTCCCAGAGGTCTTTCAGCTCTGTTTTCTCTGCTTTGGTTGAGTAGGCTGTGACATATCGTGCAACTGCAGTGGAATTGTCTGCAATGTAGTGCACATCTGTATTTGCATTCCAAAGAAGGGCAATGATTGTATTGTAATCATTGATGTACTTTGATACTTCTGTTCTTTTTATGCAGTATGTGTTCTTAGGTGATTTGCCTTTGACACTGTGTCTAACTGAAGACATGAAGTTGTCCTGTTGCTGAAACTGGTCTAGGGAAACCAGTGCAGAATTTGGTGTAGTATTTCCCTTTGTTTTTATATTTGCGCTGACAATACTTGACACACTTGTGTCTTTGAAATTGTAACTTTACCATACATTTGTGCATGTAGGTCGCTATATTTAGTTTGTGAAGGGATTTCACCAGTGACATATTTGTGAATGAACTGCAAAACAGTGGCATCACTGTCCTGACCAAATTTAGGAGGATTTTTATTCCACAAAAGCATGTGGATGTGTGGTGCTCCTCTGGTTTGGTATTCTTTTCTCCAAAAGAAGTGTTGCACTTCTCTGAGTGGAGAAACTGTTTTATTACAAATGAAGTGCAGCATGGCCATAAAGCGATGATGGAAGTACCTTGATACATTTACAGGATCAAGAGAGCAGAGTTTTCCTGGTGTTTTTATGTCTATATTTGTTTTGTTTTTGTTTGCTATGCGTAAGAAATCGTTACGCTTAGAGCAGGTTCTGTCACATGATGACGTCGAGGACGCATTGGTGAATGGGACGGCTGTCCGTAGGACAACACATGTGTGGGGTCAGTTCTACGCATGCATGCAGGTGTTCTACGGACAGTGTTCCAGTCCCCGAACTAATTAAAACTACGACACACGTGCAGAGGACAGTTGCGGACAGGCACAATGTTCATAGGGGCAAGGGTGTGCTACGCATGTGCGCGGTTGTTCTACAGACAGTATTCAGGTCCCTGAACAACATGTAAGAGGATTCAATTCAACACTACAGCTAAGTCAACGCCTAGTCTATAATACTGAATGAAAACCCTTATTGATATAACTTTATGTCCAGTTCATGCGTTCTGGATGACTACCCCTATATAACACCCCTCTCTTGGAATCCTCCTGACCCCACTGAGCCAAGAAGTAGTTCTGTTTTGCAAGTTAAAAGGTTTAATTGATAATTTAAACAATATATATATATATATATATCACGCTTTATAATAAATTAATAATTGAATATCACACTTAATCTGATATGATAAAGATTAACAACGGAGAATCTGGCACTAGCACACTTCTTTATAATCACTAAGGAGTTGACATGAAATGGATAAGATAGCAACAATACTTTTATGGTTTCCAATGGATGCAATGTGGAATGAAATGCAGTACAGAAAATAACTTGATAGAATTTCAGCAAAAGACAATGTAATCACTTTCTTGGACAATTCACCCCCCCCCCTTTTACGCAATGCAGGGAAATGGAAGGAAGGCACACAATTCTCAGAAATGCAATTCAAATGTAATTCAGTTCACCCAGCAACCACGACTACAGAAGTTGAAAACACAGGCCCAAATGCTTTTAAATGTGCTGGCAATGTAGAAAAAAAATATGCTAAAATGCTTTTAATTCCCTCTAGAGGTTCAGGTGAGTGGTATCTAGTTAATATTAGCTCAGGCTCACTCTAGCAGTGATGCAGGGATAGTTTTTATGAGGCAAACTATTTTTTTCAGAGGAAAGCAAACGCAGCTATCTTTTTGCAAGTGGAGAAATTTTCAAATCGCGGCAAAATTCGTGAATGCGTCTTCCGCGATTGCGGCGGAACTATATGGGGTAGGAATGCGCTTCCAGGTTCTTAGGAAAGCCACGATTCTCAGCTTTCAGAGGAAAGTTACTGCAAGTCTCTAGCACAAACGGTTACGGAGATATGAGCGATTAAAGAAAGGTCGTTTTTCAGATTTGGAATGTTAAAGTTCGAAAAGACAAGTGCAGCTTGCAAATAGAAAATGGCAGGTGACAGGAGGCAGTTCTACTTAGATTAAAATAGATTGGATTATATTATTTTAACTAAGAGATTGGTTCTGCACAGTTTTCTAGGTACTCACACTATATTTTTGAAATATGCCTCGCCACGGATCTGGTCAGGTTTTGGACTGGACCCTGGTCTCTGCACTTCACAGTGATCTGGGTCAGCTCTCTCTCGTTCTGCTAACAGTGGTCTGGTCTGGGTCTCTGAAGGTGGATAGATTGAAGTCTCTATGTGAGCTCTCTGGAGGTTGATGGAGGTAAAGTATGGATTTTCCGGCAGAGCTTCCAGCTGCAAATGGATTTGAAGGTCCCTATCTGCCCTGTCATTCTGCTTTTATGTGTTTTGAAAATGGGTGTGTGTGAGCAGCATCACTAGACCCTACCCCTCTCCACTTATCATTGGCCAAGCTTTCATTTCTCCCCTGATTGGGGGAGCTAAGTTGTGTCAGAGTGATGTCATTTTACAGCCTGCAGAAAGTCCACTCCTCCTGTCAACTTGCACACAAATCTAGATTTGAACCAAATACATATTTCATAGCTACACAGTGGTTTGAAATTACATGCACCCATCACATATCACAGGAGGTATCCCCTGTTCCAACTCTGCTCTTCCTGGGGGCTTGCTTTCAGAAATGGCAATATTTAGCACTTTTTAACTGGTTTGCAATATCGGACATTAACCCAAATTTACACACATGTGCGCAAGGAGTATGGACATTAGTTGATGAAGTGTCAGATTTTTCACATGCACACATTTTGAGTAATATCCTCCTTTCCGCTAAAACTCCCCTGAACATACCACCGGTTCTAAAAACCTCTTAAAATGTGGGCAGAAAAATCACAAGAATTATGGTATCATTTATAAAATTTTCACATGTCCGCTCTATGAGTTATTCATCTTTTTAGAGTTATGTTCTGGCCCCAAAGGGGTGTGGTTTTCCCCAGCACAAGGTTGAATTTCTGGTTTTTCCAGTTCTGCCAAGCCAGCTTGCTCTCACAGGCAGTGCCCCTCCCCTTTGCTTCAGGAGGAAGCTACTTTTACGACATCTGCAATAAACCATCTGCCTGAGTCAGGAGAGGGCTTTGTTCAGAGCTCCTGTATTCTGTGGGGGCTCCCCTTAATTCAATTATCAGAGAGATGGCATATCCTTAGTGTGGCCAGCAAAAGGCAGATAGGCCTGGGAACACAGCTGTGACTCAAGTTTCACTCCTGATGGGGGTGGCTGGTGGGCAGAATTCAGTTCCTTAAGCCAGGTTTCAGATAAAATGTCACTTTGGGTTCATTTATTCAGTTTTCTACAAAAAAGTAAAATCTGGTGTTGTTTTAAAACGCCGGCTTTTGGATAGTGGTGAGTACTGGTACTGCACCCCTTTCTGGGATTTAAGAAAATGAATTCCCAACAGTTATGGGTTTGCTTTTGGCAATCAGCATTGCCATTCCCAATGGTTTCAGACTACTGTGTGGGTAGTCCAATGGTGGTTTTAGGCAGTGTCCTTCCGTGCCCATAACATCGGCAAAAATGAGTGGCAGCCTATTCTTCATGCATTTTCCTGTGCATTTTCTGGGAAGCTCTGGCCATCATGATGTTTTCCATGTCAGTACTGCACAGTTTTGAGGTAGGGCTTGGATGCGTGGATAAAAACATCCCACAAGCCCCCCTTCTTGCGGTGGCCATCTGATCCTTCACTGGTGGGACCCGCAAGATCTGGGATGTAGTTCTCATCTTCTTCCGGTAGATGGCACAGTTCAGCATCTTTTCCTCCATCCGGTACTGATCGATCGGTTCTCCTCGCCGGTCCTGATGGGAATATTGGGCGGTACACTGGGCCGTTGCGTCTCTGCTCCCGGTCTCCGGATCGTCCTCCTTGGCCCGTCTCCCGGTTTTCTTTCTCCTAGGACGACAAAGGAAGAGCGGCAATACCTATTCATAGACGTTTTTCCACCACTGTTGAGATAGTGGGGCAGCATATGCATTTCATCATAACGAAACATTACATTCTTATTTTGAAAAAAAAAACAGTATAACTAAGAGACAGTTTCATGCAAATCACAATATTTTAGAGACTAGATGTGGTATGTTTTATGGTTGGAACTGAATTAGTCTGAGACAGTACCCGCTAGGATTCCAGAGGATCCCTCCAGTTGTTGCAGAGTGTGCCTGGGATGGCAACATTTCAACTGGTTTATGTGGACCCACTTGTCTTCCCCCGCTGCCAAAGGACCTTTGGGGATGTGGATTTTGTAGGCCACAGGGGAGATCTTGTCGATGATCTCAAAGGGTCCCTTCCATGTAGGCAAAAATTTCCGCTGCTTTGCCTGGTTTCTATGGAAGTTGTATAGATAGACCCGGTCCCCCACCTGATATTCCTTCCTGGAAGTTTTCAGGTCATAATGGGTCTTCATGCTATCAGCCGATCTTTCTAGATTCCGCTGAGCATAAGCAAAAGCATGTTGAAGGTGTTTCCTTAAATTCTCCACATACTCATGAGTAGTGGAGGCATTTATCAGTGTCTGCTCTTGGGTCCTGTAGAGCAAATGCTGCGGAAGCACCATCTTGCGCCCAGTCATCAACTCAAATGGTGACATTTTGGTTGCAGATGAAGGGGTAGATCTGATGGCCATTAGGACCAGAGGTAATCGGATATCCCAACTTGGCCCAGAATCTGCCACAAACTTCTTTAATATGCTCACAATTGTCCGGTTATATCTCTCTACTGCCCCAGAAGAAGCTGGTCTATAAGCAATATGCAGCTTCCTTTTGACCCCCAGTATCTCCCACATCTTTGTCATTACTTCACTGGTGAAGTGGCTACCTCTGTCTGACTCAATCCTTTGAGGTAGACCAAAACGGGAAAAGATGTGGTTAATCATCAAGGCAGCTGCAGTTTCTGCCTTGCAATTTGGGGCTGGGAGACATTCCACCCACTTGGTAAACAAGCATGTCACAGTCAACATGTACTTATTCCCCCTAGCAGAGCGAATCACGGGGCCTACAAAGTCGATTTGTAAATCTGACCATGGCAGTGTCATCCCCCTCTTTTGGAGAGGCGCGCGGTGCGTGAGGGATGATGGCTGAAATTGTGCACACACAAGACACCCCTTCAAATATTGGTCGAGGTCCTGCCCCATGTGTGGCCAGTATGCAACCTCTCTTAAGATTTCCAATGTTGTGTGAAACCCCCTATGACCGGCGGTGGCCGCATCATGGGCGTGACTTAACATCAGGCTTCGGAATGAGGTAGGAACCACCCACTGGTCATGGCCAGCTTTGGATTTCCTTACCAACAAACCATCTTGGATCCGGAACATTTTTGGACATTTCATCAACACTCTTAGGTCCTCTTTCCCAATGTAATCGGTATCCGTCAGGGGAAAGTTCTCAGGGTCCTCAAGGTGCTGGTAAAATTTACCAATTATTGGATCCCCCTTCTGAGCTGTAATCAAATCAGCATCAGGGGTCTCCTTACTCCATTGTGCAAGGTTGTTGTGAGCATTTGTCTGGGACCTAGTGATAGCAGTGACCTGGATTTCCCCCAACAGGGACTCAATCTCAATTAGATCCCCTTGGATGGCCCTGGTTTTGGCCAGCTGATCAGCTAAGTCATTTCCAGTTTTGTCTGGTCCCTCTACTTTGGAATGACCCTTGATCTTTTTCCAATAGATGGTCATCTCATTCGAGGTGACCAGATCATCAATGTTTTGGATCAACTTCCCATGTTTCAAGGGTTTGTTGTTAGAACATAACATACCTCTGGTTTTCCAACTAACCAGGTGCTCCACGAACCCGTTCCGTACATAATCCGAATCTGTGATTATGACCAGTTCGTGGAGTTGATGCTGGACAGCAGTGAGGATGGCCTGATGCACAGCCATCAATTCTGCCACCTGACTACTTCGGGGACCAATTTTGTATCCAGCGGAGGGTTCTGGGGACTCATTCACCCATGCATTCCCTACGCCGGCCACCAGTTCTTTCTCCCCGTTGTTGTCAACATGGTACGAGCATCCATCCACATAGACAGTGGGCATTCCCTCACACTTGTCCTCTTCAAAGACTTTGTGTGGGGAATTAAGGTATGCCTCCATGTTGTCCTTGATTTTTAGACTTTCGTCCTCGAGACAGTTTTCTCTGGCACAATCATGCAAGTCAGCCAGACCTTGCGCGAGGGGACTCTTCTTGTTTTGGCCATATCTGACCTCCACAGGAAAGCCTTGCATTGACAGAATCCAGGAAGTAATTTGGGAATTACTCACATTTCCGGCCCGGATTCTGTCACTTTGGAGATATTGCAGAGGCTGGTGTGGAGTCTCCACTATGATGTGTTCCCCCTGGATAAACGGGCGGTAATTCTTCAATGCCCACACCGTTGCCAGGAGTGCCTTCTCACAATCGTTGAATTTTTCCTCCACAGAGGATAAAGTTTTGCTCGCATAGGAGATTACTTTATTGACCTTGTCATGCTTTTGGTATAATACTGCCGTCAAGCACGTATTAGAGAACCCCGTCTCCAGGAAGAACTCCTTGTTTCTGACAGGGTAAGCTAGGCAGGGCGCTTGTGAGAGGCTTCTTTTGAGTTGTCTTACTGCCTCGGCTTGTTCTGGACGCCATTCCCACTTGACCCCCCCTTCAGGAGATGAATCAGGGGTCTGGTGATCTCTGAGTAGCCCTCAATGAACTTTCTGCTGTAATTAGTCAGTCCAAGGAGGCTCCTTAGTTCCCGCAGAGTTGTGGGGTCTTTCAGTTTCTGAAGTGCTTCCACTTTCTTTTCCTGGGGACAGAGGCCCTGAGAAGTAATCTCATGCCCCAAGAAATTAACACGGGTTCTACACCACTGTGCTTTCTGAAAGGAAAGTTTTGCTCCGGCGGCCCTCAACTGCGTCAGAACATAACGGATCTCCGCTATGTGTTCCTCCACAGATGAACTTTTGATGAGGACATCATCTACATAAGCCAGGTTACCCCTCACACCCAGGTCTGGCATGGCCTTATGTAGGAAAATATTGAACTCATTACCGGAGTTAAGGTATCCGAAGGGAGTCCGGGTCCATGTGTACTGCTGGCCCCCAAAGGTAAAAGCCAGTTTGTATTGGTCCTCCCTGCTGACAGGCACAGTCCAGTATCCATTGGTCAGGTCTATTGCAGTGAATACCTGTGACCCCTGGATCTGGGCCAGCCCTTGGTCAATATAGGGCAGAGGCCATCGGGAAGTATGGACCCGTTTGTTGAGCTCCCTAAGGTCAGCACAGAGTCTCCACTGGCCGTTCGGCTTCAATATTCCCAGCACCGGGTTATTGAAGGTGCTGTGGACTGGACGGACCAGTCTGTTGTCCTACTGCTATTACTGTCACGTCTGGAATTTGGCTATTCTGGAAGTGAAATTCTACTTGGTCAGGTTTTTGTTCAACCATGTGGCAGGTGCCGTTTAAACTAACATGGTTGACACTCTGTTTTAATTTTATTGGTCGGCTAGTCTGGGTCCAGAGGACCTTGTTTACGCAATCTATTAGGGGTGACAACCTTCTCAGGAGGTCATTCCCTAGTAAACAACGGGTGCCCTCTGGAGTCACAACTATGACCGGGTGTTTCACCTTGTGTCGCCCGATCTTAATGTCCAAGTGTGCAGTCCCCTCAACGGGAATTTCCTTCCCGTCAAAGTTCTGCAGTTGTCCAGGAAGAGAGGTGAGAGGAATTTGGTAATTCTCTCCCCTTCCTGCATTCAGTTGGTCAAAGGCCCTTCTGGACAGAAGGGTAGCTTGAGATCCAGTGTCCACCAGTGCCAAAATTGTACCCTGCCCCTGTACTTGTACCGGGGCATAATATCTTCCCTCCTTCTCCTCAAGGGGGCACAGATAATGCACATTTTTGGACAACTGGTGGGCTAACTTTCTGGTTTTGGACATTGCAAGAGAAGAAATTTGGGCAGAATTCTGTGGAGAGCCTTGGGAATCTGAAAGAAAAATTTGGCAACTGGAGATCAGAGCCATTGTGGGTTCCCCTGGCTCCGGTTCCGGGCCGCCCCCCCCTTTTTGGAGGCAGTCACCAGGATGGGTTTGAACCAGGGGATTTTCTTGCTGTTGGTTCTGGGATGAGATGGTGGGCGGCGGTAGCTCAGTCTCCACATCTCCCCAGTCTGGATTTGCATCCCTAGGGACCCATTTTTCTTTGGGAGGAGTTCCCCCCTCTCTGAAGGAGAAGATCCTTTTCCCAGGATCCTCTGAGGATCCCTCTCCCTCAAATTGGAAGATCTGTACCTCCTCCTCAAACTGAGTCTGTTTGGGTCTTTTGTTTCTTCTACCCCCCCTCTGCTCCTTAGGAGGCAGAATTTCAGGGGCAAGAGATTTTGTTTCCGGTTCCTGGGTTTCCAGGAGCTGTTTACAAGTGAGGAAGGAAGCTTCCTCCAAGGCTTTACACCCCCCTTCCCCTTGTGCCTCCTCCCTGGGAACCGGTGTGTTATCGGGGTGCTGCCCCCGTCATTGTTCTGGAGCACCAGGTCCAGAGTTGGGTGCGTTCTGCGCCGGCACGCCCATCTGAGGGTTCTGCTGAAGCCCTCAGTATGTGACCCTGATCCCGCGCCATGTTTTGAACCTGGCGATCTAACTGGGAAACCCGCTCAGGCTGATACGGGGCCCTGTTTTCTCCCCTGGGCTGATCCCGGGAAGGGTAGCTGTCCCTCCTCTGGTAATACCCCGGGTTGGGAAGATTTGGGTACCCCTCCACCCTTGGCCTCCCCTCTCCCGGATTAGGTTGTCTGGGCTCAGGGAATTGGGGAAAGAAGGGTGGAGGATTTTGGGGCTGGAAATTGGATGGATACCTGGGGAAAAAGTTCTGCCCAGGGTTTGGAGAATTTCTGCCCTCCTGTGGGAAGTTAGGAGGGAAGTCCGCTGGGTTAGGTGCTTGGCTGGATCCCCCCCCTTGGGCTGAAGGAGTCCACACATAACCCAGGATGGGTCGATTTCCCTTGTAACGGGGACTTACATAATCAGGAGAGCGAGGGACCCCATTTGCGGGGCTGCCTCCTTGGCTCCCTGTCTGTGACTGACCCGAGGACCTCCTGGGCCTAGCATTATTAGGTGCAGGTAGGTTTTTAGGCCCCCCCATCTCCAAATCCAAAACGGGGGTGACCTTTACCTCTGCCACCTTGGCAGCAGCAGGGGTGCTGTTGGCTTTGGGGTTTTTCTGGACATTACTTTTGCTATCTACCGGTTTCTGCACCTCATAGATCCGGGTAGCCTGTTCAATGACCCAGTCTAAAGATCTTTTCTCGTGAAAATCCCTCACGAGCTGGGTCATTATGTATTTGGGCAAGGCATGAAAAAATGTATTAATGAATTCTCTACTGTCTGTGCGCACCCTTCTGGTGGTCTGCGCAAAAGCACGTTTCAGTTCTTGCACAAATTCTTGTGGGGCCTGATCCTCCCCACATTGCAAATTGTAGGCTGCCTTGCGAGCCTCTTGAGGATTTCTGTGAACAGAAAAGTGTTTCAAGATGGCCGCCTTATAGGTGGACCATCTTAAATGATTTTGGTCCTCCAGCCCCGCAAAGAAACTGGAGTATTCCGGGGAGAAGGTCCACTTTACATATTGAATACAGCTTTGGCTGTCCTTCAAATGGAAAGTCTCCATCATTTGCTCAAACAACTCTAAGTGCTCCCAAACAGAATACTTAGCGTTCTTATGGTAAGGCGTGATGACGCTCCTGATCGCCTTAATCTGCTTTAAGGGGTCCTTAAGCAAGGCCCTTTTTGCCTTATTGGCCTTTTTGGTTCGGGTAACCCTTGTCCATTCATCCTCTGACTCAGAGGCACTGCTCCCAGAGGTTCCTGTCTGCTCTTCCAGGTTTTCCCGGATTCTGCGAGCCTGGGAATGGCTGGAAGAATGTGGGGACCTGGTCTCCTGTGTCCTGCGCAGTTCAGAGGAGTCTTCAGATTCCTCCTTGCTGCCAGGATTTGATGGGTACCCCCCCACTGACCTAACTGGGCAGAGGTTTTCAGGATGTCCTTAATGGGCCTACTCTCCTGGGGTTCCCCATTAAATTGCACTGTGCTGGGGTGCCCATACCTGGATGCCCGCCCCTCCATTCCTGGGTGGTACTGGCCTATGAGCCCCGTGCTTCTGGCTGGATAGTAATCTGCCATCCCTGTGGCCCTGTGCTCATGTGCGCCAGGGGACATGGGGGTGGCAGAGTCCAGGGACCGAGAGAGATAAAGGCCTCTGGTACTAGGGCTCCTGGGGTTATGCTCAGGAGTTTCTCTTTCCCAGCGAACCTCATCTCTATCCGCCCCTGCTCCCTGTTGCAATGCAAGAGCCTGCGCCTTCAGTTCCTCAGTTAGGGCCTTACTAGACTCTATCAGTCTCTCCTGCATCACTACCTGTTGTTGGAGCCTATCATTGTGCTGGCAGAGAGCCTCATTCTCTCTCTGCGTTTCCTGATTGGTCCTGGAGCACTGGGCCAGTCTTTGCTGCAGGAGGGTTACCTCCTGAGCTGTGTCCCTATTGGCCTGCTCCTGTCTTGCCAGAGCATCCTCCACCCTCCTGGTGTGCTCTAGCAAGTCCTGGTGTTCTTTTTGGAGGTCACCCAGTCCCTGGTGGGCCAGGTTATTTTCTTCCATTTTCCTTTTTAAGTGGCAGACTTCCTGGCCTAAGGTATCCCTTTCCCGACTAAGAGCCTGCATCTGTGCCGCCAGGTCGTCCCTTTGCCTTTGGAAGGCACCAGCTTTCTGGCGCTCCTGATCAAACTCTGCCTGGGTATCCAGGTCTTTCGAAATCAGCTTGTTGCTCTCTACCTTCACTCTATCTAGATGACTTTGCAGGGTGGCTACCTGCTCCGTGCATGCCCTGTTAAAGTCTAATTGTTGCTCCAGCTTTTTCTGGCTCTGCAGTAAGGAGTCCAAACTGTCTCGGTGCTCCTTCTGCAGGGCCAGAAATCTAGTATCCTGGTCAGCCTTTTCCTGTTGCAGTATATCCATGTCCTCTTTTATTTTAATGATATACTGCCTACTGTCATTTTCTGACTCCTGGCTCCTGAGCAGCCTCTGCTCAGAAGAGTCCAGCTCAGATTGGGCCTTCTGTAATGCCAGCAGTTGCCTACTCGCCAGATCTTGGCCTACAGCACATTTGTCCTGCATGGCTCCCATATGTAAATATAAATATGCCGCTACCCTGGCAATCTTGTTGTGCTCATCCTTGGCCTTAGAGGGCATATATAGTTCACTCAGGGCCACATGTAAGGGACCCTGGTCTCTCCATATATCTGACCCTGTTTCCGTGATTTGGGGTGTGATGGCCTGCAACCAGACTGTTTGGTCCTGGTGAGTCCACTCACCTCTCACAAATAACTTATGTAAGAAGTGCTCTCTGGCTATTTTCATGTCTACTAAGGTCGTCATTCTAGAGATTGGTCTCTGTCCTGACTTACAGAAGTTTGTATTTTATTTTTGCAAAACAGACCTTTTTCTTAGAGCGTTCCTTTGAGAAGTGCTTTACAGCGTAACACAGCGTGTGCTCCGACCGGATATGTGTATCTGGTCAGCTGGCACGCTGTATTAATCTGCACAAGTGATAGATCTAACCCAAACGTCAGGCACGAGCCCCCAATTTGTAAGAGGATTCAATTCAACACTACAGCTAAGTCAATGCCTAGTCTATAATACTGAATGAAAACCCTTATTGATATAACTTTATGTCCAGTTCATGCGTTCTGGATGACTACCCCTATATAACACCCCTCTCTTGGAATCCTCCTGACCCCACTGAGCCAAGAAGTAGTTCTGTTTTGCAAGTTAAAAGGTTTAATTGATAATTTAAACAATATATATATATATCACGCTTTATAATAAATTAATAATTGAATATCACACTTAATCTGATATGATAAAGATTAACAACGGAGAATCTGGCACTAGCACACTTCTTTATAATCACTAAGGAGTTGACATGAAATGGATAAGATAGCAACAATACTTTTATGGTTTCCAATGGATGCAATGTGGAATGAAAGGCAGTACAGAAAATAACTTGATAGAATTTCAGCAAAAGACAATGTAATCACTTTCTTGGACAATTCACCCCCCCTTTTATGCAATGCAGGGAAATGGAAGGAAGGCACACAATTCTCAGAAATGCAATTCAAATGTAATTCAGTTCACCCAGCAACTTAGACTACAGAAGTTGAAAACACAGGC